>NC_054880.1:14002654-15252654 GCF_018320785.1 Cheilinus undulatus | reverse complement strand
TCCCCCCACGTGCAAGTCCGAGTCTGCAGTTGATCTCAGCCTCGTAGTCAGCAGATCGATGGGTTGCCAAGGTAGGTGAACTGCTCTACAACTTCAGTGCTCTCACCATTCACAGAAACAGATTAGTTGGCAGAATCAAAGGCATCCCCAAATGCCTGGATCTTTGTTTTGGCCCGGGAGATGCTCAGTCCCAACATTTCAGCCTCTTCACTCAGCGAGTTAAGAAACCCTCACAAGGACATTTACGGTCTCCGCAAGGATCACAGCATCATCAGCAAAGTCCAGATTAATGATCTGGACATTGCCAAATGACCGCCAAAGTTCGCTGCCCCTGCTACCCGCCCTATTACCCAGTCCATAGGCACTGAAGAGCACAGGGGCTAAGACACTCCTGCCTGGACACATAATCAACTGGTTAGAAGTCAAAAGTGGAGCCACAACACTTCACAACACTCTTTGTACCAGGATACAGGGCAGACATCAGCTGTATTGGCTGACTGATGTAAAAGGGCACAAAAAACACTGTAGTGCAAACCTAGATTATTTGCAAATATCCATATTGGATAAAGAATATTTAGTGATGTATTTAGATGGACTGGTAAGGATACAAATGTGAACTATTACACTCTATGGAATCTAATGTCCTATTTTAGGCTTTATCAGCATTTGCAAAGAACTATTAATAAAGGTGTATGAGCCTGAACTATTAAAGCTCAGTAAGCAATATTTGTCCTCTGCAGTTCTGCCCTCCTTATTTTAGAGTCAAAAAGCAAGGTCAAAGGGATGTACATGTATATTTAATTTAAATCAAAATGAGTGAAAACACATTTAATAGAGTATATAAATACATTTGTACTTGTGTAAAATGAATAATTGCCCATTTCTGTGGTGAAAAGCTGATGTTAACATACTGGAAATTCATTTAAATATACATTGTGTTGAATGACAAATATTCTCTTCTTAAAGAACAGCATGTTTTTATGATGTATCGAGGCATAATGGGTAACAAAAAGGTGTAGAGGTGTCGTTGCATTGTTATTCTGATGGGCTGAACTGTCTGTCAGACGCCCATTGCTGTATCAGAGTATACTGTCATTCACAGAGACAGCTGCATCCCTGCACAACTTTCTCTCTCAGCAGGACGTCGCCAACCTCCGCTCCCCTCCAGCAACAAAACCTACCACAAAGCAAAGATGGCACGCACGCACGAACACAACCTGGATGCCTCTCGACAGCAGCAGAGGCACGGTAAAGACCTCACAAGGTATCAGACAGGGAAAATGAGAGCAGGGAATGATTTTGAAGATTGAACTTTACTTTCTCGCCTCCTTGTGACGATAAGAGTTTGTGTTTTCACCTGTTTCCCTCCCTCTCCTGAGAGTATTTCCAGCAAAAAAAAAAAAGTGCATCAAAGACAACCCTGGAGCTTTGTATAATACTCTGATTATGTGGGATAACATTTTCCCTCCAAGCTTTGTTTTTGTTCCTATAATTGAACACCACAATTCCCCAAACAACAAAAAATAGCCTGTAAAAATCCACATACAGAGCATTACGCAGTAGAATAAGACCCTCAGAGTGCCTCTTCATAGACTCCAATTATAAGCCAAGAGGTAGGCAATTAAAATTCCCATCACAGGGTGAAAGAGCGTCTTAAGTGGCTGGGCTATAGGCCTGAAAAGTAGCTTGATGACTCTATTCATTTGGTGCCTGCTGAAGCCTCACCTTCCCATCACTTCTAATTAAGGAGGCAAAAAAGGATCCAAACGCCTCCATACAGAGAGGAGGGGAGGGAGGAGGTGTGACAGTGGAGACTACTGGAAACTAAATGACAAAAAAGAGGAAGAAGAGGAGGAGGAAATGAAGAAAAAAAAGGACCGTGACCTGACAGTTTTTTCTGTCAGGATGCAGCAGAAGTGTGATGTCAAATTAATTCAGACTCAAACTTATAAATATTCAAAGAGTCAAAGTGAAGTGTGAGCCAAGAAACCAAACTCTTAAAAACAAGAGCCAGAGAAGAGTCCAACTCTATTGCATTCAAACTCACAATACTTACTTTGCATTCATTTATTCAACAGTACAAGAATGCATTTACAACAGGAAGTGCTACATAAGAGGTTGTTTTCCAAGTCTAGCACAAAAGGTGAGTCTAATTTGGGGTTGTAGATGAATATTTTCAATCTATTCATAATATACTTGTACTCTACGACAACACTGTTCAGTACTTTTTACTCAACTACTTGAATTTAAGAGCAGATGTGAAACTGACATCTATCAGTCTGGTAGAGGTTACAAAGCCATATCTAAGGCGTCAGCAAACCACTGTGAGAGCCATTATCCACAACTGGGGAAAACTTGGAACAGTTGTGAACTTTCCCAGGAGTGGCTGGCCTACCAAAGTTATTCCAAGAATGCATCGGCGACCCATCTATCTGTTTCATATCTAACTGACAACTCCTGGTAAGAGTTATAATTTCAGAATAAAGGTAGTTATGTCTACACGAGCAGAGACAAACATGGAGTCCGTTGACCTTCACTGTTAACTCTCAAAGTATAACCAGCTCATTTTTGGGCCAGAGAGAAAATCTGAGCACTCTAATATCATGACATCATGCTATGATAGCTAATGGCAGCAAATAGTAGTACCAATGACAATCCAGGGGTGGAGCCAGTTGTAGACAGGGCTGCCCAGGGCCCCTGAAATCTGATTGGATACCCCAAAATCTGCTACTGCCTTGTCAGCCATTAATTATCCATTTAAGCATACCCAGTTACTAAGCATCTTAGGCTAAATCAGAGGGGTTCTATTGACTTTAGTCTGTCAGAGGTGAGGTAAAAGTGGCCCTCAGTGAAAAAAGGTTGGAGACCCCTGTCCTACGCAAATGGTGGCTCACTTTAGCTTTGTAAGCTTAAGCTAAAGCTAACATAGCTGTGCTAGCTACGTAGTTTATTTGACCATGTAAGCCAATATAGCTAACATAGCTTAAGCAACATGAGATGTAGCATACATAGCTTAAGCTATTGTAGCTACATAAGCTACACAGATAATCTTGCTAATGTTAACTTTGTAGCTTTGTCAGTATCCATGAGGTTAAATTGTAGCCACGTTCTCCACGTAGCTCTGAGCTACACAAGCTACATTTGCTATGAGCATATTTAACAGAGGGCAAGCTTTTTTCATGTGAGTAGACTGTTTATTTAGATTTCTTAAACATTTTTAAATGAGGTTTTGCACCTGATTTTATTTTTAAAATTTTAACATGTAATTTCATTCTGATAGATGTGGCATCAAAAAGTAAGTCTGCGAAAGGGGGCGAAAAATTGGACAAAACCTCAAAAATGTAGGGTGAAACAGTTATGCTTCTTTGTCTGACAGGATGCCTTTGACTGCCCTCTAGCCCCACCAGACCAGGGCATGATGGGAGAGGTGGGGACCCTGTCCTCGAGCTTGGGTAGAAACTCTGACCTCTAATGGCAATTTTTAAAAAAACGAATGAAACATATCAGATGTCATGCACTGACTCAGTGCCATGAAAGTTGATGTAATCAAATTAATAACACACTTGTTTTGGTCAGATGACGGTAAGATTGGCAAAATGTCTCATCCTTTGACATTTTCTGACACCACGTCTTCTAAATGATAGAATTTCCCCTCTGGGGATCAATACAGAAGTATCATATCGTAATTCTCTGATATCTTAATGAATGAGAGTATAGAAAAGTTACACAGCTAGATACAAGTGGCAGGTACCAAAGAGAGGAATGAATTCATCAATTGCACAATGAAACTGACATTATTTTGGTACCAAAATGCAGCAGCATAATGTTGTTACATGTGGGTTTTCTGCAGAAAGAGAACTGGTCAGGATGTGTAGCTGATATTTCTACTCTTCAACACCAGCAACATCTTCACTGCAGGACTTTTACTGGAGAAAAGTAATAAAGACTGTTTTTAAACTCTGTTCTTGGTACTTTTTTAAGAGGTAAACAATCTGAGAACTTCTTCCAACAGTGAAACCAACATTCTGCTGCATTCTGCCTCCTTCATCTTTAATCACTGCAGGAAGCAGAAGGGGGTACAATCTGCTTCTCTCTTCTTCACTGTTTTATCCTCCTGTACTCTTACACCATATATCTCTACTGCTCAGCACACATTCCCTCGCTCTCTTGTCTTTGACTCTTCATGTTCTTCTTCTATTCATCTCGAGACCTCTTCTCTTGACTTTTATCCACCCACAAGAATGTGCAAATCTTCTCCTTATGCTGATACTTTTTTTAAAACACTACACAGAAAAGTTTCTACTATATGCAAACACTTTTTTAAGACATGTTTTTTGCTCTTTAACCTGTGCCAGCATCTACTCAGAAGACACTCTGCTCACCCCTCATCTCCACCCCACCCCTCCACTTGGATATTCATACCTCTCCCCTCTCCTCTTTTATGCGTTCATCTCTCTGGCCCGTGTTTCTCTGTAGGGACCAACCATCTAAAGCCCGGCCGGTAATCCTCTCAGGATATTGAAATGCCAATCCTTCCTCCTCCCTGACCCTCCACCTCCACCTCCACCGCCTTTCAGCATCCCTCCCTTCAGCTAAAGCGCTTTGGATGTACCACCCGAGGTTGGGGGTGGGGGTGGAGGAGGGGGGTTCGATCACACAAAGCACAAAACATACATACATGAAACCGCGCTGAGGCTAGATGTCATTATCTTCTCTTGCACACACACAAATCAAGCATGAAGCGATGCACGAGGCGTATAGCATGCTAGCATGGTTAAGTGCACACATGAAAATACACACATTTAAATATATGTGTCCCTAATCCACAGCTGGATAAGGGGGGGGGCCCATGAGCCCAGGGCAAAACTGATCCCCCATTTACCCCGCTCATGCCCCATCTCCTCACGCAACTCCACTCATGTTTCTATCCCCTCTCCCTCACCTCCTTTCCTTTTCATCCATCCTTCCATCCTTGCCACACCACGCAGAACCCCCTCCCCCCTTAAGGCCTGGTGAATCCTGATAAAACCCAAATCTGTCAAGGAGAAATGCACTCTGCCACCGTGTATGTTGGCGTTTCAGGATAGCTTTAAAAATTCAATTAAATTTGGTTCTAATGGAGGGTTTTGGTCCTTTCAGCCACTAAAGAAGAAATCCAAGTGGATACATGGATGCAAACTGACCCCTTCTGTGTGCATGTGAGTGATTTTGGCTGTAATATTGCACCCACTTTCACCTTCTTCCTTAAATCCTCAGGCATTTTTTGCCAGCAGAACTGTGCCTCCCCGCTGCTAACAAGCTTGCCATGCCCAGAAAAACAAGCTAGTACAGTAAAAGAGGATGGGAAAAGAGTTGTAGAAGAGGAAGAAGGGCAGCACTGATTATGTCAGAAGATGATAGTGGAAAGAGTGTAGGAGGAGAGAGAAATTACCAGCTAAGAATAGTGAGTTTATAGGGAGAGCAGAAAAAGGATAAGGTGGGGGGAAATGAGGGAGGAAATAGAGGGTAAAAAAAGCCAAGATAGAGACACGCAGGAGGATCTAAAAAAAAAAAGTCTAAAAGTAATAAAGAGATGATGAGGCGGCAAGAGAGACAGGGGAGTGTGCAGGTATGTGTTAGCTCTCTTCCAAATCCCTGCTGCAGATCTCATAAAGGTCAGTGAGTTTTGATGCCGTAGTATCTCAGTGTGGAGGTGGACACATGTTCAAACACAAGCTGGAGGTCTGAGCGGGGACGTACCTGACCTGGATGCACAAGATTTATGAGCGTTACCACCTGCTGCTACAGATAATCTCAACATCATTTCCCAATGCACAAAGCTTCTGATAACACCCACAACAAACGGGGTTTTCATGGAGAATCTGTCGGCTATTTTCTGCAGCTAAAATAAGACAAACATCACCCTTATGGATGCAGAAAATAGAAGCTAAAGTGGACTTAATCTTTGTGGTTCTGTCTGTGTTTCTCTGATAAGAGTTAGAGTGGTATCAATTACCTCCCACAGAATATGTTGGGCCAGTGAATGGGCCCTCCCCAGTTGTGATTTATTGATGATATCAATGCTAGTGTGTTCACTAGCATTGGTGCTAGTGTCATGGCTAACAGTTACCTGATATGGAGATGAAGAGTTGAAGCTATTATTGTGTTCAAATGTTCAAAATATTTATTCATGCCTCTTTTCATCTCTATTCTGTCACATTTGTTTCCACATTAAACAGTTTTACCACTTTCAGTCTCTTTAACCAATTTTTGCAACTTTTTAACTGTTTTTCATCATTTTTACCACCCATTTTTGCTGCTTCCAGCCAATAAATGGATTTCTTATAAACTATTTCGCCACTTTTTCCTTTCTTAACCCATATTTGCTGCTTTTTCTGCCTCTTTTAACCCCTTTTTGCCACTTCTACAAGCTTGTCACCATTTTTTGCCACCCATTTTTGCCAGTTTTAGCAATTATTCAGACTGTAAGCCAATTGTTGCCACTTGGTACCATTTTTGTCACTCTTTCACTACTTTCACTACTTATTTCTGTCATTTTTAAAATGTTTTAACCCATATCGCCATTTTC
Source organism: Cheilinus undulatus (assembly GCF_018320785.1). Taxonomy (NCBI): domain Eukaryota; kingdom Metazoa; phylum Chordata; class Actinopteri; order Labriformes; family Labridae; genus Cheilinus; species Cheilinus undulatus. The sequence goes on along the minus strand of NC_054880.1, from coordinate 15,246,086 downwards.
TTCACCATTCTTACTGCCTATTACACATTTTTTTCCTTTCCCAACCCATGTTTGCTCTGGCTTTTATTTACCTCTTTTAAACTTTTTTGACCAATTTTTACCACTCTATAACCACTTATCACCAAATATATTACCAATTTTTGCCACTTTTAACCATTCTTCACCATTCTTCCTGCCCATTTTGCCACTTTTTCCTTTGTTAACCCATAACTGCTGCCTTATTGCCTCATTCAACCTATTTCTGCCATTTTATAACTGCTTTACACCAATTTCCTGCCAATTTCTGCCATTCTTACCACGTTTCACCACGTATTTGGCCAATTTTTCCACTGTTAGCCAATTATTGCAACTGATGACCCATTTTTGCCACTCTTTCAGCACTTTTCACTACTATCTCCTGCCAATTTTTGCCACTTTAAACCCATTTTTACCAATTTCTGCCTTTATTTTGCAATTATTTAATCATTTACCCCTGATAGTTTTTACAGATTCTTCTACTTTGTTCTGTGGTATCCTGACATTTGTGAACATCATGGCTTAGCTATGACGTCTGGCATTAATTTCCAAACAGTCTGGTCCAGTGGTTCTCATCTGGTGGGTCCAGACCCAAAAGTGGGTCCTGGAGCTTTTTTCATGGGGTCATGAATGTGTGTCTGGAGAAAAATGTTGGCAAACAGTCTATGAAGTACTGAAGTACTCGGTGACCACAGATTTTACTGATATTTTACAGTGTTTCACAGTTTCCCAATATTTCAGCCCATTTAACTCTTTTCTTGTGATGCTAAAGCTGCTTTTCACATGACAGTAAAGTAAATCCTTATGGAAATATTTTGTGTAAAATGTGTTAGCTTAGAGTGTGAAAACTCAAGTGGAAGGGGAAAACCAGACATTGAGCATGTTATTCAAAGAGACAGGTCCATTTGGTCAAGTCCTTTCCTGTCACATAAAAAAACACAATTTCATGAAAAAGTAAGTGTAAAAAAATACACACAGAGAACACAGAAAAAAGTGTTGAACCTCAAAAATGTTGCCACTTTCACCATCTAAAGTTGACTTTCATCAACAGTTGCCTATTCATTTCATGCTGAAAATGCTAAAAATCTCCAACACACAAACACTGCCATGAAAATATTCCAGCAGGTTCATGATCCTCTAGCACACAAAAGCACAAAAGTGTCCTACCCCCTCTTGATCCAAAGGCAGAGAGCTGGTCAGAGGGTTAAGGTGAATTTTAGTTGGTCAGCTGTTGATCTGAACCACGCTCTGCTGGTCAGGAGGAGAAAGCCCGGATCTTTCTACTAAAGCTGACATGCCTTTAGTGAAGCCGGGAGAGCTAAGCCGAGGAACACCAAAAGTCATTCTAAAGCACATTTCAAAATCAAATACCAATTTTTAAAGTGCTGTCTCCCTCTCCCTCTTTCTCTCTCGTTCTTTCTTGATCTCTCAGTCTCACGCACACACATCCACACACAAACACGCACAGGCAGACAGCATTAAACACCACACACCAAATGTCAGTCTAAATCCCTCCTGACACACAAAGTCCTCTGAAACCCCGGCAAACACACTCCCCTAACCCCTTGTCCAATCCCTCTGGATGACACGGTTAGCGGGACAACTCACACCCTAATACCCCATAATAACCACAAATCAACGCCATGGCAACTGCTGACAAGACAGACAGACAGACGGAGGAGATGAAAGGAAGAAATGTTGAAAGAACTGTAAGGACAAGAAAATAATCACTGAAGGTTTTTCCTTTTCTAGTAGAGTATGTCTAACCTGGGAGCTTTGAGGGATTTTTAGCTAGCAGGCTTAGGATAGCTGAGACGCTACGTCAGCATTAGCCCACATACAGCAGATTTCTATTGTTGTCTGATGAGTCTGACGCACATGGACAACTTATATTATTATTAGATTCAGACCTTTTCTGTCATCAACAGGCCTAAGACAGCTGAGTCGTTGCTGTTAGCCATTGTTAGCATTAGCGCACAGTGATGATTCAAAGTGACAGAGTGACACTAAATAGGTCGGAAGCAGAATAAAGGAGGTGCTGTTGTTGGTAGCGGCACTTTTTTAGCAGCTTTTCTCCCTCGGTATGTCAAAAACAATAAACCACGTGTGCAGTTCTTTAAAAATACTTCTTAATTCAAGAAACATGATATGCAGACCTAGCCAGTGGGTCTGCACTGAGGGAATATAAGAAAAACAGATAAAAACTCAAAAATCTAGAGTATCACTCAATACTCGTTTAAGCATTTATTGCAAAATAGATATATAGTTTTACTTGGAGGAGAAGACTTTGCACAAAAGATGCTGTCGGGGTTAATCAAGCAGCAAGCTTTGACTTTTCAGACAGCTAGAAACCTGCATATAGAGGTACGTTTATGACAAAGCATGCCAAATACAATTAAATGTAGTTCAGCAGTGATTTACTCTGTAGCAGCATTACTGAATATGAAGTTGCAATAGCTTTAGGCTAGAAAGGAGGAGGCTGGGGTGGGGGAGGTGAAGCTTTGCCAGCAGCAGTGTGGTGATATCTGCATTGAAGGTTAGAAGGGCATCAAATTTAAATGAACTGCCTTGTTAAAAGAATGAGCTGTGATTGGTTATGAGAGCTGGAAGATTATTGATATCAGCTGCCTGTGAGTTGATTGTAGCTTGGTTTATGACCTTCTGCATGTACTATGGGAAAACTAACCATTATTGATGCAAAAGAAAGGCAAATACTGCAGTCTCATGGATTTAGATGGCTAATGCCAACTACACTCATAAATCCACCCTTAGCCTCTCCCCCTGCCCATGCGCTCCAGATGTTACACTTACATAACATTTACAGTTGATCTACAAATCTGGGCCACTGAGAATCACACATTCATTATAAATACCCTCAGCATCAATCTACTTACAGCTATTATCCTTGTACTTCCAGAGGCACAATCTTAGCCATGACATAAGAAGAAAAGACCCAGTGCATGTTTTTATTCAATTGCTCCTGTATCTACAAAGTGAGTGAGTCTTTTCTATCAAAATTAAACATTTATACCTCGCATAAACTCTACTGCTGCCATCCCAGCCTCTCATATGACTCACAGGTCTCCATTCATTATGCAGCACATTTCTCTTTACTAATTTCTAATTAGCTGCAAAAACACACTCTGCCATTCTTGCATTCTCTTTGTCTCTACATGTCCTGCTTTCCTTTGCAACATATTTAATTCTTTCTTCCTCCTCGAGCTTTTTTAAATATGTTATAAAGGTATGTGTAAGTGCAATCCTGTCTGTTGTTTTTGCATTTAAGCCATAATGCATTCTTTTTCATTTTTAATATCTGCTTGTGCATTTGATCTTTTCACACATGAGCTCCTCTAAACAGCACTATCCCAGAGCTAGCTGACATGGCTACTTGGCAAAGAGCTTTTTTGAAGCCTGCAGCTAATTCTGCTGAAGACTTCTGCTAATGAAAATGAGATCACCTCCAGCAGCAAGACTTTTTGCTCCGTCTGCAGTAACAGGCAAGCTGTCAGTAAAGGGACAGACGCTGTTACTAAAGAAAACACACTAACGAAAAAATAATGCAGTCCTGTGTATGTATGAAACACTTTACACCACCAAATGCATGTAGTTTTAAATTGCATTTCTACTCAAAGGTTACTCTGGGCTTCAGCATGTACATGAATCTATTCATGAACATGGGGAATTCAAAGCATCCACAAGTATGCACGTGTATACGTGCGTCAATGCATACGCAGCTTCTTTGTTGGAGTGTATGATAAGGTATAATCTGACCACACGTGCAGAACTGACAGCTGCCTGCACTAATGTTATAAGAATTTAATGTGCCATTGCAAAACAAAGCTTTAAAGTCAGAGGGTCTACTTGACATGACTGTAGGTGGCGTGACTGTCTTTGTTAGGCTGCCATAAACTGATTAGTAGAGATTACTTCTATAGGAATCAGTAGGATTGTACTGGGAGTGTAATGACATTGTATTCAGATACACATACCCCTTTCACAGCTATAACAGCCTCCACTCTACTTGAAAGGCTTTCCTCAAGATTTTGGAGTGTTTCTGTGGGAATTTGTGCCCATTCATTCTGTAGAACATTTTTGAGGTCAGGCACTGATGTTGGACAAGAAAGCCTGGCTCACATTTTTGGTTCTAGTTCATCTCAAAGGTGCTTGATGGGGTCAAGGTCAGGGCTCTGTGCAGGTCAGTCAAGTTCTTCCACACCAAACCCATCAAACCATGTCTTTATAGTCCTTGCTGTGTGCACTGGGACACTGAATTGAAAAGAAAAGTGCTTTCTGGCAGCCAGGAAGGTAATGTTCTCCTGGTATCTGTCAAACCAAGACTTGGTATTGTGACACTACTCCATCCAATGTATGGCACTGGACTCAATTATGTGAGGCTTGCACACCATTCCATGAAACTCCTGCTGCACAGATTTTGTGCTTACATTAAGGCCAGTTGAAGTTCAGAAGTTCAGCAATGGAATCAGTAGAGCATTGGTGACATAACACACCTAGCAGTCGTTGATCTCACTCTTACATTTCCTGGCTGAGTTCCTGTTGTTCTTAAATTCTTCCACTTTCTAATAATATCACCCACAGTTTTCTGTGGAATATCCAGCAGTGGTGAAATTCCACAAACAGTCTTATTGCAAAGGTGGCATCCATCACAGCACCACACTTAAAGTCACTGAACTCTTCAGAATGACTGGTTAAATGCTTGATTCTATACGCCTCTGACAACAGGTCTGACTTGAACACCTGGTTTCCAATATAATAGGTGTGACCAAATACTTTTGCCCATATAGTGTAGTGTAGACAAAGACCAGTCTTGAATGGGCCACAGAAGTATATTTGCAGCCACCCAAGTATACTTGCTGACCATTTTCTTCTGTTTTATTTCTAAGTCTGTACATAGTCATTGATCCTTACATAAGAAATAGGCATCCAATTGCACATTCCTCCTGTAAATGCACCATTAGATATCTTGTGTAGAAAAACTAACATTTAAATGCAATTGTTTCAACATATTTTTGCAGCTGCACATACACACACAAAAAAAAACCTATGAAATGAGCCAGGGTGGTTCGACCTCTTCCACAAAGCATAGTACCATTTTGGGGAAACACTGCAACTTGCACCTTGACATTTTTTAACAACACTGCAAATTAGCAAGGCCATAATGAGCTCTCTCAAAAGGAGGCCTAGTGCAAGTACGGTAAAATCCAGACTTTAAATTGCTCTGGTATTTGTTTTCATCACGTGGAGTTTACAACCCTGTTCGCTATCAGCTATTCGCTACCAGCTATCATTACGCAGTACGGTTATTGATAGTGGTGAAGTACTGACCCACAGCATATAACCCTTTAAAACAGAGTTGTGCTTCCACCCTCTCTGGTTAGTCATTGTCTATAACTGATGAGTCTTTTAATGAAACCAGCCCTCTACAAGGTGCATTTACTTAATGCTTTACTGCGAATACTTTGTGGCTCCATCAGCCTGGTCCAACACCTATGTATCCCAGCACATTGTTCACAACAGACAATTAACTGGGGCCAGTTTTCAATCATGTCAGGTCATATGCAGTGAGTGATGGGGGATGTTGCATTCGTGGTCCTGAAGACACGTCTCAACAATTTATACTGGCAACTTAGTTGCTCTGAAAACTAAGCAATAAAGTGGGACTTGTACACCAGATTGTACAGTGACAGAAACTAAGAAACAGAAAAAGTAATTCTTCTTTTTTGGCATGTACTGCAGTACAAATTGCTCAAAGCTTTCAGAGACTTCCAGCTGTGCTGGCTTGTCATATTTGGGAACATTTTGCCACGTCTTTTTAGAAACACAGAGTGACCTCATTCTTGTTAAATTGTTTTTCATTTCCTGACTGTGCAAACTTGCTCTATAATTTCAAATGTTGAAAGCACTTCCCTTATTTGAGCTGTCATATGTGGATTTGTGATAGTTATTAATAATTTTTTCAGCTGTGACTCACCAGGCAGGCTTGTTGACACGTTGACCTGGGTGTAGAACCTCTTGTTGGGTAGTAGCTCAGACACTCCATTCAGAGCCTCTACAGTAAATGTGTAGTTGGTGTTGGGAAGCAGATTGACCACGGTCACTGTTCTTTCTGTCAGGCCAATCTGCTGAGGTACAAAACCAACACTGGCCCCACATGGCTCGCACTGTCTCGCGACACACCTTCGGCATCCCACGCTATAGGTCAGGTCGGCCCTGCCTCCTGTGTCAGATGGTGCAGCCCACTCCAAGATCAGCGTGGACTGTTTCAGGGTGCAGACCAAGTCTCTAGGTGGAGAGGGTGGCCCTAGAGGGATAGGCATAAGAAAAATGTGTTTAGGTCTACCAGACATTGCATCTGTCTTTCACAAGGCAAGCCAACTTTGTTCATACAGCACCTTTCAGACACAAGGCAATTCAAAGTGCTTTCCAAGTGCACAGTAACTGGACAAAACAATTTAAAAGAGAACATTACGAACAAAGTCATTTGATCAATAGATCACATTGCATTCACAAAGCAGACATACATGTCCAACAGAGTTTTTTATAAGCACTAATACACTGACATATGTTTAGTTATGCAGATTTTCAAATGCATGTACCCAAGGGCTTACAAATAAATGTGTGCAAAAGTAAACATGTATTTATACGTGTTAAAATGGGTTAAGTTGGTAACATAAAAAAAAAAAAGGTTAAAACAGTAAGTCAAGTTAAAACAAGATAAAGAATAATGAGCATAAGCATGCAGGTAAAAAAGTTTTATAGAAAAACAGGAGATAGAAAATAAAATCAGACATCTACAGCAAACAGGCTAAAACAAAAAAGAAGACACAAAATAGTTTAAAAAGTTAAATAATATGCCGATGATACTCAGCTTCATAGTCCCAAGTTGTAACACAACAGAAGACTGTTAGAAACATCCGACCAAATTTCATTGGTGAGAAAGATCTCTTAGTATTAAGTATCAAAATAATGAAAAGACAAGTGTAAAGCATTAATTCAGGCAGGCCATGGGGTCAAGTGCTGCAACATAACCGAGATCAGCTGATGCAATGTAAGCCTTAATCATCTGATGGCCAGCTGATTTTCTCTACCTGCACTCATGCTGCCATATTCAAACTGCTCTAGCCTGGCTACACCTTGCTTCTTTATGCAACCCTCCTCCACCCCAGCTCCTCCTTTAGTCTGCCTCTGACATAATCAATGTCATTGCGTTGTTATTGCTCTAGGTTTATTGCCGCTTCCCTCTCTGCTTCAGGCTTTCCTAATTGGCACAGAGCATGAATATGTTTTATTTTCTGCTAGATGCATTCCATGTAGGCTTGTGGAAGGATAGGGGGATCCCAGAACAGCCACACTGCCAAATGAAAACTGCAATAAGAGCAAATTGATAACTCTTAATGACTGTATATGAAATGAATGTTTTTTCTTTTCCCTCCTTCTTTTTGTTTTTGCTTTTCTCCCAGCCTTTCTACTCTTTCTAGCACTTTCCAACCTCAGCAAAGCTTCAGCAAAGGGCCATAAACATGACTCGCGTCTGCTTAACATTCCTGCCCATTAAACTGTAACAGGTACTGCTAGTGCTGTGTTCATGGTGATTAGTGCTGGTCTATATTATAACAAGGTATAGTCCTTATTATATTGTAAATGATTAACACTGGTCTACTATAACAGGCCACAACAGACAGTACAGTCTAGACTGATTTTGCTCTACACTCACTTTAAACTCTTGCACTGTGACTTGGTTTAAGCATTATGCTCATACCTCATATTGTCCAAACCTGAAATTTTCCATATGACTAATGGACTAAGTGTATTGGGTATTATGGTGTGGTTGCATGAGCTCATTTTGCATCACGCTACACAGTAATCCTGTTTTATCCAGGATTTGATGTGAGAAAATCATTGTTTTCATGGAAACCACTTGACCCTAATGGGAGTAGGCTATGGAAAATGAGATAAACCAGTATAAGCTGCATTAGAATAAGTAAAGAACCAATGCATTTGATTGGGTTGAGATTGACAAAGACGACAGTGGGAAAAAGACAGGCAGGAAAAAAGGCCAGATATCATTTCTCCCAGAGACATTTTCCAGCTTCTCCTGGGGGGAGTCCAAGATGTTCTCAGGCCAGGTGGGATATGTAATCCTTCCAGTTAGTTCTGGTTCTGCCCGAGGGTCTTCTCCAAGTTGGGATTGCCAGGAGGACCTTCGCCTCAATTGGATCCTTTCGATATGGGGGTGCAGCAGATCTACTCCAAGCTCCATATAGATGTCTAAGCTCCTTACCCTATCGCCAAGGCTGAGCCCAGCCAACCTCATGATGAGACCCATTTCAATCACTTGTAGCAATCCGATTGTGTTGGTTACAAAGCTCCTGACCACAGGTGAGGGTGGTAACAAAGAAACCATGGCCTTGGAATTGGAGGTGCTGACCCTCATCCCAGCCACTTTGCACAAGCTGAAGAAACCAGCAGAACAACAACAACAAAGAGGCGTGTCAGCCAAGATAGCCCAACAATGTCTAGAGTCTTTAATATCTCAAGGCAAATCTAATATACTGGTGCCTAGCAGGTACAAAATAGGACTGTAATGTATTTGGTTTTGTTGTAGGTCCCGAAGCCCATCATTTTGAAGGACATTACATCTTTTTACCATTGTTTTGAGTTCTAAGCTTAAGACCCCTGAAAAGGCTCGAAATAAACCACCAAGTGTGACAAAGAAACTAAAATTAACACATAAATCCCACTTTAAAGGGCGTTAACATGTCAGACTACAGGACTGTATCTCATTAGTACATCAGTGTCCTGACTGACCCGTGCCTTTTTCCCACATGGTCCATGCAGATGAAAGCTGAATAAAGCCTAAGTCCATTAAAGTCCATGAATTTTACATGTGTCTCTATATATGTGTGCATGTGCTGCGTAATAAATAAGTGAAGGTGCTCTACTCCACCACAGCTGCGTCCAGCTCCCAGACACACGTGGGGTTACATAAGTCCAGAGAGCATTCAGAGTGTGAACACATACACACAAGTCTAGTCACAGCTGTGTCGTCTATTCCGTGTTTTCTTCTATTTTGCTACACTCATGATTTCGCAGCCCTTTTCTTGTTTTCTTCTATAAATCCGATGTCTTATTCAAACTTGACCTACCTGGATCTTTAACATCTCTCTTCCCCATCTATTGTAGTTTCCTGTTTGACTCTCCATCTTGTTTCTCTTTTCCTCTCTTCCATGACTTTAAAGTCTTTCTCCACTGCTGCTTCATCTATTGCAGGCAACTTAAGACTTGTTTTTTATTGGTAGCTTAGTCAGTCTGATAGTCTGAATTTATTTAGGGTGGTTAAGCATTCAGGTTAAAGCTGTAGAAAAAGCTGAGGTTTTCTGTTCATGAAATAATAAGCAATCCTATAAAGTGTGACATTTTCGGTTGAACCCTGACCTTAACCTCCTATGTAAATATGAGGACATTACATTTTGGCTTTCCTACAACATAGCAATAGTTTCTGCAGTTAGAGTTTTGCAATAAATATCCACTGAAGTTCAAGCAATTTGCTTTAAATTTTGGAAGATTTTTGCTTTGAAAAAATCCTGAACTTTAATGGAAATTTTTGGGATTTTCTTTTGATATGGTGAGGAATTTAATTGGGAATTGTCAGGTATTTTAAAGGAAACATTTGGGATATGTTTGGCAATTTTGGAAAGTTTTATTGGAAGTTTTGGGGGAAACTTACCTTGATTTTTTTTGGCTGGGTCATGGCAATTTTATATTGAAATTTTCAGGCATTTTTATGGGAATCTGGCAAAAGTATTTTTAATTTTAGAGAATTTGATTTCAATTTTGAGGGGAATCTGCTTTTTTTTTTTTTTTTTTTTTTGGTATTTCCATGGAAATTTCAGGGAATTTGTTTTGATGCTTGGAGTATTTTTTGATCTTCATTTTAATAGAATGCATCTGTAAATTTTAAGGGTAATTATATTTGCTTTGAAATTTGTGGGATATTCTCACGACATGGAATAATTGGGGCTAGTTTCTTGCTAAACTGAAAAACTCATGGAGAAACGGCAGAAAAAGCAGGGATTAAAACAGCCTCAGTCTATCCACAAAGCGATCCTTTTGCTTCAGCTCAGTTTATCATGATTTAGCACACTCTGATCTTACCTTTATGTTCTCAGTTTATGTCTGCCCAGCTTTGCTTGTTGTGATGATCAGTCTTTTTAAAAAAGATCCAGATCAGTTGGCTAGGCTCTGAAGAGCTGGCCGTTTAGCTCCCAAATGGTTCTTCACTTTTTAACAGTTTGGCTTTTTTAAATTTGTATAAATTCATGACAAAGGATGGAGGAAAGGAAACTAGTTGGTTACTGTGGTTCAGATTACAGAGCCATTTCATAGAACAGGCTTGTTCAGAGATGGCACATCAGTACTCGGTCAACCACAAGGTTGTAAGTCTATCACTGCTTTCAGTTTTCAATTAAAAGCATGCTGTGACATAATTAGTCATTTTTATATGTTAAGGAGCTCTTAGACTCTTGTCTCAGTTCACCTGGATAGATGACGCTAGACCAGGGTGTCAGACTCAATCACAACAGGGGCCGGATTCTAGATTTAGGTCGAACCCTAACGGGGTCAACATTTAACCATAACTGTCAACCTCATTTTCACCAGTAATAAAATATATTTAAAAGAAGCCTAGCGCTTATTAGTTCAAAAGATCAGAACACGATATCAAAAATACAAAAATGTTTTTAAAGAGCACATATGTAGGAAGAAAGTTGAAATTATAAGTTTGAAAGGTAAAAACATGAGATCAAATTTGAAATCATGAGTTTAAAAGTAACAATATGACTTAAAGTTTAAATTGTGAGTCTGATAGGTCAAAATAAAGGATAAAAAAGCCAAAATCAGGAGATGAAAATGTCAAAATGTTCGCTAGAATTCAAAATGATGACTTATAAAGTTAAAAATATGACTTAAATTTAAAATTGGGAGTCTTAAAGGTCAAAATATGATACAAAAGTAAAAATTATTAATTTAAAATGTCAAAATCTGAGAAAAAAATTGAAATCACGAGTTTAAAAGTCAAAATATGGGATTAAAAACCCAAAGTAAGGAGTTGAAAAGGCCAAAATTTAATTTGAGACTCTAAAAGATAAAAATGTGATATATAAAGTCCAAATAAAGTCATAATCATAAGTTTGAGTCGTAATCTTGAGATGCAAAATTGAAAATGTGAAAAAAAAACTCAACTTAATTTCTGTCCTCACATTCTTGACTTTTTATGAATCTTTCTTACTCTTTACATTTTCAGATTTTTATGGCTTAACAAGGATTCTTTGAATAATCAGGTTGAAGTTTACATTATTATACTGGAGGAAATCTAGAGACCTCATACTGGTGGGCCAGTTATAATACAAATATAATCTTGTGGGCCAGATATAATCTTGCCATGGGCCAGATTTGGCCCCCGGGCCTTCAGTTTGACACCCCTGCAGTAGACGACTGGAGTACTTTGCGATCAATGCTATATAAATTGGATGAACTATCACTTCTTTGTAAAGCCCAGGGATTGTACCAAAAGTCAGGTCCATTTAGAGCTGTAAAGTACTAACTTTCCTCTGTTCCCATTCATTCCATATGGCTGGCCTCCACTTCCTAACCCCCATCAGGCATTCAGGCTCATGTGACTGCAAACAACCATACATTATGTTAGGCTGCAGCTTCATCTTCCCTCCTAAAAGCTGATGTTTAGCACCGTTTTAAAAATCAATTTGCAAAGTTAATAGCACTTCAAAAACATTTTTTTCCCTTTTGGTTATTAAGAAACAATCACAGCTAAGGCTGTTAAGTCAGAATTAGTTCCACTTTGGCAAAACCAATAGCATGAAATATTTCTGCCTCCAGTGAGACTCTTCCTTTTTCCGCCACAAAGTTTTAATCTGCCTCTTCACTGCCCTGAGGAAATATGAAACACGGAGCTGTAATGGGTTATCTTGTAAACAGTCATCATCAAGGCTGGTTATTTGTCAAGTCTGGAATACAAGGTGAATCTTATTTTAAATAATGTAGTAGTTTGTCTTTTCAAGTGAATTCAATTTAGACTTTTATTTCAAAGGGATAGCTTCAAACAGTGCAGAATAATCTTAGAGTTTGGATACATCACAGCCACTGAAGAGGGGGGAAACATAAAAGCAAGGGTATTATTGTTTAATTGCTAAGATAATAAGGTGTGCATATCAAACTCCCCTTTTCCTTTCATTCTCTTTTAAATTCATGACCCTTTCCCTTTCTTTCTCTTTCTTCCCCCATCCTTACCAGGCAGCGGATTAGCCGAATCTGGGGATGATCATAATTACCGAATCAATGGTGTAATTAATGTGGTCATTAGGCTGCTATAAATGTTATCACACAGGGATCAGAGAGCTCAGCGATCAATATTGTAATTACACCCTTCCCATTGCCGATGACCATTAAAGCTAGTACGACCACACACTCAGACGTACATATGTACACACAAGTGAATGTTTATGTATATAAAAACACACATACAGACCTAGTGGCTGTAATGTTTTAGTGCTCTGAGCACTTGAGCGAATTATTCCTCCATCTAATTACTAAGCTATATCAATAAGCTGCTCTCCATGCAGAAATCAATGCATGGTCTTTGTCTTATTGGCCTTTTAGTGCATCTTTATTGGAGAAGAAAGGGGTGAGGAAAGGTGAGAGGTGAGGGATGAAGGGATTATCCCGGGATCGCCGGGAAGAGATCATAGAGTTTGTCGCTTGAGGACAGAGGGGCGACCTTTTAGTTTGACAGAGGGGAAGAGGGATAGGGTGATAACATGCATGGGTGAAATGGATGAAAGGATGAAGAGGTAGGAAAATCCGAGGGGGCAGTTTGTCGAGGAGAAGAATGATGAGCGGCCGAGTTGAGGAGACGGAGGGACATTCGGGGGTCAAAATGGGATTGAAAAAAGACGGGGTGGTCCGCAGAATGAGGTTGGATAATGGATGTAAGGCAGAAAATGAAGAAAAGGTGGTGGACTATGGAGAGAGTGTGCAAGGTTAAACGGAAACATGGAGAATTGGGGTTATGGGGGTTTTTGAATGAATGCTTAATGGCGACTAAATACTAGGGGGGGTGAAGGATGGATGGGTTATGTTAGGATAAAGGTTAAAATGCAGGAGAATGGCTGCCCTGTGGACACATAATGTGTGTATGCCATTAGACATAATTGAACGGGATGTAAGAGGAAAAGAAAAGGAGAAAGACTTCCATTAAACTTAAAATAATGTGTAAAATCATAGGGGTAGTTACTCAGTTAAAGATTGAGCTTGCCAGACGAGGACGAATAGTCTAAGAAGCTTAATAAATCTTCTGCACACATCAAAAGATGTAAAGATATAGGACAATTCAAAAGACCCTTTCATCAATGTAGACACTTTCTTCATGCTTTTATTGTGAAATCAAAGTTTTGATGCAGTCGTGAAGGCTTAATGTTGAAACAAAAAAGACAATTCAACTGTGAGTTTTCTTGAGTTAGGATTTCTGAAACTGTTGGTTTAAAATTAACTCTAAGTATTTATTCTTAAAAAAACACAAGAAGAGTCCCATGTTAAAGGAACATTGAAATGGAAATAAAAAGAAGAAAAAGTGATGTTTCTTTGAGCATACTTCCTCAGAGTTTTAGCTGTAAAAACTCCTAAACTACCTCCAACATTTTTCATCAGAGCAGCTGAATCTAAAATGTCACATCTCTACTTTTAGTCTAGACAGACTGGATGACAATCTGGCATGATTAAAAGAAACATCTGACGGGTCTTTGGGTGGATTTTTCTGCATGGGGAAAAAAAAAAAAACATACCAAAAGAAGGAGGGTGAAGGAGAGGTGAAGGTTGGGTGAGATGAGACATGGAAATTGGGTGCTGAAGATGAGACAGAGATGGAAGGATGAGGATGGATGAGGAGACAGAAAGTGGGGAGGTGGATGCAGGTCAGACGAAGAGGTGATGGGATGAAAAGGGGGAGGTGGATGGAAGGACGCAGGGTGAAGGACAGAGGTAATGCAGCCCTGAAGGGACCATGTGGCTGAATGGCTGGGTGAGATAATGATTGGCTTACAAACAGGAAATTGCAGGAAATTACATGTCAGGATAAAATGATACAGTACATGAGTTATATTAAGAAATGTCACGTAATAGGGAGAGCAGATCTACTGAATATATGGTATGGTATAGTTTACATTTTGCATTATCTGATCTGTATTGGGCATTTAGATACCAAGTGACTGCACTTAAGTCTGTGAATTTACACAATGCATTAACAATATGTTGTCAGTGGCAGCCTGTACTTACTTCCCTGCTTCTTATGCAAACAAAAACATATCAATACATCTTTTCTGCTTGGTATCCCTGCATGCAGTGTGCAGTGAAGCTGCTAGCAATAAAAATGAAAGAAAGTGAATTAGCCATGAGCTAAGAGGCTAGTGATGCCTCCTTAACAGCTTTTCCCTCATTCTGTCCTAAGCATGCTTTTGAAGGACATGGTGATGGATGTCGGTTTAGCTCAGTTGGTCGAGCACTATTCAGAGACTAGTGCTCAATCCACTAGTAGCAGGTTTGAACCCTAATCCTGGTGTACATCTTGGCCCAGTCTCCCCTATATTTCCTGTCTCTCTTCAGCTGTCTTTACTAATAAACAGTCTTAAAAGGGCAGGGTGTACTTGCATGTTCCATGTTACTTGCGTGAGCTTGGATTAAACTTGCAACAAATGTCAGAGAATAATCGTCAACACAAAGAAATTAATGAGATACAGCAACAGAAAGGCAGCTTGCAGTTCCCTCTGCATTATGTAGCTGTGGTTCGTGTCACATCCTGCATTTCCATGGCAATGATAAACAAGTCATGTTAGTCATGGTGGCTCCATCATGACAGCCGCCATAAGAAGAAACACTATGTTACAATAATAAGAATCTTCTGGTTTTTGGAACACTTGAAAATATACACAATATGGGCAAAAGTATTTGGCCACCTGACCATTTCTGAGGGAATATATGCCCAGTCATTCTGTAGAGCATTTATGAGGTCAGGCACTGATGTTGGACAAGATGGCCTGGCTCACAATCTCCATTCCAGTTCCTCCAAAAGGATCTTGATGGTTTCAAGGTCAGGGCTCTGTGTGGGCCAGACAAGCTCTTCCACTCCAAACTCACCAGACCATGTCCGTATAGTCCCTGCTTTGTGCACTGGGGCACAGTCATGCCGGAATAGAAAAGGGTCTTCCACTAAATGTTCCCACAAAGATGGAAGCATAGCATTTTCCACAACGTCTTGGTTTGCTGAAGCATTAAGACTGGTCTCTACTGGAGATAAGGGGTCTCGCCCAAACCTTGAAAAACGGCCCCATACCATTACCCCCCTCCACCAAACTTCACAGAGAAGTGTGATTCTTCAAATGGCATATCTTCACTGCTCCACAGTCTTGATGAGGCTTGCATGCAGCTGCTCAGCCATGGAAACCAATTCAGTGAAGCTCCCGCTTCACAGGTTTTGTGCTTACATTACTGTCAGAGGAAGTTCAGAACTTCAGCTGTGGAACCAGTGGAACGTTGGAGACTTTTACAGACCATACGCCTGAGACGTCATTGACCTCTTTCTGTGATTTTACATGGTCTTCGGCCTCATTGCTGAGTTGCTGTTGTTCCTAAATGCTTCCACCTTCAATAGCGGCAACCATCACAGTACCACTCTTTGAGTCACTGAGCTTCTCAGGATGATCAATTTTGTATCACAAATATTTGCAAATGGAGACTGCATGGCTAGGTGCTTGATTTTATACACCCGTAGTAAGAGGACTGGTTAAAACACCTGAAAAGAGGTGTGGCCAAATACTTTTGTTCATATAGTGTATGTATAACAGGAGTAGTCATAGCTTTGAATTTACTAGTAACAGCAGAACACAGAAGTTTTGCAGGTAAAGGCAGACTCTACCACCGTAGGATTGTGGGTAATGTAGTGTTGTTGCTCAAGATGATGAATCAACAATGTTTTTCTTAAAATAAGAAGATAATATACAAAATTGTGCCATCTCTAGGGCTGTATTCTATTGTTTCACACCCAGGTAGCTCGTGGTAAATCTATCTTGTGGGTTGATGAAATTATGGGTAATAATCCAATCTGAAAAGCAGCATGGACTGTAGGATGTTGTGGCTGATGTGGGACAGTAGGATGGGTGAGTGGGCGTGTCTTATCCCCCTTCCTTCTCAGCATTGTCCATGATGTTCAAAAGGCTTTTTCTGGGTTTCAAGGTAGATGCAACTGAAACTCTTGGGTTTAGTTACTCTTTAAAAGACAAACAGGCAAATATATTAAGATGAATTACTTGTGCACGGTGCTGAAGGTGTGTCCAGGGGTGTCCTGAAGTGGTCTTCTTCACACACACATACCACCGATCCTTCCTCCTCTGCAACACTGTTGGCTGGACATGGGAAACACTCCTGCTGCCTGGAAGACATCTTGTAGGAACCAGGGGGACACGCTGGAGAGGCGAACAAAAAAGAAAAACAACGTTAGATCTCTCTAAAACATAATTCAATGACACCAGCTTATTCTGTGTTAACAGGCCAAAATCCCACCCATAATTCATTTTTCAGGAGATTTCTGTGAGCTGGAAGTACACAGCGTCTCTATGTTAACTAAATGTTTAACTACATGAGATGGGAAAACAACAAAGGGAAAAATCATTCAGTTCATTTAAAATAATTCAAAGCAGTTTTAAATCGCTTTAGCATACTAAGGGAAACTCCCATATTCCGCTAAGAACTTAAAGCCAGGGGAAAAAAGCTCTAATCTCCTTCTCAGTTCACTAGAGAGAAAAAAGAACGGAGAGAAAATGATTCCACAGGGAAATACGCACAACATAAAAGATACGATTAGCAAGAAAGTAGAGGAGACTTTGGCTAAATCCATCAGACAAACACAATCCTCACATCGTGATCATGGCCTTGACAAATGACATGAAAGGCGGCTGTGTGATTGAACCAACCAGGCAAATAAAAACAAGCCAATGCAATGTGAGGCACGCAGCTGCAAAAGCCCAAACTTAATTTTGTTGTTGTTTTCCTCATTTTCCACTCTATTTTTTCCAAATCTTTCCTTCTATGCTCAGTTTCACCACACTAGTGAAAAAAAGAGAGAGAGGCTGCAAGGGGGTGAGAATGTGGGCGAGGGTGATAAGCACTCGTGACCTTACGTGTGGAGTACACACAAGCACACACCATGTAACACAAGCTTATCAATGCACGTGAGACGTGAACACACTGAAAACAGGTTATTTTACACTCTCCCTCTATGCGGGTTCATTTTCCACTTGCCGTGCCTTTGTAGCAGGTGATAATGGGTGTGAAATCAGGGAGCCGACTAGCGCTGGATGCTCTGGTATTCTCTCTTCTGAGACTGTATACTAAACAGTGGGTTTGCATTAACAGCATGGCAGACTCTCCCTCTTCTTTTTTCTTGTCTCTGTTCCCCAAATGCATCTGTCTTTCCAATCCTGCTCTTCATGGCTTTCTTGTCCTAATCTGCTTTGCATTCCACCGTTCTCACCTTCTCTTGGGTGTCTGCCCCTCATTTTATTCCTGACTCTAACTCGCTCTTCTCTATAGGGCTGCACACACTCAAATTAGGATTTGTTAGCAGTCTGTTACACCAATTCCTTTATAAGCTTGTGCACATTTATGATATTTATTCAACTGTCTATCCATTCAGGGGCATTAGAAAATGGTTATGGTTCTGGAGCTTAGAAAAAAATATCAATATAGAAAACATAATAAACCCTCACATGTAAACCTTACGCCTCTTAAGCATGTTAGCATCAGTGCTAGCAGTAAAAGCACTTCTCAGTGTATTCGAACATCTAGTACTCTAAATATTCATATAGGCCAAATATATCATTATCAGATCCCAGCTTTAGAAATCCAGACTCTAGCTGAAAAGATTCTTTACACTGATTTAGGAAGTTTTAACCTGGCTAGTTGCTGCCAACTCACTAATTTCTTTCAACTGTGTTGGTTAGCTTTAGCATGGCTAGTATCTGCCCCCTAGTCAAAGTAAAAAGGAGTCCATAGTTTATTTTGACTGAGTCAACCTGCCTTAGCTTTGATAGTTTCTGCTCAACAGCTAGCAGTCTTTTGACTGGCTAGTAAATGCCCCCTAGCCACAGTAATTTGGAGAACATTGATTTTTTTTCAGCTGAGTCATCTAGCTTTGGCCTAGATAGTTCCAGCTCTCCAGCTAAATACAGTTTGAAGAACACTAGTTTCTCTTGACTGAGTTGGTTAGCTTTAGCATGGCAAGCTAATGCCCCCTAGGTACAATAATTTCAATACCATTTTTCCCTTTTTTCTGAGTCGTTTCAGCCTGGATAATTTCTATTTACATGCTATAACACAATCAGGACCACTGTTTTCTTCTAACTGAATTTATCTTAGCCCATATACTGTTTGCCTACTAGTATTTGGAGAACACTGTTTCTAATGTAGTTTAAAGAATTCAGGTTAGCAAGTTAGCTTTAGACAAGATAGCGTCTGTTTCCTGGCTTACACAACTTGGAGATCACTGTTTGAATTTTTGAGTCAGTTAGCGTTAGCCTGGACTGTAGCGGCAATGTAACAGATGCTAACTAAAATTGGCAATCAAAGTCATAATTTGAGGTCCGTCTGCTTTGCTGGATGTTACAGCTCTGTGTGTCAGCAACCAGAGAAACAATCACATTTATGTCATGACGGGCAGAAAGTTTAGAGCTAGAAAGTCTCGGTGTATTTAACACTTAGTATTATTAATATTTCATTTTCTAAGCAGTGTGAAGTTATGTATCACTTTTGTTTATGAGAGGCCTAAGTTGTCCTCCTTTTCCCGATGTTGCTCTTCAAAATAAATGTCCTCAAAGATGATCAAATAGGAGACTTTTAATGTGACAAATTTTGCAAGGAAAGAATGTGTCCATCATTGGATATTTTACTGGACTTAAGCACTGCGCAACTACCAGAGGAGGAATATAACAGTTGCTGCTTTGAGAGAGACAAAGCCACAGTCTGCTTCTTTGAATAATCCAGGACTAAAGAAAAGTGAGATATTTATTAAAGCACATCTTCAGCTGGTAAGATGTTTGTTCTTGCTGCAACTGGTTCAAGAGGAAAATAGAGAGTACTCCAGCAATTAGCCTGGCCCCTGAACTTGGAGTTAACAATTGTCAGAGCTGTCTGTCAGTGCCAGAGCAGAGAGAGACGTGTGGGATTAATACTACTCTTTTCTGTCATGCATCACTATGTTATGATGCTTTTAAAGATTCATAGGCCAGCATGGCTGGTTGATTTGGCAAATTTACTTCAGTGTTTTCACATGTTTATAACAACCCTTTTCCAATACATCTAGCATGTTTTACACAAATTTTTGAGTCTACTTTAAAGGAACAATGACACAACAGCCTATGCAAACTTTCACTTCTAGAGTCTGCTGTACTACTTTGTATGCAAACACTGCCTGGATCCAGGCTGAAAAGTAAGTTCACTTAAGCAGATAAAGTTGCTGGCCTGGGGTTCCCGTCTTGCAGAGATAGCGAGCCAAGGTGTAAGACAGGTAAGTTAAAAAGCACACAGCAGGTGCAGTGACACACACAAAGTAGCAGTACCAAACTGCTTTAGCCCCATGATTGTTCATCAGGACACTAGCACAATAACAAAGGAGGTCTCTGTTATTCCACCTCATTTACTCAGCCACTCTAACAAAACACACAGACGCACAAAAGGCCTGCCATTACACATCGATTAGCGGGCCTCGTCAGCCTCTCCTGGCTCAGGCCAGTGTGAGGGTGCAGGCGAGAGTGTGTTTTTTTGTGTCCGCGTGCATGAGCGTACGCCTGTGAGTTGCTGTAAGAACCTTGTAATCGACTTTCTAATATCTGTCATTACACAGAGAAAGCCTCTCGCTTTCAGCTAACAGCACAGCCAAGCACAGGGACATAACAGAAACACACACATGCTCCGTCATGCAGCTCTGGAGTAGACTCCCTTTGTTCCTGCCTGTGCTGCCACTACCTTTCCCGCACCACGCCAAGGACATCAAGCATGAATAGCACCCAAATCAAGGTAAAATTATGCATAGATCTATGAGAACAGGAATGGGTTTTCCATTTTCTACCTATCATGCTTAAAAGCGTGCTAGCTGTAGCCGTGGTTGGCTGCAGTCCTGACTTATCGCTTCAATTCAGTGTGGATCCACATTTTGCCAGCCCACCTTGGAAATGTGCATCTAATGATAGGGGTGTACCAAGACAATATGTGCTGCTCAGATAACAAAAGGAGCTGGCTTTGCATGCTGCCCATCATTCACCGGAGTGAGCGATCATATGACGGCACACCAACGGCCATGCCAGGAAAGGTCACATCAGTCAAAATGGGCCAGCAGCCATCTGCCAATGGGAGAATGTGAAATCTGTAAAACAAATCCAACAGCAAGGAAAAAAGACAAGGCTTGTAGGGAAGACCACTCAAGTCATTAGAAGACATGTTTCCTATTTCCACACGCGCCCCTTTTCACTGCCAAGGTAAACTGGAAATGAGAGTACCAGGGGGAAGACGAATGGGAGAGGGGGTGGTTGGAGAAAAAAGAGACAGAAGGAGAGATCTGCCAGGACAGCTGGCAAACCAACTGATCAATTTGTCCTCAGTGCCAACAGGGAGCTTCGATTAAATGGAACATGGCTGCAAATGTACACACATGGACATATTTCTTCATGGTGTAATAATAAAGATATGCAGAGACATGCAAAGAGAAGGTGGGGGGTGGAAGATGATACGGTAGACCAACTGGGCTGAGAAATGGTTAACAAAGACACACAGACAGATGATGGGTAGACAGAAAGACAGCAGGCTACATACAGTACAAAGAAAGCATATTAAACAAGGAGGGTGAGTGGACTCCTTCTGCTTGACAGATAGACGGATAAACAGATCAGCAAGAACGTGTTAGGCATAAAGACGAGAGATCCTCAAAGAAGCAGGAGTTAGAATAAGGTCATCTATAGGGAGAATGTGAGCAGTAGCAGAACTGTTCATTGGTCACCATTTCCATTAACCGTACTGATTCAGACACATACATCTGGGCACTGGCACATTATGAGTCCTTGTTGAGTAATTAAACAAAATAAATACTGTATCTTTGGATGTGATACGGATGTGATATGATTTCAATTTATTTTCCCTGGCTCAGTACCATAAATTGAGAAAAGTTAGTTTAAAAAAAAGCTAAGTTAGAAACAACAAATCAAGCTGAGCCAACGTTAGCAGTGTGTCCTGTGTTTGCCGGAGACTGTCAAACAACCTTAACTGACTGTACATGATTAAATCAATGTGATTTTGCTGGGCTAAGGACAAAGAAGAAGTCACAGTAACAACCTAGGCACTGAGAACCAAAATGAGCTAACGTAAGTGGCAACATTGCAAGTGTCACTAAAATGTTGAAACCTTATTGGCTGGGCCCTTGAAAAACCTCGAGTGATAGTGCAGCGTGAGGAGGCGTTGCAGAAGTGTGTTATTCTGTTAGATCGCTTTAATAACAAGACCCTCACGGGTCGTGTAATTTTTTGTGGGCATACGACACTAAAAATATGTTGCTTACTACAGCTTTAACCCTTACTCAAACCAAACCAAAAGTCTAACTCGATTTTATTTTTAAAGTTTTAGCGTGTTTTTCTGTTCTGACAAATAGGGTGTCTCACAGTAACAGTCTCCGAAAGGGGGCTCCCCAGTACTTTGGTCTGCAGCCAGACTGTCTTAATTTTAGTAATTTGGCTCAACATCTGTGTGCTGGTGCATACCGTGCCCCTTTAAGTTTTTAATTTACAAAATAAAAAGTAACATTTATCTGTTTTTAATCATTAAGGAGCAAGTTTGACCCTATATTGATGAGATAAGACCCACATAAGTAATTTTTCCTGGCAAGCCTTATCTAAACTCATGCTAAGCACTCATAACCTATCACATTTACATTAGAAGCAGCCTTGCTAGCTTCTTGTGGGGTCTTGTGTTTGCTTCTAAGGGCCAAACCTTATCTTTACATTGAAAGTGTGTTCATTATTGTTTTTAACAATTTTGAATATCCTTTCTTCAAAATAAGAGTCCACACAGCACTAAAACTGTGATTGAAATGTTAGCTATAGCTAGCAAAAATACCTGTTAGCTAGCAGCGCACTGTTTTATTTTTGTCATTTTTAAAATCTAAGCTGTTTGTGGGAACAATATCCTATTTTCTATGTGTAAATCCATTTGCCTATAGAGAACATAAAACAACGCAGTGTGTGAAATATGATGTAGTCAGTGTGTGATAGCTAGTGTAGCCAAACATTTAAGGGAGTACCAGAGGCACTCCTATGTGAATAAGTCTACTTAACAAAGCGTTTGCTGGTTCTGGTGGATAAAATACATGATAGGAAAGTAAAACCTGATATCAATCTAATCAGATATATTTCAACAAAAGATTTATAAAACAGACACTGGGAGATGGGCCAGCAGTTTCCCCAGCTAATGAATAAAAACCAAAAGGCCACAGAACCCACATTTCACTGAGTTCACAAATTACTTTAATAGACTTTTGTCTTTGTGGGAGGAATCAATTTATAGTTTGCCCTTCTCTCTCTTTCTGCCTTCCCTTTCTTCCCTCTAACCTTAAACATGGCCATTAATAAATCATGAAGCACTTAATACAATAAATGTGTGCAATGAATTGTTCTCTGCTTCCCTGACAGCTCACATTAATTAATATTAATAACACTTTAAGAGGTTTGCTTTAGACACCCACACATAGCTTTGCCCCCACTGTGAAGTACACACATCCACTAAGGAGTGCAAAACAAATACACAGCCAACTTTATTTGCACACAACTGAAACACTGATACGAAAATGGCCTAAAACTTTGTGTGTGGAACAGAGACAAAAGAGGAAAGGGAGGTGATGGCATGTCGGTGGGAAACAGTGGAGAGAGGATGTGATCCAGCAGGTGGAAATCAATAATTCAGAGAGCTCTAATTCAGATCAGTGCCCTCTGTGTGGCTGATGCTGATTCTGATGCTAATTCTAACCGCTGGTAGGCAGCTTTAACATCTGAATTCTCATTACCATCAAACAGCTTTCAAGGTCTCCTCTATGCAAATAGGCTCACACATAAAACTGGAGGTCAGACAGGTAGGCGGTATGGAGAGAAATGACTGATTGGTGCATTTAAGTGTTTTAGGTTGGATCAAATTAGAAAAGAGTGAAATGACAGCGAGTCCACTGAACTGGACCAATTCAAATTGGACTGAATGTGATGGAGCCAGTCCCTCAAGAGGGCCAGTATTTACTAAATAATGGGATTTTGCCTTAAGAGAATTGAAATCCACTGGGCCAGAACACAAGTTTAAAGATATTAGGTATCCTGGAGCCAAGGGATATGGGATTGGAGGGGTGCCAGTTTGAATTCCTACAGTTAGGCAAGAAGTAAAACAATGAATGGAAAATGTGTCCTCCTTACCCACAAACAACTTGTAAAACAATAGTCAACGTACAAACACTGTTCCAACTATTGATCAGGACAGTGCAGCAGCAGAGAGTGCCAAAATGTGACTACAAGATGTAATACAATTTTTTGTTTTTTTTTACTGCTATTTGACACTGGTGCTTTAAAATAGGAACATTTACCTGCAGCAACAACAGTGTAGTTGAAGAAGCAGGGAGAGGAGTTTACATCAAACTACAGCAAAAATAGACCAAAATGTAGATGTTAAATCTTCTGTGGGGAACATTTAAATGGTTATTAAACAGACTAATGTGAATATTTATGCCCCCAGGTGACCCAGAAGAGCAAACAAGACAATCTGCAACCAGACTGATAGTTTCAGTAGACCTGCTGCAGACATGCAACTACTGAGATGTCACTACAATGGACAGCAGATGTAACCCAGTTGAGATAACTTCAACTTCATGTTCAATATTTACATTGCATTACACTGATTTTGCACACAAAAGCCTTGTTTAAATTATGAGACAGGCACCGTGCCGCAAAGCCCTGGTAGCAGTTAAGGAAGAAGTCTTTCCAAGACTACACTCCAATCAACACATTTAACTCAATTAACTCATTATTTTTTCGTCAGGTCATCAGATTTTTGTCATTAAAACAACTAAGAATTGCAGTTTAAACTTTAATTGCAAAAGGACCACATTGAGAGGGGTCCGGATGCAGACTGACATCTCAGATGCCCCCTACTGCAGACCACAACTGCTGGCATTGCTTGCCTGAGCCAGTGTCAACTCAATTTCATTTGTGTAGCACATTTCATACACGTTAACTCAATGTATTTTACATTATTGTTATTAAACAATTGCAGGTCAGCAGGCAGCTTGTTCCAAGTCCATGGGTCATGATTTCAGTGTTAGCTAAAGCTAACAAAGCTTTGCTAGCTATGTAGCCAGTGAGATGTAAGCCAATGTCACAATAAAAACTTTAGCTAAAGCTAACGAGGCAAAAGTGAGACACCAATCCTGAACTAATACTAAAACAGCTCTAGCTTTAGCAAACATAGTATAATCTAATGTAGCTTAGTTATGTAGCTATTTTTCATAAGTAGCTTAAAAAGTTAATTTTGCCTTTTAAGCTTTAGATTGTAGCTACATTACCTACATAGCTGACATGTTAGCTTTAGATTGAGCTACATTACCTACATAGCTGACATGTTAGCTTTAGATTGAGCTACATTAGCTTCGTAGCTAGAATATCTAAGCAGCTAATGTAGTTTCACTAGTGCCTTAGCTATATTAGCGAGTCTTTTGTGGAGAACAAGCTTTTTTCATGTCAGTGGACTGTTCAGTCGGCTTTATTTTGTAATTGGGCTTTGCAGTTTAGGTTTTTAACTTCTTTTAATTTTTTTTTTTTTTTTTTTTTTTTTACCCTAGCCTTAACCCTAATCAGAAGATTAATTCAATTTTATTTTCAAACTATTAGCGTGTCTCCGTTCTGGCTGATGCTGCACCACACTGTGTCTGCAGCAATCTTGGAGCTACAGTTGTCTACCAGACTGTCTTGTTTAATGCAATTTAAACTCTTTGAATTCTGGCATCAAGTGGAGATGTTTAACTAGGATGAAGGCATAGCTAGCTAGTAAAACTGCAGATTGTTACATAGAAAGTTGTAGTAACCAGTGATTGAGCCAGAACCCCAGTAAAGAGCCTGCCCATTAATAAACAGTCTAAATGCTTATTTCAGCTAAACGTAGGACTTATTCTTTTCATGTTTGCAGTAGCCCTTTTAAAAATGGTTTAGAGACCAATTTGCTTTGAATCAACTTCAGCGAAAGTGTAGCTGAAGCTTTAAGCTCAGGACAAATTTGACAGTTTTGTCCTGATGAAACTGAAATCTCTCCTCCCATGTCAAGTCAGCTATCTTTAACTTCAGAAGTCATACTTTGATTTTCTAGTATTCTAAGCTGACAGTGTAAAACTGATGAAATAGGCGGTTTAGTGACACTTTTCAGATTCTGATGTTTTAAGACAACAATTTTCTCCACGCTGCATC
This sequence comes from Cheilinus undulatus, assembly GCF_018320785.1. Classification (NCBI taxonomy): domain Eukaryota; kingdom Metazoa; phylum Chordata; class Actinopteri; order Labriformes; family Labridae; genus Cheilinus; species Cheilinus undulatus. The sequence continues at coordinate 15,220,455 of NC_054880.1, read as the reverse complement.
CAGTGTCGTAACCTGTCTGCATATCTAGCTGCTTTTGAAGATATAACCAAGCCCTGAATTACAGCATAAATCCCTGTTATCAGCTCCGGGTAAAGACCTCATTCATGTCTACCCACTGACTGGCTGCTGCCTCATGGTGTAATCGGCGAGAATGCTCTGAGCCATGCCATTCAGGTCAACGCTTTGCTTTATCATTTCCTGCTCTGTTCTGCCCTGGTTACCACAGACTGACATCACACAGAGACCGCAGGAGAACTCATGAACAATGCCGCCAGGGGTATTAATGTCAGCCGCGTACAAGCTTTAAGCTGGAGACATGTCGCATTCTGAAACACGCATGCAGAAAAGCACACGCACTTCAATGAATGCCACAGATTCATTCACTGCTTTTAGCGCAGGTGAACAGCCTGACTCAGAAGATTGAACAATAGCAGAGAGGTTACATCATGAAGCAGACACAACAAAGAGCTGTCCGGTTGCATCATCTTGAAATGCCAGGTCTGTACTGTTTGGATCAGAAGGAGGGGAATTGGTAGGCAGACAGGCTAACACACCGGCCTATATACCCAGACCATCAACAATGGGAACAACATAAACTCAGCTGGATACAAACACATCCATCAAACACACCGCGGGACACAAAAACAAAAGACTGGAGACAGAAAATAAAAAAATATCAGGTTTAGCTATTTCCTAGATATTTGGACATTTAACACAAATCTCAAAGGGATTAACAATATTGAAAATATTGATTTGGGATATTTAGCCTTAAATGCAAGAGCTAAACTATGCAAGCATCTCAACTGGCAACGGTTTAGCACTTAAGCACATTATGTTACTCACTAATACAGTATAGTAACTTTGATAATAACTGGGATAGGAACAGACTGGGGAATTTGCTGGGCTAGCCTTGGTGTATTTTTAATCTGCTCAGCCACTGAGGAGGCCCTGATGGCTAAAGTTTTAGGATGTGGCGTGTAAGAAGCACAAGCCTGTTGAACCAGTTTTGCATAAGCTGGTGTTTATATGTGCTGTGAAATCACTGCAATAGCAAACATGCATAGCAGCATCTTTACCAAAGGGAGCTAATGCTATATCACATACATGCAGAAATCATACAGATTAATTATCATGATGACAAAGATGCATGAAGAACAGTGAATGTGGTGTACTGTCCTTGATATTGCACAGGTGAGAGAAGGAGACAATATTGTCCTGAAATTGTTCCCCCTCACTCTTTTGTTCCACAGCCTCTGATATCTGAAGTTGGTTTTTCTGGCAAAACTTCACCAACCTCCAAGGTGCATGGAGGATGAGAAAAAGTCTTGAAGAAAACATAAAACTCCAACCACACTTGAAGTTATAAAAACAACTTTTTGTAGACCAACTCATTTCAGCTTGTGCACTTCAAGACTTTTATCATCCTACATGCACCTCATGAAGTTGTGCCAGAAATACCTACTTCACTTCTACAACTGGAAGGCTTTAAGAAAGCTGCAGAGCAGCCCACAACAAGCAGCTGCCAGTTTCAACTCAACTTGTCTCACCCAGGTCTTAACCTGGCTTTACAGTGGCAAAGATGAACTTCCTATTACCAGGAGGAAACCTTGGGCAGAAACAGACTCATGTTAACCAACTATCTGCTAAAATGTGTTGATAGTGAATAGAAAGAGAGAAATGGTTAAGACAAACTAACAGAGCAACAACAACAAATAAGATAAAGTCATAGCTGTCATACATTTAACTACTTTAGTGAAAAGTGGATAGACAGTTTTACCTGGTGGACATGGTTCTGCTATAAAGATGCTCCCTGGGTTAGTCAAGCACCACGCTTTGACTTTCCAGTGAGCGCATAGCGAGAAATGCCCCCATCAATAGATACACATATGCTTTCTGACAATACGATTATTTCAAAAGCAATAAATCCATAGTAGCAACAAGCTTTATGCTATAAAGGAGGAGGCTGGGGTGGAGGAGGTGAAGCTTTGGTGGTGTGTAACATCAGCACTGATGCAAGAAGAGATTAGTGGGGAGTAGAAGATTAGAATCTTTAGAGAGGTTAGAATTGCTCATATCTACTCAGCCACTGCAGACCTACTGATGTCTAAAGTTTGGATATTTAAGGCTGTAGGGTTTAAGGGACAGAACATCAGTGGGCTATAAAATGAAGTGGGTGAACTAAATTGATCCATGAAAGCACACTGAAAATTTGACTTATGTAAGACATTTCTGGGAGTATAAAACCCTTTGAAAAGACTCTAAAATGTGTCATTAAGAGCATATTAAGCCTCAATAATTGGCAGTCTTGTTATTTGGTCACCGTTTGTAAATTAAGGTTTGAGCTGGTTATGACACCATATAAATAATCAGGAGGTTTACAAAAATTGGTCCAAATTGTCCTGTAAGGAATACAAATATGACCCTAATGCATTTACAACATTTTCAGCTGCAACAAGAAGTTACACTTGAAGCCTCAAATGTCAAACTTGTGGTGATTAAGGAAATGCCAAACACATTACAAGGTTTATCCTCTGGGTGACATGAAGGCTGGTAGCTAGTTTTCAGTATTTAGAGTCAAGTGCAAAAGATTTAGGCATGTAGAGCGCTAATGGGGCTTTCCACTATGCCTTTTGGCTCCAAGCTGAGCTGGTTTACTTTTCCATCAACAGTTTGGCTGCACCCATAAAGGTCCGGCTGTGGTGACATCCCAATGGTTCGTCCTCATTCAGGGATGTCTCACAGACAACCCTACTTCCTGCCTGAACGGTACCCTAGGCCGGGCTTACTCACCACATCCACCCCTTACTCCACTCTAAAGGTGAGGGCTTTGTTTTTTTTCAACACATTATCTTCCAATGCATATACAAAGACATCCAGAGCACTACCGGGGTTGTGTCCATTCTCCTTCAAGCCAGTGGTGACCTCAGGTGGGCTTTCTTTTATTTTCTGGTAATGACTGTAACTATCAACTGTTGACAGACTTGTCTGTACAGTATCACAGGTATGATATGGTGTGTTTAGTCGTCCATGTTCAATAGGGTTATAAAACAGTCCACTGTAGTGCCTCAGCCGTCTACTGTATATCCATAGAAGCATAAAAACACAGATCCTTTTAACCTACATGTAAACAAAATTAGAACAGACATATGGCTGTAGGAAGTGTGTATTTATGGACACATTCTGACTCACAGGCTTCAGCACTGACATTATACAGACTGCCATACACACGATCAAACGCCCACAGAAGTCCATCATTGACTGTTGACAGAGCCTCTTCTTCTATTCCTGTTTTCAGCGCTTGCTGTAATACCCATGTCACTCTGACGTTTACCTTTCTCCCATCTCATCTTCTCAAATAGCTCTTGATTGCTATCTGCTCTGCTCCCTGCCAAACGCCGCCCACACCCCCCCCCCATGTTCCCCCTGCCCTCTCGCTATCATGTTTGCTCTCGCCCACCCCAGCTTCCCCACACTTTTTGTCTATTATTCGCCATCTCTACCTGGGTCCGGCATCATTTTTTGCAGGGTTTATCAGAGGCTGTGGAACAAAAGAGTGAGAGGGAACAATTTCAGGATAATATCGCCTCCTCCTCTCACCTGTCTGTCTGGCAGAGACACACAAAGAAGCACACGCACAAAGAGACACATGCACTGCTTGTTAAATTCGCAGATATACTTGGCTGTTATTCCTACTCATAGTGTGGGAGCCCTGTTTTACTCTAATGCATTGGTTTTAGAGACTGATTTATGTCAATGCATCTAGTACTCTTAAGTACTTTAATTTGAAATGAAAAAGAAGTTTAAATTAAAACAATTATCCAATATATGTTGCCTATCACTTTTATATTTGTTGCAATAGTATCTAAATGTGCATAAAATAATGTCTGAGTTTAAAACACTAGAATTGTCATGACCCTAGACCCATAGGCCTATATGCTCCATAAATCAAAAGACCCAATCTTCCCAAATGAACCCACACGGACTATTGGTGCCACGAGGGAATGAAACTGTGAGCTCCAAGATGAAATTCCAGGGTCAAGATACAATCCTAAGGGAAAGCCTTTAGGATATTAATAAGTCACCTTGGGCCACAAGGTGCCTTATGAGTAATGTATGAAAGGATGTTTTGTAATTTGTGAAACCAGGCCCTTTAACCTTATTAGCTTCAGTGAAGATCATGACCTCAGGTTCATGTTTCACAGTATTACTTTGACTTCTCCAAACCTAGAGCTCCATTCAATAGCAAGCCCCTGTGTTGTTGGATTTTTAACCTTGTCCAGCCGTCACTGTACTGAAGTGTTCAATGCTGTTCCCACAAATGTGGTTGATGGCTTTTATTTACCCCAACCGTACAACCATTCGTCTACATCCATGTTTTAAATCAATTGTTGTCAGAATTGCAGATGTTAATTTCAATGACTTTGAGTAGATTCAAAATGTGCAAAAATGTATACTTATACAGGTACTTTAACTCATCCCCACATTTTCAACAGCAACCACTTTGTGCACAGCAAACCCACTGTTGAAATTTTCCTCTGTGGGGTGCGCAGATGGCCTGGCAGTCTGGGGCACTGCCCATGTGCGCGAGCGGCCAGGGTTCGGGTCCGGCCTGTGGTCCTTTGCCGCATGTCTCTCCCCACTATCATTCCATTTCCAGCTCTATCCACTGTCCTCCTTTCTAAAATAAAGGTACTAAAAAGCACAAAAATACATAAAAAAAGAAATTTTCCTCTGTGCATCCTTTCTATTCTCCCTGCACAGATGCAGCAGGAAGTGTGTGGCTTGTTAGCTGTTCTGTTAGCCCGAACTCTCAGTGTCAGTAACATCAGCATGGCTGATGTGACGTAGGCAGCCTGCACTGTCTATTGAGCCATGAGTGACTCAGCCCATCCTGTTTATACAAAAGAAAAGAGTTAAGATTCACTGTGGATTTTACAATCCTAGGAGGAGGCCTAACCTGACGTGTATGCTGAGGGTGCTAGCAGTGTTAATTTCGTTAACAAAAACTGTAACGAAAAACGTTCTGATGGACATTCAGATTCTGTGATATTTCTCCACTGTGTCTGACCTGCTGTCTGTCTGAACAACCAGAGGAGGGAGAGGAGGAGGAACGGCGTGTCTTGGTGTGTGAAGCAGCCTGACAGAGAGAGGAGCTGATAGGTAGATTAAACATGTAGCTCTTCTCTGTATTCTGGTGGTAGTCTTTACAAGACTAAAATGCAGCCAGCCTACCTCTGAGTCGTTGAAAAACTCCATCAGCTGTTTAGTAGCATAGACTCCTAATATTAGCTTAATTCTGTTGCTGCTGTACAGTAATCCTCCTCAGCCTTGGTCAGAGATAAAAGAAAAACTCCAAAATCTTGTACTAGGTCTCATTCGTTAAAAACATTAAACGAAGTTGAAATCCGCATTAAAATCGGCAAGACAAATGCTAATTAGCGAGTCAAAGAAAGCAACATACGTTACATTATAATGTGTTTAAAGAGGCTCTGACTTCTGGCAATTCAAGGAGAATAAAATGAATTTATTGTGATGTGTTCAAAGTCACATGGAGAAATTGGATTTTTAGTTTTTAGCAAGAAATCTTAATGCGGTCCTTAAAAGGAGAAATGTTTGTTTAATTAGTAATATAAAACAGATAAAGCATGAGTCCAGTTAAAAACATATAGTCTCATCTTTCCACCCCAAATGCACCAATATTCCAATTAATATAACTTATTTTATCAATAAAGAGTTATAATTAAGAAAATTAAGGCACATTAGTAAGAGTACCATTACAAATAAAAATGTTATCCAATGTTTGTTAGTATTTTCATCGGTTTCAGATGTAGGCTACTGATTGTATGAAATGAGTGTTTGGCTTATTTTTGAAGAGGGAAAATATAATGAGACTAAAGGTGAAAACAAAAATGTTTTCAGAGTTTTCGTTGACTAAAACTAGACTAAAACTATGAAGCGTGAACAGGACTAAAATGTGACTAAAACTCAAACTATTTTGGTATTTTTGTCTGCTGAATGACATTGTCTTAAGACTAAAACTACGACTAAATCTAAAATGGGCTGCCAAAATTAACTCTAGGTGCAAAAAAAAAAAACTAATGTTGGCTGTTGTGGTGACTGGAGTAACTCTGTGACTGTTGAGTGATCATTGAAGTAAGAATGGCAGTACACAAACAGTATTTGAATTGACAGAAACATTTACTTATGCACATTTAACCAGGCCAATTTTGATTTGGTCATGGTAGCCTTACTTTCTAAAAAGCGGGTCACCAGATAAAAAGTTAAATTGAATCCAATTTGGACTCCATATTGAAAGATTTGCATCTCTAATGTATACTTTTTTTTTATCTCACAGCGCAAAGATGGCCTACAGCCTTCATGCCCCACTGACACCCATTATCATCATCACTGCCAGTTCATTACTGATGGACAGCAGCCTTTACATCACATGTTAAGGTGATATGTTGTGTATTTGCTGGGGTTTTCATGTGTACATCGGAGCTATAGCAGGTTGCACCCCAGTCATTTACATCATAACTATATCAGCTGCGAGTCAGCAAACATGTTTGCATGTCAATGTCAGGCAATTCCAGGTTGAGTGCTCGTGAAATGAGATTCAATGTTCTGCTTCTTTTCAACCGTCACGCTGTTGCGATTGTGTGCGTTGGTGCACGTGCGTCGCCTCTGCTGCCTGTCATACTTCACTAAAACACAATTCCACCTTCAAACCAAGAGCGAGGATAAGCTGAGGTAAGAGAAAGTAATATTGATTGGTAATGCTGCTGAAGGTTATAGACGCACAGCAGCCCTTTTTAGACACTTACATCTCTCCCCATTTGCTATGGCAATATGTAATGTCATTCTTCACTACCTCCAATTCCTCATGTATAAGAATGCATCAGGCACACGTCTGCGGCATGTCTGCGCTGTGAGTATGCTGTACAGAACAATCAGAGTGGTGGAAAAGCATTGGATTGGAAATGCTGTCGATATTTCTGTGTTTTTTACACTCAGATGCAGAAAACTAAAACCCAAGACAATGAAAAAAAGAAACTGAAGCAAAGAATGTTTGTTGATTTTAGATTTTAAGGCACATAAACCAAGATTTAATATATCTTAGACACTAATAATGTACAGAATGTTAATAGGAGATAATCTCATTCTCTGTGAGTTTTTGTTTTCCTGTAGACTCCTCATTTGTGTGTATTTGTGTGCTGGATACGGCTCGCTTATGGAAATTAACAAGCATAATCTTGCGCCTGCAGTCTGTTGTGACATGCTGATTCTCATTTGATTCTTTTGAATCAGCTATTCAAATCTGGGATGTGAACTCGAATGAGCATCGCCTACTAATGACGTTCCATTTTCATTCACCTCATCCGAATCAGCCATTTTCATAAAGACTGTGACCCAGATATAGACAAATCAGCCTGATAAATTTGATTCCCCAGAGAGCAGAGATGCGGCATATCTTTAAGTACAGCAGAGAGGAAGGGGAAAAAAACAACTGTAGAGCAGCGTATTGGATCTACTATCCTGTCTGTTAAATGAGAGGAGGTCAAGGGTAATCAGATAACTCTTTACCCCTGGAAGACACACCTATTAGAGTCACTTAAAGGAGAGCAGGTGCATATCTGTGTGTGCTTATACAGTGTCATTATGTATATGAGTGCCTATACGAGAGCACTGTGCATGCTCTATAGCATAAGTGCCTAAAGAGTGTGACTGATCCAAGTGTGTACTTGCGCATGCATGAGGTATAACTAATGGTTTCAGCGTGCAGATTCAAGTTGCAGGCATTAATCTCCCTACTGATTCCTATTGAAAGCAAAGGGCCATGTGCTCATAATAGAAGTCACGATTTAGTGCAATCAGTTACAGAAGTGCCTCTATACAAACAATGGTGGAAAAAGTACTTCAGAAATAATATTTCCTACAAAGCTTGGGAGAATAAATGCATCAATAAGGCCATGGTCTAAGGTCAGTCTTCTCCACAGTCAGTCTGTTGTTTCAGTGTGACCGCTGCAACCCTCCTCCACCCCAGCCACCTCCATTACATGTCTTCTGTGTTCAGGTCCATCTTCTCTGTGCTAACCTGCATCCCTTCATCGCCACCTCCAAGTCATCTCATCAGGGTCTGGGTCAAGCTCCTCAGAAGTCCATCTCTCATCTTAGCCTACTCCTTCTCTCACCACAACCGGCTGTCTAGACTCCATAGGGAGGTATCTTATCCTTAAGTTGCCCCCCCTACCCCTTTGAGTGCATATCTATCCACCAAAGACGTTCACATTTTTAAACATTTTAGTATCTCCTCATCAAACAGTCAGAACTGAAGTGACAGAATTTTTGGGTATTACATTTAAGAAGCTTCTTTTTGATATAACCTTAGGCTGGCCACACACTAGACGATTTTTAAAACTGAAACAATTTTAAAACCCTGGGAGACCACAGACTTCAGGACAATATCCAAAGATTTTTCATCTTTAATCCTCTGAAGGCACACACTAGATGACTCAGCCAGACTGTCAGATCACTGGAGACCACACACCTGCCGACCTGCCTGTGACCTCGTGTGATCACGTGACTTCAGAAAAAAAAAAAAAAACACGGATGTCTGTCGATACCGTCTTGCTGTCTCTCCACAACAGGCTATCCTGGCGTTACAGGCGAAGCAAAAATTATAATACAAGGGAAAGACTCAGGATGAAATCATGGCTAAAATTAAGTTAAAGTTGTGTTCATGGTTGTGAGTGGTGAAAGTACGTATGATCTGGCTGTGACGCTACCCAGTCTGCTCGCTCTCATTGGTTGTTGTGGGTACTCTATCAGCGGCACTACGACCTAGAATCATAAATATCAAACGTGTTTGATATTTACGATTTGGGATTTTGGAGGCTACGACGCGATTTGGAGCAGTAAAACAATTGTGTTGACACCACACACATGCAGACTACTCAGACAAACAGTCGTTTGTGACGAGGCTCCTCTTGGGACACGCCCCCACGATTGTCGGGGGAGGCAAATCTTGCCCCGAATCAGGCAAAAAAATCTTGTAGTGTGTGGCCGGCCTTAAGAATAAACAAAATCTGTCATTTACATTCATGAAATAGCCTCATTGCAAACAGACCAAGCAACGTTTCATATATCAGACAGAAAAAATGTTGGAGGTCTAATCTGGGATTAACTTATGTATTATACATTAAAAAGTAGTTATACGAATGGTAGCTGGCCTTAGGTTTGTCAGCTTCAGCTGGCACTGCTGTGCTAGCTACGTAGTTAATGTTATTATGTAAGCTGATGTAACTACATTAGCTTTAGCCACAGCTTATGGGGCTACTGATCACATAACTACTCCTAAAATGTGAATAGCTTTAGCAAACATAGCAAACTAATGTGGCTAATGTAGCTTTGTTAGTTTTAGATTTAGCCACCTAACCTAAGTAGTTATGTAGTTTATGTAGCTAATGTAGCGTCATTGACTTTAGGTCTAGCTACATTAGCTATCTTATCTACATAGCTAAGAAAGCTTCATTAGCTTTAGCCTTAGCTACATTAGCTGCATTAGAGTGTTTTCATGAGGAGGAAAAAGCTTCATTCCTGTCAGCAGACTACTTAGTCGGCTTTATTAAACTTTTTGTAATTAGGTTTAGCAGGTTAGGTTTTTGACTTTTAACTTTTGGTGTCCTCACTCTTACCTTAACCCTTACCCTATCCCTGACTGGAAGTGTAATCCAATTTTATTATTAACGTTTTAGCATGCATTTCTGTTCTGACAGATGCAGTACCTCATCATAGTGGTCTGCAAGAAAGATCTATGGTCTGCGGCCAGACTATCTTGAATATTATCAGTTTGCATTACAGTAGTTTGTCCTGATGAATCCAGTGTTTACCTCTGAATCAAAAAACAACATTCTACTTTTAGTATAGGGATACAAAACATTGGATTTTTTGAAGCATCTAATGTAGTTCAGACCTAAAATATCAGTCCCGAAAATCACACTTTAAAGCTGAAGGAATGAGGATGAACAAAGAAAAAGACTTTATCTGACATTGGAGTGATGGTCCTTCCTAAAATTCTACAAACGCATGTAGATGATATTTACAGCTTAAAGATCGGTAGAAGCACTGACGACTTTTGGTTCCACCATTGCTGAAAACATCACCAAATACATCACAACTAAACTCAGTTCTCTGGATGTTTATCCTGTTTTCCACGATTAAAACATATGTTTTAAATACAAACATATCTACAGGGCCCTACAGCACCACCTCTCTGACCCTCTTTGACATTTAACCTGTATGTAAAAACCAGTGTCATGAGGTCAAACTCTCTAGGGGCATGGACAATCAATACATCTTCATGCATACATTGGCAAGTTACTCAAGCAGTATTGAGCCTTTTTCCAAAAAACATAGGTTTTGTTCTTTATCTGTCAAATTCTTGTGTATTAAAGAGAAATGAAGTGAGGAATTTGCCTTCTTAAATAGGGGAAAAGAGATTGCATTGGAGTTAAATGCTGCTGGATATTTCTCCTGATAGCAAAAGATGTCTTTCTACTACCTAACTAGTGAAGAAATGATCAATACATGTACTTATACACTGACTTAACACCCTTAAGCCTTGTAACAGCTGTGAATATTCATCTTAAAGTTGTATGCCCTCCTCCTTCCAGCTGCGGAAACATTAACCTCCATCATAAGTTTCTATCATCTCCTCACTGTGAGCTCCCTTGCTCAGCTGACCACCTAATCCCTGCTCATCGTTCATCCCCCTGCGACATTTGAGGTCCAGCATCCCGGGTTATTAAAAAGCTGAGCGGCTGCAGAGATGGATGGAGATAGTGGTGGGGGGTCACTCGGACCATAAGGCTGATTAAGTGTTTTTACTAGCGGGAGGAGTCACGGTCGGAGCATACCACAGTTCAAATGCTTTTGGAGGGTGTGTAGACGGTGTAGGAGTTTATGTGTGTGGGTATGTGCGTGGGTGTGCACAAGACCCCATGTGATGAGGAACAGTTGGTCTATCAAGGAGATGGATGAGGTGAGCTGATCCTCCAACACCTCCCACACCCCTCTGGCTTTAACGGCTCAGTTCTGTGTTATAGCCACACGCTGGAACATGAACATTTACTCTGTCAGGCAACTTGTTTTCTTTTGTCTTTCAAAGATCCAATCAAGTCAGAGTTACACTTTTTTTAATCGTGGGAGTTTTGGCAGCAGAATCCCTCAAATCAGGCAGAAATGACTAATCTTCTAGCTGCAAAAATCCAGCTTCATCAGAGTTTACAGACAACAAGGTCTTCCTGTGTCAATCACAGAAATTTCATCCTGTCATTAAAAGTGAAGGAAAAGACACAGACAAGAGGAATGCAAATGAGGAGCTGATTATGCAGCAGAAGAAAGGAGACAGTTAACAGTTCAATTGCAGTGTTTGCACTGAAAACAGTCTTCTAAGTGTTTTTCCAACTAAATTTTCATCAATATTTTGCCTTTTGCGCAGATTTTTAAAGTCAAGATGAATGCACAGTGTGACATGTACCAATTTTTAAAAATACACAACATGGAGCTTCTTACTATTAAATTAGATGAACTGATTGCACAAGGCAAGGCCTCGCATAAAGGGGGATAAAGGGGAGAGCTTTCAGGGAAAGCTGTGATAACCTTGCCTTGTTAAATTATGAGCGGTTGACCACATTTTTTGGAAAGCTGAGCTCAGTTTTACCACACACCTGGCCTGATTACTGCCTGGCCTGTTGTATCAAGAAATCCCTTAAAATAGAACCCGTCTGACAAAGTGAAGCAAGCTAAAAGATCTCTAAAAGCCACACATCACTATTAAAAGGAATTCAAGACCAGATGAGAAACAAAGTCATTGATATCTATCAGCCTGGAAAGGGTTGCAAAGCTAATTCTACAGCTTTGGGACTCCATTGAACCATAGTGGGAGCCATTATCCACAAATGGAGAAAACTTTCAAGAGTGGTGAAACATCTCAGGGGTGGCCGGCTTATCAAATTACTCAAACAGCACATAGACGACTCATCCAGGAGGTCACAAAAGAACCCAGAACAACATCTAAAGACCTACAGGTCTCACTTGACTCAGTTAAGGTCAGTGTTCATTATAAGACTCGGCAAAAATGGCATCCATCTGAGAATTCCAAGGCCAAAACCCCTGCTGACCAAAAGGAACATAACAACTCATCCCGCATTTGCCAAAAAAAAAAAAAAAAACACATCTTGATGATCCCCTCAGCTTTTGAGAAAATGTTCTTTTGAATGACGAGACAAGAGTTGAACTTTTAGAAAGATGGTGCCTCGTTATGTCTGCTGAAAAATGAACACAGCATTCCATAAAAAGAGCATCATACCAAGGGTCAAAGATGGTGGTAGTGTGATGGTCTTGAGCAGCTTTGCTGCTTCAGGACCTGGATGACTTGCTGTAATTGATGGAACCATGAAATCTGCTCTCAAACAGAAATCCCTGTCCAGCCATCAGTTCATAACCTCAAGCTTAAACACAATTGGGTTATCCACTTCTTAAAAAGAAAAAAATGTAGGTTGTGGAATGGCCTCGTCAAAGTCTGGACTTAAATCTGACTGAGATGCTGTGGCATGACATTAAAAACCCTTCAATGTGGCACAATTAAAACAATTCTGAAAAGAAAACTGGGCCAAAATTCCTCCACTTTGATGTGAAAGACTCACTGCCAGTTATTGCAAATGCTTGCTTGCAATTGTTGCCACCAAGGGTGGCACAACCAGTTATCAGATTCAGGGGTTATGACTTTTACACATAGAGTCAGGTAGGTTTGGATGGCTTTTTTCCATTAATAAATGAATTCATAATTAAAAAACTGTAATTTGTGTTATCTTTGTCTAATAAAAAATTAGGTGTATGTAGGTCATGAAGAGAAATCAGTGAAATAGTCTGTTTCATGCCCATTCAAAACTCCTCACAGGATCTTTAAGCAGCTTCTTTAAATGTAGCCAAATGACAGCACACTGTCCAGGCTAAGTTGATGTATTTGTTAGCTAAACTACACACAACATGAATAATACACAAGCACACACATAGACAAAGCACGAACAATTAACATAGTTTAGTCTGCCTGCTGCTTGAATTAAAAACGAGGCCTTGCAACACAATCAGGGGCCGCAATTAAGCTGTGAAGGTAAAGCGGCCTTGACCTTGTTGTGTAATTAACGGACTCTTCTTTCATTAATCCCCCACCACCCATCTCCTACAGACCCCCTCCATATCTCCTCATTCACTCAGTGCCTCCTTCCTTCTAAGCAGCCGTTTAATTAAGACATGCAAGATGGCGTTGCAAGGAGTCAGGGGAGGGGAAGTCAAGCAATTAAGAGCTGGAGAGAAGAAGGGATGAAGGGAGGGAGTGGGTGTGAGGAAAAGACAGAGGGGAGGATAGAGAGATATAAGATGTACACAGTGAAATCTGTCTTTTTTAAATAAATACAGCCTAGTTTGATCAAATTTAAGGATCCACTGTAGTTTAAATAGTCATTACTAAACATGTGAGAGCACAAAAGGGAACAAAATTAAGCACCAAGGTTACTCCTGAAATGAAAATACAGAAACTATTCCTTATTTTCTTCTTATTTTAAAAGACCTTTTACATTGGGAATTTTCTATTTTCCTCAGCGATGTTTTCTTTCTTTAACCAAGAATATTTATTATAATTATTTACAAGGATTTCTTCAGAAGGTTTAGGTAACATTAAAATCAAGTTAGGGTTAGTTAAATAGAGCAGTAAAGCATGAATGTAGCTCATCAATTTATTTTATGGCCAATGGATTTGTAATTTTACATGAAAAATCCAAAATCAAGAGACAAGCTATTTCCCAGTAACTGTTACAAAACAAGAAAACTAAAAACATGGGGGAAAAAACTTTGGCCCAAACATACCTTAAAGTTCAGCACAGTTCTGTAGTTAGCAGGCAATAAAGGAGAACATAGAGTAATTACTATAAAATGTGCCTCATTAGGGATATAAAATGGAAAATGCAATATCTTATTCACAGTTGATATTAAAGGACTTAACATGTCAAAAATCACATGTACGTGTAAACATACAAGTACTTTCCTTCAATGAGTCATGTCAAGTGGAAGAAACTGATTTCATGGAATCAACATCAGTGTTGTTAGTCAGTGAGGCTTTTATTTTAAAGGCAGTGGATTCCTTTTGCTGTTAATTAACATGGACTAAAACTACATGTATATGCTCATGCTTCCAGGGGAGGCAAACATGTCAGACGTGTGCTCGGTATGTATAAGTAAGGGGTCCGAATAATCACTTTTAAAAATAGTGTTCCATTCATATACAATGACTCTGAAATCCATGTGTTTGCATATGCTTCCAGATGTTTCATGAGCATTTTTGCAAATATACTTGCCTGAATTTGTTAAACTTAAAGGAGGACACCTCTAGAGGGCACACAAGAGAGCTCAGTCTGTGTACAACCACCTGATGTAAACTAAAATCACGGAAATACCTAGAGGGTATAATGTTAATTCTGAAATCAGCACAATGTCAGTATAAACAGTAATATCAGGTCAGCTCAGACTGGTGACTGTTGGTCAGAAAATAACTTTATTTTTACAACATTTATCAGCCGTGCAAAGACCTAACACTCTATTAATATTGGTTTAATTAGTAACCATGTTAACTGATGACTTTTAGCTGACTGCTTCCATGTCACGTTAATTCTTGAGTCTTGCGGTGCATGTGTATAGCAAGTGCAAGTCTTGTGGTTATTTCTGAGCATCTTATAGCATTAATACATTTGGCACCTTGTCTGTTTCCTTTGACTAAAAATGCTGTCAAACATCTGCCACATCCCTGAACACTCAGAAAATTTCTCAGAAAGTTTACAGAGAAAACTCCTCCCAAATATGACTCAGTGAATGACAGTTTGTTGTTGCTGTGAAGGCTTTTTCACTTTACTATGACTGCAATCTTCCTCCTGGCACGTACGAACTCATGCACACAAACTCTCAGCATGCTCTCTGAAGGTCTTTGCTCGGAATTATGGTCCAGACACAGAAGCATGTGGAGACAGACCGAACCAGACAGTGAGTCATCGAGAAAAGCTACTCCAGAAGCATTACTTGCATGTGTGCATTCGAGTGACCACTTCTGTGTCTGTTTTTGTGCATACATGATGGTCTCAGGGCAGCTGAAACAGCCAGCTCTTCTTACAGCACAGCGACGATAACAATCTGTGCATAAAAGAAGCCTCGCTGCCTGGAAACCAACTGTTCAAACAAAGAGGAGAGCAACTGAAAAGGATAACGCTTCACAAGCAGACATGGCAGACGTTAGGAGACCTGCTTTAAGGAGCTGTTTAGTGCCTCGCTTAGTGCTGTTAGAAAGTGTTGTCTAATGGAGACTGAGAGCTGTGCTGAGCTCTAGCTTGAAACAGGTAAAATTGAAGAAGAAAAAACAGGCAGCTGGAGACTCACTGCACAGTTAGACTGTGGTTTAAGATGGTGGACAAGAGTCCTGTGAATGGTAAAAATTAACACTGTAAGAGTTAAAACATTAACATGATCCAAAGTGTAAATTCCACTAAGAACTCTGGAGGTAAAGTGTTGAATTTTACACTATGGGAGTAGAATTAATACTGATGATTTTGTTGCCTGATTTGCATTAGCCTTCTGGGACTTTGGGCCCTGGTGGAAATGTGGATGACAGATGCCAAAGGAACCATTTGGTTCCTTGAAGAAAATTTCCTAGAATCAGAAGTTTCTAGTACTGAAGTTGTGAATCATCTTTTATTTGGCTTACTTGCATTCCAACAGCAGCCCATTGAAGATCTGTATTCAATTAAAACTCCCCTAAAAGCAGCTTGTTTTTAATTACTATCAATGTGCCCATTTAAAACCTTCTGTGATCTATAATATGTATGGATACAAACTCTGCCTCATTAGCTTCTAATTAAAACCACAAATCCTCAATATCCCTGTCTAAGCCATTCAGAAATATCAGGAAATTGTATTTACTGACATAACGCTTAAATAACATGGTGTTAGAGTTCTCCTCCTTTAATGACTCAGACATAAATTTCCAGTGAAAAAGACCAGTCAGACAGCCTGCAGACTAAACAGCCCCATAAAGGCCCTGCTGATGTTAAGATCTACTGACCGGACAGCCACTGTGCTTGTCATAATTTTGGTAGTGCAGGCGGGCCTTCACACCACAGTGCCATCAGCATTACTTACAATCAAACAGTGACACTAGGCAGTCCAGCTCTACTGGCCTGTTTCACACTCCTGCTGCACATCCACATTAATGCTTCAGTGGACTCAGACTCCTCTAACTGACTGTGCTTTACTTTATCACTAAAACATGCTGTCTGATGTCCGTCTGCTGCTGCTGATTATTGAAGGATTTCACCTTATCTGGGGAGCAAAAACCTGCCCAAAATATTTCAGTCATGCATGAAAACATGCAGTGCCTTATTTTTAGCAAAGCCTGTTTGTAATTAGGTCGTACCTGGCTGTAGCACATCAAAAAGCGGTTTGCTACCCACTATGAAGTAAGAGAAGCAGAAAGCATTAAAGCCAGGTGGCACAGCTGTATTGTAACTGGCATGAAGATGGCTAGATACCACCTTAGGATCTGTTATCTCAATGATCTATTTCTATGGGTCCCAGTTGGCTATCCCTTCAATAAATAAATTTAAACTCAGACTGGTCCATTATCAGGACCCACCACCAACTTCTTAACGAGATACCATGAACCAGATTTCAGAACATTTCAACCAATCAGATTTATTTAATAAACTTGAAAAGCACTCAGAGAGCGCAGACCTCCACAATTAGCCCTATCCCCCAATGGTGGAGAATCCTTTAAAAACATTCCTGGATCCAGACGGTGATCCGGATCTCTCCCAAAATCTAATTCACCAATTACTCCCTCCCCAGTGGGGCGGGGACACGGTGAGGCAAAGCATTGGATTCGCTACATGTGGACTGTCATGGCGGAAGCACCCATGGTCTCACTGGACGACTGAATATTATGGCAGAGGGTGAATATTCCTCTATTCCTCCCAGCATTGTGAGTATTCTTGCTACAATTTGCTGTCTTTCTCTCTGTTACACTCTGACTCGTCTCCTCGACCAGGCGTGCGTCTTTATAAACTCCAAAACTTTGACTAGAAACACACCAAAAAATGCTGCTGGGATTGAAGTTACTCATGTCTGCCATCTCCTGGTGTAAAGTGGTAACAGCGCAGACCTCCGCCATTAGCCCTATTTCCCAATAGTACAGAATCCTTTAAAAAATTCCTGGATCCAGACATTGATCTGTATCAGTCCCAAAATCTAATCAGTTCTTATGCCATTTCTGACATTTCCTGAAAATTTCATAAAAAACCATCCATGACTTTTTGAGTTATGTTGCTAACAAACTAACAAACAAACTAACAAACTAACAAACTAACAAACCCACCCGATCACATAACCACCTTGGGGGAGGTAAAAATAGAGCAGTTTGGACCTCAAACAGCACAGTACATATGCCAGATCTAAGGCACAGGCAAATCAAACATATTTTAAAAAGTGCGTCATAGACTTTCTGACACTTTCGCAGCCCTTTAAAACTGGTTTTGCAAACCACTTATGGGGCCCCACCCACCAGTTGAAAATCATTGCCCTTTTGTACCTCCCATTGCTACCTAAAGAAACAAGCAATGTATATTGTTTAACATTGGTTATATCTTCAGTTAAATTTATGGCTATAATTCTAAATCAGTTTTTCATTAAAAGCACACTCCATTATGAGTTACCATCAAGCTCACAAACGATAGGGTCTTTGCAGATGCAGACGTCATGCAGTAGGAGAGAACTCCAGATGGGGGGCAAGAGGGGACGTCTGCACAGAGAAATGGCACCAAAATAACATGTTTTGTGCTATTTAGGACTATCAGGGGGATGGCTGTCACACATTATGGGGTTGTTTGTCACAGTGTTATTTAATTGGGAAAATCTCAAAAGAAGGCAAGAAGGCAGGACTAAATTCTAAACTTTAATTGCATTGACAAGTTGAAAAATACATAACTTAATGGATCTTAACACAAAAGAGCAAGGAACATGAACAGGAGCATCTTTGATTGACCAGGCCGATAGCAACATAAAGAACAAAACAAATAGGCTCTCTGATCCCATTTTTGGAATTTTCCATACCAAATTTTTGGAGACAGAACCCTCTGGTGGCGAAATGTAATGAGTGAATGAACCAACCCATGTGACAACCAACCCCGTTCTCCCCTACTTTCATTAGCAGCAAGAACGTGAGGGCTGGGGGTTGAGAGTTCACAGTTATTCAAACCTAGTTTAAAAAAATTTCCCTGGTATTAATAATGTTGGTTTGTTGTTTTGGCAGGGGCTGTGACGTGCATTAAAATCTACACTTAACCTCTTCAAATGAGCTTGAAGGTATTCAGGTTGTCTTTGTTTGCAAGAAAGCACGATTAAAGCCCTGAACAGTGCCGTATCAGACAGTGTCATACTGAGAGCTTCAAAGGATGGTCCAGTTATCATTCGCAAATTTGGGCATAATAGGGCTAAAAGTTTGGCCCCATATTGGGCAGACATTGTTTCTTTATATCTATCCTATATACAGTGCTTAAGAAATTTATTAGACCACCTGTCATATTTGTCTCAGAAACCATCCAGCATCATGAAGTGCTTTAATGCAGACTTTCATTTTCAGTGAGCTTGCAACGTTTTACCATTTTGAACAGGAATGAGGAATTTCAAACTGAATTCACCTTTTTATACCCAAATTTGAGCCGGCTCACTGGGCTTCTCTGAGAAGTCAGAAATTAATCAAGCATAACATTCAACCACTAAAACTCATTTTTCTGTTAAGTAATGCAAGTAAATAACTATAATTTGACATAATAAACAAGAAATATTAATGTGCTTTACTATTTTTTCAGTTTTTTTGTAAATCAGTAAATTTGAAAATTCATGGATAACAATAATAATTATATTTTAGCATTAAAAATATCATCTGAGTTAAAGAGCTTGTACATATTGGTGTATTAACCATTGCAGAAACATAAAAAATGATTTGGGTAATTACCAATGCTGTTAATTTAGGGCAGCTGTGACATAAGCCTTACTTTGGGTGGTGCTCTAATACCTTGGTTCCCAACCTGGGGTCCGGGACCCCCCAGGGGGGCGCCAGAGATCTTAGGGGGGGCGCGAGGCTTTGTCTTCTCTGAGCCTGCCAAAAATAGGTTTGCAAATATTGACTAAAACCATGACAAAGCAGTTATAAAGTAGTTCATACAGAGGTCTTTTGTTAAGAAAAGTATGCATGGACCTTTTTTAGGGTTTAATCAGTGGAACAATTAAAATCTATGTTGATGTTTGGCAGCAATGTGTCACTTTTTCTTCTCTCTTGGGTCCTAGGGGGGCTCTGCTTTTCTGAGGAGCATGTAGGGGGGGCTCCAAGGAAAAATGGTTGGGAAACACTGCTCTAATACATTTGTTAAGCACTGTATATATATTCAGCACCCTGTAGACTAGGAAAGACCCATGTCTTGCTGAAGAAAGACTCATAGTTCTTCTCTTGCTTCCCTGCTCAGTGAGGGAAAAGGCCAATTACTAAAATAACCCTGGTTTAAGGTCAAGTTTCTTAGCAACAGCCACTGGCTACAACAGGAACTAAAACAGTCTAAAACTATAAATAGTATTCACCTTTTGCTTTGTTATACTCAATTACAGGTGCTCAACCTCACTAACGGGTGACTGTGATAGATGCTATAGTAGTGTACAAAACATAAGCACATTAAAGACTAAATCCAGTCAGATTAGAGCCTAAGATTTTTCCCCATGCAAACTTTGAAACCACAGAACTGATAAAAACAGCCCTGGAGCAAACTGAAAACATAAAATTAGTTCTCCAAGAAACTTTTACAATGTTAAGATTTTTTACAGCAAAAACAGTCAACAGAAACAGTTTGGAACAAATTCTAGAGACTATTGTCTGTAAGAGTGTAATTTTGCGAAAACTCTTCCTCACAGCGTGTAAAAGCTGACAGAGGTCACGGAGGGAGAAGGAAAAGACAAACTAGCAGCATTATTTAGCTGCTGCGTGGGAGTGTTATGTGCACAAGTGTATCGATTTGTTCTTCCCCTGAAGCGCTGCGGCTACATCCCTCCCTCTGCATTTTCTTTCTGGGTTTTTCTTTTCTCTCTCTCCATCCCTGCATCCTGTTGGCCGACACCCTCCTCACTCCCAGTTCTTTATAGCTGGGAGGCGAGCTTGAGTGGACTAGGAGTGTGGGTGTGTCTCTCTTCAACAACAGAGAAGTTCAATACAGTCTTTATAACTGCGCCTCACAGTGGGGGCACGGCTGTAAGAAAAGGCAAGGGGGACTTTTACAGGTCAGGCCCTTGTTCTCCATACAACCAAAACTGTATCCAGTATTGATCCAACTGCAGGTTCACAGTGATTCACTCAGAGATGCTTTTGTGCTCAGTTCAAAAAACAAGGGTCATGAATGCAGTAGCCAGTCTCATTATCGGCTGACTCTGTTTTGGTGCGACTGCATGAAAGGCTCAACTATTCAAAGCCTTAAGTGAGAAATATCTGCATTTTGAGATTCTTTTAGATGGTTTTATTTCTTATTATAGCTATGGTAATAAGACATTTTTCTAACATTTAGAAAGAGTGTATTCAAATAAAAATCATGATTTAGGTGTTTAGAATGAATGACTGAAGCAGCTGGGATAGTCAGCATATCCAATTATGAAGCAATGGCTCTCTGTCAAGTAACAGTGGAGAAGTGAGTCTTTACCCCAAGTGAAGAGTTCAAGTATCTTAGATCCTCCTTCAAGAGTTAAGGCAGAATGGACCATGAGTTTGACAGGTGGATTGGTGCAGCTTCGGCAGTGTTTCAGGCGTTATACTTGACCGCTGTGGTGAAGAGGGAGCAGAGCTGGAGGACAAATCTTTCAATTTCCCTGTCAATCTTTGTTTAAAACCTCATCTATGGTCAGGAGCTTTGGGTAGTGATTGAAAAATTGAGATCATGGATACAAGTAGTCGAAAGGTGGGGCTCAGCCTTAGGGCGCTTTCACACTAGGCCCTGGTGTACTTGCGTACGTACTCAGTCTGATACAGCAGGTGGTGGTATGCAGGTAGCTGGTTTACAAACCAGGAAGAAGAAGAAGCTACCATAGCAACCAGTTAGGTCATGACCTCAGAGAAGATTGTTTTAACCCAGCAAAAAAGTCAATCCTGCCATGGAAAGAACCCAGCCAGCATGTCCATGTGGGCCCCACATGTGTTATATGTGGGCTACAGTATGAGTCCCTATGGGTTTGTTCATTGGTTCCATAGTGGCCCCACTTGTGGTTGACAATGTGAACTGCAAGTGTGGATCAGCCCATATGAGACACATATAGGCCCCATGTCTAGACTTCCAAGATAGATAGTTGCAGTAAACATGGGCAATTGCAAGGATCTCTAGACGAAGCCTATATGAGCTGATCCACACATGCAGTTCACATGGGCAGTCACAGATTGGGCCACCATGGAACCCATGGACAAACCCACATGGGACTCATACTGTATCCCACATGTAACCCATGTGGGGCTCACATGGACATGCTGGCTGGGAACTTTAGTTTTTACACTGACATCATATAGCTGATACAACACTGTCCTGTATCCAGGAGCAGTTGGATCCAATTTTATCCAAACCATGCAAGAGTCCACTAGAATCGCGCCAGAGATTCAGTTATCAGAAAATCTCATCTGGTATGAGCACACAATTTTCTACCCAAAAATGATGCACTAGCATGGTTTGTAAGCTGCACATCCTAACACTGTTATACCTGTTTGGAGGAGAGTTGTGTGTGGCCCTTTCTTAGAAGAAATGTTGTACAAAAAGGTCCTGCGATCCAGTTTTTATATACAAGAAGCCCTGTTATGGTTCACTGAGCTTCTTTAGAAACCTGGATCTTCACTGTTTTGGCCGTCAGGAGCACACAAACACACCATCCCTGTCTCTACCTCTGTTGCCAACACACACTGATTGTCTCTACCTCTCTGCTGCTCCCTGCCCTCTGCTTGGCTGCGACCTTGTTACAGTCCTGCCTTTGGCACATCAGCCGCCTGTCCTCTCACACAGGGTCAAAACAGTTACACGACAACTCACACTCATGTAGAGGCAACAAACACTGAGAACAGACAAGACTGAGGACGGGGATTTTTTAAGATTTATGCCTTCCCTTGTTGTAGTTTTTTATTGGCTGATGTTTTGCCGTGACAACTTTTTGTCACACTCGGGCTTTAGAAGGTCAGAAGCTGTCATAATGTCACACTGCTGTGTCACTGGTTTGTTTATCCTGTTTTAGGAATATGACAGAATTTTGCCCAACCATTTACCATCTCATTAGTACCTGTAAAAACAACAGACAGTCACACTTGGGGGGAAATTCAGCCATAATTCCAGGAAAAAGGAAAATAAATGATACAGCAACCGACAACAAAGTCACAAAAGCTAATGATAGCATTCAACCTGTTCTTAGCCAACACAACAAACAGGAATTAAAACTTTTCTGATGTAACAATTAGACAGGAAATGACTATTTGATATTTTGCAGAACAGATCAACCCAAACAGGACATCAGACATGGGACCACATAGACCACAAGGTCAATTTCAAAATAAAACACCATGCACAGACTGCTGATCAGAATGTGGTAAATGCCTCTTTGCTGATATTACCTAGACATTTTCCAGTCAAACATCCCAGTAAAACAGACATATCACATGTTGTCTTACCAATAGACCTTTGTTTAAACCAGTGGTTCTCAACTGGTATGGCCTACCATCAACTACTTTACGACCCAAACTTCTGATGTTTTCCACCAAATGAAAAATTTCACAATTTGGACTTCAGCAGGTACAAAAACTGTAACAGAAGAAAGACAACAAGCATGCTGAAAAAGCACTTTATAGAGTTTTTGATACTTTTTTGCAGCACATATGCAACCCACTGAAAAAGGCTCCATGATGATTTTAGTTTGTATGTGCAAATCTAATTTTGACACCCTTATAGCAGATAACGTTTCGCACCCTTCCAGAGATTTCAGGTTTCCTGCCTGCAGGTCTTGACCCTGGGAATAAATGCTCCATCGTGGACTGAATTTCCTCCATACTGATACTACCCAGTGTATTTTTCAGTTGCTGATCGATAGAGAGGATAAAGATTTGTCAGCTTTAATACAAGTAAGATAAGAGAGATGTGTGCCTTCCAAATCATATCCATCCAATTGAATTTACCACAGGTGGGCTCCAATTAAAGTGGAGAAACATCTCAGCAAAGATAAAGTAAAGTTGGAGGAACCAGAGCTAAAGTTCAAGTGTTGTTGCAATGAGTCAGGATACTTAAGTTGATGTTACATATGACAGCATTCAAGTTTCCTATCATACAACTGGAGTCATAAGGAAAATAGATTTCAGAACCTTATATGGCTTCAAAAGCATTTGACATTGATTAAAACAATGGAGAGGTGTCATACAGGACAATTCAAAACTATGTGCCAAAGGTTGAGAAAGACGAGAGAAGCCCAGACAATGCAGGGACGAGGAGTGAGAGCAGTTTTTCAAGAAGAGATGAAACTCTGATTGCTTTCTGGCAGGGCTGGATGGGTCATTGCTGGCAGATTCTGTTGCGGGCCGGGCGGATAGCTGTTGCCAAAATACCGTCTCATTTGGATCGGAGCCTCTCCCGCCCTCCGCCTCCTCTGCTCCTCCTCTTGCCCGCTGCTGATCTGCATTGCTCTCTGTGCTGACCTCCTCCGCCCACTCTCCATCCATCCCATCCATCTCGCTCTTTCACCTCTGTCCATCCATCTCCTCTTCTCATTCGTACATCTTTTCTGGCTCAGTCTCTCCCTTTCCTCCCACCACTCTCTCCATTAATACCTCTCACTATCTCCGTGCCCCGAGGAGGGAGCAGGGAGTGAGTGGGATCACTCCGACTCTGTGAGTAGCACCCTGGATCCAAGTCGAAGAGAAAACATCCACACACAAACCCATGCATGCACACAGAGTCAGGATGCACACATGCACAGAATCGTGCGGATACCCTAAAGCAGAAACACCCACCACTGTTCCCTTCCACTGCTTAATAATCTACAGGCTTTCACCAAATATGCTTCGAGCTTTCTTGTTGGCAACTCAAAATTCAAATAGCTGGAAGTTTGCTTAGCGTGATCTCCCTTCTGTTCGCCCAAAGCTCATCAAGCTTTTTGGATGGGACGGGTGTGTATGGCACAGTAAGGTGGCCCAAGAAATGAATACCTTGGTTAAACTGAAAAAGGAAGTGGAGAGATCCTTTGGCAACTGTATATAAAGTAGTGAGCAGTTTCTATGATAACACTGGAATCAACTGCAGTCATGCAAATGAGATTAAATAAAAATGACTGAGCCAGAGGCTGAGATCAATACAGGGAAGAAAAACTCAGTCAGATTATCTACATCAATGATGATTCACTAAAAGCAGTTTACATTAACCCTTTAGACCCCAGGCTTGTTTCCCTTACTTTTTACTGCTACATTTAAGGGCGAGATGTGAATATTTTAAGAGGAGTTGGAGTCACCTTTGGTTCTTTTAGGTCAATGGAAGAAAAATAAAGTTTTAAAGCATTTGTTAGGCTTGTTTGAGTCCAGAGGCTAGGGAAACTTGTGGGGGGGCTTTTCAGAATTGAAAAACTTGCTAGCCAAGTTAAACTATTGAGAGTGAAGCTGCTGTAGCTAGCAGCACTTCCTTCTTGCATTATTACCAGACCAACAAACAACCACAACTACAAAAGTACAGAAAAAGCCAGGCACTGATGCTATCTGAGAAGGCCTGGCTTCCAGTTCATCTCAAAAAGGCTTGATGTTGAGGTCAGGGGTCTGTGTGGGCCAGTCAAGTCCACACTGAACTCATCAAACCATGTCTTTATGAACCTTGCTATGTGCACTGGGGCACAGTCGTGTTGGAATAGAAAGGGGCCTTCCTTAAATTGTTGCCACAAAGTTGGAAGCATAGCACTGTACAAAATGTCTTTTGTGCTGAAGCATTAAGACTGTCCTTCACTGGAAATAAGGGACCTATCCCGAACCCTGAAAAAAGGCCCCATTCCCTTATCCCTCCTGCATCAAAGTACGAAGTCAGGCAGGTACCATTCATCCACCAAAACGAGACTCGCCCATCTGACTGCCTAACAGAGAAGCGTTATTCATCACTTCACAGAACACGTTGCCAATGCCCCACAGCCCAGTGTCTGTGTACTTTACACCAGTGGTTCTCAACTGGTGGGTTGGGACCCAAAAGTGGGTCACAAAGCTGTTTTCAGTGGGTTGCAAATGCATGCCTGGAATAGAAAATTAGGTTAAAATTTTATGATGTATGGAAGTAGTAAGCAGACACACATCCATAAGTTGTATTTTATTCAATTATCCTGTGATTACGAATGCATTTAGTTTTTTTTTATTATTATTATTAAAACTCACTTAACTCCCTTTCTCTTATACAAAGTTGAGATAACAAGGTCATTCTTCAAGAAACTGAGCTACCAAAGTGTCCCACTTTCATGGGAAATTGAGTCAAATTAATGAAATCATACTTGTCATATGTTCAGTGATTTTTGTCTGTTCTGTATAAGGTCAGAACTGCAAATCTCTAAATCTGAGTGGGTGCCACATTTGGGTCACAATTCTTATTAAGAAGGTAATAGTGGGCCATGGGTCTCAACCAGTTGAGAACAACTGTTTTACACCACTCCATCCAACACCTGGAAACCCATTCATGAAGCTTGTGCTGCACAGTTTTCGAAGTTTGAAACCATTCAGCTATGGAATCAGTAAAGTGTTGGCGACTTGTACACACCATGCTCCTCAGCAGCCATTGACTCCGCTCTGTGATTTTATGTGGTCTTCTACTTTGTGGCTGAGTTCCTAAATGCTTCTGTTTTTCTTCTATCACTAATAGTTGATTGTGGAATATCCAGCCAACCATCTTATCGCAAAGGTGACATTCACAACAGTACCACGCTTGAAGTCCCGACCCATTTTGTATCACAATCAAGCACCTAGAGCACCCTGCTTGATTTATACACCTGTGGCAACAGGTCTGATTAAAACACCTGAATTAAATCATTAACAAGTGTGGCCGAATACTTTTGTCCAGTGTACAGTGTTGCAGAAGCCAGAGAGAGCATCATTTAAACACACACATATAATACAAAGATCCTGTAGCATCAATGTTACTACCATGATATTGGCACTGAGACAGGATAATGTCATTTTCCCATAATGCTTCTGTGACAGTCATGAAGGCAGAAGGTTACAGGGGAGTAAATATCACAACTTTAACCGTCTGAATAGACCATTTTAATTCTGCTGTCTCATCCAGGACTCTTTTGTCAAGGACTTAGTAAATTTTGAATTAAAATTAAGATTGATAAAAGTAAGAAAAGATTAAAGATGTTCACCACTATTTACTAAGGCACAACATAAAATCCTCACAAAACATCACTCTGAGATTTTAAATGTCAAGATGACAGAAGAAACCAGACAGAATGAAAAATCAGAAAACTTTGATTTGATCTTCTTAAAAAAAAAAAAACAAAAAAAAAACATACTCAAATAAATTAATCAATTATCCAAATGGATGGCTGGCAACTTATCAAATAATCGTTACAACTCCAGAAATTTCAATTGAAGGCAAATTGGTAGACAAACTGATGAGTCATTGGGTTGCATCAGAGATTCTGACTGTGTTAATCAAACATTAGATCTTCAAATTAATTCTAAATTCAACATAAACCCATTAAAATTAAGATAATCAGGAGCTTTTATCTAGTCAAATGTGACAAATGCCTTCAGGGAGATCATTTTTGATTTCAGCGGCACCAGATTAACTCGGTAGGTAGAGCAGGTGCACACATACAGAGGCTATAGTCCTTGATGCACTGGTCATGCTGTTTGGTGCATACTCCCCACTCTCTCTCCCCATATTTCCGGTCTCCTATCCTAACAAAATAAAGCCAGAAAAGCCCAAAAATAAATGTACAATTTCTTTGTATTACTTGATTTTCAGTGTTTCAACAAATTTGTATTTGAGATGACATTTAAGCTCCTTTGACTCTCATCTGTATCTCTGCTCACAGGTTTGATTTTCAATCCTTGCGCTGTTTGGTGCATCATCTAACCTTGCAAAGAAGACAGACCGGCCAGATTCCATGTCTGCCATCATGCAGATCAATCTTGCAAAGCTTCAATCAGAAATGATTGTGCCAGGTCTGAAAAGAGACTTGACCAATCAGCATCATTTGAGGAGAACAAGGTGGGGTTTAGTTGCTCTGGAGGCCAATAACAATAGCAATAGCAATGTAGATTGGAGGTATCTATAATAAAGCAGCAGTTTAAGCAGAAGTTGACCACAGTTCTTATTAACTAAAGAGTACAGAACACCTCTGAGAGCTTCTCCTGACCTGCTTCAGCATGAGTTTGTGATAGTTACTGGCAGAGATTAGTGGTACTGCAAGCTGGTATATGAATGGCTGCTGCCAGAGTCGTGGTGTAGCTCTGGTATTGTGGCAGTTTTATTGGAACCGGTTGAAATTTCTTTATTAAAACAAAAGCAAAGAGGCACACCAAAAACTTAACTTGATGGAGGAGATGTTTTTGTACTTCTATCGACTGGCTTTGGCATGAGTTTTATCCAGCAACAACTTCAACCATTAGTAATCTGATTGGCCCGTATTACAGACAGATTGATTGTCCAGTCACCTTCCAAGAGTTTATTTAAAAAGTCCTGCCCGTCCCAAACGCTTTGTATGGGTGGTTCCTCAGAGATAACTATGAAGATATCATCTCCCCACATTTTCTCTGTCTTTTTGCTGTGATGATAAAGGCCACTAAACAAATCACAAATTTTTCAGCCCAATTCCTTCCTTACAACTAAAGTCAGAAAAGGTCTTATTATTGGGAAGCAATTAAATTGACAAGGAGAGGAGTAAGACTGCCATTACTACGCAATGGATGTAGCATGAAGCTAAAAGCTAGCCACAGTAGCTTGTTTTCTCCAAAGTTGATTATAACAAAGTGAGATCTAAAGTTTTTAGAGTCATGACTTGGATTGTTTTGCAATCTTTAGGTGTGCCAGGCTTGTAGCTCTATTAAAACTGACTTGAACCACTTATTGACAAGGTACCGTCACAACTAAAATCCCCTCATCAGCCCACACCCACAGCTAGTAAATAAACCACTGTAACCCAGACTGTTGTGTGCTTACTGGAGTCTGAATGTTGTAAACAAGTTAAAGAGGGATGCTGAAGGAGACAGATACACAAATTGCTGGAGCTTGATTCAACATGACCAAAACATGACTAAAGGGAATCAGGCCCGTCTGGACCGAATCCCCCGGGGAGTTAAGTCGCTGTCATAGCCGAGTTGGCAAACACACAGGAGGAAATACAGAGAGAAGGGAGGAGGAGGTAAAACAAGAGTGAATAAGATGTTGGCTTTAAGTCCCCTTTTTTCTCTTTGTCCGTCTCGCCTACTTGATTCTTTCCTCTTAGTCACAGAGCAGTGAAAGCAGACACAAGTATACCTCCTACAAGGACAACACCAGCTCTCATGTGAAGCTTTCTGCCCTGCTAAGTGGAAGATAGCAGTTTTGACGCCAATTTTTTTGTGCAGATCCAGGCACATGTACAGATATAAAAGAGACACACAGAGAGAAACAGACAACACTGGATGAAGAATTCAGGTGGCGTTCAGGGACCTGAATCTCTTTTTGGAGACATCCTGCTATGTGTAAGAGGAGACATGAAAACTATAGCAGTGATGAGAGCGCAGAGGGGAAGAGGTGGGGTTTAGCCCAAAGGAAATATATCCTTTCAACCTAATATTTATGTTTATATCCCTCCCAAAAAAACAGGTAAAAAGCTGAAAAAGGATTATGATGCAAAATAGATACATGTATAATACAGTATAATGAGATGTGATGTATTAGAAATGTTACGTTATAATGTGTTGTGAAACAATGTATTACAATCTAACTGATATAGTACGATACAAGACAGTAGGATTGGATAGGGATAGGATAGCTAATGAAACACTATGATACAATGGAATAAGATATGTTACAGTACGATACGATACAAGACGATATAAAACAATGTGATACAATATGATATGATAAGATACGATATGGTACGATACAATACAATAAGACATTATACGATACGATACAATACAATATGATATGATACAATACAATATGATATGATGCGATACGATACAAGAAGATATGAAATGATACAATATGCTGGGATACTAAATGTCAGATACAATATGAAAGATAGGAACACATGTGATGCCAACATTTTCTTCATTTCAGTGCTGAAAACAGATAAAGACCAACCTCTATACTCATTTAAATTCATACTGTCTTTAATATTTTTGTGCTTCAGGCACTTAGCTGAAGAAGATGTGACTCTTCAGACCTCAACTGTTACACATTTACATTCATCTGCCCACATATCCATCCATCAGAGCACTATTTCAGGTCTTCTGTTGTTAACCTATGATGTATCTATTTTTCTGTCTGATTATGGAAATAAAGTGCTTTGTAGCTTATGAATTTATATTTTTCTAACATGAATCTTTAAATATTTTCTTTAATCCACAAGTGGAGTCAAAAACCAAAATGGATGTCAGTAATGATTTTCAGTTTGCAGATGTTGAACCAGTGATACAGAGGCCGATTTATAGTTCTCTGTCCACAGGAAGCCACAAAGAGAGTGCTATGAAAGTTTAGGAGATGGGTGTTTTATTTTTTAAGCCTCGGAGCAGGACTCAGGTCATAAATGATAAAGGACCATAAACACAGACTGTAAGTGAGTTAAAGAGTCAATGTGGGCTCAGATAAGTGAAATAAAGGAAGCTGGGAGCAGATTTGTCCGTTCAGTTGAACTCATGACTGCAGACCAGCATTACATGATAATTTCATCATCAAACCGAACAGCAGAATGACAATGATCTTAACAGAAGTCAGTTTTCTATTCTCATGACCTTTTGCTTGCGCTCCATTTGCCCTACATTTACATTTTGTGGTAAACTGATGTCAATGATAGACCTTCCTTTGTACATTTCATATAACTTTACGTTCTTTGACCAAATAATAGTTTTATCACAATATGAAAAAGACAAACTGGTGTATGAGTTATAAAATTAGCAAAAGGTAAAAGATCTTTTGCAGACATATGAATACCACAGTGTCACTGACAATATGCATTTTAGTAAATAATTATGTTCAAAGTGTATTTCAAAGCTATCAAAGTAACAGTATGCTTCATAACAAATTAGCCTATTAACACAGATGCCTGTGACTCTGTAAAATGAGCAGAGTCACCTTGACGGAGCTTACAAACAGAGAAAAGACCAGACTGATAGAGGTTTTCCTCTGTACACAGGCAGTGATCTTAGAGTATACAGCCTCGATGTTGACTTAGCTGTCCTCACGAACACCCCTCTGTTTAGTTTCACATTGAAATGTCAAAATATGCACATCAGATGACACAACTTTGCACTTTTAACTTTGCAATCATTTAGGTTGTGTTACTGTAAATAGCATAATCACTGTATGTTTTTTAATCTTTTATCTTCTTTTGGGGGGGGGGGATTTCTCGGAGGTTACAGGACCCTGTCTGTTCTGATGCTGTGAAAATTAGATGTACATATGTTTTTAAAAATCAGGATTAGAAACATAGTGTTCAAAAGAGTAAAAGTCCATACATTTTTGGGCAAAAAGAAATTTGGAGAGAAAAATTTATATATATATATATTTTTTTAGATTATAAAGTCTATTATTATAAGAAAGAAAACCCTCAGAGTTTCAATCTTTAAAGAGTTGCAAATGTACAGGATAAAAAAATAAACAGAACATCAATTTCAGAAGTCTTAAATCGTGACATCAAAATTTCAAATATCTTAATGTTTTTAAAATTATAAATTCACAACATTGAATAGTCAAGACAGACATGACACCAAACAGTAGTGAGATTTTGGACTTTTTAATCTCAGTAATTTAAAGTTTTGGCTGATGTGCATTCACGACTTTTAAAATTAGAAAAATCTTTTGTTTTTCTTTGTAAATTAATGACTTTTTAAACTTGAGAATTTCAAGTTTTTCTTGAAAATTAATGGACCCTCTTTATTTATTCATTTTTTATTGTGGCCCTAAAACACTGTTTAATAATGGAAAGTTTTGGTGTTGGCCTGTTATGATTTTTGGAAATGAAAACATTAAAATTGATGGTTAATTTTTCCGAGTTTGTCCTGGGGCACTTTAATTAAAAGTTATCTATTAACTTCCTTATGGTCATATCTTCCGTAAATTCAACATCAACTTTCACTGCTATGCAGATGACAGCCAGCTCCACCTATCCGCTAAACCTAACTCCACCCTCCTCCTTCTGTGAATATTTAGAGGAAATCAAATCCTGGTTGTCACACAACTTCATCAAACTCAACTACTCATTAGCACTAAATCCACTGTAGCAAAACCTGACAGTTTTTCCTACATAATAGATTGTTCCTTGGTTTCTCCCTCCCCTCAGGTCAAGATTGTGGGTGTCATCCTTGACAGTTTACAGTCTTTCCAATCTTACATCAATAATGTTACCAGGTCATCATACTCCCATCTATGCAACAAAAATCGTCATTGTCCATTCCTCACTCACTTCCTAGATTGACTACTGTAACATTTCTACAATCATATCACTGCTGTTCCACAGCTACACTGGCTTCTGGTCAACTATCAGTGAGCAAATCAGTAAAGAGATAAATCATTGCCCATTTTGGGGATGCCAAAACCAACACATCCTGAAGGTTCTTCACAAGAGCTTTTAGAGTTTTGAGTTTACTTCTTATATAACATGATGAGCAGGAAAAAATAAACATTTCCTCTACATGCCAATACACTCCAAGCACACTGTCTTTATCATCGTCCTCCAGACACATGCTGTGATCGTGCCAGCTGGGCAGATTAGACGATATGACAGTCGACTTGAGACGAAGTGACACGAGCAAGACAGGAAACAAAACCATCAACACACACTCATTTCCATTCAGCAATAAAATCATGAAAGCAGGGCTCACCATAAGTGCCAGCTGTCAGCCAAATAGCCGACTACTTACTCAATTACAGCCTCACTCCTTTTTTCTTAGAAGTAATTTTAGATTAAAAATGTAATTTAGCAACTAATATCAAAATAATCTCCATATTGTGGAGAAATCACTCATCTAAATATGTCCTGTGTGTGTTATGTAAGATTTGTGACAGATTTTCTTTTATATAACTGAATTCCCACTGCAAAATTGTTGATATAACATTCCTCAAAAGCTTAAGAATTTCTGGGGTAAGATCTCTAGATCCCCTCTTCTTAGTGGTGAGTCATTCTGTTAAATGAACCAAGGGTGAGGAGTGGGGGGACAGGCCAGCTTCAACTCCAACTTTCCACAGGATAATGACCCCTTAATACTATATGGACAAAAGTATTCAGCCACCAGACCATTACACCAACATGAACTGTTATTTAAACATATTCAAACATATGCACTTTGATATGGAGGTGGACCCCTTTTGCAGCTATAAGATTGTGTGAATTTATACCTCATTCTAGTTCATCCCAAAGGTGCTATAACAGCCTTGGAGTTGGTGATGTGAGGCTTGCGTGATGCTGCTCGGCCATGGAAACCCATTCAATGAAGCTCCTGCCACACAGTTTTGAGCTTACATTAATGCCAGTGGAAGTTCAGAATTAAACACCGTGCGCCTTAGCAGTCGTTGACCCCGCTCTGCGATTTGCATGGTATTCTGCTTTGTGGCTGTTGTTCCTAAATGCTTCCACTTTCTTTTAATCATCCTTCACAGTTGATTTTGGAATATCCAGCAGGGATGATATTACACAAGCTGCCTTATTCAGGTCAGACTGAAAAACCTAAATTCAATAGTATTTGGTGTGGCCAGATACTTTTGTCCATATAGTGTCTGTTGAAAGCTTCATGTATGTGTATGCTATACTGATTATTGGTGCAGAATCCACAGTATATTGCTGCATATGGCTCTAAGATAACTGTAGCAAAGAAAAAAGATAACTTTAAAAAGCTGAGCTCTGACAAATGATGGGAAGTTGGGGGTTGCTCAGAGGGTAAAAGGAGGGTTATTCTATTACCAGGAAGGCATGAGAATCAGAGCCAGTGTCCGTGGGAAGGACTGGGGCAGCCGAGCAGCTGGTAGGGGTAGACGAGAGATCAAAGGCTGCTGTTTCGGGCCCCGGAGCTATGATGCTGCCTTGTACTCCAGCAGCAGGCTTTCAAATCCACTCCCAGAAAGTGAGCGACACTTGAGAGATCATTTCCTCCAGCGGGTGGCATATTATATCACAGCCATGTCCCTAAACAGAACTGGCAACAAACACAAACAATTAGCATGCTAGTGGAACATGTTACACTAAATTACTTTAGACAACGAGGCTGATGTGGCCTGATTGCAGGGTGATTATGGTCCAACTCTTCAAAAACAGCCACAGAGGAGAACACGAAGCATAAACGGGGCATAATCATCCCTTGTACATGATTAAACAGCTTTTAACTGTTAATACTGTTTGTTGCTCTTTATTGAAACGCCATAACTGTTGGTGCTATGTAATGAGTCGCTAACAGGAGTTGCTAATTTAATTTAATGCACAAGCATTGCCAGGTTTGCACACGCAGCTATGCTGTGAAAAACATTCCTTTCCACTCGATTGAATTGGGCTTGTGTTGGAGTGTGAGCGTCCCACTGTGTCTATGAAGAGCCCTCATTAGTATTTCCTCAAGACACTTGTTGTGCTACTCTGATATCTACCACTGAGAGCCGCTGTAATTGGACTAGAATGGGATCTGATGACTCTAAATGGGCCCCGCACTCATACTTACTGAGCTAAATGGCCACAAAGCCTGCTGGGTAGTATTCAAAC
This sequence comes from Cheilinus undulatus, assembly GCF_018320785.1. Lineage (NCBI taxonomy): Eukaryota > Metazoa > Chordata > Actinopteri > Labriformes > Labridae > Cheilinus > Cheilinus undulatus. The sequence continues at coordinate 15,186,387 of NC_054880.1, read as the reverse complement.
AAAGCATGCGTCGCTATGATTGGATAAAACAAGTGGGGTACCTTTGTCTGAATTAGCCTGCTTGTTTTTCAGCTGACAGAGAGCGGGGCCCTTTGTATTACTCCTTGTTTGCACTGCACACATAAAAAAAACAGACACACACAAATCTACTGGAAAACTTCACAATGGAGAAAAAGAAACATTAGATTGTATTCCATCAGCCAAATAATGCATGATCTTTGCTGAGCTGCAAAACCACATTTCAGCCCTGATCCACACGCACAAATCTGCCATCTGCAGGGAGAACAAAAGACGAATCATGCTGAGAGATAACACACGGCGGTCAATAAACAACAAAAGCTATCGGTTCCCCCATCCATCCTTCCCTTTATTTATACCTGTCTCTCATCGAGCCGATGTGATTGGCTGATGGCAGGAGAGGGCTGAAGAAGGAGGCAGTTGGGGGGGGGGGGATTACCAATTAGATTGATTTCAATCTGACGTGGTAAACAAAGGTTGCCAAGACGACAGTTGGCAGGGGGTTTGACAGGGAGGCTGGCAGGGGGTCAGAGGGGGCACCGATGAAATCTAGTCCGTCTTTTGGATTCTGGCTCAGTGAGCGCGTTAAGTCTCGTAGACAGCCAGTCGGTAGGGGATCAATAACAGATTGAGATGCAGACTAAACTGATCAATGCAGAGACATGTCCGGCCCAAAGAGCACACAGAGTGAAGAGGTCGAATCTGGGGATGCAAAATGGTGCAAGGCTGCACAGGAGTCACACAAACATTTTCAACAGAGTTACAAACTGGAGAAGCTAAAAAGCACATGCATGTAATTCATCAACTCTTATGACTGTACGGCCTCTGCCTCAGCGTGTGTAAATCGCCAACAGATCTATTGATTGCCAACAAACACACAGACATGCAGCGGCGGCAGCAGAAAAAGACATGTCGATAAACAATCTTGAAAATTCACACCTAATTGTGTTTGATCGCAGGTCGCAGCAGATCAATAACTGCAGACACCAGACGCACACAAGTTAATTCACGAATACGAGTCAGTGTAACACGTACACACATGGTATGCATTGTTTTTTCTTTTTACACCTTATTAGAAGATGACATGAGAGATTGGCTTTCATCGATTGATCAGTTAACATAATGGTCAATGAAAGGCCATACCAGTTTGACTTATGTTATTTAGGGTCTGGGGGTTAAGTCAACAAACCATCTCCTGCTGAAGTGTGTTGTATTTCATGTATATTTTTTAGGACTTACTTTTTGGCCTTGTATACCTTTATTTGCAGAGGACAGTGGAAAGAGTCTAAAACGGGGACAGGAGAGTGGAGAAAGACGTGGAAAAAGGAGCCACAGACTGGACTTGAATAGAGTCCGTCCATGACCATGGACCTAACTGCTAGTGGGTCCCAATCTTGGGGAAGCAAGGCATGTCTGCTCTGAGATTGCTGAAACTGGATCAACACATATCAACTAAAAATGATAGAAAACTTTTATTGAATTTTTTATGCAAAAGCTTTTTGGTGAGAACCATTTGTAGACCTGTCTAAAGGTTATATCAATAAAACTATTCAAATCAATGCTAATTTTGACATTAATGCCACTTTTAATTCTGTGTGGGTCTTTGAGGCTCAGCTTTTCTTAAATACAAGGCACCAAGGAAAAAAGGTGAGCCACTGCTTTAGGCCATCTGTACCCCCCACTATGTTATTTTTAACAAATACAAAAAGGGCTCAAGCGTATTTCATCTAATAGCTATGAATATTGATGGGATTATATTAGACTTTATTCCACTTATTTTCATTGCTTTATTTGCTTGCCAAATGAGTATTTTAGCCTCTTTTTTAACAAAAAATGAAAAACACAAGAATCGATGACTGCAATATGTGACTTTGTTTTGAAAACAGATTTTTTTTTTCCAGAATTATTTGAATCAATCAAACTGATGTTTGCAATAACAGGCCAAGTAAATAAAGTTGTAACAGCAAAAATGCTAGGGATGCTCCATATTATCAGCATGATATCAGTATCATCAGATATATTTAGATTATAACATTAGATTATCAGATATTAGATTACAAAGCTATCCTATTTCTGCTGATATCTACAAATAATTCACTGGCCGTTTTAGTCAGCCTTTACTGACTATAAATGTTGGCCATATATACAAATATGTTATTGGAATCTTAGACAGGACCAACAAACCTACAGTACTGTGCAGAACTTTGTGCAAAAATCGAGGCTGGAAAAAGGTGAGTAAGCCCACCTGAGGGCAACATAGGGCAGGGAGGAGGACTGACACAACTCCAGTCTTGCTCTTGATGACCTTGCATGGGAAAATAATCTGTTAGAAAGTTAAAGTCCACACCTTCAGGGCAGTAGAGGGGGTAGATGTGGAGAGTGAGGCAGGCCTAGGGTACCCTCCAGGCTGGTGGTAGGGTTGCCATGAGCCTCTGGTCATGGGGATGTACAAAGGGCCTAAAACTGCCGCCAGTCAGCAGGCGTACCAGCAGGGGTGAAAAGGCCTAGACAAAAGGGATACCGTTGAGCTTGACCTTTACCTACAGGCCTAAAAAGTATGCACATTGCATGGTATCAGCTGAGGCCTTATCTTTGCTAATGTATTATTAAAAATTAAAGGACTGTTGTTTAAGGTCTGAACTCTGTTCATACTTTAGTATGGAAATCAGTGTAAGCAAAGATGAAGGTGCAAAAATGAAATCCAAATAACCAGTACTGTTCATCCCTATTAAATGCCAGTTGACGAAAAAAACACAATATAGGTTATTTTTTTTCAAATAAACATTGATGAACTTAATTTATAATTATTAGAAATAATTAAATATAAGACAACAATTTAAAATTCTAAGATAGTCAGAAGTAGAAATAAAATAAGAAAACATGAGAGGCAAAGCCATGACTACAAGACAAAAAGTCAAAATTTTAAAATAAAAAGATGAAATTATGAGACAGTCATTATTACGGGATATCCCATGATTATCAAAAAATTTTGAGATCTCTTTCAACACTGTAGCCATTTAATAGAACAGAGAAATAGACAGTAAGTGACTTTTATCTCATAATTATGTCTTTTTATCATATTATTTTGACTATCTAATAATTTCAATGTAAAATTTCTAAACAGTTTTTCATAATGACTGATCTTTCATATTTTTTCATTTGTAAGTGGCTAAAACCAGCTTCCATAGAAAACAAGCCAAAGAGAAACAAAGAGAAACTACAGTAAAGCAGCCGCTGTGACTCGGGTTATTTAAGGTCATCCCCGTCTTTCTGCAAGGATGCGTTTGCGTTCTGTGCATCTGCATGACATTAATGTCATCCTGTTGGTGCAGCAGACTTGAAGTTAACCGTCCGCCCCGCTGACATAGCTACTATCTGCTCCACCTCCTCACACTGAGAGCAGAAGATTTCTGTCCTTAACCTCACCACCCATTCCTGAGAGCTCTCACACAAACATCCAGACATCTACGGTGCCGTATAGATGAAATGTATGTCATGTAAAGTGTGCGTGAGACAAGCTGACATGGCGTGAGACTGATTGTAGGTTAGAGCCCAGCAGCAGGGTCAGACAAGGAGATGAGGTGGGGGTCGTCGGGGGGCACATATGGGAATTGATGGGTCACCCTGGAATGGAAAGTGGCAAATGAGAGGGAACGGGAGTAAAGGAGAGGGAATAAACATGCTTCATGAATTATTCAATGTAGGCCACGGCCCTAGAGACATTGACTTTTTGCACGCACCCAAACCCACACATTGTGTGGGCGGGTCACTTGTAATGGAGGGATTACTGTGCTCTCGTGACAAGTCAGATCTGATCTTGAGGAAGTGCCTCAGGCTGAGCAGAAGAGGAAAAATGAAAGAAAAAGAGGTAAAAGGGAGAAGTGGTGAAGGGAAGAGGGAAAACCTTGTGAAGAGAGCGTTTAGCAGGTGTGGGTTGTTGCTTTTTTGTCCCTCTGTAGTTGGTGATTCACAGCTTTCCTGCCCTTTTAATGCCCTTTGATGCCAAGCTGTTTTCTCTTTAATATAAAAAAGAAAGATAAGAGGAAAAGAGAGTGTCTGATTGTTTTGATGGCGTGCAACAAGCCTTTGTTTGAACTTGATTGAGCTACTTGTAGCAGAGCAGAACATCAGTCACCAAGGATGCAGCTGAAGTTTCTGTTGTCCATCGCTAACCGCCGGTAAATCTGGTATTATGGTAATACGAAGGACGAAAATGCAAAGCAGAATCTTTCATCTTCTTTGGGCCCACATGACAGCAAGTGACCCTGGCTTCTCAGATCTGCTGGGACAGATATTTCACAGTCTGACAGCTACTTAAAAGTGGCTTCCAAAGCGTCGCTCCAACCCTCCTAAACGCCCTTCATCTCAGAGTGTTACATGGCCACTCATGTTCCCTCCCTTTCATCCGTCGGCCCCAGCTTTCAAACAACAAACGCGTAATAAAGGGTTCGTTTCGAGTGAACAAACAGGTGTGAGAGGAAAAAAGGGCGTACAATTAAAGAGGCGGGAAGCAGCGGGGAGCTCGTCTCGCTCTGCGGGGGGAAAATGCATTGCAATTTAACCGACAGTGTTCACACAATCAAGAACACATGCAAAAGCCAATCAATCTGTCAATACTCCACTAAGGCCTAGAGTTGTGCTGAGTGGAGTGTATGCCACAAATTTACACTGTTGGTGTGCAGCCAAACCTGACCTTCAACCTCCTCGTAAAATTTCATCTTCAGGGATCGATAAAGGACCCCATTATGATTATTACTGATGACCTGAGATAAAATGCCACCTCCATATAATCAATACATGCATATATGTGGTCTCTTAATATGAAAATGCCTCTAAAGATAGGAAATTAATGAACATTCACAGCATTGTGGATTAGGCAAACATCCAAATCAATGTAGAGCTGTATGTATGTAGAGCTGAAAACATTAGAATTTCTCTGAACTGGTTAAGGGATTTCCAACACTTCTCAATCACGTGTTTTTAACACTGATACTGACCCTGTGCACTTACTGTAAGGTGTTAGAGGTAATCTTTGATCTTTGCAAGACTCATATGTCTGTCACAGTGTCATGATCTGCCTGTTGGCCCACAGTTCCTTCTATAGAACTGTTACCTGAAGATTCTTTAGAGGAAGCATATGAAAGGATCAAGAATAGCAAAGCTAAGCAGTGAGGGTTAAAAGTTGGGTTCATTCGGTAGAAGTGGGCATCCGAGTATAATATTAGCTGGGACAAGATTTAGGAGTCAGTTAAACCAATTACCTCTCATTTTATACAAACACAGGCCTCCTGCCACTAGAGACTGCTGCAGCTTCAGTTAATGGCGACTGCCATCCTGTCAGAGCTTTCCCCCCGGAACTTCACCAGACGTAAATATGAGAAGCTTAGCAGTTAGCATGTAGTAGTAATAGTGGGGTATGACTGTTGAACTAGAAATATAAAGTGCTATGTCAGCTGCTGAGGGTTATACTCACATATAGCTATACAACCGAAGTGAAAAGAGGCCACATTTCCACTTAACTACAATATTAACCTGAAAAAAGGAATGAAGGCTGGCGGAGCTAGCTGCTAACTTTATCCACATTCTACATAGTATGTTAGATTCAAATCATACCAGCTGACACAACAACGGTGGAATACATTTGACTGTATTCTAAAGCTCTTTTTTAATTTTGTTATGCTACAGCCTGATGCTACGGTTGAAAAGAAAAAAATTTTATTCATCTACACTCAGTAGCCCATCATGACAAAGTGATGACGCATGCGGTTGCCTTCCAGCATCTGGACCAGCTCACCCAGTCCTGTTCACCCAGTATGCAGTGAGCAAGATCAGGGTCTGGAAAGCACGCCACATGTCCATAAAAGCACAGCTACTGTTCCCGCTACCATCCCAACAATACCCAAAGATGCACCAAAAAGAAAATATCACAAAGGAGTCCAGTCAGTCAATCAGTCAACATCCGGACCTCGAAAGGGTAGAGTAAGACCTGGAGGACCAAGGACCAAAAGACTGACTTTCGTCTGTATGCTCAGATACTGGGAACACCACTCTGTCTTGCCCAGCGAACCCATTGCTCCTTGCGCAATTCCAAGTCAGTGGTTGAGCTCAACCTTGCAGTCAACGGATCGATGGATCATGCTGCCAAGGTGGGTGAACTGCTGTACAACCTCCACACTCACAGATACAGATTCAGTGGAAGAATCCATAACATCCCCAAATGCCTGGATCTTTGTTTTGCAGACGTGCATTCCCAACACTTCAGCCGCCTCATTCAGCGAGTTTAGAGCCCTCACAAGGACATTCGCAGTTGGCACTCCACAGTTCGATGCCTCTGTTACCCGCCCCAATATCCAGTCCATAGCTTCCAATGCTTTACTTTTTAAGCGTCCTCTTGCAAACTCTTGGTGATTAAATTGGATATAAACAACGGATTTGTGCCATTTTGGGTTGCTACTGTCTTTTCATTCCAATTTATACCCATTAAATGACCTCCTATATTAAATTATCCCTTTCTTACTATTTTTTCTCTTATGACCTTGGGCATCCCTTATTAATTCTACCTCTAACCCCTATATCCCAACCAGAATGGATGACATATTTAATTCATTGCTTTGTTTGTGCTATGGACTTTTTGTTGCATTTATTGCATTAGCATTATGATGAAATATGTGCGTGTAGATTTATGTACTGTATTTGTGTGTGCTGCCTCAGGCTTACAGGAGTAGAAAAGGGAATCAGGGAATTATAAAAGAGGAAGAAAGGAAGAGGCCCTGGCAACCCCTAAAGAACAAAATCCCCAGTGGACCCACACGCAATGTGCTCACAAACCTCTAATGTCTCTCTATCTCCTCCTATAGCATCAAACTACCCTGGGGCTCAGAGTATGGGCAAAACTGCTCATGCACACATGTTCCACACGCTATGGAAACCTCTATCACACTCATCCATACACAAAATGGCATGTGGTGTATATGCCCCACATGTAGATTAGCATACATGCATACAAAGGGGAATCACCCCCACTTCCTTCATGTATCCCGGACTTCCCAATTACCCAGCTATGCGCTAACACATATCCCCGCTGTACTCCCAAGCCAGTCATTGTGAATTCTCTGCGTTGTCGTGCCATCTTTATCTCAGCTGAAGCCTCTTCAGAGCCACGCATGGTTCCTGTCACAATCCCTTCACCTCAGAGTCAGAGAAATCTTCCCAGGAAAAACACCCCATCATTACATCCTCCTTACGGGATTGCTCTGCGGGGAGGGAAAATAAGCGGGTTCCTTCATTTGTTAGTACTGGAATTCCTATCCCATTCAATTTGAGGAATGAAACAACCATCAAAGCTCATCTAGCAGGGCTTGAGTCGTGGCTCTAGGGCTCTTTTCTATGCTTGTAACTCTCGCTGATCTTCATTCAATTGATTAAAGCAGCAGCATTATCATCATTTTACCCTCTGAGCTTCCACTCTCAGTTGTGAGACAACAAAGAAATGCCATCTTCTTTGTGATTTGTTCCACATCCATGACTGGCCGTGCGTTTTATCAGTAACCAAGAAACGGTGAGGCGATTGCATCAGCCGTCATGATGACAGCAGTGCCATTAGCATCAGGTTCGCTACATGAATAAGCTTGGGATGTGTGAGTGTGAGCGTAAGGTTTATAGACCATGCTAAATGTCCCTGGGATGTGAGCCGTGTCGTATGTCTGCTGTCTGTCTGTCTGTCTGCAGCACAGATCAGCACAGCACTGATAAGGCGTGAAGATAACACTGGCTCTAGTCAAGGACACACTCGTCCCTCTCTCTCTGTCCTCCTCGCCCTGTATGGATTTCTGTCTTTGTTTTTTTGCTCTTACTTCATCTCTAATCTTTGTCCCTCTCTCTCTGCATCCATCTGTCTCACATTGTCATCTTTGATCGCCCCCTCGCTACTTCTTTGTGTCTGTTTCTCTTTCTAATCTTTCCTCTGATTTCTTAAAGCTCTTACAGCTTGCAATTTTTGCCCACAGTTTCTTAAAGACTCTTTCTTTTAGTTTTCCTGATATTGCCTTAAACAACTTGAATGTGACAGCTTTTTGTGCTGCAGTTACAAAACTTAACCATGCTCTTGTTGCAAAACATCTGCCCCTTTATGGCAGTCAAATACTGCTGTATTACAATCCAATCCATCCCAGGAGGTCCTGGACCCCAGGTTGGGAACCAGTGCTCCAGTCCACTGGTTACATGCCAAAACCTGACAACTTAATTTCTATGTTTTGCATCTTAATATTGCTATAAAACTCTACTCTACTAGATGCTAATCCTTCACAGTATAGCTTGGATACAATATCCGACCAACATGGATGGCCAACATATTAAAATATCAACTATAGAACAGTATAGTAATTCTGGTGGAGACTAATGTGGGTGACAACATTTAATGACTTAATCAGCTAGCTGTACAGGGAGAAAAGGCCAATATCGGTGTCTTTCACAAGTCCTCAGTAAACCTGCCAAGCCATTATGCTAAACTACAGAAATAAATAATGTATGACCCAGACTGGCACCCATTTTGGCATGCTAAGAATCTTCCACAGGGTTCTTCAGATACAGTATAGAGGGTATGCATGTGAGGCAGTGCAAGGAAACTTGATTCATGACCACATATGGTCCACAGTGTCTTTAGGGAGATGGTATGGATCTAGGCCCAAGTGTCCCTAATTCACCCAAGACACTCTGGCTGCAGACTCTTCATCTCTGACAGCCACTCTCACAGACTATTTATCTGAAACTCTGTGTATTTCAGAATGCAAGTGCCATAATCTGACTCTACAGTGTATTTTCAGCTTTAGATTTTAAAAAATCACTTAAAGTCAGGCAAATACATTCATAAAATAACAACATTGCAAACATTACATACAAAGAGCCGTGTCATAAATGAGAGAAAAATGATCAGAGGTGTAATCCGGGATTAAATTACGTATAGACCCTGTTTTAGAAGTAGTTACATGTACAGTGGCTCACTTAAGCTTTGTAAGCCAATGTAAGTTAAGTTAGCTTTAGCAATGTGAACTTATAGCTCAAGTGGCTACATAGATACATAGCTTACATAGCAGCTTTGTCATTTTAGCTTTAGCTATGTAGTTATGTTAGCTACATCTCTGTTAGCTGCATATTCTATGTAGCTATGTTAGCTACATCTCCATTAGCTGCATATGCTATGTAGCTATGTTAGCTACATATACATTAGCTGCATCTGCTATGTAGCTTTATGCTATATGCTACATAGCATATGCAGCTAACAGAGTGTTTTCATGGAGGATGAACTTTACCCCAGTAAGCAGGCTGTTAACTCAGCTTTATTAAACATTTTCTAATTATGTTCTGCAGGTTGGGTTTTTAACTCTTGGTGTGCTAACTATTACCCTAACCATACCCTGCCCCTAAAAGGAAGTTTAATCCAGTTTTATTTAGAATGTTTTAGCATGAATTTCCTGAAATATATTGCGCTATTTCAGAAAGCAAATACATGCTATAACTTTCTAAATCCAGGCAGCTCAGTTTAAGCAGATATTAGCAGTATTTAGTTCTGTTTTCAAACATTCGGCATTGGGCAGACAGAATTATTTCAGAATGTTTCGCCATTCAGCTTGACTAAGCAGTCATGTTGCCTCTGACAGTGACATCAGTGCATACCCTCTATAGCCCAAGGCTAGCTAGCTAGAGATTAACAGGGTCAGTATTGACAGCAATGTGCAACACATCTCCACAGGGATCCTTGAAGAACCTAGAGGTACAGCAGGGCATTTTCATGTGTTTTCTTTCTTTTTTTTTTTTTTTTTTTAGTGGGGACTATTTTTAGGCTGGATAATTCACTCTTGCTGGTTTTACCAAAGTGACCAAGCTTGGAATCAACTGCTGTTCATCTTTAAAGGGATACTTCAACATTTTGGCAAATTCGCCCATTGCCATAATTCCTATAGTCTTAGTAATAGGTTCGTTACTTTTAGTTATCCGTGCAAGCTATTTTTAGATCAGCTGCGCTGAGATGCCAGCTGCTCTGCCAACTCTATAGAGTCTTATGGTATCCTGGCTTTCCCTCATCAAATACACAATCCAACAACTCCAAAACGCTCTCGTGGACAAGTTGTGACCTGCACATTCACCACGCTATGACATAATAACGTATAATTATGTAACTTTACGACACATGAAGCAAATACTTGGAACTACTTTCCGAGTAAACCACTGGGCGGAGGGACACAGTGCACCTCTGTGACAGTGCTGTAGTTACTTGGTAATTCCGGCTTTGCATTTACCTTTAAAACAATTCCGTCTCGTAATGTTCCATAATTATTTCATAGCGTGCATAGCTAGCATTTCATAGTGTTCATAGCTAGCCAAACAGAGTATGCAACTTTACTTTCCACCCACTGTTGGACTAAATGCTGTATTATGCCTCTTTCCTGTTGTTTCTGTGGAGTTGTTCTAGCTTATTTGTTTAGTATTTGCTTTCATTCAGGGACATTTTGTTGATATTGACTAGTAAAGCTTTTCTTTCCACAGTGTGGCACAATGAAATCAATTTGACTGATCTATAAATGTAAATCTAGTTTCTTGTTTATATACTAATTCATTTTCACCACACCATTAGTTTTGCTCTTTTCTACTGTTTATTCTTTTCTTATTCAAAGCATGATATTATCTGGTTTGGCCGTGTTTAATGGAGGTAAACAGACTTTTTCTTTTGTGTTGATATATTCCTGGGGGAAAAAAATTATAAGTCTTGCAGATTTTCAAAAAGAACATCAACATAGTTTCTGGGAAATGATGTTGAATCACTAAAATTGCTTGTAAATCATTCAGTGGGGAACAAATACTGCTTCTTCTTTTGTTGTTAGGAGCTGGAGGCAGAAATCTGAACATTGTATGCTACAATGGTAAAGAATAAACACCAAAAAAAATCAAAATATACATGATAAGATAATACAAAACCTGGGAAAGTTAATAGTTTTCTTTGTGATTTGGCTCAAATGAACAGAACCAAACTGATTTACAGGCCAAATTCAACAAGTTTGTCTAACTTTCCTGCCATTTAAAGTCTTTTCATTTCGCTTCATGCTGAAAACCCTTGGGGCTCTTTAGGCAAGTGGAAATGGGCCAATTATGGATTGGAATAAAGTTAAGAGAGGTTTGGATCATTGTGAGCTTGACAGGAGCTTTCTAAGAGAAGGAAACTGCATGGACAGCAAGGAATGATGGGTAAAGAGAAAGGTAAAGATGGAGCAAGGGACAGCAGCACAAAGAAGAGTGAAGAGCAGGGTAGACAGCGATTATGGGGAGCCGGGAGGAGGTGGGAGGGGTGAAGTGTGAAGTAATGAGGCCAGAATGAGGGCTGCAGCTGTGTCGTGTCCAGCAGGACACACAAAAGACCACACGCGTGCTGATGTACACACTGAAGCCAGCCAGCCATGGGGAGCCCAGGATGACAAATGACAAAGTGACAAATGTGTCTTAAGGGAGCAGAGAGGGAGTTCTGTCAAATCCCAGGACTCAAAACCGCACGCACATTGGTAGACCACGGAGTGCACAGTGAAGATACAGTCAGGGAGATAGCATGAGTCAATGAATGCATAAATGAATGGGTTAATGACATCATGGTTACATGCAAATTAACAAAAACATCAAGCAAGATCACTTTACATAACATTTGTCAGTCAGTGACGCTCATGGCTTATCTTTGCCTATCCATCCATCTAAGGAATAACCCAGAAAACCCAGCAATACTCCAAAAAAATACTCAATCATAATCATCAATTGTCTTAAAATCTCATTAAGGCAAATCATAAGATTTGATTGTTTTAGATTTTAAGTTTTATGGAACATCAACAAATAGAAACACAATTTTATTGTTGAGCCCGTTCCATTCACATTCAAGAGAAATTGTTGAAATTTTGGGGTTTATTAAATGTAAGTTGGTGAGAAACCAAGCTCATATTTTATTAGTTTAAAAAAGCCATAAAATTATAGGAAAGAAATAAAAAATCATGAGTTTGAAAAGTGTAAATATTGGCTTCATAAACTCAAAAAAAATTAAAGTTATATGGATGACACATTTAAACACTTTCAAATTGAAAATTTAGCCTTAAATAGCCCCTATTTACAGAAATATCTCTTAAGATGGCAGATGCAAATGATAAAATGATCATTCTGGGTTCAAACCCAGTCCCTTATTCCTCAGTTCTAGTAAAAACTAAGGATATTCCCAGATGTCTATTCCCCTATTCAGCCAAAAGCACATTAAAATTACGTTTAACCAACTACTCTAAAGAGCAGAAAATAGAAAACAGTCAAATTCATCACAAGGTCATTGTGTCAGCAGATGATCTGAGTCTGATATGCTGTGTAGAGCATGGCTAAAGTTAGCAGCTAGCTCTGCTAGCCTTCACTCCTTTTTGCAGATTAATATCGTGCTTTCGTATGTGGCCTCTTTCCACTTTGGATGAATAGTTTTATGCGATTATAACCCTCAATAGCCTACCTACCAATCCATTTTCTAGTGAAAAAAAAACATCATACCCTCTGCTTCTATGGCATACTAGCCACTAAGCTTCTCATGTTCAGTCATTTTTAACTTAAGTCATTTTCTACTGTTTTAAACAGCTGCTTTATTGGTCTCTCTCCAGAATAAAATAAATTCATGTCATCAACAAACATACAGTTTAATTATCAGTCCATCTATTCATTATCTTCTGCCTATCCCGTTTGGGGTTGCAGGGGCTGGAACTAAGCCTAACTGTTATTAGGCGAGAGGCTGGGTACACACTGGACTCGTTACCAGTCCGTCACAGGGCTGACATAAAGCTACTGACAAGCAATCACACTCACATCTCATCTCAACTAGGCAATTTACCAGCATGTCTTAGAAATTTCCAAGGACGCAGGAGTACCTGAAGGAACCTACAAATGCAAAGGGAGAACATAAAAACTCCACACAGAAAGGACCTGGCCAGGATGCAGATGGTCTAGTGCAGTGGTTCTCAACTGGTCCAGCCTCAGGACCAACCAATATCTCTGATGACAAAACACAACCCAAATTACCAGTAATTTTAACATGTTAAGTATGCATTTTAAATAAATAAAAATGTTGCACTTAAGATCTTGGAGGAGCAGAATTTATGATAGAAAAAAGACACAGGACATAAGTCTTTTTTCCAGAGATCTTGAGAAATTACTTCATTATCTTAGTTAAAGCAGCTATTTTATTGCAAGAAAAGGAGATAAATGAGTCTAAATATTAATCAAACATTTACATTTACCCAAACCTTATAAAGCAGATGGACTTGCCCATTTCCGTGGTTCTCACTGGCGAATCCATCTTGCAAAGCTCCTGTCAGAACTGTTTGGGCCTGGTTAGATTGTGACAGGACCAATCAGCAACGAGGGGCAGTACTTTCAGGCGTGGCGGAGTCATGGCGTAAGCAAGCAGCAACAAGAGGCGGATGCAATTATGGTGGAAGACAGTACGAAAAATATATGACCACAAAATCTTGTTTAGAAGCGTGTTTCAGGCCTTAGGGTTAGGGTTAGGAGATTCAAATAGACAACGAATTAAAGTTGGAAATCCTAGTTTCCATATTTCGAACTCAACACCCAATCCAAACTCACATTTTTGGTCAGTAGATGGTGCTCTAACACAATTCCAATCCCTTTTAAACCATCTAATAAAGGCAAAAAAGCCCCCAAAAACCTTTAAAAAACGAAAGGCCTTGTCCAACCAGTGAGGCACCACCGTGCAGCCTACGATATTGGTTACTTAATGAATATCATTTAAACAAAGTAGATATAAGTTAGGTGTAAATACTGACCCTTGTGGAACTCCAAAGTTTATTCTTTTAAGATGTGATTCAGCATCATGAAATCTCACAAACTGAACACTACACTTAAAATCACTCCTTACCAAGGTTATATGACACTTTTTATCCCATACTGTTCACATTTCTGCAGAAGTAGAGTGATTAATTGTATCAAATGTGAATATCTGCATGTCTATTTGTGCAAAATCCAACATTTTCCAATATTTGTCAGATTCATGTTAATCCTTGTGTTCAAGAGGCGAGAGCACATGTCGCCATGGACTCACCAGTACTTGACAAGCTTCTCACACACACTGACACACAATTTAACACAAACCCTCCGAGAGCTCGACCATGTCAACCTGTGTTCCACCGTTATCGATCACTTCTTTTTTGCCACCTTTCTCTATTTTCTCTGTTTTGTTTGATTCCTCTTTCCAGCAGCGTTTAAAGGGGATCCTTCGGGTCAAAGACATACATGAGTGAAAGTTTGGAGAGGGAGAGGGAGGTGGAGAGGAGCGACAGGAGTGAGGGATGGAGCGATGGAGAGACAGGGAAAGAGAGATAAAGAGGGTGAAGAGGAGATAAGAGGTTTGCCACTGGGGGTTATTGCCTTTCTCACACTGTGTATTGACTCAGCCTATCAGGGGAGCAGGCTTTTCTCAGTCGTCGAATAGGCGCACCCACACAAACATTAATCTTTCCTAACTTTATTGTGTGTATGTTTGTTGCATGAGAGAACTGATCAAACAAAACAAAGTCATATGGAGCAGCTGGCAGCCATAGCATCCTGCGCCCGTGCGCTAATTGGCATCTTCCTCCTGTGAGATGCAGGAGGGCCTCGGACAAACACGCACACACCGCAGCTGAAGGACGTAGGGGCAGACAAGCGGGGAGAAAAGTGGAGAGGAAACAAAGGTATCGATCAGAAGAGAAGGAGCAAAAGCGTAAAAGCAGGAGAGAAAGACAGAGCGGTATCAGAGTGTCAGAAAGAAGAATGAGGGGAGCGACGGGGAAGCAGAAGAGGACGAGTCAAGGGGAAGACGGAGAGGAACGAGGCGTAATCCCCCCATGTGGAGTTTAATGGTTCGGCCCAGCGGTCGAGGACGGCTAGTGGGAGGTCTGAGGATGGATCGATCCAATCCCTCAGACAGGGGTGGGGAAAACTTTTTGTCTTTGGATGAAGAAAAGTTGGGGCAAGGGCGAGCAAGCAAGAAGAAAGAGAGAAAAGTTATAAGGAGACTCAAGGGGGAGAAGAGTTAGGGTGGAGTAATAGGAATTATCTCAGTAATGCTGTTTGACCATGCAGAAGGGCTGGGCAATGCGAGGGGAGAACACGCTGAGTGTGTCACCCAGATCCAGTCAAACTTTAATTAGAGCTACAGAGCATGCATGAGGAATAACCCTGTGAATGGAAATCCCTCACTGATCCACACTTTATTGTAAAGGAAAGGGGTGGATATAGAAAGGACAAGTTTGCTGCAAACAAATGCTTGACACAGACTTTTTCTACGTGACCTAAAAAGCTTTGGTTTCATGTTTTTCCTCAAAATTCCAATCAAAAATTTATTGGAATTACTTCAGCAGTGTGAGTGCAACTAAAAAAGTGGGTTGCTTTTCAAAGTCTCAGTCTTTTTAGGAACAAAATCACAGCATAACACAGTCCAGGGAGGAACAAAATGCAGTTATATAAAGGGGGATGTCTTTTAGAAACATAATCTTTGTATGACTTTTTTTAATTTAGTTGGAAAAGCTGCTTTAAAAAGACCCACTCACACACCTAGAGAGCACAGTAATTCAAAGCTTAAACCTGCCGAGAGTGGCTGAAGAAAGGGCCCTTGATGGGATCTATATCGGGCCCATATGGATAAACGTACTCCACTTTGATATCCATTTTGTTGCTTGAATCACATGCCCATTTATAGCCACACTAATAAGGTAGAGCACATTTGTGCCTTGCTTGATGTGCTGGCTGGGTACAGGCTGTGCCACAAATTGTAGTCGAGTGTTTGTTTTCAGGGACATTTAGGCGTGTTGCCAGGTGGAGCTGAGGATTGAAGAACCAATCCACAATTAGTGGACAACCTAATGCACCTCTTCTAGAAATATCCTTAAATAAGAAAGGATGGGCAAGTGTTTCCTCAGATAAAGGAACAATCTTTATGCAACAATGTAGGTCTACTACAGTAGAAGTGTTTGAAATTATAATGATGCAAAGTTATTTTTGGCTCTCCCTGCAAACAAGAAACTTAGTTTAATGTTGCCATGGAGGCTATGACATAGCATTGGGCCAAGCTTATGGTATTTTTTTGTTCACACTTCTGTAAATTTGCATCAGTTGTAAGAATAAAAAAGCATACATGGTTACAGAGCACTAGACAGTATTGCAAATTAACCACACATGCTATCCATACTAAAGAAAAAAAACCCACTTATGTTTTGGGACATGTTGATGATTTTTTTAACATTATTTTGAGAGAGACTTGTTTTCTCAGTGGGCCTCTGAGTCTGGGTTTACACTAGGGTTGGGATATTAGTGATACTTTTCTATACCACAAGCTTCAAAAAGGTACACAGTAGCATCAAAATGCAAAACATAAAAACTACAGATTTTTAGGCCACATTTTTGACAATAAACTGATGTATGCAAATTCATCTGCAGCACTAATACTAAAATGACAGCTCTGTGATTTTGACAGCCTGCAGGCGTTAATGTTGCACTACATGCTAATAAAAACAAGAAATGTAAAGACAGTCCGGCTGCAACCTGATCATTTATGGTGGCCATTCCCTAAAACTGTTTATTTGAGACACGGTATATCACAAAATAAAAATAGATGCTTAAAATTTAGAAATAAAACTGTGTTAAAATCCAATTAAAAACCTGACCTGCAAAAACTGATTATAAAATGTTAAAGCCCAGTAAACAGTCTACATACAGGAAAAAAGCTTGTCCTCTACAAAAACATTTCACTGCAGCCAGTGAGGCTTATGTAATTCCATTAGCTGCGTAAGCTACCTCAACAACATAGCTAACGGAGCTAAAGAGTAAATGTAGCTATAACTGAGCTCACAAAGCAGCTATCTACTGACATTATCAGGGAAGCTAAGTTAGCTTTCGCTATGTTGGCTAAAGCTAACGTTACTGAAGCTAACTGAGCTATACATAATGCAGCTGCATAGCTAATGTAGCTATAGCTAAGCTATAAGTAGCTATGTAAGCTACTTAGTTTCCTTATCTATGCAGCTACATTATCTTTAGCTACACTTGCTAAATCTCACAATGCTAAACCTAACTAAAGTACATATAATGCAGCTATAAAGGGAATGTAGTTAAGCTAAGCTCACAAAGCAGCTATATAAGCTACTTAGGTTCATTATCAATGTAGCTGCTTAAGCTTTAGCTACATTTTCTAAAGCTATAGATAATGAAGCTATGTAGCTAATATGGCTAAAGCAAAGCTCACAAAGCAGCAATATAAGCTACTTAGGTTTGTTATTTTTGTTGCAACTTTAGCTTTAATCATATTTGCTAAAACTCACATTGCCAAAGATGACTAAGCTATAGATAATACAGCTATGTAACCAATGTAGCTAAAGTTAAGCTCACAAAGAAGCTACATGATGTAGCTACATTAGATCCTGAAGCTAAATTAGATTTAGCTAAATTTGCTAAAGCTCACACTGCTAAAGCAACTACGTCATAGATAATGCAGCTACATAGCTAATGTAGCTAAAGCTCAGCTCACAAAGTAGTGATGTAAGCTGCTTGGGTATGTTATCCACATAGCTATGCTAGCTTTAGCTATCCTTGATAAAGCTTACATTGTGAAAGCTAACTAAGCAATTGATAACGCAACTACATTGCTAATGTAGTTAAAACTAAACTCATAAAGCAGCTATATAAACTTCTTAGGTGTTTTAGATACATAGCTGTTTTAGCTTTAGCTACCTTTGCTAAAGCTCACACTGTGAAAGCTAGCTAGCTACATTGGCTTATGTAAAATTGTTGATTGTGTAGCTAGCATAGCTATGTTAGCTTTAGCTGGAGTGGTAAGCATGTGCAGCTCCAGTAGTATCCTGAGCTCATCAGATTGGCCCTGCCATAGTTTATGAATGGGGGAGCTTGGTGGTTGAAAAAAACTAAATGCTGAGGCTAGTAAGAGAATTGCAAAAACATTTTCACTGCCAAGAGAAGCTGTCTGTGTGGCTCTTTGTTCTTATTTTAAAAAAAGATATGTGATCTAGTTTTGATAAAACCGCCACTATTCTATGGCTACATCTGAGCTAAACGCTACAGAGGTGGCAGCTATTGTTACTGACTGCTAGTACAACTAAACCCCACCCATAGCTACCAACTCATTATCCTCAAATGACACAGTTTGGTTTGATCTGTTTTCAGACCTGGCTCAATCATTTTAGACTGGAGCTTTCAAGATGGACTTGGTTGATGACAGACATGGAATCTGGCCAATCCATCTGCTTTGCAAGGTTAGTTTACTTCTTATCATTCATGCAAATTTGATACTTGATAATAATCTCTTGTTATTAGCATAAAAGGTGCCCCTGATGATGAAAGAGTACGAATTTAACATTAAACACAAAATGGCATGAATGTCTGTGCATTTCTTTTCAATTAAGCTATAGGCCTAAACAGAAGGGTTAGACTTTAAAATGTACATTTTGTCGGAGGGGTGCCTTGGATTAATCCAGATGCTGCTCCCACAGCACAATCCATATAGACTCAGCCTGAAGTTAAAAGCAAAACAGATGCTCAAAAGTGAGCTATTCTCTCACAGTGGATTTATGCAGCTCTGTGATCTTCTATTTGCAGTCCTTTCTCCTTTATGTTCACTGCCTTTCCAAAGACGGATAACGTTCCCCTGCATCATATTCATCTTCCATCACTCACTTTTACCACCATCCCTCCATCCTCTCCTTCCTCTCCTTCCCCTTCCTCCCCTCCTCTGGTGTAAATCACATCAGTGAGCGGAGCAGAGCGGAGAAATCCCTTCCTTCTGAGGGAGGAGATTAGGAGTGGGCACAGACAACTGGATTTAAATAAAGATCACCTTCCCTACGGGGAATCATCCCTAAACTGGAAGCAGGGACAGACTCGCAGTGGACATTTAGTGTGTGTGAAGAGAGAGTAATCCAGAGTGTAAAATTGCCTGCATGTGTGTTTCTGTGTATGCATGTGTGTGCTGCATGGCGATAACTGCATTATAAAAGTAATCTGCTCAGAACATCTCACCTCCAATATAAAATTAGATTTTTTTAAGCCGTCGGACTTCAGGGAACAATCACACTCAAAAATAGACCCACACGCCTCACATCTGTCCGATAACATGCAAATTTGACAACTGAAGGTCAGCTGCCGCTCTCTCCTGCTGAACTGTAATGCATTGTGGGAAAAAGCAGAAAATTTACCGTTTGTTCCTTATCGGAAGGTGTCACATGGAGTGAACCCCCTCTACTGCATGGCCTTTACTCTCTCTGGTGTAGAAGTAAATTTAGCACCTCCTGCACACACATGAGCATGGCGTGGCTGCTAAACTGAATACTGGACAGCTTTATAGGAGCATAAAGTGTGCAGGAGGGAGCTTAGTATCGTATAAGAACTGTCAACACCAGCATAGACAACACAGGAGCCCATGATTCTTCTATATCAGTGTTTCTATCAGTAAGACTTTTATTTTATAAGGCAAATAAGGGGCTAGGATGGCAGTAGGGGAATATTGGAAAAACAGTGGAAAATAGTATCTTGCTCTAATGACAGTTTGAATAGAAACACACAACAGAAGACATTGTATATTCATTATTGGGAGATTGATACCTCAGAAAACCCCTCTTCAGTCATGACTATTCGACTTCAGGTTTTCAGGGATTGTTTCTGTTCCCAACAAAAAATCACATATGAAACCAGAATGAGCCTATGACCCTGTTTACACCATGCATTAAGATCCATGCTTAGTAATTGTGTATCAAGTGGAAATGGTGTTGTAGTTGTGGACCAGAAAAAAAATAGTGTGGCAAAAAGAGTATAATGTGCTTTTATTTGGGGGGGGGGGGGGGTTGGATTTTACTGATTCTTGGGGGGATTGTGGATAGGCCCGGGGCAGATATTTTTGTTATAAAGCCTGAAAAAGTGTATTTTACATAATATGTGACCTTAAAAGTGATCTGAAAGCCCCACTGTCCATACTTGGAATAAATTCAATACTTAAACTTCTGCACTGAGTTATACTCAACAATTTAAGGAGAGAGTTTGAAACAACAGCATTGTAACAAAATTTAAAAAAGGAACATTTTAAATATAATCTTACATTATTTCAACCTAAAATATTGTTAAAAAATAAATCACTGGTGTTGGGCCAAAACCTTGTGTCCTAATTTTTCATTATTTTAATTTTTTCATAAATCAGTGCAACTGGTCAGCTTTGGGTCTTAACCAATTTGAAAGCAAAAAAAGTGCCTTAACAAATGCTGACTATGACCAATAAGCATTGAATTAATTGAATAATACAGTAGGTTTTTTCAGTCCCTAAAAAGTGGTAATTTTGGAGATATGAGGTTTTGGCCTAATGCCAACAATATTTAAAATTTACAGCAAAATTTAGTTGGTGAGTGTTAGCCGAGATATTTTATCAAGTGAATCATAGGAATAAAGTATCCAGCTGTTAGGCTGACTGCTGGCACTTATGGAAAGCCCTACACATCATACATGATTTTTTTTAACTATTCTAATACCTTTTTTAATCACATATAGAGCTTCCAATAATTTACTGAGGGAAAACATCTCATACAATGGGGTTCCTACTTATAGATGTTGCTCTTTTCTTTGTTTTGCATCTGTGTGAATCCACTCTCTTTCAGTTGAGGAGTCTTTAAAAGTGAGAGCCTAGAGCTTAGAAAGCTGTGATGTGCATTTTTTATCAGCAGTTTATGTAACACATAAAAAACAAGCTGTTGACTCACATCGAGATAATAACACTTAGCTCTGAATAATGTTTTCTCATGTTTTTTCCCCTGATAAAAGTTCAATTAAGATGTTCAGTGTTGTGGAAAAGATCTGTATTACTTCCCCCTTATTGAACAATCCAGCCTCTATTTATATGGAAACATTGTTCATTTCTTAAAAGCTGAGGATGCAAAATTTCATCACTGACATGATCATTGTCAATGTATTTGCATTGAGAATGGTGCTTTCATATCTCACCTGAGTCAGATAGAGGAGAATGACTCGAGGATGAGTTAGCAGTGATGTCAAAAAAAAAAAATTTTACTCATGTAACAACGGCGTACTCTTTTGCAAAGGCACAAAAACAAACCCACAGGGAAAAAATACACAAGAAAACAAATATGTTCTACAAATTCTGAAAAGAGAACAACATCCTGACTGACACAAACAAATGAAAGTGAAACACCTTAACTTTGAACTCAGGGAAAGAACAAACTTGTGCTAAAATCAGAGCACTTAACATGAATTATTTACGCTGTACACTGGGTTTCCCTGAATTACAGAACAATGAGTCCCAGGACTGTTTCCACTAAATTGAATTCAAAACCACAAGAGTGCTGGTGTGTCTTCCTTAGCACGCTCACAAGGGCAACACTAATACCTCCTCAGCCTGGATGGTATTGCACCAGATTATTCACAGTTTATCCTTGATTTATGTGGAATCCCTTCGCTGTGTAATCAGAGAGGCAGTTTATGCATTAATTTGGAGCATTATTGCACGCTTTTCTCAGTGCCAAGCCCCATTCATTCTTCTCTGTTTACATCACTTTAATGAGCACAAGAGCAAATTTCTCATCTAGGAGTTCTCTCCGTGCTCTAAAGGGTTTTTTAAAATATATTTTCTGAAACAATGCAGTCAGTAGGCTTAAGACGGAAACTCCCTAAATCCATCATTCTCCGATTCTGGCATCGCGCTGCTGGAAAGTCTGATATCTAATTCTTTTTCTTGTCCTCGGGCAAAGCCGGTCTTGTTCCAGGCCTTTCGGTGGTGGCGGTTGCTTGACACCATTTTTGCCGGGCAAAGCGATGCATGTTAAAATTTGATGGGACGTTTTTTGTATTGTTTCAGGGGTTTTTGGCTGGAGCTGATGTTGGCCTGAAATGTTAAGGTCCTGGCCTCAATCAAAACAGGCAGCAGGTGAGAGGAGAACAGAGGCACACTAGAACTAAAATCCTCACACTGGCAGGGCTAGTGGAGGATTTAAAGCCTCTGGTGGTTTGGACTGCAACAGTAAAAACATTTAGTACCAATGCTGAGTCTCATTAAAGCTCCTGTGAGGGGATTTTAGCCAGTCATGAAACAGACTGAACTTAATACGAAGGTCTCTTTATGATCTAAAAAGTTCAAACAAAACCATCTGCAAAAGGATTTGTAATTATATAAGAGAGTTTTGTATGTTTGAATACATTGCCAGGGGGTAGGCGTCAAACAGACAAACAGCCTTTGAGTACAATCTCCTTCTGAGACCAGCATTGTTGTATACAACAAGAAGAAATTAGTAATAAAAAGTTACATAACTTTTAAAGTGTAAATCATAGACACTTTTTTTTCCTCTTTTGTAGCTAGCTGTTGTGCCTTTCTAATGTCGCTATCCAGGTCTTCAGGGCCCTTACAGAGGCTTTTCTAGTAAGCCTGAAACTTTGATGACTTTTCAGAGTATTTAAAGATTAAATCCACAATGGTAAATCTGATATTGAGCATCTCTTCATCCATTTTTTTATCAGTTTTCAAATGTTTCTGCCACTAGCGGCTAAAGCTAACTACCACGTTGTTTTTCTGGACTGCTTTGTGACTGGGCAACCACTGCTAGGCTGTTCCAGTGCAGCACCAAGCTTCGTCAAACTGCGCAACCATGGTGACGACAGCCTGAATAGCTCATAATGCAGAGAGAGAGACACAGAGAGCCCGTGATGTGTCCGTCTGTGTCACTGCAGACAGGAACCTTTTTGAATAATGGCACAAATGCAGCTAACACAAAGAAGCGCAAGTACTTTTTTTGTATATATGTGAATATTCTGAAATCTTTTTGTCACAGAATTTTTTTTTTTTTTTTTTCATTTTTTGGTTCCTAAGAAATGGGAGAACAAGTTTGAGCAAAGTTTTTCGTAGTCAATATAATATTGTACAGTTTTAATTTCCTTTTTTTCTTACTTATAGTCCCATGACTTTTTTAAATTCTAGTGACATTACTGTAGCCCACATATCCTTTGTAAACAGTCCCATACCATTTTCCCTCCTCCACCAACTATAGGATTTCAAAATAAAACTCTCAAACACTCTCAAAACAGATTACTGCTAGCCTATAGTAAACTCCTGCTTAACAACAGACAACCTGGTTGGCACAAAAAAACAACCAGCAGGTCATAAAAACCAGTTGGACTTCAGTACACGGCCTTTAATGCCAATGCTGGATTGTAAACAGCCACAGAGCAGCTGTGTGACTTTTTTCTTGACGCGTTTCATTGAATACATAAAGCAATAAGCATCAAAACTTACTCAGCAGTTAAGAGCAGTTAAGGTGGTTTTATTTAACATTTAGAAGGAAAACTAAATGACTTAAAACATTCCACAAACGCATTACCACATAAGTCCACATTGGATTGCAACTCACGCACTTAGAAGAAATTTCATACAAGATTTTCTAGTGGGTTTCCTCTTTAAGAAAGAGAGGAGTTAGAAAGAAAGCACAATGCATTAGCTGGAAACATGTCTTTTGGAGTGGAGACTGAGAAGAAGAAAGAAGGAGTGCGTATTTAAGACAGAAACTTTAAAAAACCTTCAAGTAAGAAAGGTTTCAGGGAGAGAAAGAAAAGTGGACAAACAGAGATCAACAAAAAACAGCAGAGGTGAATACACAAGTGCTCTGTCATGGACAGCAGACAGTAAACAAGAGTGAGCCCCGAAGGTTTTCCTCCTGTCACAACTCTGGACTGGAGATAAAGAAGGAGAAAGGTTTATGCATCCGAGGAATGGAGAGAGGGTGTAAAGTAAGTGACGAGGCACGGAGAGAGGGAGGGGATTAAAAGAGAAGAGAAGAAGGGGACAGATAGGAGGAGTAGTGCTGTTTTGCTCGCCGGCCCCGGTCCTCCTCCGGCCCATGATTCATTGCAAATGAAATGTCACCCTGGCAGGCAGTAATGCAGGCCGGCCCGCTCCCCTGCAGCCTAATTGAATTTTACAGGCACATAAACAACAGTCAGCAAGAGAGAGAGAGAGCGAGAGAGAGAGAGAGAGAGAGGAGTTATTGATGCTAGTGTTTACAGGTGGAGGCTTCTGATGTGCCATCAGAGAGCATGTACGGGCCTCTGGGGAGCCATCGCACAAAGCACACAGATGGAGGGGACGCCAAAGCAGGCCCGCCACCAACACAACTCCCTCAAGAGCAACACGCACTCACACGCACAAAACCACATATAACGATGACACTAAACCTGTCTGCGCTGGGAGACCCTTTTTTACTAAATACTACAGCATGCTTTTAGCTAAAGTACCACAACCACATGTCAAAGGTCAACAAAAGAGCCTTGAACACATGACCTTGAGCTTAGTTTACAGCACTATTTGGATGGTGAGGGGGAAAAAAAGACTGTATGCTTTAAATCCCACATCCCTTAGCATCTCAATCATTTCCTAAAAAGAAAAAAATGTAAATTGCTTTGGAAGGCTTCTTTAATATGTAATTTGGTACTAATTATACCCCTGGAGTTGTTCATTTAACACAATTACATAAACCTGCAACAAAATATGTGTCATCATATCCAGCAGAAAAGCAAGCAAGAAAATACAACTGAAAAAAGGATTCGAAGACTTCAGTTTTCTTTCAAGGTCAGTAAAAATTAGTGATTCTTTGAGGAAATTGAAGAGGATCTAAGGTTAAGATCTTTGGGTCCTCCATAGATCAGGCTTGGTTATGCTCAATATCCTATGGGTGCCACATCAGATAATGATCAGGGGAATATGGAGCCAAGCTGTTATGTTCCTCAGGCTCAATCCCATTTCACCCCTTGCCCCTACGACTAAGCATGACCCCTCGACTATGGGTGCCCCCACCCTTTTGAAACAGGGGTAGTGGACAAACATTCCCCTACGAAATGGGATGGCCACTTCGTAGTTCGCCTGCCAGTTTTCACTCTCCGAAGCATCAACAAGCCTTGCCTGCACATGACCGTCTTCTTCCTTGGATGTCTGTGGGTTGATACTGACCTCTTCACACTGAAGAGCTGCAGAGCTGATACAACATTGGCCCTCTTGTCCAAGCTCCCAAGTTCGGACAGGGTTACAAAGCCATTTCTATGGCTTGAGAGCCACATGAGAGCCATTATCCACAAATTTGGAGAACTTAAAAAGTGGTGAACCCTCCTAGGAGTGGCCGGCCTAGCAAAAATACTCCAAGAGCACATCACCAACTCCTCCAGGTGGTCACACAAGAACCCAGAACAACATCTAAAGACCTGCAGGCCTCACTTGCCTCAGTTAAGGTCAGTGTTAGGCTGCTTTGCTGCTTCAGGACCTGGATGACTAGCTGTAATGGGTTCTGTTCTCTCTGAATAGTTCAGCCAATTAGGATTATTATTATTCAGAGGTAAAACAAAAGATAAGTAGCCCATTTTGAGACTGCTGTAGAAAAAAACTCTCATATTTGACACTTCTCCCTGACTGTTGAGTATAAACTCTACTTGAGAGTTTTCTCCCTTGTTTGTTAAGTAAGATGTGCTGGCAGAGCTTTTTCCTGCAGATGACAGCCGCTGCAGACAGTATAGGAACAGTCAGCAGTGTCCCCTCAAGCAGCCCTGGGGGTCGGGTCAATTTGTCGTTTCCTGATAGAGGACATCACCTCTGTGACAGGCGGGCAGGTTGGCAGACAGAGAGAAAGACATCAGCTGTTCAGCATACTCAGAGAGATACTGCAGCAGTGGTGGATTTCTTCAGAATTCACAGATGTAACTGAGAGGATAGAAGCTGTTTTCATTTAAAGCACCACGAAATATTAAATAAAAGGCGAGCTTAAAGTTGTTTTTATTACTGAGAGGCAAACCATGTTAATTCCACTGAAAGAAAACTTTAATTTCATTCTGTGTTCAGTCTCTCAGGGTTCACAGGATAATAACAGGCAATGTAGAGCAATAAAGGCACAATTAGCTAAGCAAGCTCAGCAAAGGCAGCTCTATTGTATGGTGTGACAAGAGTGGACGCTTATCTAAAGGAATATTGTACATTTAAACTACATTGCTACAAATCTATTTATATGTGGTAGTAGTACAGTTAGATTCAGTGGGATATCTCATCTTGGGTCAATATCATCCTAGAGGGGAGGGGTATCATTCACAGCTGGAGGGACTAAACAGAGAAGAAAGAAGCCGACTTCTGCTCATTTATGGCCACTTACAGCTCTGAGACACCGTTCTCTGACCAGAAGCAGCCATTTAAAGGCAACAAAAATTCCAGACCTGCTGTTTACAAAGCATGAACAACCCCTGGCTTTATGTGAAAGGAGAATAAACTCAATTCCCAAATGCACACAGCTCTGCGGCTTGACACCAGCAGCCAGGGACTTTGCACTTTAGCAAATTATCGTGTATTCTGCAAGCAGTAAATGTTGTTAGTGGTGGTGTGATGGTGCATGAGTTGCAAACACTTGCTAGATTAATTTGTAATTAAAGCTTGGGGTTAGTAAAAGGCATGAGTTAAAGAAAAACTGGGGAAGATCCAGAGGCAATGCAAAGTGTTTAGAGACCAAAAGATACAAAAGTCATGACTGGAGTCATAATCCATGCATAGATAATCAAGCTATGGTTAATTTTTACAGTGCAGCAGGCGAGATCTTGAGTTGCATTACCAAGCAAGGATGAAAAGATTTTTTTTTGTTTCTTCTGAGAACTTAAGAATCAAAAGCAGGATGTCCCGGAGTGTCATAAAAGCTAAGGGGTGTAAGAAAGTGGCAAATCTTTGTCGGGTAAATGGAACTTTATTTTAGGAGTAAAACAACATGCTCATTCTCACAGATAAAATGTTTGGCCCAATGGTGGTCACAAGGGTCTGCAAGCTGCATGTTCGTACCTCAGTAGAGAGCTTGTTGACGTTGATTTCTCTGCCTCAATTAAAGGCCAAGGTCTAATCTAGAAATATGGATGTATACTTTTTATATTATTTGTGTGATTTAAGGGCTTTAATAGAAGCAGTGGCTAACTTTAACTGGCAAGGTGATGACAATCCTTCATAAACTTAAACAAAATACACACCAACAGTGCTGAAAAGGTCTGGAATAATTTGAGTATTATCTAAAGTTGGCTCATTTTGAATTTCATGGCAGCACACAACTCAAAAATGTAGGAACGGGGCAACAAAAGGTTGGAAAGTGGTACTAATGAAAACACCTTGAGGAGCTTTTTGCAATTGGCAACAGACCAGTAACATGACTGGGTATAAAAGGAGCCTTTTAGAGAGGCAGAGTATTTCAGAAGTAAAGCTGGGCAGAAGGTTACCAATCTGTAGAAAACTGCATCTAAAAGTTGCTTAGCAATTTCAGAAAAAATGTCTCTCGATGTGAGACTTTGAAAATCCATCCAACTACAACATATGATACCATCAAAATGGAAAACTGTTCTGTGGTCAGATAAATCAAAATTTGACATTCTTTTCCGAACGCATGAACATAGAGAAAGAGGAGAGCGACCTTCCAGCTTGTAATCTGTAAACAGTTCAAAGGCCAGCATCTCTGATGCTGTGGGGTTGCATTAGTGCCCTTGGCATGGGCAGCTTACACATCTAGAAAGGCTCCATCAATGATGCAATGTACATTAAGGTTGTAGAGCAATATATATTTCCATCTAAACAACGTCTCTCTCAGGGAATGCCTCGCATATTTCAGCAAGACAATGCTCAACCACATACCTCATTCATTATGCCAGTGTGGCTTCACAGTAGAAGAGTCCAGGTGCTGAATTTTCCTGAATGTAGTCCAGATCTTTTGTGAATCATTGCATTGTTTTAAGTAACATTTTAGACAGTGCCACAAGTTTTTTGGAATTGAGGTTGCACCTGGATGGAAATCAGCACAGTGGATTGATGGTTTCCTGTGGCCCAGGGCAGTTTGGAAGTACTTAAATCTAAATATGGAGAAGCTGCGTCAAGTTAAAAGGGCATATAACTACTGAACCAGAGCAATTGGCATGTGGGCGTTACCCTGCAAGGTTTAACCAAAGCCTGGTGGTACTACTAGCACTGATAGCATTAGATAAACCATGCAAGATGATTTGACGTTGTTGACCTGCACCTGCCCTGGCCCTTTGTGTAGCTGTGTCAAATAACTGGTGCTCAATTTTGACTGTTTTCTGTGTGTTTTTATTAACCATTTACTATTAGACTAGACTGGATTAAATTTGCATTAAACCAACAGCAAAATCAGTCGCTAAGGAGCATCACTTGCAGGTGCATCTAACAGTAATTTGAGTTTTGAGTAATTCATTTCAGCTCCTTTTCCACCAATGAGATCATCCCTGCCTCCACAGTGACTCTACTTTGAGAAATGATTGTGTAACCAAAACTCCATCCCGCTTCCATTCTGTCTCCAAACTGCCAACCTGTCACACAAAATGTTTGTCTTCCTATCTAACAGCTACCGAATGTGCGTCTGTCTGTCTTCCAGTCACCCTAGCTGCTTATTCATCCTCCTATTTAGCAGCTCCTCTGCTTGTTTTTGCCGTCTGTCCCTCTTCTGCCCATCTGTCTTTCCGTCTAATAGAGCATGGGCTGGTCTGTCTGCTTCCATCTAGCTTACAATTGCTGCCTCATAAACCGGGATGAGATTTATCCTTGTGCCAAATGAGAGTAACGACACGGGAGAGATGAAGGCTGGCTAGATGAGATAACACGAGGGAAGGACAAATAAAAACAGTGAGGGGCAATGCGTGAGTGTGTGAAGACTGAAGGTAGAAGCTGTCGAGTTCATTGGAAAGACAATAAAAATCCATCACATACCCTGATAACAAGCTGACAGCCTCGTGTCTCACTTTTATTGCTTGTTTCATGTTAAAAAAAAGTCAAAAAGGTAACTAACGCCTGTCAGGAGTTTTTCTCATTTAAAACTGTGCCCAGCTGAGTGGATCTGTGAGTGTTTATGTAACACGTCCCTGGCTCAGCAGGACTCCGACCCTCCCTGCTGACTGTGACCTTCCCTCCAAGCAGGCGGCCCTGTTTTCACTTATCCCTACCGCCCCTCCCCTCTCTCTCGAGCCATCCCTAAATCCTTCCTTTCTGCTGTCTCCTTCTTCCCTCTTCCCTCCAGCTATCAATCCTTTCCTCCCTCCTTTCCTCCATCCTTGTCTCTGTCATCAGTTGATCCACCCATGCCTCTCCCAGTCAGACTGGATGATGCTAGCAGTTCTTGATCCTGAGCACAGGAAAAAGGGGGCTTGGTTAATACATCATCCATCAGCGCTGGCTAAAGCTGCATGACGCACACCACTGATTTGGGGAGTGCATAGTGTGGCTTTTCTAAACCATGACAACAAACCCACAATGTACCAGGGCTGTCCTGAAACCACATTTTTATAATGTATATGATTCTAGTCACAATCAAATGATATGGATAACAAACACTGGAGTCCTAGGCAGCCACCATATGGTCATTTCGGTCATTTCCTTTTTTTTGTTTCTTAAGTCTGAAATTGCAGGTAAATTTTAGAGATGTGCTTTGGAAATTGGAAATTTAGGGCAGATACAAGTGTTTTTCATAACAATCTAGCTGATAATAATACAGATTCCAATGCCAATGCAGATATTTTCTGGTTACTTCTTTTGGTGTAAGAGTCCCACTGTGACAACAGCTTCTGTCATCTTTCACCATGAAAACAGATCAGAGTTTGTCCATCAGGTGACTTCTGCCAAGAAAAGGAAACCCTTGTTTGATTAAGCAGTGAGGTAATCCAGACACAAGATCTAAATTAACTGTATACAATGGATAAGATACGGATCTGTTTATGCCATATTATTTCCGGGTGGTTAATGCTTGTGATCTGGACTTGTTATGGGCTATAAATTTACCATAATTTTTTTTTAGACATCTAATCCAGGCTAAAATTGTGTTACAACCTATTTTTGAAGTAGTTACGTGAACAACGGCTTGCTTTCAATGTTTACTTTCAATGTTTGCCTAACAATTTATTTTGCAATTAAGACCGTTTGAAGGAGTTAGCTTGCAAGATTTTATAATTACAAAGTATGTGTGCAATTCAGACAGTGTTTGGGACACCCCCTGCAAAGTCTGGCATACAAACAAACATATTTCTGCAGTTTAGACTTTCACATATAAATCTAAGGGCATTTTTGGATATTAGACTGCTTGACTTTGTTCGACTTTTGTTCGGGGTTTACTTGCGATATCTGGAGGCCAATTTATCTGTGCAAATCAGAACCTTTGGTATTCAAGGTTATTTGTTCAGACAGTGTTACATGTGGTGTATAACCATTTAACCATTTAGACAATAGGAGTTTACTTGCAATATTTGGTGTACAATGTATTTGTATGTTTGGACAGTCCACAGGTGATTTGTGATATTTCCTTTCATTTCTGCAATGTAGAGAGTTCTAAGCATTTAACAGACATTTTAGAAATGTTAGGAGTTTCCTGCTAAGCCTTTGTGCAATGTTGAATCGACCTTGGAGTTTACCTGCAACCGTGTGTGTGCATTACATTTGTGCAATTTTGGCAGTGTTCCAGATTTGACTTGAATGTTTTATGTATTTATTCCTCACCCACAAGTCTCATGAAATAAATGTGGCTTTCTTAATTTTTGGTTCTTCTGATGGTCCTGATCATTAGAATAACTGTGATCATATCACTTTAAAGCCTGTGCTATTGTGTGTAATGAAGTAGTGCACATTTTGACAAGCTTACAATGGACTCTATACAATTGAGCTAATAAAAGGCAAAATAAACTGTGCTTAAATACACACATCGCTTCAGTGAGTTCAATGAGATGAATCACTAAGAGTCTGTGTTGTCAAACATGTACATATGTGTTTGTGCATTTCCATCCAGACATTATATATGCATCATGAACATACAAACAAGGAGGAAAAACAGTGGAAAGAACAAACTGTGTACAGCTTCTGTGTACACATGTATGTTCATCATCCCATGTGCAGGGGTTTTCTGTGTGTGTTGCCTGACAGAAACATACGCAGGCATGTGTGAACTCTTGTCGTATTTTTCAATCTGTGCAAACATAGCGATGGTTGAGCGAGCCGCAGAGACTCTCACTGTTCCGCACTCCGCCCTCTCAGTGTGCCCTGCGTGATGGATGATAGGGAGGGAAAATAACTAATTCAACAGTAGATTTACATTGTTCTGGATGGCGAGCAACATGACACACAGAGAGGCACAGAGTGAGAGAGAGTGGAAGAAGAGGGAAGTGGAGCTCTCTCTAACTACGAGTGCCAACTCTGCAGGGCCAGCAGTAACAAATTGGTGCTTGTTGATGTATGTGTGCAGCTGAATACAAAACAGATGAAAACATTTGACTTCAAAAAAAGATGAAAACATAGTCTGTCACATTTTGAAGCACTGACTAGCTGGATAAAGAAGATTC
Source organism: Cheilinus undulatus (assembly GCF_018320785.1). Classification (NCBI taxonomy): domain Eukaryota; kingdom Metazoa; phylum Chordata; class Actinopteri; order Labriformes; family Labridae; genus Cheilinus; species Cheilinus undulatus. The sequence continues at coordinate 15,154,926 of NC_054880.1, read as the reverse complement.
AATCTGTTGTAAAGTGAAGAGGAGTTGTGGCAAGCAAAAGAATTGACACCACATTTCGAATGTCACTTAGGGTTTGGCTTAAACTGTCTTTCTGCGACTAACAGAGGTTGAAATTACTAACAAATTAAGATTTGAGACATAAATCTTAAATTGTTCTAGTTTAATCAGTATCTTAATTTGATTTGGCAAACACTAGAAAACATTTGCTTTATAACTCACTATCTGCCAGTATGCAGATGATAAAACGCTCAACTTTTACATGCTCAAGTCTTACTTGTTTTGGTATTATTTGTAGCTCAGCTGGCAAACATTTGAAAACCGAGTATCACTTAAAATACTGTAGAAGGAAACAAAATGCTACAGTTGTGCTATAGACTAACCTTGCAAAGCAGATGGATTTGCCAGACTGCCATCAGGCAAATCAATCCAGAAAAGCTCCAATCCACACCGTTAGCAAAATGGTCCAAAGTGGTCAGAAAATGGTTCTGACCAATCCGTGTGGTTTTAGGAGAACGAGGTGGTAGCTACAGGTGGTGTTTTGTTGTACTTTGAGCTGACAAAACACCAGAAGCAAAGGCTGCCCCCAGTGTAGTGGTTAGCTCGAATGTAGCTTTTGTCTAGCAGCAGTTCTATCAGAACTGGCCCAAATTTCTTTATCAAATAAAGAGCAAAGAATAGAACTGGTAGCTATTCAGAACAGAAAAGACGTTTTTCCCTCTGCTGACCTGCTTTGGAACAAGTTTGCAATTGCTATAGAGGGGTTGAGCTGTATTGTAAGCAAAGATATAAAATGGCTATCACCAGGGTGGCAATTAGCTTGGATGGAGCTGTACAAAAGCAACCGTTTAATCAAACCTCTGCCACATGTCTTCATTAAGACAAGAGTAAAGAGCCACACCAAAAGCTTCTTAGCAGACAAGATTTTTTTCACCTTATTGAGAATGCTATCTCAAAATCACTCTCTGAGTTGGGCCATGTGCCCCCTTGATAATGGCTACAATATGCCTAATTGAAATCTCATCATTTACACCCCTAATAATGCTTACCTCCTAGAATTAATTAGGATGACTCATGAAACAAAATTACCAAGGGCAGCATGCTTTTCACTGCTGTAAAAGTGGGTTTTTAATCATAGGTGATAGCAGCCTCAAACTAATACTAAAGATACTGCAGTCTTAAGCACTTTTCATTGCTTTATTAACACAGGTGGTTGCTGCCAGCAAGTTGCCTCTTTATTAGTGCATTTTACAATCTTACCTCTCTGAAGTGCTACCAGTAGCCTTGTTGTGCAAATATTAGAGACCTTTTGATATTGTTATAAAACCAACACTCAACCAGTATGCTGATGATATTACTATTACTTGTATAATCTACAGTCTAGCTTTTTCAAGTACCAGTAGCTCGGTGTACAAACCTGCAAAACAAGTTGGTACTACTGTTAAACAAAGAGTCAGCCTGTAAGCTGATGATATTACTCTCTACTTAGTCTACAGCCTTACTTTCTCAGGTTTAACTGGTAGCTTAGTTTGACAAATGTACAAAACTGGTTTGGATTACTGTTAAACTAATTAGTTAGCCTTTATGCTGATGATACTACTCTCTACTTGCATACTCTACAATCTTGTTTTTCAAGTACTTGTAGCTTAGTTTGGTAGATGCTCTAAAAACATTAGTATTGCTGTTCAGTCACCTTGTATGCTGATGATATCACTTTTTTTCCATGCAAAAGTTGCTTATTGTTTGAACAATGGGGAATTTTGGGAAACAATGGCCATCCCTGTAACTACATGAAACTATGCAGGTATACTTCAGGAGCCTTACTTAAATCCAGCATCTAGTGGCCATTAAAGGAGCTCGAAGTCTTTTTCCATATTTGCCTCACCATTCTGCCAACTCCTGTAAATCTTCAAACAGAATACAGGCAAAAATAAAAACTAAGAAGGGTCTCTGGGGATGAGAAGACAGCAAGACAAAACAGACAACCTCAAGGGAGATTCAGGCGCTGGGAGTTTGGTTTTTTATGTTCATCCTTCAGAGACACTTCTGAAAAGATTTGATCTTCTATTCAGTTGGCATGGCCAGTTTTCTCTTTGTTGCACAGGGGGTTAGGACATCACAGGAAATTAAACCTCATCAAGCCAAGATAGGGAGGCTCTTTCAAGCTGTCATCTCTTAATTTGTGTGTGGGTGTATGTGTGAGTGGGTGTAGAGCTGTTTTTTCTGTTCTTTAAAGATATGAATGGTGTTTCAATACTTTTCCAAAGCCATCTAATCAAGGTGTTTGTGGTGTGAGAAGTATTTCCCACATATTGAAAATACTTAACACCTATGTGTATTTAAAACCACCAATTTTCACTTTTCTTAAAAAGATGTATATTGTAACCATCTACTGTATGCTTGAGAGACATCCACTAGTAAACCTGTTCCCCCATACAGCAATCATGGTGCGATGTCTTATGCTAAAAATTAAGCTTTGTATGTTGCCATTTTAACATTTTTCTGTGAGCAACAGCCTTACATTTGCAGCTCATTATGAAATATGAAGTGCAACACTCCAAACAGTGAGTGATGCTATTTGAAGGTCTTTATACAACATACTGCTGAAACAAAAAAACCAAAGACACACAGAAAGAGGCAGTGCAAAGTTGGTTTACAAAGCATGGCTAAAGTTAGCAGGGGTAGAACCTTCAACCTATGATCCTCTTTTTCTTTTAACATTTTTTCTGGGCCTTTCAGTGCCTTTATTTGACAGAGGAGGACAGTAGATAAAGTCAGAAATGGGACGAGAGTGGGGCAAAGTGGACAAGAGTGGACGAGACATGTGGCAAAGGGTCATGGGCCAGATGCGAACCCAGGCTTGTGCTGAATTTTGTCACTCATTACTTTAATTGCATGCAAGTATAACCAGACACAGTCTCTGGACAACTTTAACCCCAAGCTCTTGACCAAAACAGTGCTTTTTTTTATGTCAGAGAGCACTGTGGCAGCAAGGCAGTAGTCATTAAGAACAGCTACTTGGGCTGCTAGTGGCAGAATGCTGCATTACTGCTTACCCGGACTAGGATTGTGGACCTAAACTGGTATAAAAAAACAATAATAATAGTTTAACTAACAGTGCCAACTAACAAGATATCTGACCTAGGTTGCTTAACCAGCTACTTGTATGCATCCCTACTTTGTGCATACTGTATAATCACATTAAGAGACTATTCAGACCCCCTTTCTTTTTTTCAGTTTCTTTCAAAGTCAAACTCAGCAACTGGGGAGAAGGACCTTAGTAAGAGAGGTGACCAAGAACCCAATGGTCACTCTGACTGAGCTCCCAGAAGGACAACCATCACTGCAGCCCTACACTGATCTGGGATTTATGGCAGGGCAGCTAGATGGAAGCCTCTCCCCAGTGCAAAACACACAAAAGCTTGCTTGGAGTTTGCAAAAAGCACCTGAAGGACTCTCAGACTGTGAGAAACAAGATCATCTGGTCTGATGAAACCAAGACTGAACTGTTTGGCTTCAATTCTAAATTTTATGCCTGGAGGAAACTAGGCACTGTTTATCACCTGCCCAACAGCAACCCAAAAGTGAAGCATAGTGGTGGCAGCATCATGCCATGGGGGTGAATGGACGTAAATGGAGCATAGTACAGAGATATCCTCAATGAAAACCTGTTCCACAGCACTCAGGACCAGGCCGAAGGTTCACCTTCCAACATGACAATGACAATGAGTAGAGTGGCTTAGGGACTACTCTGTATGTCCTAGAGTGATTCGGCCAGAGCTCTGACTCTTCAAAGAAGAATGGTAGAAAATCTTATAATCCCGGTGTGCAAACTTGCCACTACATATCCAAAAAGACTAGAGGCGGTAATTACTGCCAAAAGTTGTTCAACTAAGTTAAGAGTCTGTAGTCTTATGCCAATGTGATATTTTAGGGTTTTTTTGGATTTCGTAAATTTGCAAACAGTTCCGTAGTTCTGTTTTTACTTAGTCATTATGGAATACTGGGTGTAGATTAATGAGAAAAAAAACCTGTATTGAATGTAGCATACAAAATCAAATGGAGAAAAGTGAATGGGGTCTGAATACTTTCTGAATGCACTCTGTATTGTTGTATTCATTTGAATGGTCCCATTTGTTGGGTTGGGAGGTTTTGTCTTAGGATTTTGAAATATGAACATGAAAGACATTTTTTTTAGAATTTTTTATAAAGAACATATCAGTGACAGCCTATCTATACTGCAACAAATGGTTACAAATATATTCAGCATTATAGATTACAAACAAGTAAATGCACAGCTTGTACATTAAGACACAATTCATCAGCATGCATTTTTATCTGCCTGGGCGGTGAGGTTAGATTAAATCTAAAATACATTAGAACTGCTGAGATGTCCCAGTCCTATAAATAGGAATAACAGAGGTAAAGGATTAAATTGGAGTTTATCTGACTATAATGAGGTTTAAGTAAAGGTGGTTTTGAGGGTTTCATATGTGCTCTGATTTTTAATATCTTTTTCAAAGTGAATGTAGAGACTTGATCGCCCATGTCTGGACTTCTCTCTCCTTCTGTTTCACTTCTCCACCTCTGGCCTCAATCTCTAGGTGTGCAAGTGGACCAGAGACTCTGCAGGAGACCTCTCTACCACAGCAGAGTGGAAATGTCACCCATAACACTCGCCTCAGGATGCCAATCACTTCACACCGCTCCCCACCGCGAGTGAGTTTCAGTTCCAGTGTGAGAGTGAGAGAGAGAGAAAAAGACCATGCGCGTAAGAGCCTGAAACAATTATTGATAGAGTGCGTTCTCTAAATCCCCAACATCTCTGACGGAATATAAAATAATATTTAGCCAAAGTGTATGTCTGGATTTATGTTTTTCTGTTTTTGCTCAGTGATGTGCAAGCGTCTGAGTGCTGTTGAGTGCTAATGAGCCTGTCCATCCAAGGGGATTATGGGATGTCTAGTCAATATGGGGATACAGGTGTTTGGGGAACTATGCATGATTATACATCAAAACAATGATTACGTGTGTTTCTGTTTGTGTGGAAGGCAGGCCTTGGTTCACCATGAAGACAGAAGCAGATGGAGTGGGTTAAGGACAAATAACGCACAAGAGCCTGTGAGGGAGTGGGAGTAAGCCCATGTCTGCAGCATGCATATGTGGTGTTGTTTGTCTCTGTGTGGAAATGCAAATGCACATGTCCAAGAATTCCTGGTGAACATTTACATGCATATGCGAGGGCGTGCACATTTATGTTCGTGCATGTACAGGAGGGGGTCGGGGGTTTGGAGCACCGAGGCGCAGGTGTCCCCAGAAATGTCATCCATTTTCATTGGGCCCCACTTTGAATGTGTATCTGAGTGTACGAGGGAGGGTTTGCGTGACAGGGAGGGTGATGACAAATGACAACAAAATGAGAAAGGCAGGGGGATGGAAAGCCAAGCTGGCACAGGCTGTGTTGCCAGGCTCCCCATGCAGCCAGGGGGGGCAGGCACTCTGTCCTCTCGGCAGGCCCCTCAGCCGAGCTGTGAATACAGAGACAACAGACGGCACGTAATGCACACACACTCACAAACACGCACACAGTCCTGTATGCAGAGCAGCAGCAAACAGTGATGGCTACACAGTCTGTCACATGCAAACACATGCAACCTTTGTACAAATGCACGAATGAGTTGAGTTTGTGATATAAGAGGAAAAACTACTGAGTCAAACGCTCTTATGAAGACTATGTAAGATTATATTATGAATTATATTGATTGATACCTTTGATCTTCTGTCTAAAGCCAATAAGTCAGCTGTTTTATTCTTCACCATGCTTTGTCACAAATCAGACTTTTATTGACAATAGTTCACCTAAAATCACTTTTTTTTTGCATCTCTAACCCTCTGAGCCCTGAGCTGTTTTTTTAACCATTTGTCTCAACTTGAATTACTGTCTAATAAAAGCTTGTAAAACATCAACCCTCTGGGGCACAGACAAGCTCTAAAAATCCTTTTCGGGATGTCCTGGGCTTTAGGAATATGTGTGCTGCAGTAGTATGAGTTGAATTTTAAAAAAGGTCTGGAACTATAAAGACAATAAACAACAATGACTAAATCTTTTTTTTTGGCTCAAAATTGAACTCCCATCTCTTGGAGACCAAAAAGTGAAAAAAAAATAAATAAATAATTCTATGAAAAAGAAGTCTTATAAATGTTCAGATTTTCACAAAAACAGTTCTTGTGACAGGCAGAACGATCACCCATTCACACTCCGAGTTTTTTTCAAAGCCTCTGCCTTTTCTCAAACATTTACTATTGAAGGTTTCCCAGATAGATGTGCAAAACAAATCCATCTGGTGTGTCAGGTTAGCTTCAAGGAGGTTTCTTTTTTCTTTCTCTCTTTTTGAAGCCATGGAAGAGAGAGGAAATTTGGGATTTTTCTTTCAGTAACGGATCACTTTTATGAAAATGTCACTAATAACGGAATTACTTGAATTGTAAAACTAACGCATTATGATACTCATTACAACAAAAAAGTAATCCGAGTACTCAAACGGATTACTTTGTAACACATTACCCCCAACACTAGTGGCTACTATTCACGGTTCAAAAGTGAATTTACCTTCTTTTTTTTTAAAGGTTTATTTTGAGCATTTTTGTGCCTTTATTTGATAGAGGAGGATGGTGGATAGAGTTGGAAACAGGGAAGAGAGCGGGGGAGAGACATGCGGTAAAGGGCCTCAGGCCGGATTCAAACCCGGGCCGTCTGCGTGCATGGGGCGCACCTTAACAACTCGGCCACCTGCGCCCCAAAAGTGAATTAACCTTTTGTAACCTGTGTCTCTGCTTGTCATTACAGTTGATCTCAGAGGGTTAATACAGGTCTGCCATTGCAGACTTAAACAACATCCCTGCTGTTGGAGCTATTTGTGGCGAAGAAAAGATGAGTAAATATTTAGGGCAGAGGTTCTCAAAAGGTCTATCCTCATGACCAACCAACATCTCTCAAAATTTTCAACCATTAGAATGTATAAAATGAAAAATGTGGCTCCTCACTGACACCAAGTATAAGAATGAGTACCTTAAAATACCATGAATGTTTTTAAAAAAAATTCAAAATTTTATTTCATCCCCAATCTGATGTTCCTCATTTCCCCTCATGATAATTCATCATTGCATAGTTTTCATTTTCTTCTACCTTTTCATCCTCATTTATGTTAAAATATCAACAAACTGCAGATATGGCTCTAGATTTGACTTTATACTCTCATAGAGGCTAGCATAATGCTTTAGAATGATACTGAGTATAGTATCTGCTATGCTTTATGGGTACGATCACTTAAGATTTGTATCAGCACTGATACTCATTACTGGTACCAGAATCTGTGCATGCCTAAAGATGAAACCAATCATGAGACTGAAAAAAGTAGAAACGATCATGTTTAGTAAGCTCATCTTTACAGAAGCACTTGCAAGACATGCACGCTTACACTTTGTTTTATTCCACTTTCTCATTATAATGCACTTATTTTGGAAACTTTCAGGAAATCTCAAGAATTTACCTTTTTGTCATGTGCATTTAAGACAACTAAACAAATGCACATGATCTATGAGATCTAAAAAAACAACATGGCTTTAGTTTTGATTTAGAGGAATGGACCCTGTCATTTAGGAACATGATACCCTAATGGGATGTGAGGAAAGCACAACCGGTACTTTAAACTCATTTTCTTATTCCTCCTAGGTTCCTTTTATAGACATATTTATATCTTTATTATCTTAGAGCTCCGTGTGAGACCTTTGACTTCACTTTTCCAGACACAATAAATGTATTATTTTCCATTTCTGCACTCCTCTAGCCATGGTGAGTAGAACCTGACAGCTTGTACTAACTATTGCTTTGATGAGATTCCTGCGAGCTCTTACTGTTGAATGAGAGCATGCGTGTAAGCCGCTGAGCTTGCTGTCCTTTGAACATTAGGACAGAATAAGTACGTTTCCTGGAGGTTAAATGGGAGCATACAGATCTTCAGACCGATCCCACATCAATTGTGAACAGATGGAAAGTTATTAGTGGAGGTTGAATGGCGATGGAAGGAGGTGATTGTGGGACAGCAGGGCAATTGCTTGACTGTGTCTTCTCACCCACAATATATAATTTTTAACAGGAGGAGGGGGGTTGCACGAGGCCGAAAAAGCACACGTGTGTATTTGTTGTGTGTCTTCCTACTCTGCTTCCTGTAGCACAAGATCTCGTTACCTACTTCCAGACCTTCTCCCTACATGCCACACTTGCATTTTGACGATTACACGGAAACACTTGTAAGACGACTGGAGCACCAGCGTCCCTCTGCTGTGTCACCTCAGGACAGAGAAAATTACACAGTCTGACACAATCAGACTTATCGTGAAGCTGAGGGCAGCTTGTCCTAAATCAACCTTTCATGTACCAGAGCGTTTCACCCTGGACTCACAATCTGCCAACAGTGGCCCAGAGTCACGCATGTGCAGGACCCTTGGGAAAAACCAGGGCTACAGTCAGTTGACTCAACATAACATGGGTTAAAATCACAGAAGTCTGTACTCCTGGCCGTTATTTTCTGTCCGTCTGTCATGAAACTTGATGCATTTATGTTGGCAAAAGCGTTGAATAAATACCGAGCAAATGAATAAATATTTTTGATAAAAATACATTTATACTCTAATTGGTTTCTGCTTGGAATTCAGGGAAGTATTTGAGCTTCCGATTCCTTTTGATTATGCTGAGTATAAAAGTTATTAGATCTTTTTTTATTTCAGCTCCCTATTAGCTATTTAAAAAGCTGTGTAGTTAGCTTTTTTGGAAAGTTCAGAAAGAATTTTTAATTTTAATACAGGCCCCTGTGGTCTAAATGTGTCCTCGAAGCCATGCTTCGGTCAAAATTTAATATGGAGCAAGACCAAGAGGAGTTTTTATATAATTCTGCCCTAATCACAAGGCTTGGAGCTCTTTATGCATGTTTACATCACCTGATAACCACAGAAAGGGGACAAGTAGTCATAACTTTCAGTCACGTGACTTGTATGGAGGCCTAAAGGACAGTGGCAGATAATGTTGAGCTACAGCCCCGGGTATCCTATTCTACTTTTTAATTAAAGGGGACATATTATGCAAAAACACTTTTCAAGCTTTTCTAACAAAAATATGTACCCCTGGCCTGTCCATAACCCCCTTAAGTACCAGAAAAATCCTCTCCCTCCCCTCCACTTTTTCTCCACTTTTCAGAAAATGTGTGCTAAAACAAGCAATTCTCCGATTTTCTCCTCATGAGGTCATGTGGGGAGTTAACCCCGCCCCCAGGTTTGGCTGGCCCTTCCTGCTTGGAAGAAAATTCCACCCTCCTCTCCTCCTCCAGCCGAGAGGAGGATCAGGAGAGCCACATCCATTTCCTGAGAGGGGCGGAGTCAGACAGCTCATTAACATTTAAAGCCACAGACACAGAAACAGCTCATTCTGAGCAGGGCTGAAACAGAGGGGTCTTTAGACATGCAAAAATTTAAATACTAGATTGTTTTTTCAGCAACAAACTTCACAGGCATGTTTTGGGGACCTCTGAGGGCAATATAGACTTGTCTTAAAAGGGTAAAATATGTCCCCTTTAAAAAAAAATGTATACATGTCCTGAGAACCACAGAAAAGCTGAAATATTAAACTACACTTTGGGCAATAATACAGTACTCAGAACTCTAATTTAAAAAGCTATAAAAACAGGAATGTCTCAAGAACTTTACTTCAATGTACAGATTTGAGAACACTTTTTAAAAAGGACTACATTGGCTAATAGCACTTTTTTTAGCTCGCCAGATCCACCAGATGCTCAAATGTACTAACACAGGGGGTCCAAGTGATTAATTCACATTAAGCAAGAAGAAGCAGAATGTAAAATCTTGTATTCTTTCATATTTCATAATCATTATATGCTGTGATAAATGGAATGACTGCTTTGTTAATATATGCACAGTATCTTAGTGTGAAAATGGCATGCTTAGTACAGAAACAGGAAGGTAAATGTGTCTCCTAGGAGGAGAAAAAATGGCTCTACACTTATCTGCTGTGCTGTTAATCTCCCCTCATTGTTCCACTCTGATTTATATTCTATTGTCCCTTCTGTGTGTATCATTTCTATTGCAGAAATATTACACAATCCCCCCACAGGGATGTATTCAAATTTCTCGCTAAGCTAGGTTTGTATTTCAGATTTTTCTCCCTTATGACTTAAAATAAGAGCATCTCCCTTAGGTGAGTAATATTATACAAATACGCATTTTAGTAGTCCTAGAAGGATCGTGAATGCAGAAAATTCCTAGATAATAAACAAAAAGCAGAAAGAGAAGATGGAGCGGCGATGACATGCCGTCTTATTCATCTTAATAATGTCTCTTTATGCTTTCCTAACAACACACCTGTCACTTACAGCTAAGAGTGGATTTTCCTCCTTGACTGAATGTCTGATTCAGCTCAGTGGTCGTGTGCGAGCAGAGAGAAATGAAGCTGTCATGTCGCCTGAGTTAGCAACATGATTAAGCTGGATGCCAACCTTTTCTAACTTTGATGCATTCATGTCGCCTGTATTTAATTCATGAGTCTGGTGAGGGGGACTGAAAGCGGTGAGAGGAGAGATGAGTGTGGTAAAACGTGTCATTTGATGATTTTTTTTTCCCTCAGCAGAAGTTACGTTTGCCTTTTTTTCTTCCAGGTTATTTCTTTTCCACTCTATTCTTTCAACTTTTTCTGTTTTCTAACCTCGCAACCTCGTCTTTGAATCTCATCTGACACTCATTTCTCCTTGCATTGTCCCCTCTCTTTTCATTTACATGAATTTACACCCATCCTCTCGTCTTTCTTCTTCCTCATTCCCATCTCTCACAGTCATCTCTGCGCATCACCATTGTGTATTTGTGTGTTTGAAATCATTCTCAGCTTTTACAGCTCATATTTTATGCATTCAGCTCTTGATCGAGGAGCTAACAACTCTTTCCTGCAATGCTGTGTATCCCTTCCAGTATTTTCTCTCCCCTTCCTTCATTTCTGTCCTTGCTTCATTCTCCCTAGACGACAGGACGGCAGAAGAAGGATGAATGCTGAATGCCTGGCCTGCCTCCAGTGCACATTTTCATAACCAAGGGATGTTTTAATGGTCCTGGTGTGCACCCGTACAGGTGCGTTTCATGTCTGTCTCTGGGAATGTTTCTCCATCAAGTGTCTTGTGTTTGCAGTCTGCCCACTTTGTTGGCCCGGCTAAATAAATACATCAGATGCCTGGGCTCAAAAGAACACATTTGTCTCCCTCCCAGGAGAATGTGAATTATTTAAAATGAAAGCTGAGGATGAGAGATGACTAACAGGAGCGACTGACGTGGCCGGAGATGAAGAGGATGGAGGGGGAAAGAGGGAAGGGAAGGACCAGATGGGCAAGGGTGGCACAGAGCCAGTGAGTAAAGAGAAAAGGGTAAAAAAGCAGGATAAAAAGGGAATGAAAGAGGAGTCAGAAGCTTGTGAGAAAGAAAGAAGATGTGAAGTGATAACCACTTTAACCCTTAGAGGAAGTCGAGACCATTTCTGCACCATTTATGGTCATTTTTATTGTTATCATTTTGACTGTGTTAATGCTAACAACATACATTTTGGAATTTTTATTTCAATAGAATTCATGTTTTCATATCAGAACCTGAAACAGGTCGATAAAAAGCTCTGTAAACTTTTTTGTCACACTAAAGCTGTTTGTGACCAAAAATGCCCCATTGAAACCAATTAAAACCAGACACTCTTCTATAAGGACATTATTGTAACAATTTATAAAAATGTAGAAATAAAAAAAACAAACAAACAATAACGCATAAAAATCAGAGTTTTTTCTCATTGTTACCATATTCACAGCTATTATGATCCCCTCCAGGGAAATCCAATTTGCATGTAGTATACAAAAAAATAGGGGAGTTTACATTACAACATCAGGGTTTTACTCTCAAACTGGCATTAAAAGGGTTAATTTCCCCAAACTTAACTTAACTTAACTGAAGCTAGGCAGGCCTTAACAGTCATCAACACCCCAAGGGTTACAATTATTCAAATCTTTAGTGAACAAAATAATAATATTGCAAAGTTGTTGCTCATTATTAATATATTCATGTGTATTCCCTGAAAGGAAATGAAATTTGCATGTAGTTTATGAAGAAAATGTCATTTTATGTGTTTTTCTCATTAAAATAAGGGGTTTTGCACTTCCATGGGCAATTACAGGGTTAAATTTAAAAAAAATATATTAGTATTAGTATTCATGATCAGACCTGACCTTGATTTAAAGGAACAATGCAAAAGAAGTTGGCAAAAAATATGAATGTATATAATTTTTATTATTGTTTATGCATGCTGTCATTATTGGTCATGAACACCATCAGTGTAACATTTTCTTTCACGCCATCTGAGGGTTAAGAGGGGGATTTAAAAAGTATAAAAATAAAACAGAAAGATGTTAGAATAAAGAAGGAAATACTCGGAGACATGTCAAGTTTGAACTGTGGAGGACATGACAAGAAGTGACAACAGACAGAGGGGGAGGTGAGTTTAAGGGGGGAGGGGTGATTCAGAAACATATGATCAGCCACTGGTGCCAAATTTAGAGCACATACACACATTTTTGTCCTCACTGCTACCCATACGCCAGTTTAATCTGCGCGCATCTTTGGCAGATTTCCGCCTGTTAACCTGACTCACCCCTCCTCGCCCAGCCTCACCCCATCTTACCCTGACACATGGTCCCGACAGGGGGAAGGTTTGGAGGGAAGGAAACAGCATGTTAGAGAGAATATTGAAAAGACAGAGGGAGGGAAAGAAAAAGGGGGAAAAGAAGAAAGAAAAGGAAAACTGAGAGGTGTTTTAGAGGAAGCACGGCTGGGATCTGCGGGATAGAAATGAAGCACACAATTTTTTGGCACAGAGTTTGTGCACAGGGGGTAAATGGGTGAGGGAAGTAAGGAAGCGATGGAAGGGTAGGAGGAGGGGGAGGAGAAGGGAGGCGTGTAGTAAATTACAGAGGGAAGGAGAGCAATAGGAAGGAATAGCAGGGTGGCGAATGTGCCTGGAGCCGTATTGTGGAGTAGCAAACAACAGAGATAATAAGAGAATCTGCTGAAGGCACGAGCCACACTCAGTAATTATATGGAAAGAGCAGCATGCCTTAATTAGAACAGGATGGAGCTCGTGAGTGTGATAGAAACAAAAAAACACACAAATAAGCATGAAACCAAGCATTTGTGAGGTAAATTATTACATAATTTATTTCTCTCTTGGTCGGTTTCTGCTGGTGGCATTTCATAATGAGATTGCAAAACGTGTGCACTCATCGCAATGATTTCATGTAGTGCAAATTTTTGAATGCATGCAGATTGTAACATGCTTTGTGTGCATGCAAGGCCTGCTGACAGAGAAAGGATGGTCCTTCATATTACAGTATATCACCTCTAACTCTTTTGTTTCTCCATTCAACACCTTGCAAGAAAGCTGACTGTGCACAAATGCTAATTTTCAACAACGTCCTCCTCCACATTCACAACCAGGAGTTGGTCAAGTGCCACTGCAGTCTTCAGGGATTAAGTGTTTCTCATTCAATTAAGAAAGCAGGAGCTTTTCCTCTCATTTATTGCAGTTTCTACGCCTATTTGTGGTAGCACTTAAAAAAGACAAGCAAGAATAAACATGCATGTTCTTGTTTTAGTCTTACTTCAGTTAAAATATTTGTGCAGTTTTTATGTACAGAGGAGCAGGAAAAGTAACAAAAACGTGTTTTCATTTAGTCTCTACTGGGTTTAATCCAAAGGTTTGTCAGCTGGAACTCTATTAGACTAAACTGATGTATTTCAAATCACTCACAACAAAAAGAAAAATCAAGGTAATCATTCATTGAATAACATTTCTGTCAGCCAGTCAATTTGCTCTGATTATTTACTCTGTGTTCATTTGTTTTTAATCTCAATTGCCTGGTCAAAAAGAACCGGTGCACAAATGTGTGATAGGATCCTATTTGCTTCTTTAAATAAATGCCATAGAACGTTTTGGCTGGATAGGCATCCCAGCATGCACTGGGGATTACAGAGATTAACACTGAGGTTTTTGCTTAATGGCCCACTTTGTCAAGAAAAACACCTTACTGCGGCTACACATACAGTATTTCTTTACTAGCTTATTTATTAGCACTTATGCTGTTGTTTATGTTTGGTGGTGTGGCTGTTCTAGAAACCTCCTGCCCTTCCATGAGCCTACGAGGAAAGCATCAAGCAGACACAGCACATGTCCCTGCTTTTCTGATCCTGATAAGGAAAGCCTAAGGCAGGGAGAGAAGCCGCAAAAAAACCTAAAGCAGAGCAGGAATCAACGACAACAGATTAATATCAAGTCAGAAGCTGAAAGAAGGAGGAGCTGGGGTGGAGGGGGTTACAAGAGCAGCTTGCAGAGAGAACGGCAGAGTGTTGCCAGGCAAGAGCACTTTAAATTAGGTAGCATGAAGGCTATTAGCCAATAGTGTGCTTAGAGCAAATCACCTGGCCATCAGCTGATGAGCGCTTGCATGAGATGAGCTGATCTCAATTATGTCAGCATTTGACTCTGTGGCCTGCCTGAACTAACACTATATGCCGATTTTTTTTTAGGATTTAACAAAGTGTTACAGAAATGTGGACAAAATGTGCTGAGCTGTGCTAACACTTTCGCTTGCTACCCTTTTTTATTTCCCACACCAGTGCTTTTAAAGTGGGGTGCAAAAAGGGACAGGGGTCTCACAAAGTGAAAAGGTGGGAAAATGGCAACATGCAGTGATAAATTTTTATGCAATTTATCACTGCATATTGTAACCTATGTGTTATTTTTTAATTCAAATCATGCAATTTATATCATTTCTTGCCTGATATCCTGTTTCTCTTCAAGTCTTTGTTATAAGCTAGGCTGATGGCATCCCCCTTTTTCTTACTTTTGTCCTATAAGCTAAGCCAACAATTTCCTCCTCCTCCTCCTTCCCAATTTCTGGTGGGTGGCAACCCACATTAAGGTGCACTGCAGCCTAACAGTTTCCTCCTGTGCAACCTCAAGCTTGACAACCACTGTGCCCCTTTATCCTATTCATGTGCCAAGATAGGCAAACAGATAACCCTGCTTTGTGTCCATATTCCTGCTAATGTTAGCCAGTGTTTCCACACTATTTTTGCAGTGCTCTTCTAGCCAGCCTTTCAATTTTCTTCTAGTTCCAATCTCTGTGTAAAAGTTGCCCCTTCTTTTTTTCCTCTAAGCTAAACTAGGCTAAAAGCTTCTCTTGTGCCTACATTTTTTGCTAAGACAACACTGTTCTGAGCTAACAGTTACCTATTCTTCCTATGTTTGGGCTAAGCTAGCCTTACACAGTTAACTTACTTTCAGTCTCTGCTAAGGTAGGCTAACTGGTAACCCCTTTTCTTATCTTTGTCTTAAGCTAGACAGATAATTTATTTCTATTCAGGCTTTTTTGAGTAAGGCAAAACATTCTCCCCTTTTCCCTTTTCGTATGCTAAGCTAGGCTAACAATTACATTTTGATTTCAGTGTTTGTGCTGAGCTAAGCTAAAAGTTCCCCCTGGTTAGCTTATTTTTGCACTACTTTTGTGTATGTTTCTTCAAAGAAGAAAGCTGTCTTACCATAAAACTGCTGCAAAACATTTTATAGAAGCAGAGTTCAAAAACCATAAATAAATAAAATAATGCATGTTTAACAAACATCATTACAAAATTTTGCAGAGTAGCATAAATTCTCCATTTTATACATACAGCCTGGGAGTTTTTAGGGAAATTACCATGAGCTAACGGTACTCCCATCACATTAAAAATCTATTTACTGTATGTTTGTCAGTCAGCATTTTCATAATTGTGTCTGCATCAGCATTAAAGTAGCCAATAAGTTAAGAGAGGGAATTTATGGCAACAGATGCTATAATCTGAGTTAATCCAGTGCTGTCTGTGTTGTCACTGTCACAATTTGTGTGCTAATAATCCTCTTCTCTTCTGCCCAACACTATCAGCTTACACCATTATCAGTAGCTACTCACTGACTATTCAATATTATTGACCTGCACTGAGACACTTAGTGCATTTGCCTGTATGCTGTTGCACAAATAGACCCATGAGTAAATAAGACGTAGCTGCAGAACTCACACAAACACAAAGAAATTAGCTGAACATTATGTTTATGATAAGCTGTGATTGCCTGCTTGGAATTCATTATGATATGTTTCACAGCAGAGGGTAATGTGTTTCTTCCATGAACACATACAGTGAGACTGGAACCCACACTGCTGTTATCACACAATCCATTTTCAAGAGGCACACAAACTAAATGGCATTAATATAAGCATGTGTGTGTCTGCGGTGTGTTTGCACACACCACAGCACACTACTGAATGTGTGTCTCCACCACTATGTGTGTATGAGTGGTCCCAGCGCAATTCCTCAGTTTAGTGAAGCATTACAGCTGATCAATAGCTCTGGTGCAGTGGGAGATGTCGGGGTTGGGGCTGCATATTCATACCATTACAGCTGAACTGAGAAACGAGGCACTACAGGATAAAGTCTGTGTTAAAATGTATGCGAATGAATAGGTTGGTGTAGGGAGGAATGACAGGTCCTTTACTTTAACACAACTGTACCTAAGCAAGGTACACACTACAAGATAATCACGGTCGTTTTTGGGCTGATTCCCCCTCTTCTGACCAAAATCAGCAAAGGACTGATTATCAGATGGTTCTGAAGATTATCATGAAAGATTTTCCTGCTGTGTGAGGTGTGTTCAGTGTGATTTTACCCTCCCTGATCTGCCCAGAAGACGATCAGAGCCACTCCAACTTGAGATTGTGTAAAGATGGGCAATAGTTATGATCACAAATCCCGTTGTGTGGGGGAACAGTGAGCACAGCCTCTGCTCAGCAGTACGCATGAGCAGGATTGTGACGTGGAACAAACAACTGTATGGCAAACAATAGTAAGCATGAAGCATAAAGTAAGATTGATGTCCGAAATGGAGGAGCAACTTGTTAATTTGTGGCAACATCATCAGTGTTTATACTATAAAACATACCACTAAAGAACTGACAAGGAGAGGGGCTGAACCAAAATCACTATCACAATGAATGGAGCAAATATTAGCAGCTAGCCGTATTTAGCTTGTTTACTTATCAGTGGACGTAGCAGGTAGCATACAGTTGGCCACATTCACTTCTTTACTCTAAAGTTGTGTTTGACCGCACATGAATTTTAGTCTACTCGTCAGTAGATGTAACAGTTAGCTACTAGCTAGCTACTATAAGCTTTTTTACTCATTAATGATTGAAGCAGTTAGCAAACAGCTGGCCATTCTTAGCTTGTTTAGTTATCAATTTAAAAAGACTGTTGTTAATAGCTAGCCACATTTAGCTTGTTAACTTATCAAAAGATGTACTGGGTAGCTGAAATCAGCCCCAATTAGCTTGGTTATTCATCAATGGATGTAGCAAGGAGCCAACAGCTAGCCAAATTTGGCTAATTTATTCATCAACAGATATAGCAGGTAGCCAACACCTATCCACATTTTGCTAATTTATTCATCAATAGATGTAGCCGGTAGCTAACTGCTTGCCATTTTTAATAGCTAATTAATGGTTTAACAGGTTGTCAACAGCTAGCAAGAATTAACTCATTTATTATTAGGCTATTTAACCGCATGAGAATTCTTGCTTCTTTGCTCATCACTAGATGTAACAATTAGCAAGCAGCTAGCCACTTTAACTATCCTTGGATGTAGCAATTATCTAAAAGCTAGCCACTTTTATCTTATGTAGTCATCACTCGATAAAGAAGGCTATTAGCAGCCAGCCCCATTTAGCATGTAGTTGAAAGATAGCCAAATTTAGTGTTTTACCTATTAATAGATATAGCAATGAGCTAAAGGTTAGCCACTTTTAAGTTAGTTACTCATTAGCTATTTGTTTACATATGTATGTATCATGTAGACAGCAGCTAGCCTTTTTTTTTTTTTTTTTTTTTTTTTTAAACTATAAAGTCTTGTTTGACCGCAAGAAATTCTAGCTTAATAGTTCAATGGCCAGTGTAAGATTGTTAACACATTAATGGAAGTAGCAGGAAGATAACACATAGCCACTTTTGGCTTGTTTAGTTATCATTGGATAAAGAAAGTTGTCAATACTTAGCCACATTTAGCTTATTTACTTATCAACGGATGTTGTGGTAGCTAACAGCCAGACCCATTTAGCTTGATACTCCTCAGTGGAAGTAGCAGGTAACTTCAAAGTCGTGTTTGACTGCACAAGGATTCTAGCTTGTTTACTCATTGCTGGAAGTAGCAGGTAAACACAAGCCACTCTAAGCTTGTTTAGTCATCACTGGATGGAGCAGACGGCTAACAACTGCCCCCTTTTGGCTTAATAACTAATTACTGGATTAGGAGGTAGCAAACAGCTAGCTAGAATTAGCTAAATTATTCATCGATGGATGTAGCAGGTAGCCAACAGCTTGAAAAAAATTAACTAATTTTCCCATCAGTGGATGAAGCAAGGAGCTAACAGCTAGCCACATTTAGCTTGTTTGTTTCAAAGGTCCTTTTGACTGTGCAAGATCTAGAGTTCTGTAAGTAAACACTGGTTTCATGCCACATACTTAAAGAACTAAGTGGTTAAACCTGTCATTTTTTTCTAGCATGTGTGGGGTCTCTCACAGTCTTAAAAAAAGGTTAAAACTGTAAAAAATCTTTGCATGCAGGCTTAAGGAAGGTGAGGCCTGAAAGATACAGCGAAAATCAGTTTCTTTTTCTCTCTCTGGACTTTTCTCTCATTCTGTGAAAGTTTTTACTGTCCTATCACTGTTGGAAATCCCTTAATTTTCTCTCCTTACCACCGTTTTGCAGTTCTTCCTCATAACTCATCACAACTCAGTGCCCAGTGTCTGTTGCTTCATCTGTTCGTCAGATTTTATTGTCCTCAGCTCGGCTCGTATTGTTGAAAAAGCATTGTTGGTAATTACAAAAAACAGGTCAAGCAACACATACTTTGTTTACACGTGGACCAACTGCCAATTTCAGTGAGCAGTACTTTCCTCCAACTGTCAAACACTTAGTGAAGAAACTGTGCAGCACAGCCAAAGTTCTGCATGGCTTACAATCAGCAGAGTTTTCCTCCGTCAAATCTAATAACAATACTTTTTCAATTTTCTCTTAAGTTTAAGTAAGTTCCTCTAAAACGCCTGATGGGAAAATGTGGAAAATCAGCATAAGCAGTGTTGGCAGGATCATCTTCCTGTAAGAGATCCAAACTTTTTTATTCTTTTTGTTCTTCTGTTCCTTTCCAAATATCTCTCACTTCCCCTTACCACCTGCTTTCTTTGTCTCTTCTTGAAAAATTGAAGTAATCCCACCATTTCTTCCCAAACTTTCTCAGCTGGTGCTCTGAATGAATAACAATCTTTGAGGATTTTGTCATACCAGAACAAGCCTCCATTTTACTCCCACATTAGTCATACATGAATAAAAACATATTTCCAAATCAATATTTCTTCCTCCTCATTAGAGCTGTCAATGGAAAGGGCAGTGATGGGGTGAATTTGGACACCTTGTTTGATTTTCTATTACAAGTGTGGAAAAGCTGTTGGTCAGAGCTTAAGCTGTTAACAGCCGCTGTCATTTTCCAATCAAGAGTGTGTAAATCATCAACAGCAGAGTCCAAATCAAATAAAGGGAAGTTAATCAGTAAATTAAGAGCTCCACAACATAAAATACACACACAAGAAGAAACTCAAGCCTGTGAAAAAAAAAAAATCATAAAAATGTTTTCTCAGTCTGTGAGTGTAGATCTCTGAAGTGATTTAGTGCAGGGTGTACGGTACACAGCAGTATTTTTTAGTCTCCATATAGTATGCTACTTCTATCCATCCATCAGACCAGCCCAGACATCCCTCTTTACCCAGTAATGTTTTCCAGTTTCTCCTGAGGGATTCTGAGGTGATCCCAGGCCAGAAGGCATATCCTTTTAGTGAGTTCTGGGTCTACCCTGGGGTCCCCTCCCAGTTGGAAATGCCTGGAAGACCTCCACAGGAAGATGACAAGGAGGCATCCTGATCAGATGCCCAAACCACCTCAGCTGGCTACTTTGGCAAAAGAGCAGTGGCTCTACTTCAAACCATCCTGATGTCTGAACTCCTCACCCTATCTCTACGGCTGAGCCCAGCCACCATCCAGAGGAATCTCCATCTTTCGGTCATGACCCAAAGCTCAGGTGCATAGGCAAGGGTTGGAAAATAAATCAACCTGTAAATCGAAAAGCTTTGCCTTCTGGTTCAGCTCCCTCTTCACTACAACTGTTCGGTACACTGCCTGCTGATGCTGCACCAATCCATCTCTCAATCTCATGGTCCACCCTACCCTCACTCATGAACAACAGGAGACTTGAGATACATGAGATACTTTAAACTCCTTAACTTGGGGTAAAGACCCATCCCCCCACCCAGAGGGCTGATCCACTGTTCTCTGGCAGAGAACCATGGCCTCAGACCTGGAGATGCATGTTCTCAGCCGCAACCCACTCCAATGGCTGCTGGAGTGCCCCTTTTTTTCCAAGGATTGTAAAGGCATGGCCTGCCTCACTTTGCCTCTAATTAAACTAGTTTATTACAAAATCCTGCCCATTCCCTCGCATTCTAGTGCAGGTGTTAAAGTGTTTTTTTTTTAGGATTTTCAGCACAACTGCAGTTAAACAATTAGGATAATATGTTTTTGTTTTTGTTTTTGTTTTTTTTTTTGCTGCATATCATCTTTTGATGTTCCTCACCCTATATAATCACCCGCTGCTTTGTGCTCTGCTCTCTTTCCTTCACCCTGTCCAATTTCAGCAGCTTTGGGCCGTAATTGGTTGAGTTGTGTCTTCAAGACTTCAGTACTTTTTGTTACTATTAGGTGTAAAAATTGTGGATATTGATCCATTTAAAGCAGTGCTTTTCAAGTGGCCTGGCATAAGGACCCACCAACGTCTCCTTACGAGAAAACGCAACCCAAATTCTTCAAAATGTTCGACTAATTAAATGTATTAAATGAAAATGTTACAGTTTGTACCATAAACAGAGTAAAAGAGCACATCATTACAGAGGGATAAGTGTGCATACACTATAGTTTACTCTTTTTTTTTCCAAAGAAATCATGAAAATTTGGTAATTTCTTGACAAATGTTCTAATTATCTAGGAAAGCCAACCTTATAATAAAGGAAAAAGAGATAAAAGAGATTAAACCTTGAAAAAAATTATAAAATTTACTTTTCATCACAATATAACCTCAGAAAAATGTATAAAATGTATAGATGTCCACCTAGGGCTGTTATACTGTACATCGCAAACTTTGTACCACTTTTTCCTGCTTCTGACCTGGTAGAAACAGCTATGTGACCCACTTTTGGGTCCTGATCTACCACTTAAGAACCACTGTTTTAAAAAACATGGTGTTGAAAAAGTATCTAACATTCTGGCAACCTTACAATGGAGATACAATGAAATGTGAAGGTTGAAAGTCACCAAATAAAAACATGGTTGTAGAGTTAATCCAATGGCAACACTATCAATTGCACAACTTCTTTGTAAGCTTTTAGCCACTGGTACATGGCACTTAACAAGAAATTAAATAAAGACAGATGTAAATTCAGCAATTATCCAATATACCATCGGATTATTTACACTAAGGCAGAGATGTAAATACAGTCTTTAAAAATATATAGTGAAAAACAATCAATTCCAACAAAAATAACAGTCCTCAGAGATTTTAGAGCTTCCCTACCAGCCCCCTTGTCAGCTGACCAATGACTACAACTCCCACGCTGCATTGCACAACAAAGCAAGATGGGCTGTGAAAGCTAACAGCCATAGCCATGTGACAAGGGTGCTGCTGCTGTATGAGCAATGGGTTGCGACAAAAGACTCCAACAGTGTCCCTCTGTGTTTACGTCAGAGCATGACACCCCACGCCACCCACCGACCTTACACTCACAGCACCCATGTGCATGTGTGTACAGGCCAGTCCGGGTGCAAGCAATTGTTAGAGAGGCAGTGATGTTAAACTCATTAGGGCAGTGCCATCTGAATAAAAGGCACATTAGTCATTGTAATCACAGTCACACATGCAGAAACCATTCACCCTGACACACCACGCCTCACATGTCGATATGTGTGACAACAGTCCTTAAATGTATCATGAAACCAGGTAGGATCACTAATACAGAGAGGCTCAGCATTGATGTCTTTGTCAGAGTCACACAAAAGCCTGTATGGACTGAAACAGAATTAGAAAAGGCTTTTTTGTACTTCTATTGTCTGCATGTGAAAAATAACGTCCATCTGGTTTCCTTTTCTTTGTCCATGCACTTGTTAACACTGCTCTCTTTTGGATTTCTCCTTTTTTTTCTTTCAAATACAATGATTTCTACTATTCGCCTTCACTCGTACTGTATCAGCTGTCTTTACAGCTTCACACTCTCTTTATCCACATAAAACAATGCTTCCTCCCTCTCTTTTTCACCTCTTCTCTTTAAATCTGTGCTTAAAGTACATTCTCTCAAATGTGTAGAGCCTAACATATCAATTTCAAATACTCTTCAGCCTGTAATTTCCATTTTTTGTCCCCTGCTCTTCAGTTTGACAGCCAAGCTCAAAGGATGAAGGACTCAACTTACTTATGCCCATATCAAGAACTTCCTGTAGGAATAGGTCTAAAAAAGGGGCTTCCAGGGCCACAGAAATTAAAGCAATGGGGACATGATAAATTGTAATCAGAACCACTGCACAGTTCAAAAATGACAACCACAATTCCCAAAAAGTTGGGGCGCTGTGTAAAACGTGAAAACAGAAATAAATTATTTGCAAATCTCATAAACGCATATTTTATTCACATTAGAATGTAAACAACATATCAGATGTTGAAACTGAGTCATTTTACCATTCAATGAAAAATATTACTTTAAAAGTAGGGATGGGGCAACAAAAGTCTGGAAAAGTAAGTGGAACTAATGAAAAACAGCTGGAGGAGAATTTGTAACTTATAACGTTAACTGGCAAAAATAACTTTTTAGAAAGTCTCTCAGAAGGCAAGATCAGCAGAGGTTCACCAATCTGTGAAAAACTGTAACTAAAAATTGTGAAACAACTTCATAAAATGTTCCTCGATTTAAAATTGTCAAGACCTTGGATATCCCACCATTTACTGTACAATATCATCAAATAAATGATAGAATCTGGAGAAATCTCTGCACTCAAGGGACAAGGCCAGAGGTTGACATCAGATGCTTGTGCTTTTTGGGCCCTCGGGTGGCACTGCACTAAAAACAGGCATGATTCTGTACTGAAAATCACTGCATAGGCTCAGGAACGCTTCCGCAAATCACTGTCACACAGCTGGCCATGCCATCCACAAATGCAAGTTAAAACCATATCATGCAAAGAAGAAGCCATGTGTGAAAATAACCCATAAATGTGTATATCTTCTTGGGCCAACATTTGTTTAAAATGGACTGTAAAACTGCTCTGTGGTCAGATTAATCAAAATTTGAAATTCGAATGCTGTGTCCTGTGGACTTAAGATGAGAGGAACAATCTAGCCTGTTTTCAGGGACAGTTCAAAATCCAGTATCTCTGATGGTATAGGGTTGCATTAGCGCCTATGGTGTGGGCATATTACACATCTGGAAGGACACTTTAATGTTGAAAAGTTTATTGAGGTTTTTGAGCAACATATGCACCCATCCAGACGTCTATTTCAGGGAAGGCCTTGCATATTATAGCCAAGCAGTGCCAGATCACATTCCACATCCATCACAACAGCATGGCTTCACAGTAGAGAGTCCAAGTGCTGAACTGGCATGCCTGCAGTCCAGACCTTTTACCAGTAGGAAACATTTGGTGCATCATAGAACAAAAAATCCAACAAAGAAGACCCAGGACTGTCAAGCAGCTAGAATCGTACATCAGACAAGAATGGGACAACAGTCCTCTCCAAAAGCTCCAGCAACTTCCCAGACATTTACAGACTGATGTTAAAAGAAGATGGGATGTTACACAATGGCAAACATAGCCATGTACCTAGTTTTTTAAGATGTGTTGCTGCATTCAAATTTGAAAAGAGCTAATATTTTTCATTAAATAGTAAACTGTCTCAGTTTAAACATCTGATATGTATGTTATTTATTGTGAATAAATAGTGGTTTATGAGATTTGCAAATTATTTGCATTCTGTTATTATTTATATTTCCAAAGCGCCCCAAATTTTTGGGAATTGGGTTTGTTAAAAATAAAAAAAAAGGACACCAGGGGAAATTAAAGTAAAATAGAGGACAAGGGGTGAGAAAATTAACAATTTGGGCCTGATACACAAAAAATAGGGTATCATCTGCAGACAGACTAATTAAATGCATACCAAAAGCACTAATGGCAATATTTTATTTTGAATGCATGTCTGATCAAAATATTAGTTATCAGCCCCATTAACCACTCATCGGTAGCTGTATCAACCTAGAAAAACAATATTGATTTACCTCAGAGTTATAGTTGTGGAAAAAACTGGTATTTTCACAGAGAAACATAGTTTAAGAGGCATTCAGACTTATGAATAAGGCACCAATGGCTCCATTAAGAACTAGGGTGCTACATCAAGGAACAGGGAGGAAGTTGGTAACAAAAAATGTGACAGAGGATAACTAAATAAAGAGCTTAGAACAAGGGGCATTAAATCAAATCAGGGCATAAGGATTAAAGGGGGTGCAGACACATCTAGAATATGGAACCTTAAACAGCTAGCTCAATGTGCAGGGAACAGGGAGAACTAGCCATACTATGCTTGAAGATTTTTGGAAATGTTTCAAGAAGTCTTCTGGGGCTCATGAATATACAAAAGACACTTAAAAGAATATTTTGCACACCATTTTTGTGCTCATGGCTTTAAAAAAATATCTAATTTCAGTTTTATTTGGCAGAGAACTAAAGCCATCGCCACTTTTTGAAGTTGTAAGAGCAAGTTCCCTCACTTCATCTCCATCCTTCACATCTCTTACAAATATTCACTGTTCTTTTCTTTGCTTCTTCAGTTCTGACTCCTTTTCTTGTCTCTCTTGTTTGCCACTTTGTTTTCATCCTCTTTCATTCATCCATGCACCCCCGTCTCTGTGTATTCACTCCTTACCTTCACAGCT
The DNA here is from genome assembly GCF_018320785.1 of Cheilinus undulatus. Taxonomy (NCBI): domain Eukaryota; kingdom Metazoa; phylum Chordata; class Actinopteri; order Labriformes; family Labridae; genus Cheilinus; species Cheilinus undulatus. The sequence continues at coordinate 15,129,681 of NC_054880.1, read as the reverse complement.
GCTGTGTCCCTCCTCGTAGCCGGCGCTGCAGCTGCACTTCCCAATGGGCACCAACCACTCGCCTTCAGCACTGCAATGCATCCTGGGAGGGCTGTCTGTGTCAACCTCAGAGTTGTTGACACAGGCGCCCCGTACCTCCACCAGTGTTGCGAAAGCTGCCTCGGCCACCGTGTCTGGGAAAACCGCCAGATTCTGGACAGTTGCAAGGCAGCGTTTGTAGTACACTCGTACAGCGACCAGGGCCACACACGCTCCAACATCTTGGAACGCCAGGTGGAAGCCCTTTCGGTTGAGGTGGCCAATCTCACGCACCTCAGTGTTCAGTTTCATCTTCCTCTCGCCCAGATCACCCTGCGTGAAGCTCTCATCGGCAGCGATGGTGTCTATCTTGGTGTAGCGGTCCTCTCGGGTCACACCTCCGAGATCCCGGTCGGACTCAACGTAGAGGAGGTTGAAGGTCTCCTTACAGGTGCCAGCCACGCCAGGTATGCTGTTACAGTCGCGCAGTGTGAACTGGAGCTCCACGAAAATACGTTGACCACCTCGCCTCGCTACCCAGCCTGTCTGCAGCCAGTTGTTCTGCTGCATGGGCTCCATCACATTACACACCTGGTACGTCCTGATGGGTTTGTACTTCTCATCTACGCCACTTATCTCCTCCCACTGTAGTAGCAGGAACAGAGCAGAAAGACGGGAAACAGATTAAGTTGGAGATAAGAGAAGAATAACAGGAATGTAGGAGGTACGTGGAACACTAAGATGAAAGAGAGGTGATTGTGTAGTTAAAACAACAGAAGAAGAAACAGCATGGCATGACAAGAAGGGAGTGAATAAAGTAATGTGAGGTGGGCGTGAGAAAACGAGATAATGAAAAGACCATAAAAGGAGCGACAAAGACAGATAACAGTGTGCAGGTTAACAGGCTAAATGACATAATCTGCTGAGTGGGAGTCTGAAAAGCACTGGCACTCAGATTCTTCAATAAAGTCACAGAGAAAATGGCAAACAGCACACATTCACAGGCATTACATCAGTCTGTGAGAGAACAGGTCAGACCTCTGCTTTCTCTGTCGGCTTCTTTTGAACCCCATCCCCTTTGGTATTACAACTAATGGTACTGGAGAGGAGTGTTTATTAAATATTTCTGCTTACACCCCGCTGACTCATTCCAGTGAAGTACTTCAGAATAAAAGACATGGTAGGATGAACTCAGGGTTTTAAATGTAATGTGGTGAAGTGAGTCTTTATTCAAATTAGCCTCTGCTTGGCACTGACATATTGAAACATTGATGCTACATGGTGGCAGTGATTGATATTCTCTATGTTAATGAGCTGTGAGCACTGATTTCTGTTAACACGTTTCCAGAAATGACGATAAAATAAAGGGTTTCTGTCTGTCATTGATTTGAATGATTGAATCATCAACTAAACAGAGTAAGTAGAAAGGAAGAGACGCTGACAGACAAAGAAATACCAGCTACTGTCACGAACTATGAACTGTACAAAAAGATCAGGAGGTGGGGCAGGGTTTGAGAAATACTATTTTATCTTGTTATATCTTATATGTTCCAAAAAGACTGGAGGTTGTTATAGATGCACAAGGGGGTGGGGGTGGGGGCACACCATATTAAAGTACATGTTGAAATGGCTGCCTTATACTTTTGTCCATATAGTGTGTATTTCTTACATCAGAAAAGGAACTTTAGTGCATGCCACAGGACAAAAATTGTCATGTGTGGCCATTTGGGAAGGACAACAGATATATCTTCATTAGAACAAGAGCTTAGGTGAGGTGGATATATATTCCCAGGTGGTACGCGATTGACAGTGACAGTTGTGTGATTGGTCAAGAAAAGGGATCAGGGTAGTTTTTGAGGTCTTCTAACTAAGGGTTTATCGTGGTACCCAATGACCTTGACCTTTGAGCTATGACTTTTACAATCCTTTGAGGTCATCCTTGAGCCAGAGTGAACATTCAAACAGACTTTGAAGAAATCCTTCAAGGCTTTCTTGAGATATTCATTAGAATGGCCTATAAGGATCTAAAGATGACTGGACAACCAAAAGACATAATTCCTCTGGTCTGAGCTATCGCTGGTGTGAAGCATACAAAGATACAAAGGATTTGACTTGGGCTTCGCTATCTTAAAATTTAAAAAGCACTCCGGGTCATTCAGCGTAAGCGGATTATGACTGTTTGCATCACTACTTTTGTTTTATTCAGGGACTTATTCAGGGACAGGGCTAGGCTGTGGTCATTTGAACCATTTTATTATCACCTAACTTTAAGAAAAAAGCAAGTGCAAAAACAATGTTGGGGTAGATGCATGCAATCTAAAGATTATTCTCTGTACTTTAAACTATCCTTTTTAATACAGAAAAGGTTTTACTTTTCAAGATGGAGAACATAAGGAAAGTATCCACTCCATAAAGATATTGGCAAGTACCTTAGCATGTTAAGTGGCAAACAAAGTGACTTTTTTACTAGCATTAACAGTGAAGGCAAATGTTAGAAAAGCATTAAATTGCTCCGACTCTCTGACTTGACAACATTTGCTACTCTGAGTAATACAAGAACCAAATGTTTTTTTAAATTCAGTCTCACATATACCAAGCCGACGGTGAAAACAGATCATCTGTGATGGTAATGTGATAAACAGCCTTTCTGCCAAGTGGATGCAGAGTGTTCTGTCTCTGTTCTGCTGGGACTTACAGGTGAGTCATAAAACCATTAATCTTAGCTTTGCATGAGGTCCAAAAGCCACTTCAAGCTGACTGTGATTCAGCACACTCTCCACCTAACACCACATACAGTAAGTGTACACTAAGCTTTATATGCATACTGTACATGTGCACATTTTCCAACACATGTTGTTTATATAACTGACATCTTCAGGGTACTGTTTGTACGTACGTGTAAACCTCCACGTAAAAAAAGGGTGACAAAGTGCAAGTAGTGAAAGCTTCTTTAGAAAAGAGCTCCTGTATTTGTCTTGGAGTCATAATTTAGCGCCAAGATTTGACAAGAAAATCGATCAATGTGGAGGGGGACCATTTATCTGTGGCAGCATATCAGTGAGGCTGGTTTTGGACACTGCAGCATCCTAATGTGGATTATTGTTATTGATCAATGATAATGGTGAGGTCTACGCCAAGACATGATGGTAATGCTAAGTGTGAGGAAGAAAGAAAAAAGGAAGTAAGAGGTAAAGTAGGACGGAAATAAGGAAGGAAAAAGGAGAAAGGTTCCTAAGAAATAGAGATGAAGAGAATAAAGGGAAGAAAGGGAGGAAGACAGGAAAAAATGAAGGTGGGGAGGAAGCAAGAAAGGGAGGAAAGGAAAAAGAAAGGAAGGGAGCAAGGAAGGATAGAAAAATGAGGGAGAAGGGGAAGGAAAAGAAGGGGAGGGGTTTAGGAAAAGAGAGAAGAAGGAAGGAAGAAAGTAAGAAAGGGAGCTGAGGAAGAGACAGATGAAGGAAGAAAGGAAACAAGAAATGAAGGAGGCAAACAAAGAAAGAAAAAAAGGAAATTAAGAGGGGTGAAAAAGGGAAAGGGGTTAAGGATAATAGAGAGGAAGGAAGAAGAGAATAAGTTGAAGAAGCAAGGGAGAGGGAAGAAAAGGGAAGGGGTTAAAAAAGAGGAAGGAAGAAAGGAATGTGGCAAGTAAGAAAGCAAAGGAGAAGGAAGGAAGGAAGGAAGGAAGGAGAGAATGAGAAATTGGTACAGCAGACAAAGGGAGATAGAAATGGAGCAAGTTACAAAGAAAAGGAGGAGGGAAAGGAAAAAGGGTGCTAGTTAGGGAAAAGAGGGAGGAAGGATGAAGGAAGGAAGGAAGGAGAAAATGAGTTGTGGAAGCAGGGGAGAGGGGAAAAAGAAAGGAAAAGGGTTAAGAGAGGAAAAAGAGGAAGAGAAAGGAATGAAAAGCAAGGGAAGAAGGAAGGAAGGAAGAAAGGAAGGACGGAAGGAAGGAAGGACGGAAGAAGAGGGGATACAAGAGATAACGGGAGATAGGAATGGAGCAACTTACAAAGAAAGGGAGGAAGGAAGAAAAAAGGAATGGGTTAAGGCAGAGAGGAATAAAGAAAGGACTGGAGCAAGTAAGAAAGCAAGAGAAAAGGAAGAAAGGAAGGAAGGATGGAAGGACGGAAGGATGGCGGGAAAAAGAGAATGAGTTGAGGAAATGAGAGATAAAGGAAGGAAGGGAGAGAGCATTAAGGAAGGAAGGGAAGAGGGATTAAAAAGAGAAAGGGTTAAGGAAAAGAGAGATGAAGGAAGGAAAGAAGGAAGCAAGAAAGAAAGAAAGAAGAGAAAAATGCAGAAAGAGCATTTGAGAGAAGTGAATATGGATAAAAGGGTTTTGTGTAGGCCAGCTGTTCAGACACAGCTGTGTTCACGAACCTTACATGTGAACAAGAAGTGAACACGCAGGAGGACAATGAAAAATGCAAGGCAGCAAACTTACTCCATTGGGGGGATACGAGGTCCAGCCCAGCTCTGCCTGAGTCTCTTTAGAATTCAGCAGCACCACTGCAGGAAACAAAGAGACGGACAGGGACGAGGTAAGAGGTCAGATTTTATACTGTGTTTGCTTTTATTTAATCTTGTCAGAATGAATAACTCTGTCAACAGGGTCATAAAAGAAGAACACAATCAAAGCTCTCACTTAAAGACAAATTGGTCTTCAGTTTAGAAATATAGAAGCATAAAAATGACATGGCGAGACAGATTTGGATAGGAACAGAGAGCGATTAATACTGAAGCATGGATGTCAAAACCTGGTAGTGTAAGAATACTAGCAGTTTGTAATTCTTAAGTGTAGAAAAGAACAAAGAGACAAACTAGATCCCTGTTTAGCTTTCAGCAGTGTAGAGAACACAGTCTACAGTACTTTCATCTCTATTTGCCAAGTTTTCATTTCAGGACCATGGACAGTGAGCAACAGAGAGGCTATAGCGTTTTCAGCACCAAGGACAGCGACATGACCAAGCGTGGTGGGAAGCAAGTAAGAGCTCTGTGAATACAAGCTACTTGCATCTCTATTTGATAGGTTTTCATTTCAGGACCATGGACAGAGACCAAGAGAGCGCAAATAAGAGCCCTCATTGTGTTTTCAGCACCAAGGACAGCAACATGACCAGAAGAGTGGTGGAAAGCAAGTGCGAGCTCAGTGAATACTACGTGCTCAAAGAAAAGGCACAAGGCAGAGTTGAATTTCCTAAAAGGGACACAGATGAGTTGAGGTGACCTTTATTCATTTACAAGTGCTTAAGAACAGGCCTTTCTGGCACAACAATGGAAGAACATGACTTTACTTAAAGTGCCTCCAAAGAAAAAGAAATTGGTGTGGTTTACTTAATTTGTCTACATAACATAACCAAAATGATGTCTTTCCTTTGAATGGTCCAAGCAGACAGATGCATTCACTCTGTATTTCTCAGCGTTCCCACTTTTTTAGATCATTTTCCAGATGTACTAATCCTATTAACACCTAATCCTATTAATCTTAGTACCTTAAAAAATTGGTTTAGGCATTTATTCGCAGGTGAGCAAAGGAGTTGGAGAGTGTCAAGTAGAATGTCTGAGTTTACTTGCTTAGCATGTTACCACTAGTACCCCCTGTAGCTGTTCTTAATTAGGACTGAGTATTGAAATCTGGTACCAACATGGTACTGGTGCCACTACATCTGATACCTACCGGACCAAATGAAAACACAGATATCAATATTGATACTTTACTTTGATACCCTGCCACCCAAATGAAAGGCAAGAAAATCCTTGTGACATTTGTGTTAAGTTACACAGGTTTCATTTTCTCATCCCATATTCAACTGGCATCTTATAAAGATATTTCTGTGACTCATTTACAGACAGTCGACTAAGTGTTTCAACGTGTAAAAGATGGAGGATGTGTGTCTCTCAGCATCACGGGGCACCACCCATGGTGGGGGTTTATTGGCTTCACTCTATATCCAGACAGCTTTGAGTCTCCCACTGACTAACACACTATTTGCTTCTCTAAAATACTGAGTCAGGCACCAGCACCATATAAAAAGTAGCGATTTAGCACTGGTATAGAAAACCCGAACATTCCCCATCACTGTTCTTAATGAAATGTATTGTATTGAACTGATAGTAACAACAACATCTTGTGGGGAAAGCATGGTTTAGCATTATTTTGAGCTTGGAAATGGTGATAAAGTTGTCAAGATGCTGTGACAGGTTATCCTGGCACATAACCAAAACAATGAATGATGACATTCAACACAGGAACGTGGACTTTGACCTGTAAAGAGGGTTGGTGGCTGTGGGTGCCAGTACTGCTAATGTTAGCCACATTCTATAAACCAACTTTGCACCATTACACTGCAGCAGTTTGTTTACAGAATGTATTTTCTTGATTTTAGGCAGGCAATTACAATTTGCTTCACATCAGTTTTGAAATTATACACCTGGGAACATCAAAAGGTCATAGGTCAAAATACAATACTAATATATACTAATATACGTAATGATCTAGACTGAAGTTACAATATCTGCTTTATCCAACTAGCAGCTTCGAACAAACAAATTCTGGCAAAATGCTACTTCAAGGTCAATCTATTAATAAGACTGTTAATAAATGTATAATGTTACTCTTAATGGCAGAAGAACACAAGACTATGTGAACCACTTTAAACATTTCTAATTAAAGATTTATTATTTTTGATTAGAAAGTCATTTTTTTCCCAGGATCTGAGCTCCTTGCTTTGAAGCAGTCAGAGTGAGAACGGCTTTTGTTTGATACCCATAGTCCCAGCAGGCGTTCTGGAAAGCCATCATCAGCACATTTATCTTAATCTATAAAATAATATCAACATCTGTGGAGGCATATGGTGAGCTGCATTGAGCCTCATTTTAAAGGGATTTTGCTGATATCAAAGTTATCCATGCTTTAAGCTTGTCTGCTTAAAAACCCACACCACAAACCCCCCACCCCCACCTCCCCCCATCCCAATCATGCTCACACACGTTTACTTTCAGGCTTTCTTGCAGCACCTGCAGCCTTGAGGGAACACGAGGCCTGACAAGCACACTGAGCTATCCTGATTCATGCCTCTTCTACGCCTGTACTTGAGTGTGTTTCTTGGCTTTTACTTTTGTTTTCATGCTTTGACTTTCAAGCACTTCAGGAGCCTCATACATGAAATGTAACTCAGTGTAGAGTAGGCTGTTGACTCCTTGACATCTAACCATTTCTCTTCAGCCATGAGCAATCCTGGCACACTTGAAAAATTTCTGACTTTGATCTCATAGCCGCTACTAAATGACAAATATTTGGCTATATCAAGAACAACTAGGCACATGGACATCCTTGTGAGTAGAAACCTACGCATTCTGAGTCACGATGGAGACCTTGTACAAAGTGGTGACTCAAAAGCTGTAATCTAACTGAGTCAGGCTTTGAATTGGAGGCTATAAACTGATTCTGGCGTGGAGAAGGGATGATGCACTGGAAGACAGGTGGACTTTTTTATGTTTCACACTTAAAGGGGGCAGACAGTGTTAAAAAATACACCTGACTGAAGTTTTCCATAAAGTTACATAAACTCAGCAAAAAATACCCAGAGAAAGCTCTAGTGTTTCCAACACATAGACACCACTAGGGAGGGCCACCCAGGTATATTTACAGCCACCCATGTATATTTTATGAACATTTTTAATCAATTTTTTTCTGTTGTTTTATTTGTGCTATTGACATTACTGTACTAAGACATCTGCATATACAGTATATCTCCCCCTGTTAATGCACTGATTGAGATGCCACATCATATGTTAAAGTGTTGGGAAACACTAAAAAGCATGTTTTTTAGAATTGTTTAATGCAGTCAACTCCTGGGAAATATATCAATACAATGCAACATTTACAGCAATCTCAAGACCAATCAAAACCCACTGGAATCATTATCTATTGCCAAAAGGCAATGCAGACCCCTGGGAATGGATGCCCATTCCCTGTAATTCCATTGTAGGCAGCAATTCCAACCAAGACTACCTTTTCCATAAAGTGATGGCATTGCAAACTGCAAAACCATAATTTTGGTCACTATATCACTTGGAGAAGTGCATGTTTATCAGTTTCTTGTGAGTCTAGGTTCAACAGTATACAGTGGCTATTAAAAGTATTCACCCCATGGATGTTTGACCTTTTTATTGACTATATAAACCGGTTATGGCCAATATGATTTGGATTTTTTTTTAATCAAAAAACACAAAACCAAGGTTTAATGTCAAAGTGAAAACAGATTTCTACAAAGAAATTTCCATTTTAAAAATATGCAAGGTAAAATAAGTAATTACACAGATATTCAGCCCCTTTAAAGTGAAATGGGGATCGCCTGAGTGCAGTGAATGTGTCTCAAGTAATTGTAGTTTAAAGACACCTGTGCCCAGAAGGTCCGGTCAATGGTTAATCAGTATTCCTGGCTACTATAACACCATAAAGACAAAATAACACTTCAACTACCTAACAGAAAAGGTTATTGAAAAGTATAAGTCAGGGGATGGATGCAAGAAAAAATCCAAGGCAGTGAACACCCCCGAGTTCAGTAAATTCATCATCAAGATATCCTCCTCCATGGTCAACCGGAAGAAAGTCCTTCATGCTGATGAAACCAAAAATGTTGTTTTAGGTCATCAGACAAGGCACCAAACACAGCATATTTTCCAGTAAGACATTGCCCAAAAATCCCCATGCATTCTGACAGAGCTTCAGCAGTTTTGCATTACTGACAGGGATGAAAATTTATGCTTTCACTTGTTCTACCTACATATTTTTATTTCATTGACATTGCTTTGAAGAAATCTGTTTTCATTTTGACATTGATGAGTTTTAAAAAAAATGTTGAAAAAGCCATATTATACCATGACTGACTTACGAAATCAAAAATTGTCACAAGGTCTACAACAATGAGAAGCTGAACAGGTATACCATATGAAGTGATCAGTGATCCCATTAGTCTGTAAATCTGAGACTGTAAATTTCCAGACTAATGGGACACAAGAAAATTTTAAATATGAAAGACCCCTGAGTACATATTTTACTCTTTGTAGAATGTGTATAAATGATAACATTTACACTAACTGAGGTTAATTAAAAGTAGACATCCTCTTTAGTTTTACCAGAGTTTGGGAAGCCAAATCCCCCTTGAGGCCAATAAGAGAGAGTCTCTCCTTTCTTCTTTTTGGGTTTCCTTAAAAAGGAGGCACTGGTGTCTTGGCCACAGTGCAGGGAAAACTTGCTGGACCAGGAAAGATCCTTTACTGAACACTTAGCTTTATTGTTTTTTTGGGTTAACACTGCTGGGTGCCCTAAGCATGGTTCTGTGGTTAGCTGATAACACAGAGGCATTCTGGAGGAGATTAGAGCGGGAGAGGCCAAGGGTGGCAAAGAGAGACACAGAAAGAAGGCTGAGACGATGAGAGGAAATAATCAGCGGAGGAGGGTGAAGCAGGGGCAAGAAAGAGAGCCAACATGAAAGAGAGGAAGACGAGAAAATAAAGCCAGCATGAGAGACGGAGAAAGAAAGGGAGGAGGGGAAAGGAGCAGATGAAGTGCAAATAACTGAATAACACAGCGAGGGATCAGTGTGCCTTAGTGAGCAGTCAGTCAGTCAAAGAGACACTCAGAGGACAAAGTTGGCACCATGATCACACACTGAATACATAAGTCCTGTAATCACAGCCGGGTGAGACAGACTAATGGGTCTTTAGGGGCAGAAAGAGGGAAGAGAGACGTACAGAGAGACAGATAAAGACAAAAAAGTTCTGCAAAGCGGGGAGAGGAAGGGTCAGAGAGAGCAAAAGAGCAGTGAATAAGTTGGAGAAAGAACATGTGACGCAGAAATAAAACCTCTCCCTCTTGGCTACTCATGACTCTGACTAATAAGCTGTGACACAATAGCTACTAAACACTAATTTCAAAGGTTGTTTCATGAATAATTGTCCATCATTACAGGGACAATGTGGATGTGTGAGCTGGAGTGAGATGTTTTTGTCTGTTATGCCTCAGACCTATGTCATGCACAGAGGACAAGACAGATTTATATCACGTAAAATTAAAAAAACAGTCACAGCCTGATGACAGATCCACCACCAGATCCTAGGAAGCTTGTCAGTTTGACACATGCAGAGGTCATGATTCAAACCAGCAGATTTGAACATGCATTACACAGCATGACTTTCAAAATAAAGCTGTGATCTTAGACCAAAAAAACTTACAGGTGGTATCTTTTTCAAATAAACTTGCAGGGGCATGTCTTGTTCTATTTCTTTCAGCAGTGGAATAGACTAGGTGTAAGGCTAGAGTATTGCGTAATGTGTGCCGATTTATATTTTTTGTATCTCATTTGGAAGAGCTAAGAAACACATTTAAATACATTGTAAAACTGCAAAAGTAATGGGTCTGGTGTATGTAGCAGTTAAGTTTGGTTTATACATCTGCATGTGTGGTCCCATGCTCATAACTATGGAGACCTACAGCTGTCATGAGTGGGACTTTACAACACTTCTTCAGGAAATTTCTGATTGAAAATAGTGGCTTACAGATGCCTGCAGCCTGCATCACTCCCCACCCAGAGTTCCCTGCCTTCCTGAACATCATTGTTTTACCAACCTTATTCATCAACTTTCTAAAGAAAAATTGGAGAAATCGACCTCGATCAGCCTCTGATAACGCCTGCTAGCTTTGCTAGCCTACAGCTGTTCAGATATGGAGGCAGAAGGACACATAGCTGGTATCTGAAACTTGCATTGCGAAATAGTGCCAAACACAGAGACTTTCTGGTAAAAAATGAACATTCAAAACATTTTGTTTAGCATACAACTGAGCCAGCATTGTTTTCTAGCTTAAATTTTTCTAAATTATGCAGAACAACTATGCCACTCTGTGGTTTTTTACAGCCTTGATCCCACAAGGGTGTCCTGTTTGAAGCAAGAGTAAGGGGCAACGCTCACTGACGACCACCCCAAGTGGACTTTCTCGTGATATAGATTGAATTTATTCTATTTGATAGGCATGATGCCGTTTAGCATAGCTTTATTATAGAGCATAAAGCTGATGTGCTGGTTCAAGTTCCAGTCAGACCGCATGTGGACTTTGGCCTGGTAGCTGGAGAAGTGCCAGATCACTTCCTGAGTATTGTCGAAGTGCACTTGAGCAGGGCACTGAACCCCCAACAGCTCCAGGCATGCCTTCATGGAGAACAGCAAGACCATCACTCTGACATCTCTCCACTAGTGCATGTCCATGAGGATCCTGTTTGCACATGTGTATTTGCATGTAATTCAGCCTATGTGTGTGTAGCATGTTCAACAATAGAGTGTGAACTGTAAATTTCCCTTCAGGGATTAATAAAGTATTATGTCTCAAATACATCCACTCTTACACTGATGTAGCATCATTTGACTGCAATGCAATATCTAAACAAAAAGGACTTGGGAGTATGGACGGACTGCTGCGCTGCATGATAAAGTCAGTCAGAAAAGCTCACTGGTGAAATAAAACGCAAGAACACCTAGCTCCTTTAAGATCTCATCTGAAATATAGAAAAAGACAATAAAACAAGGAGGAACAAGTGTCAGAAAGTATAAAAATATGTAGTGTTTGTGAAAAAGAAGAGTAAATGTTTAAAAGGCTTAATAACTTATAACGGGACTGCACAGAAACTAGCATCAAATGGGAAAAAGTGTAGTATGTAGGAGAATACTGCTCAGGTTAAAAAAAAAAAAAAGAAAAAGAACATATACTTTAGACCTTTTCTTAAGATTTTATTCAAGATATAAAAATAAGAAATGAAATAAGAGTATCAAAACTAGTGGAAACAGGGACCATGGAAGCCTTTTTGAAAAAGACATTTAAATGTCAAAAATGCTGATCAACGAACACCAAAAAAAAGCACAAAAAGGGCCACCACAATGGAGCAAAGGCTGTCTTTATGGTGGTCTTAAAACCCCAGTCTCTTTTGCACAGCACTCTGAAGTTCTTGGAAGCACTCTGTTGAATGAAAGGTAAGTAAAAGATGGCAACAGTCTTACTGAAAGGAATCTTTTGTGCACTTAAGAGCACACAAACATCCATGTTCTACTCTTAGAAATGGGACCTTTACAGAGGTTTTACAGCTGAAATGAAATTATGGGACAAGAGGCATCTTTGGACATGGAAATAGGGAGGTTTATATCGAGTGATCCTGTGTCTGTTTGAGGGTGTGGGAGGTGGAGGTTTTAAGGGATGTTTGGTGCCTTCTTCTTTGTTCTACATTTCATTTTAAGTAGATCAAAATGTAAGCAACTCTTTATAAATCCCTCCTACCTCCCCCTCACCCATTCCTTCATGTCTCTCTGGCTCGGTTGATGTCTTAATTGAGTCGTTTCGGTCCAAAACAGGCACAAAAGCCAGCACTAAGGGAAGAGGTAGCTGTTGCAAGGACATACGCTACAACACTCAGGTCAAGGATTCAGAATGAAGAGAGAGAGTTTGGGTGCACAGATAGAGCTCAGGAAGAGGCAAACAGTAAAAAAATGGCCAAGCTTTTACTCCTATAGCTGTCGACAGCGTGAAGACAGCTCTGTCACTGGGGCTGATTTAAGGGTTCCCAATGCCAAGGATTCTCTTTCTTTCTCCAGGGACTGCATTTTTGTGAAATTCTTGACTTCCAAGGCCAAGTATTTAATCTTAGAGAGAAAAGGGCAGACAGAAAAAGACCTCTACATGCTAAATACAGAAGCACATAAAAAAATGTGTTTTTACCTACAGCTTTTGTCTCATCTCATCCCTGCTGGAACCAAGCTCACACACATAATGTTGGACATGAATAGATTCCAATAAACACAGACGATTTAAATCCGTCCCAGTGGAACGGGCTCATTTCATAATTCAGCTCAATTATGTTCTATAGCTTCATAGCAGGATTAGCTCTGCAGCTGGCTGTCCTCACCACGACCTGCAGGCTGCTTATCAGCCAACATACAGAAACATAAGCAACCAGCAACCTGCCCGAAGAGGGAGCACCAAGAAGGGGATAAGCACAAGCCACCGACGATCCACTGGGACGCTATTGTCCGATGTCGTCCTCTTTGAATAACTGAAGATCAGAGGCGACACTTAAGTTTTGAAAAGTGAGCGAAAAGTTTCAGATAAAACCGCTGTAGCCTTGAGACTGCAGTCAGACAACCTTAAGTCACACAACATTAGAAATGAAGACTTCACTGCTTTGAGACTTCACTAATATGGAACATGAACTGCTGAAGGCTTAACTTGAAAGAAAGAGGATTCAAGTACTGAGTTCATACCTAATAAAATCCAGAACTATAAAAGCAGAGAAGGGAACAGACATGCTTTGCAAAGTAATAGGCTAAGAAGACTCTGTGCAAAAAAATGGACTTGATCTCATCTATGAGAGGAATATTAAAGCTACAGGAGATAGGACTATATGCAATAACAGTTTGAAGCTATCACTTTGACCTATGGGTTGCAGATAGGGGAGGCTGGCTCAGTTTGGTCTTGCACTCAAAGACTTAAGCCATATGGCTTTGACTTTTGCAGATATATCAGGCTTGACCTAAGGCAGCTTTACACCTAACAACTTTTCCTCCGATTTTAAAGTCACAAGCAAAATTCCAAAGTCAGAGTAAAATCATAGCAGACTCGCTAAAGTTGCAGCTTGCTCCTGTTGTTGCAGTCGTTAGGTGTAAGATGGTCATAAGACTCGATTTTAGCAGTTTTAAGGCGGTCTTTATTCAGTCTTGGCATTAGGATGATACCAAACATATTTGATATTGTCATAAGTTTTAAGACTGGTCGTATGCAAATTGTGTTTCTCAGTGATGCAACCATCGTCCACGACCAATGGGAGCCAGTGATGTGTGTAAGCACATTAATTCACTTCATTCTTCAAAATATAAACGTGAGCGTAGAACAATCTAGAGCCCTGAATGTCAGCTAATCACTCAAGAGATTGAAAAACATCTCTGCTCAGAGCTGTGGTCAGATCTCTGCCTCCGTGTGTTTGTGTGCCTTGTCTGTCAATTCATTCCAGGCTGACATGACAGGTACGGTAAATCGCCACTGGGATTTTCTAAGTAAAAGCCTGATCAGTTTGTTTCTGTGGGAAGTTATTTTGGTGTTTAACTTTCTTTTTCTTTCTACTTGGGGAAGGGTCAAGGAGTAGAAATGGGATTCACCCTTGGAACTCAAGACTTAAAATTTGAACAAATTAGACTTTTGATAGTCTTTGCCAGACCCTATAAACAGATGCCATTTTATATGTTTTTGTAAAATACTCGACCAAAAACGAGACAAAACTTTGAATACATGACTCTGCAGAACTTTTAGGTAAATAGAGGCTGAAGTAAGGTGTAGATGTGGAGAGGTAGCCACCTGAGGCCACCAAGGGTTGGGAAGGAGGACTGACACAACCCCAGCCATGCTTTGGATGTCCTTGGATTTCACCATTGGCATGGGAAAAGAATCTGTTGAAAATAAAATCCACACCTTTCGGGTTGAGTAAGGGGTATATGTGGTGAGTAGGCATGGTCTAGGGTACCCGTTCAGGTGGGTAAAAGGGTTGCCATGTGCCCCTGGTTGTGCTGTGGATGACCAAAAAGCCAGAAAACCACCAGGGGTCTTCAGGCATATCACCATGTTTAAAAAAGCCCCAGAGATGCTATTGAGCTTGTCCTTGGCTGCTGAGCAAGATACGTGTCAACGTGTGTCAAGCTTGACTCTGGCCACCCTTCCCTCTCCTCTCCTGCCCTGGGTTGGGGGGCATCAGGTCCCACACCATAGAGCATAAACAACTTTTATGCACCTTAGTACGCCTTAGTAGTCGTTCACCCATTTTGTATCACAAATGTTTGAAAATGGAGACTGCTTGGCAAGGTGCTTGACTTTATACAACTGTGGCAACAGGTCTGATTGAAATACCTGAAATCATTAATTTACAGGTGTGGCCAAATAGCTTTGTCCATATAATGTATTTAAAAAAGGAAGGTTGTAAATACCAAAAGAAGAAAGATTGTAGTACTACCCATAATCTATATAAATATAAGATAAAACATACAGTTGTGCATACTTTTATTTGATGTTTCAACACTATGTAGTTTGTTTATCCCTAAGGAGATGGGCCAGTTTTTCACTTTCCTCTTAAAACAGAATTATTGAAGCAGACTGAGGCCGGTCTAGATTTACTGTCCTGCTCGAGGACACTAGAGCAGGGTAGAACATTGGACTTGGAGGGTCTGAGTCGCAGCACTTGTTATGAAAAATGATCTTTGTGTTTGCTGCACCACCCTCCTGCTGAAAGACGTGGGGGGAGATGAAAATATATAGTTCAACAGAAGCAATCGGGTAATACCGCTGTAGAAGAGATAAAAAAGGATAAATGGATGGGGATATGAAGTGTCACATAAAAACACAAACAGGCACATAAAAGATAAATGCTGTGTGTAAATGGACACTCTCTCTCACACACACACACACACACACACACACATCAGGAACAAACACAACACACCTTCTGAAACAAATGGTGGCAGGGAACCCACTTTCGCTGTCTCACACACACACACACACACACTCTAACACAGGCAGCCATAATAGCAGCTCCAGCAGCAGAGCACATTAAGTTCCTACAGGGCTCTCCTTTTAACAGAGTCATTAAACTTTCAACTCGGGTAATGTGACAAACTGTAAAGAGAATGGCCGGTCTGCTTCTTGAAGCCCAGCATGCAATTACCGACACGATGCATGACAATGGGGTGAACTGTTAAACGCTATCATGGTGCTGTGCATTTGTCTTTCAGCTGTATCGTCGGTAAAATTAACTGTCAAGCAGCATTAATCAAACACAGATTACTTACAAATACAAGTCTTTTTCTTATTTTGTTTCATCTTTAGTCTCTTCCACATTGGAAAGTAGTTCAATAAGGTTGGTTTCAAATTAGGGACCTGGATGCTGCATACAATTGACCCCAAGTTGCCATTTATTTGAGCAGTGTTAACACCATACTAGAACACAAGGGGATACCCAACCTGCCAATATTTATCAACATCTGTGACCGAAATATCAAAAATAATGTTGGGAGTCACCAATTCGATCACCTGGCTACACTGACTTCTGCTGTTAAGTCCTTCACCTAAAGCAGCTGTGTTAAAACCCGAAAACTTTTGTTTTGAGTCACTTTGGCACGACATACTAATCCACTGTTGAAATCTGAGTCAATATTGTTAAATTGCCTTTTTAGCTGTTATCATTCGGGTACACCATTTATACCATTGCACCCATCATTGGCAAACAATGGAATCCCAGTTGTTAATTGGCAGGTATACTGGTCTAATCCCAAGATTTTGGCAATATCCAAAATTAAAACCAATACTGGCAGGCAATTTTAATATAAAGTGCTCTAAAAAGATATTTTCCCCCCTCCTGCTTTCATATTTGTCACTTAAAAGTGTCAGATTATAATTTTTTTTTTATATTTGACTAAGATAACAAGATGCAGTTTTTAATTCATGATTTTGTTTGTTAAGGGGGAAAAAACATCTGAACCTACCTATGTGAAAAAGCAACTCCTGACCAGAAATAAGATGGACTGATGTCCGATCTTTTGCAGGTGTAGCTGTTTATTGTTTTAGTGCTTCTCCTTATTATCACATTAATGAAGTTGAAAAATAGCAGATCCGGGCTGGTCTGGACCGGTCTTGATAGAAAATTCTGAGTCCGGCCAGTCCGAGACCGAGACAAGACTGGGCAAAATTGCTTGAGTCTGAGACGAGACAAAGACATTCAAAATGTGGTCTTGAGACCGGTCTCAAGACCAAGACCATTCACGAGTACTACAACACTACAACTGTGCTTGTGCTTGGGCAATGAGTCTTCCACATCATTGTGGAGGGCGTTTGTCCCATTCTTTATTGCAGAACTGCTTCAATTCAGCCACTCTGGAGGGTTATCCCAGAATGAACGGCCTGTTTAGATCAAGTGACAGCATCTCAATTGGATTGATTATCCTCCTTTAAAAAGTGCATGTTGTATTTACTCAGGTTATCTTTGTCTTCTATCAGATTTTGTTGATGATCTAAACATTCAAGTTGGACAAATAAAAGGAATCAAATACTTTTTTAACTACTTAAGGTATTCTAGCAACGGAATGTAACAAAGCCCTTTTTTTCAAACAGTGGTGGAAATTTGTGTTGTTTAGTTGCATAACAAAGATTTCAAAAGTTAACGTAAGTTTCAAGCCTATGATTTTCAGGCTACATTGATGTAGGAATACGGCAACTGCAACACCATCAATCGAAGCCTTGAAAATATTTCACAAAAGCATTGAAGAAATGGTAGCAAAGAGGCGAAATGTGCACGGAAGCAGAAATTAGGTGCTGTAGAAAAATCTTTCTTGGATTATTTTAAAGCACCACTATGGAAGACACAACAGTTCTGAATTCAACCCCAGAGGCAGGGTACAGTAAATCACAGGGTGCAGAATATTCATGTGCCGTTATATTTCAAATTAATCACCTCCAACATCTCCACATCTCCTTCCTCTGAGATTATCAGTTTCCACTCTCTGGTTCCTGTTCTATACCATCCCTCCTGCAGCGCCAGTCTTGAATCTGAATGACCACCTGTTAAGACAAATCGCTTCCAGGGGGGAATAAAGCATGCGTGTGTCTCAGTGTGTTTGCATGTTTGTGTGCGCTTCAGGGAACCAAAGAAAAGAGTCATTGAGTGAGTCAGAGAGTCAGCTAAAGAAAAAGAGTGTGTTTAAGAAAAAAAACAGGGGAAGAAAAAGCATTGCCCAAGGAAATGGTGACTGTAAAGGGAAAAAAATTGAGAGCGACAGATTGACACCTTAGGAGGAAGGAGGGATGCTATTTAAGTTATACCTGCTGTTACTGGATAAATGCACACCTGTGAGGCACTTTTATTAGAACGTGCTCCCACGCTCTGAGGCACAGGTATTTCTTGGTTTTATTTCCCAGAGATACACAGAAAAGGAGGGAGAAAGTTGGAAATATTTAACTAAAAGAAAAGAAACATGCTGACAGAAAGATGGAGAGAGAAAAAGTTGAGAGAAAGACCAGAGGCCAGGGGAAGTTATTTTCATTTGTAGGCTCTTCTAAAAGCTTGTAATTGGTTGTCTGGGTTGATAAAGTGAGAGCGGTGAGTGCACTGTCAGGTCTTGTTGTTAAGACAGAGTGGCTTCCTTGGACACACCTGAGAACTGAACTTAAACAGGGGTTATATGCAGCGAAATCTTTTACTTTTCCGCTGTTGTAATTACATAAATTGTACCTGGCTGTATGTGACTATGGCAACCTGGCACAGGACCCTTGAAGAGGTAGTCTCAGGCAAAATTTATGCTCTCAGTGCAGGGGAACATAAATATGCTTGAGGAGAGGGCACTCGTCAGAAAGTAAAGTTGTACAAGTAATTCTAAATGCCCCTTTTCTCCCAAAAAACTGTCGTATCAACAAAACAAGGGTCAATTCCCTCCTCTGAGCTGCACAGTAGATGTGGAAGTCATTGTTGTTACTGGTATTACAAAACTAACTAGAAAAGCACTTGGAGAGCGCAGACCTTCGCCGTTAGTCCTATCTCCCAATAGTACAGAATCATTCAAAAAATTCCTGGATCCAGACGGTGATCCAGATCACTCCCAAAATCTAATCACTTCTTCCTTATGCCACTTCTGACATTTCCTGGAAATTTCATAAAAATCTGTCCATAACTTTTTGAATTATGTTGCTAACAAACAAACTAACATACTTACTAACAAACTAACAAACCCTGCCGATCACATGACCTCCTTGGCGGAGGTAATAATCCCTATAGTGAGGCAGAGCAGCTTCTGTTGTCTGCATGGAGCATTAGCAAATGTTGGTGTGAGTGGTTAGCATGGTCGGAAGATTTTAAAACTACGCACACCACCTCCTACTGTATCTGACTTCTCACAGTGTGTGCGAGTGTGTTTGGGCACAGTATGTGTTAATAAAGTGTGAAAACAGACCGGCTTGGAGAGGGAAGGAAAACCCCTATGGGGCCTCAAAACGCCAGACTGAACAAGAGTTAAGGTTTCTTTCCCTTTCCCCAAAGATAAGCTGCTCTAAGCAGGACCGTTACTAGCTTAGCGCTGCAACAAAGTAAAATATATAAAGTTGTTTTTTTTTCATATTTTTGAAGCCTTTAACTAGTAGTTAAATGAACAAGGAAGTTGTTAAGCATTTTGTCCAAATAGGTTAGCTCTGCTGTATAAGGAATTTGTCAATATATTGATTTCAAAGGCCAAAAAGTAAGTTGTTTTAAGCATGACTACTGCTAGCTTAAAGCTAAGGATAAGTAAAATAAGTTTAGTTTTGTATATTCATGATATTTTAAAGGCTGGTAATGGCAGGTGAATGACCACAATAGTTCAATTTATGACTCTAAGCATGCCTGCTGCTAGCTTAAAGCTAATGCTGAGTAAACAAGTTAAGTTTTCTATATTTCTGAAGGCTGGAAATGACAGTAGATTGACGATGTGGGTTCAGCTTACCACTCTAAGTATGACTGCAGCTAGCTTCAAGTTAAGTCCAAGTAAAATAGGTTTTACTATATTTATGATATCTTGAAGGCTGGCCGTGGTAGTTTAATGACTATGGAGGTTTGATTTACAACTCTTGGAATGATTACAGCTAGCTTAAAAGTATGGCTAAGTCAAAAATTGTTTAGTTTTGTTTGTTTATCATATCTTCTAAGTTTGGCAGTGGTAGTTTAGTGACCATGGGGGTTTAGTTTAGCATGACTGCAGCTGCTAAGGCTAAGTAAAACAGGTTTTGTTTTGTACATTTATCATATTTTGAAGGCTGGCAGTGGTAGTTCAGTGACCATAGAGGTTTTGTTCACTACTCTAAGCATGACTGCAGCTAGCTTAAAGCTAAGGCTAAGTAAAAAGGTTTTGTATGGTATATTTTTGAAAGCTGGCAGTGGTGGCTGAATGGCCATGGAGGTCATGATTTTACTCTAAGCATGACTGCTGCTAGCTCAAAGCAAACACTGTGCAAAATAGGTTTTGTTTTGTAGCATTTTTGAAAGCTGGCAATGGTAATTGAATGACCACGGAGGTTCAGGTTCAGTGCAGGTAGCTAGGTTAAAAAGTTGTTTTGTAAATTCATCATATTTGTAAGTGGCAGCTGAATGACCATGGAGGTTCAATTTACTACTCTTAGCATGACCACTGCTAGCTTAAAGCTAAGACTAAGTAATATAGGTTTTTCTTAGTATTTTTAACATATTTTTGAAGGCTGGCAATGACAGTTGAATGATAATGGAGGTTCAAGTTACTACTCTGAACATGACCACTGCTAGCTTAAAGCTAAGGCTAAGTAATATAGGTTTTTCTTAGTATTTTTAACATATTTTTGAAGGCTGGCAATGACAGTTGAATGATAATGGAGGTTCAATTTACTACTCTGAACATGACCACTGCTAGCTTAAAGCTAAGACTAAGTAATATAGGTTTTCTTAGTATTTTTAACATATTTTTGAAGGCTGGCAATGACAGTTGAATGATAATGGAGGTTCAATTTACTACTCTGAACATGACTGCTGCTAGCTTAAAGCTAAGGCTAAGTAAAACAGATTTTGTGTATATTATCAGCAATAGTTTTAAAAATCGCTGGCAGAGGAAGTATTAGATGTCTTTAACGTATGTAACAGAATTGATTTAGTCATATTGATGTCATGGTGTTTGTTGGCAAAAAGTGAACTTTCTATCATGTAAAGGGGGTATAAGCATCAAGTATAGTTGTTGAAAAAAAATAGTTGAAAACTAGCTTTATAGCAATTATCAAATAATGTATCATGTAAATTTAGCACTCTGAAATCATAAAATACCCTGTTCTTTTCTGTGATTCTGGTCCAGGAAAGAAACTCCGACATTAGTATTTAGCAAAGGGATTGGCCATTAATGGTAACACCAAGACTGTGCCAGCAAGGCTATTGTGGTTAACAAGGATTGCAGTGAACCACTTCAGGAACAGTGAGAGCACTAAAGGCAAAGTGCTGGAAATAAAACACTGGAATATTCCATTGCAGAAATATAGCTGGCAAACATGGCAGGGAAGGAGACTCGCACAGACATAAAAAAGGAACAGAGACAGAGGAAGGAAGATGTCAAAGCAGATGTATCAAAGTCAAAATGACAAAGATAGCGATGTTTCCTCTGTGCTGGAATGACTCCACTCTCTCAGGATTTTATGCCACAGAGAAAAGGGTTGAATCTTTGCCGACATTCTTTGGTAGATTTAAATAACCATGAAGTGGAGAAACTTGCAGCTCATTCATATACCTGCCTCATTAGCATTTAAAGCCTTAAACTTGACACAAATTATTAACTTCTAAGAGAACACTTTGTGCAGCATCAGTAGTTGTAATAGAGCCAGAAAAGGGAGCAGAAATGGAGCCTGTTCATGCACGATATCCTCTAAAGCATAAAACAAGCCACCTGCACAGTGAAAATTAATTTTTAAGAGACATTACTTCAGAGTGTGTTCAGTTTGAAGGCTTTGTAATCTATGGCACGCTTGTAAATTTGACACATTGTGCTCATACACAACAGTACGATAAAGAATTCTGCTTTTATTTCCTCCTTTGAAGGCCTGGTATTCTCTGAATAGGAGTTTTAAACCTGCCTCTGTCCTTCACAAAACTCCTCAGAAACAACTATTCATCAAAATAGTTGAACACGGTAACTTTAAAAGAAATGACTTAAAAGAGTTTTTCCCAAAAGCAGTTTAGTGACACAAATAAAAACAAGGTCAATAAACAGCAGGCTTTTGGGAAAAAAATGGGTCTTGAATTGATGGGGGATAAAGAAAATGCAGAATGCATCATTACTCATTCTTAACTTACTTAACTAACTTCTAGAAACTGAATTTCAGCATGAAACAAACATGAAAAATAATACAGAGTTGAATGAGTTAGCAGATCAGGACTGGTTTAAGACACAGATGAACCACCACCAGTCATATATCTGAACGTTGTTAATGACTTGGCGTTGTTGCACTAAATGCTATTAAACTATGGAAGCTCATGAGCAGTTTGGCAGTGGAGATCTACAAATTCACCAGCTGGAGAGCTGCAATAGCACAGCTGTACTCTGGAGACTCTTTCTGGTTTAAATCAGACAATATAAAGCTTTAAAACTAATTTATTTGCAGATTTTAGACACATCCACCTACGAAAGCTCCTTGGCCTTTTACAGTCTTCAAAACAATCCACCACACCATCCTCCTCCACCAACTATTCAACTAACTAGGTATTACCGGAACAGCTCTCCTCCCTCCCCCCTGATTTCCTACCTCACTAAAAAGAAACAGTTTGTCACCCTTGGCACGGTTCTGTCCTTGGACCGCTTTTTTTATCATTTACATGCTCCTTCTTGGTCACATCCGCAAACAGTCTCAGCTTTCATTCCTACGCCGATGACACACAGATTTATCTAGGTCTGAGTCTGGGAATATTTTTGAAGTGGAGTAAGGCACAGTTTGTCATAGTTTTGATGTAGGACTAGGACCTTGAAAGATGGGTGAATGGAGCTACCGTCAACATCAAGCCTGAGATCCCCAACCTTCCTGAGCTGTGCTTTTGGAGCCACAACCATGAGCTCTGTTTTGTTGCTTTTCAATTTGAGTTTGTTGAGGTTTTGATTTCTTGCAGACAGAAGGCCTGAGTTTATGGTGTGGTATGTAAGTAAGGCTGTGTGTCATCAGCAAAAGAAAGAAAACTGAGACCGTGTTTGCGAATGATGTGACCAACAGGGAAAGAAAAGCGGTAAAAGTACGCTCAAAGCGTGAACCTGGAAGGTAACTTTTAACAGCTTTTCTCCCTCATTTTGTGTAATTCATCCATTAAATCACAAGAGAGTTTTACAGTTTAGTTAATTCCCCTTATAGGATGCATTTTTTGTTGAACAGTCTTCAGTTCAAAACAACAAGTAAGTAAATGACAAGGAAGAGGTGGGCAGGGCTGAGATGCATGTTTCCACATGGCTTGGAAATGTCTAGTGGGGCCATGCTGTTATGGGGCACAAGTAAGCAGCATAAAACATGTATGAGATACAGCTTTGAAAATGGAGAATTTCTTTGGCTTTGAAAACTGGAAAACATCAAAGTTAACATAAGACCTCAACTATAATGTAGGAGTAGAGATGCAAACATTTCAGTGCAAAAAATGTACATGTTGTACCTTTAAATCTAAGCCATTTGTGATATGTTTTACATTACAACATGCATGAATTTAATTTCCTCCATCTCTTATGTAACCATATGTCCGTTTGCGAGAGTATTCATTACCATATTTAAGGAACAACAACATATGGCAAGGCTGCACTATTAAGGCATCAACAGTGTGTGTACACATGTGTGCTGTTCAGTGATGCAGAGTAAAATGTGCTTGCATAACATGTTCAGATCACTGAGGCACATTTAGAAGAGAACTTTCCCTCTATGTAATCTCCCACAATAACATGTAATTCTATTTCCTTCTTATAGTACCAAGATCAAATGTTTCTAAGTGGACTTTTTTCATATTGTATAAAGGGACAAAGTGTACTTTAAAAGTGGATGTGTTACAATCTTATCAGGACAGGCTAAACTTTATTGGTACCAACACTTCCATTTATATGTGTACTCTTAAACTGAGACAAGTGGTTGAAGGTACAAAAATACAAGATTCGGTATGCAAATATACCAGATATTAATTCTAAACAAAAAAACAAAAGAAAAAAAAAAAAAAAACAGAGTGAGCTGAGTGAGTGAACATACTTTAATTGGTCTAAAAAACTTCAGCCCTGCTAAATGCAATACTATTCCTACTGAAGGCTGTACTCAGGACACTGAGGGAGGAGTGAAGGAGAAGGGGAAACAGTGCTCAGGGGACAGTTTTGTGTCAGGTCAGAGAGACTGGTGATAAAATATAACATTCATTGAACATCGACTCTTTAGAGCCAGAGTTTATAGCTTTAAATAAAAGCCAGGCCTCACAAAAAGGCCTGGAGCATACAACATGAGCAAATTCCCAAATAATAGCAAGGGGCAAAGTGGTTTTGTGGCTGTAGTATTTTGTATCTTCCAACTAGGTATGATATTAGCATCGTGAAAAGCACAAACTGAAAGAGTAACTGTGCCATGTATCTTTGTGGACATACAGTACTGTGGAGAACTTTTTAAGTGTGTTTGGGCCAAAAACTGAAGCTGAAGTAAGGCGTAGATGTGGCAAGTAAGCCATCTGAGGGCACCACTGGGTGGGAAGGAGGATTTACACAACCCTGGTCATGCTCTGGATGTCCTTGCATATTAACCAGGGGCATGGGAAAATAATCTGTTGAAAAAAATTAAGTTCACACCTTTCAGGTGAATGTGACAAGTAAGCATGGCCTAGAGTACTGTCTAGGTGGGTATTTGGGTTGGCACAAGCCCCTGGGTGCCATAAATAGATACCATGCTCACTATTTTTGGAAACACTTTAAGCTGAATTTGGCATGCATAATACACGTGAACCTTCATCAGCATATGTCATGCATGACTGTACTCAAAACTATGCATGCAAGCATATACTGAATGTACGTAAGTGTGTGTCTAAGTTTAAAATTCCTCCACACACATACAGAGTCCTGGTTTTAATTCTGGGTATGCCTCACTTGTAAGCCTTTCAGAGGACTGTTCAATTATTGAAGTCTGTATCTTTGCACTGTGCCACTATTTCCTCCTCCATCTTCTCCCTTAGTCTCTCCTCAGTCCAGCCTGCAGACTGCATTATTTAAAGAGACACTCGTTCACGCCACTATCTTCAACAGAGCCTGCCGGGGACGTACAGTTCGATGTTGCTGCAACAGAGAGAAGACAGCAGGACAGAAGAGGTGATGGGGGAGCGAGGGAGCATGACAGAAGAGCAAGAAGTTTTTCTTTATCCTTCCATCTGTTTCATCTCACAACTTTATCCCTTTCCTCCCTCTGCTTTCCAATTCCAACTCATCTGCCTTCTACTTTTCATCTCTCTCTTCTTTTCCTTCTCTTGTTTTCATAAGTGAGAGAGGAAAGAAGAAGAAGGAGGGAAAGGAGGGCAGGGGGGGTTACATAAGTGCAGAAAAGCTCTGAGGTTTTGTGCTGACTTTGTTTCCCCTTTTGGTTCAATCTGAGAACCACTTTAGATTAAATTAAGTTGTCTTCTTCTACATTCACCTCTCCTGGTCCCTTTCACCCCCCCCCCCACCCACCCCCCTTCCTCTTTTTAAAACTTTTTTCAGTGAAGTGAACGAGAGGTACCTGCAGAGATACACAGCGGTCAACATCCACAATCCACCAAAACACACAAAAGACAGCTCACGCTAAATCATTTGATCGAGCACAATCATCAGTCATTGACAGAGCTCAACAACAAAATGCATACAAACCACCCAGACACTTACACAGACGGTGTTCATTTACTGTCTTCTATCTTCCCATAGTGCTCTGTGAAGCAAACATCCCACGGCGCTGAGGTAAACAAAACACCTCATCCAGTCACCGAAGGGCAGACAGACACCTACACTGTTTTACATCAAATTAGGCTACAAAAACAGCTCTGTATGGACATGAATTTCTTAAAAACAAGCATTATATAAAGACATCACGATGAAGCCGGAAGATTTTTTCTGCTGAATAGAATATAAACCTATGAAGGGAACATTTGATTTTTTCCTTTGTTAGGGAACCTTCACTGTGACTTTCAGGATGTATGAATTGATCCCAGACCTTAAGAAGTGGTGAGTCAGGTCTGTCAGACTCAGGTCAGGTTGTATGACAAGGTCTAAAAGCACACACAGTCAACACCATTTTTACATGGAGCTACAGCAGCCAGTAAAGCTCTTTCAGCATTACAAAAGATGCGCATCAAGGCAAAGGTTCCCAATGTTTAGTATGTTCATTCAGTGCTGTAGTCTATTCGTAGAGATTACTTGTATTATGTCATACAAAAAGTAACTACGTAAAGGAATATTGCATCTTTTGGCAACTGTGTTCTAATGCAAAGAATTTAAGAATTTATCACCAAGAAAAAAAAAAACATATTCAGAGATCTTTTCATGGTGTTAGGATAAGCTCTATACCCCAAATTGTACAATCAAAGAGGCAAAATTGTGTTAGGTAATCCATTATCATTGTAGTTGACAAAGCTCATACCAGGAGTCCCCCTCTTGTTGATTTTGATTGGTCAGGAAGGGAGAAGTGGCAAGCAAAGTGCTGTTCAAAAAGTTCAATTCATTTCAAGCCAGTTAGGATGCTGTATACTGAGAATGCTGGACAACGTTGGCTTTGTTCTGAAAATAAATAGGATTGCATGATATTAGATTTTTGTGAATATCCAATATGCCAATATTTCCAAAACTCATTCTAGCCAATACTGATGTAGACATATGCAAACCTTGTTTCATTGTAAAAAACAAGTTTCTCCAGTTCAAAGATGGACTGTGTCAAGCAGAGCTATGAGAGAAGCAGGGAGGTAGTGTGGTGCCTCATTTGAAATGTTCAGGGATAATGGTGGACCCCCTGGAGTGTGTGGCACCTTAGGCAGCTACCTATACCTGATGGTATATTTGTAATGTTTGTTGATACTTAAGGCCGATTTATGTTTTAAACTGATATATCAGCTGTAATTATTGACAGAAACTGTCATGTCAGCGGATAACATTATCTAAAGTTTTTAGCAAACATCTGCCGAAAACAATGATATCATGCATTAAAATAAGCATTGATAGCAAGCTAATGTGTGCTGCAAGACTGCCTTCTCTAGCATATAAATATCCTTGTGTCATCAGCAAACATAGTCAGGTCTGGTACGGGGCAAATGCCAGTTTGGCACTTCGTCACGTCAACCTTGGTCCTGCACTGCTCCAGCCTCATGATGGCTATCCTCCAGGCCAGTGTCCATGCCCCATCTCTCTAGGTATTCTCCCAGCTGACCCCTCCAAGACCCCGATGTCCGGACCAGTTCACAATGGCCTGGGCACCAGTAAGGTGGATCAGGCCCAGGAAGGTGTACCAGGTGCCCATAAAGTAGCTGACCCTTCACTGAGCACTCCAGGAGTAAACACACTGTCTTGCCAACGTTACCCAAAAATTCACAGAAAAGAAGTTGTCACAAAGGAGTCCAGTCGGTGCCTCTGGCCATCAGTCAGTGACCAGGCCTCACAAGAGTATATAATAAGACCAGGAGGACTATGGACCGAAAGACTTTCAATTCCAAGTCTGTGGTTGATCTCAGCCCCGCAGTCTGCGGGTCAATGGATTACCCTGCCAAGGTGGGTGAACCGCTCTACAACGCTCTCACCATTGACAGACACAGATTTGATGGCAACATCCAAGGCATCCCCAAATGTCTGGATCTTTGTTTTGGCCCAGCAAGTACACATTCCAAACATTTCAGCCTCCTCACTCAGCAAGTTCAGAGTCCTAACAGAGACATATACAGCCTCTGCAAGGATCACAGCATCATCAGCAAAGTCCAGATCATCAATCTGTGACGGATGAATAGTAACTACAATTTCTTCATTATGTAAAATATACTAATCAACATACATTTTTAATTTCTTGTTAAGGTATTTGCTGCTGCATGGGATGATTATTTAGAGGGGGGCTGCAGAAGTCAACACAACAGCCCAGTGGATACAATTCTTCATAGGGATAATGTAAATTAAGTTGGAATAGAAACACAGTAAAATCAGGATCATAAGCTACCACACAACTCCTACATGAACCCAGACATCACAAATAAAGATGGATTCAGAACAGTGTCAGAGTTGAAGTGAAAGGGGGCTTTTGTTTCTTACAAATTGACCTCTGCATTTGTGTCTGTATCTTAATTTCTCCTGTTATCTTTCTCCTATCGTGACTTATTTCAATTGAAAAATGATGTGATTAGTCATCTACTCAAGTTCTGAGGAGGAGGATGAAGCACCTCTACAAGACAACAGTTGAAAAAATGCATGTCTTTTCTAACTATGTGCCCTGCAAGTCTATACAAGTAAAGGCCACTGCTTGCTCCCCTAATAGCCTCCCTTTTTTCTTTCAATTAAGGCAAGGTTACTTGGATATGAAACCCCGCAGGTAACTATGAATCTAGTTAGAGGATGTCAAGTCCAGTATGCAGAACATTCAGGCAGGTAGTTTTACTTGGCTTGACTTACAGGACCTTTGCAAGCTTGACCTTTCTGATATATTCAGACAACATCCACAGCCAGAGGAGGAACACGGAAGAAGCTAGGCTCGCTTCACAACTTTTTATTCTAAATTTTATACATTATTCTGCACAAGGATATCTACATTTCCACATTGCATATACAGTACAGCAAGCCATTGTTTAAATATGTTTGCAAGTGTCAATCGAATGAAGACATCACACACTAAAGTAGGTTTTTAAACTTATTTTCCATCAAACAGCAAGAAATCCATCTGTGCATCCCCATGTGAGCTGAATTGACATCTTGCTGGGGTTGCTGGGTCATTTTAAATGAAATCACACCAAGCACCTGGCCATGCCTTATTCAGAAAACCTCCTCAAGTTTGATTGTTATTTGCCTCCATCAGCCCCTTCAATCCTCAACACTTTGCAGCATGATTGACAGTTTCCCTGGAGGAAGAACCAAAGGTACATATTTGCATAGATACAGCACATATATTGCATATCATTACCTTGCTCTCAAACTCCCTATCTTGTCTCCCCCTCCCTCCACGAGCAGTAATGAAAAAAGCATTTGCTTCTATTCAGGCGGGCTGCTGGGCCGCCGTCCCTCCTCTAATAGTCTCGCATCGAGTCATTTCATATAACCTCCATCACACACGGCCTTGACAGCAGTATAATGTTTGGAAAAAGCAACAGTTAAACTAGGTTAATACATATGCATTAGCCATCTGGTGGGCATGTCAGTAAGAGTGGATTATTTCACATTCAGGAACGAGATGATAACCTTGTCTTTAAGCCCACTTAACTTTATATTTAAACCTATTTTAAGAATGTGAGTTACTGCTTCTGAATACGGCTGCAAGAAAATCCAAATAAATCCCATCATATTACAGGGTCCTGGATTGTTTAACGGAATAAAATGCACACATTTTAAGCCAATGGTCACATTTAACTATGATATTTTCCTGTGAAAAACATCTACACTATAAACACTGGATTAGCCACTATTTCATCATATGTATATTTCTTTCAGTAGCACAAACAAAATCCCATTCTCTTGCATTGAAATGGATAGGCAGCACTATGAGAGACAAAATCTGCCAGATTCAGCAGATAAAAAACAGAACTGGCTGAATGGGGAGATACCCACAGGGATAAAGGAGAATAATGGCTTTTTGTGATTTGGGTGAACTAATCCTTTAAGCTTTACAACAGTGCCAGATGATCCTTCATAAATCCTCAATAAAGTACAGTATCAGTGCTATATTGGTATATAACTTGGCTCAGCTATCTTTGACCATGTCATCGCATCAAGGAAATGGACAGCTTGTTCTTGACTGTAGGATTTGAGCACAGCTTTACAGCTGCTTCCAACCAACTCACAGTAGCCTTATAGTCATTATGGTGGTCCATGTTGTAACAGTTCACTAGGATAAACATCACTTGGTAAAAGATTTTTTTGACTAAAACAGCTCCATGCTGTATCAAGCCTGGGTCTGAGATTGCCATGTGGTAGGGTAGGTGAGATAAAGAATGTCTCTGTGACGGCATGGCAAGTGGTGACAGCTAGAATAGGATGCAAGAGAGCACCATTTAGCCCACTGATGGTGCCGTGGGCCTAAATGGGGGTTCTAACTTGACATCCCTGGTGAAGTGCTGACTTTCACAGCCCATCAGCCTGCACAGTTGACTTGTGAGGGCTGATTGTAAGGGCATACCTAATTTGAAGGCAAAAAACTTGATTCAAAAGGTGCTTAATACCACAAAGGAACAGGATCTACCAAAAAAAAACATTATTGTGATTGTATTTTTGGTTGTATTTAGTTTATTTCAGTCATAACATGGCAAAAAGTAGGAATGTGTAATTCAAGGAAAACTACAATTTAACTATTTAAAAGTATTCAAAGGAAAATTCAAATTTCTCCAAGATGAATTAACATTATTATTAACATTCACAGATTTCTCATCATGATGCAGTGATTTTAACTAAGAAATCACATTTGTTAATTGACAATATGAAGTAAAATGGATTACGTCATACGCAAGACAGTCTGGTTCCAGACCACGGCTCTTGCAGACCAGAGACACTGCCTCTACCAGGATGGAAATACTCCCCTAGACTTTCAAAATAAAACCAGACTAAACTTCCACTTTGGGCCACAGGAAGGGCTGAGGTTGAAGTTAGATGTCAAAAACCTGACCTGAAACCTTATTACAAAATGTTTAATAAAGCCGGGTTAACAGTCTTCTGACAGAAAAAAATGGTTGTCCTTCATGCAATGACGAACGTAGCTAACATAGCTAAGGCTAAATCTAACAAAAGTTAAGCTAGCAACACAATCTACCCAGATAACCTAGCTTAATAGCAAACATAACCACAGCTTAAAGCTTATGAAGCCACATTAGCTACATTAGCTTATGCTACATTTGCTAAAGCTAATGTAGCTCCATAACTTACATAATCTGCATAAGCTTTATAGACTTCGTAGCTATGTTAGCTTTAGCTATATTAGCTACATAATTACATTGCTAATGTTGCTATGTAAGCTTTTGCTACATTTGCTAAAGCTCATATTGCTAAAGCTAAAGCAGAAGCAAACATAGCCACATTTGCTAAAGTATTGGCCTATTGTTACTGCACAGCATAGCTGATGATGCTACAATGAGACACTGTTTGCTTCACTACTTCTTAAATGGGTCTGCACATAACTTAATCCTAGTTTAGACCTCTGACTTTTTATCTGTTGTATTTATGAAATGTTGCTTAGTCTGTAATGTTAGTTATATGATCATTTCTTGAATGTAACCGCCAGACTGTGTTGATAAATAAAGTTGAACTTAAAATAAAACATCTAAAACTAGAAATATGTTGCACTAGCAAATTATGCCATTTCCATCCCGAAAGAGGCGACATCTGGTTTGCAGCCAGACCCCTCTCAAGTTAAGAGGTGTAATGTTTCTGAGCATCGCTAAAGTCTGTAACACTGCAGCTGTGTGATCAACAATGATCCCTTCTTTTTATTTGAAGGCTGTTAGCAGCAGCTTCCAGATGCACTTTGCAAAAGCCTTTACCTGGCAGGAGTACTTGGAAAAATGTATTTTTAAGATGGTATAACAGCCACTTAAAAAAATTGTATCTTTTTAAATTTATCAATGAAGATTCAAATTTACAGAAACCATTTCCTATCTCTAGCAGATGTACATTAAAAATCAAAATGCCACAAACAAAATCAGCACTCTTTCACAGAAAGCTTGGACCTTCCCCCTTGCTTTCACTCTCTTTGGATGATTTATGGGCCTCTGGGGGTCTACTCGGTGTTGATTGTTACCCACTTCTTTGTATTTCAGTGACAAAGTCTACTAAATAAAGTCAGCACTCTTCCAGCTTCAGGGATCCTCGATTTTTCTCATTTTTCATCTTTTCTTCTCGTCTTTCCCCAAAAGCTCACCCATGTGTCTCACAGCTACCCTCAGGCGAACACTCCTCACCTACCTCTGCTCTTTGATTCTCTCTCTCCCTGCCTCTCCTTGTCCTGTTCCCCTGTTTCTCTTTCGTCTTTTTACCCTCAGCGACATTCCCACCTCACTTTGCCCACCATCAATTCATCCTAACTCTCTTCTCCTATCATCCAAGTCGTGTCAGCACCATGTCTGTGGACCTGTGAGGCTTTTTGCCGACTCCCCGCGGGCCTGGCACCCATTATCCTCCGTATTGATCTCTGCTGCATCGATGAACGATAGCAGCAACGGGCACAGAAAAGATAGAGGGGAGAGAGGAATGGATAGACAAATGTGGGAATTGAAGGGAGAAGGACAGGACTCGGGATGAAATGAGGTGGGTGACAGATAAAGCAGGCTGAATAGAGAGGGGAGAAATATAAGAGAGGCAAAGGGGGAGGGAGACTATGATGGAAGGAGGGGAGGGAGGGCATCGAGGGACTATTCGTCAATAGCTAGCAGTGCGACCTTGGGGATCGATGGGGCTGACAGCCAATCAGTCAATAGGCTCCATAACTAGCTCTGTGAGGCAGGGACGGAGGGGAGAACGAGAGGAGAAAAGACGGCCTGGTTGTAGAAGTCGATAGGGCAGAAAAACAGACCGCCTGTCCGCTCTGACACAAGTGCAGAATAAATGGTAGATAAAAACAATGAGAGAAGATTGGACCCGAAGACGGATAGAGGGAGAACATGGGTTCAACAAACGGACAGATGAGGGATGAGAGGATATGAAATAGATAAGATTCAATAAAGTGTTTGTGCAGATTTGTCTGGAGGAAGTTCTCCCAAAGAAAAAACAACAGCATCAGTCTTTTCAGAAATACCTAAAATCGATTTGTTTACTTTAAAGGGGAAAAACTCTACCGCAAAGTCATGATCTTTGTCAATGAACGGAGTTTGACCCAGTTTGCAGAGGAAACCGAGGCAATACTTTAAAAAGCTGCTATGGGCTAACTTTGGATTGGCCAGATTCCAGGTCTGTCATGAGGGAAGCTCTCTTCTGAACCATCCAATCAACCAACTGGAAAACTGGGTGGGACTTCCTGGCACAGTAATAGACCGGTTTGCATCATACTTAAAGGACAGGGACTCTCTCTTGTCGTTAGGTAACCTCAAGAGTCCATCCTTGGGCTTTCTGTTTAACATCTCCATGCTTCCACTTGCTCAGATCATATAAAACAACTAAATGAATAAGCATTGCCATGCAGATGACACACAGCTCTACATTTTAATGTCCCCAGGTGACCATGGCCTCATCCAAGCACTGGGTAAATGTATTGAGCAAATAAAAAAGTGGATGCCCCATTATTTCCCTCATTTTAACAGAGAAAAACTGAGGTAGTGTTTAATGTTTAATAGTCAGCATGCAGATCCAGTCATTACAGATGAAACCACTGACCAACTTTTTTAATGGTTCTGCTGTGTTGCTAAAAGGTTTATATTTTCTAGAAAGGATGCTTGGCTTCTGCAGTTTTCCACCTCAAAAATTCACATTCCTTCAACCATGGCATTGTGTTGCCTCTGACTGATTGATGGCCTGTGGCCCTGTGTTGTATTTTTTAACCGAACAGATACTTTGTATGTTCTCAGTCCTGTTGGGGTTGATCTGCTCTGTGTCTCGAGCAGAGCAGGGAAGTGGTGTTTCTGGCACGTAATGAAAGATTAGGTAATAATTTGTTCCAGATTGTGCTCAGCATGTGGATCGCTGTGCAAACAGAGTATGTGGAATTTGAAGGTTAGCCTGGGGTTGCATCCTGCTGATTGGTGATAGAATAGGTGCTGCAATTATAAAAATCATCCAACTTAAAGCGTATGTTTAAGATTTGTTAAACTTGTACTCAACCATCAATTAGGCCACACTTAGGTGACAATTATTTTATCCATAAACCACAACGTTTGACTGCATTTGGCTATTCGTCAAACAGAATTTTGGGTTCCTGAAAAAGGAAATTTTGGAAAACAGGTTAAGAGTGCAAACTTGTGAAAACATTGCTGCAGAGTTAATTTCATCAACTAAATCTATGACTACCTTTTTCCCATGAGGAAGACGAGACTAGAGGTCTTTGCCCACTGAGTCCTTTGTGTTCGTCCATATCGCCTGCACATTATAAAAGAAAGTTGACCTCATGTTGTTTGCACACTGACGCACATTCTACGAATATTCACAGTGAAGGCAAATAAAACGTAATGGACTCAGTGTGCAAGGTTGCAGTGTGTGATTTTTTTCGTTTTAAGCAACCCCAGTTTTCACTGTCATGTTCACTAGCACTGTGGAGTTCTATTTGTGCCTTCCCCCCTGGCTGACATTTTCTTAAAAATGTACTGTCTGAGTGGTTCAAGGTAACTTGGAATTAGAAACTCCAACTTGACTTCTGTCCATACAAATGTTCATGTTTTGATCAATTTGCATGAGTTCACCACACCACTCTGCAGAAGGAAGCATATGATCTCACGAACCTTTTGTTTCCTCACAAAGCCAGACTGTGAACTACTGGCTTTGCATATATTACAGCATTTAAGACATTTTTGTGGATCAGTGTGCATGGCAAAATATCTTCACATCCAAAGGCAGAACTGTTTTAAAACTGAAATGAAAAGCCATTCCATCTCCATGGATCATTTCCATGCAAAACATGCCCCTGGACTCCACAATGAAATCAAGACAGCCTCCCTGATTCCCGCTGCTGTCCAGATGCTAAACTTGAGTCACTGTAAAGTGGAGTTAACTGAGCAGTTTTTATCATTTACAAACTTTTTGAACTGGAATCCTGCCATTTAGCTCATTTCCTACAAACATTTAATGATCTGCTTGTGCAGCTGCTGATATTAGATTCATATCAGATGGGAGCTCATCAGCAGAATGGAGGCGGCTGCTCCACTAGAGACCTGCTGCTGCTGCTGCACTCATCCTGATAGAAAAGAAATTCTAGGGACATGCATGCAGCTGAGAAGGATGGTGGTCTGTGAAAATAGTGTAACACAACAGTGAGTGGTCCATTCTCGATCAGCACACACAAACCAGTCGGGACTTGTTGGGAAATCATGGTTATTAATTATCTAGTCAAGATGATAAATAAATAATGTGGAGTGGAGCACCGTGAGTGGTTAGAATACCAGATTGTGCCAACCATAGCAGCAGTAGGTCAGTAATTAATGAAATCAAAGAGTTGCTCTAATGAGAGACAAAGAGCACTTCCTTTACTGATGACTTCCCCCGAGGTAAACAGGAACCTAATGGGACAGAATCCTAAAACAGGGAAGTGATGCTGATTGTTTGGGCTCAAATCATTCCACAAAATAATAGAATAGAAAATATCCTGCTTCTTTTCACCAAAGCCTTTTGTTTACTTGCTTATCGTGCAGATAATAGAACATAATTAATCTGCTAATTCCTCCGTTTCTGAATGGACCAGTACTGCATTTATGTAAATGGTTAAAAAGAGCACTAGTTGTACAGCATGGGCTGCCTGGCTGACTGGGGGATTTAATTATCGGGGATAATTACTTGTTTTTCTCTGACTGTTAACCACAGGGCCGCAACTGCCGCTGCTACTACACCTCTGTGAGCGCTAATGTCCGACGCAGCCGCCGAGCTTCATGGGAAGGAGAACGGCACAGGCAACAAGGATGTCTTCTCTCAGCTTGCAATAATCGATTAGCCGTGTTTCAATGCAGGGGTTAGGGATTCTGCTACGAGAGCAGAGATCCATGTGCATGCGGCCCTGGGATCCACCACCATCCAGTCACAACCATGTGCAGTCACATGGCATGTGTTCTGGCCATGTTGTCCCAGGCACATGCCATGTGACTTCTTCATCCCTAGTTTGAATCCAGCTGGGGCCTTTTTTTTTTATGTGACAGCCCTGCATGCTGTCATGACCTCTCTCTCACGCCGCTTTTTCTGTCTGATCCCATACTTCAAATAAAAGCAGAAATCTCAACGAAACAGTCCTTAACAGAGCAGAGAGATCCCCAACAGGGCATGCATGAGCTTTAAAACAAAAGTATAAATAAGACTAAGTTCCCATTTTTATCTTTAACAGGCAGTAAAATGTGATAAATTAAGCCTTAGAATAAATCATGATAAAAGGATGGTCATGTTTTCTAGCATAACAGCCTCCACCTATCAACAACTACTCAAGTCATTTCTAAACCATCATTATCAATAATGAACTAATATCTGCTTAAAATTACACCATACTCCAGTCCAGCTTAAAGCCATTAGTTTATACATTTATTCACTACATATTAAAGTTAAATTGAGGTTGCACCTTACAGCCGGTTCACACTGGGTGCATGACAGCTGTACCATATGACTTTCAAGTGTGTATGTGCTGAATCTCCTTGCTGTCACAGCTCCTTCTTTTCTCACGAGCTTTACCACAATAAAAGGCATAAAGGAGATGTACTTTTTTGCCTTGGCTTTTAAAATGTCAACTGTTTTTTACAGGAAAGGCTGGACAATCATGAGTTCATCAGTGAACCTGGATATAAGAGATAAAAGCCTGCAAAATCTAACTAATAAAAAAAAGGCTATCATGCGATGTATTCTGGCAAAACAGCAAGAAAGAGTTGGAGGATGTGACACAAGGACAACAAAACCAGGTACTAAGGTCTCAGTTCATAAATGGCATAGAATAAAATAGAAGAGAAAAAACATCCAGTAAATACTGTTAAAAAATATAACTGTACAAGCACTATATTTATGAAAGTACTTAACCTATACATGTGCAGTGCTTAACAAATTTATTAGACCACCTGTCATATCTGTCTCAAAGGCCATCCAGCATCATGAAGTGCTTTAATGCAGACTCTTTCATTTTCAGTGAGCTCTCCACGTTTTACTATTTTGAACAGGAATGACGGTTTCAAACTGAATTCACCCAAAGCCGGCTCACTGGGCTTCTCTGAGAAGTCAGAAATTAATCAAGCCAAGCACTCAAAAGCATCCATACCTGTTCAAAAGCTA
The DNA here is from genome assembly GCF_018320785.1 of Cheilinus undulatus. Classification (NCBI taxonomy): domain Eukaryota; kingdom Metazoa; phylum Chordata; class Actinopteri; order Labriformes; family Labridae; genus Cheilinus; species Cheilinus undulatus. Next base: position 15,092,982 of record NC_054880.1, on the reverse strand, counting down.
CCAACAAAGCAGTTGGAGCAAACTGGGGTTAAGTGTCTTGCCCAGGGACACATTGACATGTGAATGCAGGAGCTTGGGAACCCACAGGACGACCAACTCTACCTGGCCACAGTTGCCCCACCTCAAGGGCCACTGCCCCTCCACATGGGGCATGTAAATCTACCACTAGGCCATAGCATCACAACAGTGACCTTTTTAAAAGCTATTACATATGATGACTTTAATTATAATCCACTGTTTTTAAGCAGCTAACTGATTCAACTATTTATATTTAGATTTCAATTTTCTAGATTCTTGCTATGTGGGATGTGGCCCTTAAAAAGGCAGTCTGAAAGCCCTGACTGTATATAAGCCAACCTGCTTAATGTTGAGTGAACAAAATATGAAGTTTTGGTTGCACTTTTGATAACTTAATATTGAGTCACTTAATTATTTAAGTATAGCTACACCACGTGAACACATTGATTTAAATTTAAACACTTTTTAGGGGCTAAACTTAAATAGTAGGCACAACTACTTAAGCTGAGCCAACTGCTTTATATATTTTTATCAGAAAGCATGTTATGTCAACTACATGGCAACATGAAGTATTAAGTCAGGTACCCTCAACTCAAAAAAACTGTTAAGCTTGTAAATTAACTATAAAAAAATAAAAACAAGCCGCCGCCACCACCACACACTCAGTCTGATACAAGGGCCATTTTAAAAACATATTACTAAAAAAACTAAAGACTTTGTTTAGAGTTGGGATAAAACAGAAAAGAGAAAAAATAAATAGAACTTTTGAAAGCTGCAATATATGCAGGTGCTATTTATATTTGGTGGTGTTGCTGCTATGGGATCCCTCTGCCCTTCCATGAGCCCTTGTGGAAAGCATCAAGCAGAAACAGAACAAGTTCCTGCTCTTCCTATGTTGATAAGTAAAGCATAAGGCAGGGAGGGAAGCAGCAAAACCCCAGAGCAGAGTAGACATCAGTGACAACAGAATTGCATTGTTTGAGTAAGAAGCAAAATGAAGGGGTAGCTGGGGTGGAGGAGACTTTCAAGAGCAGCTTGCAGAGAGAGAGAGAGCATAGCAGGGCCAGGAAATGCTTAGAGCAAATCAGCTGATTAGGGCTTGTGGGAGATCAGCTGATTTCAATTATGGCAGCGCTTGACTCTGTGGCCTGCCTGAACTAACGCTATACCCTCGATGTATTCTATGTTAAGTTTTAAAAGGCTTTGAATTCAAGAAATGAATGTGATGCAGGTGTTGTAAAAACACTACACAATATCAATCAAAATAATCAAGATGGTGATTTTTGCCATAATTTAGCAGCCCCAGTGGTGACCTTTGAAAATACATCTCTAGTCAGAAATAAAAAACAGAAAGGGAAAGAAATGTCAGAAAGAAATGTCTTTCTGACACAAAAGTCGCAAATTTTCTAAACTTCCATTCTTTTTAAACATGGCATGCTTTAAAATGTTACAATGTCAGTTATTTTAATGACAGAGTATAAAGAAACACCAAAACTTTGAAAAGATGTAAAATGTCCAGTCATATTTTTGAACAAAAGCTCAAAGGAGAGCTCACAGTCTAAAATTTATGAACACCCCGGCAACTATTTATGCAATTAGGACACTGTGCAAGACTTTACTTGGATGGCTTTTTGTGAAACCAGAACACACTGTGTTTAAACACCACTGTTTGTCCTTTCTGACTGCTTAAAGACTAATATTTCTGTGCTTAAAAAGACCTCTCAGTGTCATTCTGTGTATCTGTACGTGTCCGCATTTATTCAAGCGAGGATCTGTGTGCTAATCGAGCCAATATCCTCAGGACAGACATGTAGTGAGCGAGAGAAGCAACATGTTGAGTGATAAAATGTGCAGATGGGGCTCTAGGTAATTATAGTCCATCAACATGACGGCTCAGCTCTCACTAATCGTTACCATTAATACACTCACAGACACACTCTGCTTGGAAAAAAATTGCATTTTCATAATTAGCCCTGACTAATAGGGCACAGATTTGGGGCTGTTGAAAACACACAGCAGTTATAAATTCAACCAGAGCAGATGGGTGTTTTCCAAATTCCCGTCATTGCCTGTTAGAGAACGTTAAATCTTTTTAGTGTTAGTGAGGATTGAAATTTATCGAACATTTCCTTACACAAAACTTAATCACGGTTACATTTTAACAGACTTTTACACCTCATTAACCTGCATATTTATCATAAAAACCAAAATGTAATGAATAATTCCTCTCACTCAGCTCTGTGCACCACTTCATATTAATCCCACATTTTTCCTGACCGTAAATTATCCCACATGCCACATAAATGCACATACACACCGATAGATGCCCTGTTGACCTGCAGATCCCTGAGAGTGAAGGAGCAAAGATCATCCATCCTGACCCCTGAAGTCCTCCCTGACATCATGTATCAAACAATCACAACACCCAGCACAGGGCTCAGGGGTCACGTCCCCAGAGGTCTCGGCTTATCGAGTGAGAGGTTGCATCTACACAGTCGAGCGGCACAGGAACCAATCAGATCACCTCGAGTGGCTTGTAGAGGGATTTGATTAAATGTATGGGCACCTTGTTTTACATCCAGAGCGCCTTCAGGCCTGTTGTAGCTCATGTGCAAATCATGGATGATGGATTGACTGAGGCATTTGATCATGAGGTGCTTTTAGCATCACATACACAGGGCTGTGGAGAGGCGACATGCAGTGAGATAAAACAACAGGCACAGTCAGTTAAGGCAGTTTGAGATACACAACCTCAACTTGAATGACGTGTGTGCATATTACAGCTGTTCCAATAAAACTACCAGAATCAGTAATACCTCAAAATTTAGTACAGGGTATTAGCGAGTCTGCTAGTCCATTGGTTCTTAACTGGCAATGCCTAAGGACTCACCACCAAGGCCGCTCATAAGGGAGATGAAGGGAAGAGCTTTCTGGGGCCCAGCCAAACTGGGGGCCCACGGAGGTCAGCAAAATCACTGTTCATTGTTAAGTTAAGCTGTGATAACCCTGTTTTATTTTAATCCTGAATAATAACCAAAGCAAAAAAAAAAATAGTTTTATTCATTCATGCTTTGGTACAATATAGCATTTTTCAAAATGTAACACTGAATACAGAAAAAAGAATGTTTAACTGGTAATGCTAAAACTGTGGATGGGCACAGTCAGAGGCGATTCTAGGATCAGAGGTTAAGGGGTTCTGAGCTGCCCAGCCAGGTAAGATAAACTTCACTGTTTTGTACATTTTAATACGATTTAATTCCCACATTTGTGAAAGAAAATCATAACATTTTTTGGAAAAGTCGGCGACTAAACCATCAAATCTGATAAAGATTATTTAAATGCTGAGCCACAGCAAAAGAGGAATGGACTGGAATCATAAAATAAACATATCTTAACCCTAATTTCTGGGGGAAGACAACTCATTTTGATACAGCAGCTCCTCAACATACACATTAACAGTATGCATGTTTCTGGAGTAAACCAGCCCCCTATAGTGAGTACCAAAAATGGACCTTGGACTTATTTTTTGGACTTTTATTTGAAATGCAATGCACAACATTGGCTCATCAGAGGTGTTTCCTTTGGCTCTATAAAGAAATAATGTCCTCTTTTCTTTTGTTTGTATTATTTAAATCTTCTGCCATAGTTTATAGCAGTTAGAACAGGAGGACCACTCTATGACTGAAACACTCTACTGTGTCGCCGTGGTGACGTAGAATTTTGCCTCTGATGATGCTGTCACAATACCTTGTAATCAACAAAGTTTGAGGGCTGTGCAGCAGGAAGCTGTATGATGTCTGGAGGAGGTCCTTCACTGGCCAAAGACAACTTATGGTCATGTTTTAGATGGCTAGAGCGGAAAGACTGGATGGATAGAGGGCGGGCGAAAGTATCGGGGGGGAAGAGGGATGGCAGGAGAGAAGAGGGATGAGACAACAGATGATGAGGGCAGAGCGGGGTCGCGGTTCCATGACTGCTGGAGCCCTTCAGAGGAGAGTGGCGTGGCACACGGCATCACTAATGAAATCTGCGCATTCAGAATGAGAAATGGGTGAGATGGGATGAGGGGGGTAAGGTGAAGGGAGGGATGGATGAGTGAGAAACAGTGCATATGGGAAAGAAAGAGAAAAAATAACAAAAAACTGATGGAGAAGGACGGAAAAGTAGAGAATGAGTGACAGGAGAAAAAGAAAAAAGAAACAAAGGAGAGAAGAAGCCTCATCTCCATACGCCGTGATAGCAGACAGATTTGAATTTAGGGCCCGTCTCTCATGGAGCCCCTATAAATAGGGACGAGAGGCAAACACCAGGCAATTTCACTGCAACACCAAACACAATGCCTGATTGAGGGCAAATTAAAATGCAAATGCAACACTTCCATTTTTCCAGATTTCACCTGTGAGATAAGTGAAGGACCTCTGTTTCTTTCATAAAGTGTGGGGGTGTGCTGAAGAGAGAGTGTGTGTTTATGCGCGAGTGTGTATGTTTGTTTGTTTGTCAAGTTTGAAATGAGAGGAGACAGGAGGGAGACTGGAGGTGAGGTTGTATAAACAGATTAGATTCAGTATTGTCCTCTCTGAGCTGCATTTCGATCATCATACTGGCCGTCTTTCCTGGTGCCCTTGTCCACAGTGATTTCGACAGACCTTCAAAAAGCTTTGACTTCGTCAGTGCTTAGAAAAAAAACACTTGACTGATAAGAAATAAAACAAAATCTGTGATTTTAGGATAGTAGAAACTTTAAATTTAGGCTTAAACCTTGGTTAAAATTGGTTATAGCTTTTATAAGCATCCATATGTGCTCTATAAGTCAATAAAAGAAAACTGACAGTGAGGTCAGGAAAAATTAGCATACATGCCCTTAAGACAAAAACAGAGACTTTCCTGTAAAAGGACTCCTGCACTCATTTTGTTTGAAGCTCTTTTATTGGTACTTGCCTAGCCTTGTCTTTGAGACTGGAATTTGTGACCTGTTATACTTCATGCTAGCCTGTGTTGTCTCCTAGCCATGCCTTTTATCATTAAAGTCTAAAATATCTTGGCTAATGCTTGCTAACGTTCAGCTACCAGCAGGCTTTGCAAATCAACTTTGTGGCATTTAGAATCTTTACTAATGCTAGCCTGTTTTGGCTCATACCCATGCCTTTCCCTTGTTGCTTTGACAGCAATGCTAATGCTAAGTTTTGGTTACTAGCCTAGCCCTTCAGTTTGTTCACTAAGGGCTTGGTTTAGCTGTGCTAACTGGAGTCATTACAGTGGTACTTTTGAATAAAGTGTGTTTTGTATGTGACTTCAAACTCTAAAGTGTAGCTTTGGAAAACAGTGTCTTCTACATGGCATTAAGACATTTTAACTGAGGACAATTCTAAAAGTGTAGCAACAAGCTTTCAAAGGCTAGCCATCTGTCATTTTCAAAGTAACATCTCACTGTGATAATAAGCCTAACTTTTGGTCTCTAGCCTTGCTTTGTCATTTACCTTGTAGCGTGTGCTAATGATAATCAGTTTTAGCTACTAGCCTAGACTTGGCTTTCAGTCTTTGTGGACTGAACTGACTCTGCTAATGCTAGTTTCTTTATTTTAGTCATATCCAGCCACTAATTTATAGCCCACTGTGCAAGATTATTGATATTGTAATATAGTCCAACCTAGTTTAAAAACATGATAATGGTTTTTAATAACCTTGTTTGTTTTGTGAATGAGTATGGAAACTGTAGTATTATGAGTGGCATCACTCCAAAGGTGGATGCTTTAACAGCATATCTGATCTGTGTATATTACTTTGAAGACTGGCCACAGAAGCCCACACAATAGTTGATCAAAGACAGGAAATGCAGAAGCATTATAATCTCATTTTACAGATTTAAAGTCAGCATAAATGAGCTTACATGAGTACAAAGTGTTTAATTGTCACATATTCTGGTTTGGCTCATTAATCGTCACAAAGCCACAGTTTCACTGTTTGAATTCAAACCAATCCAAGTCATGGGTTACAAACATATTCAACCGCTGTGGTCACATGATCTTAGTGAGCAGAAGGTTTATACTGGAAGCCAAGCGAAGGGCAAATGTCACCCACAAAATGCTGCCCAGTGACCAGTGGTCACACGGTTTGAATCATGGCAGAAACACAAGTCATTTCTACAAAAACCAGAGGGGAACAGTGAGGTTTGTTAGCCGTGCAGAAGAGGAATACAGAGATTAGAGAAAGAGAGGGCAAATTCAAAATAGCAGACAGGGAGATTAAGAAGAAAGAAAGGGAGTAAACCAAACAGCTTCTCTTTTAAGCCACTCTTCTACTAAATAAGCTGAATTTTTCATCAGCATCCATCCTCAGGGGCTGGTCATAGTAAAAGCAAAGCCTGCCCTTGCAATGTAGGCTTGTGTGAAACAAGAGTGGCTGTTGAAGCTTCAAGTGTGCATCTGTAGGCCTGTCACGTGTGGGTGGTAAATGAAGATGTGGGACTTTTCTGAGGCCTCTGTAAACAGGCATCTTCACAGATTTTCCAAACATTGGAGAGAAAGAAAGGACTTTGTCAGTATACAAGGGCATGGTAATATATTCATTAATAAAATTGACTCTCTGCTGTTGGGTGTTTTTCTGAGCTCTTGGCTACCTTTCAGTCCCAGTGCAGGCGTGTTGAGAAACAAAGGGAATGACAAAGCAAAACAAGAGAAAATGAAAAAAGACAAATGGTGAGGAAATCTTGGAGAAAACAAAGGACTCCACATAAGACAGAGTACCACATAAAATGTCTGTTTTCATGCTAAACTAAGCAGGTAAACTCAAATGAGGCAATGTGATTAATTGCTTTTTTGATGTATGCATGCAAAAACTAAAAGAAACAAGACTCCAAAATGGAACTCAGCAAAATTTCAAGCAGGAAAAATGTTTCTACCCATTAATTAGTCACCACTTGCTCATATCTCTCTCTTTTTCCAGTCTTTCTCTCTTCCTGCTGTGATGATCAGCTGACCATGGACGCCCACTCTCTTAAGCACTAAGCCAATCAGATTCTGCCACAACCTTGTTTGACCAATCGTCATGCATCCGTCGTATTCTAAATCTCTTCTACACGCAGCTTGCCTTTTCAGTGTGGACCTCCTCCACCCCAGCCACCTCCATTCAGTCAATCAGCATCTAGTTCAGATCCTCACAGGTGTTCTGATCATCTCATTCTGCATAACTTAGTCTCCTCATTGGTTCCTGGTCTAGCATAAACCAGCTTCTCAGGCGTGAACTCCTCATCTGGTCCTGCATCCATCATCAACACCACCACCAGTGTTTAGACTCTATGGGTGGGGATGTATCCTACCCTATGCTGGCAAAGCCTAACTTCCCCCACCCCAGCCTCCTCCTTTATAGAATAAGGCTCATATTCCTCATATTCAGATCCATTCAGATCCATGCCACTGTAAAGTCAAAGTATGCTGCTTGACAAACCCAGGGAGCATCTTTTGAGCAGGGCCTTCTCCGCCACGTAAAAATGTTTATTCATTCTGAAATGAAATGGCTAAAAGCATGACGAAAGTGTTCCTGACTGAAATGTCTGTTTTTTTAGAAGTTCTGAGCCCAGTTTGATGAAATAAGAGGCCACACTAGATTATAGCCAAGTCTTAGAAGTAATATATATTCCACTCATGGTGAACTATGATCTTTTCTCATTTGAGACTTCCAAGATTTGCATCTTTGCATCAGCCACTTCTCTCTGTGACTTCATCCAACAAGACTGACGCTGGAAGAAGGCGCTCTTAGTCATCTTGGCTTCATAATTGGCGGCTGGTTCGTTAATAGACTCAAGTCTTGTGTGGTGCCATATGAGCCAGCCGTCTGCGTGGTGCTGCCTTTCTGCGTCATCGTCAAAATCCCTCAAAAGCCCACAAGGACACACAGAAACTCGGGCGCACACGCTGGAGTAACTAAGCAAACTGAATGTATGGAGGCTGGAAGCCCAGTGTCGCTTTTGGCTTCAGCGCTGTAAGTTGATTACTGCAGCTGAAGTCTGTGAGCACCAGAGACAAATTCTTCAGCACAGAAACAATTACACTCCACAACCTGGTGACCAATTTACATTCACATGTAAATCCTTGCAATCTCGCCCAATGAATAGGCTTCATTGAATGCTTTAGTGGCATTTAGTGATTTAGAGGCAAGGCTCCTTCAACTGACCTTCCAGCAGAAGTCCATTACTTTATCGTTCTCCAATAATACCACACATACACACTCAAGACTTCAGAGAGGCAGGTAATTCGCCATTAACTCAAGCCACTCAATCCCTGAAACACTGCCAAGTTCAATTGTGAGAGATGGAGTAAGAGAACAAGAGAAAGAGGGAGGTAGAGACAGATGGAAAGAGTGGGGTGAAAAAAGAGTAGGTGCTTTTATTCTGCCACGTCCTGTGCAAAAGCATTCCTTCCCATCTGCCCTGGAGAGAGAACCCCAGCCACCTCAGCTCCATACCAGTCGGACCATCTGACCACTCCAGCAGGCCTCACCGCGGAGAAATATGCACATAGAGATGACTTGCTCATACGGGCACTAATTAACGCACATATAATCCCCCTCTGAAAAGATGAGAAAAGGGAAAAGCGGTGCAGCAAATAACTTAACAGAACAAACAACACAAAATGGGCTTCTTGTGATGTGTTCTCATGCAAATTCGAGAGTAAGAATTGGATGCACAATCAACAACAACACACAATAGAAAATGGAGAGTGCCTACATTGCAAACAGTGCCAAAAAAACCCCTCCATATCCCAGTTTAAATGAATTCATACACAGTGATGCCTACTCATGAGTTACCACACATAGCAAGTGGATTAAATTAAACCAACTGCAGTGCATAAACAAATTCTTACTAAAAACACACACATGCCACCGGCGCACTTAGTCCTTCTCAGCAGAGCTGTAATCACCGTAGCTAGCATCGAGCTACAGGCTGCACCAGGAGGAGATAGTGGAAACCCATGTAATAAATTCAGAGCTTAAGCTGCAGAGGAGAAACACTTCTCAATATTGATATTAAACATTCATTTTGCTTTCCATTGCATGTCATATTGACTCTAAAGGAGAAAGTGTATGTGTAAACCTCTGAGGTACAAAGCTACATGACACCCTGCTTCATGCAATGTGTGTTACTAGTTAGCACAAATCCAGCATGAGTTGACATTAATGCAAGCCTGCATGCATTAAGAATGGGGATAAGAAAGGCTTTAATGGTTAATATTATTCACATTTAAATTCCCTTTTAAGGCTAAGTCATGATAAAGTGTCTATGTTGTCAAAGAGTCAGACATAGAGAGAGAGAGGAAACTGACATAAAAAGAGGACAGAAGAAAAGAATGTTGCATGCCAGATCATCAAATATAAATAACAGCAATAAGTGCAGATTAGTAACCTCTCCTCCACCCCAGCTCCTCCTTTACTGTGATCCTGACTTAATGGATGTCATTCTGTTTTCAGTGATACCTGCTCTGCTCTGGGTTTTTTGCTGCTTCTCTCCCTGCCTCAGGCTTTCCTTGTAGGCAGGAACATGTGCCATAAAGGATTGTGGAAGGGCAGGGGGATACCAGAACAGCCACATCACCAAATGGCAATAAGTGCAAATTAATAACTGCTAATAAAGAAAAATATGTCTGTTTCTTGACAAAGTGGTTCTGACTGAAGTGTAAGTTTTGAGGTTTAGGAGAAAAGGTTTTCCATCCAAGAATCTTATATTAAATTGGAAGGGGCCAAGGTTGCCAGAATGGGGATTAGCTTTCCAGCTGAGGTACACAAATGTTTCTTGTAACAGTTGGTGAAGACGTTTCATGATCCTTTTAGAACTTTCTGCTTGGCGTATGCGGTGCTCTTTTGATGACTTAGTGTTGCAACTTGATTTGGATGTTTTCTTAGCAAACAAAGTCCCTGTGGTGTTATCTTATTGTAGTTCTGAGTCTGCCACCTGTGGTAGAAATGAAGATACACCTGTATTTACTGCTTTTACTGAATCTATACATCGCCTGAGGACAAATGTTTTGCTCTTTTAGCATGCGGCAGGGAATGATTGATGCTTTGGGGCATGATTATGCATCCGGTAGTTTCAGACTGACAGGATAAGACTTCAGAGAGATGTCACTGTATTTACTTTTTGCAGATAAAGCACAGAGAGAAAAAACCTTTAGTGCTCAAACTGTTTGTTGACAATCACTGGCTGTACTCTGAAGTGACTGATTAATCAAATGCTGTGCTCTTTGATTGGCTGGATCCCTGACAGACAGGATGACAAAATGGCAACAGGCATCTGGCTGACTTGATATCAGCTGAAGAGTTTCCAGACTGACTGCTTGCTGCCTGATTAACTGCCTCCCTAGCTTGCTGTCTTAGCGGCTGCTTGGTTGCCAGATTACTGTACCTGACTAAACGGTGGGTTGTTCATTCATCTGGGTAACTGACTAACTGATTGGCTGGCAGACTAATTGATTTTTTTCATTTACATACATGGCAGAGAGGAAGTGGGGGAGCAACAGGAGCACACTCCTCCAAACCATCCTGCACTGATGACATTCTGATTGCAATCACGGCTAAGCACACAAACAGAAAGACATAAAATTCACACATGCACATGCTTAAAAATGGGCTTAAATGCTGCAAAAGGGTATGCATGCCAAGTTGCCAAGAGTGCAAACATATATGGCTGATGGCACCTATAGATTAGCATTCACATATAGACAAAAAAAAACATGCATTGTTCTATACAGTTAAGAAAAATTACATTAAAGCAACAATTTACAATATATTCATGTAATCAAGAGTCAAATGGATGATGACACTGACCAAAGTCAAACAAAGAGTCAGGTCTGCTTTACCTGCTGCCTTAGGCTTATTTTGTCCACTACTATTTCGATCTTTTTCTTCTATGTCATTGTCAGAAAATGTTTAACACAACCTGCATTTTGTGAAAATCAGTGCACTCTAATAAGCGAGTTAATTTCACCCTCTGGCTGTTTGAGGTATACAGAGACCCTGGCGGTTCAAGTGTGAATTTATGAGACCAATAACCACTATGCATTAACTATGACAAACTGAATGTACTGAACATAACAATAGTAAAATTGCATGATCAAAAACAAAGTAGCAATATAGCACTAGCTCTGTCAACATGAGAAATACAGAACAACATGGTAGAAGAAAGCAAGGAGTTATGCCATATACTTACTGCATCAGTGACACCAGATATCAGTGTTGACTGAAGAGTACTCATGTGACTTCTAGCTAGTTAACTTTTAGTTAGTTTTAAGTGTAATGAATAGTAATGAACAAAGAAGAAAGCTGACATGGGTCTGTTGATCCAGCCTAAAATTCCACTAACTTATTTGTTTGTAAGGCCGATATTTACAGCTGATATTGGCAGATTTTTATAGCCACAATGTTGGTTGTTAATATCGACAGAAATTATTTTATTTTCCAATACAGAAATCGTGCTGATAATATGGTGTATCCCTGCTTAAAACACTTAACTGTTACTGTTACTGTCACTTAGCAGTAACTAATGAGAAGGACTTCAGCTGATGTAGGTCTGCTGGACTAGCCTACAACTTTGTTTACTTACCTTTTACTACAGCCGATGTTTACAGCTGATTTAGGGAGATTTTTGTAGACAAAATATTGGTTGTAAATATCTGCAAAAATGTTCATATCTCCCATTACTGATAATTTACTTTATAAACTGATATCTGCTGATACGGACATCATTCTGACTAATAGTGTGGATTTGGTTTTTGTTTTGTCGTTTGTTTAGTTTTGCTTAGCTTAGCTCAGTTGTTTTTATAGCATAACATAGTTTAGTTTGGCTTAGTTTGGTTTAGTTTAGCTTAGCTTAGTTAACTTTAGTTTAGTTTAGCTGAACGTAGTTAACATTAGTTCACTTTAGTTCAGGTTACTTTACTGTAGTTAAAGTAGCTAGTTTAGTTAATTTGAGTTTTGTTTTGTTAAGCTTAGCCTAGCTTAGTGAAATTTAGTTAAGTTCAGTAAAGGTAAGTTAACTCAATTAAACTTAAGTTTAGCTTAGCTTAGCTTACCTTAGTGAAGGTAATGTGCAGTTTAGTTAAACTAAGTTTAGATTATCTTAGCTTTGCTTATTTTAGTATAGTTCAGCTACGCTTAGTTGAGTTGACTTTATTTTAGTTTAGTTAAGCTTATTGACTTTAGCTCAGTTGAGTGCAATATTGGTTAAATAGTTTAGTTAACTTTAGTTCTGTATTGTTCAGCTTAGCCTAGCTTAGCTAGATTTGGTTTATTAAGTCAAGTCTCGTTAAGTTAAGATTAGCTTAATTTACCTTAGTTTGGTAAATTTGCACATTTATAAAAGTACAGTAAGTCAGAGAAAGGTGAATAAAGGTTAATGACATGTAGATGAGGTAGAAATCCACTTTGAGCTTATTTCAAAGCCTCAACAAGTTTATTTGAGATCAACAAATAAACCACACAGCACTTAACAAAGTACAATATTGACTAATATTTGTAACGGCTTAATATTAAATAAACCATTTCTAAAAATAACAGGAAAAGAGCAATTTAGATAGTGTAGCTGTTTAGCTGTTTGTTTGGTTTTTTTTTTACAGATTTATCTTATTGATGATTGGTAAAATAAAATACCAGTACAGATAATCAGTTAAATGTTAAAATTGGACCCCATTATTGGCTAGACTAAAATTCAGTGGACCCCTCCTGCTTAGTATTGGCATTTTGGTTGATGCACATGCTCTTAAAGGGGACATATTTTACCCCTTTAAGGCAAGTTTAGATTGGTCTCAGAGGTCCCCAAAACATGCCTGTAAAGTTTGTTGCTGAAAAAAAAAAAAAACAAAAAAAAAAAAAAACACTCCAGTATTGGATTTTTGTACCCCTCTGTTTCAGCCCTGCTCAGTTCAGCTGAAATTGATTTTTATGGTACTTGAGGGGATTGTGGACAGGCCAGGGGCACATATTTTTGTTGGAAAAGCCTAAAAAAGTGATTTTTGCACAATATGTCCCCTTTAAACAAATATGTAGACTCAAATGATGATTAAAAGGAAACAAACAGAACCTTTAATCTGATGGTTCAATCTTCTACAGTCTATTTCTGTTTTTGAGTTATCTTTTAAGTTATTCTCATATTAGTATTGTGTTTGAGGGAAGGCTAAGACCAGAGAAACTAGCTTCTCTACTGCCACCTCCTATTCTCTGTACTACCTTTAACTCTCTTTTATTCTCACCTGCAGGAAACTAAGCAGAGTAAGTCTCATCTGCTCCCACCACACCACTTATCCTTTTACAGCCAGTTCAGCTATCACTGGACCTCCTGATAAAACGAGCAGATCAGGTCCCATGCTGCTATGTTAACCTTTTTTGCCTCTTACCACTGACTTGACGTCCTCAGCCACCTACAAAGCTCACTCTCACTCCTGCGCTCGCCTTCTGATAAACTGAGAAGAGCAGGTCCCATGCTGGCGTGTTAACCTGCCTCGCCCACTCACCCCCATTACATCCTTTGCCATCTCTGCCACTCACTCTCACACTCTCCCGCCCTCGGCCCAGTCACTAACACCCTTTCATTATGGATAGTCTTCTCAGCAGGGGGCTTTCGCTTCAAAGACACCCTGCTTTCTTCTTCCGTGTCAGTGTGGAGAAGGTGCAGATGACGGGGTGCGATGAGGTGTAGGGGAGCGGAAGACTGTGGGTTATGTGGGGGGATCATAAAAGTGACTGAGCTGCAGCCACGCGATTTATGTATTTATTCATCACCGAGGAAGCCGCGTATTAAAAGGTCGGGCAATTTTCCAGGTCACTGACCAAACCCACACGGTGAAAGGAGACGGGCTGAAGAGGACAAGTGAGGATAGACAAAGCGATAAAGAGAAGAGAGAGAGCGCTTCCGCGGTGGCAACCTGGTAAAGGCGATATTGGCAGTTGGACACACATCGGTGCGCTCACACCTCAAGTGTTTGTGTGCCAAGCCCTTCTTTTCAGCATGCATGTGCTGTTTTGTTTGTGTGTCTGACGTTGGTGTGTGCGTTCCCGTCTGTCTGCACGCTGGCTGTGGTTAATGAGTTTGAAAGGTCAAACGCCTCTCAGAAAGATTAATGGGGTTTCCTAGGCACGGGGGTAATGGTTTACGAGGCCCAGCCGGACACATTTCCAACATGACGGTCATTACCAGCAAAGAGTACAGACAGGAGGAGGGATCACAAGCAAAGACAAGGGTGGCACAGGAGCTGCTGGGCAGGGGGCACGGGGCAGAAAACACTGGGTTTGTCCACCTGATGAACATCTGTCAGTCATTGTTTGATTTTAGTTAGAAACTCTGAGCTACATGTAGCTCATTTCAATGGATATTATCACTGGATATTAAGTATTTTGATACTTTTTATAAACATCCACCACAGTGAACTAAGGGCAGGACAAAGCTGCCCCAAAAGTGAAAGTGATTAATACCTGTGGCCAATTTTTGTATGTTTAAAAGCATATAAAACATTAGATTCTTAGATCCAGTCTGATAATAGCTTGGGATGATTGTTTCTCATATTATCACTGAGAAGGGAGGAAAAGAGTGGATATGCACCACAATGCTTTGAAAACAATGCTGTAACTCTACATCACCTCCTGCACCACTTTTAAAAATTCGTTTTGCATTTTATTTTGCATTTTGTGAAAGGATTGAATGAAACACCTGGAGAGGCACACAATGCTTGTGCATGCATGCAAGTAAGTGCTTAGTCCAACCTGCTCCATGTATGATGTGGTTTTCAAACATGTGGCGGTCATAACGTATATCGCAAGAATATTTTTGGGAAGGCTCAACAGTGTTGAAAATTTGGGATGTTTCAATACCAAGGGCCTCATTTATAAAACACTGCGTAGGATCCATACTGAAAGTGTACGTGTGCCCAAAAGCTGAAAATGGCGTGCGCCAAAAAATAATCTGATTTATAAAACCGTACGTACGCACACTTGCAAGCACTTTTCCCTTTATAAATCACAGTCTACCTGGAAGATTGCGCAGGTGGATTCATCTCACATCCTGCCCTCTACACACCCACATTTTACCATGAATGGTCAATGCAAAGTACCTCATGAATGTTTTTGCACATAAATAAGACTGCTGATCAACGGCATTTTACGCTCAATCGAGGAAGAGACGACAAGGAAAAGGAATTTCACAGAGACTGAAATAGAGGTGCTTGTGGGTGGGGTGGAGGCCAGAAAAATTACACTAATAAAACAAATAACTTTTTCTCCATCATGAGCTTTTTAGCCATCTCCATCATAATCTGCATATTTAAGCACGTAGAGTTTGACAAAGCGTGACGGGATGACGGAAGAGGCCGCCATTGGTTGGCAGCCCCTCACAAAGCGTTCTGGGGAAAACTACAAGGTTGAATTCCAGCTAGCAGCAATAAATGATAAAAATTGATTCAAAAATGGATAAAAAGACATTTGATATCAGATCTACTGGTGTGGTTTTAATCATTAAAGTCAATGGAAAATCATGCAAGTTCCATGCTTGCTAAAAATGCTCTTGTTTTAATAAGTTGTGTCACTTCTTGTCATACACTGGTCTGAAGGGGGTTTAAACTAAACTGTATCAGATCAGTGCAAAAACATGTGTACTCACTATACAAATAATTACATTTTTAGCAGTATCGGACATCTTTCAGATACTGGTATTGGAAGTGGAGCAACACTATTACAAATTGGATACTGCCTATCCCAGTGGTTCCCAACCTTTTCCAACTCAGGGCCCACTTTTAAGTTTAAAAAATTTTCGCGGCCCACCTCCGACCCCATAGATACGGAGGCCATATAACATGTTCTCAGAGCACTTTTTTTATTTAAGATTGAACATAAAAGGCTGAACTAAATACAGGAGAAACATGTTGGAAGCTCCACAGTCGCTAACACAGCATCTGTAACATGTTGCAACACCTTCAGTATTACAGTTTTCAAGGAGCTGTCCACACAATAACCTCTAGATAACAACAAAATTTCCTATCTCTCATTTGCTTGTCACATGTCTAATACTTGAAGGAAAAACAAAAAAAAATAATGAAAAGAATATTTGAACATTTTAAATATCCTTTTAAACGTATCTGAGTTTTAACATTTAAAACACTATTCTGTATACTTTTATTTTTATATAACTACACACACAAACACACACACACAAAAATCATACTATTTTGGAAATGCTTTGGCGGCCCACTTGCAATAGGCCCACAGTTTGGGAATCACTGGCCTATCCTATTCCAGACAGTCCAGCATCAACCAGACCTAACAGCCTCTAAGATTTATCCCCATAAGCAAGGCATCAAGGTAAACTGAAAACAAATCCACAGGTAAGTTCGACAACTGTTAGGGACCAGGAGACATTACTGTCTCAGTCTGCTGCTCTTCATCTTTGTGCAAAAGCAATTTTAAAAATCCTGTTCCTTCCTGTGTATTTGTGTTGACTTGTTTCTAAGATCTCTAGAGTAACTGCTCTAAAACATAAAGTAAGATGCTCAGATTTATGGTTCAAAGGTTATTTAACTTTTTATAACATGCCTCTTCATGTTGTAAATGGCATATTACACTGTGCTATCATTTTTGTGTTTTTTTAATCATGAAAACTTAGTAAAATGCTTTGAGCGTGTACTTTTTGCACATGTTCAGGCCCTCATATTAATATTTTTATAATATTAGCCAGTTAATCCCATACATTTCTACTTGCTAGGCTGCAATTCTGATGACAATGAATACAGTCTCAGATAGTGAAAAGAAGAGCTCATAGCCTGCTCTTTAAAGCTCAGGGCTTCATTTCCTTTACAGAGAGTGTAATGCATAGAAAACTCACTGTCACACCTGAATCTCCACAGGAAATGTTTGCATTTTCCAAAAGAATCGTGGGCAATGCAGGCCACGTGTTCTGCAAACATGTGGAACACAAAGAGTGTGGAATTTCTTTTTAAAAAGTGTTTCAAAGTATCAAATATTTTTTCGACTTTATCTTTCAGCATAGTTTATACAAGAGCAGCGGTAAATCAGTGGCTTTGTCCTTGACAGCAATGCTGTCTGCAACTCACACTTGATTTACAAGGTCTTTATGCTCTGAGACAACTCAATACACCACATATACAAAGAACAATCTGTGCTTCTTGTTATGCGGATCGATCTTGAGACAAACTAATCACCGTTGTGACAACTTTGTTTCTAAAAAGTGACATTAGCATGCAGAGCATAAAGGGTTACCTTGCACGGATTATGAAAATGCCCTTGTTCAATGCACAGAGAAGTATTAAACATTTAAGAACAATGCTGCTTTCTTTATATCAGGATATACTGCAGGTTGACAGTCGCTTTAAAAGCATGATGTAGCATTTAATCAGCTTGGAGAGTAGAAAGATGCAGAAAGATGTACAGTTACAGACATGCTAATGTAAGGTGTTGATTTTTTCACCTCCTCTCTAACACATATAATCCCAGCATGTGTTATCAGGTCAGACATGGCAGAAGATCAGCAGACATGAAAAGCACATTAAGAAGCTGCGTTCACAGGCCTAGCCAGCTTCAGCCAGAACCAGTGAGGCGAACACAGAGAGGCTGATGGGAGAGAAATGCACCGAGTTCAGCTCAGGAGGTGTGTGAGGTCTCCGAGTCTGCCCCGTGTATGTGTGGGAAGAGAGCGAGCAGACTGCTGGGAGCACGAGTACAAATAGATGTGGTTTCTCATGTGTCTTTCAAACATGGGTTGCCAGTTGGGTACATGGGCATGTGAAAAGCGGAGAGGAGTTATGTTTTAACGAGAAGAGAAGTCACTGCTGTCTGCTCACATAACTGTTACATAACACGATCCAGACGAGTGGACAGGACGGTCTCGGCTACAGCCCATCTGAAAGGCACAAAGCAAGTTGGATGACCTTGTGTCTGAAAGAGCATCGCTCCCAGACTGGTGTTAACTACAGGAAATGATGACATCTTACACAAAGATGATAACCTCCTCACCATTACTAGAACTACTGCTTGGCGGTTATATGCTTACTTACTATATACTCAGTGATTTTTGACCTTGACCCTTCTGCAGCAAGTGTCACAACAGGACACAAGTCTACATTTATAAGTGTCCTAGCAAGAATTATTCAATTAAAATAGGCTGTTGCATTGTAGAGAAATTGTTGTTAACAGATATAAACAGAATAGAAAAAATAGCATCAACATCAGGGATATACAGTGCAGGTGCTGAAAATAATTGACAATTCTGCATCGATGCAGAGGCAGGTCATTTTAACCAGTTCCCCTTTCAAATGAGCCTGATATTGATGCTTTTTGACTGTAGTATGTCTTAAATAGCACAGATTTTCTTGTCTTTATGGCAGCACTAATCACAAACGATGCTACTCAACCAATTAAATTCTTAACTCAGACCAGACTGGCGTGTGAATGTGGAAGTACTCAGGAGTCAGAAGCACAGGAATATGAAACAGTTCAAGAAAAGTTAGGAGAGAAAAAAGTGAAAAGACATATAAATGAAGAATGGACAGACTCTTGTATGCTCAATGTTCCCACTTAAAGTGTAACGCACCGTTGTATGTTTGAATAACGTTGTGATCGTTAACTGCATAAAATTATATGAGAAAACAGACATCTGTGGAGCAAATGCATCATAGGATGACATGAAAAACAAATAAACTAAGGAAGCTAAGCTCAAGTAGGAACCTGTTCCTATCTGCCCATGACATTTCAGTTTCAAACATTTACAAAATTGTAAACTAAATCATTGTTAACTCATATTAGGTTAATTGAAATGGGCCAGTATTATTAACTAACCAGACCTGGCAAAATCAAACAACGTATTAACAATGTTCCCTTCAAGCTACTATAGTTCTGATTAAAAATTCTTTAGATGACACAGGAGGCCAGCTGTCACATTTTCAGTTCTGATTTAAAATCTTAACAGAGTGATATGAAAATTATTTTTCTACCTAAATGAGAAATGTGTGAGAGTGAGGACAGGAAAGAGAGAAGGTGATAAAGATGTTTCATTACACAACAATGTCTGTCAAAAATATTTTTAACCATAAACTAAGAGAAGGGGAAAACCTACTAAGACTATTTATTTTCCTTTAACCAAAAGCTATCTCTTATGTGTTTTTAAATGCAAACCTTTTACTTGAAACATCATATTTATTCTAATTTTAATCATTATTCAATTTCACTGAAATGTATTTAATGTCTCAAATGTGTTGGATAGAAATGTTTCAATTTGAACAAAGGGTGGAAGAAACATGACTGACCACAAGGACAGGACACAACAAACATGCTTATGAATGTCATCATTACAGAAGCCCTGGGAGGACTTGCACACTTATATTTGTTTTACCAGGTTCACCATGACCATTGTGTTCTTTTCTAGAAATCTAGAAAATTTTACTCATAATCATAGGAAAACCTGCTTAATTATCCAAAGACAGCAACATCGAGTGTTTGATATTTCAAGGAAAACAGCCTAAATTTGCTGGTTATTACAAAATGTATGGATGTATGACCACTTAGGGCTCCTGTACATCATAGATTTTCTGCCACAGTTACGGTGAAAACAGCTGTGCAACCCACTTTTGGTTCCTGAATTAGACCACAAATAGGCCTTTTAGACCGGCAGGGTTCCGGATAATTTTGAACCGGCCGGCACGTTCAAACCAGAAAAAAAAACTGTTTCTGAGCCTGAAAAGTCGGTTCTCAGCTGGAACCAAAAAATAGTGGTTCTCTCTTGGGAACCGTGACATCATCAGTGGGCGTGTCACATTCTAGGTTGTGAAGACAAGCAGAAAATAGAAAACAGGTGGTCTGCTGATGGGACCAAATGTTTGGTTGTAATCTGGGCATTGACAGATTTCAAGGTGAAGCTGGAGAGTAGTACACGGAAGAGCATGTTATATGCTCAACCTGTGGAAGAGATGATGTCCGTGTTAATTTAACTCCCATCATGTGAGTTTATATGATTGTCACATGTTCTGATTTCAAATAAGACTTTAAAAAGTGTTCATATTTAACACTCTTACAGTATTAATTTTTTAACACTAACAGTGATGTTTTTTGCACATTTAAGTGTACTTTAAATACAATAATGTGTTCTCTGTTATTTTGAGATATCTACAACTTAAATTTTTGACACACAGAAATGCACTCTTCATGCTTGATAATTCCATTTCATAGCAAATACCTGTCAGGTGTCTTATGACTACCTTTAATAGAGAGAACGGCACATATTGCACCAAGCTGCGAGCCAACTTCAAGCTATACTATAGAATTAACCCTTGCCACAACCAGAAGCTGACTGATGTAGTGGACCATTTCACTCATGGTGCAGAAGTGTTTATCATCAAAAACAATAATCCACCAGAAACAAAGCAAAGGAATCCCAGCAATGATCGCTGTCCAACACGCAACATCTTAACACATCTTCACACATCTTAAACACATCTAAACACTCTGCCGTGGGGCATGATGGGAAAACTCAATCCCCTTAATTTGAAATTGCAGCAGGCAGAGCCTAGATTAAAGAAATTACACTTTGGGGTTAAAATCAACTCTGAAATCTTTAACACTAAAAATTAAATATGTCCATCATGTCCTCCCACTTTGGTTCCACTCACACTGGTGTGAACACGGGCTGGTTCACCAGAGAGCACCAAGGTTCTGAGACTCCAGAACGGAACCAGAGCCAGAACCAGAACCATGTCTGTCTGAAAACACCCAAAGACATGCTAAACTGATGCTAGTCTTATATGCAGATTGACAAATTTCAAAGCTTAAGGCCACAGAACAAGCCCCCCTGTTGGAGGATGTGGGACTTTTTATGAGTTCTATACAAGTCAGGTATTTCCACTTCTCCAAACATTTGAGATTTACAATCTTTTTTGACAAAAGAAACTCAGTAAAATGTTTCTTCCTTGAAGAGGAAAGAGTTGCATTAACTGTACAAAACTCGTGGACCTCTGTCACCTCAATGACTGCGTGATAGGACCCCCTAAACCAGCCTCAATTGTGGCCGATGGTCTCTAAGCCAACATCTCAATGAAGGGCAACACATTTAACCTCTGGTTGAGTACTGAATCAACACACACAAACACACACTGGTAGCAATTCCTTCCCAGGCACTTTCCTCCGAAAAGCCTCAGAGCCGGCTGTTGATTCAGGAAAGATTGCTGCATTAGAGTATGGTCGAGGTCAAATCACACTTACTTGAGGCCAATTTGAAGGTCATTTTGTTCTTGAAATGTGCAATAATAGAGCTCCGATCCTTGGAACAAAAAGTGAGGAAAACTGGCAGAGCTGAGACAGGTCTGGGACTAGATTTTCAAACTTTGCTTTGCATATTTTGGCATTTTCAATTCTTGTTAAGTTTGCCAGAAGCCGTTTTTGGTCAGAAGCTCCTCTTTGCCCAACAATGGGTCAAATAAGTAAAGTTTAAAGTGCTACTTGCTTGAATAAATGTATTCATGAGCCTGTTTTTCATACTTTAGTCTAAACGAGTGGGTGATTTGTTTTCACCATCGGAAATGAAATGAAATGCTGGGAGTGTGAGGGTGTTAGACTGACTGAGCTCTGCCGGGTTGTCAGTTCAATTCCCAGCATGCCCGCCCACATCGAGCCGCGCATTAATGCAGTTAGTGTTTACTCTCAATGCAAAACACCCTGAGCGCAAACTTCTGCCAAGAACACAGCACAAACACACACCAGTGACATTCATCAACTTTAGACACCTCAGGACTGCAACGCCTGCCAACAAAAACTCCTCTAATCCATTAGCATCCCAACAAAGGCTGCAAAGATGAATAATGTGTTTGAGGCATCCGGATGAGAATCATGCAGAAATATGTCTCATACACCAGATGCTGCTGGTGTGGGTGGTAGGAGGGATTTTTCGATTTTTTTTATTTAGTTATTTTTATTAGGCATTTTTGCATATAACCTTTGAAGAACCTTTAGAGAACAGGCCCTTGAGATGTTTACATAAGGCTCTGGCATGAAAGCTGGGGTGTGTTTGCTAAAGCAACCCTGGCTCTGCTCTTCACAAACAGTATGCAGCGTTAGATGATCTTTTTTTTTCCATCTATTATATAAGAATAAACATACTCATGCATGCTTTCAGCCAGTCACTTGTTCTTTTCCTCTGTGTGTATGATAATGTAGATGACCTTACACTCAATGGCAGAGTTAGAGTTAAAATAACCTGACTGCCTGCATACTCAGACACATCCACTGAAAAACTGAAAATAGGGAACTACAAGGAAGGAATTTGATGCAGCAAATAAGGGCCCAGATATCAAAAGTCCTCTATGTTTAAATGCAAAGGCTTGGATGCACCACGTCTGAGGTTTAACTAAAAATCTTTGAGTATCATCTCCCACTTTCAAAACATTTCCAACAACCACTCTCTGACCATCTATAGACCAATGCCCACTGGAAGCCTTGTTGAAATGTTCATTTCCACAGTAGAATCAACCATGACTAGTAATCTGACATGTCAGACCGTATATCCATAGAAAGGGATATATTTTACCTCTATCAGGGCAACAACCCATAGATGGTGTTTAGGAAGGGCAGAAACGTAAAACATAAAAATTCCAGGACTTACACTGGGTCTGTCGCGGGTCTTTCATGGCTGTGCTGCTGTTGGGCCACATGCTTTGCCGTCTAGCACCGGACTGCTTGACCCATGAGACTGAGGAGTTCACCCAGTAGTTACAGAATCATGCCCAGGCATACGAGAAGATACTACAGAAGTGCTATAAAAACATAAACACATGTGAAGCTGGAGCTGGAGAAGGGTGGATTTGCTTAGATGTGTCTCTTTTTTGGTCCTTTCATTTGAAATTTTTGTGCTTCTACCATGGGTAAGAACCTACTCATAAATAAATGCACTGCTTCTTGTCCCTCTGTGATGCTGACATTGAGCACAGCTACACCCCATTATGACATATTATTGATGTAGGCAGCCAAGGTCAAGCTCAACTGTATCTCTTTAATCCGGGCCTTTTCACCCCGATTGTATGGCAAATGTCAAGAGGACAGTTTTCAGGCCCTTGGGACATCCACAGCATAACCAGGGGCTCACAGCAACCCTACTACTTACCAGGACTGTGCCCAGATTGTCAAATTTCAAAGCTTAAGGACTGTGTCCTTACTTAGCTCTAAAGGTGTGGACTTCAACAGATTTTCCCATGGTCCCAGTAATATGCAAGGACATCCAGAGCACAACAGAGGTTGTGTCAATCCTCCTTCCTGCCCCCAGGTGTCTTACTCAACACATCTACGCCTTACTTCAGCCACAATATTTGGCCAAAACATGATGAAAAGTTCTGCACAGTACTGTCTAAAAATGCCAAATAATTTCATCAAATACCAACAATTAACATGTTGTCAACCTACATAAAAACTACGGCTAAAATGAGCATAGTAAGATATTTCTGACAAAATAATAACAATATAGTTTCTAAGGTTTTAGATTTTACAGTGTAAAACCAAGGTGCACTATTTCTAAAATCCTAGGTAGACTCAAAGACGTCACATTTCAAAATCTCCCATAAATATGTTCATATTTGGAATCAGTGTATGTTTGGCATGCTGCGTAAATGATTCAAACATAAAATTATGCTGATTTTTAGATGAACACTGATTCTCAAAGGGGGTCCTGGGACTCTTAGGGGTACTTGTGGCTGTTTCAGTTAATCAGCAACAGCTTTTATCTCCCTATTAATACATTAAAATAGTAAAACATATTTCACATTTGTTCTGAAATAAAGCTAATCAGATTGGAGACCCTGGGATAGATCCTGTCAACTAGAGTCTTAAATTTTGTTCTGTCTTACTTGTGTCAGTCAGGGGTCCTTGATATGAAATCTTGAAACCCACTGGTGCAGCTGATTTAACTCACTGATGATTTTCCAAAATTTCTATAATTCTCTCCTGCTGGTGTTTCTGATCCAAGCCTGTCATCTCAGCTTCCTTTTCTATGCTGCTTTAATTTAGCTGCTGCAATGATTTAATTATCAACCAAACACAAATTAATAACATTTCATCATATTTTCAGAGAATTCACCAGAAAAAACAAGTCGCTTCAGATGCACTGAAGTCAGCCAGACAGAAAACAGTCTGTTTACTTAGATTTCCTGGAGCATGGTGTGAGAAGATCAGCCCAAAAATACACACTATACTCTTTTACATGAAATGGTGCAAGGAGATGCATGCAGGTAAACACGGAGGAAACCTGCAGACACTATCCACATTAAAACAGCTGAAGACGACGTTTTTCCCGCATAGATTCATCAAATAAAATGATGCAGTCCGTCTGCAGTTCCTTCATCTATCACAGCTGCACACAGCCCCTTCCTCACTGTCCAATATGGCTGAAACACCTGCTAAATCCCACACACACAAAGAGACACACTCCTGCTCTGCTGATGGCTCATTCTTGCCGATCCAGCAGAACAGCAGCGATGCTTTCGTAGCGTCTTCACCCCGAACAAAAGAAATCAGGTGACCCTATTGGGATCCAATAGACACACACTCTCACACAATCCATCCGTCCGTCTCAGTCAATGTGTTCCAGTGGAGTGGGAGGTAAATAAGGATGTGGCTGAGCTGCTGCATTGACTTGTTATGGGAACCCCCTGGTCTGTTTGATTACATGTAACATACAGGAGCCGTGGAACAAAGCAGCTCTGGCAGCTTACAATTCCCTCATCGCCTGCTCGCTTTTTCTCGCCTCCAATTTTCTTACTGTCACTCCCTCATCCACCAATCCCTCGCTTTCCTCTCCAACCAGGCCTGCCTTATTCCTCACCCCTCGACCTCAAATGCCTCTCCTTTCATTTTCTGCTTGTAAATGCATCATTTTTTGGATGAAACTCCCTCTGCTCTCTCTCCTGAAAATGACCCGTCTCCCCGCTCCGCCAGCTATCATCACAAATCACTCTGACCTTTCATACTCGACGAGGTCACCGTCATCTGATCCCGGTCCAAGGCCGTCCCTGCTAGCCAAATACGCACGGACAGACCGGCGCACAAGGCCCTGGCAGTGTTAGCAGAGCACAAATAAGCCGGCATCAATCACACACAATTAGTCCCATTAGAAGTCTGGGAGGGTGGAGAGCTCCTCCACAGCCGGTCTGGCAAGTGCTGGTAAAACCCAGTATTACTCAATCAGATCACTTCAAAGTGCTAATTATATCATTCAGTAATCATGTGACATGTGAGTGGGGTTTAATAATGAAAAGTTGCTTTATTTATGCCACATCAGTCAGCAGCCTACAGGGATACAAGAGCTTTTAAATAAAGATTTAGCAGCATTTTCACCAAAGTTGCTCTGTAGTCCCAAAAGAGCACTACAGCAAAAACCCACACAGAAATAAACTTATTTAAAAGATTACTCTTATGATGGGTCCCAAATTCACAAAAAACACTGCATATACATAATCAAGTGTCCTCCAGGGTGTGCTTCCAGTGGACAAATCATAGTAAAGTGCCCTCTAGGTGCCTTACTTTGGACAACACCTGATAAAGTGCCATTCATGCTGCCCTCATAGTAGACAACAAATGATCAAGTGCCCTCCAGGGCACCCTTCCAGTGGATAAAATGTGATAACGTGCCCTCTAGATCACCTTGAAGTTAACAGAACATGATAAAGTAACCTCCAGGGATCCCTTTCATAGGGATATACATGATAAGGCGCCCTCCTCATCTCCTTCCAGTGGAAAAACTTGACCAAGTACCCCTAAGGTGCCATGCAGTGGACAAAAAATGGTAACGTGCCCTCTGGGGTATCCTTCTAGTGGGAAATACATGATAAAGTGCCCTCTGATCCATCTTCCAGCCGGCAAAACATGATAACATGATAAGTGCCCTCTAAGGTGCCCTACCAGTGGACTGAACCTTAAAAAAGTGCCCTGTAAAGTGCCCTTCCAATGGGTAATGGTGATAACGTGCCTTCTAAGGTGCCCTACTTATGGGCATAACTGAAAAAGTGCCCTTTTAAGTGTCCTACGAGTCAGACAATACTTGATTAAGTCCCCAGAGGTGCCCTGTGGACATAACGAAAAAAGATGCCTTTTAAAGTGTCTTTCCAGTGGACAGTGGTTATAAAGGTGCCCTACTAATGGACATAACTTTAAAAAGTGCCCTTTAAAGTGCCCTTCCAGTGGGACAATACATGATAAAGAGTCCTCTTTATTCAAGTGCCCCTAATGTCTCCTTCCTGTGGACAATGGTGATAAAACGTCATTTAAGCTGCCCTACTAGTGGAGAAAACTTGGAAAGGTGCCCTTTAAAGTACTTGACAAAGTGCCATCTTGATCTAAGTGCCTCTAAGGTGCTTTTCCAGTTGACAAAATATGAAAAAGTACCCTCTAAGTCACCCTTCTAAAGGGAAATGCATATAAAATATGCTCTGGGTGTGTTTCCCAAGAGGAAAACTGACAAAGTGCCCTCTAAAGTGTCCTTCCAGTGTAGAAAATGCGATTAATTCCCCTCTAAGGTGCCCTTCCAGTGGGAAATACATGATAAAGTGCCATCTATATCTCTTTCCAGTGGAGAAACGTAGTAAAATCCCCTCTAAGATGACCCTCCAGTGGGAAATAGATGATCAAGAGCCCTCTAAGTGCTGTTTCAGTGGAAAAAAAAACATGGTAAAGTTCCCTCCATTTTGCCCCCTTATTCGACACAAAGTACTTAATATCCCTCCTCTACTCTTAAGCTCAACAAAATATGCCACATCACCAGTGACAACTGCTTCAGTAAAGCAGTCATTCTCCAAACTGAAGCTGATTAAGACCCAGCTCAGAAACAGATGCTGGGAAAACAGGCTCTCTAATTATGTGCTGCTATCCATTGAGAGGGACGTCCCAACTGGCCCAAACAAGGTAATTGATTTCTTCAAACACATGGCCAAAGAATAAATACTTTATTACAGAGGTGGAGTAGGTATTATCACAAAGTACAAAGATTATTCCGACCCAGGGTTTCCAGCTATTTCACCATATGTGCATGGACATTTTTTTGATCATATTGCATACAGCATGTGCTCTTTTATTATTTTCGCTCCTGCTCCTCAGACATCCTGAGTCCACCACTGAGCAAAAGCAGCATAAAGTAGCACTAGTCAATGCTCTTTAGGCTCAAACCAAACACAAGGCAGATTTTAGAGGTACAGGCTTGCACATAAAATCTACAAAAGCACGCCATCAGAAGCAAAGTCCTCCTGTGCAAGAGCAATATGAGCTGAAAATGTGACTTGGCAACTTGAAAACATCTCAGCTTGAGCACCAAACTTTGCTTTTTCCAAGGTCTTATGTCTCCACTTTATAAACATACAGAGACAAAAGATGGAGAGAAACTAGAGAGAAACAAAAGCATCAGAGTCTCTGGTAAGTTTGAATATTAGTCAAATGTACTCAAAGCATGTCAATCCACACAAAAACAAAGACACACACACAAGAGTCAACAAGGACACTGAGACAGAATGACAACCACAGTCTGCAACATGTTTTTGATCTAGGAGTCAAAATACTTCCTGCACTGACACTAAAACTGGGCAGTGAACATGACTTTTCTGTTCAAGAGTATCCTCAACACTTGATGACAATTATAAGGCGCACCAGCTTTCACATGGTCTTCAGTCTCCCTCTTTAGAGGATTTCAGACTCCAAAATATGATACATTTTGAAGACGAGATGGGAGAGATGCTTTATCAGAAACTATATTCAAGTATACAGGGATGACTTGTTCACTTGAAGGAGCAGTAATGTTGTCAGTGTTTTAAAAAAGTTGACATTTTTAGATGTGCATAGATATTTTTCTGGATGGCATCTCAGGCATTTCTAATTGTATGACACCATAAGTTCAGGTTTAAGTATGAGATTGATGGAAAGACTGGGACCGCATCAGCAGCACCCAGAACTTGCTGGAGGAATTATACATTCCTTCTGGACTGGGAACACCTTAAGATCCCCCAGCAGGAGTTGAAAAGTTGTTGCTGGAGAGAGGGATGTTGACGTCAACCTGCTTGGCCTGCTGCCACCACGACCAGGCCTCAGATGGACAGAAGAAAACAGATGGATGAACAATATCACTTTTTAAAATTTGGTTATGACCCATTTGGGTAAAGAATTTCCAAGTTATTTTATTTGTTTTTAAATTAACAAAATTTTATAGGACACAAGATTTTACTCAATTCTTATTTTTGAAACAAATATGTGGGTAGAAAATGTGCCTTTTATTCCACTGAAAATAACACGTGCACATTTTATTTTCAACCTCAATAATAACCACTCTCATCAAAGAAACAAAAAATAAATTTAGATTTTTGCTGTAGTAAAATAGTGTTTGCACAACTGTATGCCAGAAACTAAAGTAGAAGATACTGAAATGCCTTTAAAGGAATAAAATGAATATGAGAAGAGGCAAAAAGATAAAAAAAGAGCAAAAAATTGATAGAAAGTGGCAAAAATTGGCAGAAAGTGGTGAAAAAAGTAGTGTCAAAGATGCAAAAAAGTGGCAAAAAATGGGTTAAGAAAGGCAAATAAAGTTAAAAAAAAAAAGGGAGGGGGTTAAAAATGGTGAAAGGAGGTTATAAAGTGGCAGAAGTAGGTTAATGGTGCAAAAAAAAGGTGATAGTTGACCAAAAAATGGCTAACTAGAGTCAAAATTGAAGGGAAAAATGTAGAAAAGCAGTTAAAAAGTGGCAAATGACAACAAAAGGTTGCAGAGGCAAAAGTGCCAAAAATGGGGTAAAAATGGCACAAAAATAGGCAAAAGTTAGCAGCTACAGTATTGAAAAGGGGTTAAAATGTAGCGCTAAAAGGTGAAAAGTGTCAAAGAAAAGGATAAAAGAGGCAAAAATTGTAAGAAAATGGATGAAAAAAGTGATCTGAGTGGTAAAAGTTGCACAAATAAGTAATTGAGCATCAGAACCCAATAATCTTGACACACTTCTCAGCTCCAAAATGAGGTAACTGTTAGCTAGGAGGCTAACACCATTGCTACTGATCCAACACACCTGCTCTGATATCATAAATAAATCACAACGGTGGGGGGGGCAGCCAATTCTGTGATGTTAAACTCGTGCTGTATACAATGCCCTGCTGGGCTACATGGGTGAATCTTCTGATCGATTTTACATGCAGCCAACAGCTGACAGACGAGTGACTGACACTCAGGGTCAGATGAGAACGAGACAGGACGAAGCAGTGACTGAATCAAAGTCACAGAGAAACAAATAGTAACACTCTGAGCCATCTGTGTGAGCCTGCGAGTATACATGTGCTAAATAAACGTATTCTCCTCACAGAGACTCTGCACAGGTATTTTGCAGCAGCATCTAATTATTTCACACCATTATGATTCTCCATCTGCAGGTCATGTGCAGCTTTAGTAGCAGCGCGGGGCAGGAGGAGGAGTGGGTGGGAGTAGTGATCCGAACAGGTCAGCTCTGTTTCTTCAGCTGCTACGCTAAGGATTTAAGAGTGTCAGGGACATCTTTGTTATTTACAGTTTAGTATTGTATTGTGTTATAGTAGCTGCTGCTTTGCTTTTCTGTGGCATATTGATCTTGTGAGATTGTTTTCCCCTCAATGAGAAATCTTGTGGCATGAGATCTCATCACACGTGTATTTAAGACACCAAAATGCTGTAATTTTCTCTCATGTCTGACCACAAAAACAGATGTGTTTGACCAAGAAGCCACTTCTTATGCTAGACAAGAACTCTATTCTCTAAATCAGCTGTTAGGTGTGCCTGATGTTAGCATTAAATTCATACGAGAGGTCAGGTATGGGAGTGTATGCCAGTTCAGCACTTTGTCGTGTCAGCCTTAGTCCTGCACTGCTCCGGTCTCCTGATGGCCATCCTCCAGGCCTGTGCCAGGCCAAGTGCAGGTATCCCCCTGGCTGCCCCTCCATGACGCACGCAGTCGCCCCTGGCATCTGGACCGACCCACCAGGTCCTGAGCACTCAGTATGAGGTGAGCTGGAGATTGATACCACACAACAGATACTAACCTGCATCTGTGCATGTTACATTATCACCTGGTGGGCCAATATCTGCCAACAGTATCCCTAAGGAGTAATTCTACTATTTTCTTTGTACTTTTGAAAACTACTGATCTTTATATTGACTAAAACAGTCTCATTTTAAAGTTGATTTGAAAGTAACCAAGATTTTGACAATCTAATTGCAGTAGCTTGCTCAGCATCATGTTGGGAAATACCAGCTGTAAATTACACATGACATGAGGTGTCGTCTGAGGCGCAGCAGCATAATAAGGCAGCAGGTAAAGAAAAACCATCCGACCGCCTGCCAAACAACATGATGCAGTCAAGTCACCCCAAAGACTCGGACAAGACAGGGCATCAAGCGAAGCAGCACGCCGCCGCACAAACAGGATGATCCCACAGGTTACGCCGAGACTCCCTCGCCCTCAATCACTTCCCTCCTCTCTCTGTCAGTCCGCCTCTATTGTTCTGTGCAGGGACGATGCCCTCGCTCAGCCTGCTGCAGAAAGGATGGATGCAGCGGTAGCGAGGGAGGGAGGTGAGGAGGAAGTAAATGAGATCCCGATGAGATGCCAAGGTGCGTTAGCGGTGAGGCGTGGGGGAATGAGAAAAGCGGCCTGAAGGGAGGGGAGGGGGGGGAGTGGCTAGATTGACTGTGTGAGGTGTATGGGATAGTGGATGCAGGGCTCTGCTCCCCCCCTTGAACATATTAGTGTTTGCTAAGTCAGCTCAGGATGCAAGAGGTATTTCCAGGAGAGGATGAGAGGACATATGGACAGAACAAATGCAGAAAAAAAGAGCTACAGAATTTGCAAGAAAGAAAAACTGAAGAAGGGGCAAGAAGACAAGTAGTAAAAGGGAGAGTTACAACAAAAAAGGGATGAAACACTGAAACTAAGCTGCTGAAAGATTAAATAAGCACAAGGACATCTGCAAAAGAGACATCTCATGAATAAGTGAGCAAAGAGACGAATGAATACTGTAATATAATCTAAAAGAGGGGCTTAAATATGGGCTAATTCATCTGAAATAGAGGAAACTTGGGCAAACACTTCCTTTGTTAAATCACAACTGATTTCCACTCAAACAGGTAGTCAAACTGCCTCAATTCATTTGCATCTAAACTAAAAGAAGCAAAAAATCCTCTCTGGTGTTTCTTCTATCTCCCAAATCCTTGAGAACAGCGAGAAGAGCCGGTGCCAATAGCAGCCTTCAGGAGCACATTGCTTTCACAGCAATTAATCGCTGTCACAACATCAATTAAACAAAAGCTAGCTTCCAAATCCGGCTACCCAGCATTCCAGGGAACCAAATCAATCTGGCAATGAGTCTGAGCGTGTGTGCATCCAAAGCCGGGGAGGAAGTGTGTGCAAATAAAAAGAGCGTGCGGACTGATTGTGTTTGTGTGCAGTAAAGCATTCCCCTTAAGTGCCGGCAAATGTCACAGCATGCAGGGTGCATGTGCGTAAGAATGTGCCAGGTTGCATGCAAGTGCAACATATATGTCAGCCGAGTGTGTGCATTTGATCATGGGTTGCGTGTTTGCACAGGAGGGCATTAAATGTGTGTCAATGATGTATGGCTTTGGAGAGTGCACGCATGCCAAATGTTCATATAGGGTGCTGCATATGTGATTGGATGATGAGTGTCTGTGGCTATAAAGCCTCTCTTCAGACAGAGCCTGGGGTTCTGAAGCCATTATGCATTTCCACTTCTCAATCTAGGCACTGATTAGGATCACTTTCCTGGCTTTATCAGAGACAGCATGTTAAGAATATGCACGCACAGAGCACACAACACTGTGTCCAAGTTCAAATCATGTGTTTTATAGATTTTCAGATTGTTTTGCGGTGGATTTATGAGTGTGGCTGGTAAACTGTTGAACCCCAGCAGGATCAGGCACCTTGAGGCAAACGCGCAGGGGCAAAATAAACCCAAAGAGAAGCGCCAAACGTGCGTAAAAACGCACATATCATCCACGCGATTACCATTTATAAACGTCCCAAGTTATACTCTAATGTAAAGCACGAGAAAGTAGCCAAACAAACAGCTGATCTCCTAGCGGAAAGACCATCTGTGCAAACGCATGCACGAGGCATCATCCTAATGTCTCCTGTGCTGAATCAGAAACTGGGAGAGTATGTAAAAGACAAAGAAACCAGTTGCACAGAGATGCCGTGACAAAAGCTGAGCACACGATGCAAACGTTTGTGACAACCTACCGGGGGGTTCTCTCTCCAAACGGGAACCAAAGTGACTTTTCCTCTCTGAATAAATCATAAAGTGGATACTGAGGCAGACAGTGGTTCTTTTACAGTATGTAGCAGCAAGAATGGAAGACTTGTAGGCTGCTTTTTCAGTCTGTAGAACAAGATTATTAAACATGTTTCCTTTGTCTGTGATTTTTTTGTGTGCGTATTTGAGCGGTTTAGGATAAAATTAGACATTCTATGGACAATCTCTGTCATGCCCGCCTGCTGTGGGTTTTCCTGCAGTTCTGTGGCAGCATTTGACAGTCTAATTGAGTCCTAACGCCCTCATGAGTTGATTTTAAGAGGAAACGCTTTGAGTTTAATGAGCACAAACGCGTAAAATGTGTCTCAGAGCTTCCTGACGCGTCAAGCTTAATATTTGAACTACAACTACGATACGAGGCATTCAAAGAGTGCTTTAACTTGGATTCTTTGATATGAGTGGAAGGATTACACCTGCTTCCTCTCGCAGGACAAGTGCAAATGCCAAACTCTGTCCTCCGCGGGCATCTGCCTGTCGATCATCGCTCCCCGCTGCTGCGGAGACCAGTTTAGGCACAAGCGAGCCAGAAACATCAGACATCATTCACGCGCGTTTTTTTTTTTTTTTTTTTTTTTTACATACCTTCCTCAGCGTGACAGCTTTCCTCTTTGTTCAGCAATAATATCCAAAGCACCGAAACCAGCGTTTTACGGAGATCCATGTTTGTCTGGCCAGTTCCACGGGGCTCTTGTCATCTCTCTCCAGCCCGCGCGCGACGCACCGCAGCAGAGACGCACTTCACTGTTTGAAAGGAGCTGAAGCCGTCTGGGCAAATAGTGCGGGATCCAGGCAGCCACACGGTCTATTTGATATCTCGGGGGAGGGTTTAACGGGAGAGATTGACACCGCGCGAGCGCAATGAAGTGGGATGTGGAGTGGAGGGTACGCGAGGGTCGACCTATCAAAGAGCTGCAACCTGAAATCTCAGCGCAGGTGTGTCTACTATAATCAGCCCAGTCAAGCCCGCAGTAAAGAGCCGTGTTTTTGTTAGTGGAGCCAGGATAGGTTCTACTGAAGACTTTAGTCATGATTTTACTGAGCCAGTCCTGCCCTTCATGATCACGGTAGCTTGGTTTTAAAGTGGAGTTGTGGACTAAGGGAGCAAAAAAGGGCAGCAGGTTCTCCTCATTTTATGCAAAGTGTTGTCCACAAAGATATAATTGAGTACTTTAAGTCACATAAGAATAAGCCAACACCCCCTAATACTGAAAGAAGAATTTTCCAGATGTGCTCATGAAAATATTTATGATATTCAAATGTTACTGTGGCTGATTGGACAGCATGGGAAGAAAAAGAAACGCTATAGAAATGAAAACTCTAGATTACAAAAATAAAAATCTATCAATACATGTTTATATATTTGACCACACTTAGATATAACTCATACTTTGTGTTTTATGAGCTGCTCAGAATAAAACACATGGCTTCATCTGGCTGAAGAGGACTGCACTTTATTTGTGTGTAAGGAGGCTTCAGACCCACCTCAGGCTGACCAGAAGTCTGGCTTAGACAGCATCACCAGTGTGGCTACTTAATGAACTTTAGAAGTCCCCCTACAGCAGCCAATGGGTGACAGCATTGACTTCACCTATACTTCGATGAAGTTTATGGTAACTGATATTTGTTGAATGGTTATCTGGTGAATGCAGTAGCACAGTAGAGACAAATTAATCACAGCATTTAATGTTACATGTCATGATGTGAAGTGATGCGGCATTGTTTTGTCATGTTACAATGTGTCAAGTGGCTCTGCATTAAAATAACACTGCATTATGTGATGTAAGTGATGTGAGTGGTAAGTGATGTTATGTTAATGAAAGGTGATGTTTCATGATGTCACGTTAAGTGGTGTTATGGTAGGTCACGTTTTTTTTTAAGTCATGTAGCATGACATGATGTAAATTGTAAATTGATGTTACGTCAAGTGATGTTATGATAATGCATTAAGACACATTTTAAGTGCCATTATTTTATGTTAACTGATGTAATGATACTTTAAGTAATGTTACATTTAGTGATGTCACTTAAGTGACGTCTTGTTAAGTGATGTTAAGTAGTTATGTTACATTAAATGATGTTCCTTAAGCAATGTTACTTTCATAACATTTTTGAAAGTCGTGTTTTGTCAAGTCATGTTACATTAAGTTATGTTACGTTAAGTCATTCTACAATAAGTGATATTTCATTAGGTGATGTTACTTAAGTGATGTTTTGTTTAGGAATTTTATGTTATGCGATGTAATGTAAGGCAATGATTCTTTAAGTCATTTTACATAACATGATGTTCCTTAAGTGAAGTTTTTTAAGTGATCTTGTGCCAACTGATGTTACATTTAAGTGATGTTACGTAAAGTCATGCTACAATAAATTATGTTACATTAGGTGATGTTACTAAAGTAATTTTTTGTTTAGGGAATGCTATGTTATGTGACATAACATTAAGCAATGATACTCTTAGTAATGTTACATTACATTGTGTTACTTAAGTGATATTTTGTTGAGTGACATTTTGTTACTAAGTGAAGTTTTATTCAGTCATGTCATATAAAATGACGTTCAGTGATGATATCTAAGTGATGTTGTATCCAGTGATGTTACTAAAGTGTAATTTTGTTAAGTATTGTTACATTAAGTAATGTTACTTTAAGTGATGTTACATTTGGAAATGTTACGTGGAGTAATGTTTTCAGTATTTTTCGGTTAAGTCACGTTACATCAAGTTGTTATTTTAAGCGATATTACGTTAAGTCATGTTACATTAAGAGATGTTACGCCAAGAGACGTTACATTAAGTGATGTTATGTTAAGTGATGTTATGTTTAGTAATGTTACATTGAGAAATGTTTTATTAAGTAATTTTAAGCTACATCATACTACATTATGAGATGATATATTAAGTATGAGATGAAGAG
Source organism: Cheilinus undulatus (assembly GCF_018320785.1). Lineage (NCBI taxonomy): Eukaryota > Metazoa > Chordata > Actinopteri > Labriformes > Labridae > Cheilinus > Cheilinus undulatus. The sequence goes on along the minus strand of NC_054880.1, from coordinate 15,057,712 downwards.
ATGTTATGTTAAGTCACCTGGTCTTAAGTGTCATTAAAAGAAGTAATGTTTCATGATGTAACATTTGGTGATGTTACATCAAGGCACATTTTATTAAGTCAAGTTTCATTAAGCCACATTGCATTGAGTCATATGACATTAAATAACATTATACCTAACTGATGTTATGTTAAGAAATGTTGGGTCAAGTGATGATACATTCAATTCTGTTGCTTAAGTGATGTTATATTAAGTCATTTTGCATTTATCGATATTAATCGATAATGCTGCAGTAAATAATGTTTGTTATGTGACATTTTGTGTACAATAAGTGAAATTTTTAAAATGCATGATGTGATGAAAAAATGTAACAATGCAATAATGTTTCTTTAACTGACACTACATCAAGAGATGTTACATTAACCAACATTTTTTTAGTGACAGTATGTTAAGGGATATTATATAAACTGATGTTAAGCAACTTAACGTCACATAACATAATGTTAATTGATGTTCCATTACCTTAGGCCATTGTGTTGTGTTTACTGATGATACAGTGACTGATGAAACATTAGATTATGTCACACTAAGACATTTTATGTGATGTTATGGTCAGTGTTATTCTAACCATTTACGTCAAATGATGTTAAGTGATGATATCGTGACATAACAAAAGGCTTTTCTCTGAAACACCAAACTTTTAAAAAGATTAATGTCGTGACCATATGACAAAAACTCCATTCTGGATAATCAGAATATGTAAATTAAGTGATGTTACTGAGAGGATGCTTTGTTAAGTGATGTTGTGCTAAATCATATTGCATTAGTTGATGTTTGATGGACACTTTAAATAAAACCATGTAGAATGTCTGGTATAATTTCTCTGTATGTTATTGCACAAGAAATCCCCTTAAGCTTGTGGTCATCTTTGGTCCCTTCAGTAACTGCATGTCAGCAGTTTAAGGGTTAAGTAGCTGTTAGCAGCGAAACACACAACTCAATAAGAAAACAAATTCCTCTATATAAGAACACAGAGAACCCAATAATGCAATGCATCTTTGCTACAAGTCTGATACCTCTTTAACAGCCCAGCTCATACAGCAGACACCACCATTTAACACCAGTAATGTTTTTTTTGTTCCTGCACACAGAGAAAAACACAGAAGGATTTAATCAGAATAATTGATACATTTTAACATTTAACTCTCATTTTTTCCAGTCTAAAACTGACTAGAGATAATTTCTATAAAGGAAATCATTTCCCCTCCCAGGAAATTATTGATCTGATGTTGGTAAAAGTGAGAGGTCTTGGTCTTAGTATTCTGCTCAAGGTAAATATGGTTAAGCCTTTTTCTGCCCGTTTCTACGGAAGAGGGGAAAGAACTGAGACGTCCAAGTGTGCAGTTTCAATGTTTTGCATCATTGTAACACTTAGACCTGCTTATTGTTACCTTTCTCCTCCACTCACACAGAAAGAAGATGTGCTACCACATACTCAAGCATGGCTCCAACTGATGGTTCTCACATTTTTAGCTGACTGATGAGTGACATAATCTTTGGTAAAACTGAGACTAAAAGTAAAATCTTATTTGTTTTTCTTTGAGCATGAAGAAGTCAGTACTACATCCATATCCAGAAATTCATAAAGAAAATCTATAACTCCTGCTGATTTCCAACCATTAAGATGAAATGCATGGCTATATTTACACTTCAAGGCATTATAAGTCTTTGACTAGATGAAATTCTTAGACTAGTTACTTCCTTTCACAACTGTATACTGGCTTCAACATCTTCCTGAATAAGCTCTGCTTTTGTGGGCATTTTATCTTTTTCACATTTGTATCAATTTCAAATGTAATCATCTATCATTTGATGGTGACTGAGTCTTTGGGGGTGAAATATTTGGGGTTTGTAATACAGGATATTTAGAAAGAGTAGAGCTGCAGCAAAGAGACAATCCCTGAGAGAAGATTTATCTTAACTTGCATTGAGATATATGTTTAGAAAGATTATTTAAAGGGAATTATTTAGCAGAAGACTGTAAGTGGTAGCAAGAATTACTTCATGGTCAATACATTATTTCTTTTGCTCACTACAAAGATCACATACTTTCTTTTTGAAGGCCACTGGTGGACTCAGAGAGGGGGCAAGGGGGGCAACTGCTCCAGTGTTTGAAAGAATGCAGTAAAAGTGATGTAATGGATTACTTTTTGTTTCCTGCTAAATGAAAGAAATTTGACTATATACCTTCTAGGTGATCTCTAAATGAACATCCTTTGACTGTTTGCTCTTTTTGGTGCCCTCTAAAGCAGTGGTTTTCAACCTTGGGGTTGAAAATGGGGCGAGACACTGAGAGGGGGTCCCTAGATGCCTTAAAAAACTAATATTATTTTTTAAATCACACTATTGCCACTTTACACCAATTTTACCAAATGTCAACCCCTTTTCATGACTTTGTAACACCAATTTTGCCCATTTTAGAACATTTTTTGCCATTTAAAACCCATTTTTGTCAATTTCAAACCCTTTCCATCACTTTTTTCTGCCTGTTTTTGCCACTTTTAAACCAATTCTTGCCACTTTCTGCCTACTGTTGCCTGTGTTGACTCGTTGTTGCCTATGTCAATCACTTTTTACAACCCTTTTTGCTCATTTTAACAGTTAACCCATTTTTGCCAGTTGACATCAAATATCATCCCATTCCTCCTAATTTCCACCAGGTGGAAAGGTTGAGAACCACTGCTCTAAAGAACAGACTTTTAAGATTTGACCTCTTTGTTGTCCTTTAAATGGGCAAAGTTTTGGTGCCCTCTAAATGGAAAATATTTTACAATTTACCCATTTTGGTGTCCTCTAGATCAGGTGTGTCGAACTCAATCACAGCAGGGGCTGGAGTCTGGATTTAGGACTATCCTGAGGGCCTAACAGGGTCAACTTTTTAACAATAAACTGTTATCTTTGTTTCACCGGTAATAAAATATGAAAAAAAAAAAAAAAAAACTTAGTTAAAAAGATAAGTTTAAAGGCTCACAATCTGAGAAAAATAAATCTATTAGTTCAAAAAGGTCAAAACATGAAATTGAAATTAAAAAATATTGTTTTTTTATAGCAAATACATTAAAAAGAAGTTAAAATTATTTGTTTTAAAGGTCAAAATATGAAATAAATTTTTTTTAGTCATGAAATTAAAAGTAAAAATATGTTTCAAAATTTTAAATTGTGAGTCAAACAGGTCAAACTCTGGGATAATGAAGTGAAGAATTGTGAGATGCCAAATTGAAAATGTGAAATTAAAACACAAATTAATTTCTTTTCCCACATTCCTGACTTCTTATCTAAATATTTTTACTCATACTCTTTCAGATTTTGTGACTTAACAAGGATATCTTAAATCATCAAGGACACGTTCACATTTTTATACTTGAGGAAATCTGCAGACCTCATGCAGACTGATGGGCCAGTTATAACAGAAATATCATCTGATCTTGTGGGCCGGATTAAACTGTTCCATGGGCTGGATTTGGCCCCCGGGCCTTGAGTTTGACACCTGTGCTCTAGATGAAAAAGAATTTGTTGATTTGTCCTCTTAGGTGCCCTCCTAATGGACAAAACAAAAATTAAATCTCTTTGAAGCTCTTTAAACGGACAAAATCTGACAATTTGCCCCTTTTAGTGCTTTCTGAATCAAATATATTTGATGATTTGCCCTCTTTGGCGCTTTCAAAATGAACAAAATTTGATTATTTGGCCACTCTGGTGCTTTTTAAAATAAACAAAATTTGATGATTTTCCCTCTGTTGCTTTCAAAATGAACAACATTTAATGATTTGCCCTCTTCTTTGCCCTCTTAATAAACAAAAGTTAATGATCTCTGCTGCCCTCTTAATGAACAAAATTTAATGATTTGCACTCTTTGGTGCTTTCAAAATGGACAAAACTGACCAACTCTGTAAGTTCCATAGAGAAACGCTCTGAAATTTTAGCCTCTGGGTCTTACAAATGTTCAAAACAAGCCTTGCCTCATGACTATTTTAGATGAAATAGTATTAGGGCTTAAAGGGAACATACCGTATCAACACTTTTCAGTATTTTTCACATATACAGTCATTTGCATAAGTTTTAGGCATGAAGGGTGCTAAGGATTCATCGCAGGCCCCGATGTGCCACAGCCTTTTTCAACAGATTGTTTTCCCATGCCCCCAGTAATAATCAAGGAAAAATCCAAATGTAAATCCAGAGCACGACCTGGATTGTGTCAATTCTCCTCCCCGCCCTCAAAAAGACACACTCACCATTACACGCCTAAACTTAGCCTCAATTTTTGGCCCAAACATGCCTAAAAGTCCTGCGCAGTACAGGTACCCGGAGAGAATCTATGAATGCCCAGAATGTAAAATAAGCCAACCCAGTTTTTTATTCATAGTCTGCCTATTTCTGATAACACAAAATCTGACTGTATGTCCAGGATCTGCACTCATTGTGACATCACAATGGGTGTCATTACAAAAAAACCTGCACTCTGCCTGGTTTTCCACCCATGGATCTCCACCCACTGGAGAACACCCCAGGGGCAAAATGGGTCTGAAATGTCCCCTCGAGAGGAAGTGTCCTTAAAAAGATTAACTGGCCACACACTTACTGTAACAATACTGAGGCTGCATGTTGCGGCTCCTCACCATGTACCTCCAGCCTTGGCTATTTAGCTACTTTTCAAACATTAATGACGTGCTAATGAAACAGCTAGTCAGCACACCTAATTTTCCCCTTAAGCAAGCCCTGTAACTGCAGGACCATAACACAGCTCTGTGATAAATGCAATAAGTGCTTTTAATATCACACACACTCCAGCCTTCCACACTGTGTTTAACGGCATGCACACACACATACACTCTTTCATATGTGATCTATAATTACCAGTAAGACTCATTATCACAGCCCCTCCTCTCCCCATCCTCAGTCTCTCAGGCTCACACACTCAAACACACACCCTCACACACACAGATTACAGGCCATCAGCCAGACTGATCCTCCCCAGCAGGGGGCTGCTAGCCTCAGTTCTGAGAGCTGATGAACATGATCATCTGTCCTCCTCTGTGGTCATTACTCACCGAGGACAGAGGCCACCAGCCGCACTCACTCACTCTGTGAGTCTGCCTCACCAGCCATTACATACAGAAACACAGCACCTCTATTTTCTGCTCTAACCATACATACCCACCTCTACTACAACTCTGGTGAATTTCAGAGCAAAGTCCAGAGTACATTCATATTTTTCAGAGAAGCTATTAAATTTAAGTCATAGCCCATCCATTCCTTCAGTAAACAGGCCTGCCCACAGAACTGGTAGGCCTCTGAAAACCCCTGTGAAGGGGCCCTGCCCAGTTGTGAGGTATTGATGATGTATGTGTGCTAGATCGATGCATTGGTGCTAGCATCCTGGCTAACAGTTACCTTATTTGGGCGCTGAAAAGTGCATCAACTATTACTGGGTTCTGTTATTGGAATTATTTATTCGTGCTACTATTTCTAACACCTTTTCTTTACTTTTTTTTCCAGCCATTTTTGCTACTTCAATTTGCCACTTCTAACTAATTTTTGCTGCTTGTTTCCCATTTTTTGCCACTTTCCATCCATTTTTCACCACTTATTCATTAGCATGTTAATCACATTTTTGCCATTTCATGCCAATTTTTGGCCACTTTTTGCCCATTCTGCCACTTCATTTTTGGCATTTTAACCTTTATTGGTTTGCACATTTTTGCCCAAAGTTAGCCGCTTTTAATTTGGCACTTCACATTTTTGCTACTTTTTGCTCATTTTTGCCCATTTTTACAAGTTTTTGCCACTCTCAATCTATATTTTCCCTTTTTAACACATTTTGGCTGTATTTGTTCCACTTCTTTTTGGCTCTATCCAATATTTGTCCCTGGTCACCCATTTTTTTCCTCCAATTTTCCTCTTTTTGCCCTTTGTTGTCATATTTCACCCATTTTGCTACTGTTAACCAATTTTTGCCACTTTACGTCCATTTTTTTTTTACCACTTTTTACCCCTTTTGCTGCTTTCGGCCAATTCTTACCACCTTTCACTTATCCCACTTTTTTTTCTGCAACTTTTAACCTGTTTTCTAATTTTTCACAATTACGTAATTGTTTTCCATTTAAATTGTTAAAGTTTTCTCTGCTTTTCTGGCATTCTGACGTTTGTGTATATTATGACCTTGCAATGAAGTCTGACATTACTTCCCTTATTGTCATCATTCGTATTGTTAACATTACTAATTAGAAGGTAATTCTGTTTTTAGAAAAAATTTTGTTTGTTTGTTTGTTTTGTTTTATCTTTTTAAGACTATATAATGTTTCAATAAGAGTGGATATTTTTCAGGTTAAAAATAAAATTATTAATTATCTTTACAATGGACCATGATTTTGCTGACCTCCATGGGCCCCTGATTTGGCTTAACCCCACAAAGTCTCCCTTTAACCCCCTCTTATGGCCAGCCTTTACAAAAAAAAGATAAATATTAAAAAAAAAAAAAAAAAAAGGAAAAGAAAAAGAAAAGAAATAAGGACTGAATAGTGTACATGCCAGCTACTTTTTCATTTGCACATGAATACACTCTAGTGAGAGTGTTTTTACATATTGACAACAATAACTAATGCTGCTGTGCAGTTGTATGTCATTTTTAACAGAACCTGGATATCAAAAGTAGAAGTAGTCACTTTTTTCCGTAAGTAAAGCCAACATGAAAGTACATTAAAGTTTTTAAATGACCAGCAGGGGGCGACTACACTGATTGTAAAAACAAGACAACTTGTTCAAAAGAAGATAAGAAAATGATCCAGCTTCTCTCCTTATTAAACACCTCAGTGAACTCATACAGGGACAGTTGTCTGAATCACTAGTTTCATTTTTTTAAACAATGTATTTTATTTGTTGGGCTGTCAAACTATTATACTTTTAAATCTTGATTAATCTCAAAATTTTTATAGTTAATTGTGATTTCATTAATTTTGCAATTTCACTACTTTGCATTTAAAATTTTGGACTTTTGTCTTAAAGATAGCCACAAAACATACCTGCTTACAATCTGAGGAATATTTAAGCATGAAACTGTGGTGTGGCCAGGGCTGCCCCTGGCCAAAGTGTGGCTCTAACCTGACACTGGTATGACGAGGAATGTGGCCAGGGCTCTTCTGACAAGCAGGGGGTACTCCTTTTACCATCCAATCCAAAATGCAGTCAATGATGCGGACTTGAACTACAACCATGTTGTTGGATCTGTGGTGACATCAGCAAACTGCTCCTGTTCTTTAGGACTTAAGTTCCACCAGGTGCTACTTTGCTTTGCCTTACCACATCCCACCTGTCATGACACCACAATGCAATGCCCGCTTTAGGAACCACTGGACTACTTTATAAATTGGGGTTTTGATGAGAATGGTCTGCAACAAGAAAATTTCAATTATAGCATACCTCCTGCATTTGATATTGCAACAGGCTCCCTTTTCCCCTGTGGACTTCTCAACACCTGACCATGCATGCTGGCTGAACCTGCAGCTTCTCCACACAGTGTTTGCATTATTGATCATGAACACAATCACTGGGGAAAATAGAAAAAGATGTAAATCACAACCTGATAAGGTGCAGAGGGGGTTGCTGTAGTAGTAAATGATGTCAATTTCACAACACTCACACACAGAAACACGTATATGAGGCTCAGTACTGTAGTAATACTCTGAAATAAACTTTATGCTAATGCTCTCCACTGGAACACAATCTCTGATCCTCCTTGTGTTCTTATTTGAATAAGAAAGGGGAGCCAAGAGGACAATGATTCAAAAAAAAAAAAAAAAGAAGAGTGAGCAAGGTCATTGGACATTTCTGTTCCTGGACATTATCTCAGCTTTTTTTTAGAAGAAGAAAGAAATAAAAAAGGTGATGGGAGATGAGGTGTGGATGCATTAGCAGAAGTATGACAAGTGTCTACAGACTCGTTTGTATCATTTAAAGCTGTTTTGTTCCAGAGACTGCTGCCTTTGAAAACTAGGAGGTCTTCTGTTGTCGTTGTTTTTGAAATCTCGAGTAAAGCAAAGTCATTGATAAGATAAAACTGGAAAAGCTATCTCAACCTAACTTTCAATCAGCCCAGTGGCAGGAAAAAGGTGGTGTAAAGGCAGACTTTAAGCCTTCTGTAAAACAGCTGCAATCAATCCACCCGAGAGCCACACCTCTGATTATGGGAATTTATGAAGAGCTCTTGGTCTTCATATTGTTAAAATATATGCACTTTAAAAATATCTGACACCTTAAAGGGATACTTCAACATTTTGGCAAATTCGCCCATTGCTATAATTCCTATAGTCTTAGTAATAGGTTTGTTTCCTTTAGTTGTCGGTGAAGCTGTTTCTAGATCTGGGGGGACCGTTAAACCAGCTGCACAGCTAACGCTATGTTAGCAGACGGAATTTTTGCTTTCCCTCATCAAACTCATCAAATACACAATCCAACAACTCCAAAATGCTCTCGTGGACAAGTTGTGACCTGAACATTCACCACGCTATGAAATAATCATGGAACATTACGAGACAGAGATGTTTTAAAGCTAAATGCAATGCCGGAACTACACTCCAGACATGGCTGCTGCACTGTGTCACTACACCCATGGGTTTACTCAAGAAATAGTTCCGATTATTTGCTTCATGTGTCGTAATGTTACATAATTATACGTTCTTTAACACTCCATATAATGATTTTGCACCCTTCTAATTCTGACAGATCAAGCTTTCTTAACTTTCCATGTACAAAATGTGCACTACATAGATTACCAGAGAGAATTTTTGACAAGATAAAGCATTAGCATCCAGTGAGATTCATGTCTTTTTTCCAGTACAAGCAGGGGCATGATGGACAGAGCAGACTATGTGACATCAGATGGTCCACAGCCACCATCTGGCAGAAGAACATTACAACCAGGGCCTAAAAATAATAAAAATAATATTGTTTTAAATGATGAAAATAGTAACATTTTTTTATTAATGAATGAGTGTATATTTGAAAACAATTGCCTGTCCCTTCTAACTATTGATGTCTATAGCTATATATTTTGTATTAAACACTGGACAATGACCAGCTCAGCTCTACTCTGCCAGTGTTTTCAATGGCAGCTGATAACTGCTGTTTAATTGCAGTTAAAATTGACAACAATTTTAATCAGTGTATACATTGCAATAATTGAGAGTGACAAGTTTTAATTTGGTCTCACATGCTGCCCCCCTCTTTTTCCTGTCTGTATAATGTCACCCTTTGGAATTTTGCAGAGCACATGAGGAGAAAAGAGAGGGAGGGTTGGGGGTGGGGGGGTGAAGTCAAAGCGAAGAGAGTAAATGGGCCAATAGAAGGAGGTAGAGGAGGGAGCGTGTGTTTGATAACAGTAGCCTACAAATCCCAGATGTATTGTACTATAGTGGTGTTATTCCCCAGACAGGACCCTGTAAACGCCGCCCAGTGAAAAGGTGTTAATGTGTCTTTGAGAGATACACGCCTACACACGTTTACAGTACTCTCTCACACACACACACACACACACGCAGACGCCCACACATGCACAATAGTGTTGACAGTCACAGATACAGAGTGTTTTAAACGGACACAGGGGAGCCGGTGTCACTGTGCTTTTTTCAGATGGCTGTGCAGAGAATGGCTGTTCTCTTTATGAGATGATTAGCCGCCAGACGTTAATCACAGCAACATTTCATAATGAAATTAGATCACAGATACGCTCCAACAATATCTCTGGACAGATTATTTTTACTGCCCTCATTAGTATTTCTATAATGACCCGTTTGCAATTAGTCAGTGGATTTATTATAATCATACTTTTCTTTTATTAATGCCAATGAGATAATAACTATAACGTGAGGTTTGGCCATAAATCAGACTTTGGATAATTGTTAGAAGGGGGGTAGGTCATAAAGTTGAATGGAAGTTTAAGTTTTAAGGAACTTTAAGTTTCCAAGGATGTTGAGGAGTCACTTTTTTGTCTTTACCTTAGTCTCACTGGAGCATTGGGGCAAACTGGTGTCCAGGTGGTTCATCCTGGGAGAAAGTGGTCCAGCAGCCCATGGGAAGACTATTGTCACTGGCAAATGAGTCCTTGTGTTGTCATTAGTTCCAGGTACAAGAGTTTGTGGTGTCACCTGAGTCATTAGAAACAGCTGGAATCACATTAGAAGAGGATGTGGGCTCAAGGGGAAAGAAGAAATCAGATATACTTCCTCTTTAATTACAGCGTAAATAGAAGAACTTTAGCCTGGCACACTCTATAATACATATATATATATATATATATATATATATATATATATGGATATGGCATTCATCTTCTGTTTCCTATTTTATTTTTGATGGTTTTCAGTTTTCCGAAAATAATTTAAAAATATGAGAAACTGTGAGATTTTTTATCTTATTCTGTTCTGATAAAAAAAATAGAAAAAATAAAGACACACTAGTGATGTAACATTCTTTTTTCAGAACACCTGCAGCAGGTCACACACAGGAAAAAAGAATGTTACATCACTAATGTTCTGCTCATCAACCTTTTTTCTGTAATAAAATAAAAATAAAATGGAACCAACATCTGAAAATCACAGCTACCAAACTCTTCAAGCATATTAACAGATCAATATGGACAAAATATTCTGATTTCCACCTTTTGTACAAAAGTGAAGCCAAAATACCCTGAAATAGGTGCAGACATGCTGCGATGGTCAGTGTATTTTATGGCCAACAGGTTTAAAATTTTAAATCAGAAATCCAAAATCTAAAAATAAGCTGTTTTCCAATTAATGCTAAGAAATATAAAAACCACATGGAAATAGGATGCCCTTGGCTTTTTCAGGGCGTTCATATGAAATCGTGAATCAAAAAACCGAAAACAAAATAAAACCATATTTTTGTTGTTTTTATTTTCTGTTTTTCAAACAATATTGAAAACATAAGAAAGTTGTTTTTTCATTATCTGATGTTAAAAATCTGATCAAAAAGGGAAGATTAAAGAATGGAACGTTGAAGATGTAACATAATTTTTTTTAGGACATCTGAGCAGACTATACATACAGGAAAAATAATGTTACATCATCAGTGTTCTGTTTTTGATCTTCCAAATTTATCAGGACATAAAAAACAAGACGAAAAAATAACTCTTCCTCATTTATTTCAATGATTAAAAAAGAGAAACTGAAAAAATAGGAAATAAAAAACAAAACAATGCTTTGTTTTCATTTTTTCTTCTAATTTACAATTTATTATAAACTCCCTGAAACACCCACAGGGATGCTAATTCCAAGTTTCCTGTTTTTAAGCATTGGAAAACATTGGCCTGTTTCTTGATTTTGGATTTTTCATTTCAAAATTAAAATCCAGTGGCCTTGACATACATTGACCATTGCAGTATGTCTGCATCCACTGGGTATTTTGGCTTCATGTTTGCACAGTAGAGGAAATAGAGATGTTTTGTCTGCATTAATATGGTTTCAAGAGTTTGGAGCTCCAATCTTCAATATATTGGATCTATTTAAAGGCTTCAGCAGTCTGTACATCGTCACTACTCATTTGAAAATACGCCTGATGATTAGGCAGTCTTAGATACAGTCATCTTCTCTGGATTTGCCTGAATGAAATTAAATCTCTAAGAGTAGATAGCCCACTTCTTATTTTGGAACAGGATTCTTCAATTAGCTTGATACCATGACTCTCGCATGCTGCAGCCAGAAAACAGCAACTTGTGTGATTGAGGTGATGCTGCTTTTGAAGTGGGACTGTTTCCAGATGGGGGTTGTGGTTGTGAGCTGACATTTCTGGCTGAGCACTCAGGCAAATGGAATAACAAGGTAACACAGCGGGGATCGGTTTTTAATGCTGGTCACAAACAAGATCTTTCTGACGGCACGTCTGCTTTCAGCTCTGTGAAATTAAGACGACAAGAAATATGCCACCTGATTTTATTTTATTTGGCTGAAATAAATACTAGATGTACATGTTGTTGGAGACAAACTTTTTATCTTTCCTGTGTGAAAATAATCTTTAATTTCTGTGACTAGAAGGGGAAAAGAAGCGATTTAAAGGGGAATGAGAAAAGCTGTGACATAGATTTGACTTTAACAGGAGAATAAGTGGGGAGTTGATGTGGAATGGAGGCCACAGTGATGGTAGTATCAGTCCAGCAGTCAAGTAGCCATGTGTCATTTTGCAGATAAGGTCTGTGACTAAGTAATCAGGACTATACGGTGTGATCTGCTGCTCGCCGACACATTCCTGGATACGACATCTGCCCGGCGGCCTCATTTCTCGGCCACAGCAGGCCCATCCTGAGGCAGACCACTCGGCAGGACCTGAATCCGATATCATATTTTCCAACGGATTGCTATTCCGACCACCGTGATACTGAGCTGGTATTTTAAATATCAACACAGATAGCGGCGAGCTATCGTGACGCAGATAAAGTTCAATTATACAGTTTACACAAACAGTATCAGCTGGTATGAGGCGTTGCGCGTCTGTTACCTATAGAGGACCCTTTTATATTTAAATCCCTGTGTCTGTGTGGTGGTGCTGATGGTTGCAGGGCGGTTTATCAGACACTGAATACTCTCTGTGCAGGTGATGGGAGATTAGGGAACGCCACTGTTTCCAATTTTTAGAGCCGAGTTCAGACAGCCAGGAAAATGGAACAACTGTGACTTCTTGCTTTTTCTTTCACCTCTATTTTATTCCTTTATCTGCATTTTCCCTCCTCTTCTTCCTCTTTGTGCCCTCCTTTCATTTCCCTTCCTTTCCTGATTTCTGTTTCCATCTCTTGGACTCAAAATAAATCAGTGATGACATTGATGCATATTGATGCCCATGACTCTGATTTTTTTTTTTTTTTTAAATGTGAATGATTTTAGTTTGTGCTTTATCACTTTAGAGTAGCAAAGTAATAACACTCAACTTGTAATATGATGTATATCACAAAAAACACAATTTTAGAAGACAGAGCTTCATTAATACCAAAGGAAATTCTTCAGTAATGTAACTCTAGCATTATATTACAATAAGAGTATCACAAAGAGCATCAAACACATGTAAAAATACTTAAGACAAGAAAAACAGAGCTATAAATTTAAGGTGACATTTCCTGACCTGAACCATTATGTGGCATAGGGACTAAGAATAGGCAGTAATACAGTAATACCATCATGTCATGAAGGTGCTGTATAATGCGCGCATGTTTACAATAAATGCTGTTGGTGTGTGTCTGTTTCTAGCAGCACCACTGCCTGTGTGTGAAGATGTTGTAAAAGTGATGACGGGGGGGGGTACTGATCACCCTGGCCTACAGCAGGGTAGGGCCCTTGAAAAGCCAGGAATAAAACATTAGTTTTATTCTTCTTTTTCTTATTTCTTTTAAATTATTCTGCTGTTAGCGGTTAACGCTAGCTGCCATATTGATTTGTCACATGGGCTGTGACAACCAATGGCAGACTGTTCCGTCGCCGAGAATGTTTTGCTAAACTGTGCATGATTTTACTCATGGATCTATTCAGACCTACTCAGATGACAGCCTGAATAGCTCATAACAGAGAGAAAGAGAGACAGAGATCATGGTGTGTCCCTCTGTGTCACTGCAGACAGGAACTGCTTTGAAATATGGCACGAATAGAGGTTATGCAAAAAAGTGTAAGGATGTTTTTTTTGGTAAATATTTATGCAGGCGTGCTCCCCGGCAACTGTAAAAGACCTATTTGGAACAGGCTAGCAAGGGTGTTTGATTACATCATTGGAATGGTAACAGAAATCCATATGGGGACAGCAAGTTGTACAACTTTCATCCGGCACCGTCTGATATGCTGTCATATCCTCATTTAGTCATATTATATATAACATGTAATGTTATAATCATATTCACCACATGATGTTATGTAATCATATAATATGATCATATTCTGTGGTGCTGCTTTGACTGCATTCACTCTACAGTTAAAAGTGACTGAATCTGATTTTTTGTTTATATGTGACTCATAACAGATTTTTTTCTGACAGTGTGAACAGCATAATTCCCACTTAATCTGACATTTTCAGATCAGATTCACGTCACTTTCACATGTGATACTAAATCAGATACATATCTGAGCTTTTAAATTCGACAGCAGTGTGAACAACCAAAACAAAACAATCAGATCAGAGCACAAGATCAGAACCGAGCATTAAGGTCTGCAGTGTGAACGTAGCTTAAGATGCCATAAGATTATCATTATGACACATTTAAGGGTAAAACGGTACAATATTGATATTTAAAAGTGTACCGAGTGGTCAACGACCCAGCTTCTTCCTGATCTTGCACTTTTTTTTATTTTGGAAGAAAAGAAACACGGTGTACATAGGATTATGGGTAATTCCTGTGAGCGGAGGAAACATATGTGCATCCTTGAAAACTCTTTGTTCAAAGGATCCAGTCCTTTGAAGAATTTTGAGGACCCTCGACATTAGAATAGTCCTTTGATGGCAGTCAATCATGTAGTATTCTTCAAGAACTGCCGATCCTTCCTTGGCTTTGAGAAACAGCTAGAGAGCTGGCGCACAGAGATCTGAAGATGGAGACACTGAATTAGCATGAAGCAAAACAAAATCTTCAAATTTACTGAGAGCCTGAGCTGTATACCAGGCTGCATAGACGGACAACCTGGTGACAAGTGGTACCGTAGTCTGAGCTGGCTTTTATCTTGTAGTGTTGGCTTGACTGGAGATGAGCTGCAGGTGTGACTGCTTGATTGGTAGCAGGTGATCCAAACACACAGACACACATACACCAATAGAAAGGAAATGGGACGGGAGGCCTGGATCCTCACAACATTAGCTATTTCATGATACTTTAGAACAGTTAGAGAAGAACTATTAGGTGTCAGTCAGTGTTCTGGGGCTGTAAATTAGTCAAAAGTAGCATCCTTTCACTCCAGTTGACACAATGTTTGATGTTAAGATTAGGAGAAGTCTGGACAGCTTGTGCATTGGTTCTCAACCTAGAGTTCAGGACCACCTAGGGGGTGCCAAAGATCTCAGGTAAGGTGCATGGCTTTCTGTGCTCAGAGCTTTTTCAAAATTGGATTGGCGCATTTTAACTTAAACCATCACACGATACATTAAATAGTTCTACAAAAGTCTGTTTGCACTGATTTTTGTTGTTAAATGTTGTTTCATCCCTATCAACGAATAAACAGCAAGGTAACAAAATGCTAGCAGGTCAAACGGGAGAAAAGGGCTTTCAAGGAGAACCCCTAGAGGGGAGGAAAGGCAATTCTCTTCATCTTTACTGCAAAGAGCAGTAAAGCATGTCAGGAAATGTGCCAAAAATGTGAACTATCAACATATCCAAACATGCAAAAACCACCTTTGTCGTCTCCAGCTGAGAAAATAAAGCTCAGCGCGCTGTGCGCTCCAACAGTCAGACTCTCGGCAATCACATTTTGTTCTCAATAAGCAGATTGATCCCAGCAGCCACACTTTAAAGCTACGTACATTCTTTCTTCCTCTTGAAGCAAAGGTGAGAGAGAGGAGGGCATGAAAAATCAATTGATTTAAGAATGAGGGAAATAGAGAGAAAAAAAGAGGAGAGAAGGAGCAGCAGCAGCCGTGGACTGAGAGTGAAAAATGTGTTGGTTTGTCAGCACGGGCTGGATGTCTCAGGGGAAGACGACGAGAATTCATCACAAGAGACAAATTATATTGCAGTGGTATTCCTCTTTCCTTAGGTTGTGTGTGTGTGTGTGTGGTTACACTAGCGAGCTGCTAGAAAGCACTCTTTAAGTCTATTCGTGTGCATTTTTATTATTGTGTGTTTAAATTCTCTTTAAACAAGGAACAAGTCTAACTGCTTACCTTGGAGCCTGACAGTCATTACATTATTAACATTTAACCTGTACATCTTTTACATTTACATATATTAAAGGCTGCATTAATGGATGTGTGGAGGTGTAGATAAATTTTTTTCACGTGTTTGGTCGTGAACATTTACTCTAAGTTTGAAAGCAATTACTGTACATTAATGTGATGAAAAAGGTTCAATTTTGTGCCATTTAAAAAGACACTTAAACATTTACTGCTGCAGATCCAAGGTTACAACATGAATGCTTCATTTCAAGAAAACTCGACAAACAAATGTGGGCATATGAAGGATCTGTAGGCAAAATGACAACACAGAGATCTGGGAGAGGAATGTTGTCCCATTGCTGTCTGATTTAGGTTTCTAGTTGCTCAACAGTCCTGGGTCTTCTTTGCCAGGTTTTTTTGTTTAATTGATGAAAGGTGTGGACTGCAGGCAGGCCAGTTCAGCACCTGGACTCCTTTACTGTGAAGCTGTTCTGTTATGAACGATAAATATGCAAAGCCTTCCCTGAGAGAGACATTGTCCGGATGGGAGCATATGTTGCTCTAAAGCCTTTATATACTTTCCAGCACTGATAGTGGCTCTCCAGATGTGTGAGCTGCCCACACCAGAGGCACTAATGTAACCCCATCAGAGATACAGGCTTTTGACTGAGCTCTGATAATAAGCCGGAAGGACCCTCTCCTCTTGAGGACACAATATCTGAAGTTTCCAAAAAGAATGACAAATTTTGATTCATCTGACCACAGAACAGTTTTCCATTTTGCCCCAGTCCATTTTTAATGAGTTTTGGCCCCTAGAAGACAGCTTTGTTTGTGGATGGTGTTTACATATGGCTTCTTCTTTGAATGACAGACAGTAGTTTTAACTTGCATTTGTGTCAACAGAACAAGGTTATTATAGTTAACTAAAACTAACTAAAAAACTAAAACTAAAATCATTTTAGTTAACTGAAACAAAAAAAGAGTTTTGCCAAAAAACTAAAACTAACTAAAACTGTGTAGTGCACTTATAAAACAAACTAAAATAAAATAAAAATAGAGACAAAATATCCTTAGTTTTAGTCTTTGACATAACCATACTGACTGGCACCTACAGCCAAGCCTGGGGTGTGTAAAATGGCCTTACTTGATTGGTTAAGACTTCACACAGTGGTAGTTTTACTTCTGGAGTTGTATTTAAACATAATCTTTAAATAAATAAAATGATAAGTGAAAAGTAGCCTGTTGGAGTATGTTTTTAAAAATGTATGATGTTCACTCAGCCCTGACATGCATCCGAAAAAACAAAAACTAATACTGAAGCTAATAAAATTAAACTAACAAACCATCAGTAAAAATGAATAAAAACTATTTTTATTTTCACAGAAAGTGAAAATAAAATAAAAATAACAAATAATGAAAAATCCAAAACTATTATAACCTTGCAGCAGACAATGATTTCTGGAAGTGTTCCTGAGCCCATGCAGTCATTTCCAGTACAGAAACATGCCTGTTTTTTTTTAATGAAGACCCAGTTTTTTACTTATTCGTGAACCTCTGCCCATCTTTACTTCTGAGAGACTAGGCCTCTCAAAAATGCTCCTTTACTACCCAGTCACTTAACTGACCTGTTGCTTGCTCCTCTAGCTGTTTTTCATTAGGACCACTAACTTTTCAAGCCTTCTGTTGCCCTGTCCCTACTTGTTGCTGCCATCAAATTCAAACTGAGATATTTTTTATGAATTGCTAAATGAATATGTGTTTATGAGATCTGAAAATCACTGCATTCTGTTTTTATTTACATTTTACACAGCATCCCAACTTTTATGGAATTGGGGTTTTAAATGAATAGTGACTACTAATGGGGGAAATTAGCCATCTGTGTTTGACCATCACTGAAAGAGAAGTTGAAGAGAACCAGTGTTGAGTTGCTGTCATGTCCATATGTGTTCAGTTTCATACAATCGTCTCACCTTTGTGACCATGGAAGCCAGCATGCTAAAAAGCAAATGTGCAAATTAAGGCAGATTTTTAAGGAAAGACTTCTGCCATTCCTGAAATCAGCATTGTGGTGTTTGAATCTCATGATCGGTCTGTAGTTGTTTCAGGTAAGTGAATGTTCCTGGAGCAGGGGGCTGCAGAGGTGATCATTTATTAATTACAGTTGTAGTAAACTTGCACGTTTGACATTTCCATTCATCTTTTTTGTAGAGCTGTTCCCAAATGAAGAAAGCATGAAAGCATCAGAGTGTGGATTTTGAAGGCAACCACTGCAGCTTACATTGTTCTCAGAGCATTCGGAGTGATCTTTTAGTGTTCATTCAGCCGCTCTGGTTGCTAACACTTAAACATCTCCTGAATTTGTCAATTAGGGGCTGAATGCCACTGCTCTAGGCAGCCAATCACACACCAGACGTGTAGGGACCTGTTTCCCAGGTAGCAACAAAATCAGATGCTTGCTCGGTGACAGTGAAGATACATTTGAGGGAATATATCACCTGGATGTTTCAGGTGAGTGTTATCATCAATAAGATGATTAAAAAGGATTAACTGATGGTGTGTAATGTTTAGGACATTTTCTCACAATATTACACTCCTCCTCCTTGGCACAATTCAATACCTTTTTCTTAAGATAAGAAAATGGTAATAATTTGAGAATATGTTCAAATTTTGCCCAAGGAAACAGTCTGTATAGCATAAAACCATTGTGACTATATGAAGATGCCCTGATGGATGACAAAGGCTAATACACGCACCAATGGTGTCTTAGAAGCAGAGCCAGTAGCAGTCAGGGCCAACCAGACCCCCCTGAAATCTGATTGGCCTCCCTAAAACCCTAAAAATGATTGGCTATATGCCTTGTCAGCCATTAATATCCATTTAAGAATATCCAATCACTGTGCATGTCCAAACCATCATAACACTGGTTTTACTAACTTTACTATCCTCAAGGTGATGCATATGTTTACGTATACCTGCAACAGCCAATAAGAGAGAGCAGAACAGGAAGTGTCATCAATCATATGTTACAGCTCACAAACAACTGTGAACACAAAGGTTTACCATCTTCTTATCCAGGATGTCACACATATTCTTCTTCTTATTGCTGATCATCACTGCATGATAAAGCACATATCAGCTGATTATGATCATCCTCTACATTAGTCTTTCTCCTGAAGGCACGTTTGATCACAAAATCTTCAATCACATCTTTTCATTTTGGCTTTAATCCAGATGTAACTGTGTGATGCAATTTGTACAAATGTTGTTTTTCTGTGTTCCTTATTTTTTGTTATTGTTGCTGTGACTGCTGCTGTTAATATAGTGATACAGAGAAAAGCACTTTGTGACTTTGCTCTATGAAAGGTGCCATACCAAATAAACTTTACATTTTCTTATGCAGGCACAGCAGCCAATATTAACACAAAAACTACAATCGTGGCCTGATTTCTTTCTCTCAACCTCCAGCAAATCAGAATGCCTTAAAAGCTGAACATCACTCCAAGATGCTTTATTAGATCAGACAACAGCCAAAGGCTTTTAGGATACTAAAGGAAGTGTAGGGACTGTGTGAAAAGACTCTGGCAAAAGTAAACGTACAAATTTAACTTTTTAACTGAAGCTAAAGTAAAAAAGGAGAGATTTCTAGTGGCTGTTCTTTGCAAATATAACCTTAAGCCATTACTTGGAACACTTTTAAGCAGAATTCAATCAGGCTGCTGTAAGCAGAGTTCAGGTTGTGTTGATCTCAACATCGCTGTGGAGACAGGGCTGTTTGCTTCTAATTTGAGTACTGCAGGCATATCCACTTTGTGGATAAAAGCATTTAGCCACACCTGTTGATAACTGAGTTAAGGTGTTTCAACCAAACCTGTTGCCACAAGTGTATAAAATCAAGCCCCTAGCCATGCAGTCTCCATTTGCAACATTTGTGATTAAAATAACACACACATGTAAAAGCTGGCAACACTCTTCTGATTCCAAAGGTGAAGAGCTCTGAACTTCCACTGGTATTAATGTCAGAACAAAAATTGTGAGGCGGGATCTTCATGGAATAGTTTTCCATGGCCGAGCTGCTGTATGCAAGCCTGAAACCACCAGGTCCAATGCCAAGTGTCGGATGGAGTGGTGTAAAGCACACCTACACTAACCTTGCAAAGCAGATGGATACGCCCGTTTCCTTGTTTCTCACTGGCAAATCCATCTTGCAAAGCTCTCATCTGAACTGTTTGGGCCCGGTTAGAAAGTGACAGGACCAATCAGCTACGAGTGGCAGTACTTTCAGGTGCAGCAGAGTCGTGATGTAAACAAGCAGCAGCAAGATCTGGTGCAGTTATGGAGGAAGAGATTAGCATGGATGCTGCTAAAGTGCCAGTTTTATCAAAACTTGACATTTCTTGTTTCTTGTTAAAAGAAGAACAAAGAACAGCAGTGAGTTGTCTTCTTTTCAAGAACGACAAAAGTTGAGTACTTACATGTCTATAGTCGCCATGTTTTGCGTTATTCCTCAGTAGCTTGCAAGCTTGCAAGCTACAAATCCATCTGGTGTGTCAGGTTACACCTACACTGGATCGTGGAAAACAATGTGTGGAAAAATTGCAAAAATGGCCAAAAATTGGTAAAAACTAGTAAAAAAAGAGTGATAAACGTGCAAAAAGGGACATAAATGAGTGAGGGCAACCAAAATGAGTGAAAAGCAGCAAAAGTGAGATACAGATGGCAAAAATAAGTTGCAAAAATGGGTGCAGAGTTGCAAAACCATGGAGACATCGGCAACAACTGGCCAAAATGGGCCTGAAGTGGCAAAAGATTGTCATAAAGGGCAAAAAACAGAAAAAAATTAGTTGATGAGTGCACTGTGGAAGAATGAATGCGCACAAATCCCACAGAAACACTCCAAAACCTTGTGCAAAGTTGTCCAAGAAGAGTGGAGGCTGTTTGGGCTGCAAAAGGGGGACCAACTCCATATTAAGTACATGTACTTAAATATAATGTCTGTTGGTGTAAATATCAGGTGGCCAAATACTTTTTTCAGTATAGTGTATCTGGTGCGCAAGAGTGGTGCTATAACAAAGTGGCTTTCTAATAATAAAAAATAAAGAACACGTACCAGAACATTGTTTCTGGCTGCTTTCCTCTGATTAGCTATCCAGCAAAGCTTATAGCCTCACTTCTTAGCTTGCACTTCAGCTCCTCTCTTCCTAATTTCAATAAGTACCTCAAACAACATCACTTCAAAACTACCATGCTATTCTTTTAAACCAGGAAACACAATACCTTATCCTCAGAGAACAACTCTGACCTGTGTTTCTATTTGCTGAATCTACCCCCTGAAACAAACCTTCAGATATTAAGCGCACAGTCACAATTGTTTTGCAAGTAACACCTCATCATAGCTCTGAGTCGCAGGGTTCA
The DNA here is from genome assembly GCF_018320785.1 of Cheilinus undulatus. Lineage (NCBI taxonomy): Eukaryota > Metazoa > Chordata > Actinopteri > Labriformes > Labridae > Cheilinus > Cheilinus undulatus. The sequence continues at coordinate 15,036,415 of NC_054880.1, read as the reverse complement.
GCCTCACTACACAAATACAAAATGCACTGTGGCATGTGTAGCACACTGTGTAATTAAGCATCTACCTAATACAGGGCACAGGGTGTGAAAATTAGATTACAGCTGCGCAAATCAAAGCTATTTTAATAATATCCTCCCTGCTGCAATTAAGACGTACAACTTTGTGCTCACTGTAGCCATAGAAACGTGGAAGAACCGTCTCCTCAGCCTCCTACTGCTCTTCATAATGAGGGGCACGAGAAAATAATGCACACCATGAAGAGATCTTATATATCAGAGGAAGGGATGAAGGAAGGCTTTATATTTAAACAATAAGAGAAAAAAAACCCTTTAAATCAGTAGTAAGACAAAATATTTCTTGTTTATTGTGCTGTGAAAAAGTACGTGACCCCTTCCTGATTTGTACTTATGTTAGGGTTTGTCAAACTTGAATGTTTTCGGTCTTCTTAAAAAAATGTTTATAACCCTAACAATTACAAAATGCAGGTTCTAAAATATGATTTCATTCATTAAAGGAAAAAGTCATTTAAAACTACCTGGCCTTATGTCAAAAAGTAATTGCCCCCTAACCTAATAACTGGTTGTATCATCTTTGGTGGAAACAACTGCAAGCAAGCGCTTGAGATAAGAAGCAATGAGTCTTTCACATCACTGTGGAGGGATTTTGGCCCACTCTTTTTTACAGAATTGTTTCAGTTAGCCACACTGGAGGGTTTTTGAGCATGAATGGCCTGTTTAAGGTCATGCAACAGCATCTTAATGTGTCTTTAGTCCAGATTTGACTTGGCCACTCCAAATATTTCCCATTGTTTTTTAAGCCATTCAGAGGTAGACTTGCTGATGTGTTTCTCACATTGTTCCACTGCAAAACTCAAGTGTGCTTTAGCTTGAAGGCACAAACTGATGGCCAGACATTCTCCTTCAGGATGTTCTAGTAGGAGAGCAGAATTCAAGGTTCCATCAGTTGCGGCAAGTCGTCCAGGTCCTGAAGCAGCAAGGCAGCCCCAGGGCATAAGACAACATGAGATGAGCCTTTGGGTTCTTTTTGGTCAGCAGTGGTTTTTGCCTTGGAACCTTTCCATGGATGCCATTTTTGCCCAGTCTTTTTCTTATTGTTGAATCATAATCACTGATGTTAACCGAGCCAGGTGAGGCCTGCGATCTTTGGATGTTGTTCTAGGTTCTTTTGTGACCACCTGGATGGGTCGTTGATGCGCTCTTGGAGTCATTACGGTTGGCCAGCCAGTCCTGGGAAGGTTCACCACTGTTCCAAGTTTTCTCCATTTGTGGACAATGACTCTTGTGAGCAAAATGACCCATAAATATTTAAGTGTCAGCCATGATGATAGCTGTTTAAGTTCTCTAAAAGATAAGGAAATACAGTAAGCTTCAATGTGTCCATCAGTTCCTTCGGACTAAGTTACAACCCAAGTTCCAAAAAAATTGGGATGCTGCGTAAAATATAAATTAAACCAGAATGCAATGATTTGCAAATCTCATAAGCCCATATTTTATTCACAATAGAACATAAGAAACATATCAGATGTTGAAACTGAGACATTTCACCATTTCATAAAGAATATTTGCTCATTTTGAATTTAATAGCAACTTTGTTTCTATCAAATGGTGCTGCATTTGACCCATCCGTAGAATACCACTTCTTTATACAGTCTACTGTCACTTAGTAAACAGTGTGATAACAAAAACAGCTGGGTTGTGAGTTTTAAACAAACCAAGTTATTGTTTGTGTCTTAAGTACTTTTTTTAGCATACAGTCTTCAGGCGTAATCTCAAATTCAAGACTTAGACAAGACTGAATAAAACAGTTTTATGTCCGTGACCAGTACGGAAAAACTACAACAGATATTTCTTGTTATGTGTAGCACCAGTAAAAATATATTAAAAGGTTTGAAGTAAATTTAATGCACTGACAGGAGAAAAACACTCGAGAGGACATTAAAGAAATATGCAGAGTTGATTGCCAGGCTCACAGGTTCACATATTGGTGTTAGCTCCCTTTCAAGAAAAAGAAATGCCTCCTCTGGGGCCCAGCAGCGGCTAAGTGTTGGGAGAACATTAGGTCACAGTAACGCCAGGAGAGGGGACAATAAAGAGAGAGAAATATGCATGGCTAGGAGAAGAGAAAGTGACAGCCACACAGCCTCACACGGGTAGGCAATATAGAGGTCTATGACCAGGGTCAAACTGTTTTCATCACTTCTGTTTATTCCTCACTGCTGCATGATGAAGACTTCAAATTGCACTTAGATTGGATCTTACCAAAAAATGAATATGAATATTATTGTTGGAGGCTGGCAATAACATCGGTCCAGAGGGTCCACTTACAGTAGAAACCAATCTTATATCAATACACTGCCAAAGACTGAGCTGCAGCAAGAACTGAGGCTTTCATCACTGGTATGTTGAAGCTTAACAGATGGCAGAGCTTCTTCTCTTTTTTCTTTTTTTTTTGGCTGCTCTCAGACAGAGAATCACAGGAGGTAAATTACAGTTGATAGCTTAGTGCAGAAAAAAACTCTGAATGATGGCTATTTATCATTTCAAGAGAAAGAGGTTGGACTGACGGCTTCTTTCTGAAAATAATGCTGTGAAATGTGCAAGAGTCCAACACTGAAGTTCGACCATGTTTTGACCTGTCATTACCTGCAGTGACAAAAATTCTAAGTCTATTATTCCTGACACAAATCTCTGACTGTACCTTTGACGTAGGCTGGAGATACACCTGCTGTTAACAGTCATGTTCAGTCACTGTAATATATAATTTGGCTTTTTGACAAAAAAAAAAAAAATCATTTAAAGGAAAATATGTAATGTAAAATAAGTTACTGCATTAATATTTACCCTCTTTAAGTCAGTATTTAGTAGATGCACCTTTGTCTGCAATCACAGCACTGAGTCTGTGTGGATAGGTCTCAATCAGGCTTGCACATCTGCACACTGAAATTTGACTCCATTCTTCTTTGCAAAACTGCTCAAGCTCCATCAGGTTGCATGTGCATCAGGCCTGAAAAGCCCTTTTCAAGTCCAGGATTGAGGTCTGGGCTTTGACTCGACCACTCTAGAACGTTCACCTTGTTATCTTTAAACCATTTCTGTGTAGCTTTTCTTTACGCTTCCGGTCATCGTCCGGAAGCCATATCTCCCTAGCCCTATCTTCCTTGCAGACTTTATAGAATTGGTCCTCCAGGATTTTCCAGTATTTAACCACATTCGGTTTACCCTCTACCTTTACAAGCCGGTTGCTGAGAAGCATCCTCACAGCATGATGCTGCCACCTCTTGTCTGATGGCTTAAAAGCACCATTTTGGTCCCATCAGACCAAAGAATCTTCTTCCACTTGACTTTGAAGTCTCCCATGTGCCTTTTGGTAAACTCCAGTCCAGATTTAAAGAGGTTTCTTCAACAGTGGCTTTTTCTTTTCCACTCTCCCATAAAGCTCTGACTGGTGAAGAACAACAGTTGTTGTATGTAGAGTCTCTCCCATCTCAGCTGCTGAAGCTTGTATCTCCAGGTGTGTTGGTGGCCTCTCTTACTAGTCTTCTTCTTGCATCATCACTTGTGAGGATGGTCTGATCTAGGCAGACTCACATATACCTTTCATTTCTTGATGATGGATTGAACTGAACTCAGGAGATATTTACTGGCTTGGATTTTTTTTTGTATCCATCCCCTGACTTACACTTTTCTATAGCCTTTTCCCTGAGTTGGGTGTTCTTTTGTCTTTGTGGTTTAATGATAGCCAGAAACACTGACTAACCAGTGCCTTCCAGACACAAGCGTCTTTACAATCACTTGAGACATGTTACCTACACTCAGATGAGCCACAGTTCACTAACTGTGAGACTCCTAGCACCAACTGACTAGACCTCTGTTGAATTAGAATTGTTTTTGCCCAAAATTCACATTATTTTGACCATGACTGATTTATAATATCAATAAAAGGGTAAAAAAGCCAATGTGGTGAATACTCTTAAAGGGCACTGTCCCTCCATCGAGTCTCTCCATGTTTGTAGTTTCCATCCCACACAGCATTTAGTTGTGTGTGGTTTGAGCTCTCTCATGTGCACTCAAGAGGCATCCTCCAGTAACAAGTGTTGCTTATAGATGAGTATATTTGCAATAGAGATATGAATTGCTGCTCTTTTGAGTATTCCAGATCAATTGCTTCTAGCTCTTTTGACTCCCAGTGGGAACATTTTGGCTTCATTAGTGTTCTTCTGGTTATGCCCTATGATGCCTGTTTTGTAATGGTATTCTTGTAATGTTTTGTTTAGTCTGATTTATGTCTGGGACCCCAGTGAAAACAAGATGATTCATCTCAAGGGGCTTTTCCCCTCATATATATGTAGCTTTAAAGAGTAAATCCTACTGGTTGGTCATGGTTCTGAGAGGATTTGTGAATATATTGGACTTCTGAAAGTATTACACCTTTCTATTGAAAACTCTGGTGACATTTTGAAGCACATACCAGTAAGGTTAGCTGTGATAAAGGCTGCTGAACAGGACGTTGAAGAGAAAACCCAGAGCAAGCAGCACAACTAAGGTTATGTTAGGACAGGCTCTCTAGCAACACTGTAATGAAAGAAATGAAGCTTTTGAGGGAAAAAATCACAGGATCTGAGTGGATACCAACTAAATTAGCAGAAAAAGCTTTTATTTGCCTGGTAAGAAAGGGAAAAAATGTGGTTTGTACCTCAAATTGCAACTCAATAATCCATTTGGTCCATAAGGGTCAGCAAAAGGCACTGGCAATGTTAACAGGCCACCATAATAATTCTGTAAGACTTATTTTGGGCTTTAAACCATTATTTGATTAGTCTCAGGCTGTGGATTGGGAAAGAAATGGGGAAACAGAGTGAGGAATGAATGGATCCAAAACCAAGCCACATGTCTGGAGGACCACAGCCTCCATTCATGGGGTGGGACTTCAGTGCCAATTCATCCATGCACCATAACTGCAGCATTTCAACCAAGAATAACTATTTGTATGAGAGAACTCACAATAAACTTAATCTCTGCCACTTAAGCAGCTTATAAATTATGTTTTAGACACTGTCAATCCTAAAACAAGCTGTTGAGTCACGACAGTGTTGTGTTGACACTACTCGGTGACAACCAAACATTTGTGGCTATTTCAAGCTCTGTTTTGTTTACAGGCTATGAAGGTTAATCAACATCCTGCAACTCTTCTCTCGACATCTCCCACGTACGCTGACGATGCTCAATTTTGCTGGGACAACAGCACTATTTGCATAATTGATTACACCTAAAGCTGACGGAGCAAGGTACTGTTAAGCTAAAGGATGCGGAGCTGAGCGTATGCTAATTCAAAGCAGAATATTCATGATTTCCCATTGCGGTCCCTCTCTTTGGGATTTCTCGAGGCGTCTGAATGAAAAACGGCTCCCAAACTTTGGCTGAACTTTCTTTACCCTCAATTGGCATTAAAAATGTAAAAGTGTGTTGCATGAAACTAATTTTGGGATATGTAGGCACAAGGATATCAGCAGATTTTCTTTTTAATGATTTTTCATGAGCTGCCACATTTTGGCACATTATATTTGTTTATATTTGCTCATGTGGCATGTGATTATGCTTGCCAGTGTTCTGTTTCATGAGCGTCCAAGGTCTTATTTGTGTGCTATGTGTTTGCATAAGTGTGTACATATGCATTTCAGTGTGTGCATATGCTTTGAGATTACATCCGGCTCTCAAACGCTTTGTGTGGGTCATTTGTATTCACAGGAAATGCAATGACATTTTTAACCATTTTTTCAGAAGATGTGTAAAAGTCACCTCTACAGGAATAAATTGGGGAATGTGCATTAGTGTGCAGACCAGGTAAATGATTGCCTACATCTCAGCCCTAAATGATGAAGGAATGACATTGGCACCTGAGGCCTTGGGGAAAAAAAGCCATGGTTGATGGCTGAATCTAAACATATCGTATAAACTATGGATGTAACCTCGATGATGTCTATCACTGGTTCCTAAATGGGTGTTATATGGCCAACAAGGGTGCCCATATCAACAATCTTGACAGAGAAGAACACCAGCTTAGGGATCAATAAAAGCTGAGAAAAGTCAGTATACTAGATCTCTAAATGGACCAGCAGCTATCATTAGAAAATTACTATGATCCCTACACTTAACAAAAAGATATCTTTCCTCAAGGTTTAATCAATTTGCTTGGGTTGAGGCTATCAAAAGCTCAAATGACTTAATCCTGCAGATCTTCTACTACAAGCTGTGACGGCCTCCAGCCACCAAGGCCTGCTGTGAGTTTTCTTCTGGGTCTGTTTGTCTATCTTGTTGATTGGTAGTTTTTGCCACATCTGGGCATATCTGGCCAATCCACCAGGTAAATAAGGCCTGGCAGTTAGTCTTTGCACCCTGTGTTCTGATCTACTTGGGTCTGCTCTGCTCTGTTTTCCAGCGCAGCCAATCCTTCTTGCATGCATTTGTTGAGTCATGTTTTATGTTAGTTTAGTTCATTTACTTTCATTCATATTTTGTAATAAAACATTTATAGTTTTTAGTTAAATGGTATGTCTTCCATGTTTTGTGTCTATTGAGCCACGATAGAATTAGGGGCTCGTCCGGGATTTGATCCCTGGAACTCTTGCACCTGAAGTAAGAATTATACCCCTAGACCCATGCTGGGTCATGATAAAGTCTAGCCAGATAAATGGTGACAGGAGTCTGAAGAAGTCTTGTACCAAGCTAAAAGGCTATCTACGCCTCTTTAATTGCTTTTTCCTTCATTATGTCATAATCATGCTTTTAATGTAAATAGTGATATAATATTAACCAAATAAACCTTGTGGTGTAGGCAACAATGTAAATATGTGTTGTTCATGCATGAGTCTGTCTATGAAATGGTCCTTTATGTGAACCACAGGAGCTGACTATGCGTGAGTGCCAATTTCCTTTGCTAAAGCCAAACTGGTACCAGAACATGTGTAGTTTAGGAGCCAAAAGGCTGACTGTTATAAATGAGTTACGCCAAATGAGGTGGATCTCAGAAAAAGACCCATCACAACAAGTGAGGCTGGATGGACATCAGCTGTGGAAATTCAAGCAAGATCAAACCATGGCAGACTGTGCTGAACCACATCAGCCAGACACAGTCTCTCTAGGCTTTTAAACCATATCTGCCATTGTTCCTCTGTGCACTTTATAAACTTTTTGTCAGTTGTTTTTATGTACTTAGTATTTAGTAGCATCGGCAAAAAAGTGTTTTTTTCAATCAGTGTTTATTACAGATATGTATACTGTATATATACATATACAGGGCTTATATTTTTTAGACCACCTATCATTAAATGAGAAAAAAACACATATTTTGGAAATCTTTCAAAAATGTTTCAAACTAAAAATGTTCTTTATTTGGCACAACTAAATAGTCCTTTTTCACCCAGATTAACCAAAAAACTTTATATTTTGTATGGCCTCCTTTGCCCTAACAACAGACTGCATTCTTGCTGGCATTGCTTTTATTTACTTTTAAAAAGTCTCTTTCGTTATTGAGCTTCATATAGTTTCTAGCTTTTCCCAGAGACTTGCTTTGGATTAAACTTTTGTGTGATCAATCTTTGAATCTACTAAATCCCAAATTTGTTCAATAGGACTTAAATCCATATTTTGACTAGGCCAGTCCATCAGTTCCAGTACTCCAGATTGCTTTTTCTTGATCAGTAGTCTCTGCACAGCTTTGAAGTATGCTTGGGGTCATTGTCTTGTTGGTTTATAAACCCACGACCAATCAGATTCAGTCCAGAAAGGATTCCATGATGCACTAAAATGTTGTAGACGTTCTTGTTCATGGTACTGTTGATTTTCACTAATTTGCCCACACTGTTTCTACAAATAGAACCCCATACCATAATGGAGTCTCCAGCATGTTTCACTGTGGGTGCAATGCATCTGCCATCAAAACGTTCTCCAGCTTTTCTGCAGACATAAACACGATGATGCTGAGTTTGTAGCCCAGTGATTGCATGCACCTCTAACTTAATTATTCTCCCTAGAAGAGCTCTATACACTAGATTGTTATTAGTGTCTGAATATGAACTATTGAATGCCATCTACAAAACAATCAGAGAAGAAATTCTGCTGTTCTTGACCCTCTTCTAATAAAAATCTCAGTCCTCTGCACAGTTACTGAATCTGTGTAAAGTGTCTACCCTGATAGAGGACTCTTCATGAAGTAACAGCTTGTATACAGTTAAAGCTCGTCATGTTTACCATGTCCTTAGAGTCATTGTCAAAAGTAAAGCTCATTCAAACAAGCAAATGTTATAGTGAGATACCACTCCAGAGATAGCATCCTGTCAACTTGCCATTTCTCCTCCAGATTTGCTTTTCTACATTGTTTTTTTTTTTTTTTTTAAACTCCAGATGTTGCAGCTTGGTGGTAAATTAACACGACCAAGTAAAAATGTACTTATCACTTTTTATTTTTTGGCAGTTTTTTTTACTTAATTTGGACGGGGCTGCTACAGAGAGAGTGGAAATGTGGGGAGAGAATACACCAAACGGTACTGGGGTCACAAGTAGAACCTGTGACCAGTGCAATAAAGACCGTGGCATGAGTAGACATTGGATGCTGGCTATACCTACTAAATTAAACCAGAATCCCAATGTATGAAATGCTATGACTTTGTGGGCTCACAGAGTTGCAGAAGAGCAAAATATTGCTGTGTATAAACTGAGACTTTCACCCAAATAGGGAGTGCACAGAAACAAAACAGGTATACATCACACATAGATTTGGAGGCTACACCAATGAGAAATTCCATTTTCTACCTCTTTACCTTGACAGTGCCGATATCATTCAACTCACACCGCAGTGAGAGAGGACTCTAATATGCAAAATGATCACAGAGAAAATGCTTATGGAAATATAAGCTGACACCTAGCAGACAGTATTTACATCAGTCACTCTAACTATGCCTCGGAGGAGACAGAAATACACTGTATTATTCACAAATCCACACACACTAATAAACGCTTCATGCATGATTAGACATGTAGTTTGAGGGCTCAAACATGTTCAGCTATGGACTAAAGATGTATGCAGTTTGCATGCTGACATGAAAAGGCTCTGGAATGATCACATTATACATACTTTATTTTCTATTCCAACGCCTGGATCCCTTTACAGTAGCCCAAAAAACAAACCCCCCAAATTCTTTTCAGGTATATACATAAGCAGACTGACAAAGCATGACCCGATGAAAGAATAGCCTGCCATTGGTTGTCAAAGCCCAGTCACAATGCATTGTGGGCTATAAAACACAGTATGGTGGACAGCAGTAACTGCTAGTGCAGAAACAATGGAAAATTTGATTAAAAATGGACAAAAAGACATTCAATATCAAAGTTACTGATGTGGACTTAATCCTCAAAAAAGGTAAGTGGCTACAATTTATGGTTTCGAAGTTATTCAACTTTTGTAACCTTTGCATCTTCTTATATGTGAATGTCAGTCTCAGGGGGTTAAGAAGACAGGGCTTTCAGACTACATGTGCCAGTACTACATCTCTTGTAGCATGTACTTTCAGAATAACTGGATTTTTATCATCAAACCTTGTGCATCTCTTGACTGAAATGATAGGAAAATGACATAGAGAAAGCCATATTTACCAAGTTTTACCAGACATATACTGTATGTCCACATACAGTGTACATGTTTGTAATTCCTTAATGAAATAGATGAAGGCCACAAATGGAAATGTGCCAGTGTAGTGAAGTTTTCTCTAAAGCCTGGCAATTTTGGGCTGTCCCAGACTAAAGCTGACCAGTCTTGGCAGTATCTTTGGCCGTGGCTCTAAAACAGCGGTCCTACGTTGAACTGTGAGGCAGGTTGGCATGATGTTGTCATGGTCAAAGATAGCCTGGGATTAAATTCTGACAGAGTCAGAAATTTAGGATGTCCATCTCATGATGTGACTGCTGCTACAACCTACGTTGACTAACCAATCGAGATGAACTACACAAAAATGACTTAACAATAAAAGTGACACTGGTGCTAACAAACAAACAAGTTAGCATTAGAATGGAGACAAAAACAAAATGCAGAAGTTTGTAGGATTCCAACAAGGAGGGAAATCTTGATCTCAGATGTTTATCTAAGCAGATAAATGCTACAACTACAACAGCTATGTTGTTGCTTTGCTTCATTATTTATGACCACACTAGCGGCGTAGATGGCTGGCATACACTGATGATGTTTATGTCCTGAATATTGGCATACGTGGTAGCCCGCGATTCAGCCCCGTTAAGTGGAAGTAATCATCTACACACATCAACTTGATGTCCTATGAGCTTCATGTCGTACAGTGTAGCAGGCCAGAATCTTAAAAGATTGCTAAAAACACACAGTGCTAGTGTGGTGGGGCTATCTGTTTGCACATCAGTGAATATGTTCCGAGGAAGATGAACACAGTGCAATTTCACTTCAGTTAGTGCTTTTCAAAGCAAAAGCCTGGTTTGGCATTTCTGTGGAGAAAGTCACCTCATTTGTATAGAAAGTTTTCAGTTATGTGATAAATCAAGTCTCTTTTAGGGAGAATTACTGTGGTAAAACTTATTAAAGGTCACACATTATGCAAAATACACTTTTTCAGACTTCTCTAACAAAAATATGTGCCCCTGGCCTGTCAACAGTCCCCTCAAGAATCAGAAAAAAATCCATTCCCTTCCCCCTTCTCTTTATACATCTTTCAGAAAATGTGAGCTGAAACAAGCCGTTCTCAGATTTTCCCCTCATAATGTCATGTGGAGAGTTAGTCCTTCCTTTCCAGCCTCCTCTCCATGTATAATGCATAAATGCCATACAGAAAAGGAAATCTTGATGATGATTGCAGATGGGTTCAGAGATTAAACTGAACCCAATGTGACTCCTAGGATGAAGTATGTCCTACATCAATGAAGAACCCAGTTCTCTGGGTCTAGGTAAAGGGGATGATCATTTCATCATCATCATTTATTTATTTATGATAAAACCTGCTGAGGCAAAGGGTAGTGCATATTTTTCTACAAGTAACTTTTCTTTGTCTTTCTTACATTTGGAAACCTTTTACAACAAATACACACACACAAACAAGTACATACAGTAAGCACTTCTGCTCCTGCTGCTTCCTGGCTCCATAATGCAAGGACACCAGAGGAAATTAAACTTCTTGAAGTGATGCTGTTACTGTAAAGCTCTGACTACTTTAAATCCACTTTCATCCAATTTCTATTACCAATGAAACACTTCTAAATGTTTTCCACCACTATAAGAGTACAGTAAAGCCAATCTAACTGTAATACAGCCTCTGGTTTGTCAGCATGTTTACTTGTGTACCTGGTCTTCATTGATTTAACCAGCGCCTTGTCGTTGCATTGGGGTTTTGTTTTACAGCACAGTGGCGTAGCTTGTGTGTTTAAGTATTGGATTCCTGAGCAGGGGGGAGGTAAAGATATGTGTAAGATGTGTGTCTTACTGCTCTCCTGGTAACAGATCAATATCCTGAGAGGAGAGACTAAAAAATGAGAGAAAAGAAGAGGAGAGGCTCACACTTCTGGGGTGAAAACTACACATTTTAGACCTAGTGGAGAATCCCTCCTGTTTGAAGCCTGTAATTCAGACCCTTAAAGTATATTACACCATGGTGTGTCTGATCAAAGTTAAGCAGTAACAATATCTTGCCTGTTGGAGCACGGACACAGACCTGGCATGGCACAGTGACATAGTTGTCTCATTTTCTAAATGTCATCTTCATACCTACTTACCTTGCTATCCCCTGCTTGTTTCCATCCTCATTATGTAAATTGAACAGAAAGCTTTTTTATTCTGAGCTGCCTGATTGTTCCATGACGGTGGCTATCGCTCACTTTGGGGCCTCATAAGCATAAAAATTTTTGTAATTATGTTCCAAAGGCAGCGCAGTAATAGGGTTATCTACAACCGAAGTGATTTGTTTTTGATTGGCCTCATTCATGTTGCATTGCTGGAACCACTTAATTTATTTGCAGCATTGTGTTTCTCAGAGAAGGACATCGTTCATTTTAGAGCACAAATTAAAGAAAGATGAGGCGTCGTCTTAATCAAGGAAAGGCCATTACGAATTATTTAATGTTATATCCTTTGGTAAATCACACTCATTGCAAACTTACTTTGAATAAAGTATTCTTACCAACAAAGACTTTGCCTTTTAAAATTTGCCAAGATGTGTGTGTTTTTGAGTGACATGCTAAGCTAGGCTAATCAATAATCAGATCTCCACATAAAGGACAAGCTCTAAACATACATATCAGTACCTTCAGTAGTGCTGTGGCAGCTGTAAGTGAGCAGCACTTTGAATTAAAGACAAATTACAATTACTATACTAGATCCAAACTTAATGTAACATAGCAGAATGCAACCTATGGAATGCAACGTAATGCAATGTAACGTAACACAATGTAATATAACATAAGCAACATAAGATAATGTAACATAACATTACAGGACATAATGTTGCAAAGCACAGCACAATCTAACATAATCTAACAAAGTATTTTGTTGCAAAAATGTAATGCAAGGTAACGTGATGCTTAAAAAAGTTACCCAATGTGACGTAACATTATACAGTGCAGCCATATGCAATGTAGGGAGTTGGTAGTCCTTTTACCTTTGAATTTGACTTCCAGGAAACAAAAAACATGTCAAAAATATTAAAATATTCTTTTAAATATTTAGGTAAGTCTTGCTAGAAACACAACTTTGTCATCAGCTATCGATGAATGCATTATTTTGATAGAAATTGGCTCCACACTGTTGTAAAAAATGTTAAGTGGAAGGTGTAAAAGCTCTAGAGTATTTGAGTACTTAAGTATTTCCATACCCACTGCTTTCATTCGTATAATTATCAAAGAGAAAAGGCCTCATGCTTTTTTCACATGTAGCCACAACTCTGCTGAACTTCCAGATGTACATATTTGCTCCTGTAGTTAAGACCCTTAAATAAAAACAGAGATTAATACTTTGAGAACAGATGACATCATCTCAGCTCAGTTACTTCAGCCACTGAAGACCAACTGGAGCTCAAGCCCACCAGCCATCCCACCTGCATGTGGGCTGGTGAGTCTCATCTTTATAGACTGCACACACCTAAAAACACAAACTCTGTGTCGCTGGCGGCCTGCCTCTCTATTACATTACTCTTCCTCCCACAGGCCAAACCATGAATCTTCATCCAGAGAGATACGGACAAAGATGGAGAATGGGACCGAGGCTACACAATGACTGCAGTGAGTCAGTGCTTGTAATGTGATTTGTCACTCCCTCTGCTCTCCCTCTGATGTGATTACGGGACGGGCTTCGGCCGGCCGTGTCAAATGAGATGGTGGCCTCTGATAGGAGAAGCAGAGCACAAACCAGGAAGTGCGTGGCCTGGCTGCAATCTGTCATAGTGGACCTGAGAATACCTAATTCAAAACATGACCACAGCAGAGATGTCAGGGGATTGTGGAGGTGTGGATCCCTGTGTTTCTGTGCATCTGAAGGAATTAAATAGAGCTGACAGCGAATACAGTATAAACTCTCATTTCTCTCTGCTACACACAAAGACAAACACAAACACACATACCCACACAAATAAATCTGTCTGCATCAGATACCCTTTGTATTATCTTACAGTCACACACATCATCTATCATTTGGTGTGTTTGTGCAAAGCGAGGGTGGTTTCTCTGGAAGAGGGCTTCCTACTGTATTTAATACCAGTATTTCTAATATACCAGGATTTTAAAGAAGGCTTATTTTACCCCTTTACTTCTCTGAATGCAGTCCTTCCTGGTCTAAATGAAACATCTATGCCATGCTTTGGTCAAAACATTCAATGAATAGAGCACCAGAGGAAGCTGTTGTCCCTGTATAAACCACCTCTAACCAGCTTTTCTCAGAACTTTGTTTTGGTGTGCAGATGGGCCTCATCGCACTCCTTTCCTCTGTGGGGTTTGCCAACACCAGTACAGCTGTTCATTTTCATTGATGTGGGATTTATTGTGAAAATTGATTGTGGCCTTCTGTTTAGCAATGAACAAAATAGACAAAGGTAACTGAAAAAGTCTAACACAACTACTGCTTCAAGTGGTTTCCAGAAAAATCCTACTGAAAATATACCTTTAGTATTTAGTAGAACGTCCTTTTGCTTCTATAACCTGCTGCAAACAAGATGCATAGCCAGACACCAGCTCCTGAGGAATCTTAGCCCATTCCTCATGTGCAATGGCCTCTTATTCAGTAATACTCTTGGGTCTGCATGTTGCAACCACCTCCTTCAAATTCCACTAGAGATTTTCTACAGAGTTCAAGTCAGGCAACTGTGATGCCACTGTAGAATCTTCCATGAATTCTGCAACCAAGCCTTGGTGGAATTTGAGGTATGCTTGGGATCACTGTCCTGTTGGAAGGTCCAATGACACCCAAGCTTCAGTTTCCTCACAGACGGCATGACGTGTCCTCCTAGGATTTTCTTGATTCTTGATTCTTGGACCGTTCTTTTGACCAGAGCTGGCCCAAGCTTACTTGGAGCCCTAAGCAAAGTTTTGGGGGCTCCCCAACCACCAATCACTGTTACTGATGCAGTCAATGCTATAATCTGTACATATACCACTAATCCAAACCCCAGTGGAGAAAAAGGAGGTAAAAGAACTTGAGATTTTGTTCAATTTTTTCAAGCTGCATTATAAAACATGATATAGAGAGTACTTCAACATACAAAGTTGCGTGTATTACTTTAGAGACACAGACATTGGCAAGTGACAGCAGGAACCCTAGAGAATGTCAAAACCTTGATTTAAACTGTCTTTAGGAGACAGTTTTAGCGTGGTAGCGCAGATAGACCTCTGGCCAAGATGTCCTTTTCCATGTAGCTGCATTGCTTACAGTCTGACGAGGGATTGGAGAATGGAGAAGGTGTTGGTAAAACAATGTCTAAGAGAGGATTAGAGGCCACACTTGAATGCAGGCATCTGTTTATAGACCCCATACTGAGTAGTGTTAAATCATTGTTAATTGACTGCTTATGGGGATTGCATGTAGGGAGATTGCTTACCAGGACTGTCTTCCTGTGTAGTCATTGGCCACTGCAGTTCTAGTGGGAAAAGCTACTCATACAACTGACCTCAAATATATGTGGGATCATGCAGGAGTCAACAGAGAGAAACAGAAAAATGTGCAAACCGTTGGATCTTTTTCTAAATCTGTATCTATATAAGCCTCAAAAACCCTTGACGGAGACTTCTTTCCCCTTTGTCTCACATCTCATAACCCCCTTCCCCCCAAAAACCTAGATCTCCTCCTCTCTCCTCTCCTCTCCAAATACAGAAACCACTTGGGGATTCCAAGCCAGAAAGCTAATTGAGACGTGCCCCTATCCTGAGCTTCAACCCCAGGGTTCCTTGCAGCAACAGCCAAACTACATGCAACCCCCTTTTATCCCCTCCCTATCAACCCCTTTCATCCCAGCATATCTCGTTCAACCCTTTCACATTCTATATAAACAGGGTTTCATAATTTATGAGGCACGCTTCTTGGGAGTTAATTGTGTGAGGCGGATGGGCCAAGTGTTTCTAGCTAAGGTCGCCAAGGTAGATTCAGTGGTAAAGGAGTCAAATCACTAATACTCATTTAAACAGAGGCTGATTTAACTAAACCATTCAACTCTTCAGCAGGATGCCAATTAATTTTTCCCATTGACTGAGTCGAGCAATTTTTGGAAGGCGCATTAGTCATAATCTGGGAAGTCTTGCTTATTTCATTTGGAAATTATTTGGACAGTCATTAAATTCTGGTTTTGTTCAACTTTTGGTGCTAAACACACAAATCCAATTACAGTTTTTGCCATAAAAATGATTGACTGGCTTTAAGGGCCTAGCTGCATTTGTCAAAAGTCCCTTTCCTGTTTTCTGTGGAAAATGGGATCAACTTTGCACACAAAATACATTCCTTTAGTGCTTTAGAAAGAAATAAGAAAGGAAAAAACACTCAGTGGGAGTAATTTCTGTCTCTGAGTCTTCTCTACTTTATTGTAATTGGCCTTGGTGAAAGTTGGCATTTCGTTCTTTGTCTTCTTCTGTTTTGTGCCTGCAGCAACACACAAGCAGTGTAATATTTGAGACGATCCATTGTGTGCATTTTTCCAGCAAACAATTAGCACACATGAAGGGGCTCTGCAATGTCTGCCAATGAGAAACAATCATCAGACAGCCCTGCATGCATGCTTACCAGGGAGCAACTGGCACTGAACCTGCCCCCCTTCTCTGTCTCTGTATCTCTCTCCCCTTTGGCCCCTCTCTCTAAAACACATCCTCCCTGATTTAACCTATTTTCTCAGTCAATCCTCTCTTTTTGTTTCAATCTCACATTTCCACCACTCCACCTCTTCATCTCTGTTTTCATTCCTCTGTAAATCCTCATTATTGCCAATCCCTGTTTTTTTTTTTTTGTTGTTGTCTATGTCGCACGCTCCCTCCCCCACTTCATGTCTCCCTCTGACTGGTAGCTTAGGGGGGAGTTGGCAGCTGTGAGTGGAGTAGATTGGATGGGAGGTGGAGGAGGAGGGAGCTGGTTACGGTTGGCATGGCTCTTCCACTTGGCAGGGGTAGCCATGGGTAACTTGGAGAGGTAACCTGCACCCAGTGCCAGCGTTCAAGGTTAGGCTGGCTCTGCATGGGTGCATCCAATTGACCCCCATCTGTTCAGCAGGGCAAGCTTGACCTAATCTCAAGTGCCAGTGGCTGACTGCAGGGTATAGACAGAGACGCATATGTATGTGCAAACACTCATGCCACCAATGTATGCAATAATGCACACATGCCCCCATTCTCATGAAATCACCCACTGACACAAATCCACTCTCATGCCATCTTCATTTCCTCCCATAATTCTGCATTTCTCACATGCCAATGCATCACGCACATAAAGCTGAACTTCCTTTTAGTCTTAATCCTCCGCTGCTTAATTTATTCTCACTTCATTTGCAGCAACACGCAAATATTCTAATGACGAGGTTTCTTAACCCTTACTTTATCTTTTCCTGTCATGCATCTCAGCTGCAGATAGGAGGTGCATCTTCATTTGCAGAAATCTAATTGGACTCCACTCACCCACCGGGACGTAAGTGGTGCGTTGGAGGATAGGTGGAAGACAATGAATAAATAATGAATCTACTTCAACGCTATCTTTAATCCTTCCAACCCCCCCAGTGAGCTGACCTCATGAGGTTAAGGCACGCATACCGGTCCAAGCTAAATATATACAGTACATCTTCTTCCACTCGCTCATTCAAGCTGAGGGGCTTAAGCTTTGTTTTTTCTCACTAACATGCGGGCCTTTAGGATTACAAGCAAGAAGAGCTGTTAAACCGAGCGGCAACCTCCAGGGCTTAGAAATAAATCTAATATGGAAGTGGCAACAGTTGCAGTTCCTTGAGTGGCCATGTGAGCCAATCTCTATTAAGATCAAAATAAAAGTATTCATAATAACAGTGTGGTCGCTTTAAGTGACAGTTGGAAGCTGTTTCTTGTATACTGGCTGAGTTAATACAGTCAGTAACCAGCAATTTTGCTGAAAATTGAGGCAAAAAATGAATAAAATGAAAGCAAAAGAGCTAAAAATTGCAGGTCCTCAAGTGTTCACGAGGCTGGCTGCAATAGCTCCAGAATAGCTCCCATTAACATCCAAATTAAAAAGCCATTTTTTAGAGCAGAAATAAACCCACAGCCTTTTTCAGAAAATAATTTTTGGTCTGTATAGCTCATAATTTTATAAGCACAAACTATACAGGGGGGGCTTTTCATTAACCATTCGATCTATGTCCAGACCCTTATCTATGGTCAAGGCCTCCTATAAGGGGGATAAAGAGGGGAGCTTTTTGGGGTCCAGCCACATGGGGGGCCAATGGAGGTCAGGGAAATCAGGGTAGTGGCAAATAAATGGCAATAATGGGCATCTAAAGTAGTGAAAAGAGGTCAAAAAGTGGTAATAAAGGGCCAAGAAAGGTAAACAGGGCCAAAATTGGCAGAAGAAAATTGTACAAATGGTTAAAATGTGGCCAACAGGGGTTACAGAGGCAAAAATATGCAAAAAGTAGCAAGAATAGTTTAAAGGTGTCAAAAATGGGCAGAAAGGTGCAAAAATTGATGAAAGGTGTAAACAGTGGGTTACAGAAGAAGAAATAAGCAAAAAGTGGCTAAAAAAGATTAAAAAGTGGCAAATAAGTGGTAAATTCGTGCATCTTAAGCAGTGAAAAGGGGTTACAACAGTTAAAAAACATTAAAAGTGGCAAGAAGTGCTTAAAAAGGTATACATTCGTTAAAAGTTAGGGGGAAAAGTGTTTAAATGGGCAGAAACAGTGATGGAAAACGGTTTAAAAGAAGCATGAATAAGTAGGCCTAATTTGAATATCAGAACCCAATGATAGTTTGACACACTTTTCAGCTCCAAATAAAGTAACTGTTACTCAGGACACTCACACCAATGCTACTGATCCCACACACACGCACTGATATCATAAAGAAATCACAACCTAATGACTGAAAGAATAAGATCACAGATACAAGAAGCCATCATGAGTTTTCTCCAGAGAGCGTCTGAGCTCAACCTTGGAGGCAGGGTGAGGTTTTTAGACTTCCGGAAGGAACCTGTGTAGAGTCACTGCTCCTTTGTATCAAAACAATGTGTTTAGGTGGTTTAGGCATCTGATTAGGGTGCCTCCTGGGTGCCTTCTTTTGGAGACTTCTGGGGAACAGCTAACTGGGAGGAGACCTCAGGGAAGACCCAGGGTGCAGTGGAGGGATTAAATATCCTGTCTCGTCTGGGAATGCCTCAGGATCCCTCAGAAGGAGTTGGAAAATGAGGGTCAGCTCTCCAAGTCCGAGGCCAAAGTTCCTTGCCTGAAAACAGTGGATCGTTCCCTCTTGGTGATGAATGGGTCTTTTGAAGGTAGAGTAGACTGTGAGATTGGCAGATATATTTGAAGCCATTGTACCAGACTGTCATGGTTAAGAGGGAGTTGAGCTGGAAGGCAAGGTTTTCAATACCTGTTGATCTTTGCTCCAGCATTCACCTATAGTCATGGGTTTTGGGTAGCAACTGAAAGAACGAGATTGTGGATATATTCTGTTCTCCAAAGGATTGTCAGGCTCAGCCTAGAGACAGGGTAAGGAGCTCGGCCATCCAAAGGGAGCTTGGAGTAGAGCTGCTGCTCCCTTGCATCAAAAGCAGCCAGTTGAGATGGTTCGAGCATCTGATCAGTATGCCTTGGAGGTCTTCAGGGAGACCAGGAGGCAGACCCAGAACTCACTAGAGGGAGAGTATATACCATCAGGCCTAAGAATGACTCAGAATCCTCCAGGAGGAAACATTGCTGGAAAGAGTGAAGACTGGGTTGACTCACTTAGGCTCCTAAGACCCTGCATGAACATATGGGGACATTACATTTGACTTTTCTTCAACATAAAAATAATTTCTGTTATTAGAATTTTGAAATAAATGTCTAGAATGTTCACTGAAGTTGCTCGAAATTTTTGAATTTTTGTTTTGATATTTTGGGAAATTTGCTAAGAGATTTTCAAGTATGTCATGGAAATTTAGGGATTATGTTTGCATATTTTGGAGAGTTTCATTGGAAGTTTTGGGAGAAATTTGCTTTAATGTTTTTCAGGGGCATTTTTGTGGAAATTTGTGAATTATGTTTGGAAATTTGGAGGCCTTTTCATGGAAATTTCAGGGAAATTATTTGGATGTTTCTTTCTGTTCCAAAAATATTGGTACTTTTTGGGGAATGTGCTAAGGAAATTTAAAGGAAATTTACTTTACTTACTTTGGGGAATGTGCTTGAATTTTTTGGAATTAACTTGGAACATTTGAGGAAATATTTTATTGGATGGATGGATGGATGGACAGACGGATGGATGCCAGCTCTAAATAAACCATAGTGCCAGCTGAATAACAAACCCTGAAAATTAGCCAACCAACCAACCAACCAACCACTGGATCGTCATGGTGACCACCCCCATTATTTATTCAGTCTATTTGTAAAACATGTTAGCCCGTACCTGCATGCTGGGTGTTTGCTTGTCCACATATTTGGAAATCCACACATGTGCACGTTCCTGTGGGGAACAAAGCTTTAGCATCCCAGTGTCTTTCTGGTGCTAACATGAGGCTAATATTTCAGACAGTATCTGCCGCTCTCTGTGGCAGGGAGATAACACCTCGGCCAAACACTACCATCAACAAGCCAGAGAGGTCACAGCCTCTGCTTGGATAACAACTGCAGAAAAATGTTTATCTCTCCCTATCAGCATGTCAGCCTCCCTCACCTCCTTCCCATCTTCCTCCTCTCCCACCTTGCCCTCAGCCACCTTCTTTCCATTTCTTTCGCCCTCGTCCCCATGACCTCTATGAATGTGCAAAAAGAAATTATTCTCAATTCATTTGAAAATGCAGCAGGAAGAATAAAGGAGAGGAGAAAAAAATCCAATAAAATACCAGAGCAGAGGGAGGAATCCCATTTTCCACCTGCCATTCCCAGTGTTGGCAGGATAATAGCAGGCATCCCGGTGTTGGGATAAGCTGTGATAACAAATAGCTCAATCTGCTCTGTGTCTTCATCTGCTGTTCTATCTCCCTCACACACACAAAGCTGCTGAATTATGATTAATGGAGGGAGCAGAGGCCTGTATCTGCACAGGTACATGAGGAGAACCATGGTGAGGTCATGTGCAGCTCCATTTCTAAGAAGCTACAACAAAAAGATGAAGCCGATGATACTTTTTTCAGTGTCAGCAGGGGATGATTCCACTTCTGTTGGTCTTTAAGATGAGTGAAAATGTCCTAGAGAGCGTTTTTAAATTGTCTGCATTAAACATGAGAAGAATTAAGGAAGTAAAGCTCTTTTTTCAGCCCTGTTGTGATGGATATAGATTCAACTGCCTGGTGTGAGGCAGGCTGTTCACCAGTCTACGAGCTGGAGTAAATGGTAATAAAATTCTTCTAACAAGGCTTTTTTATTGCCTTCCCACTGTTTTCATCTCATTTCAGACTCTCGCTTCACGTTTCTTAATGGTCTAGGTTTTAAATTCCCTCTAATGAGGCAGGGAGGGGAGAAGAAAAGCAGGAAAGAGAGCAGCTCAGTGGTGCAGCGGAGTCCAAATAATTCTTGGATTAAAGGTCAAGGCTTTCTGGTCTGCGTACGTTCTCTCTAAGGACACATTGGGTCATTTAGGCACATAAGGACTCATCATAAAACAAATGGCTATCATGAGCTGCTGGTTAATTTGGAAGTGGACACAGCCCCTAAGCTCCTGAAGTAAAGTCATTATCACAGTGACATACACCTGCATTTATGCTAATGGATAGCAATGGGACACCCTGTATGTGGGTTAAAGGAGATGCTGGGAAGCATCATGATCTTTTACTGGATTAACTATCAAGAGCAAAGCCCCCCATAAGGGGGTATAAGAGGAGAGCTCTAGCCAAATCTTGAGAGCCCATGAAGGTCAACAAAATCATAGTTCATTAAAAAAACACAAGTTGTGATAACTTTATATATTTCTAAAGAACCATAACCACTTCTATCAAATTAAAGAAAATAATAATTTGAATTTGTGCCATAGAACACAGCCCTCTTAAAAAAGTAAGCCCTAAAACAAAATATGGGTTAAAAGTGGCAAAATGGGCAGGAAATGTGGTAAAATGAGATATTTAAAGTAGCACGTGAATTAAGTGAGAAAAAAAAATGTGTTTTTAAGTGCAAAAAATGTGCTCAGTTAGGAGTACTCTAGTCATACATTTTTATGATATATAGAAAGGAGAAAAAATGGGTTAAAATGTGTCAATAATATGCAAAAAAAAAGTAGCAGAAAGGGGTTTGTATTGAGGTAAATGGAATTATGAAGTGGTAAAAATGGGAAAAGGTGGCAAAGAGGGTCAGAAAAAGTTCTGCAAACGGTGTTAAGGTGGAAAAACTAGCCTAAAAGAGGCTGAAAAAATTAGTAAAATGGATTCAGGAGCAGCAAAAAGGGGTTCAAAGAGGCAAGGGTGTTTTTAAAGTGGCAAAATGGGCAGAATGGGTAAATGGGTAAAAAAAGAGTCAAAAATTTAGCAAAACTGATGAAAAGTGTCAAAAATCAGTAGCAAAAATTAGTTGGAAAAAGTGGCTTTAATGGGTCAAAAAGTGGCAAAAGAAATAATTTGGAAAATAATTTGGAAAGTGTCCTAAGGTAAGGATGACTGATTTATATAGTGATGATCTACATACAACAAAAGCCTTATTAGTGTCAGTGACAAAGTTAATGAAAGCATAAAGAGCAGATCTTGTGTTTAACTTGTGCTGTATTGACAGAGATGTGTGGCGACTCTGATAGACATGGACACTGAACATTTGTCATCCATCAACGAGAGAGGACAGCCTGCTGTCATCACCTCATGAGACCCGTCAATTCCATTATTCCTCTCTCTGTCCGTCTCTCACTCATTTTGCCCGTCTCATCTCATCGGAGGCGTCTCACACTGATCTGAATATCTGCTGCCATGTGTTGATGACTTTACATTACAGAGAGAGGGAAAGGTCACAAAGGAGGGTGTATAAACACAAACACACTGTCTAATAAAAACACACAAAAGTCTAGGACAACAGTCACTCTTATCACACCGTCCTGTTTGTGCATGCACACATTTGGGTGAAGAGCAGGGGTGGTGCAGGGTGGAAGTAATCTCCCATGAATATTCCATCCCAGCAGCAGCGAGCCATTTTAATTATCAGCCCCTCCCAGGCCCTCTGTGAGGTCTAGCACAGGTAAATTAGGCTCAGCAAACACCCCGTCTTCAACCACACTGAATTCAATATGATGTCAAATAGAGCACAGCGGTCTGCCAGCACACACAAAGCATGTTAGCTGTGCTAGCTGAGACTAACATTCGTGTGTGTGTGTGGAACAGATGGGACAGAGCAGACACAGACAGGAGCCGACGGTCGCTGAATGTGATGCAGAAAAACACACAAGTGTACACACATGTCAGCATGTAGGTATTTCTTTTAATGCTGTTTAGTTTAAACCATATTAAGGTCAGATATTGTTGCCATGGTAGCACCACTAATCTCATCACATATTCTGGGACTCAGACCTAATCAGTGCTTTAGAGTTTCACCTATAATATCATGTACTTTAATCTCTAATCCTAGAATTTATCCGTTAAACCACACACCAACAAATCAGAAAAGTCAGTTTATATATGCTAAATGGACAAAAGTATTCGGCCATCTAACCATTGCTCCAACAGGGACCATAATGACACTGTATTGAAATACATGAAACTACAGTTTTGGGAGATGAAGGGGGCCAGTTTCTTTTCTTAATGTAATTTATAGAAATCTTACAAGCAAGACATGAACATGAGGCCCAATGACCTTCACCTGTGATCTCTAAAATCTAATCTTGTCTTTCTTTTGCAACATGGTCTTATCGGGTTTATTCTTGAATCAGATCGGATATGTGTGAATTTTATTTTTTAATCCCCAAAGGATTCTGGAGATATTACATTCACAGGAAGGGCCTGGACAGACAGACCTTGCCTGTCCAGCACAGAAGCAAAACAACATGTGCATTTAGACAGCACAGCATACTGATTTTTGAAATACAAACTCCAAAAACAATATCTAATGTTCTGGTTTTGCAGTCAACTAAAACTGAATTTACCAAGAGTAATAACCAAGGCTGAAATATCCTCTGTCAACAACTGAGGCACCCCAAAGCTCCAGGTTTATTATGGAGTTTATACTCAGCATTAGTTCTTCATCCGGTCGGTCAGCTCAAATCTAGTTTGACACTTTCATTATTTCAGGTTATATTTGACTGTCACTGTGCATAATCCTAATCAGTGAATTCCCCAAACTGACAGGTAATATTGTTGCAGTATAGAAGTAATGTTTGATTACTAACTCCTTGAGAAAATAATGAAGCAGACTTGGTTGCTTTGTATTTTGTGGATAAAAACATGGAAGCCTGGGAAGTCTTTTATGTCATAGTTCATCATTTTGGAGCCAGTTCAGTCTGGATTTATGAATTAGTACTGCACTCCAGACTGGGAAGATTCACAACACATCGAGGGCTGATGGTATGTTTCTATTAGCTGAATGATAAGTTGCATGTGCTTGTGTACAACAGAATTACAAGTCACTTTAACCAAATGATAGTTTTATGAATGTAAAGTTAGTGAGTTGGAGGGGCTGTCTCTCTTTCTTTACATGTTGCCAGGACTGAAAGTTGGACTGAGATATTTCACATGGGAAAAAAAGTTGAAATATGTTTTTCATCTCACCTCAAATTTGTGCCTTGATTCACCCGCGAAACGCACTGTGAATCACTCTGTCTCTAGTCCATCCATCCATTTTTATACCCCTTATTCCGTTGGGGGTCACGGGGGGGCTTGAGCCTATCCCAGCTGTCATTGGGCGAGAGGCGGGGTACACCCTGGACTGGTCAGCGGTCAATCACAGGGCTTCCATCTCTAGTCATTGAAGCATTTCAAATGCCTACACTCTGGCCTGGCTCCTGCGTGTCCCAGAAGCACCACTTCACTCCACTTTGTTTGAGTTACACAGCAGGTCTATTTTCAGCACCGGATGCTGCCAAACCACATCAATCCTTGTACAGCAGATTGATCGAAACAGCCAGAAAGACAGGCAAAGTATCCAGACAGCTTCAAAACAGAACACAATGCATGGACTCTCTATCTTAATTCATATCCACATTACGTCTCATCCTGCAGCACGAGCAAAGATCATAGGGGATCAGTGAGACACAGAGCTACTACTGCAGCACTGATGAGCATTGAGGTGGAAAACAAAAAGTTTACATGAAACCACACATCCTTTGTAGCAAACATTTACCTTTTAACTCTGTAATATAGTCACCCATAGCAGAAGCAATAAAGTCATGGACTCATAACAAACGTTAAGGCAAATCAGCCCCAAAAAGGCAAAACACTTTACTGTTGACAGACTATTCCCACCTAAACTTGCAGTTCTCCCACAATCTCTGCCTCCTCATCTCAGGGTTGCAAGGTACTCCAGATATGCTTCCACTAAGCAAAGTAGCTAGCCATTAGTCGAAGAAAAACAGCCACACTGCATAGCACGGTACAGCTGGTGTATATGGAAATTACAGGTAAGCAGAAGGAAGCAGAGTCCTGCCAATGTGAACACAGAGCTGAGAACAACAAACCCAGAGGAAGTTGTCACCATTACTCTTTTTTCTGGTGAGAATATATTTGATTTCTGCTAATTTAATGTTTAATACTTCAAATATCACTGGTGTCAGGCCAAAACCTTGTATCTTCATTTTTCATCACAAATCAGCACTATTAGTCCTTTCTTCACATCTATCAGTGGTTTTTAACAACTTTTAAAGCGGTAAGAAATGTCAGAAAGATGCTGACTATTACCATTTAATGTTAAATAACTTGACAATTACTGCGCTTTTTTCCATTCCCTGAAAAGTGCCGATTTTGGAGATAGGAGGTTTTGCCAAATGCCAGTGCCATGTTAAATTTTGAGATATGCAGTTACACTTTGTGCTGCTTATTTTGGTAGCATACAAAATTATTAAATTGATGACACAAAACATGAATGTTTCTCTGTTTTGAAAGTTTTCTGAGTGTTTTTTTCCACATTTAGATAAGTTGGCAAGTCTAATTTTTTTTTAAATCAAAAAAGAAATGAAATGCTCAGAGCATCTCTAGAGGACAGGTGGTGGGGTTGGTATACAGCAAAGTGCCCGTGGCATCTTAAGAGGTTGATCTCGCCACTCTAACAATGCCTCAATCCTGTTTTCATTAATTTTCAGTAGTGCTCCCCTCAAGTTACAATAGTAAAAATTAAAAACCCTGATGGGCAAAAATTCACTTAAAACTCTCCTCTTCATTCCTCTCCCAGAGCTCCCTGTTACATCAAAGTAACTCGGTTAGAAACAGGATCAGGTGAGGCTCACATGCTCAAGTAAAGATATCTATAATCTCTTATCTCCTTGATGTTTAATCTACCCCAACCCCATCTCAACTCTCTGCCTTGGCCCATGGTACAGAGTCGAGAGGAAACAGGCCTTCACACAAACACAATCTCCAATCTTTCCCCTCTCTGAGCCTTCCACTCTCTGAGTGATCACACGGCCCCCCAGAGTGCTGCTACCACATTTAGACCTACTAATGATTTGCTCCCTGGTCCTCTTCAGTGCTGCTACACTTCTAATCACAAGGACATCCAGTGTCTGATCTGCAGAGACCTGCCTGGCTGGCAGTCGATTATCATAATCAGGACAGGTCGTAAGACAGGTATTTAATTAGACACCCTGAAAACAGAGCAGTACACTCATGGGCCTGGGAAGAGTCTACAGTTCCCTTGGCAAAAGATTTAGCACCACTTTTAAAGGTAAGAGGTCAGCAGTGGGCTTCACTAGCCATTCACAAATACTCTAGTGTGAATGCAATTTCAATTAAAGAACTTAGCTTATGCAGTAAGGTAGTTCCAACACATCTTTGTCATTTTCCCCTAAACAAATAAAATCAAAAAAGGGGTTAAACAAAATTTCCTATTTTTTTGGTAAATGTATTAAAAAAAAAAAAAAACTGAAATATCACATCAATTTAAGTATTCAAACCAATAGCACCAATAACAGCATCCAGTTTTTTTATTATGACACAACAACCTTTGCACATCTGCATTTGGGAATTTTCTGCCATTCTGCTTTACAAATCTTCTCGAGCTTAGTCAGGTTGGATGGAAACTATTGGTGGATTTTTAGGTCTCTCCAGAGATGTCCAACAGGCTTCAATCTAGGGCTCTCTATTTTACAGAGTTGTTTGTATGCTAAGGTTACTGTCATGTTGGAAGGCAATGCTGATCTGAGGTCCTGAGTGTTGTGGAACAGGTTTTTATTGAGGATATCTCTGAACTTTGCTCCATTAATCTTTCTCTCAACCATGAACAGTCTACCAGTCCCTGCTGCTGAAAAGCACCCCAACAGCATGATGTTGCCACCACTAGGCTTCACTGTTGGGATGGTACTGGGCAGGTGATGAGCTCTGCCTAGTTTCCTCCAGATATAACAGCATCAAGACCAAACAGTTTTACCTTGGTTCCATAAAACCAGATCATCTTGTTTGATGCAGTCTGAGAGTACTGGTGCTTTTTTGTAAACTCCAAGGGGTTTCACAGGTCTCTCACTGAGAGACTTCTGTCCAGCCATAAAGCCCAGGTCAATGCAGTGATGTTTGTACTTCTGGAACTTTGTCCCATCTCCAAACAGGATCTCTGGAGCTCAGTCAGAGTGACCATCAGATTCTTGGGCACCTCTCTTACTAAGGCCCACCCTTTACCTTCTCCTTCACTTCTCTGTTAGTCTCTCTTGTATGTTTGTGGCTTATTATACTTCTATGGGCAGTTAGTAGTATCTATTTTTTGGTAGTATTTATTTACGCAGAGCAGTGGTTCTCAACTGGCATAGTGTCAGGACCCACCACCACCTCCTTGGCAAGAAATTGTGACCCAAATTCCTTACATTTTTCATTCATAATCAAACCTTTTTAATGACAAATGCAAGTTTGAACTTGACATAAAACAAAGGATGTAACAGAAAAAAGACATTAAGACATACCCTTCAAAATAAAAGCACATCAGAGACTTTTTGGCCACAAGTTTTTTCCCATCCACAACTCACTGATGATGGCTTTGCGATCCACTTCTGGGTCCTGACCCAGCTTTTGAGAATCAAGAAATGAAGAACAAAGAAATCAACACTTGGATATTTAGGCATATTGCCCAAGTCTGCTATGCTTCTGGTCACACCGATCAAATGAAAAAGCTAAAAGTTCTACCATTCAGCCTCTAATGTGTAATCATTTTTAACTATTGTGTCGGGTTTGCTAGAGAAGTCTAGAGCAGAGAAGAAACATTTAAAAAAAACAAGTGTGAAATAATTTTCCATTTATCATCTCTACAAATGTTTAAAAAGAGCACTCTAACAGCAAATGAACATTTTAAACTTCACGGGTAAAAATTTCTTTGTAATGAATGAGAATCAAATTAATTTGACTTCAGCAAGGCTAAATTAATAAATGAGTTTATTGTGACTACTCTTAAAACCATTTAGATGCACAAAACACTCATTTCACTGCTCTTTTACACTGAATAACAGACATGAAGCACTCTTTATAATGCATTATGGTTGTAGCAAAGTTTAATTTTTCTCTGCATGTCAATAGTCAGAAAACTTACCCAATCATGCACATTTAAATCAGCATGTAAAATAAAATTATATTCCACATGATTTGTTAGGTGACCTCTGGCATGAGCTGTCAAACACAGTATGAATGTGTTAGATAGAGATGCTGATCGTCACACCTTGCTCTGCATGTGGGAATGAAACGGGGGAATGAGACTGGTGTGGTGTTTAATAGAATTTGTTATGCTAGATTTAATATGCATGAGCATGTCATGTGCAGCTCTGTGAGTGCGTTTGTTTCCTGATCAGATCATGCCATAAACCGTCAGAGATGTTTTCTTCTTCTGGGTTTTAATTATGGTGACATACCAATTGCTCCATGGTTTCAAGATGGTTTAGCAATGAGAAACATGAAGAGTATTTTTCACTTCAACTCCCTTTTTTTCTTTTTCTGATACAAAATCACCAGAAGTGTTACTTAGAAGCACATCCATTTTTTCCACCTGATACTGATCCTCTCACAATATCATTAATGCTTTAGTAAGTGTAAAGATTGCACTCTAATTTAGCAGATTAGTCACTGCCATTTACGCCTGACAGTATATGGAGAAGAAAACCCAAGCTTTTATCCCAACTGTTACCAAGGAATAAGATGTGCCATTTTAATGATCTGATATGTTATCACTTAATACTTCAGCAAGAGCTACATTCCTCATTAAAATGCAATAATTTAGGCAATCAGGGTTGTATCCTTAAAAGTGTAGCTCTTTATGATGTCTTTATTTCAATGTAACGAACCTCATTTGTACCCAAGTCAACCAATCACTCTGTGTGCCTGAAAGCAGCCATGAATTCATTGTGAATGGCGTCATGTATGAATACATATGAATACAGCTGGAACATGAGACCATGTCTATCAGACTGGAACCAATCATCTTATAGCTCCACATATTATTATTCATTAGCATATTAGGCTACGCTATCTGCTCCTCTAGCTGACATATTTATACCACAAGCACGACCACATACATCATTCCTTATACTGCAGGGAATTATGACATGGACCATGAACAGAGGCTGCAAATGTATGCTAACTTAGAAAGAGGAACCTGCACAGCCCACTATGTTAGATTTTCCCTAGTGTATCATCCAACCCCATCTTAGCTAGCTTGTAGTTCTGTTACTGTTGGACAGAACTACAGACACAATACAACTTTCTAGTAGGATGGCGTTTGCTGACTAAGAACCAGGAATGAGGTGAATGGGTAACACTACCATTACACTGTCATAATCACAACATTTTACCTGTCATTCACATGAAGAAGACTTTATGAATGGTGTCATTTGGCCAATTACGTCACCTTTAATGCAAAGTTAATATCGATTGATCCCTTTTTGCCTCTTTGTGCGGCTGTGGCCAGATGTCTTAGCCTAGCATAAAGACTGGAAACAACAAGGGAGAGTGAGGTAAGATCCACCTTTCCCTTATATGGTTCTCCAGGAAACAGGAGACAGACTGCAAGGTACACTGAAAACTTTCACTCTTGATGTAGGATGTCCAGTGGTGTAGTGATGTGTAGAAGTGCGTATGCTCTTAATTTAATGCATTAAATGTGACATAATTCTGTTCAGTAAACATGCTGTTTTATTGAGCTGAGTTCTCAATTCAAATATTACCTAGGTGAGTTCAGTCAAGTGAGCTTGCAACTGATGGTAGCCTCCGTAACAACACACGCCAAAAAAATTAGGAATTTCTCTGTCTTTGAAGACTTTTGGGAATATCTGAGATACAGTAAGACCTCGGTTAAAATAGATACAAAACACAGGAATCACATTTTTTCATTAATATAGATATTTGAGTACAAAAATTCTACATATTGTGTCTTTAATTAATGGTTTTCAAGTATGGACTAATTTGTATACTTTTTCACGAAAAGGGGAAAACTGTCTTACCTTGAAAACCAAAAAGGAATTCTGTCATCAGGCAAATCCATCTTGCAAATCTCCAATCTGAAACAGTTCCAAAAACAGACATGACCAATTATTGTTATTTGAGGAGAATGAGGCGGTAGCTATGGGTGGGGTTTAGTTTACTGGAAGCTGATAGCAAAGGCTGCCACCGCTGTAGTGTTTGGCTCACATGTAGCTATAGCAGCAGTTTTATCATGAGTGGACAACATTTCTTTATAAGAAGTGGTCCCAGAATGTGCTTCTGTGATGG
Organism: Cheilinus undulatus; assembly: GCF_018320785.1. NCBI lineage: Eukaryota > Metazoa > Chordata > Actinopteri > Labriformes > Labridae > Cheilinus > Cheilinus undulatus. The sequence goes on along the minus strand of NC_054880.1, from coordinate 15,005,913 downwards.
AAATGACGCTAGAGTGCAAATACATCCTGCGACTGCCTGTAACGTGAATGCAGAAGTAACGTTTTAAGTGCGTTTCTCTTCCATTATAAGACATTTATACATACAAACAAACCTTCAGTAAATGTACCTTATGAGGCGTCTTTGTTATTTAAAGTCCTCAAGTCAAAACAAGAAGTAAACAGCAGAGCTGGGCAGCACTGGTCAGGTCTCATCATTGTGTTATTGTTTTGGTTAAGAGCCCCCTGGTGGTGAAATTTAACATACAGTGCATTTAAGTGTGATTACATATTTTGACTTAAAAAAAGGCATTTGCTTTACTTGCTATGATTTCTACGGTACAAGGCAGCCCTCAAGGTTTAACAGAAAAATTCTCAAAAGAATTCAGTGTCTGCAATGTGTGTGTCTGTAACTATTAACAGTTCTACAGACACTTAACAAGCTTAGCTTGTCCCATTGGAAAAATTGCCTTTTTACTTGCTGCCAGCAATCCAGGTCCTATTTCATGCTTTTTGTTTCTTGAAATTAGATGTTCTGCATATGTCAGCAGACAGTCTCCAACAAGTGCCTATTATTTCTTTGGCTGACCGCAGAGGTCAGCCCTAAGTATGGGTCTGTATGTGACTGACTGAGTGAGTAGCAATGATTTCAGAGCCTTACAGAGTTGTGCTATGGGTGGGGTTAAGTTGTACTCAAAGGCGTTTCTAATGGCTGCCTCCTGTGTGGTGATTGCCTCTGATGTAGCTTTAGCAATTGTCAGTTTTACTAGAACAGGACATCTAAAAGCTTTTCATGATTTTTGACTTATATTGCTAACAAATTAACTAACAAACAAACTAACAAACCCTGCCGATCACATAACCTCCTTGACGGACGTAAATATTGTCACAAATATGACGTTTTCTCTTACTTTAATCAATCACTGAAAAGCATTTTTTAACCCTGTGTTTGCTACAGATGCTAATGGCTAAAAATAACGTTTGCTAACTGACGTTAATCATCAACCAGCATCCAGGGTGGATGAAAAATATGACAAGGCATTTTGCCTATGTGAGTATTGTGAAGCCTACAGCCTAAACCTAGAGCTAGTATATAATAACACTGATATCAAGTGTTTAAATCACTAATAACACGAGATAATGTATAACAGTGGACGGCAAAAATGATCTCTTATCACGGAAAACAACAGTTATTGATCATGGAGAACGCAGTGCTGACTCCAAATTTCCGGTAAAATCCTCAACTCCTCGTCACCCTCCGGGTTATCACGTCTTTTGGAGCTATCACTATGACAGCGATGGTCAACGGAGGACTTTACAACTAGTAGGGGGTAGGTGTAAGATTTAAGTTATAACTAACGCCTGCGTTGAAACTATCACAGCTGGTGCAACACCTTAAATGTTAGGAGAGTGTAAACTCCGTCGTAAGTAAGAACTTACGTTCAAGCTAGGCTACGTTTAAACTTACACACAGCTGGTGCAACCTGTAGCTGGTCTGCTTTGGCATGGGTTTGAGTTCACAACGGGTGGGGTTTGCCGGTGTATCCAGTGGCTGCTGCTGTGGTAGATGTTAGCTCAGATCTAGCTGTGGGGATGCAGCAGTTTTATATGAACTGGACAACATTTCTTTTTAAAACAAGAGCATAGAGCCACACCAAACGCTTGTCTTTTGATGTTTTTGCACGTCTCCTGACTGGCCTTGGCATCAACTTGATTCACAGAGAAGCTCCATCATTAACAATCTACGGCAGCGTTAGCCTGCCAAATCAAGAAAAGTGCATGCACAGAAGTCCATATTGTTTTGTTGCTCTGATTGGCTCGTCATGAATGTGACCGACAGAACATCCTCCGATCGCTTTCTGAGAATTTTGTGATAGGTTTTGGGACGGGCAGGACTTTTCTTTTGGAGCTTTCCCAGCTTAATGTGAAATAAATTCATGCATATGAAACAGTCACTTCACTATGTTTTACCATTATACAAATTTTTGGTTGTTTGTTTTGAAAGGGGACGAGACATTTACAAATCATCACATGAAAACTAACGTTCATAAAAATATTTCCATCCAAGATAACAGGATTGATAAGTGAAAATCTCAAGAAAATAATCAGAATTTACTAGATTTCCTGCAAAATAAAGTATATGGATCAATATCTGGCTAGGACTTCAATATCAGAGATATTTTGCCTTTTTTTTCTCTTGAAACCAGTTGGCAACCCACTGAAAACAGCTCCATGACCCACTATTAGATCCTGACCCACCAGTTGAGAACCAATGGTCTAAGTGACAGTGGGATTATGGGCTGTGAGGCTGTAACAATCCATCTCTTCACTAACAGAAGTGGGTCTCACGACAATTCTTGCCTCATGGTGAAAGTGTCAGTGAAGTGATCCTTTTTCCAGGATTTTCTACTGTAATATTTAGGACACACACATACACCACTCTGAAGTTTGTGTAAGCATAAAAGTAAATAGCAAGTGAATGGGTTCACAAACACTCGGCACAGATGCTTGAGGTACACACACACATGCAAACAAACTCTGCACAACGGCTGCAGGCGGCCATCCTGCGCTCTCACAGACATCCAGAAGCAGCTCCTGTTTGCATGCCAAATGTTACACAGTTAAGTTGTGTGAACTCGAATCCACTCGAGTGATTTATGCAGGAAACGTACCAAACAGCAACCTAAGAGAGAGAAAGTGAAAGCGAGTCTAGTGGCATACTGCCCCTCTTGAGAGCTGAATATTTATGATTCTCTCTCTCTCTTTTCTCTCCTGTTTAAGCGATTAATTTATTTTCCAAGGTTGTTTTACTTAGCATTGCTCGTCTGACTTCTGTTTAGCTGTGCAAATAAATGAAACCAAGAACAAACTAAGGGAAGTGAAATGAAAAGAACCAAAGTCAAGGTAAACTAGCATTAACATAAACTGAACTATTACTATGTTCACTGTATTCTTTTTTTTATCTCATTTCATTTATTTTTGTCCAGAAAGAACAAAACTTCAGCTGATTCACAAAGCCCCATATTTGTTTCAATGTAGAGCTCAGGTGGGAAGTAGAAATGCTATTATAACATGGAGCTGCTTAGCCTGAGCACAGGCAAAATGGGGATAAAACTTCAATAAATGACTGAGGGTACCCACTACAATAGACATGTACATTAAAAATCTAATATAGGTCTGAAACAAAGGAGAATTGATATAAACAGATTAGAAATGAAGGAATTCTTGATTTTGACGATAGAAATCTAGAGGGATATTAGCCCGGGCTGCAATTTAAAACAGCACATTTGATGGCCCATTTCTTACTGCAAGGCAAGACCTACCACTGTGATTTAACTACATCCTGACTAACACACTTCCCACTCTCCTGAATATTTCCTGGATTTACCTGGGTGACAAGCATGTGTGAAGAAAAACAGCAGTGTTTCACCCTGCCTTCACTCTAAGATGTCTGCTAGTCCCCTAGTATTTTTGCTGTAGCACACCACTCCACTGACTTTCAGGCAAACTGAAGGAACACTTCCTGCTTTGAGGGACAAGTGTGAACAAGCATGTCAGGTAGGTTATCATGAAGTTACATGCGTGAAAAAAGGCTGTGCAGTTAAGAGTTGCGATACAGTTGGAAAGGCGCTCCCTTCTTACTAATGATAGTGTGAGAGAATTAACGGCAACAAATAAGTAAGTGTGACTTAGCTGTCGGCAGCTTACTTGCATTAAAACAACCTGACAACTCATTGTCAGACAAGCATCACCTCCACTGCCTAGCCTATGGTGTTTGCAAGAAAGTGGTTGTAATGCTACTGTAAGCAGTTAAAAAGTCCCAACAACTAATTTTAGCATCCAGTTTATTACAGGCTGTTGTTAACTGAAGCCACGCCCACACACATCTGCAAGTAAGTTTGAAAACAGAAGCTTTTCTCCTCCATTTTTAAAAACAGCCCCTTGCCCACATGTTCATTCCTGAAAAACATCTCTATCCACATGAAAACCTGGAAGTGACACCAGTGTGCATGCATGTGCATCCTTGGATCCCAGAACACATACAGTTGAAACCAGAAGTTTACATACACTAAATAAAAAGGCATATAAACTTTTTTTTTCTCACCGTCTAACATTAAATCAGATTAAACTTTTCCTGTTTTTGGTCAATTAGGATTACCAAAATTATTTCTATTTGCTAAATGCCAGAATAATGTGAGAGATCATTTTTTAGACATTTTTTTATTATATTCTTGAGAGTCAGAAGTTTACATACATTTCATTAGTATTTGGTAGCATTGCCTTTAAACTGTATGACTTGGGTCAAACGTTTTGGATATGCTTCCACAGGTTTTCACAATAGAGAGAACTGGTGTAACTGAGCCAAGTTTGTAGGTCGCCTTGCTCGCACATGCCTTTTCAGCTCTGCCCATAAATTTTCAATGGGATTGAGATCAGGGCTTTGTGATGGCCACTCCAAAACATTGACTTTGTTATCCTTAAGCCACTTTGTAACCAGTTTGGCAGTAGGCTTAGGGTCATTGTCCATTTGGAAAACCCATTTGCGCCCAAGCTTTAACTTCCTGGCTGATGTCTTGAGATGCTGCTTCAGTATTTCCACATAATGTTCTTTCCTCATGATGCAATCTATTTTGTGAAGTGCACCAGTCCCTCCTACAGCAAAACAACCCCACAACATGATGCTGCCACCCCCATGTTTCACAGTTGGGATGGTGTTCTCAGGCTTGCAAGCTGCCCCCTTGTTTCTCCAAATGTAACGATGGTCATTATGGCCAAAAAGTTCAATTTTAGTTTCGTCAGACCACAGAACATGTCTCCAAAAATTAAGGTCTTTGTCCCTGTGTGCATTTGCAAACTGTAATCTGGCTTTTTTATGTTTCTTTTGGAGTAATGGCTTCTTCCTGGGAGAGTGGCCTTTCAGCCCATGTCGGTCCAGGACTCGTTTGACTGTTGATAATGACACACTCTTACCAGCTTCAGCCAGCATCTTCACAATGTTTTTTGCTTTTGTTCTTGGGTTGAGATGCACTTCAGACCAAAGCACGTTCATCTCTGGGACACAGAACCCGTCTCCTTCCTGAGCGGTATGATGGCTGGACATTCCCATGGTGTTTATACTTGCGTATAATTGTTTGAACAGATGAACGTGGCACCTTCAGGCATCTGGAAATTGCACCCAAGGATAAACCAGACTTGTGCAAGTCCACAATTCTCTTCCTGATATCTTGGCTGATTTCTTTTGATTTTCCCACGATGTTACACAAAGAAGCAGTGTGTTTCAGGTGTGCCTTAAAATACATCCACAGGTGTGCCTCTAATTAACTCAAATGTTGTCAATAAACCTATCAGAGGCTTCCAAAGACATGACATCATCATCTGGACTTTCCCAAATCGTTTAAAGGCATAGTAATCTTAGTGTATGTAAACTTCTGACTCTCAAGAAAATAATAAAAAAATGTCTAAAAAATGATCTCTCTTTATTCTGGCATTTAGCAAATAGAAATAATTTTGGTAATCCTAATTGACCAAAAACAGGAAAAGTTTAATCTGATTTAATGTTAGGTGGTGAGAAAAAAAAAGTTTATGTGCCTTTTTATATAGTGTATGTAAACTTCTGGTTTCAACTGTACAACCTAAATTATTCAACCCCCATTGCAAATCAGGTTTATTGTGAAACTTCACAGCCGTTTCTCTTTTCGCGATGAAATTTCTGCAATGGTTTTCCCAAATTCAACTGAAAATGCAACTTACAGTGACTTCTCCAGTCTCAAAATCATTTAACCCCTTCATGGCAAAAGGTTCTAGTTTTGTTTCATCACTCCACAGAATAGAATCCCCAAACCTCTGTGGCTTAATTCTATGATTTAGAGCATGTTGAAGCTGACTTTTCTTGTGCTTTTGGGTCAGTAGTAGTGTAGTGGTAGTGTAACCACTGTTCCTGTAACTTTGAACTTGTGAACTATGCTTCCAATGGTATTTCTAGGAACATTCAGTACATTTGCTATCTTTAAGTATCCTGTTCCTTGTTTGTGAAGGGCAATGACCTCTCCTCTGAACTTTTTGAACCATTCTTTTGACTTTGCCGTATTTGTAACATGCAGTCAAACATGACATTCAACAAACCCCTCACAGTTCAGGTATTTCATTTGTTCCAGCTCCAGCGAACGTGCATCTAATGAAGCCCTCAAGTGGTTGCATCATGTCTGCTTAAAACAAAAATGGTTTTGCATATTGGAGCTGTTGTGAGGGATTCTGTTCAGGGGTGGAATAATATCGAGACTGGAGAAGTCATTACAAGCTGCATTTTTAGTTGGTTTTGGGGAAAACACGTGAAGCATTCATTGTGTTGAGCTACTCCAGTTGCTTTGTTTGATTTGTTCACTGCAAACAGCTGAAAGTCTGTACATTTTCAGGATAAAGCTGATTTGCAATGGGGGTTATTAATTTTGATTGTAACCATATGCATTCTTCCAGCCTGAATATGGACTTTTAAGTGCATTTCTCCCTCATCATGAGAAATTTGTGAGGAAAAACAAAAAACATTGGTTTTCTCTTTAGTAAATCCACCTATGAGGTGCCATTTTTTTTGTAGAGTCCTCTATTCAAAATTAGTACTAAACAGCAGAGACGATGGAGCTAGTTTATACTTGTCATATTGTGTTATTGTTTTGATTGAGAGCCCCTGGTGGTGAGCTTTTATAATTTGTGTGTTTAAAAGAATAAACTAATCAGTCAAATCAACCTTTAGCTGTATTGTTCAAAACGTGTTTGTCCTGACTCTCCTGTCTGAGTTTTTTAATGACATTTTAACCGATGGACATTTTTTCACATTTATTTACAAAGGATAATATCTCATCTTGTTCCACATTATATGAATCTGGTTTGTTAAATCTGAATTTCCATTCAGTAAAATCAGAGGTCCCCTCTTTGTTATTCTTCAGAGAACGACTTCTCCTAATCCTTGACAAATTGGATTATAGGCTTCAGGTAATCGTGATAATCCGTCCAGTGTTTTGCATTTTATAACAATGAAACTTAATGCCGGACAGCTCTGCTTGTATCATCTACAGAAAAGTTTCTGGGTGCAGAGGGGAATCAGAAGTCAGAGGAAGACGCCAGAAGTGGGATTGGAGCTCGAGGACGAGACTTTCGGATAATCCCAGATAATCCCTCGAGCCAAATCTCGGTCAAAAACGCAACATATGGTGTCAGACAAAAAGAGTGTGAAGGCGAGCAAGAGGGCAACTTCACAGCTGCAGTTCGGTGTGGGACGGCAGAAATCAGCTGTCAGCTTTAGGAGACGGGAGTTCAACACCTCTGACTCACTACAGAGTTTTAACAGAGACGACTCCACGCTTATCAAGTTTAGGTGAAAGAAAATTGAGAAACTTTTTAGTTCTGGCAAGTCAGGGTAAAGTCACTCTGGCGGACTTTCAAGTAAATCAAACCCAAATCAGAGTGTGATGAGGGGAAATGATGAGACTTCAGTGGTAATTGACTTGATTGATTAGAAGGATCCCAACGGTGGGTGAGGTGGGAGCGACAGAACATCTGCAGAAGAGCTCCTTGGTTTTTCATCACAATAGAGGACGTCCCTTCATCTTTCAGACACAAAAAAAATCAACTGGACAAATGGAACGGACCTGAGAGAGAGAGAGAGAGGATGAAAATGAGAGACTCCATAAAAGACATGAAGAGCCTTCTCCAGGGATAAAGATGCACTTTTATCTGCTTTTCTATTTAAAACAAGCGTGTGGGAGTTAGGACTGCGCCTCATTATTTGTTTCCCATCAGGGTCACAGCTCCTCTTCTTCTTTCACCCACTCATGATTAGCACAGAGCATTGCACCAACGTCTACATGTGATTTACATCTTATACGCATGTTGCTTTTCATGCGTCTCACCTTTATCACTTTCTCCTTCCATTTATTTCTCTCACGCCCTCCTCCACAGAGTGCCCATCCCTTTGCTAATCCCAGGAAGTGTTTAAAACCACCCGGCGCTCTGATTCTCTGCCTGAGATTAAGACGGACCTGGACTCATTAGTGCCTCATTAACACATCACATAGCCGCTTTAACAGAGAGGAGGAGAGCGCTAAGCAAAAGAGGAGTGAAAAAGAGATAATGGGGATGGACATGCATGTGTTGCTAAATAAAAATAAGCTCTTGTTATTCTCTGCGGTGGGAGTTTTTAGCTGTGGGGAGTGAACCCTCCGGCTTCAAACAGCATCTCACAGAGCACTGCAGGGGAAACACCAACACAATTAGACACCGTTAGCCTGGAGGGAGGGGGGAGTTTGGGAACAACATGCAATATTTATTGTTGGTGCCATTCTCGAACACTGAATATTCAATTAGGATTGTCACCAAGAGATACAGCAAGAGAAGACATAAACATTACATAAGATGGGCACAAAACTCTGCAAGAGAAGTCACACTTACATCGCTCCTAATCATGTGTGTTTCTCAGTCATCTTGGATCTGACTGTAATCACTAGGTCAGTGTTTACAGGAAATCACCAGTGGCACAGCTCCATGAGCTACATGACATGATTCACAGTTACACTTGAACATGGATTAGCTGTTCATGTCAAACATGCTTCCCTATATCAATCACGTTTTTATGCTAACTAAGAGGAACAAAAAGATGTCTGTAGGTTCTCAGTCATACAGGTCATGGTTATCCACTGATCCAAATGACCTTACTAAGCCACGCCCCTTTTAGATCAAGTGATTTGAAAAGAAACTGTGTTGATCCATTCAGTGTTAATCCCATTCTATAGAGTCAAATGATCTAAGCTCCACCCACTGCCATTTCAAATCTGGGGATAAGTGGGCAGTTTCCCATGATGCCCTTGGGCAGAGTATTAAAATGTGTTTAGATGCTGCCTGTTGTGCAATAACCCTTGCTAAGGTTCTTTTGTTCATGTTTCTGTTGTTGTTTTTGATGTTAAACGCTTTTGCACCATGAGTGAAGTTTTTGACTGAGTTAGTCAAATCCTGCCTTTGGAATTGAAAGGGTCTATTAGTAAAAACAGTCAGTTGTCCTGGATGAATAAGCACTTTGTGGCAAAAAGCTAGACTTGCTACATTTAGACCTGCTTTGGTAACATTTGTAAAGTAATGTTAAAGTATTAGAGTTGCATTGAAATGTGTAAATTTCTAATGCAGCAAATAGTTCACCTCCAATGAAAAGGAAATAATTGTTAGAAGTACACTTTAATGTGTCTGAAAATAACACTAAGAGCATTAAAAACGAACATTTTTTGAGGACTCAGGCACCATGATAAATATATGACCGTCAGGGAAACAGCTTAATTTAACACTACTGGAGTGGAATTATCACTTAACATTTTGCTATATAAAGCTGATTTGTTTTAACATGAGGAAATTATCAACACAACAGAGTAGTTCCAACACTTCAGAGTCTATTAACACAAAGTGTTCAGTTTTAATAATGCTATACAGTGTAAGTGAGTGTTAAATTTGTACTCAATTTATAGGATGCAGATGGCCTTGCAGTTAGGTTGCGCCCCATGTATGAGGCATCCAAGTTTAAGTCCGGCCCGCGGCTCCTTTCCCGCGTGTCTCTCCTCCACTCTCTCATCCCTGTTTCCGACTCTATCCACTGTCCTTCCTTTAGAAATAAGGGGATAAAAAGCCCCAAAATAAATCTTTTTTTTAAATATTAAGCTAGTCCTCCAAGTGGGCAGAACAGCTGTCTAACTAGCCCTGTTGTTTCTCTCCCACATGTCATATGATTTCCTACACTACTGTTTTGTCCTCTCTGTATTGAGTCAAAAAGGCCAAATATCAATCTTTAAAACATGATTACAAGTTATGGTTTTAAGTAATCAACTGAAAACTACAATGAGGGAATTAAGCAAAATAAAATGTATGATTGCATGTGTTCTTGTTACTTCTGTACTTTTGTTCAACACAGGAACCTCAAAACTTCCATCCACACTCTTTTCTAGCCTATTGACTTTAAATTTTGTTACTCTGCAGAGAAAGAAATACCCAATAGCCCTAAAACCACGGTTTAAACAAACATAGAATTGCTAATGTGCTTCACTTCAGATTATGTCTGATAGGAACATTTTTCTAGCAACATACCTGAAGGTGGATGTGGTCGGTTAGGTTGGTAGACAAATGAAAGTGACAGTAGAGATCAAGGTCAGGAAAACACATCCTCAGGGTCAGATTTTTTTGAAGCATAAGGGCCTGCATGAATAATTTGATATACAACCCCAGTTCCTAAAAAGATGGGCCACTGAGTAAAGTGTAAAGAAAAATAGAGCACAGTTTCAGTTCATTCCATTGTCTTTTGGTTTACAGTGAACAAACAGGGCCATGAATTAACAAAAAAATAAATAAAAAATCAGAGCAACAGGTCTGGTGAGCAGAAAGTGACCCATGTAAAATCCATGAATTGAGCAGCTACCCCAGTGCCTGCTTTTGTCAATGAAACTCTTCTAAGTCAGCCCTTAATTCTCCACTGCTTTGGCATTTCCAGCTGAGGACCCCCTACTGTACCGCTGAAGGCTTATTCCCTCCCAATTTAAACAAATCTCCTATTTGTGCAATTACTAGCAGGCCTAATTCCTGTGTCCTCAGCTCCTACTGCCATCCCATTTAACCAAAGACCATGGCTGTGTCCTGCTACCAAGTAAGTCAGCAGGGCTGTGGCCCACAGGCTTTACTTAGAGTAAATCCTTCAAGTATCAGTGGGGTTTAAGCTGAGGAGGCTGATATATCTGTTGTCACAGCAGGAGGTCAGGCCAGGGTGGCAAGATGCCAGCTGGGACAGTCACAGCTACTGACGGAGACATCATGATACACAAGATCAGGCAAAGCGCTGCTGTAATTACCAACTGTATGTACCCAAGTGGTGGAAGAACTCAGGTAATAATTGTCTAGTTACAACTAAGATATCATATTTAGACTACATTGTTCCGCTAAGCTGTTTTCTAAAACTATAAACACAAAGAAGGATTATATGACAGCAGTTTAACAGTGATTCATCCTGCTTTAATGGATGCTGAAACTGTAAACATGCCGTACATGAAACTACTACTTGTATATTGCAAAATTCCCCTGTGTAGTATCATCTCACTCATAGAAAAACGTCCTGAAGGTTATCAGAGTTTACAGTATTGGATTTGAGGATTTTTACACTACAGTAACACCGGATAAACTTCTTATTCAAGTTAGTGCAAGGTTTGCTAAACACATTTTATGGTCCCATAAATCAAAGGGATATAAATGGACACAGCTTCTTGGTTTCTAAAGTGAAACCAATCTAGAGGTCCCTCTCTACTGTGCTCTTTCTAATGGCAGCAGGGGTAATCAAAACTGCATTTCATGACACAAAAAACCTGGAAAACACATGTTCTTAAAGAAAGCCCAAAGATAGTGCTGGGTCCTTGTTGTAAGCAACCCAAAGTTAAAGGAAAAGTAAAAGTGCTGTAGATGGCCCAAGGGGCCAAAAATCGAAAAGGGTCTGGCTGCAGACCATATATCTCAGACAGCCACTGTCACAGACCAGTCATCTAAGACTGACACTGTATACCTCAGAAAGAAAGTGCTGTAATTTCAAGTTTTAGATTTCTTTTAATTCATCTTTAATCATAAACAAAGTCTGGTAGTTACATTTATGAAATATCCACATTGCAAACATTCCAGACTTTGCAGCATTTCATTAAAAAAAAATAAATAAAGAGGTTTGAGGTCAAATCCATTAAGTGGTTACAGAAATTGTGGCTTGCTTTAGCTTTGTTAGCTATAGCTAAACCAATTATAGCAATGCTAGCTACATAATTAAAATTACTATATAAGCCAATGTAGATAAGCTAGCTTTAGCAATGCGAGCTTTAGCAACATGAGATTCAGCAAACATAGCTAAAGCTAATGTATCTACGTAGCTTACATAGCTGCTTTGCCAGCATAGCTTTTGCTACATTAAATACATAGCTATGTTAGCTATGTAGCACCAGTACTCTCACCAGAGTACATGCAAATGCCAGTAGACTGGCAGTAACCCAATGTTACCCAGTGGAACACTCATGGGCTTGCTGTCCACATCCCTTTTGTTGTGTGGTGAACTTTAGGCTACACACGTAGACTTTTACATAGGTTCAAGGCTGTAGATTCCACACAGAAGTATAAATCAGGCTTCACGCAACCTCTTTGTCTGATAAAACCACTAATCAAACGTTAGGTTGCTAGAAAATGCCTCCTCGCAAAGGAATGGACAGTGTGACTGAGACTACATTCATGTTTATAGAGTCTATGTTTGAAACCTGTGTATTTGCCCCCAGTTAGCCTTTAGAAATAATGCAGATTTATGGTTTAATACTGCATTTAAATCACCTTGAAAACTAGGAAGCTACGTTTACTTCTTATATACAGCCCATGTTCTGGAGATAAATTCCACAATAGATCACTTCCCCAACAAAGCTCTGCCAACTTGGGTTCTTATTAAGCTGGAGCAGTTAGTCAAGCTGGACACCCACAGTACTCTCCTCTCCCAGTTAGACAAACAACTCGGGTTAACACTGCTTCTATAGGACAGGGCAGAAAAGTAAATTATGGCAGATAATCACACGGCGCAGGCAGCAGTACAATAACTGCCAGGCTGCCTGTATTTCTGCTGCACCTGTTATTGAATAATGACAAAACTAAACGCAAGTTCCACACGGGCCGCAATTTATCATCACTCATCGACAGCTAGCTCACAGATGAGAGAGAGAGGCAGGAAAGAGAGAGCGAGTATGAAAGAGTTAGAGGAAGGTAAAGAGAGAAATGCAGAGGCATGAATAATGGAAGGAGTGTGGTATGTGTATCCCCAGCGCTCGCAGAATTACTCTCACTTTGCAGCATTTAATCAATGACTCTCCCTCTATATTTTAAATCCCTCTCTCCTGTCCTCCCTCCAAAGCAGTTTTCATTTCGCAGCGGGGTCATTTGTGTAGCAATATGCTGTAAAATGCCCTACACACATACACAGATATGCACAAACTCACACTCGCTCTAAGAGGAAGTAATAAGATCCCCGTGTCGAACTCTGAAAGATGACTTTCTGCTACTTTAAAATCTACAAACACAACCCTCTCCCCTTCTTCAAACCACATCTTATGCAGAAACAACCCTGAGACAGGATCGTTTATTATGTGGGGCAATTTTTCCACCTGTTCACATCTTTGGTTGCTGCTTTATTGTGGTATTTTCTCTTTGTTAGCATAGTGACATGTAGCCGATAGTTAGGAGGGTATAAATCTCCCAACGCTGTCATGAGTTTGTGCCACAGAGGGTCTACTTCTACATGAAAATTAAGGCCATAACAACTAAAAATAGTAGTTCTAGCAAACAGTTTGACAAATCATATCAAAAATTATACATTTCTACTTCATTTTGTATTTTCAGAACAAATTTGTTTTCAATGATTTATTTTTTGGCCTTTATTAGATAAAGAAGAACAGGGGATAGACTTGGAAACAGGGACAAGAGAGTGGGGGAGACATGTGGCTAAGGGCCACAGGCCGGATACGAACATGGGCCGTCCGCATACATGGGCTGCGGCTTAAACCACTTGATCATCTGCGTGCCCTAATATCAGGACAAATCAATCAAATTGTTTTGATTGTTTTAACAAGTTCTACTTCAATAATTAGTCATAACCAAAAGATTTAGCAACAAGTTAACCATCAACAAAATTTTGTTTTTTAAATCAGTCGTTCACCAAACTTCAGGTGCGTTATTTTTTGTTCCTTGTTTTGTCTTTTCAATGCTTAAAACAGCCTCCTCTGGTAATGAAATGGTTCCATTAGCTTTTATAATGTTCTGAGATACATTATTTCCCTGTAATATTTGATTATGTCCCTGAATAAAGTAAAGTGCTTATATTGTCCTACAGGATTTTCAAAATTTTCTGGCTTCATTTTACCCTCTACCTTTACAAACCTTCTAGGCCAGCTGCTGAGAAGCATCCCCACAGCATGATGCTGCCACATCTGTGCTTCATAGTGGAGATGGTGTAGTTGCGGTAATCTGCAATGCTTGGTGTCCACCAAACATGGTCAAAGAGCACCATTTTGGTCCCAAGAGACCCAAGAATTTTTTTCCACTTAACCATTGAGTCAACCTCATGCCTTTTGGTGAACTCTAGTCCAGATTTAGTATGAGTTTTCTTCAACAGTGACTTTCTCTGCTACTCTCCCATAATGCTGACTGTTGAAGAACCTGGGCAACCGTTGTTGTTTGCAGAGTCTCTCCCATCTCAGCTGCTGAGGCTTGTAAGTCTTTTAGAGTAGTCATAGGTGTCTTGGTGGTCCCTCTCACTAGTCTCCTTCTTGTGCTATCACTCAGTTTGTGAGGATGACCGGCCCTAGGCAGATTTACATGTGCCATACTCCTTCCATTTATTGATGATGGATTTAACTGAGCTCCAGGGGATGTTCAGTGCCTTGGAGGGTTTTTTTTTGTATCCACCCCCTGATTAACCTTGCAAAGCAGATGGATTTGCCTGTTTCCTTGTTTCTCACTGGCGAATCCATTTTGCAAAGCTCCCATCTGAACCGTTTGGGCCCGGTTAGAAAGTGACAGGATCAATCAGTGACAAGGGGCAGTACTTTCAGGCGCGGCGGAGTCATGACGTAGGCAAGCAGCAACAACAGGCAGGTGCAAACATGGTGGGAGAGCTTAGCATGGATGCTGCTAAAGCTCCAGTTTTATCAGAAGTTGACAACATTTCTTCGTTAAAAGAACAAAGAGCTGCATTGAGTTGTTTTCTTTTTAAAATGACAAAAGTCTTGTACTGACATGTCTACAGTTGCCATGGTTTGCGGCAATTATGAAGTTCTCTATGGAGTTTACTCCTTCGGTAGGCGCGCAGCTCAGTCGCGGCTACGTCATGTGTTTTGTTGCTCTGATTTGCATGTAAAGATGTGACAGACAGAACGTTCATCCAATCACTCTCCGAATTTGTTTTTCAAAGGCTCTGCTCTTTCCCAAATGCTGTCTGTGAGTGGCTTTCCAGATAGATGTGTGAAACAAATCCATCTGGCATGCCAGGTTACCCCCAAATATACTTCAATAACCCTTTCTCTGAGTTGCTTGGAGTGTTCCTTAGTCTTCATGGTGTAATGGTAGCCAGGAATACTGATTAACCAGTGACTGGCCAAAATACCAGTAACAAATGCTGAGGCATGCACTGAAATGACTTCAAATGCAGTAGCCTCTATTACACACTGCACAAAGCCTGATACACCTGAAAATCTACCTCCATTCACTGTGTATTAAAAACAGCAATGTGCTGTGTTGGGGCACTGAGATACAAATGTGGACAAGACTGGTGAAAATAATAATGTAATGTTAAGTAAAAACACTCTAAAGTGCTGATGTTGAAAGAATCCTCAATTTAATGTAGAATTTTTGCACCAAAAAGTCTACATCAACTAAAATTGATTACTCCTATGGTTTGAATATACTATATGGACAAAAGTATTTGGCTGTCTCACCGTTGCTCCAACAGGAACTGTAATTACATTGTATTCTAACACATGTACTTAAATATGGAGTTGGCCCCCCTTTTGCAGATGGGACAGCTTCAACAATTCCAGGAAGGCTTTCCACAAGATTTTGGAGTGATTCAGTGGGAATTTGGGCCCAATCATTCTTTAGAGCATCAGGTTCCTATCAAAGGTCTGTAAGACACAGGCTATATGAAAAAGCACAGAAACTGGACAGATAAAATATCAAGAATTCTCAAATGATGATCCACATCATAGACAATTGGAAGCAGCCCAATCTTTGACAACAAAGGTTTGGATTAAAACAGTAGAAAATGTTGTAAAAAAGCAGCAAAAAACAAAAACCATTATAACTGAAGATTGCCATATTTCACTGTTATTGTATCCTTCTACCTATGCTGGTATCTTTTGACCTTGTCTGAGGGAGCCATGTCCAAAACTTTCTGCAAATTTCAACTCCCAATCCAACATTCATGCAGAGTTGAGTCATCAGCTTTGCCAAGGCTAGAAAGAAATCAGGATCTGAACTTAAATGTCACCTAACTTTGGTTGTGGAAAAACCAAGATCAAAACTGTGCATGAAAAAACAGAAGATGCACTTCAATAAAAGCATCTCTCTTTAATCAAATCATAGCTGCAGGTTGATTTGATGTTTGTGAAATTACTTTTACAGATTTTTTCTGGTGTGTTGATTCTCTCAGGCTGGGGAGGCCCTTTGCATGGACCCTAGAATAAAAATCAAATGAAAAAGAAAATGAAAATAGATTTGTTTCCTTTTGCAGTCTCACTGAATAAGAACTAAGTTCTGTATCTTCTAAAAAAGTTGTCAGGAGTGAGAAAATGTCTGAAATGGTTGCACATATCACTATCTCCCTTTACCAGCCTAGACTTGCTTCTTTTTATGATAGTTTTCAAACATCTACACTCCTTCTACCTTCTGAGTTTATTATTGGAAATCTATCCTTTTTAAAGTATGGCTGCTACAAATACTCTGAAATATCTACCAATATGACTGCAAACAGCATAACCAATCGAGGCTAATGATTCATCATGTAAGCTAATGTTGCTCATGTTAATTCATGCTTTTCTTGCTGTAAACACAAATTTACATCAGCTGATAAGATAGGATTAGATATCCTTTAATGTGCCCGTAGGGAAATTTGTTCCACAGAAGATAAAATCATACATACTGCATACTAAAAGCAAAACATCCCAACAAAGCATCCATGGATCGGTTTAGACAAACACATAAAGACCTTCTGACATTAAGGAGCGATTACTAAACCACCATGGCCAACATGCATTATCTGTAATTTACTGAATACTTCTACTCATGGCAACCCCGAGGAAGACCCTGATAACAGACAGTATTCCTGTGCCTGTGTGAAAATATGATGGTCATAGAAGGGTAGTTCTTTCATTTGCTGCATAATTTTGAAAAACTCTGATCTTCTCTGCTCATGAATTTCATTCTTCTCTTGGTAACAGTCTCAGGTGCTTTTGTTTAAATGTGGGAAAACAGAAGTGTGCTGACCAGTCTTTGATCCAAAGATAATTTCGCTTCCATGCTGACTTAAGTCAAAGCCCAAGATTTCAGCCATGGATACGGATATTATCCCCATTTCTGTACTTTACCAAACAAGCCATCAAGCTCTTTTCAGTAAGACATCGAGGACCCTTTACAAATGCAAAGGACCACCGGTGGGCCAGAAACCAACTTTTGAGCTGAGTTTAAGGATACATAACTACAAAAATATATATATGATAATAAATGTGACATTTATGCACACAGTACACATTGTAGCCACACATGGGGGCTCCACCCTATCACACTTGCTCTCTCCACCAGACCAAAATATGAAAAAAGGCTCTATACCAGCTAGTGAAAGGAATGTCTGCTCTTTTCAGTGACTTAGATCATTTGGCTTGCCTCAGCAAGAAGACACAGCTCTAAAATTGCTCTTCATTTGGTACTATTTTGGCTTCAATTGACCTTCCAAATTTAGCAATGTGATGACATATGATTGATTTTTGTGCTGGTATTTTGCTTATTGATGAAAATATCATGCAAGTATTTTTCGAAATATACTGTCTCCCCAAAACACCTTGTGGGACAGATGAAATCTGCTCACTGGCTGGGCTCTTTAAAACATTAATGATATAAGACATTAATGTTACACCATCAATCATGAGTCCTTAATGTGGGCTGTGCCTGTGGTAGAGTAATATGGAAAAAAGATCTTCCCCACTAAATCAATCACATAACACACGGACACACACAACATGCATAAAAAATAATTGTGGCAATATTAGTAAGAACATAACATGGTTCTCAAATGTGATCCAGATCTTATCATTCACATAAAAAAGCCAGCTTAATCACAAACCACCCATCTCTATCAGCCACTGGATAAAGTGATGATAAGATAGATAAAGATAAAGATGGCAAAAGAGCTAAAGTCACACTACTGAAAAAAACCATCGGAGGGCCGGCGCCGGCTGTCCTAGCGCCGGAAAAGAAATGCATTGTTCCAGACCAGATAGCCACTGAAGGCTCAAGGGGTTGAACATTCAAAAAAGGCCAAGTGGCATCTTTCAGGCTTGTTAAAACAGCAGCCATCAGCTCAACCAACCAGCTCAAGATGGTGCATGGTGGGGTGTTGAGGCTTGTACCTTGTAAAAAGTGGATCACCAGAAAAAAGTTTGGGAAATCCTGCCTTATATAAATACTGCTGTGGAAAAAGTACCATTTAATATTGTACTTGATGTTCACTTTTCTTAATTTCTAAAAACAGATCTATACCCCGGAGTAGCCATTTTGCTTCTGTGTTCGTTTACAAAACCATGAGATTACCAACACCTGGGCAGCTATTGTTTTTATTGATGGACAGCTTCAGCAGCCCACTTCAGTGAGAAGAGAACGAGTCGGCCAAGTCCAATTGGGCAGCTGAGGTAAGGACGCACCAGGGTCAATCAGGAAGAGAACAGGCGGCCGAGTACAAAACATGCTTGATAGGTGAGCAGAGAACAACGACAGCACTGCGGGCTAGCAAGCATTGTGAAACATGGAAGCCATGAAGAGCATCCTGCACATGCAAGATATAACACAATGGGATACAAGGCAATGAATTACATCCATGCCGATCTAAGCAAGTGGGGAGGGAGAGCAAGCCAGCAGCAGCTATATGAAAAGGTCCAGAGGTCAAGAAGGGTTGGGGTGGTTGTTGTGACATTGTGGTTCTTAGAAATCAAAATTGCAAGGAGAGAACATCAGGTCCAATGACCTTGACATTTGACCTCAAACATCCAATAACATCATCCCTGGGGTATGGTGAACATTTGTGGTAAGTCTGAAGAAAATCCCTCAAAAGGTTCTTGAGATATCCCAAGGAAAGGATGAATGAGGCCTAGTTAACTTGATGTTTGACCTCTGACCTTAAATATCTAATCAGACAACATTCACAAGAATGACCTGGACCGATGAACGGATGAATGACCCACAAACATAACCCCTCCAGCCTTAGCCGACGCTGGCATAAGCATAAAAATCCCCACTACTCATACCATGCCGGCTAAAAACCCAAGCAGGAAACAACATGATGTAAATGATTACAAGTACTCTGGACTTTTGCCATAACAGCAACCTTCCCAAAATATAACAACACAAACTCATGTATCACATATACTTCTTTGCCTGCTGGGAGGGGGCCATGTAGAGTTCAAGGAAGAGTCGGCTGCTGCAGCTGCTGCTGAGATCTCTTGGCAAGACAGAGATCTTGTGTGCTGCCAGGGACTAAATTAACAAGGCCTCCTGTAATTAAGCAAGTTTATTGGCCTCCAGGGAGTCGCTTCTCCTTATACAATTCCCATTCAGCCTTGTTTATACCCCTTTCTTCTTCCTCCGCTTCCTTCAAGCAAGGAGCGTGCGATCTCTGTCAAGATTACATGTTTAAAGTGTGTCGATACACACATTCACTACAAATACAGCTGACTGGCAACACTGCTTAGTCGTTAAAGATGCTTGCAATCACATATCAGTGCAAATGTAAATGATTGTGTTTGCAGAAAATCCAAAATAAACACACTAACACACTCATGCATCCATGTTAACATATTCTGTCCACATAGTCCACTGCAGCACATACACACATGCTGATTATACATCACACACATGTATGCAGGTAGAAAACGTCGGCTAATGATGTGTGTCAGATCCCCTCAAAGGTTTGGACTGGAGTGTGAACCACACATCTGTCATCTCACTCGTCTCCGCTTCTCTTCACCTCTCAATTATATATTTATCTTTGTAGTGGCTGAGTGACGTGTGGCGCCTCGATATGCTACTGATCCGACAGAAATAGAACATCCTCCTTATCCAACCATCAACCCACCCCCCACCGACCCTCCATCCTCGCCTGAGGCTTATGCAAATACTCTCCCTGTGATTCCTTTCTTTGTCAGGTATAGCGTCCTCGATAGGGTGTTTGGGCGACTGCATGACAGGCTGAAAACAGGTAAACAACTAAAGGAGGAAACTCAGAACCAGCAGATGAGAGAGAGATAGAGCGTTGAAGAAACAACTAGAGAGGAGAGAAAAGGAAGCACTTCAAGGGAGGTGTTGCTCTTTAATCAAATCATAGCTGGAGGTTGATTTGATGTTTGCAAAATTACTTTTCTAGATTTTTTCTAATCTGTGTGGATCCTCTCCAGCCCGGGAGGCTCTTAGCATGGACCTAAATGCAAAATCAAATAGAAATAAAATTAAAACAGTTCAGCTTTTTCAGTCTCACTGGTCTATCATCTACTAACTCCTTTCTTGATGTTACTTTGTTAGAAAACAACCAATCCAACAACTTTTTTTTTGTTCAACATTTCTTTAGTTTTTTTTTTTTTTTTTTTAAGATAAGAGAGGGAAAACAGAACACACCAGGATCAGGTGGATGCAACATCAACATCCCTTCCTTCCCCTTAACCCACAAAACTGTCCGCTTACCCCTGTTTCTTGAAATATTTCCAAGGCACGACCAGGAGTTGAAAGTTAATCTGCCTAGCGTTAACTCTCATGGAGCCAAGTGTTGGTAACTGTGCCAAAGGCCAAATCAAAGAAAGCTTATGCTGTTTGGGTCTTGTGAAAATGGGACAAAAAAAGGTTTCCAGATCTTGAGGTATTTTTCCTCTGAACCAATGATTGATAGCATCTTCAGACAGGACATCACATCCTGTAGCCACTGACCATGGGTGGGCAAGGCAGCGTTCCTCTACCTGAGTGATACTGCATGCCGGGCTAAGAGTAAATGTTGGCCAGCCCTATGTGCACCACCAAGCAGGGCCAAAAATACAGTCTTGGTACGAAGCCATCACATCAGAATTTTTCTGAATGATGGTAGAGCCAGCACACATGTATCAGAGTGCCATCCCCATTTTTTGCATTTGTCACAGGTGGGGGTTTTCTGATAATAGATGCTAGCTAACTCAGCTTTGGACATGTGGGCTCTATTAACTACCTTAAACTGGAGAAGGCAATGCCTAGCACAGATTGAGGATTTGTGACTGGATAAAATAACGTAGTCCCATTGATCATAAGAAACAGGTTCTAAGTCCAGCTCCTAGGCTGCCTTAACTTTTTCTAGGGGTAAGCATGTTAGCACTGAACAGCAAATAGACCTCAGAAAGGCTAAGTAATCAGTTGTGTACATGGTACTCTCACATTGGACTTGTTACCATGTGACCTTGCTTCCCGCATGAACTTGTAGTTCTCTCAGTTCCATCTCCATCCAGGGTTGCATTGTACTTCAGAAATGGATCCACTGGGCGAAGGTTCATGCCATCTGATGAAGAAAAACTGTTGCGTATATGTAATGCTAAAGATGCAGAGTATGTGGAATTTACAGGTAAGTTTATTGTCCGTCCAAAAACTTTAGTCACTTGTTTTTTTAAACCCACCAGAAGTAACTACTAAACAGCTTCTAAAGTAAAGTTTAAAACATCTGCAGAAAAAACACTCAGTCGGGTCTCACAGTCACACCTGGATGAGGGCCAAAGAGTGCTGCCATTATAACATAGAGAAAACTTGCACCTTGTTGTGCCAGATGTAGGTGGTAAAAACTCTTTCTTTGCAAGCTATTGAAGCTTCAAGTTTGTTTAAGTTCGTTGAAGTTGACTCCACTTGAGGGGAAGTGAATAAACGTCAGGCCTTAAAACATTTTTAAAACAGAACAGAAGTAAAAGAAGAATGTTGCATATTTGAATGTGTAGGAACACATTAAAAGGTTTACATCAATGAGACAATCAGTTCAGGCAGATAGTCCTTAAATCTCATTGGCTAAAAAATTCAGTGTAAATGCAAAGAAAACAAAGAGGTCTAATCCTTGTGAGAGCTATGAAGTTAAACAACATTTTGGTAAAAATCTGAACTCTTGGATCATGCCTTTTAGATGCATTTCCGGCTGGTCATTTTCTCTGAGTTATTCAGGCCTGTGTATGTTAACACTTAATGAAGAGTACTTGCATGAAGACCCAAAAATTATTTTTATAAGGCCCTGTCCAAGAAAGGAAAAAGACAGACAGTTCATCAATATAGAAAAAGCATCAGCTATTCCTGGTGTACAACATACATACAGTCATGAAGCTGATATAAGTTCAAGCAGGACGACTTTCATTTCCATTTATCTTTTCATTCATCAATAATCACTAACTTATGTGAGTCCCTTCTCCCATTCTGTTTCCTGCTCTTGTAATCAGCTGGTGTGGGTGTCTACTCAAATTCTGAGCCAATCCTATTCTCTCGCAACCTCTCTTGATCCAATCATCCTGCTGCTTTTAAAACCTATTATCCTATCCTCCGCAGTTAGACTGTTGTTTTAGTCCGACCTCTGCAATCCTCCTCCACCTCGGCCACCTCCATTATATCTCATAGGTGTTCAGGACCAGCTCCTTTGTGTCATCCTGCATCCCTCCATCTTAACCTTCATGTTATACTTGATTTCTTTCTACTGACAAATACTGATAAACACATACACACGTGCAGGCAGTTTAATAAACATGCTTGTCTGAATGACCTTCAATATTCATATCTCCGACTGCCCTCTATTTACACATTTTTATTCCCAGCTCTTTTGTCGCTGTGCTCACAGCGCTCTCAGTTGAAAACAGTTGAACTCTCTGATGGTCTTATGCTTTACAGTGTCACTTCTCCCTCACCATTTCAGATAAATCAATATCAAGAAAGGATAAAGACAATCCCACACATCGCTTCAAGTATTTAGTCATCAGGTCAGAAGCTTTACTTCTTCTATGTCAGGATTCTTCTTGGTTATATTTCCTTAAAGAAAAGCAAAGATGAAGTGTATGGAACTATTTAAAACTGACCAATGGTCACTACTGGGGGAAGAAAAAGTGCTGCAAGCCCATTTTCATAACCTGACAAGAATACATGCCAGTAAGAAACACTCTTAAAGCTGTTAGTGCACACAGGCCCTTACTGATAACATTTATAGGCTGTTTGCAGTCACATGATCCTATCATGTCTACCTTTCAATCAGGCTTTTGAAAAACCATAGCACTACCACTGCTGCCATGAAAGTTTTGAATACTGCTATTCTAGAGAACTTAGATAAGGCTGTTCAGTTAGAGGGTGTTACATCAGAGGCTTCAAATACACAAAGGGGTAACTCAAGGTTCAGTTTTGGGACCACTATTATTCACTATCTATATCAACTGGCTTGGACAGAATATTCCAAATGCTTCTTTTCATTTTTATGTGATGACATGGTTATTTAATACTGTGCAGCTTTGACTACATGGGCTTTTGCCAGTCTTCAGCATGCATTTGATTTAGTCCAGATTCAGTTTTGCCAGCTGCAGCTTGTTCTAAATGCAGATAATGCTCATGTTCTTAACATCCTCAAGAACAGCTCGAGGAACACTGTCCCAGACAATTGTTGCTAAATTTGGTCAAGAAAGTGTTTTTATCTTCTTTTAAATATTTAAGGATTTTGCACAGTGAAAACTTGTCCTTCAAGGAGCACAATTGAACTCTGCATGGACCTGTGCACTGCAATTACATCAGAAAAATAGCACAAAACTTGGATATGATCTCTACATTTTACAAAAAAGTGATTTTTTTCTCACAGGTTTACTGTGTGGGGGTGAGTGATATCACAAATGATTCTCTCCTACAGACCTGGTTGTACACCTTCATAATATCATAAACATGTTTTTAATGGAAATGCTGATATACTATCAAGCAAATAAACCTTTTGGGGTAAGTGACTGTGTAACGACGTGTCCTAAGCGAACAAGCTGGCTCTACATCACGGCTCTTTAATATGAACAACATGAGCTTACTCCCATTTGAGAGCAAGTTCCCCTTTTTCCAATTTCAAATTTTAGTCAGGACCATTTTGTCAAGACTCTTTACATCTCTAACTTCACAGTTAAAATATTTCTTCATAAGCAGTTATTAAGTAGCACTTATTGTTGTTATTTATGTTTGGTGGTGTGGCTGTCCTGGGATCCCTCTGCTCTTCTACAAGCCTGTGTGGAAAGCATAAAGCAGGAACAGCACACATTCCTGCCTCTGCTATGCTGTTAGGGAAAGCTTGAGGCAGGGAGAGAAGCAACAAAAAACACACCAGGGCAGGCATTAATGATAACAGAATGACACTGATTACGTCAGAAGCAGAATAAAGGAGGAGCTGGGGTGGAGAGTTGCAAATGCAGCTTGCAGAGTGAGCAGCAAAGTGTAGCCAGGATAGAGCAGTTAAATAAGGCAGTGATTAGCCAGTAGCAAGCAAATCAGCTGGTAGTCAGCTGAGGAGGGCTTGTGGGAGATCAGCTGATCTCAATGATAGGGCAGCGCTTCACTCCATGGCCTGTCTGGAACAAACACTATACTCTGGATTTATATAACACACATTATCAAAGCCAGACTGGCAACAAATGAAGAGCTGTTTGGAAGCCAAAAGACTGACTTTTATTACTGTGCTGAGTTAAATGATTCGGATGAATTTCCCATTGCAAAAGGCTGGAAGGACATCAGCAGTGGAAACACATGCAAAAACAGCGTTTACGATGCCAAATCATGACAATCTGTACTGAACCAAACTGGACCCTTTGGTGGAAACAGACCACATGTGAATGTTGTCTGATTCTGGTCCTTCAGATTTTAGAGGGAGGCATTTAATCCATGTCTGCCACTGTTTCTCTGTGCCCATCAAGAGTTCTTTGCTGTGATTCGTCATCTCCAAACAACCTATATATAACAAATAATCCTTCCTATTTGGGCTTCTGTGATAAATACTCAAGTAAGGGTTCATTTTCATGAGACTTATCACAGTGGGGTAAAAAGGTAGGTCTAATTTTAGAACCAATTATTCCCTGTCAAAAGTGTTTCGGCAGCATAGACAGTGATTTTGTTAATGGGTAGAGGTGTTACAGAAACATTGAACAGAGGAAGTGTTAATTATCTCTTGAAGCACCTAAAAGCAGGTGGTATTTCATATACACACACTCAGACATCTCTGCATGCTCTGACAATTTTAACAGCTATCACGCACATTTTAAAATAGCCACACTTGCACACATAGTTTATCCACATACACTCAAACTCTGAAGAAAAGAAGAGGAAAAAATGCTTCCAAACATGTGCCAACAGTGCCAAATTGTCAAGAAAATGGGATTACAAGGACAGAGAGACCAAGTATAGCAGAAAAAAGAGGAGTTAAAACAGAGAGAGTGGAGGAGAGGGGAAAAAAGAACGAGAGCTCCACAGGCTACATAACATCCACATCCTGAGATTAGTTCAAATCTGACAGGTCGCCATGAAAACAGAGCTGGGACTGCGGCGGGCGACAGAATGAAACAGGAAAACAAGAGGCAGGGCCCCGCGGGTGCTGTACACTGCCAGACAGACTCACTAATACACAAACACACACTGATGCCAGTTAAATACATTTAAAGTGCCATACCTGAAGCCTGGTTTAAGCACATAAAAGGCTTGATGCCAACAATATGTAAGTATTTTGTTAGAGAGTGTGCTTTTTCCCTCCTCTGGTTATGTGTGCGTTAGAAATCTGAGGGCATGAGAGGAAACCAGAACACTCCTGACGTATGAATGTGATTTGATGAAGTGTTTTTGCATCATGTCTCAAATTGAACCTGCAGTCTCCAGTCAGACTCTTAGATAAAGCTCCTCCTGGGCTGATTACGGCATCATTTTTACAATGTTTCTGAAGATGTGCGGACGTAAAATCAAAGTCTCTGCATGGTATCCAAACATCTAAGTTTAGTTTTTAGAGCATGAACATATGCAGTAAGACATCCTTTATCCATCCATGGACCTGTTCAGACTTCAGCTGGCTCTTCGTCATGTCACTGTTTTTGCTCCTATGATCAGTTTTTGTAATCCTTATCAGACGTCTGTTTCACATTTCTTCACATTTCAGCAGAGGATTTTTGAGCTCTTGTAAACATCAAATGCTCTGAGTTTTCCCAAAAATGTCAGCCATGACGCACAGATGCTCACTGAATAGCAATCTGCTGCATGTTAGACTTCTTCATCAGTCTGATTACAGTGATGCTCTATCAGCGTTTCATGTTTAAAGAATGAGAAACAAAGTTTACTGCTGACCTGTATTAGCATCATTTACCAGAAATGTTTGACTCTACACTGTGAACTCTTAATGAACATTTAAAACTCTTCCTCTTACTTAAAAAGCTCTAAATCAGTGGTTCCCAGCCTTTTTCTCTTATTGACTCCCCTACATGTATCAAAGAAATCCTGGTCCCCCAACCCGGATCCACCCAGAAGAAAAGTGATACATTGGTAAACCCAATAACACGTTTTCCTACCCCAAATATTTTTTTCTAAACTGTTTAATATGTGTTTTAGTATGATTTTAGTGACTATATGAAAAACTAATTTTAACAACCTCTACACAAAAAGCTGGGGATCATCAAATGCTCTAAATCCAGGCTATTCAATAGGAGGCCCTGGGGCCAAATCAGGCCCCAAGGTCTATTTTTGTGACCCCTTAAAGATACTCTATGTATGATTTCTGCACTGAAACAACTATATTAATTTGAAAACTGACCCTTTTGAAACTTGGAACCTGCCCTAACAAATAAATTACAGAAAGTTAAGACAGGCAGTGCTCAGTGTCGCCCTCTTCCACAGCCTCCTTCTCAAAACTAGTTCTAGTTTTGAATTGAGGACTCTGTCCTATCAGACTTAAATTTGATTGAGATGCTGTGGCATGACCTTAAATAGGCTGTTCATGCTGGGAAACCCTCTAATGTGGATGAATCAAAACAATTCTGCAAAGAAGAGTAGGCCACAATTCCTGTTGTATTATCAAATATTTCAAACTTTCATAAGTGTAGTGTTGACCAATATAGACACTCTTAAAGTGTGTAATTTAACTCTGTCTTAGCTCACTTAACACTGTCATTTTTTACATTTAACTTTAATATAGACATACTGGTTGGAGATCTATGATATAATTTAATATATCTGTTATTATATTTTAATTTAAGGCATTGATAACAATGATATAAAAATAACAGCATTATTTTCAGTCTCAGTTTTTTCTGTAACCATCTAAAAACTCCTCAAAAGAGATTTGTCTAAATGCAAAAATGATAATTCTTAGAATTGGGGTGAGTTGAAACCAGTCTGTGTATTTCCTCTTTAGTATGTGTTTGTCTTTTCATTGCTCCTCATTTAAATCACAGCTTTCTTTTAACCATCTCATTTGACTTTAATCCGTAATTCTTTGCTGGGGGCTAAATGAAGAACACAGAGGTAAAAACGAGGTTACCAAACACATTTTTGGCAGCAGAAAGTGAGAGAGCTTCTCTGGGCTGGGAGGAGGGATGAATTTGGAGAGCACAAATTCAGGTAAAGGTTTCTTCTCATCAGTTTTGGCAGCTTCTCCTCCTACTTTTTTCCTCTTCTCCTCCTGTGACTTTTCGGTGAACTCTCTCTGCTTTCTCCCTTGTTGCGAGAGCTGAGCAGGAATCTGACTTTCAGGGGAAGAAAATAAGGATTTGAAATTCTCCAGCGGTGGTTTTTTAATTCATTTGTCTTCTCCTGGGTCTCCCAGGCTGAGGCTTTCCACCGGTGGACGTGGTCTCATTTCTTCCCTGTTATCAATGATTCTCCTTACTTATCGCACCACTCATCTCCTTTACTACCTGCTCATTTCCTTGTATTTTATCTCATTTCCGCTCTCTTTCTCACTCTGAGAATATGACTTAAAAATGAGATGATGTAAAAAAGCCTTTTGCTTTTGCAAGAGCAGGCATGAACCCAAACAGCGATTTGTGGGTTTTATAATTTAGTCTGTGCATCCTTTTCTCACAGCTCTGGGAGAACAGAAACAGTGAAGCACGAAGGAGGGATGGCAGCGCGTTAACTCCGACAGATGTGAGATACCTTTGTGTAAGCAGATCACCTGAGAAATATGTCTCCGAGTTAACCTCTCTTTTCTCCAGCTTCACTTTTAGAAAAGACAAGTGACAGAGGGGAAAAATAACAGTTTAAATTCCACTCCTTGTCGAGATTTTCATTGACGTGCGTTGGCAGATCGGCTCCCTCGGTGCTTGGAAGTTATCCCTCGATGCTTCTGTGTTTTGAAGACTTGACAGAGCTGTGGCTGATTAGCGGCATCTTCATACCAGTTTGCTACTGTTGTTTTTGTTGGACAGCCTGAACATTTTTTACTGTTTATGTCTCAATTCCTCCGAGACTTCAGTAATGACGACGTGGCCAAGATTAGAAAATAAATAAATAAGCGTCAGCCGAGTGGGAAACAAATGATGAAATAGCGCTTCATTGTTCTCTGGGCACAAGGCTCTCGCCTACTGTCGCCGCACAGCCAAGGCGGAGATGGTTTCACTGGAAAATTAGGCGTCTCTAATGCTGGCTAAGCTCTTAAGCTGCTCATTTTTGACGCTTTTGTTGCCCTGGTTTTTGCTCTCTCATTCCCTCTTTCGCTTTGTCTCATTTTCTCACTACTCCTCTCACCTTTTTCCATCTTCTTCTGTATCCTCCTCACTTTTTGTACCTCCCTCCGCATTCCCCTTCATCTTCTTCCCTCCCTTCACTTTCCTAGCCTTCCTGTCTGCTATCTCTATCTGGGCTGCCCGCTGAGAGTTGTATTGTTGCGGGTGGTGGCTGAGAGTTCGAGGAGAGGAGCACGGTCAGACAGAGGCAGCCATCCGAACAGAGCACAAAATAAAGCTGCTTTTAGAGAAAAGTCCCAAGACTTCAGCTTTCAAAAGCTGCGCATCTCTGTGAGGATCTTCATTCACTCCTTTTTTTTTCCTTCAACACGACAGAAAAGTGTCAGATTTATCTGGGTCATGTTTTAGTCCAGCTGAGTCATGCCCTCGTGAGAATGTTTGTCAAAGAGGAAATGGCTTTACGGTCACTGTCTAGTTCAATACACAGAAAGTTCACACCAGTCTTAACTTAAAGGCAAAGTCAACAGAAAATATGTCTCACTTTTTTGCAACAATTATCCCTAACAGTATATTTGTAGTGCTATTAAAGGCTGAACATATAAACTATTGTGGCAATCAAACATACACAGAAAGCAGGATGTTTCACTTATGATCTAATAAATTTTGGAATAATTGATCCAAATGTAACAGAGAGTTAAACAAAAGGAATAACTTTATATTATATAAGTCAAGCGTGGATTGCTAATTTGCTCAAAGCACACTATTGGCTAGTTGCTCTCATGTCGCCATATCTAAACTGCTTTAGCCTGGCTACACTTTGCTGCTCACTCTGCAAGTCCTTTTATGCAACACTACTCCACCCCAGCTCCTCCTTCATTCTGCTCTGACTTAATCTTTATTTTTTATTTTGCTGATCCTCTCCCTGGCTTATGCCAGTAAGCTGTGTCTGTGTGTGCTTTCCACACAGGGCAAGGGGATCTCAGAACAGCCACACTGCCAAGCATGAGTAACAGTGATAAGTGCAATTATTAATGGCTTATAAAGAAATATTTATAGCTGCAAATCATGTTTGTGTTTCTTGACAAAGTGGTCCTAGCTGAACTGGCTGTATTGGGCCTCGCCAGTGTGCATCAGTTGGCTTCTGGGGGGGGTTAGCACTTAACACACTCATTAAAAGTGTGTAATAGGAAATAAACTTGATCATGTTATAGACTGTTATAAAGAGGAAGATCTCAAGATTTCAACAAAGTCCAGCAGTAACAGCTCACAGAAACAGAAACTAGCCCTTTAGTGTGAGGAAAACGCAGCAAAAAAAATAGCAACTTTATTTAGTCCCAAACATCCACTAAAAATCAACACTGCTTATTACTGACATAAAAGAGATAAATAATAGTTTATCAAATACATGGGAGGATAATGGTCATGTAGGGCCCCCCTGCCTGTGTTTGCCTTGGGCCCCAAAATTGCTAAGTGTGTCACTGGACAGCCTCGGAAAAAAAAAAAACAAAACAAAACAAAACAAAAAAAAATGTGTCACGTATTTATTTACCTTTAAAAATAATCTAGATTTGTAATTCTTAGGATACCTGTATGTACCAATAACCAATGATCTATGCAGAGACAAACCTTAATAAATGTATACAAATTAAGCATGTTTTGTTAAAATGGTTGTAATCTTTTAAATGAGGTTATAGTTTCTCACTGTAACTGTTTTTGCAAATTTTTGTATTCCTGCAATGTCATTGAAAGAATAGAGCCTCAAAACATCACAACTTTCAGTTAAACCTTTTTTTACAAAAACTGCAAAGAAATCTGGCATTTATGGCTGCAACAATCACAAAAAAGAAAAACCCACGTAATACTGGAGGGACTGTAATTTGTAGTTGTTTGTGACAAAAAGAGCAACACAAAATGTTGCTGAGAATGTTCTGAGTAACTTTTTGAAACAGAATTGTTCATTTTTTTGCATTAATAAATGAAAAGGAAAAGCAGAGATTTTAGGATGTTACGCTCTACTTTAAACCTCAAAAGCCTCGCCTCTTTTTGACCCCCTGACAAATTTTCATACATTTGAAACATGAGAGGGATTTCAAGACTGAAAAGGGGATGAGTCAAGGAAAAAAGGAGGGAATGTGTTGAAGAAAAATAGCCAAAAGTAAATCAGCAAGAGTAAACAGCCCTGAGGTAGGAGGCAAAAAGAGTAGAAGTCCAACTTCACGATGAGGCGCTCCTTTTCATGTTACATTTCCTTTCAAAGCACAGAGAAACAGAAAGACGAGGTAAGCGGAGAGGGGGAGGAATTTGAATGAAAAAGACTGGACATGTAAAGAAGAGGAAGGTGTTTTATCACAACTTCTCCCAAGGGTCTCCCTCTTTTTCTCTGTAGCTCATCTGTGCGGCGCAACGCTTCCTCACGGCCTAGCGCAGGAGTTTTAGTGAGCTCCGGGGGGAATGCACTCCTTGGTCACACACACATACAGACACACAAAAAAGCGATAACATATAGCACCTAGAGCGGAGCAGAATCCTCTTCAAAGGCTCCATATGATTCTCCTTCACACAGGATCCACGGTGGAAAAGGAGAGAGGGGATGGAGAGACTAAAAAGCCCCCCCCCCCCAGGAGCTGAATAGACGGACGAATGGGGAGGACAGAGGGGGAGATGAAGGTGGGATAAAGACGAACAGAGGGAGGACAGGAGCATCAAACTGTGGCGGCTGGTGACGCGAGGTGCATGGGAATTTAGGCGCTGAAAGAGGGAGGGAAGGTGAGGTCAAGAAGACAGAGAGACTGGAGTCGAAAAAAAGAGAGAGGGAAAGCGATGGAAACAGGTGGCATACGAAATTTCCCTGTCAGAACAAGTGCATGAAATTTACAAACCCCAATTCTATAAAGTTGGAACATCCTATAAATTGTGGATGACACCAGATTTAGTTTTAAATATGCACACATTCTAAATTTGATTCCCTGCAATGCCTTCCAAAAAAAACAGGACAGGAGCATGTTTAGCACTGTGTTATGTTACCTTTTCTTCCAGCAACACTCTGTAAGCATCTAGGGAATATTGCAAGAAGAATCCTGAACCATTCTTGCTGGATGTACATCTTTAGTTCCTCAACAGTTTCTGTGTTAGAGTTTTGCACTTCATATTGACCATACAGTTTCAATGGAAGACAGGTCTGGACTGCAGGCCAGTTTAGTGTCTGCACTCTATTGTGAAGCCATGCTGTTGTAACTTGTGCAGAGCATTCCTGGCATTGTCCTGCAGAAATAAGCAGGGACTGCTTGTGGATGGAGGTATATCTCCAGTGTTGGGCCAAAAACTCATAACTCCAAGAGATTGGAAAAGCCTGCCAGAGGAGCTGAGAATATCAACATCTTTAAATGCAAACCAAAAACTAATTTATTCAGTCTGAATTTTGTTGTATTTTATAGTTTAATGGTTATGCATATTATCACAATCATTGTTCATTTTTATTGTATTTATTTTATTCAGATATTAACTTTATTTAGGTTTTTAAGATTTTATTTTTCTATAGTTTTGATCAACTACTTTTTGATGTCCATTTTTATAGGATTTAATCATGTAAGTTTATTCTTATTTTACCATTTTTTTTTACAATGTTTTACTCATTTTAATGTTTCCTTTTCATTAATATACTTTTCTTTATTGCTTTGCCTTTGATCTCTGTCTATTTCTATTTCCACTGCCTTTATTTTAATATTCTTGAATATATTTTATTAAATTAATTTTGGGGTGCATTTGTCTCTGATGGCACATTTTGATTTATATTTTACACTTTCCATGTTATTAACAGTGAATTCCAGTGAATACTCTATCGACACCTGACGTTCCCAAACACACAGACACTCACTGACTGTGTAGGTCTACCTCCGCTCTCCTTCTGCACACACTCTGCCTCTGCCTCTTTTGTCTCTCTGCCTCTTCACTGGTGTTTTATTAGTCTCTAAAGTTAAATCGTTATTCTTCATAGACAAGTTTTATTACGAGTGCACACATGAAGCTTCATGTTAGTGACATCACAAAAGTTAGTAACACAAGAACGTGCTTTTGAGCAGCATTGGATCTTTTCACCATGTTTTAAAGCAGCGACACATTAGTAAACGTTCACACAGGGACGCTGCATTTCAGTCGATGAATTCAGCGTTATGGACGTAGTATTTCAGCACGTCTGCATGCAGATGACTGGGCTTGTCTCTATTTGTCTGCGTGTGCTCTGGAGGAGATTAAGTAGTCACTAGGTTGTCTTATTAATCAATCCTGGATGGTTTTGGATGTATAAAATTATAATTATCAACAACACAGTGGCATGCATGGCTTCTTTATTCATCCAGTTTGCAGTCTAGGGTGGATAAATGTAGTAAACAGTGTATATGACATCACTTACCTTAAAAAAATGTTTATGTTATTAATCAATTAAAATTAACGTGTTATTTTAACAGAGACAGAGATTATGACCCTCCTAGATTAACTAGTAAGTGGACAATCTGACCTTGGTCTCCAGTTCTTCTGTTTCAAAGCTTACAGAAAGTTTTTATGCCATTCAGAAGCATGCACTTTCTATTTGTTTTGTTACTATTATTAAATCTAACTGCATAGCCAGTGTTCTCAAATTACTCACATGTGCAATTAATGGCAATTAACTGATTACAAAGCCAAAAATGGCCAACAGTTAATGCGGCTATTCTTTTTTAAATGCATGACGACACTTGTTCTTTTTAGTATGCTTTTAAAAAGAAGACAAGACAGCAGATAGAGACAGAAATAGGAATGAGAGATGGGGAATGACGGATTAATTTGCTATGGTTGTTTTCAGGTCAGTGTATTTTGTGGCCAACACATTTTTAATTTGAAAGGAGAAATCCAAAATTAAGAAACAAGCTGCTTCAAGGCAGGTCATATTAAAGTAGGTATCAAAAAACAGAAAAAATAAAAAATAAAAATAGTTTTCAGATTTTCATTTATATTTCTTCCCCCAAAATGTATTATAAAAAAATATTAATTTCTATATTCTGATCAAAAAACAAAGATCAAAGAACAGAACACTGGTGATGTAATATTCATTTTCCTTCATGTGTGACAACAAAATATTAATGACAAAGCCTATTATTAATCAGATTATTTACTGAATGACAGCACTAGTTTGTGTCATTCACTTTTTAAACAATGTCCCAACTTTTTAGATTTTTTTTTTTTTTTTTTTTTTGCATAATTGGATGTTTTTGCAAATGAAAAACAAAAGAGTGTTTTAAGAATTTATTAGCGTTTGTCACACTTTTAAGTTGCTTTTATGCTTCTTTGTCTTTCGTATGTCCTGCTGTGGAAAAAAAAGTTGAGTTAATTCCTTGAATGCAATGACTTTGACAGAAAAACCTAATATATTTTTAAAAAGGAACCAGTCTCTTAGTCTCCGACAGACATTTCAAAGAAATTTCAAGGACATTGGAACTTTTTTGGAGCTTTTTCTTAATGAACTTATCATGCCACTCCTTCAGGTGCTTTTCACCCACATTTCTTGTATTTTCCTTTTAATTTCTAAAGCAAAAACTCCTTTACAAGAGAAGGAAAACTTCTGCTGTTTAAATTTTCATTTCTATTCATAGCCTTTTATAATATTAATAATTTCACAAAAAATAATTGGATGGGATCCCAGCTATGCAAAGATAAAGATAAAAAGAGCTCTTTTGGAAGAGTGAAAGATGTGTTAAAACCAGCATGAACACGGCTGAACTCTGGATGAACCCTGTCAGACGTGCGTTTTTTTAAAAACTCTCGGGACCCCGATTTCAAACAGAGTTCTTCTCACGCCTCAAACTATTTTGCATCTTTCATTTTCATCTCACACATTTCCTTCCTATCTTCTCCAAACACCTGTGAGGAGGACTCAGGGAAGCATGATCAACTAGGATCACACACAAAAACACCGAAAGAGTGACGTTACACGACAGCGTGACCTCCTGGTGAACCCTAGACAGACGGGGTGACAATCAAAGAGACAGACAGACAAAGAAAACAGAGAGGCTGACACAATCATGTGGGAGGAGATTGGCCGTGTTTTGACACTCACTACAGCGATCAAACAGAATTTCAAAAGGCTTTTTTTCAGTGCGCTCCAAACAATTTTATTTTCTTTCTTTCGTCTTCTCCCACCTGTCAAAACATCTGTAAGAAAAAAGCCTCACAATGGACTGAAAAACACTTCAAACACACACCTTACTCCCCGTATACGCACAAAACACTTCACTGACGCTCTGACCTCTAACCAGATCGGACAAGCAACAGCTGGTTTGAGACAAAGTGCTTCATTCACAAACACACTGTGGTGGCAGGGGAGCAGGCGCTAACTGGAGTAAATGAAGAGGAGGATGAATTGTGGTTGTTTGTCTGCACAGCTACAATTAAAGCTGTCAATAGTCATTAGAGAACAAGCCCAGCTAAACTGTGGAACCAAACATTTACATGGTACCACATCCCACAGGCCACACTCTCAGACATATCACATATAATTCACTATAGATAGATATGGATTATTAGCTATAGGCCTAGAGCAGCTGTGCTTGTTTTTATCATTCATTCATTCCTCTGGTATAGTGACATTTACATTTTACACAGTTCATGTTTGATGTTGATTGATGTTGATAACTTTTCGTGGAACAATAATTAGGACTACAATGTGTCTTCTGCCCCATAATACCTGTTTGATTTTGTCTTTGTTAGTTTCTTTTTCAATATTTCTAGCTTCTCTCAACACAAAAATGCTTTTTTTTCAGTCTTACGTTTTTTTCTTGGGTTTTGTATGCCTTAATAAAGAAGAAAGGACGGCAGAAATAGAAATGAGAAAGTGGGGAATGACAGGATAAACGGCTAAAGGGGTTTTGAGGTCAGTTTACTTTACAGCCAACTGATTTTTAATATGAATAAGAAATCGGGGGGAGGGGGTTTACATTTCTTGTTTTCCACAAGAATTGTATCCACCTTATTCCTAACCCCTAACTCCCAAGATGCTTCACGTGAAATGTGGAAGCAACTTCAGGTCCTTTTATTGAACTGGGACTGTGCATATAAACCAGATGAAAATCATGATTATTAGAGTGATTTGGAGTTTAGAATATGTAAACTTCATCTGTTACACCTCAAATAAGATAATATTATGATTCCTCCAACTTCTACTGGAGAGAGCAAAATTAAGAGATTACCTCTTATAACCTACACAAGCATATTTAGCTAACTGTTTCAGCTTCGTATCATTATTTTCATAGTAATAGAGACGATCATGATTAGTAATCTGGAACAGATTTTCTGCCCTGCTCTGTAGTCACTATTTCTGGTTTTAAAAGAGATCTTAAACAAATGCTTTAACTGCATACAGCAATCTTTAAATGCATTGTGTTACAGTACAAAAATGAATTTGCCTGTAAACTGCATGTATACAGTATGGAGTGAACGGGTCTTTCCGAGTTGTGATTTATTTATGGTGTCAGTGGATGTGCATTGGACCTAAAGCACTGGTGCTAGCATCCTGGTGCTAGCATCCTGGCTAACAGTCATCTTATTTTGAAGCTGAAAAGAGTGTCAAGCTTTTATTGGGTCTGATGTTGATATTATTTGGTTGTGCTGCTTATTAAACCATTTTCGCTACCTTTTCCGCCCATTTCACCACTCTTTTGCCACTTTTAACACTCTAGTTATTTTAACCCACTTTTGCCACTTATTGCAATTTTTGAAACCTTTTAGTTACTTTTAACCAATTTTTGCCATTTTACCCAATTTCTTTTGCCATTTTTAACCAATTTTCACATTTTTTTGCCACTCTGTGCCCACTTTGACAGTTTTTGCCACTTTAAACCCAGTTTCACAACAATGTTGCCACTTTTCAGACCCTTGAACCAATTTTATTGCCTCTGTTACCTTTCTTTGCCAATTTGTTTCCACTTCTAATCCATTTTTACCACTTGTCGCTACTTTTAGCCAATTTTAGCTACTTTTAAGTTCACACCCTTTAGCCAATTTTAACCCCTTTTGTTACAACTTATTTCATCTTTAAGCTTTTCTTTGGCACTTTGTTCCCACTTTTAGTCATTTTTAATGTAACACACTTTAGCCATTTTTAACCAACTTTTGGCACTTATGGCATCTTTTGACACCTTTTTACCATTTTTAACTAATTTTTGATTTTTTTGCCACCATTCCCACACTGTTGTCAGAATTACCCTTTTAAATACATATTATGTTTTTTTTTTCAACTTTTAACACCATTTAGCCAATTTTAACCAATTTTTGCCACTTAATGGTCCTTTGACACCATGTAGCAACTTGTAACCAATTTTTGCAATTTTTAACCCATTTCATCACTTCTTTGCCACTACTAGTCCATTTTGCCAGTTATTGGGACTATAAACCCAATTCAACTGCTTTGCCACTTTTAACACCCCTTAGCCAATTTTAACCCATTATTTGCAACTTATTGCCACTTTTTTAACCTTTTTTGCCACCTTGTTTCCAACCAATTTTCACCACTTTTTCCACACAATTACAGGCCACCAGAAGTTAGCACGGTGGGGGGTGAGAACAAGTATGGAGGGGGCTGGCTCTGGGATGCTGGAGATCACTGTTCAGCCCTCTGGATGTGTTGTGGGACTAATTGGACGAAACACGAAAGAAGGTTCCTACTTGGAAACTCTGGTGGATTGTTGGCTTCTTGCTGCTCATCTGTCTGAATAGTTGGCTCATGGAGGCAAACAGTAAGATTTAACTGGGTTTAGAGACTTCTTCACTGAGTCATCTTCCTTTCTGTAGAGCACAAGTATCTTGTCTTTTCTCAAAAAAATTGTCCACTAAATTTGTAATTATATCATAAGCTATTAAAGCCTGTGGCTGAGGGACAGCTTTTTTTTTCTCTTAGACATACTGAGAACAACTGTTCAGTTGTTCTGAAACACTAACTTTTTCTAAAAACGTACTCCCTAAAAGTAGTTGAGAAGTAGACTGTTTCAGTGTGTGTTTAACTTTCACTAAGGCCTACTTTTATTGTTTTAGTTTTGTTTTTCAGAGATATAACTTATAATTAAGTCCCAGCTTAAGACTGATATGTTTGATGTTTGAGGCTAAACTAACATGATTTTATTAATAAACCCCTGCTCAACACATATGCACAACAACACATGGATAAACACAATTAATGTTCCCTAAAGACAGACATTCACTTCATCACACAACCCCTGCTTATAAAGCTAAAGGGCGTCCTCAGTCTCCTCTGCAAGCTGTCTGTCTTGTGATACCAAGGGACATGATTAGCACGCACAAACATTCACACACACATACATACATGTACACACCCTCTATACCACGGGGTGCTCCTATCAGCAGCGTCTAAATGCCAAGTCACCTAGCTAACCATGCAGAACTAACACTCTGCATTGACGTACTGTTAGCCACAACAACAAAGTTCATTTACAGCAGCTGTATTCAACCTTTTCCTGCTCAGGAGCCACAATTAAAAAAAATCTTTCTTCCTTGAAAATGCAGCCATTTGAGAATAAGAATAATTGTAAAAGAGTGAGGAGGGATAGAAAGAACAATAAGGAATAGTGATTATTGAGATACCACTACGAACACTAATCTATTATTTGGTGGATACAGCTGAAGGTGAGGGATGTAAAAGACTAATGAGACTTGCAATCAATCATTTCTGCTAATAGTTTTTTTCAAGCAGTTAAAAGAGGTACAAAAGACAACAGATTGAGTATTGCAGATTTACTGACTTACACTATGTGCTCAGGTATTATGAGGAAAGGTAAAGTAGGTTAAGTAACACAAAACAGATTTTGGACATGTGGCCTGGAAAGAGAAAAAAACCCTAGATTCATTCATCATAAACTCTTAGTAATGAGGCCAGGGCTTGTGCATGTGTATCTTATTTGGTGCGCATATGTGTGTTGATGAATAGTGAGAATCCAGCAGGCTTCAGGCCAGACAGGACAGACCCTCTCTCAGGTGAGGCCAGGCCCACCTACCTGTGTGTGAGTGGGAAAGTGAGCACAGGGCAGCAGCGGGAGGAGAGGTGAGAATCTGGGCGTGTCAAAGTCTGACACTATTGTTTCTGTGACTTTACCGTGTTGGTATGCAAACCTGAGTACTAAATAATCATACAGAAATTATTAGCCTATTATTCATGTTCATTTACCTAACAATCACAGTATTGTGTGCTACAACAAACAAAACCTTTTAAGTGTGGCTTTTCTCTTTTTTTAACATGATTTCTGTTGCTATTAATGTCTATATCCTGAGAGGGTTTCTAATTTTTTTCAATGCTACATTTTGAAGTTTATTGCATGAGCATGCTCAGGGGTTTTCCATAGCAGTGAAGCAAAAGAGGGTTTTGTTGTAATATAAAGTCAAGGCACTTTTATTTATCCAGGAATGTTTG
Organism: Cheilinus undulatus; assembly: GCF_018320785.1. Classification (NCBI taxonomy): domain Eukaryota; kingdom Metazoa; phylum Chordata; class Actinopteri; order Labriformes; family Labridae; genus Cheilinus; species Cheilinus undulatus. The sequence continues at coordinate 14,966,974 of NC_054880.1, read as the reverse complement.
TACTTAAACTGTCATGTAACATCTCTAACGGTGGACAAAAGTAGTGCCTTTTAGTTCTTTTCTCGGCTTCATTACATGTTTTCTGAATAAAATTCTTCCCTTGCTGTCCTTGCAATGAAAGTGTCAAAAAAGGCTGTTAGTTTATCATCAGCTCCATGTTACCCACTAATTACACATACTCTGTGTCTATTGTTGCATGCTCACTGCAATGTTGCTCAAAATAACTGCATGCGCTCTTGTCCACAAGATGCATTTCTAAAGTGATGTGTAACAGAGTGCTGCCTTAAATAGTCAGAGACTAAAGATAACAACATCACAGGAGAGCTACAAATTCAAAAACGAGACCATGCAGTAACGAGTCAGTATAATGGGTTAATATGTCTTTTGGAAATTGATTTGCTGTGCGTCTCAATATTATTTAATGCTTTCTTTGCGTCTACCATGTAGGATATAGTAGGACGTAAAAATTATGTGGCAAGATATGTGGTGTCATATAAAATCCTGAGGTCTTCGCCTTTAATAAAATGTTTTCTTCATCCAGATGGTTGTATAACATCCGTGACACACTGGTGACCTGCAGTTTCTGTCAAGATTGCTACATAATGCTGGGACAGTGATGAGACTTAGAATCTGGAGTCAGTGCATTGTGTTGTATCTTAGAACCGACAGAATGCTTTGTGCCTCTCTTGTTCCAATTTAGCCGATCTGCACTATGCAGATTTGCACGTGCTAGTAGACTCAGTGCATATCTCAAGCTGACCAGAGTGGAGTGGCGCTTCTGGCACAAGCCAGAGACAGACCAGAGAGCATACTGTGGAATTGCAAAGATGTGCAAGAAAGACAGCAAATTTTTCCTGCAGATGGAGTATGGGGAATTTGTGGATTAGGCATCAGAAATAACGACATAGTAATTAATCTTGTCCCTGATTGGTTTGTGTGCTTTCATAGGTCATATAGAAGCAATATTAGTTGGAGAGCAGAGCACGATCTGAGGTAGTAGGTGAAAGGAGTTCATTTACAGGATATCCTATTGCAAACAAAGATGAGTTAGCTAGCTGGTAGCAGACAGTAGTTCTGGCAAGGTGCAGGGGCACTGGAAGAAAAATGACCAGCACTGGAAACTTAAAAAAGTCTCAGAAAAAGATCCCTCATAAAGCACACTGGATCTGGAGCTGAGACAGCAGGTTATCACTCCTGAGGCTGAAGCGATACTCTGGCGTCTGAAGGCTCAACATGAGGCAGTATGGAGGAGATTTTGATTGCCAAAGACTGGCTGCAGCTGCAGCCTGCAATGCACCTGCCCTCTCCAACCAACCAAAAACACAGAACAACCATGATACTCTGAGCATAATTGTCAGACTTTTTCATCACTAAATAGACTTAAATTTGCAACATGGAGCTGCTTTTGTTAGTACTATCACCTCACAGCAAGAAGGTTTAAAATCCTACTGTGCCTCCCTGTTAAAGGGCAGCTTCTTAGTTTCACTATATATGATGTGAGTCAGTATGGTTGTCTCTATGTGTCATCCCTGTGATTGACCAGTGACAGTGATTGGTTCAAGCCCACAGCAAACCTTTCTATGATAAGGCTATCTATGGCAGGTAGAATCAATGTTGCCTTGTTATAATCCATAAAAGAATACATGGTGAAGTTAAATTTGAGGTAGCACACCAGCTAAACTTCATGTACAAGAGAAAAATCCTTGTTTATTCCCTCCTCACTTCTCTCTGGACCCAGCATTAGCACAGCATTTATGAGATGAACTATTCCAAGTCCAGCTCTGCACCAGAGGCAGAGATTCATAAATAAGATCCTTTGTGATGAATTTCTGTAGACAAACACTGGTATGATGAAATGTTATCATAATGCTCGTCTTTATAAATGAGGCCTGTGGCGCCTGAGAGTGAGGCTCACTCCTAATGAGTCATAATGAGTGTCCTAATTTGTGGCAGCAGTGATGAATCCAAATGTGAGGAATGCAACATAATTTCAGCTGTTTAGTGGAGGCTTTTATCTAAAGCACCTTGCATTACAGAGAGTATAAATATTTTGAGCATGAGTGGAGCCAATGGGAATTAAAAGGTCCATTAAGAATGTGGGTCAGTGTGAGGTAAATCCTTTTGATCTAAGACAGAAGAGAGAATAAAAAGTCCTTAGTATTAAGACCCTTTTATGATGGCACATAAAGGTAAATGTTTTTATATGAAGCTTACTGTGTGGCACTGTTTATCTCCTCTGATAGTTTCAAAGAGGAGTCTGATGATGCTTCAGCCTTTCAAACTCACTCTCATCCTCACCTAGATCTTAACATTAAAGCAGCCTTGTGGAACTCTCTTGTAAACAAAGTTGTGATTAAATGTAGTGGTTTTCACCAAAGCTCTTTGTTTAAATTGTGTCTGATACATGGGTTGAATTAATAAAGATGCTTTTAAAAGTTCTTTTCAGTAGAAATCTTTGTCTGTAAAAATGAGAAAAGAATGACGAAGCAGCACATTCACATCTTTAGAAAATAAAAGTTGTATCTATGACTCAGCACTTATGCACATCGAGTTTTTGGCTTAAAAATAAACAGATGGCATCAGAACATTGTGGTCGAGCTTGTCTTGGACTTACTTTGAATGTTGTAAAGATTAAAGATCTTCTACTCACTAGTTTCTGTTTAGTGTTTCTAAAGAGTGAAAAACCTTTCTCAAATGTAAAATATATATAAAACCCAATTCCAAAAAAGTTGGGGTACTGTGTAAAGTGTAAACAAAAAGCAATCATATTTTATTTACAATAGAATGTAAAGAACATATCAGATGCTGCAATAGAGACGTTTTACCATTTCATAAAAATATTCTGAATTTCATGGCAACTCTTCTCAAAAAGGTAAGGACAGGGCCAGGTTACTATTGTGTTGCATCCCCATCTTCTTTTAACAGCCTGTAAATGTCTAGGAAGAGAAGAGATCGGTTTCTGGAGTTCTGGGAGAGGAATGTTGTCACATTCTTGTCTGATGTAGGATTCAAGCTGCTCAACACTCCTGGGTCTTCCTGACTGGACAGGACTGAATGCAGGCCAGTTCAGTGCATGGATTCATCTACCATGCCGCCATGCTGTTGTGATGGATGTGGTATGAGGTTTAGCATTGTCTTGTTGAGATATGCAAGACCTTCCCTGAAAGGGAAATTGTCTGGATGAGAGCATTTGTTGCTCTTAAACCTCTATAAACTTTTCAGCACTGATAGTGCCTTTCAAGATGTGTAAGCTGCCCGCGCCATAGGCACTAATGTAACCCCATACCATAACAGAACCAGGCTTTTTAACTGTGCGCTGATAACAAGCTGGATGGTCCCTCCACTCTTTAGCATCCATGATTTCCAAAAAGAATGTCAAATTTGGATTAATCTGACCACAGAACAGTTTTCCATTTTGCCTCAGTCCATTTTAAGTGAGCTTTGGCCCACAGAAGAAGCCGATGTTTCTGGATTGTTTTCACATATGGCTTCTTCTTTACATGATACAGCTTTAACTTGCATTTGTGGACGGTACGGTGAACTGTGTTGACAGACAATGATTCCTGGAAGTGTTCCTGAGCCCATGCAGTGATTTCCAGTACAGAATCATACCTGTTTTTAATACAGTGCCGTCTACAGGGCCTGAAGAGCACACGAAATTGACCTCCGGCCTTGTCCCTTGCACACTGAGATTTCTCCAGATTCTGTGAATCATCTGATCATATTATGAGCTATAGATGGTGGGATATTCAAAGCCTTTGCAATTTTACACTGAGGACAATTTTTAGATGCATTTTTTGTTGACTGGTGAACCTCCACCCATCTTTACCTTTAAGAGACTCTGGCTCTCTAAAATTCATCTTTTATACCCAGTCATGTTACTGACCTGTTTCCAATTAACCTTCTTGATTCAAAAATGCTCCTCAAGCTGTTTTTCATTAGAACAATATACTTTTCCAGTCTTTTGTTGCCCGTGTCTACATTTTTGAGATGTGTTGCTACATAAAGAGGTGTGAACTACGACTGGAAGCTGCCTCTCTGTTGCTGTATCTCATTCATACAAACAATTGCAAACCCCTGGTGGAAACACTGACTAGCCCTTTTTTCCTATCAGTTGCTTGAAAGTTAGATCTCTCTAAGTGGATTTCTATTGTCATCAGTACCCCTCCTCTAAAATGGAGTTGTCTGTGCTTCACAACATAAACATTTTGGGACCAAAATCCCGGTTCTAGTATCAGCTGAGCAGCACTTCTACATGCATGCATAATGCAAACAGTGCTGTCTCTTGTGTGTGTTTCTCTCTGTTCTGATTGCCTCAGCACACACATTAACACTCCTCTGCACATAGATACAGGACTTGCAAACACAGACAAATCCATACAAAATTAAACATACTTTACACATTATTCCCTGTGTGCACACAACCGCACACCTATGCACACACACATGTGGCCCCTGGACCCCATGCCAGGTGCAGCTGTGTCTCCACAGAGGAACAGCAGGACCTGATCCTGGCTATTTCAGGCTGCTGCAGCCAGATTGAATTAAAGCCGGATTAATCCCTGTAGAATTTGTGTCATTCTTCCAAGCAACACTAAATCCAAATCAAATTATACAACCCACCTCCCGCTGCTACCACCACCACCATTTATCCATCCACAGTACTGTACTGCAGCAGTTAGCCTCCAGTGTGAGGGTATCACTGTCTCCTCTGCTCCCCTCCTCTGTGTTTCTGCCTCGTTCTCTACCACATGATCTATGTGTCCTCCACCCTGCCCTCAGAAGACCTTTCACTCCTCTCCAGCTGTGACTGACGGCCACAGACTTAATTGATGGTGACAGCCCCTAAATCCAGAAGAGGAATCATTAAATGAAAGAGGACTTTGGAACGGTCATCGAGTTCAGCCAAGTCGGATTTTTTGCCTTTTACCAGCCCTTGACACTGAAGCACACCATCACTTATTGCAATTACTCCAAAAGACAGAGACACCGGCTGAACACACCAACATCGGGGATTTGACCTTGTGGCACCAGTCCAAAAAACATGTAAAGGAACACAAAGTTTGGGAGGTGAGGCTTATATATGGACACCAAAATCACCTTGTTAGTCATTTTGTGTCTCAAACTGTGCACATTCGCTTCTGCTGGCTGCTTTGCCTTTTTATAAAAGTCTAAACCTGAACTTTCCAGCTGCTGTAAAATTAAACAGTCAAAAATTCATAAAGTTATGAGCTGCAGGCCTGCAAGCTGCATTAAACCCAACAAACCCCAAACAGATTGAATATGAGTCAGGCACATTTTTCAGAGGATTACTCGTCTTTTGATTGGGATTTTTGCCTAAAACACATACAGCTTTTAAAAAATATCCTATTTATATTCTGGTATAAATTAACAGAAGTATCATTATTCATTATCCACTATATTGTTTTCTTTCTTCTCAAAACACAAAATGTATCTTTGCTTTCAACAAAAGCATCCAAAAACACTCTTAGACACATGGTCTACAGCCATAACTCCTGAAAACAAACCTTGTTCTTTATATTTTTCCGTATTTATTTATTTTGTGTGTGTTCTGTTTTCAACCATTTTTCTAGTTCATCTTGAAAGTCATGTGTTTGTTGTGTAACTGCACCAATAATTTAAAAAATACCCAGTCTGTGGACTCACACAAGATGTATCAGAGCATGTGTCACATGCACACATATCAAGTTTAAGGCTTGTAAATTACTTTACATTAGCAAAATTTAAGCTTTAGTGTGCTATCGCTTGAACAATATAACAAGCAAATTGCAAAAAAAAAAGAAGGAAAAGAGTGTCAACTAGAGATGCACACAATAAGCCGCTACAAGATTAAATTTGGATCCCTTGATAGTCGAAGATAACGAGTCAGTTAAACTATTGATCAATATTTTTAACAATTCAGGTCCACAATCCCAACTGCAAAGGCTACAGAAGACGACACAAATAGAGCCAGATTTTGGCCCGACTGCCCCGTTGCAGTTCATCATCAAACCTCAGGTCTGATTATGAGCTTCAGGAATGACAAACAGTTTTGTAGTTTGACATAATTAACGGTGTATACAAGACTACCACCTGACAAGACTCGCGTGTCAGAAATATTCTTACATTGTTGTCTGGTTTGACACCAGAAATTAACAGATTCAGGTAAAGTTACCTGTATTGATGAGATTGGGATTATTTATAGTCCATGTAGGTGCAGTCAGTCTGGTTTGAGTTTGTTGGGGGCTGAAACGGGTTTGTGTGTTTGATTGTTTATATGTACCGAAGACTAACAGCGTTGTTGAGACATAACAAGAATGTTTAAATTAATATTTTTTATCAAGTCATGCCCACAATGCTGGTCAAACTTTGTGTCTATTCCCACTCTACTACCCTGATGTAAACCAGCACAGTGAACAGATGTCATCTGGAATCAGGAGTGAAATCAAAAACACGGACTTAGAACTAAGGTAATGTAAGGTTTTTTAAACTGTACAGTAGAATAAACTCAAAAGAAAGACAAAAAAGGACGTGACCGCAGCATTGTCCATTGAAGACATGGTTACATAACCACAAAGTGATGTCATTCTTTAAAGACAGTAAGCGCCTTTGTCTATGAACTTCTCTGCCTCACTTAGGCCTGCTGCAAACACTCGAAAACAGTTGGATTTTCTTGTAAACAGAGATACATCTGTTAACATGGAAAAGACAGTAATAAAAATAGGGGGATCAGTGGGGGATTGGGTCACTGGGTCTACTCTCTTTGCCCTGCTAGAGAGTCATGATGGGGTTTACTCTTAAATCACAGTAACCCAATGCAGCGCCGTAATCTGGGGAATGTTAATCTGCAATCCTCTGAACCACTTTGTAAATCTCCTGATGAGAATTCAAGAAGCACATTTCATCTCCAGCACACAGACCTGAAGAGCTTCGTGTTTTTTTTCTGTCCAGTTCATCGGATAAAAGGATTGCAATGTGTGAGCCGAGTATCATGCGATGTGCGTGTGGTTCAGTTTACATGCGTGTCTTGGTTGTGTTTTTGATGGACGTATGGGGCTGAGCATGAAGAGAGGGGATGCGTGAGGGAGACGCGGAGAGACCAGCAGCAGCAGCAGCCGGTGGCGTGATGCTAAGAGACGAGTTTATCTCCTGGCAGAGCTGACATGTTCAACCAACGGGGGAATCTTCACATACCCGCAAAACACATATGTGATGATACACATGAACTAACTCATCATTTTCTTTCTCACACACAATTTCACATCTTGTTGAGCAAAACCTTAGCAAAGTACCAGTTTCATTATAAAGCAGACACGCACACAGAGTGACATGAAGCTCAGTACTGAACATATTCAACACAAAGACTACCACTGTTTCCTTTATAGAAAGTGTTTTGTTTACCCAAAGGAAAAGCCTTATCAAAGACCCTCTTTGTTTTTTATAGGAAATAACACCAACAAGACATGAACACTGGGTGCTGGGTAAAAAATAAATAAAAACAGAATGCAACGATTTGCAAATCTCATAAACCCATTTTTTATTCACAATAGATCATAAACAACATATCCAATATTGAAACTGATTGAAAATTATTAGCTCATTTTGAATTTTATGGAAGCAACACAGCTCAAAAAAGTAGAGACAGGGCAACATAAGGCTGGAAAAGTAACTGGTACAAATGAAAAACAGCTGGAGGAGCAATTAGCAAAAGATCATTATAAGCAAAAGATTAGTAACATGTCTGGGTACAAAATGAGCATTTTAGCGAGGTAGAGCTAGAAAAGAAAAGATGGGCAGAAGTTCACCACCAACTGCAACAAACTGCATCTAAAAATTGTGGAACACTTTCAATTTAAAATGGACTGAGTCAAAATGGAAAACTGTTCTGTGGTCAGTTAAATCAAAATTTGAAAACCATTGATACTGTGTCCCGCAGACTAAAGAGGACAAGGACCATCCAGCTTGTTAGAGCACAGTTCAAAAGCCTGCATCCCTGATGGTATGGGTTGCATTAGTGCATATGGCATGGGCAGAAAGGCACTATCAATGCTGAATAGTATATAGAGGTTTAAGGCAACACATGCTCCCATTTAGACAACGTCGCTCTCAGGGAAGGCCCACAAGACAATGCTAAACATACTACATCATCACATCATCATGGCTTCACAGTAGAAGTCCAGGTGCTTAACTGGCCTGCATGCAGTACGGACCTTTAACCAGTAGAAAATGTTTGGGGAATCATAAAACTAAAAGTCCAGCAAAGACCAGTGAACTTATCAAACCATGTCTTTATAGTCCTTGCTTTGTGCACTGGGGTATAGTCATGTTGGAATAGAAAAGGGCCTTCCCCTTTTCCATTACCACAAAGTTGGAAGCATAACATTAACCAAAGTGTCTTGGCATGCTGAAGCATTAAGATTACTCTTGTCTGGAGATAAGAGGCCTAGTCCAAACCCTGAAAAACAGCCCCATACCATTATCGCTCCTCCGCTAAACTTCAGTTACGGGTAACGTTCTCCTAACATCTACCAAAACCCAGACTCACCCATCTGACTGCCAAAAAGAGAAGCATGATTTGTCACTCCACAGAACACCTTTCCACTGCTCCACCATCCAGAGTCGGTGAGCTTTACATCGATCTGTGATTTTAGAGTGACAGTACCATTATTTTCATGTTGTGTATGAAGCTTCATGGTGTGACACAACAATCTGTGTCCCATCTATTAGATAATTACAAGCTTGTAGCTCTGTTTTCTCTGCTCAGGAGAGGCAACACCAGGCCAAGGGTAATAAAAATATGGGAAGAACCACGGGGTTGGAATTTGGCTTGTCTCCACATCTTTGACCATTTGAACATCTCTGTGCAGTCAGGCAGCAGAGCATGATTTGAATCCTGCCATCAGCATCTAGACTGAAAGCATTAGACTGGCCGGTGAACAGACAGATAATGCCACTAGCAAACATTTCAGACACCTTTCAGCCTTCCTCTCAGGATGTTTTTGAACCTCAGGCAGGGTCTTGTCTGTTGCCTCGGGCTTTACATGGCTGTTGTGCACAACAAAGAGTTAGACAGCACAGTGTCTCAGCGGTTTAACACATAAAACAGCAGAAAACTCAGCTGGATATTTCTCTCTATGGAGTTTGCATGTTCTGTCTGTTTATGTTGGTTTTCCTCTATTTGAACAGGAACTGGGCCCCAAGTGCTTCACTGTCCCTTTGGCACTCATATTTACAATGTATTGAACTCAGACATGAATGCAATTAAAGGATAAATCATATTAAAGTAAAAGACTGTGATATATTGGATTTATCTGACTGAATTCCGGCAAATGATGCTTATTTGATGGATTATAATGGCCAGAGGCTGCAGATGCGATCAACTTTTCCAGCTTATTTTATCAAGTGTTGTTGATAATAAAAATAACAATAAATCCAGTCAGAATTGGAAATGTTCTGGTTTCAGAGACTAACTTTACTGAACGAGATAAACACAAGAGTCTCCTTCTCCAAAATCTCCATTATTGATTTTCTGGTGTAGGAAGTAATAGTGGGAGATGGTACAAGCTGAAGGCTATTACTTTACTGAACAGAAGGATGAAAACAAGAAAGACAGAGAGAGAGAAATGAAGTTAGTTATTAATAAACATTATGAACAATTGTTAAAGTCTTTTATCATCTCTCTATAAAATTATTATCCTCATTTCTCAGGGCAAAGAGTCAAATGTTGAGTTAAAGCTGTGGGCAGAGAAAAACAAAACATAAGTAGGGACACGTGCTGCTGCTGGTATAAACAAGTTGAAGAGGAGATCACCGAAGGTTGGAGACATGAAAAAGAAGAAATAGAGAAAAGAGGTAAATGTGATGCTTTATACTGGATTGCTTGATTTGACACAGTCATGGACATTTGTGTTAAGTTGGCGGATTCTATTATGTTACTTTGTCTTACTTTCACTGCTCCCAAATAGAACATAACTGTCGACTCCATTTGCAAACATTTGTGATATAAAATGTGTCGATCTGAAGAGCTCAGTGCCCTCAAGCGTGGTACTGTGATAGAAGCCATCTTTGCAATAAGACAGTTTGTGAAATTTCATCCCACTGGATATTCCACAGCTAACTGAAAATGACGTTATTAGAAAGTGGAAGCGTTAAGCATCAACAGCAACTCAGGCTAAGAAAGTGGAAGACCATGTAAAATGTCAGAGTGGGGTCAATGACTGCCAAAAAGCATGGTGGGTAAAAGTCGCCAACGCTCTGCTGATTCCATAGCTGAAGAGTTCTGGCATTAATGTAAGAACAACAGCTGTGCAGAAGGGGGGTTCATGGAAAGGGATTCTAAGGCCAAGCAGCAGCATGCAAGCATCACATCACTAAGTTTCGTGGAGAAGGGATAATATATGGGGCTGTTTTTTCAAGGTTTGGACTAGGCTCCTTATCTCCAGAGAAGAGCAATCTTAATGCTTCAGCAAATCAAGATATTTTGGAAAATGCTATGTTCCCAAATTTGTGGCAACAATTTGGGGAAGGTCCTTTTCAGTTCCAACATGACTGTGACCCAGTGCACAAAGCAAGGATTATAAAGACATGAATTGATGAGTCTGGCGTTGAAGAACTTGACTGACCCGCACTGTGCCCCAACCTCAAACCCATCAAGCATCTTTGGGATGAACTGGAACAGAGACTGGGAGCCAGGCCTTCTCGTCCAACATCAGTGCCTGACCTCATACATGCTCTACAGAATGAATGGGTACAAATTCCCAAAGAAATACTCTAAAATCTTGTAGAAAGCTATTCAAGAACAGTGGATTCTACTATAGCTGTAAAAGGGGGCAAGTTCCATAATAGAGTACATGCATTTGAATGCAAACTTGCAGATATCACACTGTATGAACTAAATGAAATATCATGTGATTGTAACACACCTGCAGAGTATATACACATTGCATCCACACATACATCCATGTTTAAGCAAAGTTTTAAGTCGTTAAGAGGTACAAGTAAAATGAATGTCTGTTACAGACTGTAACACAGGTGAAAGACAGCAACATCAATTAATCAGGACCTTAAAATGTGCCAAAAAGCATAATCAATAAGAGCAACAAAAATTACTGAAGCACCATTTAAACGGCCTTACAACATCATTAAGCTTCATGAGGCTTAACATTACAAAAGAAACAAGACTAAGAGCAAAAACAAGGCAAGGAGGTTGAAAACAGGTTTTAAAAAGCTTCACTGTGGGATAAAACAAAGTGCTTCTACTGCAGAAATACTTAATTTTTAGGTCATTTTACTTCCTTTTTATCATGTTAGAAGTTTTAACATTTTCAAATATTTCAACCTTCATCAGAAGTAGGAATATAACACTAACCAAACTGTTTTGGGAAATGAATAAAGTCTCTCCAGTTCTCAGAGAGTTTATTTCATTAAGTAAGGTCATTTTATTCTTTGTTTCAGGTTTTAGCAGATAAGCAGGCTTTTAAATCAGAAAAAACAAGGTTGCCTATGTGTGGTGCCCAACCTTAAAACACTTGATAAGATGTCAGTGTGTCTTTTATTTCCACCCTTGTGCTGTTAAAGAAAAACAGAAAGCGTAGAGAGAAAGGAAGGTTGTGATATCAGGGATAAAATGAAAGCGAGAGAGAAAAAAAGAGTGTGTAATCCATGTGGCTACTTTATAATTAGCTGACAAAGCTGACAAGAAAACCAGCAAGTGACTGAAGCATTAGATTAAACAACGTTCTGTATTTAACAGCCACGACCGCACGCTCCAGTGCCCGGGGAGTGCAATCACAAAACCTCACACACACATGCACAGATATACACACGCTCATACTCATGTCAAACAAGAGCGTCGGCTCACACACCCACCCTAACCTTCCATAGCTGCCTCAGCGTAACACCACCACTGGCTCTTGACAACAGTCTAATTGGTAATTATTCACATGCCCCCCTCCAGGGAACCAGAGATCCTAATGAAACTGCTTCAGTGTCTGGGGCCGTAGACAGCTCTTTAGCACAAAGAAAAAGTCTTACCACTACAAACACACACATGCAGCACAAACTCAGATGTGTGAAAGGGTCCCAGGGGTTGAGAGGAAAGTTAGAGGGTTAAGGATGGATGAATATCAGACCACAAGTAAAGGCTAATTAAGTTGACCCTCAGAGCTGACACTGACCTCGTTCACAAAGAGTTTATCAGACAGACATTGTTAGTGACTAATAGAAAATGATTCATGCATGAAATCTGTGCAAATGATGCCTTAATTACATGTTTGGTGCCTTACAGAAATTCTTACTTCTTTTTCTTTTCTTTTTCCTTTTAACCAGTCCAATATGTTGTTTACAATTCACACTATTAGTAGTGTTGATTGTTATGTACCTCTTTGCTCACAGGTAGATCATTTAGTACTAGTAATGTGGAGCAGCTAAATACGCGGGGCATTTAAAGCCCAATAAAAATTTGCCTTAGGGCACATTAAAGTGTTTGCCATGCTGTGGCATCAGACCCTTAATGGGGGCAACTGTGACTCAGTAGGTTGTCTCTCAACCGGAGAGTTGTCAGTTCAGTCCCAAGCACCTGCAAACACATGTTGATATTTCATTGGGCAAAACACATTTCAAAACAGTTTTCAAATTCTTAATGTTGCAGTTTTATCAGGATCTTGTCACAGCAGACACCCTAGCAGAGCCATCATGATGGTGGGCATGACTTGTGTGATGTGGTGGTGGTGTTGAACCCAAAAGGCAGAAGACAGAATGACAAAGTTTTAACAGATTTATTGATTAACAGATTCTTTCAGCAGGGAGGAATTCCAAGTGCAGGTGGAGTAGTGAGGGCTCCGGAGTGAGAATGCTGTGGCTGGGCTGTAGTGAGGCGCTGAGTGAAGCGGTGGAAGAGAAGAGACAAGGTAGAGTTAGTGGTGAGGTCACACAAAAAGCACTGGAGAATATCTTCACATAAGAAAATCACTGAGAGTAAGAGAGCCTGAGAACCAATGTTACCACGAGGAGTAGCTGGCAATTCTCTGGCGCTGAGGTGAGTCTCTGCAGGCTTCTTCAAGGGAGCTTGATTGCAAGGCAGAGACAGGTGTGTCCAATCATCCTCAGTGCCACAGGGGGAAGGGAGCAGCCTCAGAGGAAACATACTGAAGTTAGCAAATCTCACCACCAAACAGGAACTGGTAATGCCAAAATCAAACAAGAAACACGAAAACCACCACAACTTGTTTATCATTGCCATTGGCCCCACTAGACATTCCCATGCCATATTTGAGGGACACTGGTAATAGATATATAAACAGAGCTACAATATATGTACAAAAGTATTATGCCACACCTGCTAATTATTGAAGTCAGGTGTTTCAATCAAGACCTGTTGCCACAGGTGTATAAAATCAGGCACCTAGCTATTCAGTCTCTATTTGTGAACATTTGTAATGGTTTATGATATTTAACCCCTGCTGGATATTCTGCTGTAACATTAGTAGAAAGTGGAAGCATTTAGGAACAACAGCAACTCACCCACAGAGTGGAAGACCACGTAAAATCCCAGAGCAGGGTCAACGACTGCCAAGGTGCATGATCCATAAAAGTTGCCAGCACTCTGCTGGTTCCATAACTGGATGGTCCCTTATTTTCACCGGCATTATTATTGGTACAAAAACTGTGGAATGGAATGAGTGGCTGCATTCAAGCCTGAAATCATCAAGTCCAATGCCAAACGTTGGATGGAGTGGTGTAAAGCATACTGATACTGGACTGTGTAGCTGTTTGGCAGTCAGATGGGCAAGTCTGGGTTACCTGGCAGAATACTGACTGACAGCATTGTGCCAATTGTGAAGTTCGGTGGAGGAGGGATAATAATATGGGGTTTTCAGGGTTCAGGCTAGGCCTCTTTATCTCCAGTGAAGGTCAATCTCAATGCTTCAGCATGCCAACACATTTTGGACAATGCTATGATTCCAATTTGTGGCAACAGACCCTTTTCAATTCAAACATATCAGACATTGTTAACGTGCAGTGAAGACAAGAAATTACCAATAAAATACATAACTGAGCTATATTCACTTGACTTAAATATCCAGCTTGTATCCAGTAGCAAGTGGTAGCTGGTTCAAGCCTGAACCAGCCCTAACAATTAGCCTTCATCAGAAGGAAGTTTTTAGGGCAACTCTTAAGAGAAGAAAAAGGACCTGTCGTCTGTATCCAAACTGGTAAATTTTTCCTCAAAGTGATGGGCTCGATAGTTATAGGCTCTAGCTCCCATGGTGTGATAGGTACACACCAGTCTGTATGTAACATTTCCTAGAACTGAGAAATACAGAGAGGGGCACAATAAGCTGTTGAAGATATGATAGTAACCAGACTGTAACAAGCTTGGTAGGAAGAAATATTTAAAATAAAGATACACTTTCTTAGGAGCCAGTGGAAATAATATAAAATGGCAGTATTTCTCTCCTTTCTTCATCAGTACATGTGTAGACCCATTATAGACTACATTGCTTCTGTAAAGTCCATTTTGCATCCTTTAAAGCAGCCATCCAGAAATACATAGCTTTCACATGCCATGAATAATATGGATTATAAACATTTAGAGTCAATGTGACTGTTGAGTCATAATCATACTTGATGCATAATGACTCACCCCATTTCACTAATGCCCAGCTTTAGTGTCATCTCTGCAGCATGCAAAAAGGTTGGCAGCCATTTTCAGATCCAATATGATGGCTAAAAAGGGCCCGCTGATTGCTGTCATGTTATAATCAAGCCATTTGCATATCATCTCATCTGATGAGGTAGATTACTTGGCTGGGAATTTTGTGACTTATAATATCAGGGTGGAGGATGGCAAGAGGCAGAGAGAGGGGAAGAGCATGCCAGAAAGACAGCTGTGAGGAAATAGCTGTGGAAAAGTAGACTTTAACTTCTCAAAGACAAGCGGACATCCATCCTCTCGTCACTCAGAAGGAAACTCAGAGAAGGTCGACGTGGGAGGGAGATCAGTTATGTCACAACAGATTAAGTTATATGACAAGAGAATGTAAACTGTAAGAGGAGGTTGTCACAGTAGACATACTGTACAGAGGTATAACAATGTCACAGAAGAACACAATGTTCCTGTTTACAGCAGCTTTCCTAAGTATTTATTTTTAACAGCGAGTCAGTTGAACAAAAATGTGTCTACTAGCCTGTCATGACAACGTTTTCACAGAGTCTGGCAGTCAGAGTTTGTAAACTCAAGCAAATACTTAACTCTGAAATGCACACAGCCGGGCGTCTAATGTAGAGTATTTGACAGCAGTATAGCAGTTACTGTAAACCAGTGACTCATGTTGGAACATGTGCAAATAATGAATGAAATGCCCTTAGTTATATATCCAATACCTAAGGAGTAATGCAACATATTTTGGGTCAATAAATTGTTACAAGTTGTCAAATAGGACAAATAAGGGTCCTATACCTTCAGCTGGCTGAGCATTCTGTTATCATTAACAGATGAATCCCTCATATTTGTCATAAGACAGGCCCATGGTTACAGTTATTCTGATGAAATTATCACAAGGTGGTTGGGGTAGATGTGTGTCCAGGATTAATGTCCTCTCTGACCCATTGTCACTGTTAATTCATTTACATGTAGCCTGAAGGTCACTTACCTAACCAGTCAAACTTTGCTTTTAATCCTGACCACAAAGTTTTGATGTGTTAGCCTTCACAAACTGCTATCATTTCAGGATGTCACCCAGAGCCAGAGTGGGAGTCATTTTCAGCTCTAGAGCCTCATGGCTCGGATAAGTTCACTAATGATCACAACCTTTAACTGGTGTTATTTAATTGTAGATTTAGTATATTTATGTCTACAATTCAAAAGTTCAAAAAGCATTACAGGTCACGTATTTTACCCCTTTGAGACAAGTTTATATTGGTCTCAGAGGTCCCCAAAACATGCCTGTGAAGATTGTTGCAGAAAAAAAGTCCAGTACTGGATTTTTACCCCTTTGTTTCAGCCCTGCTCAGAACGAGCTGTTTCTGTGGCTTTAAATGTTAATGAGCTGTCTGACCCCTCCCCTGACCAAGCCCCTCTCAGGAAATGGCTTTCCTGATCCAAGCTCAGGATAGGAGGGCAGGACTTTCTTCCAAACGGGAAGGGCCAACTGAACATGGGGGTGGAGCTAACTCCCCCAATTGACAACATTAGGGGAAAATCAGAGAACGGCTTGTTTCAGCACACATTTTTCCATGGGATCCATGGGTTGCTTGGGTGAGCCATCAGGTTCCTGTGCAACCAATGTGAGAGTTGTGTCCGCATCCCAGGCACAAAGTCTGACATGTTCCTGGTGCTAGTGGGCCTCTGCCAGGACTGCCAAGTCCGAGGTTATGGTTCTCTGCCAGAAAACATTGGATTGCTCCCTCCATGTGAAGACGTTCTCTGGGTCTTGTTCATGAGTGAGGATAGAACAGACCATGAGATCGACAGGCAGATTGGTGCAGAATCAGCAGTATTGTAGGCGTTGTACCGTACAATACCATCATGGTGAAGAGGGAGCCGAGGGCAAAACTCTCAATTTACTGGTCGATCTTTGTTCCAACCAAAAACCACACAATAAACTGAATTCATTCATGAACTTAGACAGTAGATTGCATGTTATATGTCATGTTTTGTGTTGTGCATCCTACACTAGCTTACCTGCGTCATCTCTACCTGGTCCCTTAACACTGACCTGCAAGCTTAAAAAAACAACTTTAGTTTGCCATACCATGCTTCTACCTAGGCTCTATCTGATCTCATGTCTCTGCTGGTAGAATGACAAAATTATCAATGCCTTTTACAACTAGCAAACAGGAAGATAGATGCATTTTCCTGTGTCACAAAGAGACATTTTGTAAGGATATTCATTCTCTACTGACTTAATGAAGTTTTAGCTCTAAGTACTTGACACAGTTTTGTATTTTTCTATTAGAGGACTACAGCCACTATTTGTTTGGCCCCAACAAGAGTTTGTCACATGAACATAAGCCTGCAGTAGCTGACAGTCGCAGTTGTGTTTCTCTGGCAATCATATTTCAAATGTGGTTTCTTCTTTTCCTCCAGCAACTAATTATCTGCTCCTCTGCAGATCAGCATAGGTGGTTTATCATCAGGCAAAGGTGGATAACTGCCTCAGGCTTCATGCTCCAGGAGACCTCAGGATATATGTAGTCATTATAGGTGTGCATCAAATGTGAGGTGAATTTTTAAAATTACTTTAAATGATTATGCATTTTGAATGTAAGCAAGTGGTTAAAAATAGCACCAAAACAGATTCAGGTACAAGAAAAAATGCATTATCAAGGAATCTTAAAAAGCCTCAAAATCTCTTCATATCATATTATGTGGTCAGTTGATTCTTTAACACATTTTGAAACAATAAATTGGCAGATTATGTTGCGGTAAGATGGCATGCAATATATGAATATGATTTGTTGCACATGAATGGATAGTGAGCGTATATCTATATATTATTATTGTAAGTAACACATGAACTAAAGATGCGTTGACGGTGAGTTTGACTTATGGTGCTCTCCTTAGGAATGATGAGCAAGTGTTGTTAGGTATTTGGGTATTTATATTTCGGATTTGGGTTTGTCCTGTAGTTCTATGTTATCAGAAAAAAAGAGACGTTTTAAAATATTTTGTTCACCCACTATGATTGTTTTTTACCAGATGGGAAGGGTCTCATAGGGCTTTGTTTCAAATAACAAAAAACACCCTTACAGGTCAGGATTTGGGGTTAGGGTTGTACAGTGTTTGGTGTCCACCAAAAATAGAGTCTGAAAATAGATACTCTGGCTAAAAACACCATTATGGTCTTAGAGAATATAACTTTCTTCCACTTAACCATGGAGTCTCTGGCGAGATTTAATCTGAGTTTCTTTAACAGTGGCTTTAATACTCTCCAACAGAGTCCTGACTGGTGAAGAACCGAGACAACAGTTTGTGAGGACGGTCTGATCTAGGCAGATTTACACATGTGCCATATTCCTTTCATTTCTTGATGATGGTTTTAACTGCACTGAGGGAGATATTCAATGCCTTGGATATTTTTTTGTATTCATCCCCTGACTTATACTTTTCAAAACACTTTTCTCTGAGTTGCTTGGAGTGTTATTTTGTCTTCACGGTGTAATGGTAGCCAGGAATACTGATTGACTGATTGATACTGATTGACAGAGTGGCATTGACCAATACTGGACTGTCCAGACACAGGTGTCTTCATACTAAAATCACTTGAGACATATAAACTGCACTCAGGTAATCCCCATTTCACTAACTGTGGGACTGGTAGCACCAATTGGCTGGACCTCTGTTGAATTCAGGTAGTCACTTATTTACTTCTCATATTTTTGTTTAATCGATATTATTTGTAGTAATCTGTTTTCACTTAAACATTAAAGAGGGTTTTTTTATTATTATTATTATTTTGTGCCAATTAGGCAAAATTATATTGACCATGACTGATTTATAAAATCAATAAAAGGGTAAAATATCCAAGGGGGTGAATACTTTTTATAGACACTGTATTCACTCTTCATTTCTTTAGTTTCTACAATTGCAACCAAATGGTTAAAATAATTTTGTATGTCTGGAAAGAGCTATTTATCCAACCATTGAACAGCCAAAGAAAATTTCCTGAACATGTATTTCTTTCAAATTAGAACTAAAAATTCTTGATATCTACCTTTTATACTGAAGTGTATCAGTGATTTAATTCTTTTTAATTAAATCTGAAATCCAGAGATTTTTCTTTTATCTGTCCACCCAGTTATTTAGTGAGTTAACACTCCAATAAGGACTATTTATTAGAAGAAATAATATTTTTTTTGAGTAGTCAACTCTTTATTCTGAATTTGGACTGAAATTGATTCTAAATTTGTATTCTTGACTCAAAAAAGGGAGAAGGAAGCCTCAGAGGTAATGAAAGATTTCACACAGAAGAGTCTAGGATTGCAGATAAATACTGCCAAAACAAGAACAGCAGATAGAAAAAAAACCTTTGTCACACCATCCCCCTTCTCTCGCCTATATTGACGATATAGGCAGAGCACAGGCTTCATGATGACATTAAAGTGTAATGAGAATGAATTATGAATGCAGTAACCTACTGTAATCCTGCAGTTTAGCCCTGCTAAATTGTAGATGAGGCTTTTGAGGGAAAAGTGTATGCAGGTTATAGGTAATACTATAGGGGGAAACATGTATTCTGCATCAACCAAAAAACAATATGGAGTTTATGAATTATATAAGAGCCTATTGGCAGGGTGTGAAAGGAAAATGAAAACCTTTGTGAAGCGGAGGAGGGGAGGAACTGGGAATATAATGGAGAGACAAAAGAGAGAGAAGACTCTCAGTAACCCAGAAATAATGCAATTGACTTTGTTTACCTATGAATGCTGGGTATTAATGAAAGTTTAAAGTGCACCTAAATGATCTGTGATTTATGATCGCGCTCTGTACATTTAAAAATCGACTCGACAGATTGCATGAACACAGCAAAACATCTGGCCCTCTTCCAACTGACACACAAATTGCATGACAGCTCACAGATGTGCATGTCTTGAAGAGTCATACCAAAGACACACATAAGCAGACACACAAGTAAAACAGATGAATCACTATGGCATTCATTACCCCTCAGGGTGTCATCCTCTTCGCGGAAACGTGGCGGATCCCCTCTTTAATAAATGTGCAGGCTGCTCCCATTCATATATTTATATCTGCTTATACACCTTGTTGAAAGCACATCCAGGGAGATTTCAAGCTATAGCGCTTTTTTCTTATCTACTAAGACAACTGAGCATGCAAACCTCCCTTCTCTCTCTTTCCGCCCCCAACATCTTTTCTTCCCCCCAATCCTCCCAATGCTCATCCCCCTTCCCTCCATTTTCCCCGTTTCTCCACAGTGCAGAAATGGGATTTGAGAATTTTGGGTTCATGCGGCGGGCAACCAGTCTTGAGGACTAAAAGTTTCTGTTCCATTTCAATCATATAGTTTGGGGAAAGTTTCAGCGAACCCACTCACAGCCTGGAGACATAATATGATAAGGAGGCTGGCTCATATCTGATAACCAGTTGCATAAACACAGAGCGAGACGAGAGAGGACAGCCTACGCTGGCTGATGCAACAGAAAAAAAGCGGGCTGTACAGTATACCACAGCTTATGCTATAGCCTTGTCTTCATATATAATAACACTTCATTGACAGTACTTACTGCCCAGGCTGAGAGACGTCTACCAGCACGCCCACACTCCAGCTTCCTCTCTGCAGCGCTTCCTGAAAAGTTCCAGAAGAATCATAAAGTCATGAAGCACCACAGGAGTTTATCCGGCCTTGTCAAGAAGCAGAAATCAAGAATTTTACATCAGAAGAAGAAAACAGACTGTACTTAGCATTTAGGAAAAGACATAGATTTTTCTGTGGGTGTAAATATTTTGGACTTTCTCCTCTTTTGGATACATTTTAGTTGAATGAATATAACATGAGGCTTTACTTATCAGTGGGTGTTTGTGCTCATTATCTTCCAACTTTTGTCATTAATTTCAATACTTTTTTATGTTTTTATTTGCTGTTCTTTTATTTACTCATGTCCTGCATAAACCAGACACTGTTTTCGAGCTCTCTTCTTGCATTTTATTCATGCTAATAGGATCATCAGGTCAAAATCTCTAATTTTTTTAATGATCAAATACCTGCAGAGTGCATTCCATTCAGCTTCTTTGTGTTGTTGTTAAAAAATGATGCTAACCGGTAATGTTGAACATGGCAACAATTCCACCTGCATTAGTCTGGCCTTGGCTGTCTTGTGTGTGTTGCCTTTGTTGTTTGAGTGTGTACTGACTTTGTTATGTGTACTCTGTGTGAGTATGCATGTCTGTCTGTTCTGAGGATCTTTACCATCAGTCTGCAGGTGGAGCATCCTAAATGGCTGGAGATGTAGGTCTGAGCTCCATCACCCAGAAAAAGAACCTGGGGGATTCTGACCACAGTTACGCTTGCTCAGTCTCAGTCTTTAAGCACTGGGGCTGGGAACTGGAGTGCAGTTGCTTCAACTCTCCGTGTTCCTCTTACTGCCACAGCTCCCATCCCTTCTCTCAATCTCTCCACACTGGCGGGCGTGTCCTCTGATTGCTTCAAAACTGCATGTGAGTAAGAAAAACAGAGCAGAGAAACTTAGAGAAGTCGATTTTGACATTACTGAAGCAGCATGTCATTGACGATCAGTATAGGATTAAATGAGTAGTTACGTTCAGACAGACAGCTGCAGATGATGAAGGGAGACAGAAGGACAAAAGATCAGCAGATGGTGAGAGGTAAACCATGTAGGCCTACACACTACTGATGATCAGACTGTGTCTGAAAAGGAGTGATTACAGGAAGCACTTAGCAGCAGGACTAGGTGTTAAGTGTCAACATGCAATCACAAAAGTTTTTTCTCCAACTTAGATCATTTGCATATAGGTTTAATGACAGCAGGTGTGCATCAATTGTGCATGAATTTAATTTATTTGGATGTAAAAACAGGTCCACAGTGTGTGACACGGCATCAAAATAGAGCATGACAACTGAAAATATTTTACGTCAATAATCCCTTCCATATCTTCATATCCTAGGACTGCATTATCATGTAAATAAATTAGGTAGCTGGATTAATGCATGCTTAAATTGTGTGCAATTAAGGAGAAAGTAGGTATTTTGGGATTTTTTTTTCACTAATAAAACATACATTTAAACAAGGGACTAAAAGCCTATTAAGATGAGACAGCAGGTGAAGAAAGAGATGACAGGCCTCCAAAACATTTTGCTAGTTGTGATCTATGTAAAATTGGCTTCCTTTTTCCTAATTGAATATTTAACACAAGAACAATAATCTGTCATTGCTGGTTCTACTATGCTCCTGCTTTTAGCAGGAATCTCAAACAACAGCATCTTCAGCATCTTTCCATTTCTATCACAGTGGTGAGTTTATGTGTTTACTTGCCCTTCATTCAATTCTCAATCCTCTTGATCCTGCTGGGTACTGGCCTTCCTCTGATCCTCATGGTTTAAATGGTCCTTGGCTCTGGACCAAAACCTTCTTAAGACAAACTTTCCTCCTGCAGCCGGCAGCGATGATCGACTTCATCGCGTCCGTTTGCACGGCCTAGATTATTCCACCAGCTCGTAGTGTGGAGCATTTCTAACACTGTCATGTTCTGCGGTTGTTATTAAAGAAGGTGAAAGAGAGGTGAAGTCTGAGCGGGTTCATGTATGTCTATGTATGTGTATACATGTGCCCAGAGTGGCATTTACTCAGCAAATTCTTCAGAGACGAAGCCATCACTCTGGCTTCCTCACATGGGAATTATTCCAGATGTGGTTTGTTATGATCAAAGGACCGAAGCAGAGATGATCTCTGGTGCCTTGGGTGGTGAAGAGGAAGCTGAGGAAGAGAGAGAAAGAGGGAGCAGGAATAAGGGAGGAAAAGTCATGCTTATCAGTGGTAACCAAAATAATAATAATAATAATAATAATAATAATACATTCTATTTATAAAGCGCTTTTCAAAACTCAAAGACACTGTACAAAAGTTAAAAGACATGACATACCAAAGAAATCAAAAGACCCTATAACAGCTAAACAGTCAACAAGCAAACAACAAGCAATCAAACAAGCAGATAATCAAGCAGCAAAAGACAAGACAACAGAATTAAACATTAAAAGCCGGTTTAAAAATGTGAGTTATGAGCAGGGATTTGAATGTGGAGGAGTCCGTACAGTCTTGGAAATGGTTAGGGAGTGAGTTCCAGAGGGAAGGGGCGGAGTAAAATTTTCAAGTTTCTGTTTCTTCCCTTTATGTCTTTGATTTTACCCTCCTACCTGATAACATTCATAGGTTAACTTAATGTGTGACTGGGATTATTAAAAGTATGTACTGTTGGAGGTTAAAACTCTGCAGGAACTAAAGATTACTAAAAATCATCCACTGTTAAAAGAATCTTAACTGATGCACATTAGTACAAATAAGGAGTAGTGATAGTACAAAATGGGTAAGCACGGTCATTCTGCCTGTATAACTACTTATTCATTTTTCATTTATAACACAGCTGGATTTTCTAGATATTTTTCTAATACAACACTACTGATACTCTGGTACTTATTTGAAGAAGGATTTCAAAAATTAAGTCCAACTTAACTATTTACCTGTTAGCAAAGAGTTAGTTTCAACAACAGTTTATCTGTTAATTCAGTCAAGAGATGATATCACAACATTAATATTTAAACTTGTTCTAACTCTGACATTCTGCACCTGCAACAACAATGTTTCATTTCCTCATAATCATAATTATCTAAATTATCTACAAAACTGCTGTGTATCAGTATCAGTCACAGTAGCTGAAAGTAGGGATGTACTGTCACATCAGTTTAAAGCCCCTGGTAACCTAAATTAAAATAAAAAAAAATAAAAAAATCTAAGTATGAGTACAAGTACATACTATAAACCATCTCAAAGGGATATTTCTATATTTTCACTTGGCAACAGAAGTGACATTAGCCTCCAGTGATCGCAGTGACTGTTGCCCCTTCAAGATAATGTGTTTGGAGAAGCTAGGTGACACAGATGGGTATAGTTTCTTTGTAAAATTTAGCAAGTTAAAAGTCAAAATGGGCCAAAAAATCAACATTGGCCCGATTGAATACTATTGAAACTTTTTAAAGCATTTTATCTTTTACCCAGAAAGCATCTGGCACTATTTTGCAATTACCTCATCTCTATTAACATCATTCTTACTTCTATAATCCTTACAAGGACAGTTTGATTGAATCTAAATGCCATACAACTGGTCTAAATTTGTCTTTCATTTGGTGTTTTGTTGTTTCTTATGTCCCTCTCCTCTTTTGACTCTCCTCCACCCCTACCCCTCCTTCTAGCCCTTTCCAACCCCAGCAACGTCGGGTCTACCTGTTAGAGGGAGGGTTTATGTCGTCACTGTAACAGAGCTATCATAAATACCGTAAATACCGTGCTCATGGTGATTAACACTGGTCTTTATTACCTCCGCCAAGGGGGTCATGT
This sequence comes from Cheilinus undulatus, assembly GCF_018320785.1. Taxonomy (NCBI): domain Eukaryota; kingdom Metazoa; phylum Chordata; class Actinopteri; order Labriformes; family Labridae; genus Cheilinus; species Cheilinus undulatus. The sequence goes on along the minus strand of NC_054880.1, from coordinate 14,942,884 downwards.
GATCGGGTGGGTTTGTTAAGTGTGTTAGTTAGTTAGTTAGTTTGTTAGTTTGTTAGCAACATGACTCAAATATAATAATTAGACAACTTTATGTCAAGACAGCATGTTTACTTTATGAAAAGCTTGTGTCATCTGATAAAGTGGAAAATTGAGCTGAAATGACTAGTTTAGCTTAGAAACATTCTGTTTACTCCGATGAAGCTTTCAGACCCAAACAGCTGTTCAGATAGAGCACATAGGCGAAGCTCACATTGCTAAAAAAAAATGCAAACAACATTAGGCACCATGTTACCTATTACCATAATTATGACTTTTATTGGCTAATTGAGGCCTAAAAAAATGAATTAATTAACAAATGGAAAGTTAGCTCTGTATTTTTACATTTAAATATAGAGGTTTGTATTTTATTTGAGTGTATATCAGTGGTAGCATTTCTGGCTATACTTATGAGCATGATGGCTGTCATGTGTACTGAAATGAATAGTAAGGAAACAGTGTGAGGCAAGCATCTTCTTTTCTAAGGTTCAAGACTGTTTTCATGACTTCGTCTCTGAAATATCTTTGTCAAAAGGGGAAGATGGAAAAATCCTGACATGAAAGTGATGATTTTGGTGATGTTTTTCCCCAGGTTAGACTTCAAAAATAAGTTTCTGTTGTTTTTTGTCTGTAGGATTTGTTCAGGTGGATAGTTCAACCAAAGCTGAAAAACTTTTAGAAACTTTCAGACATGACACTTCCTCACTCACATATCTCATACTGAAATCTTTTCTGCGTTGGTGCTGGGTACAAGAAAAGAGCTGAACAGAGATTTAAAGCAGACATCACTTTGCAGGAGTAAACTGAAGGTCTGTTACGAAGCGACGATCAGCTTCTCTGTAGAAAATTCAGCTCCTGCACGACCATGCGAGGGGAAGGAATAGTGGGGTGCTGATAGCTTTTGTCGATTGGTTTTTCAAAAACTGAATGGTGACAGCGGAGGGGTGAAAGAGAGTTCATTTCAATAACAGAGACCCTTCATGAAGAGGAAGGAACTATTGAAGTTTTCAGACTGGGAAAAAGTGTTGAATCACATGAATGAAAATACCAGTTTGACCATGAAAGTTCTTGTTTGCGTGACGGCTTGAAGCACTACGGCTAGCCTGCATGCTTTGAGGATCCCAGATGTGTGTTTTGTTTGGTCAGTTTGGATTTTCCCGTCGTTATTTTTGTGGAAGTTATTAAGTCACTAATCACAACCAGGCAGGAAGAGCCTCTGGCAAAGAAAAATACTTCTATTCATTTCTTCTAATAATTCATCTAGTAAGATGGCACTGATTGACCAGCAGCCTCTTACAGCAGCTCTGAGGACTCTCTGGAGTTTTCCTATTTTAATCCTGTTTATTGTACGGCTTTTTTCTCTACTTTGTTTTGTGTTTGTAAACACCAGAGACACCAAGCACGGTGCCTTTTGTGTTTTTTCTTTTCAAGACTTTTGCAACTCCTACAACTTTTTCTCCGCATCTGTGGGTCAGTGAGTGGCAATGGCTCCCATTGTTTACAGTAAGGACCAGCTGTTGGCCCTACGCAACACAGCTGTGCAGCCGGAAGAGCAACCTGAGGTCCCCCTCGAGTTAAGGAGAAGGATGGAGAAGGAGGAGAGCTCATTGACCGACTCTCCCGTCCGTCATCATGGGGAATGTAAGATCTCTCTCCAGTAAGATGGGCGAGCTGGAGGCGTTGACCCGGCATTATCAGGAGTTCCAGCGGTGCAGCATGCTGTTGTTTACAGAAACATGGCTTAGCACGCAGTACACACATGCGACCGTAGGGCTGGATGGATTCTCCCTCATAGGGAGACCGGACAGAGAGGAGCGGTAAGAGAAAAGGAGGGGGGCTGGCAGTGTTTGTGAATGATAGACGGTATAACTACAGGGAAAACATTACTATCAAAGAGCAGCACTGCTGCCCGGACATTGAGCTGTCTGCTGTTAGTTTGAGGCCATACTATCTGCCATGGGAGTTCTCACACGCCATAGTGGTGGCTGTGTACATTCCTCCCTCTGCAGCCTGCGACGTCATTAGCAGCACAGTGAACAGGCTGCAGACTCAGAACCCTCAGATCCTCTTAATGATCTCCGGGGACTTTATTCATGCCTCTCTGTCCTCCACTCTGCCCAAATTCATCCAGTATGTCACATGTGCCACCAGAGACAATAAAACATTGGCCTCCTTACGGCCTCAGTTCCAGGCTCCTCAGGTGCTGCATAGACCAGCTGAGTGGGATCATTGGACATCTGTTCAATCTGAGCCTGAAACTGGGAAGGGTGCCACGCCTCTGGAAGACATCAAGCTTGGCGACACATTAGCCGAATAGCAGAATCCCCGACGAATGTACGCTTCGCGTTAATGTGGTATTTTAAGCTGGAAGTGCTTCGGTGAAAATAAAACTCCGTCCAGCAGAATGTGCACAATACTTTATGTCGGTCAACTGTTCCATCTTGTTTTTTTTTTTTTTAACTCAGATTTCCCATTGAGAGGGCCAATATGCTGTTTAGCGTCTTCCATATCAAGTTGGTTGGTCACTACCAGATCAACGGCCCATTTGCGCATGCTTGGAGGTATGCTCCATGGTAACTCTACCTGGACAAACTGGCTGAAATGCGCTGCCAGAGACATTACAGGGATTTTGAGTCATTCTGCGCTGTAGATGGGTTAAGTGAGTTAAAATTTTTAATCAGATTAATTATGATGATTTTGACAGCCCTATATTATATATATATATATATATATATATATATATATATATATATATATATATATGTGTGTGTGTGTGTGTGTGTATGTATATATGTGTTTATACGTGTACATATAACTATCTCCACCACACCCAATCTGTAATATATGCAACCTGTACATAACTGGACATAAAGGACAAACTTTTTTGTGTAAGGTGCTGAATGGCAGCAGGCAGGTGCTGCCTGCAACAGAAGAAGCCAATGACACTTAAAGGTTTCACCGCCACAGGAGGTTCTGCTCACTGCCCCCTGCCTGCAGCACATTGACATGACCACTGCCTCCTTAGCAGTGCTGTTTCTAACTATGTGCACCTACAAACGCCTGAGTGTTTGTATATGTCCTCTCCCAAGTAGGAAGAGGAAGCAGGAATTCATTCTGAATATCGATCATTTGGCATCTCAGTGGGTATTCTGTGCTGTGGTGTTCAGCTGGGGAGATATGATTGATGCCCTGTCAGTCTGTTGTTGCAGAGAGGAGAGAAGGCCTGTCAAGGAAACATGAATCTAAACAACAAGGGTCACAAGGGGGGCAGGAGGAGAAATGTAGACATTTTTAATTTACTAATTTGTTGCCGTGCTTGTTTTGAAGCTAGCTGACCCAATGAAGAAGTCCTCCAGTGGTCAGATTTACGGAAAATGAGGGAAACGCTGACTTTGTGTTGGTGTTAAACTGACTGCAACATAAAAGGAAGTTGATCTGTTAACTATACAGTCCTGCAACCCTCTGATCCAACAGGCAGCTGGAAATGGTTGGAGTTGTTGGAAAACTTTCATGAAGTTCCCTAAATCACTGACAGAAAGTGCTTGAAATGCAAGCCTAATGCATACCCTAGATCAGGGGTGTCAAACTCATATTGAGTCTGGGGTCAGATCTGCTCCGATGAGAAGTCCTGAGGGCCGGACTATTTAGGCCAGGATTTTTACAGTCAATCACGAATTCTGAATTTAGACCTTACCTAAGAGCCTAACAAGCTCAATATTTTAACATAAACTGTCAACCTCATTTTTTACCATTAGTAAAATATGAAAAAATATGAATAACACTGATAATTAATCACTCTGAGATGGAAAAAGTAAAAATTACAAGTTTAAAGGCTCAAAGACTGAGATAAAAACTAAAACTTATTAGTTCAAAAGGTCACAACATAAATTTAAAGGCAAAATAATGTTTGCAAAAGGTAAATAAATCAGATAGAAAGTCAAAATCACAAGTTTAAAAGGTAAAAACAGTCCACAGTCAGCTGTAAGTGATATTGCTAGAAAGTGGAAGCGTTTAGGAACAACAGCAACTCAGCCACAAAGCAGTGACCTTGTAAAATCACAGATCGGGGTCAACTGCTAAGGCCCATGGTGCAAAAAAAGTCCCCAATGCCATGAGTTCCACTTCCACTTGTATTAATGTAAGCACAAAAACTGTGCAGTGGGACCTTCATGGAATTGATTTCCATGGCTGAGCAGTTGCATGCAAGCATCACATCACCAAGTTCAATGCCAAGCGTCAGATGGAGTGGTGTAAAGCATGAACACACTTGACTGTGATGCAGGGGAGGCATTTTCTGTGGAAGGGTGAAGGCCGTTACAGCTACAAAAGTAGTGTATTTGAATACTGCAGCAACATGTGAACTGTTGCACATTGCAGTGCCTCTCCAACCACTAAAATTCAAATCTCAACCCTTGTGAAACAATGAACAAATTTTGGAAAAGCAGAAGCAGGGACACAAAGCACCACAAATCCTAAAATTATCATAACATTGTAGTAAGGATCAATTAGTCAGAGGTTTGTTTACGCTGCCATCTCCTCCTGAACAGATGTGCTGCACTCTCCTATTCTGTTCATTCAGTTTCTCAGCACACTAAGGAGGGTGACAAACAACAGAAGCTTCATTAAATTCAATGAACTTCCCTCACAGTTGAGGTAACACACACCAGTACCAGCAGCTTAAATACATTCATTCTCATATTCCCCATTTCCTGTGTATGGATTCTGTAGCTTTGGGGGAAGGTGTCTTATTGATTCAAACACCTCATTTAGTTGCAGTGTAGTGATGCTCCTTAAAGCCAAAAACAAAGCATTTTTACTTAAATGGCTTTAGTTTAACAAGCAGGTTGTTGAGAGCGTTTGCACCCACTTTTCAGCTTAATTACACGGCAAACAAAACAATTAGCACAAGCATTAATTAACAAGGAATAGTGAGGATATCACATAGTACAATCACAGGGGGCCAACTAACTTTAATCTCCTCTTTAAGTCCCTACTGAAAGAGGATCCGTGGCAGTGCCAACCAGCTGTTACCTCAATGAATGAAAATGTTGTAAAAGAGGAAAAAAAACAGAAAGAAACTTCCTCAAATCTTGTTCACATCCAACTCACATCAATGGAAGTGTGCAAGCAGCCTCTCCCTGCTAATGGCACCACAGACGGCATGATGATCAGGCCAGGAGAGAGAGCAAGAGCTGCATGAGACGGGGTTAAAAAAAATACACAGCTGTCATGGAATTTACCCTCAGCCCACTTTCAAAAAAGCAGAGTTGCCGTTTTTGCCATGAAAGTCAATGTGTTGATTTATTCAGCAGGCCTTAGGATCCAAGGAAGAGAGAGCAGGGTGAGAAGAGAAGTGGTCTGGACTCTTCGTAAAGCAGCCAAACTTGAGTCAGTTCTTTTATTATTCACTGATTTAAACAGTTTTACAAACAAGCTTGTGAAAAGAACTGTACACACACAAACCCATGTAAGCGTAAAACAAGTTGACAGACTTGTTTTAAGGGAAAGTTTAGTAAATTACGACTGAAGTTCTGTTCTTGCTGCTCCAGCAATTAGATGCATCGGTCCTGATAAAACTTTACTCAAGAAAAATTAGCTACTGAGGTGTCTGAACACAGCTAGCTAAAAACTAACTGGAGCTGACAGACAAGTATTAAGGTAGAAAAAGATTGAATAATGAGATGTGAACACACTTGGAATGTCATTACTGAACCCCAAGACAAAGGGAACCAATGGTTTGCAAAATTATAGCAAGAATGAGGAGTCAGTGTTAATGTAGTACCACTTCTGTTTTAGATGAGTGAGTAGACTTTCACAAACTGATGCCAACGGTTTCTATGTAGGGTGGTCCTCTAACCCCCAACCTGCTGGTTAAGTCGCTCACAAGCTTACAGCGACTGATACTTGAAGTGGAAATCTCATGTAAGACCACTTGGAGTTTGCAAAAAAAGCACCTGAAGGACTCTCAGACTGAGAAAAAGATTCTCTTGTCTGACAAAACCAAGATTGAACAGTTTGGCCTCAGTTATAAACGTCATGTCTGGAGGAAACCAGGCATTGCACATCACCTGTCCAATACCATCCAAACAGTGAAGCATGTTGGTGGCAGCATCATGCTGTGGGGGTGCTTTTCTGCAGCAGGGACTGGGAGGCTGGTTAGGGTTGGAGGAAAGCTGAATGAAACAAAGTAGAGATATTCCCAATGATAACCTGTTCTGCAGAGTTTAGGAACTCAGACTGGCCGGAAGGTTCATCTTCCAACATGACAATGACTCTAAGCACAAAGCCAAGCCAACACAGGAGTGGACTAGGGACATTTCTGAGTGTCCTAGGGTGGCCCAGCCAGGCCCTGACTTTAACCCTATCAAACATCTGTGGAGAGTCCTGAAAATGGCTGTCAACTAAAATTCCCCATCCAGTCTGACTGAGCTAGAGAGGATTTGCAAAGAAGAATGGCAGAAAATCTCCAAATCCACTTGTGCAGAGCTCAGATTCAAAAGGCTATGACTGGTTAAAAGATGACAAGCTGACAGTGGCCGATACTCCAAGGCGTTTTCCCATCCAAGTGCCAACCGGGACCAACCTTGCTTGGCCTGTGAGATTGGGCCAGAGGATATAACTGCTGCATCATGGGTTGATGTTCATTTGGGTGTGCAATGTTAACAAGTCAGCCAGCATGAGCGACTGGCTTCGGCATTAAAAAGTTGGATTTGTCATTTTTTAAAATCAACTGACTTTTATCTATTGTATACTTGGACACAAAAAAGGGACTTTGAGACATCAAGGACACATCAGCTGATTATTGTGAACACAGAGCTAAGAACAACAAACCCAGACAGAGATTTACTGTACTCTGATTTTATGAAGTCATTATTTCACAATATTTTAGCACAGGCTATATTAATGGTCACAAAAACATCTGTAGCTGTAGTAAGTTGATCCAAAGATAGTAACATGCACTTATCAAAAGCGGCACACAGGTGGATGATCAGGTCCTCGCTCCTTGCTCTCTCCTCTTTTTTCACCGTCTCATATCACCCTCAGCCCCTGGTGTATTAATCTGTGATTCTGAAGACCTGATTTTTTACGCATATATCATAAATTATTCATGAGTGAGCCAGGACGACAGGTTGAAAAGAGACACACGCAGTAGCAGGGGGTCCTGCTGTGGCTGATCCCTCCACTGAATACCATTAGTGAGGTTTCACATGTGCCCAACACCACCATGGGTCTTCAAAAAGGACCCCACATACCTCACTTATGCTCCCTCTCTGCTTTCCTCAAGTGCTTTCCTATCATCAAAACCTCCTGTGAGTGTTTGTTTAAAGGATTTAGAGGATAACAGCTGCTGTCATTGAACTGTTTTTCCTATTATCATTATTGCTAATGAAAGTCTTCATTTTGCCGCTCTGCTGCAGCTTTGCTCTACCTCCTTGTAGTGTGCTCTTGTTGTTTTCAAAAATCCATTAAAAACAGTGTGCGGTGACTCTGCTGTCTCAGCTAATGTAGTTCATCATGCAGATCAGCACGGCTACTGCAGTTTTTACTAATTAGGCAGTTAATTACTGTTTAAATGTGACTACTGTGCTTCCAATTTTCTGTTAATGCACACTGTCACGTGACTAGAGTGACAATAAAATACTATAGTAATAACAATGAGTCCCCCTCCAAACCCACTTGCTTTCAGTTCATTTGAAATTCTGAGAAAAGTCCTCTCTGAAAATAAAAGTAAACTACACCCAACACAAAAAAACACCTGAATGTGATCTTGTTTCTATTTAGAAGTTGACATACTTAATTTAGTAACTAGAAGATTACTGACCAGTAGGTATAGACCAAAATGTCAGTGTCATAGCTTCTCTTAATTGTGGTTAAGTAAGAAAAAACATCAGAAGTTGTTTTACACATAATTCTAAAAAGCTATCATGCTATGATCACAGAAATCATATGAGCATATGCAGGTGCATGCTGGTTGTCTCTGAGTCAGTTGTTGTTTTTAGTTTTCACATTGAGGACAAGAATAATTTATTGTGCTGCAAAAAGCTGGTTATGTTCATTTTTAAGTTCATGAAGATGACCAACAGGGTGCAATGAAGGCTGACTACAGAGAAACAAATTTCAGTGTTTCCCGCAGAAGAATGGCACACCTGTGGCAGTGTTAGCACATATACATCTCTCCTTTCTTAATTCACACAGTGACATGTTCTATCCTGCTTTCTTTCTTTTTTATACCAACACAACCTCTTCGCTCTATTTCTCTCCCTCTCTCTCTCTGATCACACCTGCAGAGTATGTGTCCTCCGGTTCAAGAGCAGGCACAGACTGTCCATTAGTTTATTGATCTTTGATGGCCATCTCATGCAGATAAGTTCCGTCATTAATAACAATTATCATAAAAAGTCACAGTTGACGATTAACTTGACCTACTTTTGCACCACTTTGTTCTGGATGATGACCTTGTCTCGCCATGGTGTGTCCCTTTGGCACTGCAGCTGTGGGCAACATCTGGCCTCAGTCATGAGTGGCACACTTGCTATACAGATAAGCCATTACATCTATTGCCAACATGCAGTATACTGGATTTTCAGGTGTGTTTTAGAATAAGAACCCATTCCTATATTTAAGAAGATATGGTAATTCCTCCTATTAAAGTTTTTTAAATACAGCTCCAATTTTAAAAAAGTTGGGGTTCTGTGTAAAATGACACAATAAACAGAATGCAATGATATGCAAATCTCATAAAACCACATTCTATTCACAATATAAACAGCACATCAGATGTTGAAACTGATTCATTTTTAACATTGTTTTATCATTCAGTGAAAAATAGCAGCTCATATTGAATTCGATTGCAGCATCACATCTCAAAAAAGTAGGGATGGGGCAACAAAAGGCCGGAAAACTAAGTGGTACTAATGAAACTCAGCTGGAGGAGAATTGGTGACAGGTCAGTGACATGACTACATACAGAAGGAGCATTTCAGAGAGGCAGAGTCTCTCAGAAGTAAACAAGGGTGAGATGTTCTCTGGGCCAAAGCTCATTTGAAATGGACAGAGGCAAAATGGAAAACTGTTCTGTGGTCACATGAATCAAAACATGAAAAATTTTTTTGGAAACTCCATACGCTGTGTCCTGCAGACTAAAAATGAGAGGGACCACCCAACTTGTTACCAGCACACAGTTCAAAAGCCTCCATCTCTGATGGTATGGGGTAGAATTAGTTCCTATGGTGTGGGTGGCTTACATATTTGGAAAGAAATTTTTAATGCTGAAAAGTATGTAGAGATTTAAGAGTCCTATATCAGATGAGAATGGGACAATTTTCCTCTCCAAAAACTCCAGCATCTGGTCTCCTCACTTCTGAGATGTTTATGGACTGGGGGGATGCTACACACTGATAAACATAGCCCCCTCCCTACTTTTTTAAGATGTGTTGCTGTCATCAAAATCTCAGTTTCAACATCTGTTATGTTGTTTATGTTCTGTTGTGAGTAAAATATGGGTTTATGAGATTTACAAGTCATTGCATTTTGTTTTTGCTTACATTCTACACCGCCCCCCAACTTTTTTGAAATTGGGGTTGAATGTTTATGAGCTTCACTGCTTGCTGTGCTAAAAAATGTTGGTGCTCATTATGTTATGGTAATCTGCAGTTTGGAAAAATGCAAGTAACAAGAGGCTTTTAAATCAGTTTTCCATAAAACCAATCTGTAATGTGACATCCACTCAGTCATCTTTCCATTTACAACCCCTAGAGTGCTAGTTGCTAGTCTTGCTAGCTGACATTCAGGTCCTTAATGCTGTTTTTCACATATGCAACAGATGCCTCTCCATAGCTGCATTTCACTTCATCTACTGATAAAAAGTGAGATAGTTGAAAGCTTCAGGAAAGAGCTATTAGTTGGATATTCATCTGGGAAGTAGTGCCACATCAGAGTTAAATGGCATTTGTCTTTAATTTTTAAGTACAAAAAATCTCTGTAAAGACATCAATGAATTTCTAAGTGATGCTTGAGGAGCACAACATCATTACTAACAGAGCACAAACCAAACAGTTATTAATGTTGATAATGCTGAAAATCACGAGTACACCCCTTTACTTGAAAAAGGATCTGCCAGTGGATGAATATCTGTTTAGTTAACTATTCATCACCTTAAAGCTAACAGTCTTCTGCGTGACATAGTCTTTAACAATAACAGCCAATCATGAAGTACCTCCAGCGAGGATCCATGGAGACTGAGACTGTGTCATTTTGTGTTGTGCATCTGTGGAGGGATCATCCATTTTTTCTGTCATCAAGTTTGCTAAGAACAACAAAGGCTGTCTTGATAAATGCTAATGGTTTATTTGTGACTGTGTATGGGTGTGTGTGCTTTGTACCAAAAAAAGGTTTGAGTCCTTCTTGCCTTTCCGTGTTCAAGGAAATTGCTATTGATGAGCTGAAGGAGAACAAGCTGTTTTAAAGGAGGTACACAGCATTAATGCAGACTATCATTTTGTGCAATTATTCCCTTAGGAACTCTTAAAGTCACACACATACAAATACACAAGACTGTCAAGCAGGGCCTGACAGAGATACTGGGACACCATTATTACTTTGAATGGAAGGACAACCGAGCTGCAAGACAGTTTTCTTATATCAGTATGAATAAATGGTAGCACTACTAGTGCTCTAAATAACTGATAATTTTATGGTATTAAGTAGTATCTAGTAACTTCTCAGGAATAAGGTGATAATTACCTAGTGATAAGTGAGCATTTTACTGAGTAATAAGGAAGCATTTACCTGATAATTATGTATTAATAATTAAGTAATTCCTTGTAATAATGTATTGTAATTAGGCGGTATTTTACACTAAGCCTCTAACCCTAACTCTAACAACTACTTGATAATTATTCAGGAAAGACTTGCTTTAATTTAGTGCCCCAAAATAAAGACATTACTTTGGGATTATCAAGCAATGCATAGAAAATGAATATCTTATTTCTAAGTAATTACTTGGTAAAATACCACTTAATTATAGAGAACTGGCACAATATTACAAGAGTTGATTTAGGATTAGGGTTAGGGTTAGGGTTAGGGGTTTCGGAGTTGTCACATAGCAATTCCCCCATCCACTGCAACCCATAGATGGTACTGAGTCAGAATTGAAGGGCAAGTGCATATCACCAGGGGCCCATTGACACACATGTATAAAATCAAGTCCCTTGCCATGCAGTCCTCATTTGCAAACATTTCTGATACAAAGCAGGTTTTCCTGAAGAGCTCAGTGACTTTGTGTGTGGTACTGTGATGGATGCCACCTTTGAAATAAGACTCTAAGGGATATTATTAGAAAGTGGAAACTTTGAGGAACAACAGCAACTCAGCCACTAAGTGTGAAGACCACGCATAATCAGAGAGCAGGTCAACGACTGCAAAGGCATATGGTGTATAGCAGTCACTAATGCTCTGCTGATTCCATCGCTGAAGAGTTCTGAACTTCCACTGGCATTAAGTAGGCACAAAAGCACACCGACACTGGACTTTGGTGGAAAGATGTTCTGTGGTGTGACAAATCACCACTTCTCTGTTTAACAGTCAGATAGGTGAGTCTAAGTTTGGCAGATGCCGGGAAAATGAATGGATGGACACCATTTCCCACAGAAACCCTACAAAATCTTGTGTAAAGCCTTACAGGAAGAGTGGGGACTGTTATAGCTGCAAAAGGGTGGGCCAACAACATATTAAAGTACATGTAGTTGAATATAATGTCATTACAGTTTCTGTTGGTGTATTAGTCAGGCGGCCAAGTACAATTTTGCATATAGTGTATCTGGGGAGGACATTACAATCAAATTTCCTCGGCATACTATAGTGGTTAGTCATGCTCCTTTCAATAAATGAATTCTCCTGCTGTGCATTATACTGGGACAAGTAGAGTAGTCAAGGTCAATTGACTAATAAAGATAAAACTGTAACTCAGTGCACATAAATGTGCTGAATCCATTTTATGTGATTGTTACAAGACGTAAAAATGATGCAGACACTGTCATCCATTCAAATAGTGTTTGAATAAAGCTGTAGAGTTAGAAGTAAAATGCCTACTTCACTGAAAACACTTTTTTGGTGATTATATAGAAATAAATTCTTCAAACCAATCCAAATAGGATGTTTTTGCTGAGAAGACATGCATGCCTTACCTTGATAATTACTTAAATAATGTTGGTTTCAGCTTTGAAGCATCTCCAGACACTTTTACACACATCTTCTCTCATGTTACATGTAAAATGGATGAGCCCCCCGCTGTGAGGAGACATGAGCTGAGAATATCTTCTTCATAAACCTAAGCCTCCTGTCATGAAAACTGTGGTAAAATTACCAGGATTGTGAAAGAAGGAAATAATTCAGACCATCATTGAATTAATTCAGCTGTAGGTAGAGTGAAACACTAATCAGCTCACTGGAAGACCTCTAACAATGTAACTAAGCAGCCAAGAGTCCTCATTAAAACCAGGAGTCATGGTGTCTATATAAAGAGAGGTTAGGTGTGTATGTGCATGAGAGTGTGCCTGCAGGTCTGTTCAAGCCTGTGTGTTGTATTCATGAATGTAGATCCATGAGCAACCAGAATAAAAAGGATTCAATATGTTAGTATTCAAAAAGCAGGATCATAACACTGCCCTTAGCTGTATACTGTTGTTAATGTGTGACTGTAGGAGGTTATAAATGCAAACTTTTCAGAAATAGATGTCTGGAATTTGCTTGAAAGAAAACAAGAAGCCTCCAGGGAATTTGTGAAACTGGAAGGATATCATCTGCACTTTTGAACAAATTCAAATAGTGCAGATGAAGCAACACCCACAACCAACCTCTTGCAGCAAGGTGAAAGCAAATTCTCCACTTTCAGGGAATATGTGGCTTCATCAATCATTCAAAAGTGCCCAAAGGCTGCAAATATATTTTATTTTTATGTGATGTATGATCATCAGCATTAATGTAGCATTTGACATGCGTTTATGCTTCCTTTCAGTCATCTTTTGACCTCTCCAAAGTCTCCCTGATGGGTTCTCCAAACTCATTCAATCAATATTAAGCATGAATATATTTCTTTGTAAAATACACTTTTATTCCTTCATATGGAGACAGACAAAAGGAACAAATTAGAGAAGATGGCAGTAAAAATGTAACAATCAAACTATCTTTTTTTTTCTTGAAAAAATAGGAGGAAATTGATCACAAAACTAAGGAAATGTAAAAATCAAGCTATTTTGTGCAGGGTGCTTGCATGCATGTTGTAACAAGTCAAAATCAAAATCCAGCAACCATTACACAACCCATCGTACCTGCCATTTGGTGGAGAATCCATCCCCCCTGCTGTCACAGAGGCAGCTCTGTGAGTCACGCCTCTGCAGGTAGCTCTGCGGGAAACTCAGAACCCCAACCGGCTCGTCTGTCAGTGATTGTGAAGAGCAATGTTTGTCAATCGCTTGAATGAGACTCGTCCTGCATAATGTAAGAGTGAAAGGCTGTTTGGTTGACTGATAGATTGATTGATTGTGTACAATGTTGACAGACATTGTTATTGAGCCGACTCCTGAAGAGAAAGTGGTTTATGAGGTTGGTAGTTTTCATCCAATAAGATCTGAAGAGGAAGGAGGGAGACAGAAAGACGGACAGGTAGATAGAGGTCATCAGTCATACAGTGTCAGCTGTTTCTCTGTAATCTCAGTCAAGGGGGTGGAGATGGGGTTTGACTTCAACAAAATAATACACCTGAAAGACAGAGATGGAGTCCCTACTCTACAGATCACATGACACAACCTGCAACAAAATCATTGCAGCCAATCAAGTTATTTTCTAGGAAAAAGAAAATAAGCTTTTGTTGTTGCTGCTATGCTCTGCTCTAATGTAACATGATTTTAAGATTGATTATAAATGAAAAACTAAACAAATTAGTAAACAGCTAAGGTTTTTAATGACATTAGGTATAACTGCACTTGTTTTGCAGCAAGGCAGTGTCAACGTTGTTTTAAGCAATTCCAAATCTGCAAAACAAGCATGCACCAACACTACATTATCTGTATTAAAACAAAGTACAGGATCGTAGGTGGAATTAATGGGCCTAGGACCAACCATTTGTGCACTTGCCCCACCCTTAATGATTGAGAGAAACAGACTTTCTGTAATTATACTTTTAAAGAGTCACGTTCTATAGTTGAATGCATCCAGATTTTCATTCTGTAGTGCACTAATGAGGTCACACACTGAGGTTGGCTGAGAATGCCTGGCTCAAAATCTACACCCCAGTTCATCCCAAAGGTGCTTCATGGGGTTGAGTCAGGTCTCTGTATTCTAACACACTAAACTCATTACACCATGTCTCTAAAGTCCTTGCTTTGACTACCGGGCACAGTCATGATGGAATAGAAAAGGGCCTTCCCCAAACTGTTGCCACAAAGTTAGAAACAGAGTATTGTCCTAAATGTCTTGGTATGCTGGAGCAGTAAGATTGCTCTTCACTGGAGATAAGGTGCCTAGTCCAAACCCTGAAAACAGCCCTATACCATCATCCGTCCTCCACCAAACTTCACAGCTGGCACAATGCAGCCTGGCTGGAACCCAGACTCAACCACCTGACTGCCAAACAGAGAAGGGTGATTTGTCACTCTAGAGAACATGTTTCCACTGCTCAACAGTCCGGTTGGTTTCACACCACTCCATCACTTGGCAATGGACTTGGGGATGTGAGGCTTGCATGCAGCTACTCAGCCACAGAAACCTGTTCCCTGAAGCCCCTGCCACAGTTGTTGTGCTCACATTAATGCCAGTAGAAGTTCAGAACTCTTCAGTAATGACATCAGCAGGGCGTTTTGTTTTTACTTGGCAACTTAAACGCACTATGCACTTTAGTAGCCATTGACCCTGCTCTGTAATTTTCATGGTCTTCCGCTTCGTGGCTGGGTTGCTGTTGTTCCTAAATGCTTCCACTTTCTAATAATTTGACTTACAGTTGGCGGTGGAATATCCAGCAGGGAAGAAATTTCACAGACCCTCTTAGTGCAAAGGTTGTATCCATCACAGTACCAGACTGGAAGTCATTGAGCTCTCAGGGACGACCCATTTGTATCAGAAATGTTGACTGCATGGCTTAAGACTAGAAGATATATATTCCACAACAGAGTTCTGGGTCTGGGTCAAAAGGGAGGCACCCAGGTGGCAAACTCATTAGATGTCTAAACCACCTCAACAGGCTCCCTTAGGCGTGAAGGAGCAGTAGCTACTAGAGTTTGCAGACCATGATCAGTCTTTATGTGAGGCAAAATACGCTGGAAATTCAGAATCTAAAAAATGTCGTCACTGACTCTAACCATGAACACAAACTTCATTTAACCAAATTTAGCATTAGTTGTGCAATTAAAATAAGATAAGATATTAAAAAGGCAGTTACAGCACACATGCACATGTCTTGCCCCACAGGCAGAGCAAAGGGATCAAGATAACACCAGTGATTGTTCATGAAAACAGGGAGATTTAGAAGATTTTGCATTTTCTTGACATCAGCCCAGGGACATACCTCATCATGCACACAAACAAGATAATGGCATGGTAAATCTTTGAGAAAGGGAATGTTAGACATTATCAACCACATCCAGCAAATGAGATATGAGATATTATGTATGTAACTGTTATTCAGTATAGAATTGTTTTGTGTATGTGAAGATTAGGTCTAATATTATAATAATATTATGTGTATAAACATACAGGATAATTCTGTCAGATAAGCACAGGTGTTATCTACTGTATTCTGACTGAAGTGTGAGCCATGTAATTTATCTGAAATAGAAAACAGAAAGTAAACAAGTTGGACAAAATCTTATTCTGCCACAAACACTTTGTTTTAGTTGATAATGTTTGTGCTAGAAGCAGATCCTACAGTAGCTGTTATGGTTTGTCTGGCATTGAAACAACAAGCTTCTGTGACCAAGCAAATATTTACACTAAACCTTAATCTGAACCACAAACACTCGTGCAGAATTATTACTGGATACTTATTGTGTTGCATCCTTTTTCAGTTTTTGATCTGCATTAATTTACTCCTATTCTTGCTGGTATTTATATAGTTTTTTTTAACTAAGGCTTTTCACAATTTCCATTTTTCCTATCTTTTCACTTGACAGTTCTGCCAACACAATTATTGATTTTTCTGACTGATCTCCCTTCAAGTAGGTCTAAGCTGGCAGCCTTTCTCTCTTTCCAGTGTTTGTTGTCTTGTCTTTACTGGTGCAGCATGGTTGAAATATCACCAGGCTCTTCAAATCCGAGGGGAATTCTGCTGCAGCTTTCATATATGAAAAATACAACATTTAAATCCTTGTCAAAAAGGTCCAGAGATACTACAGGTGAAACAGGGTCAATGAAAGTGATAGTGCAGGGTTTCTGAAAAGGGTTTGTATGACGTACATGTCAATAATAAGTAGAATTGTCACAGGAGATGCTGGCCTCTTTAAGGAGAGACCCGTCAGAGAGCCAGCACAGAAGCAAAGCTATGTGGCTATGCAAGTGGGGTCGTCGGAGTCAGGGGAGATAACTGTAAAAACAGGGTTAAATCGCCATCAAGGTAAATGCACAGACCCTGCAGATATTAGATTTTACAATATATCAGTAATTTCTGCTTTAAAATGTTTGAGATAATGGTCCAAAATGTTAATTGAAGTTTAAGACATTTACTTGATATGTTGGGTGAATTGGCTGTAAACCTTTTTCCAGGCATTTTCAAGGAAATTTAAGGGAATTTGTTCAGAAATTTTGGTTGCTTGGTCAGACATTTTCATGGAAATTTTGGACTTATGTTTTTCTATTTTGGAGCATTCTGTTGGAGGTTTTAAAAGGGAATTTTGCTTTAATTTTGGGGGCATTTTTGTGGGAATTTGGGGGAATTGTACAGCTGTTTGTGGAAAACTGTTTGGACATTGTCAGGCATTTTCTTGGAAATTTGGGAAATGCACTTGTTTCTTGTGGGGAAATTAGATTTTAAGTTTTTGGGGAAATTTGCATTCAAATTTTCAAGAATTTTTATTGAATTTGTTTGGATGTATGAGGGACTTTTCTGTCAATAATGGGATTTTATTATATATCTGTATATTTTGGATTGTTGTATTGAGGGATTTTATTGGGGGAAATTTGCATTGAAATTTTTTGGCATTTTCATGGGAATTTGTGAAATTTATAGGTAATTTTTGGAAATTAGATTTGAATTTCAGGAGAGATTTGCTTTAAATATTTTTAAATAATTTTGATGGAATTTTTGGAAACGTATTTGTAATCTTTGATTTTGATAAGAAATTTTAAAGGGAATTTTCATTAAAAATCTGGGAAATTCGCTTGAAAAGATTCAGGTATTTACATGCAATTGTGGGGGAAATCTTCATTGGTATGATGATACTTCATGATAAAATTTCACTGAAACATTTGGGAAATATTTGAAGTAATTTTGGGGTACTTTTTATGGAATACTTTAAAAATGTGTCTGAATTTTCTCTGAAATTTAAGATAATTTCTTTGAAATTTTAGGCTATTTGCAAGGATGTTGCAAAGGAAATATTCCAAGAAATTCAGATGTTTAGTGAAATTTTGTCCATGCTTGTTAGCTTCAGCTTTTAGTGGCTGGGTGTTTCTTAGTTTTGTGAATATCTTCCACATGATTCTTTTTAGCTCAGATTTTTCTCAGAAATTAGCAAAAATATGTGGAGCAAACAACCCTGTCTTCATAGCCATGTGATCTAGCTTCCCTGCTCCTTAAAAAGAATGTACTGACCAATATCTCCTTTTGCTTAAATACTTAATATTGACAAGTACCCCCTACAACACCACTTCACAAATAGCATGAATATCACTTTAAGGTTATGTACTTGACCTGAATTAAGGCTGTGACACCAGTCAGGGCCAAGATAGTATAGGATAAAACTTAAATAGCTACACATAGAATTTACTGGTTGCAGGTTGGAGTCCTGATCTTGATGCTGTTTGATGCATATTTTTCCCTGCTGTCTCTATCCATATTTCCTGTCCCTCTTCAGCTGTCCAATCCAATAAAGACAAAAAAACCCAGACAATAATCTTAAAAAAAACTAAAAACTAAAAACAAAAAGGGACTCAAATAATCAGACTGGTTCTGCACTTTTAAGCTAAGGTCAGGAGTAGATCAGCAAAGAGCCTTCAAGCAGGAAAGCATGATTGGCACAAAACTAAGAAACTATTTAGAAAATAATGGTCAATCCACATAGTCTTCCTCCAGGCTGTTGATATGAATATGCTTTGAGTCAACTTTTTTTAATCTAAAGTTAAAAAGAAAATCTTGTATTTATCTGAATTGGAGACTGAGGTGTGGGTTGTTTTAAATTCAAAATGCTTTGTCTACCACCTGAGGTCCTATGTGCCTGTGTACAAAGCAATAACTACCTTCAAGAGTGAAGGAGGGCTGTGCTTTAATAGCATTATGTTGAATTAAAGTCCAGAAATACTTCCACTTATTGCATTCTTGTTGAATCTAATAAAGCTCAGCAAGGACATCTGCAACTGATTCAACTTATGTTTCTAAACTTGAAGATATTTGCTGGCATCTTACCTTGAGACCTTGTCTTTCTCTAACAACTTACCAAAATTCTTCAGAACCTTTTTCATTTCTATCATAAAATCAGAGTGAATTAATGGGCCTGGGATTAAACTGGGAGATGTTCTCAGATTGATGTGGTGTGATCAGATATTTCTGGAGACATGAGTCACCACTGATAAGTGGTGATAAGTCCACTAATGGGTAATTATTTCTTTTTCATGCACAAGCCATCTTTAGCCACATGCAGAGACCAGACATCATTTTTAGTTTTGCTGTTATAGAATAACATTAATTATCTCCAGCTGATAGAATCTGTAATGATCTACTGATGACGTTGGTAAATGAGTGTTTCATATAATGGTATTGTTATTAAAAGGGCAAGAGGAGATTAAAGTTAGATAAGAAATTTGATGGCATCAGTGTTCACCAAATAAGAGAAATAGAAATTGGACTCAGAATAGAACTGGTTATCAGAATCTAACCGGAACACTGAATGCAGAACTCGCTGTGCTTCTTGGTGGATGCTTTTCTGACACATGGCATAAAGGATTGGATTGCTGCATTTGGTACACCGTTCTTTCACAACGTTTTTTTCATAAAAATTATGTTTGAGCTTTTATGCCTTCATTGTAGAGGAGGACAGTGAATAGAGCACTCTGAGCCTGCACACTTTCAAGGGGCAAGATGGGAAGACATGCCTTTACTTTCTTCTTCTTTAGTTTTTTAATGTGTCCTGTACCTGTGCTCTCTTTCCTTGTCACTCTGTCAATGAGTAGTCTGAATTGCCTGGAGGTAGTCTGGATTGAAGTAGATCAGGGATGGACAGCTGGCGCCCCCTTTTCACTCAAGACCATTTCATAGGTCAGGTCAGGTATGGGAGAATATGCCGGTTCAGCACTTTTGCCGTGTCAACCTTGGTCCTGTATTGCTCCAGCTTCTGATGGCCAACCTCCAGGCCTGTGCCAGGCCCATGTCCCATCTCTCCAGGTATCCCCTCCTAGCTGCTCCCTTGTGGTATGTAGGCATGTTACAGCGTCTGGACCAGCCCACCAGGTCCTGGGCACCCAGTATACAGTGAGCTGGATAAGGTGACCATAAAAAGGCAGCCGTTCCAGTATCAGGCAGCTTTCTCTTCCCATCCTTGCTCTCCTGAGGACGATATCATTAGACACACAGCCTTGCCAACGATACTTAAAGATGCACTGAAGAGAAGTTGTCACAAAGGAGTCTAGTCACAACTCTGGCAATCAGTCAACAACCAGGCCTCACAAGAGTTTAGTAAAGCCTAATTTATGCTTCTGTGTTGTGTTGTGTCGACGGCGTAGCTACGCACAGGCCTCTGCGTCAATGAGGACCCCTATGCCGTAGCCTGACGTGCACCTCCAAAAAACCCTAACTACACGTCCCAAGGGCTATGACTGGTCTGCTCAAAAAGTCATTTCTTCATCCAGGTCCCTCAGTGGGTGAACCAGTGTGGTAAATAACATTTGCAACAAAAGAATTTGTTCATTGATATCGATGAGCTCCAACTCCAAACACATCTGCTCCACCTCGGTCGCCACTGTTTACTGTGACCAGAAGATAAACAAGGATTCGGATGTGACCCTCTGAAACCACACACACACACACACAGCCACACCCCCACATGGCGGTGAATTGCAGAGCGACGCGCTCCCTCGACACAGAACTTGGAATGGTCAACGAAGGCGCATCGTCGATGTGACGCAAAAGCATAAATCAGGCTTTAGACTCCAAGGACCAAGGACCACCCCTCTAAGCATTGGCACATGTAATGTTCATGTTTTTCTTCTTGTTAGGTTGCCCATTTTCCCCCCATCCTTGGTATTCGACTTTCTTGTTAAATTTTCTTTTAGTTTCCTTTGGTTTCTCCCTAAAAAAATGGTTGGTTATTAACCAAAAGTCACCGGCACCAAAAGTCACCTCTGTCTGCTCTATTTTCAGGTAGCAGCATCTGCATACTATTCTCAAAATAAGAAACTTAAAATGGAAATAGAGGTTTTCTTTATATATAATAAATGAAACATTTGAACTGAAAGGAACTATGATCTATGAAAGTAAACACTGCATCCCTAATATTTTGCCACAGAGCAGAGAAGCTCAGCCCTCCTCGCTTTAAACCCAGTGAAGTGTAAATGCCAAAGGATGTTGTTACCTCCTGATAGCTCCGGCAGCACCTATAACTCTGGCACCCAAAGGAGCCTCAAAACATCTTGAAACAGAACAGAAAAGTGTATCTGCTGACAACCGTGATCCATATTTCAGACTGGGGTTTAATGACTATATTAAAAGCCCTATTAATCTTTGGTAATGATACTGCATGGTTATTGCCTCTGTGCTCTCAGTGTGGATGGTGGTTTTGTGCTACGGGAGATTAATCTAACAAATCATCTTTATTGTCAGCTGTCACACTGAAGTGAGGTATTTGTTAACACTGAAAATGACAATTATGGACACAGTATTGAGGGTTAAATATAGCTTTTTGATCCAATATGAGCCCCCAACCTCCTAAAGAGTATTTCTTAATTTTCTGTAGATTTATCACCAACCAAGAAAGTCAGTCTAAGGACATTTAAAACTCCAATGTAATTGAGAATTTCTGTAATATTTCATGCACATTTGAGTCATTTCCTGATGGTTTTCAGTCAAACTATTGGTGCATTTTTTTAAATAGTTAAAGTTTAAGAATGCCCTAGGATGGGGATCAGATAAAGATGGGTGGAAGCAGAAGGACAACAGATGGGATAAAAGTATCAAGGGTGGGAATCGGAAAAGCTAACTTGGACAATAACTCAAGAAGAGTTCAGCCATGAGGCAAGAAATCCACTGAGGTACCTTAAAAATCCTTCACTTCAACTTTATCTTTGAGAAGCCATTATGCTAGAAAGGCAATTACAACAACGAAGCATCTTCCCGCTGCTTTGAAAAGAATGTTGTGGGAAAAATGTTTGAAATACCGGCTGGGATGGGACTCCCACTTTCCATTGCAAGTTACCTGTGAATTTCAGCAAGTCAAATCAAGGACATCTCATTATTAGGATTGATCTTCAAAGATGCTGTCGACTGGGTTTGGCTCTATTCATGCTATGACTGTTGCTCTTTTTACAGGCTGAAAGCCACAGAGTTAGAAAATAAAGAGAATAGATAAAACAAGAGAAAGTCAAGGAAAGGACAGGGGGCAAGGGTTTAAGGCAGAGGGAGAGGGAAGCGGGTGTTATGGATGACAAGGGATGGATGGATACAAAAATTGGCGGATAAAGACAAAGAACAGAGGATGGAGGACGTGACAGGCTTTCATGTGTGCTGTAATTGAGCTTGAAATCGCCCCATATTCAAACTTAATGGTAAACTTTTATTCACCTCCCCATTTCTCATTTACTGCCTTTATCGCTCTCTCTCATCTTTTCTCTCATCCCCCTCTCTCTCTCTCTCTTCCTCCCTACCGTCCTCTCTTGTTTCCTTGTGCACATGAAAGCGACAGGCCTGTCTGGTGCTGGGTTATGAATATTAAAGTCCTGCTTCTCTACTTTTGTTTATGCCAGACTTTTGAAGGCTTGTCCACTCGTTTTTACTCCACAACCTTTCCTCTGTCCTTCACCCTGCTCCCACACAAAGCTTAATCACTTGTTTATTAACACCCAAATATCTTATCACCTAACCTAGATACACCCTTCACCCTGTTTCTCAATGTTGATCCCCTTTATGACATCAGATGCCACTGGCAGTATTAAAGCTCATCTCTTTATACCCTATATGTGCAGATGTCTCTATGTTTGCCCATGTTATTACATGACTGTCTGCAGGAGGGTACTTTGCATGCCTACCAGGCAGCATCTGAGTCATTTTAGTGTGGCGGCAGAGGCCCCAGGTGTGAGAGGGATATTAGAGAAGGCTCTTATGGAGCCAGTTTAAATTAAACACAGTTTAGGAGACTGCGTTTTGTCAAGACCGTTCCATCAGCACCATTTTTTGGGGGAACAGGTAATCTCTTTTTGATTGAAGATAAAATACTTCCTAACCATTCTTTGTATCACCAAAAATTGGGTGTTATTTTACATTTTCTGCATCATATTTCTTATGAAAGGGTTTTTTTCCTTTTAAGAACAAGAGAATGCTATAAAGACTTGTGAAAAGTATTTGCTCCCTTCCTGATTTCTTCCTTTCTTTTTTGTTGCATTTTTGTCACAATTAAAAGTTTCAGAAACAAACGCAAGCGAGCAGGTCTTAAGTCTTTGAGGCATGCTTCTAGTTTAAATAGCTGAGTTTTATCATCTGGCTTTATGTTGGGTATCATCAGCATAGTAATGAAGATCTATAGCATGGTTCCTCATAATGTCACTTGGAGGAAGAATATAAAGGGTGAAAAGAATCGGTCCAAGCACAGAACCCTGAGGAACACCATAGCTAACTAGAAGACTTATTATTGACATGTACAAACTGAGATCAATCTGAGAGATATGAGCTAAACCAGATTCAGGCTACTCTTGTAATTCCAAGTAATTGCTCAAGTCTCTGTAACACGATATGAATAGTATCAAATGAAGCACTGAGATCTAATAAAACAAGTTCAGAGAGAAGACCTCTGTCAGAGGCTAACAGTAGATCATTAGACACTTTAACTAATTCAGCTTCAGTGCTATGGTGGGCTCTAAATCCTGATTGAAAGTCTTTAAATTGACTGTTATTTTGAAGAAAGTCACTGATTGGCCACTTCTTTCTCAAGGATCTTAGCAATGAAAGGAATACTGGATATGGATCTACAAATAACTAAGGAGCCTGAATCAAGTGTTGGCTTCTTGAGTAAAGGTTTAATTACAGCTACTTTAAAAGACTGTGGCACACATCCTGTCAACAATGACATACACTATATTGCCAAAAGTATTCACCTATCCATCCAAATAATTGAAATCAGGTGTTCCAATCACATCCATGGCCACAGGTGTATAAAATCAAGCACTTAGGCATGCAGATTGTTTCTACAAACATTTGTGAAAGAATGGGTCGCTCTAAGGAGCTCAGTGAAGTCCAGCATGGTACTGTGATAGGATGCCACCTGTGCATCAAGTCCAGTCATGAAATTTCCTGGCTCCTAAATATTCCACAGTCAACTGTCAGTGGTATTATAACAAAGTGGAAGCGACTGGGAAAGACAGCAACTCAGCCACGAAGTGGTAGGCCACGTAAAATGACGGAGTGGGGTCATAGCATAGTGCGCAGAGGTGGCCAACTTTCTGCAGTCAATCGCTACAGACCTCCAAACTTCATGTGGCCTTCAGATTAGCTCAAGAACAGTGCATAGAGAGCTTCATGGAATGGGTTTCCATGGCTGAGCAGCTGCATCCAAGCCATACATCACCAAGCGCAATGCAAAGCGTCGGATGCAGTGATGTAAAGCACGCCGCCACTGGACTCTGGAGCAGTGGAGATGCATTCTCTGGAGTGACGAATCGCGCTCCTCCTTCTGGCAATCTTATGGACAAGTCTGAGTTTGGCGGTTGCCAGGAGAACACTATTTGTCTGACTGCATTGTGCCAAGTGTAAAGTTTGGTGGAGGGGGGATTATGGTGTGGGGTTGTTTTTCAGGAGCTGGACTTGGCCCCTTAGTTCCAGTGAAAGGAACTCTGAATGCTTCTGCATACCAAGAGATTTTGGATAATTCCATGCTCCCAACTTTGTGGGAACAGTTTGGGGATGGCCCCTTCCTGTTCCAACATGACTGTGCTCCAGTGCACAAAGCAAGGCCCATAAAGACATGGATGAGAGAGTTTGGTGTGGATGAACTTGACTGGCCTGCACAGAGTCCTGACCTCAACCCGACAGAACACCTTTGGGATGAATTAGAGCGGACACTGAGAGCCAGGCCTTCTCGTCCAACATCAGTGTGTGACCTCACAAATGCGCTTCTGGAAGAATGGTCAAAAATTCCCATAAACACACTCCTAAACCTTGTGGAAAAAGCCTTCCCAGAAGAGTTGAAGCTGTTATAGCTGCAAAGAGTGGACCAAGGCCTCTAACAGCTGTGAGCCACATAGTTTTGTCTCCATGTTAGCACAAGTCAGATCTTAATATTTCATAAGTGGTTATAAAGAATGTCCATGCATTACACTCCATTTTGGAAAAACAATCTATCAAGTTTAGGGAGTGAGAAAGTGGAAGAAAATTAAGAATATCCTCTGGTGGGACACTCCTGGTTCCTTGTCATCCTCTGTGCAACCTCTTCCCTTGTTACTTGTCCATCTTAATAGGAGCAACAGAGAGAAAATAGGAACAGGGTGACTTGGAATAAACCTGGGGAGCTGCATTGCATCACTTGTAGAGTGTCAGGATACTGCAAAAGGAAACTCTGTAACCAAACTAATGTTGTAGCTGGCACTCGCTTACATTGCATGCAGTTTGGACATGTTGCTACACATGCTAAAAGACTATTTTGCAAGGACATTAATATGGTGTGCCTTGAGACGTCAGCTTGATTTTTGGTGTGCCCTGGGCAAAAAAAGTTTGAAAACCACTGGTTTAGATGATGAGATGATTGATGTGAGTTCTTGAATATTGATTTGGGAGAAACACTGTAGGTGGTTATGTGGTTTTAAAGCTGAGTTTGCTGTAACAGAGATCAAGGATGAATCAACATCTGGGTCATCATTTTTAAAATCTTATCATTTAAAAAGCCCATGTATTCATCACAGCTAAGAGATAAAGGAATGCAGGGCTCAGTGGAGCTGTGACTGTCTGTCAGCCTGGCTACAGTGCTGAAAGGGTGTCTAGGATTGGTTTATTCTCTTCGATTTAAGTAGAGTAATAGGCAGCTCAAGCATGTAGCAGGTCTTTTAGGTAGTTATGATTATGCTGCCAGCACACATGATTCTTCTGAATAATTTAAGCGCCATATTCTTTCAAATTTTCACGCAGTTGTTGAGGAAGAGGAGTTTCTGAATTGAACTCAGGAGCTCGTCTCTGTCATTTAATAGTCCTCTGTTTTAGGACTACAAAAAAAAAACAAATTAGTTTGAAATAGAACTGGCAATGAGTGTACCACATGATTGTGGCCTAGTCTCCTTTGCAGAATTGTTTTAACCCCTTAACGCCTGTTGTATCATATTTGATACATACTTTTATAATACCTCTAACTAATCAATATTATCATAAATGACTAAAAAAAACTTCTGAATACAATCTGATAAATGATTAAAATGCCCTCAAGTGGATTATCAGTTACCAAAAACACCTAATGTATCAAATGAGATACAAAAAGTATATATATCAAACTTTTTGGAAATTTAGTTTTTTGGGGGGATTTCATTGCAGAGTGAAATAAACATTTCACTTCCAAAAAAATAGAATTATCTGGCTATAATTTGTGTTTTCAGGCTTTAAGGGGTTAATTCAGCCACATTTGATGATTTTTGAGCATGAATGGCCAGTTTTTGTTGGCCAGTGTTTCTGATCATTGTCCTGCTAAATAACCCAAGTGCGATTGAGTTTGAGATCACAAACTGATGGCTGGACATGCTCCTTCAGTATTTAAAGATAGAGTTTATGGGTCAATCAATTATGGCAAGCCTTCCAGGTCCCGAAGAAGCAAAGCACCACCACCATGTTTGATTGTTAGGATGATGGTCTTTTAATGAAATTCTCTTCCAAACAGTTCAACTTCTGTCACAACAGTCCACAGAACAATTTCCCAAAAGTCTTGGGTATCATCAAGATGTGTTGTGTGGTTTTCAAGTGGTTCTCACCTTGGAAGTCTCCCATGAATGCAATTTTGCCCAGTCTCTTTCTTATTACTGAATCATGAACACTGAACTTGAACTGAACTGACTACAATGAGGCCTGCAGGTCCTTAGATGTTGTTCTGGATTCTTTTGTGGCATCCTGGATTAGTAGTTAATTTGCTCTTAGAATATTTTTTATAGGCTGGAAACTTCTCAGAAGGTTCATCACTGTTCCAAATTTTCCCCATTGGTGGGTAATGCAGCTTTGTGTGTTGCTTTTGGGGATCTTTTAGCCTACTTCACTTTGTCAGAAAGGTTCTGTTTAAGGGATTTCTTGATTCAACAGGTCAGGCACTAATCAGGTCTGAGTGTGACTAGCTAAATTGAACTAAGCATTCCAAAAAAATGTGGCTAATCACAGTTAATGCAGTTAACTCATGATTTTAAAAAACAGGAAGGATTGTAAATGGCAGCTTGTAGCTTGACACAGCATTAATGAAACAGTCAAAGAAGACTGCTTGTGTGTGCATGTTTGCATGTTGTGAACCAAATTCCCTTCTCATTCCGTGCACTCTCCCACAGCCTATTTCCATGGAAATTAAAGCTTAATGCCGACATCATGGCTTTTCCCAACTGGAGACACGTACACGCACTCTTGCACAACATGCAGAAAAGAAACTCTGGAGCATGTTGAAGTTGACAGAGCAGAACTCAGGGAATAAAAAGCAGAGAAATATGTTGGATTTATAAATATGGAGGGAAGATAAGAGGATCAGAGAATCTGAGTGTTTCTGGCTCACTGATCAGAACTCTCACCGTGTCGTACAATTGCACTATGATTGACTTAATTCAGCTGAAACAGCAGGTCAGGGGAGATAAATGCACACTCGATCAGGTGTGATGTTCTTTCTTGATATCAGAAACTCCTGTTATGTTGCAGTATTGTGCTAAACAAACAAATGGGGAGAGTAGATTGGAATTACATGCTTCTAAAATGTGATGTGCAGTAAAAGCCTCAAAAACTATATCTTGAAGTATGATTCTAAGGGTAGGGCGGCTGTTTATAAATCACCATAATTACAGGTTGGGATTTGTCTCCTCACTGAACAATCATGATTTCCAGCAGTGCTATTACTGAGAAAAGTCTCCATTTTTCTCGTACACAGCTCTAGATAGTCTCTTAGTGTTTGTCACTCTCCTACTATCTCTTCTGTTCATGCTGTATGCTTTTATACAAGCCTTAATGGAAAATCTTTATTTCGTTCTTATGGAAACACTGCGTTAGGAAACACTGCACACCTAATACAGTAATAAAACATGCACAGCTGCACCACAAACATACCCACAGAAGTGTATACAGTCAAGCACAGACGTCTTAGAACAAACAACATAAGGCACAAGACATTTTTATCCAGATAAAATAATCTAAAAGATGGCATAGCTAAAGAACTTTCTATAGTTGTGAAACTTCAAATTTCAATTGTGCACCTTACCCGAGATTGCATCAACACATCCACAGCCTCTACACAAGGTATGAAAGTACCAGCAACAGGTGTAACTGTAAAAACAAGCAGAGTAAGAGATTATTATGATGAATTGTTAAGTAATTTTGAAGCTCAAAAGTAAGGGATCTATAGGAAAGGTTTTTTAAAAATATCAAGTCAGATGGGTACAGCTGCTTTGCATAAATTTGCGAGTTTTAGGTAAAAATGGACCAAAAAACAATGCTGGCTCAACTGTATGCTATATTGAAAATTTCTAGAAGCATATTATTTTACCCAAAAAGCCTCTTTTTTTGGCACTAATTGGCAATGCAAGCTTTGTCTACAAGCCATGTGTTGCTCCGCCTTAGCATATCGCCATCTCTTGATCAGCTCTTTAGATCTGCAGCTTTGACAGAGGATACAACAAACAAAGCTAAAGTACAACTAAAATGAGTGATCTAAAGTCAAGTGATGATGGAATGCCCTTTACTGTGGTTATAAGAGGATACTTTTAAGAGCTGAGTACACAGAGGGACCATTTCTACAGATGGAGACTCAGCAGTGAGAAAGTTGGGGAGATACACTTCAGTGGAGTCTCTCTAGCAGGAGAAATCCAGAGTTAACTGCTGGTGAAGTTGTGCAAACTGAGAGCCCATGCCAATGAACATGAAAGCAACTGTTATCAAGAGCGGTACTTAGTTACAACACTTCTTAAGGGCATTTGTGATTGAAGAAACCTATTCACGTTTGCCTGCAGCCTGCATCACTCCCCATCCAGAGTTCCCTGTCTTACAAAATGCTGGTGTTTACAGACCTTCTTAAACCTTCTGAAGATAAATTAGGAAAACTAATCCCAACCTGAGGAGCTGAATGGAAGTATCTCACCTAGTAAGTTAATGGCTTTCGCTTTATTGTTCTTCTGGCTGATAACTAGCCAAGCTACATTTTGCATGGTATATCTACTTGAAAAGTATGAGCTCATTTTAAATCTGACGGTGGCAACACATCTCAAAAAAAGTAGGGTGAGGAGGCTACTGTTTCCTAACCTAATTTTGCTTTGTTTTGATCAAGGAATTATTGATGTTTTTGTGTTATGCCAACATCTGCCTGGCCAGAACTTGCGTAATTTAATTAACAATCTCTCAAACTATAAAGTACCATAAAAACCAACAAAAACGGTGTATATGCACCAGCCTCCCTTGTATCTTGTCCTGTATAAATAATACAACTTTTTCACGTCAGCTAAGCAAATCACATTCATTGCAATATTTGCATTTTTGCAAACCTCATGCATGTGAACGTAAGACTACTGGAACTCTAACATACAAATGTTCATTGAAAGTACCTTTGAAGCATCACTTGGCTTTATGGTACCCCGCTAAATGAAACAAAGCATGATACAGTAATACATAAGCATGCCATGTGCTCTAATAACCTTGTAAAGCAGATGGATACGCCCGTTTCCGTGTTTCTCACTGGTGAATCCATCTTGCAAAGTTCCTGTCTGAGTCGTTTGGGTCCAGTTAGAAAGTGACAGGACCAATCAGCGTCGAGGGGCGTGGCGGAGTCATGATGTAAGCAAGCAGCAACAAGAGACTGGTGTAAATATGGCAGAAGACATTAGCGTGGATGCTGCTAAAGCACCAGTTTTAACAGAACTTGACAACATTTCTTCGTTAAAAGAAGAACAATGAACAGCAGTGAGTTGTTTTCTTTTAAAAAAAAATGACAAATGTCGTGTACCGACATGCGTACAGTTGCCATGGTTTGCGTTGTGCAGCTCTAACGGAGTTTACTCCTCGGTAGGAGCTAGGTTATGTGTTTTGTGGCTCTGATGGGAAAGAACATGGGAAAGACACAACGTTCATCCAGTCACCCTCTGAGCGTTTTTTTAAAGCTCTGCCCTTTCCCAAACGCCGTCTATGAGTGGTTTACCAGATGGATGTGTGAAAAAAATCCATCTGGTGTGTCAGGTTAGTGCTCAAGTGGAAGTGAAGTGGAACTAGATCTACAATGTACAGTAACGCATGCACATTTACAGTCTATATAGCCTCCACATGCAGTGCCCCC
Source organism: Cheilinus undulatus (assembly GCF_018320785.1). Lineage (NCBI taxonomy): Eukaryota > Metazoa > Chordata > Actinopteri > Labriformes > Labridae > Cheilinus > Cheilinus undulatus. The sequence continues at coordinate 14,912,966 of NC_054880.1, read as the reverse complement.
ATCAACAGCCATACTGCCCCAATACAAACAGGTTAACTCACTACATGCACAGAAAAACACAAGTGTGTGCGGCAGCTGTAAGCTCAGGGGAGATAGCGGTGTGTGTAACCAAACACAATGATTAGCATGCCCACAGTGTCTGGATCCTCTCCCATTATTGGCTTTAGATGAAATCAGGATCGACTGATCACTTGGCCTGAGCCTCTCAGCTGTGTGTGTTTGTTTATGTGTTGAAGATATTGTGTAACATGTGGTGTGTTTTACAGGTACAGCAGTCTTTGCAGTTACATGAGGTGAGGTTTTGAGTGTTTTTTGTGCCAATGTTTGCATTACCAAGTGTTTCATGTGGACATTTATGCATGTTTATGCTGATGTTTATGTTTATGTGTGATTCTGGGAGTGACGCCCACTCCTCTCAGCTTGTATCCCCGAGTGAGAGCTTCCTAGAGGTCTGAGCAGGAGGTACAATACACATGCACAGACGCACACAGCGCGCTAATCTGCCCAACTTCCTCAGGGTGTAGGATGAAAAGAATTTTTAAACACAGAGCCGTCTGAAGGACCCTCATACATATTTCATCCTGCACAGCTCATCCTGCTATCATAAAGCAGATTAATTGGACATTTACCCAGTCATCAATCGATTTAGGAAAAATATCAGTATTATATTCTCTCGCCCTACCCACGCTCACTTAGCTTTTCTATTGCTCTTATGTTTTTACCAGCCTGTCTGCTCTCCCCGGGGTTCACTGAAGTAATGGCCTGGAGTGGCCATTACCGCTGTGTCAGTCCTGGGTGATCTTGTCAGCCAAAGAAGTGTGCTGTAATGTGTGTATTTCACGGCGGCACTCACACCAGTGGCCGTTTCGTAGCAATTTGCTGCACCCTGTGCTTGTCTCAGCAGAGATGTTTTTTTCATTGAATCAAGTCACAGCCAATCACAGCTGTGGGGAAAGTTTGTTAACATCTGTGGTCCTGCAAAGTTAAGTAGCAGCTCAACACCTGCTGCCAGGTTTCCAAATATGACAGCATGACGTCAAACCTGATGTTAAATTTATATGCCATAGCACATCGGAAACACATTTTATTAATTTAAAAAATGGCCTACTGACTTTCATGTTCAACAGAATTAAACAGAAATAGAGCACATCTTTCAGCTAGACTCGTTTTATCAGATTTCTTGCAGCATAAAAACTTATTAAAGTTTAAGGGCAAACAAGGACATTTGAACTCATTGAATGAGTGCAGATCTGAGAAGAAAATCTAAGGAAAAGTTTGAAGGTTGATACAGGACAAGCAATGCAAAGGGTATTTAAAAAATCTATGATACAAGATAATATAATGTTGACATTCTGTTTTTTTACTCCTATTCATAGGTTTCAGTCACATGACTTACACATAGACTTAGTGGGCAAAAGGAGTTTAGAAAAGTAGCAGTGGTGTGGAACGAGATGATGAACAACAGACTCATTTACAACAACCAGAGTCTCCACTATTCAACTCCAAATCTCACACAGTCAAACATGACTTAGTAAATGAGACAAATGTGGCTAATTGTTGGCTAACTGCTACATTCATTGTTGTAGCAAATTCAGTCAAGCTCCTCCCCTTGTCAACTTGATTGTGGTTTGTTTTGCAGGACATGTGTTGCTGCCAATCAACAACTTGGTCATTTATTTGTAACCTCCATTTTACTTTATGGTTCATGACTACTATCGTTGCCATGGCTGTGTTTGTTGTGCTTCCTCCTTCAGTCAGCATGCCCTGATTGGCGATTGGTCTGTTCCACAAAACAATCCAGCTCATGTGTCCCATGTTCACCTGACAAAAAAGGATTTCTGATCGGGAAGTATCAAGCATATTAAGTATTGACTTTGGAAAAGCAACAGTGACTCTGAACACACCTCACACCATGGAAAAAACTGAAGCACTGTCCTTCGCAGAACTTAAGTGGAGAATCCTTCCTCTCACATAGATGCCAGGATGAAACACTAGTAAAATATAGACAATGCTATGTGTTGAAAAGAAGTCTGGGTCGATAAAGCAACCATCTGTAAAGTGAAGGTTAAAAAAATTCTTAATCATTAGAGAAGGCTTGAGTGCTCATCAGCAAACATCAGCTATTCATTAGTTGATTATCAAAATTCATGGCTCATGGCTTATTCATTTATTGGTTGGATTGTTGGTGTTTGGTTGATTGATTCATTGTTGGTGGTTAGTTGGTTTGTTAATATGTTGGTTGGTACATTCATTTAGTTGCTGGTTGTTTGGTTGGTTCAGACAGTTTTTTGTTGTTATTTTGCTGGCTGGTTGGTACATTTGTTTAACAGGTTGTTTAATTTCTTTGCTGGTTTGTTGTTGGTAGGTTTGTTACTTTGTTCATTTGTTGGTTACATTTGTTTATTTGTTGGTTGGTTAGTTAATTGTTAGTCAGTTAGTTTGTTTGTTGAGTTGTCAGGCAGTTAGTACATTCATTCAGTTGCTGGTTGTCTTATTGATTGGTTCATAGCATTATCCCTTAGTTTGTCAGTTTCCTGGCTGGTTGGTTAGTAAGTTGGTTTCTTCATTGTTGGTGGGTTAGTTAGTTGGATTCATTCAGTCGTTGGTTGGTTGGTACATTCACTCATTTGCCTTTCAGTTGGTTGTTACATGCAATTATTACTTAGTTGGTAAGTTGGCTGGCTGATTGGTACATACTTTAATGCAATAGTAGGCTTGGTGGTTGGAAAATTAGTTCAGTTGCTGTATGGTTAGTTGGTTGGTACTTTTATTCAATTGCTATTTGGTTCGTTTGTTGGTTGGTTCATTGTTGGTGAGTTAGTTGTTTCATTTCTTGGTTGGTTGGTACATTTCTTCGATTGTTTATTGTTTGGTTGATTTGTTAATTTGTTTGTTGGTTCATTCCCCATGTAGCTGCAAAATCTGTACAGATATCATAATTAATACAATCATAATAACAAGCAGAGTTGCATGGCGGCACAGGGGTTAGAGCTGTTGCCTCACAGCAAAAAGGTTTGCATGTTCTCCCCATGCATGCATGGGTTTTCTCTGGGTACTTCCAGCTTCCTCCTACCACCAAAAAATCATGCTTGTTAGGTTAACTGGTGACTCAAAATGGGCCATAGGTGTGAATGTGAGCATGCATGGCTGTCTGTCTCCATATGTCAGCCCTGTGATTGACTGGCGACCAGTCCAGGGTGTATCCTGCCTCTTGTATAGAAAATGGATGGATAGAGAGATGGATACGCACAAGTAATTTTACAATATTAATCATTATATTACAGATTTTGTTCTTTAACATACAGTGCTTGACAAATTCATTAGACCACTACCCAAAGTAAGGTTTATGCCACAGCTCCCTAAATTAACAGCATTGGTAATTACCAAAATCATTTTTTATGTTTCTGCAATGGTTAATACACCAATATGTAGAAGCTCTTTAATCCAAATGATATTTTTAATGCTAAAACATAATTATTATTGTTATCCATGAAATTTCAAATTCACTGATTTACAAAATAATTGAAAAAATAGTAAAGCACATTATTATTATTTCTTGATTAATATATCAAATGATAGTTATTTACTTGCATTCCTGAACAGAAAAAATGAGTTTTATTGGTTGAATGTTATGCTTGATTCATTTCTGACTTCTCAGAGAAGCCCAGTGAGCCGGCTCAAATTTGGGCATAAAAAGGTGAATTTGGTTTGAAATTCCTCATTCCTGTTCAAAATGGTAAAACGTGGAGAGCTCACTGAAAATGAAAGAGTCCACATTATAGCACTACATGATGCTGGATGGTCTCTGAGACAAATAGGGAAAGATATAAAGTGTTCTCACAGTGTGGTCAAGTATGCTTTGGAGTCAATTTCCGAGACTAGTATTTACAAAATGCGCCAAGGAAGAGGCAAGAAACCAAAGTTAACTGAAGCAGATGTTAGACACCTCAAGATTTTAAGTACTAGAGACAGAAGGAAGACCACTGCTGATCTTCAGGCAGAGATGAATGCTTCTAGATCAGAGTCTGAGAAAGTCTCCAGAATGACCATAAGCAGACGACTGATGGAACAAGGCTTAGAGGGAAGAATAGCTGCTAAGAAGCCATTATTGAGGCCTGCAATCATCCAGAAAGGCCTCAGATTTGCCAGTGAGCACAGACACTGGAGTGTTGATGACTGGAAGAAGCTACTCTGGACGGACCAGTCCAAGTTTAGACTCTTCGGTCAGCATGGTCGTGTTTATGTCCGCAGAAAAGCTGGAGAAGGTTTTGATGCCAGATGCATTGCACCCACAGTGAAACACAGTGGAGATATTATCATGATATGGGGTGCCACTTGTGGATACGGTGTGAGCAAATGAGTGAAAATGGACGGTATCATGAACAAGAACGTCTAACACAACATCTTAGTGCATCATGGAATCCCTTCTGGACTGAATCTGATTGGTCGTGGGTTCATATACCAACAAGACGATGACCCCGGGCATACTTCAAAGCTGTGCAGAGAAAAGGAATCTGGAGTACTGGAACTGATGGACTGGCCAAGTCAAAGTCCAGATTTGAATCCTATTGAACAAATTTGGGATTTAGTAGATTCAAAGACTGATGGCGCAAAAGTTTAACCAAAAGCAAATCTGTGGGTACAGCTAGAAACTATTTGGAACTCAATAACAAAAGAGACTGTGAAAAAGTACATAAAAACAATGCCAGCAAGAACGCAAGCTGTTATCAAGGCCAAAGGAGGCCATACAAAATATGAAGTTTTTTGGTTATTATGTGTGAAAAAGGACTATTCAGTTGGTTCAGTTTTTTATTTGCCAAATAAATAACAATAAAAAATTTTAGTTTTAAACAAGTATTTGAAAGATTTCTAAAATATTTAGGTTTTCTCGTTTTTATTACAGGTGGTCTAATAAATTTGTTAAGTACTGTATGTCAATATTAAGATTATTCAATGCATTGGTATTGGTTGTTAGGTTCACTTATTCATTTGTTGGTTAGTTGGTTTGTTGGAGTATTTGTTTAAAAGTGAAAGTTTTTTTCTCCTCAGTGCAAAAGACAAGAATGGTGTTGGTGTTGGTCTTTCCGAAATAAACAGCCATGAAAACTGAAAGTCATTAAAATGACCCCCCCATACCCCCACCCTGAAAAAAACGTGTTTGCTCAGACACCAGCAAACACAATCCACACTCCAGTTTCATGTACAAGATAAACCCACAACTGAAAACAACAGAAGAAATTATGTAAATAGTATATAGCAGCAGCTAAACACCCTTTCTTTATGGTAACTGTGAGAAATTTGTAACTTCTGCTGCAAAGTTGAGCTCAGGTCCCTGTGCTGTCAGAAACAGCTGGAGACACCTGGAATGAAACCGTTTCCCAGTGGGTACACAGTCCTTCCCTTCCCCTAGAGTGTGTTTTACCTCACGGTGTGTGAGTGTTGCTTTAAGTTGCTCTCTGCAGTCTGAGTCTGTCAAACAGACTGAGCAGGAGAAAAGAAGAATCTCTATCAGGCAAGAGCTCAGGGAGGTAGGAGAGGTAAAGGCTTTTGCTAGAGGCCAAAACTGTTTAACTTCAAATCAGATGCTGCAGAAGAAAAGTGGAGTTTTTTTAAGCTTCATGTGGCAGAGTTTGGATGTATCACATGCTAAAACACAATATTTACATGTTGAAATTATATTTTTTTGAATGATCCACTAGGTAAAGAGGCAAACAAGAAAGAAAATGTGAGTGTGCACTTATTCCTACAAGTGTATCAGTATGTAAGGGAAATCGTCTGCTGTCTCAGCCAATCATTGAGAAACAGAACAGCAGAGAATCTCAGCTGACAGCCCAGTGGCTTGAATGTAACTCCCAAATTGCTCTCTCTCATCTGTGCCTCTTTGCACCTGCTTTCTCTTAAACACAATGCTTTAGTCACTGCATTCAATAATTTAAGGCACAACAAGAGCTAAATGAATTTCAATGACAATTTCCTCTCAGCAGACTGATGAGAAAAATGAAAAAATTAAACAGATGAAACTGAAATAATTATATCTTAGAATTACAGAATTATAATTATATTTTGATGTAAATTTGCCCAATCTATCAGCCACTGTGGTCTATGGATGATTCAAAGCATCAGAAAGCCAGAAAGAAGACTTTGGCTCTTCTCAGGTACAGAGCCAGGCAGTTCTGATCATAAGCTTATCATAAGGTCAAGGGGAAGGATAAAGGTGTGAGAGCTTTCCTCCATTCAGATTGTAGCATTTTGTTTTAATTTGAGAGGATCTTATTTCTCCTGAGTGGGCGTGGCTTCAGCTCATTCAACAGATACAACCACACCATCCTGTAGCAGATTTACTGTCTCATTTTTCATGATTTTGAAGCTTAATTTTATAAACTGAGATGTTTTATCTGACTGAAATTTGACTTGGGGGTTCATAACACAGTAACATGTCATACAAGAAACCTAAATGCAGATTTATTATCACTTTACAGGGTCTTCAATACAGCCTCATTGGACAGTTTTTGAACCTGTTTAACATCATGCCACAGCACTTTGACTGGGCCACTCCAAAACCTGAATTTTGTGGGGGGTTTTAAAGCCATTAAGGAACTTGCTGGTGTGTTTCAGGTCATTGCTCTGTTGCATAACTCAACAGAGCTTGAGCTTGAAGTCACCCACTGATGGCCGGACATTCTCCTTCAGGATTTTCTGGGAGAGTAGAATTCATGGTTCCATTAATTACAGCAAACAGTCTAGGTCCTGAGCAGCAAAGCAGCCCCAGACCATCACAATGCCGCCACAGTGTTTGACTTTTGGTATGATGTACGCTTTATGAAAAAAGTTCTTTAGTCTCATCTGTCCAGAGGACACTTTCCCAGAAGCTTTAGGGATAAATGAGATTTTGGCAAATGTGAGTCAAGTCTTTGTGTACTTTTTTGTCAGCAGCAGTTTTGGCCTTGGAACTCTCCCATGGATGCCATTATTGCCCAGTCTCTTTCTTTATGTTGAATCTTGAATATGATATTATTCTGGGTTCTTTTGTGACCTCCTGGATGAGTCAACAAAAGCATTCATTGAGTAATTTTGGTAGGGCAACCACTCCCTGGGAAGGTTCAAGTCTTCCAAGTTTTCTCCCCTTGTGGATAATGGCTCTCACCATGGTTCCCTGGATCCCAAAAGCCTTAACAATGGTGTTGTAACCCTTTCCAGACTGATAGATGTCAATGACTTTGTTTCTCATCTGTTGATTTCATCTTGTTAATGATTGGTCAGTATGTGCTAAGGGCCATTCATCTTTATCCCAGCAATGTCCCAAAAGGTTAAGTGTTTTTAATAGAGAGCAATGTGATCTTACAAATGTGCTGGTTAGGGCTGATAACACTGAATTGCATTGGTTTTGTATTGATAATCATTGCTACCAGCGCTAATATTTCCCTCAGGATTAATAAAGGATCTATTTATCTGTCTGTGTGTAAGCTTACACAGGCCTAAATGTAACAGTTTAGACATAAAGACATGTGCTTTAAGAACATGGCCAGCTAACATTAGCATGTTCCTGACTGCTATGCTAATGTGTTTTCTTGGTTACTACATAAGTTTTACAACTAGACACTGTGTTGTCAAACCACACCAAGACACATGGATGAATGCTTTAATGATATGGGCAAGTTATTTACTGTAACTTACATTTTCTCCTTCACTGTGTCTAATGGACAGTTTCCTCTGATGTGTATGCTGTCTTACTTCATACACACCTAATGAGGAACCTCCACATGAGTGACATGTTTGGCATTTTTCTTTTCTGCTCTTGCACACACATGTAAAAACACACATACCATACTTATTCTTACAACTTAGCTTATTATCCATTTGTGCTTGTTATTCCATCAGATTGCCATGTTTGTTATCTTTGTTGTCTCCTGTTTCCCTTTTATCTCCTATAGATTATTTCTCAGGCTTTAAAGGTTAACATGAAAACTGTCAGATGCTCTGACAAATACTGGAACTAATTGGTAAGAAAATTATTCATTATTTCTCTGGAGGTAGTTAACTTTTTCCAATGTTTGTGAGCACTGCTATGAGGTCTATCTGGTTTGTTATTTTACTCCTTGGTAAATTTATGTAGCAGTTTTTTATTCAATCTTAAATAATTAATGCAAACTATTCTAAAGTTTGCATTAAAGTGAATGTGATTTCTCAGAGCATAGAGTGGGGGAGTTTTTATTCAATTGAACTTGTGGAATTGGCTGAGATTTAATCAGGAAGCAGTTAATGTTGTGAAGGCTTATATTTTTAGATGTAATAGATGGCTGTTGATTGCATGATGTGTCCTTTTGTCCTTTGGGGAAATGCGTCAACAGATTTGTCAGTCTATTAGATGGAAATAAAATTATCCAAAAATGACTAAGGTGACTTTTTTATTACTGCTGAAACCTACTTTCCTGATAACTTTTCCATCATACAAAAAAAGTCTATTTCTTTGTATTTTAGCGCAGAGATTTCCAAAGTGCAAGATAATCAGACCATCTATATTTCATTCCCAGTACTTGATTCTGTTTTAGTGCATGATGTGCGGGTGTTTGGTGTACCTAGCTTTTTGAGTTCTCACACTTTTATTTGTCCTATAGTATGTTCTATTAGTTATCAAAAGGTATCTTGGATGGAGTTTCAAAATATACAGCCTCAAGTGGACACTGGCTGAAAATGACTATTTTTCCCCCCCTGCAAAGGCTTGATTGTTCAACCGCACTTGGAAATGAATAAGCAGCCTATTATGCCTTATATTACTGAATTTAGTCAAAATCGTCTTAAAGCAGGCCTAAAATAATTTGTCAAATCCCATTTTTCACTAAGATTAAGTCTCCACTACTGTACAATGTGGCCCAGCATTTTTAGCTCTCAACACTCTAAGTGCAAAAAAGCTCTAAGCAACAGGTGTTTTTCTCACTGTGCTCACAGCACTCTCAGTTAAAAACAGTTAAACTTCTGGAATGATGTAGCACTTGACAATGCCACCTACCTCACTTGCCATAATAAGGTGATTTGTGAAATCTCTTCCCTGCTGGATATTCCACAGTCAACTCTAAGTGATATTATTTGAAAGTAGAAGAGTTTAGGAACAACAGCAACTCAGCCACAAAGCAGAAGACCATGTCAAATCACGGAGCGAGGTCAAGGTGCATGGTAGGGAAAAATCTCTTATGCTTTGCATATTCCATAGCAGATGAGTTCCAAGCTCCCACTGGCATTAAAGCAAGCTCAAAAACTGCACGGTGGGAGTTCCATGGAATGGGTTTCCATGGCTAAGGGGCTGCATGCGAGCCTCACATCACCAAGCACAATGCCAAGCGTTGGATGAATAGGTGTAAAGCACACAGACGCTGGACCTAAAGCGGTGGAAACTTGCTCTGTGGAGTGAAGAATAATGCTTCTCTGGCAGTCAGATGGGCGGGTCTGAGTTAAGCGGATGCATTGCATTGTGCTATCTTTGAAGTTTGGTGGAGAGGGGAAAATAGTATGGGGCTGTTTCTCAGGGTCTGGTCTATAGGCTTCTCATCTCCAATGAAGGTCAATCTTAATGCTCCAGCATACCAAGGCATTTTGGACAATGCTATGCTTCCAATTTTGTGGTAACAGTTTGAGGAAATTAAATGAAAAGGCCCCTCAATTAAAAGACATCATATGACCAGTAGAGGTCAGAAGTGTGACTATATGCAATGGGACTCTTCACTTATCAGTGTAACTATCAATGTTTCCAAAAGCTAGGAGATTAACTACTGTGCTTGGAGCTGGCAGAAAATGCACTTTGCTGACTTCGCTGAATGCAAAAGAAACTGTCATCCTTGATGACATTTTTTCCATCTAGGAGAACCTAAAAACAGACTGTGTCATTGCATTATAATGGTAGGATCATTTATCCCGTCATTATTCTTACTAAGGGGTTTGGTGACCTTTGTAAATTTCCAGGATAGCTCTACCCAGAGAACAGATCTATTTCAGAGAGCTGAACTCTATTTATCTGCTCCTGTGGGATGGGACAGGTCTGGCTTGATTCTGTGCAGCAGCAGCCAAGGCCTGAGATGAGTCGTCTTGATCAAATGAGCCCAGACAGGTGGTGATAAATACGCTGAACATGAGCCTCTCAAGACGGGCAGAGGGATGATGGGCTACAAAGTGGGATCTGGAGAACACAGCAAGAGGAGAGCAGTGAGAAATGGCCGTAATGTGAGAAGAGAAGAGTACGGTATAGGAAAAAGGGGAAAGTGGGGGTAGAGAGAAGACATAGCATGAAAAGGCGGTGGCAAAAGAGCGTTTAAGCAATGAGCTTGGGAGCATCAGCCCATCCTGCTCGCATTCATCAGCGCCCATCTTGCTACCATCTTCTCCTCCCTCCGTCTCCTCTCATGTCAACCACTTTCCCGTTCTCGCTGTCGATCTTTATAACGTGCAAGCACCTTTCACTCAACATTTCCATTATGTATTGCGTGTCATGATGCGCAACATGAATTATGTAGATTGCCTCAACATTTGGCTGCAGGAAGAGCGATTTCTGGGGGCAGCAGTAAATGCCACTCAATAGAATATTGTATTCCTGCAGTTTACATACAGTGTAAGATTGTGTTTGTGTGCAGATTGCATTAAAATAGAAAGATGAGAAGCTGCATTAGCTCTACTGGTAGAGTTATTGTCTTTCTGATTGCACTAATGCAGAGGAATTTATTTAGCACTTTCACTCAGACAGAGAGAAAGACAAAAGATGAGAGTAAAAGAGGAGGAAAGAAGTAAAAGGAAATTAGAGAACTGGCTGAAGGGTGTTTGGAGGGTAGAACAGGTAGAGAGGAGGGGGAGTAGGAGAGGGAAGTGTAAGAGTAAGATGTGATATTGTTAATGCTACAGTAAATTAATATTCGCATGAGGTCATCCATCAGGAGGGGAGCAGGCGAGCCGTGAGAAACATGATAATGGAACCTGTCACTAGGAGGGAGACGGGGGAGAACCAGGGAGTAAAGGGAGAGAGGAGGGAAGTATGTAAAGGTAAAGAAAGAGAGAAAACTACAGGGAGGTATAGACCCAGAGGAGGGAGTCGAGAAGAGAGAAACAGAAAAAGATGCAAATAGAGGAAAGAGTAGAAAAGGAGAGAAAGAGGGGGAGCAAATCAGTAGAGAAGTGGATGAGGAGTGAAAGAAGAGAGAAAAGGAATATAGGGACACAAAAGACTGTAGGAAGGGAATATGGAGGAAGGTACACTACATGGACAAAAGTATTTAGCAGCCTGACAATTACCCCAATAGGGACTGTAATGAGACATTCAAATACATGCACTTTGATACAGAGCTGGCACCCTTTTGCAGCTATAACAGCACTGCTAACTTTAGCTTTAGCACTGCTAACTTGAGCCACATCCTGCAGACCAACTTTTCACCTCTATGGTGTCAGTTAAGGAGATGACTTGGAGGAGAAAACAGAGACAAAAAGTAAAACAGGGAGAACAACAGAGGATGCAGACAAATAGAAAGTAAAGAGGGGAAAGAAAAGGCAGGAATTTAGAGACACAAAAACATAAAGAAGGTAAAGAGGTATAGGTAGAAAAATAACAGTAGAATGGATCCAGAGGGGAGGGCTAGAGTGGAGGGAAAAGATTGAAAAAAAGAGGAGAGAAGGAAGAAAAAAGACAAATTTGGGAAGGAAATGTAGAGATAGAGAGAAGGTGTGGAAAAAGGCAGAAATAGAGATGTAGAGACACAAGTGGCAAAAAAGGAAAGGAGGAGGTAAGTAGCAAAGAGTTGCCTAAGGTGGAGAGAAGTGGAGAAATAAAGAGACAGAGGCAAAGAAAAGGGTGTTTGTGTGTGTGTGAGAGAGGAGAGAGACAGCGTGTGTGTGATGAAGGAGGTAGCCATGCAGAATTAATCTACAAATTACAATGAATAATTAAGGCCTGGGAATCCCATGGGGGTAGGATAGAATAGTGAGGAAAATGGAGGAAGGAGGGAGAAGGGGAGGAGGAGAGAGGCGGGAGAGGGGATGGGAGGGAGTGAGGGAAAGGGGGAGGTTGGGAGAGCCCTGATGGGTAAGCTACCTCAGGCAGCTTGTGACACAGAGTCCTCAGGGAAGAAGAGAGTGAGCTAAACAGGAGACAAAAGAAAAAAGTAGCTGAGGGCAGACGGAGTCAGCAACTGGAATGGGTCACGCATCTGAAGAGAGCAGAGGAAAAGGCAAAATGTGAGGGCAAAAGCAAGAAGGGAAGAATGAAGCTTCAGCTATAATGAGAAATAAAATATATGAGGACACAGAGAGGAAGGACCATGTGTCAAAAACAGTGAACCTGGCTGTCAGGTGTCATTGGCTCTAATTTATCAGTCTGGTGTACATCCCCAATTACAGTGTTGCTCTAAAAACCTTTATACACTCTAAGGCATTGATAGCGCCTCTGCAGATGTGCAAGCTGCACATATTCTTCATTTACATCATTTCAATCAAATGTAATTAACATAGAAGTCAGGAGGTGGCGTCTCAGTGACAGCTTCATATTCAAAACTCCTACTATGGAAAAAAAAAATCAGATAAAACAGAGGAAAGAAGTATAAACTTACTCTCAAAATCCTCCACAAGTATCAAGATTTGGTTTAGTTATTGTGAAGAGATCCACTCTGAATCTGGTCTGTGAGGTCTGACTTTGAAAGAGTTGGGCATTGAGTCAAATTTTAGGTTTGATTAATAGACAATTACTAAACAGGTTACTGAAGCCACATTCATAAGCCCACCCTTAGCCATCATCACATTGAAAACACTGTCTCCTACTAACTTTCCTTCAACTTTGACGGGCCACAAGATTCCTGACAAACAGTCATTTGTGCTTGCAATCGTATCAGCCATGTTTCTATATCCTCCCAAGAACCTAAATGTACATGTAAGGACATTACATTTAGACTTCCCTACATTATAGTAACAGTTTCAACGATTAGATTTTTTTTGGGAAAATTATCCGGTGTGTACATTCAAGTTTGAACAATTTACTTGAAATAAAATGGGAGACTTGAAAAAAAAAAAACTGAAATTTGTTTTGATATTTAGAATTTGCTCGGAAATTTTTTAAGTACTTTCACAGAAATTTGGGGGATATGTTTGTATACTCTGGAAGTTTAATTTGAAATTTTGGGAGAAATTTGACTTGTTTTTTTTGTTTGTTTGGTTGTTTGTTTTACACTTCCATGCGAAATTTGATTTTTTTTTAATGTTTGAGGGAATTTGATTGGAAATTTCTAAGGCATTTTATTGGAAATTTGTAAAATGTTATTGTTATTTTGGGGGAATTCAACTGGGATGTTTTGGGAAGGGCAGTGTCCTCGGCTATTTTCAAGGTATTCCATGGATATTTCAGGGAACTTTTTTGGATGAGTGGGGGATTTTTCAACATTCTTAAGGAACTCAGGGGAATTTATTTGTAAAATTGGGGGTGTTTTGATTAAAAATTTTACAGTGGAATTCGATTTAAATTTTTGGGGTATTTGCTTGGAAATTTTCAGGAACTTGCATAGAAATTTGGGGGATACTGTATATTTGGTAACGTTCATTTGAAGTTTTAGGAGAAATTTGCTTTGATATTTTTATATTTCCATGAGAACTTCAGAATTTTTTCATGCTTGGGGAAATTTGTTAGGAAATTTTTAGGCAATTTAATGTAAAGTTGGGAAATGCTACACTTTAACAATAGATATTTTTTTTAAATCACAGACATGTTTTCTTCTAATTTAGGGAAGTTGTATTGATTTTTTTTTTGGGAACTACTCTTCTCACAGAAATATCCTGGTCCTGCAGAAACTGAACTTTCAGGAGATATACAAAGATCATTCTTGGTAAAAAAAAAAAAAAAAGAAAAAAAAAAAAGAAAAAAAAGAGCTTTTAACGTATTCCAAATAAGTGGGAGAAACTAAAAATATCTTTTAAAAACAAATCAGGTCTCAGGAGGATACATGCAAAACTAATGTTAGTCATAAAATCAGAACAGGCACCACCCAGCTGCACATAAATTCTTCTAACTAATGTTGAAACTGTAAACATTTTATTTCTGCTGTTAAATTAATATTTTGATATGGTGCATAGATGCAACTTGTGCCTCTGCAGTCAGTGTAAAGTGGTCACTCCACACTCCCACACAATAAACCAGGTTGCTGTTCTGCAATGACCTCATTTTTCAACACCTTTATCGGGTTATGGGTCAGTCAAAAGGCTAATAAAAACAGCTTGATTTTTCTGTGAACGTGAGGATCTAAACTAATTCACATCAGACAGACTATTTGATTCCCTGAGAACAGCAGTGCTGATGCCATGTTGCTATTCTTTTTTAATAACTTGTAATTTTATCCCAAGATAAGCTAAGTTAAGTAACCAAAGTAGGTTTAAGGAATTGTGGACTCTGTCTCAGGAGCTTAAGGTCGCAGGGACATGGAAACGATCTACCACCAAATGAGTTTCAGGTATGCTGGAAATGCCAATCTTGATCCAGGGTTGGATCAACCTTGTCTAAAGATTTTCTACTCTTGGAAACCAAAAAGTTTCTTTATCAAACTAAAAGACTCTTGAAAGTTCACTCATCCAGGAAGTTTAAGGACATCCAATAAATCAGTACCACCTCTGACTTAGTTTAAAGTTAGAAAACTAGATCATTTTGTACAGGATTGGTGTTAAGAACAGTTTTCAACACTAAAAGTACGTTTTTAAACATAATGTACATTCAATATTGAGTAAAGGGGTATTTCTAAGAAAATATTTCAATAGTGACATTGTGACATTGGTGCATAGTCATTTTATCCACGGTTGAGTAAGAAGAGGCAGATTTTTGGAACCATTTTATCATGTAAGGACTTAACCAATAATCAATTCACCTTATTTCACTATAAGCTATAGTTCCTTTTCCTTGCAACCATTTAACCCCTTGTGTCTTATTTCCACTCCACGAAGTTCAGGGTTAGTTCATGTAGAACTCTGTAGTCTTACATCCAGCAGTGATCAGCTGACAGCCAGCTGATCCTTATTGTCCCCTCCCAGCTCCCAAAAATCACAGCTCTTTTTCTCAACACTGAAGTCCATTTAAATATGATGTTCTCCTCATTAATCCCTTCCTGCATTAATGCTGATACACCATACTGCTGCTGCTGATGACAAAGCTTAACATCCTCCACCCCAGCCTCCTCCTTTATAGCATTGTAAGTGAAAATGCAGTAGTGGAAGATTTCCTCTGTGCAAAGGAGGACCCTCATTGATTTTGCTGCACAAAGGCGGCATTCCACACACTGGATGTCGATAGATACAGCTGTAGGACGAAGTTGAACTTCACTGAAACATGCACACTGTGTCTGAGAGAACATAAACAGGTAAACATCTGTATAACGTGAGTAAAAGAAGATAGAAAGAAGGAGAAATAATGTGCCTTTGTATTCACTGTATGCCATTCTCACTTATAGGTCGATGTGCTGTGTCTTTGTCCGCCCTTCCTGGAGACTTGTAAAGATAACAATAGGCCAATTACTCCCTAATTACAACAGATAACTGGTTCAATAAATTCCTCTGGTCCAATTTCACTTTAATTGTCCCAATTAGATTCAATTAGATCTCACTTGTACAAACGGATGGTTGGAATAGGAGCTCTGGCACCACAGGGTATATTATGGAGTCCCAGCATCCCTCATGTACTTTGAGTCTACGCATGAATGACCATAAAAACACATGCACATGGATAAGCAGGGATATACTCTACATAAATGAACTATGGTCTAATATGATAACAGACAGACAAATGTATATGAGCTAATGGGTGATAGAGGGGTACGAAATGTTTGCTTATGTGCACTTTAATGTAGATTGTGTTATCACGTGCAGTTTTTTTTGGCAGAAATATGGTGTGCATAGACAACCCCAGAGCAAAATGAAATATGCATAAAACCAAACAGTCCAAAACTGGTCCAAATCTTCTCTCCAATTTTACATCATTAATAGCTTTTGGCTTAATTGTGCAGAACTTTCTCTTGTCTTTGAGTACTTTTGCTTAATGTTGCAATATACATTATCTTTAAGGCTCTTAAAAGACAAAAGTAAAAGAAAAATGTGCTGCATTTACTCAGGAATCTTCAGAAATCAAAAGCTGAGGACAGAGAATATGCAACCTCTGACAAAGGGCTGTAAGCAGGCATGGGGGGTCGCGTGGTTAAAAGGTAGCATCCATGCTCTAGTTTCCAAAAATAAAGTGCGTGCTGAAACTGAAGCAGAAGATTAAAACCTACTTGAGCATGCAGAAATGCTTCTGAAATGTTTCACTTCAGCACGCAGGGTTAAACACGGAAAACATGGAAAGAGCACAGCAGCAGTTGGTGCTCTACTTCCAGGCCAGGCTATGTTTTTATATTATCACCAGGAATTCCCTGGTTTACAAAGTCTTTGTGCTGCAATAGCAGTTTGATGTAAAAAGGTGGAGAACCAAAACTGCATGAGATTATTCCACACAGTCTCACAGTACTGGACCACTGCCTCTTTTTTAAGAACATAAACAGTGACAGCCACAAAATATTGTACACTGTTTTGGATTATGCATTTTATACATTTGGGTTTAAAACTTCTTAACACAAGTGCAGCATAATCGGGCTAAAATTGTGTATTTAGAATGTTTTAACCTTCTATGTATAAGCCTGCCTCTTGTTAAATCATTGTTAATGCTTCTATTCAAGCATGTCTGCCCATAGATTTGGCTGGGCCCCTGAAAAGCCTGGTGAATGGGCCCTCTGTGGCATTGGTGCTATCACCCTGTTACCTCATATTGGGGTTTAACAGTGTGTCAAGATATTATTGGGTTTTATTGATCAAATTATTTATTCATGCCAATTTGAGACTCCTTTTCATTACTGTTGCTACCCATTTTTGCCACATTTTTCTATTTTAACCATATTTTACCTCTCATTCCTAATTTTAGCCATTTTTTACCCATTTGTTCTACTTTGTATACAATTTTCACTACTTTAAATGCCCATTTTTGCCACAGCTGTTTTTTTTACCACTGCTAATCCCGTTTATCACTTTTTAACTGCTTTTCAGCATTTCCCAATTTTGCCCCCTTTTTTTTCTTAGCCAATTTTATCACTTTTATCTATTTGCTGTCTCCTTTAACCCATTTTTGCCACTTTTAATCAATTCTTGCCACTTTTTGACTGCTTTTCAACTCTTTTCCACCTCTTTAGCCTTTCATAGCCTGTTATTGTTGCCAATTTTCCACATTTTCCTGCTAATTTTTACTACTTTAAACTAATTTTTGACTATTTTCAGGGAGGTTTTTTGCCTCTTTTAGCAATTATGACATACATTTTTCTCTTAAAGTTATTTCAGTACCTTGTAGCTTATATTCTGCCATCCTGACATTTGTGCACTTCATGGCTTGCTATGAAGTCTGCCATTATTTTCCAAATGGTTTAGTTCACTGTGCCCATCCACACTGTAAACATTACCACAAAATAAAGGGGTTTACATTTTGAAAAAGGCCATACTGTACAACAGCATGAATTAATAAATACTATTTTTCTAATTTTTTGCTATGAAAAGAGTTGTTATTATCCAGGTTATATATAAAATGTGGTCATCACAGATGCACTTTACTAAAAACCATGATTTTTCTGACCCCAATGTGCCCCCGTTTGGGAGGGCCCCAGAAAGCTCTTCTTTTTAACCCCCTTATAGTTGATCCCACAGATGCATAAACAGGGCAAAATTACTTCATTTGTAGAACCTAAGGAAGTCTTTACCCCCTAGAAATTAACTTAAAAATTGGTGGAGAAGGGCCTTAGTAAGAGAGGCAACCAGGGACCAGATGATCTCTCTGACTGAGCACCAGAGATCCTGTGTGGAGATGGGACAAAGTTCCAGGAGGACAACCATCACTGCAACCCTCCACTGATCTGGGCTTTATGGCAGAGTGGCTAGATGGAAGCCTAGTGTAGATCACTTGTTCTCAACTGGTGGGTCGGGACCCAAAAGTGGGTTGCAGAGTAGTGTTCAGAGGGTTGCGACTAGATGTCTAAAAAAAATGGTGGCAGAAGTCCTGAAGTCCTTATTGGGTATGCATGGATACCTGTTATTTTAGCTTTTTTACTGTGAAATTGGGTACATTTGAATATTTGATCAATACTTCAAGTAATCTATCTCCTCTTCTTGGAATAAATGGCTATGATAGTGGAGTACTTTCACAAGTTCTCTGGAAAACTGGCAACAACTGACGCATAATGATGGAAGAAGAGGGTATAAAATTTGTCACCTTTGTCCCTTTTCTTTTTTATATCAGGTGTTTTGGTCCAATCGTGCTCCAAATGCCTGATATATTCAATTGACTAAACATGGCGTTGGTGAAAATCTTTTGGAAACTTGGGTCGTGATCTGTCGTAAGACAGACTGGTGGGTCCTGAGGCCAGATCAGTTGAGAACCACTGGTCTAGGTGATAGATAGCGAAGCCATTTTGGGCTAATTTAAGGTAATGAGATGACAATTCTAAACATTTTTAAAAAGGAACATCTGGAAATTTTGAGATATATTCATTCAACACATCCAAAATGGCTTGATATAAAAATATGGTACAAAAGGTCTCTGGGATCTCCTAAGGCATAGGTGTCAAACTCAAGGCCCAGGGGCCAAATCCAACCCTTGGCACAGTTGTATCCAGCCCACAAGATCATACAATCTATTATAACCGGCCCAGCTGTAAGAGGCCTGCAGATTTCCTCCAGTATGAACGTGTAAACTTAACCTTGATGATTTAAACTATCCTTGTTAAACTATAAAAATCTGAAAAGTGAAGAGTAAAAGAAGTTAAATAAAAAGTCAGAAAGGTGGGAAAAGAAATTATTGTTGCAATTTCATATTTTCAATTTTGCATCTCACAATTCAGACTTAAACTTATGATTTTAAATTTTTTCATGTTTTGACCTTCAAGATTCACAATTCAAAATTCTAGGTCATATTTTCACCTTTTAAACTTGTGATTTTGACTTTCTGTCTCATTTATTTGCTTTTAAATAAAATTATTTTGCCGTAAAATTTAATGTTTTGACCTTTTCAACTAATAAGTTTGAGTTTTTATCTCGACTTTGAGCCTTTAAACTTATCATTTATCCTTTTTTAATCTCAGGATGATTTATTATCAATGTTATTTATACATTTTCATATTTTACTAATGGTGAAAATGAGGTTGACAGTTTCTGTTTCTGGTTGGACTCTTAGGTAAGACCTATATTCAGAATCAGTGATTGACTTTCACAGTCCTGGCCTAAACAGTCTGACCCTCAGGACTTCTCATTGAGGCAAATCTGGCCCCGGACTCAATATGAGTTTGACACCCCTGTCGTAAGGGTTAACACTATGAAATGATCCCTTTGCTGTTATTCTCTATGATTAAGAACAGCTGCTGTGGTGAAGTCTGTGTGGGACATGTTCAATAGGACCATGTTTATTACTCAGATCAATGTGATCACAACCTCTGTGTTATGATAAGAATCATATCGTGAGGCTGTGGGAAAGACCCTGCTCTACTATGCAGCAATAATGCAGTAATTGGTAAATCTTAATTATCTCCTGTCATGGCCATAAAATGAAAATTAATTAATTGACCATCACTGTCTCACAAGGTCTTGTTGCCTTTTGATAGAACCACCAAAAAAAAAATATTTGGTTTCATTAGCAGCTTATAAAAAAATCCTGACAAAAGCTTTAAATAGGAAGACAAAGTTTAGTCTCATCTGTTTCTAAGGCTTTCTTTTATCCATACTCCATAGGTTCCACATTGCTGAGATGTCTCTGACAGACTAAAGACTGAGCAGAACTTACTGTGCTCAGTCTTTCACATTAATTACATGTCTTCATGTTATCATTCCATACAGTGACATATATACTGTATACATGTCTAATAATAAACAGGCTTTACTTTTTATCTTTGACTCAGTCTCTTTACTTCCGTCCCTTGTCTCTTTCTCATCTCAGCCCCTTTTATCTGCCGTCTCTCCTTCCTGCCGCCTCAGAGAAAAGTGCTTCTCCGACTTCCTCCTGACACGACAACAGACGGTACCTTGGCTCGGTTTGCCAACGGTGATAAACGGGATGGCTAATTAAAAGGCTCTCTGATAGCTCTCCTCTGCCTTTTTAATTTCCCCTCCTCAACTATGGCTGCAGATTATACCTCTCTTTATACCTGCGTCTCGCTTACACTCTCGACTCGTCTTTTCTTCTGACAGCGTTATTGTCTGTCCATCTCTCCCACGGTGCTCACACGCACACACACAGTCAAGTTGAACACAAATATTCAGCTTGTTTTTCCTGATTCCCTTGGAGTAAACAACAAATAAACAAGCAGGAACACAAACATGGCAAATAACACTATTCAAACAGGCAGAAAAAAAGGAAGCTAAAGTGTTTTGTTTTGAGATGTCACTGTAAGGAAATGATAGACATCAAGAAATGGACAGAAAAAGAACAGGAGAGATGATTTGTGAATTCTGTGTGTGTGTTTGAATGTGTTTGTGTGTCAGAGGATGTAGTAAAAGAGCAAACCATTAATAATATGCCGTGTTTGATGAGCAAGGTTGTGTATGTTTTGGCTGACATTCACTTTGTGAGCTCATCTAATGCTCTAACATGTCCCGGAGATTAGGGCACACTCTGAGGTGTGTGAGTGAGGCAGACTAAGATAAGATGAAAGAAAATGTGCAAAAAAAAAGAGACAAAAATGGGACAAAGTGGAATGGAATAAAGCAGGAGGCGAGGGGGGTGACTGTGAGAAAGACTGTTCCTTAAAGGAGAGTGAAGTGAAACTGATAATTACAGAATTTTTTTTTTAAAGCTCCTTTCCTTTCAGTGAACTTTATTTCACCTCTTTTTCCCTGCTCCTTTCCTGCCAAATCCACTTGTTCGCTCACTCTGTGTCCTTTCATCTTTCCTCCCCGGCCTCCTGCATCAGATCCTTTCTCAGTTTGACTTTAAACACCACCCCCTTCCAAGCTACCTTCCTCTTTCACCTCCTCTCCTCACATGCGTTCCCCCTTCTCTTGTGTCTCTTCTGCTGCTCTTATATCCTTTTTTCCATCCTCTTTTCCCGCTTCCACCCTCCCTGACATGGATCGATAGCAGCCGAGCAAGGGGATGCCTCACTGTTGACTTTTTAACACACATCAAAGATGGCCCTGTTACCCTCTTTACTGCACTACACACATCTTTGTGCAGTGACTTCCATTTGCTACAAAGGCACTAAACCTAACCTGACTGTTAACCACATTTTGGAAAGCAGTTTAATTTCACTAGCCATACCCAGGCCTGATTACAGCCAGAGAGCCATTATCCACAAATGGGGAAAACCTGGAACAGGGCTAAACCTCCCAAAAATAACTTCGAGAGTGCATCTGCGACTCATCCAGGAAATCACAAAAGAATTCAGAACATCTAAAGACCTGCAGGCCTCACTTGACTCAGTTAAGGTCAGTGTTCCTGATTCAACAAAAAGAAAGAGACTGGGTACAAATGGCATCCATGGGAGAGTTCCAAGGCCAAAACCATCGCTTACTACAAACAGCACAAAGGCTCGTCTCACATTCGCCAAAAACATTCTAATGATCCCAAAGACTCTTGGGAAATATTCTGTGGACTGACAAGACAAAAGTTGAACTTTACATCTGGTGTACAATTAACAGCATTTCAGAAGAGCATCATATCAACAGTCAAACATGATGGTGGTAGTGGGATGGTCTGGGGCTGCTTTGCTGCTTCAGGACATGGACCACTTGCTGTAATTGGAACCATGATTTCTGCTCTCTAAAAAAAAAAAATCCTTAAGGAGAATGTCCAACCATAAGTTTGTAACCTTAAGCTCAAGCATGCTTGGGTTATCCAGCAGGACAATGATCCAAAACACACCAGCAAGTCCATTTCTGAATGGCTTAAAAAAACAGAACGAAGTTTTTGAAGTGGTCTGGTCAACGTCCAGATTCGAGTCAGAGTGAGATGAAGTGGCATGACCTCAAACAAGCATTTCATGCTCAAAACCCTCCAGTGTGGCTGAATTAAAACAGTTCAGTTCTTCCACAGTGACGTGAAAGACTAATGGCTAGTTACCCGGAGGACCTCTCCAACTATCGACCAATCTCCAACCTTCCCTTCATCAGCAAAATTCTCGAAAAAGCAGTTGCTGCCCAACTCTACCAACACATGTCCAACCATGAGCTCCATGAACCTCTTCAATCAGGATTTTGCAGTCACCACAGCACTGAGACCGCCCTTATCAAAATAACCAACAACCTCCTCACAGCTGCAGATTCTGGACACATCAGCCTCCTCATTCTCCTTGACCTAACCACTGCCTTCGACACCATATCCCACACCATCCTCCTTGACCGCCTGTCTCACCATCTTGGCATCACTGGTACAGCTCTCTCCTGGTTTCACTCATATCTCTCACAAAGAAAACAGTTTGTTACCATCGGCACCTCTCACTCATCCCCCGCCCCAGTTAACCAGGGCGTGCCTCAAGGCTCTGTTCTTGGACCTCTCCTTTTCACCATCTACATGCTTCCTCTTGGACAGATTATTCACAAACACGGTCTCAGCTTCCACTCTTAAGCAGATGACACCCAACTCTATCTCAGCACCAAACCACCCATTCAGCTCCCTCCCCACTCCCTGGTAAACTGCCTCCACGACATCAAAGCCTGGATGACCTCTAACCAACTCAAACTCAACAGCAATAAAACAGAGCTCATGGTGGTGGCCCCCAAAGCGCTGCTGCAGAAGGTTGGAGATCTCATGCTCGATGTGGACGCGACCTCCATCTGTCTGTCCTCTGAGGTCCGAAACCTGGGCGTCATCCTGGACTCCACCCTTTCCTTCCAGTCCCACATAAAGTCTGTCACCAAATCTGCCTTCTATCATCTCAAGAACATCTCCAGACTCCGACCATCACTCCCTGATTCTGTGGCTAAAACACTCATTCATGCTTTCATAACCTCCCACCTGGACTACTTTAATGGAGTCCTGTCTGGAGTTCCCAGCAAAACCCTGGACAGGCTTCAGTGCATCCAAAACTCTGCAGCCAGAGTTCTCACCCGCACTAGACCCTGGCAACACATCACTCCAACCCTCATCCACCTCCACTGGCTCCCTATCAAGTCCCGTATCAACTACAAAGTCCTCCTCCTCACATACAAATCTCTCCATGCTCTGGCTCCCCAGTACCTTTCTGATCTCCTCCATCCATACACACCATTCCGCGACCTTCAATCTTCAGACACCGGCCTACTTTTCATGCCCAAAACCAAACTCCGAACCTATGGAGACAGAGCCTTCAGTGCTGCAGCTCCCACCCTCTGGAATACTCTTCCTGCAGACATTCGTAGCACTCCATCTCTGGACATTTTCAAAAAACGTCTCAAGCACCACCTGTTCACCACAGCCTACAGTCTTCACTAAACCACCCCTTACACTCATCCTACCCCTCACATAGTTTGTCCATGTATATGTGTTCCTGTAAAGCGTCCTTGGGTTTCTTGAAAGGCGCTATATAAATTCAAGATATTATTATTATTATTATTATTATTATGACATAACAAAGAAGAAAAGCAGTAAAAAAGTAGCGCCAAACCTTGCCCGTCAAAAGCGTGTCATTATGTATTATGTAGCAGTGTTATGGACTTGCTGGTATGTTTTGGGTCGTTGTCCTGCTGCATAACCCAAGAGCGCTTGAGCTTGAGGGCACAAACTGATGGTCAGATGTTCCCATTCAGGATTTTCTGGTAGACAGCAGATTTTATTGTTCCATCAATCATGAAAGGTCGTCCAGCTCCTGAAGCAGCAAAGCAGCCCCAGACCATCACACTGCCCCCCCCATGTTTGACTGTTGGTATGATGTTTTTTTATCAAATACTGTTATTTTTACGGCATATGTCATGGACCACACACCTTCCAAAGAGTTCAGCTATTGTCATGTCAGTCCACAGAATACTTCTCCAAAAGTTTTGGGGATCATCAAGATGTTTCTTGGCAAATGTGAGACAAGCCTTTGCGTTCTTTTTGTCAGCAGTGTTTTTAGCCTTGGAACTCTCCCATGATGCCATTTTTGCCCAGTCTCTTTCTTATGGTTGAGTCAAGAACACTGACCTTAAGTGAGGCCATTGAGGCCTGCATGTCTTTGGATGTTGTTCTGGGTTCTTTTGTGATCTCCTGGATGAGCCATTGTTGCACTCTTTGAGTCATTTTGGTTGACTGACCACTCCTGGGCAAGTTCACCACTGTTCCAAGTTTTCTCCATTTGTGAATAATGGCTCTGACCGTGGTTTGCTGGAGTCTCAAAGCCTTGGAAATGGCTTTGTTATCTTTTCCAGACCGATATATTTCAATCACTTTGTTTCTCATTTGTTCTTGAATTTCTCTGGAGCGTGGCATGATGCGTTTCTTTTTGAGATCTTGTAGCCTACTTCACTTTATCTGACAGCTTCCATTTAAGTGATTTCTTGATTCAACAAATCTGGTGGTATTCAGACCTTGGTATGGCCAGTGAAACTGACCTCAGCTTTCTAAGCACTGTGGTTAATCACAGCTAACTCATGATTGACTTGTTCACGTAGGGTTGGATAGGTTTGGAAATAAAATACAATAATAAATATAAGAATATAGCCTAAATATAATTTAGTAAATATGCAAAAAATTCAGGAATCAGAAAGGGGGCAAATACTTTTTCACGGCACTGTATGTCACTAACATTAGCAAAAGAAAGTGTTGCAGATCCTTTTTTTGGCGTTTATATCAACATAATGAGGAACCAAGAATATGTCTTTACTTACTCCATTATACCACTTAGTTCAAGCATTCAGATACTCAGCGTGTCCAAAAAAATGGTCTCTTCTATTTGTTAAGTCAAAAAAGCCAATATCCTTCTACGCTGCTGTCAATGTCTTGAACTGAAAGTGTTTTCATTTCAAAACACCAGAATTTAGATTTGGGGTGAATTGGAGTTCTTTTTTGACACTTCAGGCACTGAAACAAATTCAGAAAGAGTGCTGCTGAAACAAAGTTTAAGAAGCAGAACAACTTTCTGCATTGCATGCATTTTTAAAGACGGACCTGTCTGTGAGTTCAGCAGGGAATATCTTATTAAGAGGCACTCTACTGACTTTCTCAATCATATTTCCAACCACAATTTTCTCACTCCCTCTACATGTGATGTTTCTGCTTAAATTAAAGAAGAGAAGATACTGATAGTCAATCAGGCTAAGGACAAAACAGTCGACTGAGAACATGAGGCTATGAGAGCAAGGAGGAGGAGGTACAGGTCAGTCAACTTCATGTGCACCAGGCTGCAGCAGTGAAGCAATCTGCCGACTCAGCCTTTCCCCTCAGCAGAAGTGACTCAGCAATTCTAATGAGCTCTTGGCTGTTTGGTTTCTGTTGCGGCTGGAAGTACTTAAATCAGATGAAGGATAAAGACTTTTTCCGCCTCATGAATATTCCCTTAAAGGACAATAACTCAGGCTATTTGAATGCAGTGTTAATTCTGAATAACTGAATCATCTCAGAGAGGAGAGGAAACCACTAAAACACCAAAAAGTATGAGATCAAATATGGAACAAACTCATAATTCAGAAAAAAAAGTCTATGTATGAGAGCAACCAGTGTGTTTTATATTTTCAATGTTGGCTTGTTCTTTTCCCTAAATCTTAAATACAGCAGTATGGTCAGTGGTTCAACACATTAAAACATGACTCTCTTGCTTCTCTCACAGGGTCATTTTTGAACACTATCCTTTTGATTATTGATCTGATATTGCTTGAAGTCAGCTGACGGAGTATAAAGTGCACAATAGTCTGCTACGGGACTTTAATAAGGGACCAAGGTTTGGTTCTCATGTGAAACAGTCAATGCTGATTTGTCTTAAGCAAGGTTACCTTCAGTGTTCAAACATAAAGCCAATGCAGAAGTGCAAACTCAGCAGTTCCTTCAGCGTTTATTTGAGGTTGAATCCAAAAGCAAAGGAGTGCCCTTTAGGTCCCATGTTACGTGTATACACTGGCTGCACAGAGGCTTGCTGATTGGTCCTGTTGAACCATAGTAAGAAGGTTCCTGGTTCAGGTCCCAGTCAGACAGGGCCTTTTTAATGTGGAGTTGCATGATTGTGTTCACTCAAGGTATGACAGCTTCCTCCCAAAGACCAATGACATGCTGACTGGTGATACTAAATTGCCCGTAGGTGTGAGTGTGACTGCTTGTTTGTCTGTGCTGTATATGTTAGCCCATGATTGACTGACAACCAGCCCAGGGTGTGGATTTGGCTCCAGCCCTGCATGACCAGAGCAGGATGATTGGGATATTACTGCTGAGCTTCTTTTTATTCAACATGCACTGTCATAAATGCATCCATCTATAGGAATGTTCTAGCACTGTGCACCCTGGAAAGTCCAAGCATACTGCCAAAACTGTCCATCCAATGTGCAGTAAATGGTCAAATCTCCTGATTGAAATAAACTTGCAGACAAGCTGCATGAGTTCTATACATTCAAATACATGGAATACACAAATATGGTGATGATAAACTGTCAGTGAAATATTTTAAAACCTAGAGCTTTGTTTGCACACTGGGTAAGGAGTGAGGTGGGACGTGCTGCTGTGTAAATTTACAGAGGTGACCTGCAAAACTGCAAACACTTTTGCCTATTGGTCAGTTTAAAATTATGATAATGAACTACGCTGTGTTTGAATGCAAATGTTTTTAATTCTGCTATAATATTAGTTTTATTGGTTTAATGCATTTTACTGTTTGTACTCACAGCATCATTGAAATGAGGGAATACCCTTAAATAAAGGTTAAATGAATGGATGAATGTGGTTGTAGATATAGCTTAGGTTCCATCCAGCTTCCACTGGGTTGCAATGGTAGCAAGCTGAGCAAGTTGACCCTGGCATCCCTCTCCAAAGGGAAATGTTGACTAGACAGGATATAAAATCCTTCCAGTGCATTCTGGGTCTTCCCTAAGGTCCCCTCCCAGCTGGACATGTCCGGGAGACCTCCAAAGGAAGGCACCCAGGAGCTATCATGATCAGATGCCCCATCCCCCTTTGATGCAAAGGGGCCACTTCTTTTTGCCACTTTTAACCCATTTTTTCCAATTTGCACCTGTTTTGCAACTTTTTTGTTACTTTTTGCCCATTTGTTTGCCTTTTGTTGCCTTTTTAACCCCTTCTTTTCTCAACTTCCTGCTGTTTTTTTTGTCACTTGTTCACCATTTTACTTCTTTTTGCCACTTTTCATCCTTTTTGTCATTTTTTGCCAGTTTTTGCCACTTTAACCAATTCATGGCACTTTTCACGCATTTTTATGGCTTTTCACGATTTTTCACTTCTTTTCCATCAATTTTGTCTCAGTTTCTCACACTTTATTTTCTGGTATCCTGACATTTGTGCACATTATGGCTTAGTTATCAAGTCTGACATTACTTTCCTAATTGTTTAGTCCTACGTGCCAATGCCCATTATGACTTTACCAATTAAAAGGTCATTCTGTTCACCTTTATTAAAAAGGGGATATACTACAGCATAAATAAACATAATTTGTGGGGGTTTTTTTGTTTTTATTTTTGTTTTTGTTTTTTGCTTTGATAAGAGTGAATATTATTCAGGTTAAAAATTAGATATTGTTATCACAGCTTAACTCTACTATAGATCAAGACTTTGCTTTCTCTGAAACAACTTCAATTATCACTGAGATAAAGAATAATAGAAAATTTAACTAAAATGTCACTTTAAAGGTTTGAATTCAACTGTGGTTCTCACAAAAATAGTGAATAGAGCAAAATTAAACACCAAATGTCTACATAGAAGCAGAGGAAAAGCTTCTGCGTTGCAGTTTTATCTCCTGATGCCACACAAACAAACCGAGGGCAGATTAAGGGTCTCTGGCAGAGTCTCCTCTGTTCAGGTTTTATTTATGATAATGCTTTCACCATCGTGCTCCTCGCATCCCCTCATACTCCATGTGCACCAGCTACTGGGATTTGTCCATACGTTAAGTCTCCCATGAGCCATTTCACTATGCAGCCACATGTCCAGTGGCTTATATGCAGAATCTGTGCACATAATGTACACACATTAGCAAGGAAGTATGGGTAAGCATGTTGAAAGAATGTGATGAGGTGAAAGATGGAGGGCAATGGAGGAGAAGCTGGCGAGATATGGTATCTTTTGTCATGCTCACATGTTCTAAAGCACACACACAGGCAGATTTAAACCCTCTTAAAACACATCTATTTGTTCTCTCTTTCATTCAACCTTCCTCCTTTTTACTTCATTATCTGTGATTTGCTACATCAGGCTATTTTATCTGGATAAATTAGCTAAAGTGACCTAGCGTATGGAACAATGGGGATACATTCATCACCAGAAATGAAGTCATGAAAATGAAAAATGCTTTGTAAAGGCGAAGCTGTGTCATTACTTTATTTTAGTGGGCACACATGCAGATGTAGTGTTTTTCTTCAGGGGAATTATCTGCCGTTCTAAGTCTGATCTTGTATTAAATTCTACTCCTTCTCCCTCTTTGGAAAATCAATATGAATATGGAAATATTTTTCATTTCAGAAGTTTGACTGCTGCAAGCAAGATAGACCTCACATCTCAGGCCTCACTTAAAATCCATGCTCTCTGTATTTGAACTGAAGCTTTCTTCAAGCTTAAGTTCTCTTCTTTAGTAAATAATTCTGCAAAGCTAAAACATCCAAACAGCCAGAGTCTGCATAAAAAACCTCCCAGAGGTTATTAGGGTTCTCACAGGGCCCTGTGAAATTCACTTTCACCATCTTGGTGTGTGGAATGTTTTTGCCCTTTAATATGGCCAACGTCAACAAAACATGCAATACACACCACTGCTGCAGACAAAGCATAGGGAGGTTCTTAGTGGGACTTTGTTAGTGTAGACATGCAATCCTTGGTAGATAATGGAGGGGAAAAAGGTAGGGTCAGGTAAAAAAGGAAGGCTGCTAATAATGCTAGGCTGTGTTGCATCAAAGTATCAGAGTATAGCAAAAACAAGGGATACCCTAATCAGGTTTCTTGCAGCTGATAACTGATCACCTGTGAGTGAGATCTGCTAATCACAGCTACAATATCAGCTCCATTTACATATATACCAGATGGTTCAAAGGTTCATCTATTTGGCTTTGTAGCATACCAAAACATCCTCCAGGTGGAAGAAGAACCGGATAAAAGGCATCCTTACTCAGTCAAAAAAAATGTTTTTACTTACTTTTTTCAACATGTAAGAACCAAAATCTCACAACAAGCATCCTACAGTAAGGACAACTCAGTTACACTATGATATGATTTATTTATCACATGTTCATTAATGGGAATTAATTAACACAAATAACATAAATACCATATTACTGTTGTTCTTTTTATTGACAGGAATCAAATGTTGAGCCTATTCATGGGTTAAACCAGCGGTTCTCAATGTAGGGGTCACTAAACACTGAGGGGGGGGTTGCCTTGACAACTTAGAAAACACATTTCATATCCCAAAAACTTTATTTATTCAAGTTTCTTGCCAAAACTGAGATTTCCCTTTCTTGAAGTTAAATTTGAACTCTTCATTAGACTTTAGCCTCGCCTAATGATCAATTTACTGACTGGACCTTTTTTGTAAGTTTGCTAACAGGCGTTAATCTGTTGGTTTCAACAAGGATTCAAGATCAGATTACGTGTTTTTATAAGGAACTCAAAACTACATTTCTGGGATTCAACATAACTGCTACTCGTGGAGGATTGAGAGAACCACAGCACATCCTCGATAAAGATGTGAGCCACCCTCACTTCATAAATCAATGGACAGCTAGAATCCACAGCTGTAGAAAGCTTTTCTCCTTGAATTTCATTGGTAACAGCAGGCTCCACCAATCAGAGATGCTGCTGTGACTCTAGGATTGCAGGTACAGTAGTTCCTTTCCCAGAAATCATGAAAAAAACAAGTTTTCCTTCAAACAAGGTTTTTAGCGTACAAGCTTGGTTCTTCTATGAGTATATTGTTTCCCAATTCAAAGCCTCTGTAGTCTAAAAGAAAAAAAAATGGAATTGAAAACAGCAGCTGATAGCCAAAGTATAAGGGTAATAATGGGCTCCACTTATCAGAAATGTCACTGTGACAATTTACGATTGTGGATAGTGTAGTTCTTCTTCTGCAGATTGCTAATATATCACATTTTCTTAAGGCAAGGTTGATACTCTATAAATTTTGGACTTCTAGAGGAGTATTTACCATTCTCGTACATGGTAGCTCATGGTATCATATTTAGTTATGGGACTGTGCCTAATTTAGTGGTTTGTTTTATTAACCCACTACGACCGCCTAACCTGACATGCCAGATAGACTGTTTCATGCATGGATATGTTTCACATCTGGGAAACCTCCCATGCAAAGTGTTTGGGAAAGGGCAGAACTTGTTAAAACATGTTGGGAACTTGGACCTTGTTGGTGGATAGAACTTAAGCTGGTCAGGAGAAGTGTAAAAACTAAACTTAAGCTACATCCCAGCTTAATGCTACACAGGTGGCAGCCATTGCTACCCTGCCCTGGTACAACTACACCCCACTATTAGCTACCACCTCGTTCACCTCAAATGGCATTGATTAGTCAGATCTTCTTTCACACCTGGCATAATTGTTTCAGATTGAAGCTTTGCAAGATAGATCTGTCTGATGAGAGAGATGGAGTCAGGCCAATCCATCTGCTTTGCAAGGTTAACTACTATCAACACCACCTTCCATCCCTGTCTGTGGCAATTGCAGCTTTTGAAATTCAAGGGAAGATGCACCTCCGTCAAAACTTTGTGGCGAGTACATTGATACCCGGCTCATTTTGTGCTTTCTTTCATCTTAACATTCTGTTAGTTGGTTTATATTCTGCAGGACTTGATTGCCACACCACCACCTCTGGTAGAAACCACATAAAATACGAAAATTAGCCCTAAATTAAAATCAGCAAGACATTTCCACTAACTATCCCTTTAAGCCTCTAACTGCCCTTTGTGGAGTGATGTCCAGCCAAATGAGTCTGAGGGATTCTTAGTATTTATAATAATAAAAGGCCAGGGATCGAATGTACCACCACACAGTCAGACACATATTTGTACAAATCTTCACCTGAGAAAAGTTCATCTCCTCCTTTGTTGTCAAATGAAGCTGCAGTTTTCATATCCATCTGTCTGCTGACAGCATTTAACAAACATGCACTGGCTACATCACTGTGAGGGAAAAAAAACACCTTCACACAAACTATTGTCTCAATCCTTCACAAACGTGCACACAGACTCTCTCTGCCTCTTCTTTCTCTCACACATACAAACAAACAGCAGCAAGTGCTCTTCCTGTCTGTCTGCCCTGAAAGCAGCCAGGAACACACATATCCCACTCGCAGTAATGAGATGTTTGGTCTCTTGAGTCCATGTGAGTGCGTTTGTGCGTTTGGCTGGTGGGACACAACACATACGGGCATCAGGGGAAAACTCCAGACTAGTATAAACAGCCTGCAGAGAGACAGAGCAATCCACACATACATCATCTGTCTCCATCCTCACACCGCACACATGGGAGGAGGATGAGGGGTGAGGAAGGTGAGATGAAGCAGGAGGAGGAGGAGGAAGCAGAGGTAAACTCTCCGAGCTGTCTCCATATCCATCAGGAAATGTCAGGATGGTGTTATAGGAGGCAGCAGTCTGGCTGTATGCAGTTTTGGGCAGAAATAACCGGTGTATACAATATTTATGAATGTAGGAGGAGAGGAAGAGGAAGGTATAGAATGGAAATAAGTCGGCAGGTGACTTTGGATAGGTCAAGGTTGGAATAGAATAAACAAAGGTGAGAATAAAGGCGAGAAAGGACTGAGAAAGGTGACTGTCTTTGAAGTAACATCTGAATATCAGAGGTTTTGAAAAGCTGCCATGTCACTAATTAGAGTAGAGGGTGAGAAAATGCCACTTTGATCTGTAGTCTTCAAACAACATGTGTTTGAAAATATCTTTTGGTGCAAAAAAAAGAACTTGTTTCTGGCAAAGGACAATGCCAATAAAAAAAATCATCCCAGGTACTGAGCAGACTTCAAAAAGGAAACAAACTTTGATATTCAAGTGTTTTGGAGCAGCCTCAATAAAGACCTCTCAGGAAAGAAAACCACTCATTCATGGGTCAAAGCAGACGCATATGCATGGACTTAATTTCAGTCAACCATAGGCTGTATGTAAAGATGGACAGAACAACAGCTGCCTGTGAGTGAAGCCCAAAGATGTAGCAACTGCCCTGCGGACTGGCTGCAGAAAACCCTGCCTCGTTTATGATATCAGATCCGACATAGGTTAAAAAATTAAGTTTAAATGCCCGTAAAAAGTCAAGATAGTAATCACTCTGATTTACATTATGGATATTAGCTTAATCTGTTAATTTATTTCAGGTGTTTCATTTAGACCCATTGCCACAAGTGTATAAAATCAAGCACCAAGCCTGGCCTGCACAGTGCCCCGTCTTCAAACCTACTGAGCACATTTGTGAAAAAGAATGGAGATTGTGAGCCAGGCCTTCTCATCAAACATCAGCGCCTGACTTCGTGAATGCTCTACAGAATGAATGGGCAAAAATCCCTCTCCAAAAGCTTGTTGAAAGCCTTCCAAGAAGAGTGGAGGCTGCAGCTGCAAAAGGGGGACAACACAACAGTGATTTTATAGTCCCTGTTGGTGTAATAGTCAGGCAGTTAAATACTTAGTCTACATAGTGTAGTTGCAACTTGCCGGAAAATCAATCAGATTAATCATTTGAGTTTTTTAAATGCCCTGCATCCTTCATAAAATCAAAATGGATGGGTTATTAAAAAAATCTGCCTCATACAACTTTTTCTGATCATTGCATGAGCTATTCAGACCATACTGTGGACCTCCAGGACTTCTGCAGCCCACCTTAAGTGAACACTCAAAGAACAGGAGGGTTTTGCACCTCCGCACAGGGGTCATTCTTCAACAAAAATGGCTGCACGCACTTTATTTTGGCTTCACTCTTGTACAACAAAAAGAGAAAGAGATGTGCTGTCCATATAAGTGTGCAGCTAATAATCTCAACAAACCGGCAACTACAGGAGTAAACAAATTATAAAAGCAGGCTTGCACTGCCACATGGGTATTTTCAGTTCTTCTGCATGATAAGATGCTGATACACACCTTTATCTGCCCACTAATGATGAGTCGTCTCTTCAAGGAAAAAAAAATCCAACAGGGGACTGAAAGAGATGTCAGTCATTCCTGTTTTTTACTCGCCCACAGTGCTGAGAAGAAGTGAAATGAGTGAGAATACAGTAAGTGGAAACAGTGTGACCAGACTGTAGGTGTACAGGCACCCCATAATCACTGTAGATACAGTATTTATTCCAGCTTTTCCATGGTACACATCCAACTAAAAAGAAAATAATAATAATAATAATAAAAAGGATAATCTAAAATAGTCTGGGTTTACATGGTCAGTCATTTATTTTGCTTCAGTCCACTTGAGCCCAGAGAAGGCAGCAACATTTCTGAATGCTAGGTTTTGGTTATTATTAAAATATTAATCTTTATTATCATAATTAATCTAAATAAAGTTATTAATAAAGATTTATAAATAACCACCCTGAAGACATTAAACAACAACCAAAAAGCAGCACAGGCCCAGCCAGCTGCACTGTGATCAGAGGCATCTTCAAATATTTGAGAGAAGTGGGCGTGACTTCAGCACATTCAATGACACACCTACACCATTCAGCAGCAGATTTCACAGCCTCATTTTCATGATTTTGAAGTCTAATTTTAAAAACTTATAGATGTTTTTCATAACTGAAATTTGGCCCGGTGTTTAATAACACAGTGGCCTGCCATACAAGAAACCTAGAAAAAATATTTTCTTTATCACTTTACAAGGACTTTAAGACAATAAATGCAGCTTTCAATGAGTGCACACAAAACGCTCCTATAGCTGTTTCTACCCAGATCAAAGCCTCTTACTTGTGATCATGGTGTGTGATCACAGTCTGGTTTCCAGCAGATTCAGAAGTGAACAAAGTTTGGTCCATTCATATCTCCAGCAAGTTAAAAGTCTTGTGGCATCAAGAATTAACTTTAGGATGAGAGCACCTGTCCTTTGGGAGGCAAGAGAGAAATTGCATGTCATTTTCGGATATCAGTGGGCTTTGTGCAGCACTCCCTTCCGGATGACGAAGAAAGGAGTAAAACCCTTTCTACTAGACCAGCCAATTGCTGACTGTGCTAAAATTTAAGCTAAAACTGAGAAAACAGAGCAACAGTGGGAGGCAGCTGCTGTGCAAGGCTGCTAGTAGGCGATGGTAAGGCCCATAAAGGAGGGGTTGCATGGGGGCTTTTATCATCTCTGGACTCCCTGCAGAGTTTCTTCAGGTCTCCTCCTATCAGAGAGGACAATATGTCTCCTCTCTAGGTGCTGCAAAGAATCCTGGGAGTTGAGTCTCTCAGTTGTATGACTCAATTGTCTGAAAGTTTCCTAAAAAAAATAGGTCCCTGCAGTGCATATAAACTTATCATTACCAAATCTGCTGATGAAAACAATGAACAACAGATTATTTTTACACAAGGACACAGACAAGAAATTCCTTGTCTTATAGTTTTGTTTTGAGCTGTTCTTCTGTGTGAGACTTTTTCAGATTGGTTCAGCATTTTCCCATACCTCTGTTTGACTTTTCTATTTTTAATCGCCGGCCTTTTTGATATTTCATCTGTGCACCTGTCTGTCTGTCTCTCCTCGCTGTCTCCTTCTCTCATCTACCTGCTTCCTCTGTCTCTCTGTGCCTCTTTCCATCTTTTCGTCTATTTATCGCAGAGGGAGCTAATGTGACCTTTATGCGCTGTCATCTCGCTGCTCGGCCGTCAATCATCATCTGCTCCCATTAGAACAGCTCTATCAGGAGCTGTCAGCACCACGGGGCTGCCAGCCCTCCTCTCCACCCAAGCACACCGCCTACCACCCACCGATAGAGAGGGAAAAGAGCGACACAGAGACTCAAAACGGTGTTCATTTGTTCATTCAGTCCCTACTCCATCGTATTTTATAAGTGATAACTATCGTTTTATCCTTAAGGAGATGACACTGCTTGCATCCCAACCAGACAGACAGAGAGAGAAAATTCTCTCCATCCCTCAACACTTCTCTTCTGTCTCTCATTAAAACTTTTTAGTCCTGCTGGAGGAGTCTTACTATCTCCTCTCCTCCACCTCCTTCAGCTCCGTGTTTACCTGCATTGGGAGCTCACTATCTCTCCCTCTCGCCTGTTTCTTCTCCTTGACTTCCCCTCCTTCCTGCTCTTGTGGGCCTGTTCCTGTCAATGTCTCCTCTGTTTGTTTATTATGATGCACCCTTCCATCCCGTCATCTCCTCACGTCTGGCACGTCTCTCTCTTTCTGACTTATTCCATTTACTGTCTTCTCTCTTTCCAGACCAATTTTCAGTTTCTTTCACTGATTATTCTACTCTTTTTCTCACACCTTCTGTCTTCTCATCTTCTGTCCTTATCTCATTCTCACCTCATATTCCTCCCTCACTCCTTGCTTCTTTTTCGTCTGAAGTAACATAATCCTAGCCAAAACACACACACTCACAAACAGCCGCTATGAAATGCAAATGTAAGTCAAAATACTTACAGTTTACCTCACACACAGCATCACACAATTACATGAAAGAGCTGGAGTAACAGCTGCTGTGAGAGTGAGCGAGACTGCCAGTTAATTGTTTCTGCACACAGCGTATTAATGAAAAACCAAGTACACCTGCTTCTTTTCTCATGAATTTACAAACAGAGAAAACAATAGCTGGCAGAGAAATCTAATTTAATAGATTTGTTTAAAGGCTGCCAAGTTCATAACAAAGTCTACAACTTCTGCTGAAACTAGGCTGTATCATCTTCACCTGATGATGTAAATCTCTTTACACTGAATCCAAAGACCCCAAATCTTAAACTAGGCTGTATGTTCAAGGATTTCCTTGAATGCATGCACAGATGATGTTAATGCATGAGTAAGTGGCATTGGTACTAGTACCCTGGCCAACAGGTACTTCACTTCGGAGCTAAGAAATAAAGCTAATAATGGGTTCTGATATTGAAATCATTTATTCATGCCACTTTTAAATTCTTTTTAACCACTGTTTCTGCTCATTTTTGCAACTTTTTACAACTTTATGTGTGGCCATTTGTGCAAATTTAACCAAGATTTGTAACCCATTTTTGATAATTTTCTTCAATTTTGCCACTTTTCACAAATTTTTGCCATTCTTGTACTTCTTTTTGCCTTTTCCCACCTATTTTTGCATTTTGGTAACCCTTTTTTGCCACTAACTTCTTCCTGCTTTACTGTTTTTGCACATTTTGCCATCTTTAACCCATTTTTGCCTCTTTAACCCATTTTTGCCACTTTTTAACCACATTTTACCATTGTCCAACCATTTTTGCCCTTTTCTGATTTTTTTGTCACCCACTTTTGCCACTTTTAAACTCTTTTCTCTAATTTATCTGCCCTTTTTTTGCAATTTATTGCCACTTTTAACCCATATTTTACATTTTTTAACCCATTTAACCTAACTACTTTTTCTTTGTCTGACCAGTTTCACTACATTTTTGACACTTTAAAAGACACATATTATTCAAAATACATTTTTTTAGGCTTTTCTAACAAAAATACCCTGAGACCCTGGCCTGTCCACACTCCCCCCAAGAATCAGAACCCTCCCTGCTTGGAAGAAAGTTCCGCCCTCCTCTCCTGAGCTGAGAGGAGGATCAGGAGAGCCACATCCAGTAAGTCACATCCATTTCCTGATAGGGGCGTGGTCAAGGGCAGAGTCAGACAGCTCATTAACATTTAAAACTACACACACAGAAACTGCTCGTTCTGAGCAGGGCTGAAACAGAGGGGTTTTTAGACTCGCAAAAATCAAATACTGGAGTGTTTTTTCAGCAACAAATTTCACAGGCATATTTTGGGGACCTCTGATACCAATATAAACTTGTCTTAAAGGGGTAAACTATGTCCCCTTTAAACCCATGTTTGTTGCTTTGTTTCCTCTTTTAACACAGTTTTATCATTTCCCTTTTAAGCAGCTTTAAACCCATTTTGCCACTTTTTAACTGCTTTTCACCAATTGCTACCCATTTTTTGCAAACCTTTGATTTCTAACCTCTTTTTTGCCAATGTTTGAATGTTTTTTTTAACCTAACCTGATCTCTGTTTCTTCTACTTTATTCTCTGGCAACATGACATCTGTGCACAACATGGCTTCACTATAAGGTCTGACATAACATTACAATTGATTTAGCTCAATGTGCTGATCCATTAACCTTGCAAAGTAGATGAATACGCCCGTTTCCGTGTTTTCTCACTAGTGAATCCATCTTGCAAAGCTCCTGCCTGAACTGTTTGGGCCCGGTTAGAAAGTGACAGGACCAATCAGCGTCGAGGGGCAGTACTTTCAGGCGTGGCGGAGTTGTGATGTAAGCAAGCAGCAACTAGAAGCCGGTGCAATTATGGCAGAAGACATTAGCGTGGATGCTGCTAAAGCACCAGTTTTATCAGAACTTGACATGTCTTCGTGAAAAGAAGAACAAAGAATGGCATTGAGTTGTTTTCTTTTCAAAAACCACTAAAGTTGTGTACTGACATGTCTACAGTCACCATGATTCGTGTTATGCAGCTCTAATGTAGTTTACTCCTTTGGTAGGGGTGCAGCTCGCTGGCAGCTACATCACATGTTTCGTTGCTCTGATTGGCCTGTAAAAATGTGACAGGCAGAACGTTCATCCAATCCAAGTTATTTTTCAAAGGCTCTGCCTTTTCACATACGCTGTCTGAGTGACAGGTTACCGATCCATATTTTTATCATTACCAACAATAAGTTTGTCATATTTCAAGAAAAGGGGTTTCCAATGGAAAAAGGCTACATACTACAGCATAAATAAATACAAGATATATTTTGTTTCTTTAATGAGTGGTTATTGTTCTGGTTAAATATAAAACATAGTTATCAAAGCTTAAGTTATAATGAACCATGATTTTGTTGACCTCCACAGGGTCTTAAGTGTTTACAAAAAAGTTGAGTTATTTAGGGCAGCTTGGACCTGGTGGTTGGTCGGTAAATTTTGTCTGGTTTTAAATCATACATGCTTTTTCAGTCTCCTGAGCATGCACACAAACGAAGTGCACTCTGATGCATGTGGTATCATGCAGAGAAATTAAACCTGAGTGTGGCTGATGTGTGCCAGCATGGTAGGGAGCAGCTGTGTAATGTTTCTTTTTGGCACGCAAGGCTGGCTAGTAGGCCTTTTTACTCTTAATAAAAATGGGCCAGTCATGCCAAGGAGTTAAACAGAGAAACAGTTACACACATACAGGCAATAAAAAGAGATGTGTCCATGCTGGAAAGGAAATGACCCCAGCAGACTCTTTTTTATTTGCCCAGTCTGTCATCTCAACTAAAATGAATAAAATTTGTGAAGCTGAGAAAGTGGCCCTGCAGACAGGTAGAGCTGGTAGACAGGCAGACAGGAAATGAAGGCGTGAGTGACAGGCAGCAGATGGAAATCGAAGAGGGGAAACTGTGACCCTATCAATTGGATGTCTCCATCAAAAAACCCACACCGCCTCCCAACTCCACTTCTCCACTTTCCTCTCAAGCTCAACTCCACTTTCATCTGAGAGCAGATTCTTCATATGAAGGCAATGAAGAGCACTTCAAAGATGAGATGAATCAGCCATTAACCCTGCTCTATCTCCCCTCTCCAAGTCTTTCTCTCTCTCTGGCTGTCAATAGGGATCAACCAGCTCTGTGTCCTTGAAGTTGGGCTATAAACCCACACATGAAGACACACATAAGCATACACTTACATATACACATCCTGAAGTGGATTCTAGGCATAACACTGTGAGCTGAGAGCTTGGGAAGGCAAGTGATTAGAACTCTCATGTTAAATAATTAAATTATCAGCTTCAGTTTTATTTGGTTCAATTAACAGACTTGACTGTAACCCCATTTCACCTACGGAAATGATCTTTAGCACTTCAAGTACTATGTCTTCTATCAGTAGTTAAATTTTAAAAAATTGATGTCAGCCAATTCATTGTTTAGATTTGATTTGCTATGAAAATATTATTAAAATTTGACAGTGAGATTGATTTTAGTTGAATATCAAGATCTGTTGGCAGCCCAGAATAAGGATCTGACATCATTACAATGCTGGGTTATAACATCAGTTCAACCACAGGACTGGAGGTCAGCCTGATGTTGGAAACTGGCACTGGCTCAGCGTGTTGATCTGACGTCAGTGCAGTGTTGGTGTTTGGCCTCAACCCAACTTCAGCATATGATGTAAGTCCTTCATTAGGAAATAATGATCAGACTCTTTGGCGTCCGACCAATGATGTAATCTGACCTCAACCTAAAGTCATAATCTGATATCTGTCCAAACTGGGAACCTGTGTGGCTACATCTGGATCTGATATCAGTTCAACATTTGGATTTGACACCAGTTCAACATTTAGATCTGACATCAGCCCATAGTTGGGGGCAAATGTCAGACAGACACTGGAGTCAGTCAATCGTTGGTATCTTACATCAGCCCAGCTGATGTAAAAAGGTTTTTAATCTCATTGTGGTTTACCTGGTTAGATGAAAAAAAATCATATACATTTGGTAATGAAAAACATCACACATGTCAATGATTTTTTTTATTTGAAAGTAGCATTTCTGTGTTGTGGATAACATGTCCACTTAGTTTGTGATGCTGTTGTAGGACCTTTGAAATAATGTAGTGTTTAAGATTGCAAATTGAAGTTTTCGAGCCACCAAAGACTTGATAGATTCATGAACAAAAGTTAGAGAACTCATAATAAAGCATAATAAGCCAGGTGGCTCACATTTTCCCTGCAGATTTTGGCAGTAATCAATATTGCAAGAGGGTGAGCCACCTACTTCACCCCTAATAGACAAACACCAACTGTCAATGAGCCGAGGCAGGGTTCACAGAGAAAACCAAGGGTTGGGTGGATGTGTATCTGAATGTGTATGAGTGAGCTGGAGGGTGGAGCTAGACCCCGAGCACAGCATTGACATCAGGCAGAGGAACAGATGGTGTTTGAAGAGTATGCGTGTGCGTCGTGTCCTCAGGTGGCTGAGGGAAGTGATGTGAGGTGAGCTGATGATGATGTGTTGTTCTCATTACGCAGCCCGATGCTCATCTCCGCACAACCACTTCCCTCTGTCCTCTCTTTAAGCAAACAAATTAGAACCTATAAGACAAAAGCTGGACTAATTCTCTCCCAGCGTAGGTCACAGCGATTTTTCCCCCTACTTCATTTAACTATGTCGTCCTTTCTCCTCTTTCTTTTCCATTTCGTTCACTACCCATGGAACCTTCAACAATCTGTCTCAATTTGATCATTATCAGCTTTTATCACCATCTGACCTTGTCTGAGGTCAGCTACCGTGTAATGGAGCTTTCTGGTGAATACACACTCCTTTTTTGAATGAATCATGCTCAATAAATATCTTTGAACAAGGAAACAGACCAAGGCTCTCTGGGTAGATAGAGCTATGTGTGGCTCACAGAATAATGGAGTAAAGCCTAGGGTGCTTTCATTGGTCTGCATTCTGTTTTATAGAACAAGTTAGACATCAGTATGCAAAAACTCATATGTTGAAATGCAATGAGTGCAAAGCAGGCCCATCCTCATTTTAACAGACAAGATTCCTCATTCAGTTCAGAAAATTCTTAACAATCCCTACAGGATTCACTTTATCATTGTTTGGACTAATTTTTGTCAGTTATTTAGGAAAATAAGTGTTTTCTTCAAAATTGCTGTCACTTACTGCATGAAACAACCAAATCCAAATTCACACTCTGGTGAACTGCAGTATGCACACAGGAATTGGTCATACAGTCATGGTAGGTGGGCCAGTAGTGAAATAGTAGACCTAACCACAGAATGGCTAGGCCCCTGAGAGGCTGACTGAATCGGCCCTCCCTGGCTGTGATTCATTGGCAACGTCAATGCACGTGTGTTGGATGAGTAGCATTGGTGCCAGTGTCCTGGCTAACAGTTTCCTCATTTTGGAGCTGAGAGTGTGTCAAGCTATCATTGGGTTCTGATGTTGACTTTTAACCATTTTTTTCCATCAAGTTTCATCTTTTGGCACTTTTAACCCATTTTTGCCACTTGTCACCCGTTTCTTGCAACATTTAGCAATTATCAAATGGTTTTGTTCCGTGAGCCCATCCAACCTGTTATCATTACCTTCAAAAAAGATAATTCTGTTTGAAGTGTTAAATATCTTGAAAAGGCTATATTTTCAGCAATAAAAAAGCAATAAAGCAATAAAAAATAACATTCATTTTTTGTTGCTTTGATAAGAGTTATTAATATTAAGGTTAAAATAAAACATGGCTGTCACACCGTGATTTTGCTGACCTCCATGAGCCCCCCATTTGGCAGGACCTCAGACAACTCTCCTCTTCTCTGGAGGGGCAATGCTACCTGAATATTTTGTCATTCTTGTTTCAAGGTTCAAGGCTCAAAGTTGTCATTATTATCCCTCTAAAATGCCAATTTTGATTTGCAGTCAGCATCAAAACGTACATCATCTAGTCAACAATAAATACACAACATGCAAAAAGACACTAATGCGAGTAAAGTCCAATCTGCATCAAATCCAATGGGTTAAAAAAACAGATATGAAAATCCTTATTAGTCACTGGAAAAGCCAATAAGGAGAAATTAGCTATAAGCCTCTTTCTCCGCATGTTGGCATCTGAATCTGCAGCCAGACGAAAACAACTTAAACAGTGTAAACAAAGGATGACTGTGATCAGCTGGGATTGACTGGGCCATCTTTAAAGTCCTTAATTTGTACAGGTGTGTTAGGTCACTAAAGGTTGAACCCTGTGATTTCTCCACACACTTTAACACTACCCCATAGTCTGTTGTTATCCCTAATGCTAAATAACCTTTACCAAGGCTTCAAACCAGATTCAGTAAAACATTTTCATTCAAGTTTCAGGAGTTTTAAATCAATGTAAACTATTATTGTAAAATAAGCAATACCCCACACAGCAAAACTGTGGTGTTAATTTAACTCCCATAGTGTTGATTTAACTCTTTCCCTGGATTTGTGTAATTCTCATGGGTTTAAAGTTAAATAAATACTTCAGAACGTGTTCACATGTTAACTTCTTCATAATGGTTATTTTTAACACTCAGAGCGTTATGTACTTTTAATACAATATGTTAGTTCTTTTTGCTTTGTGGGTTCATTTGAATATTTACAGCATTTAGTATTATAACACACTGATATCCACTTCTTACACTTCATTGATTTTCACCCTCATGTTGAATAACTGTGACAAGGTGGGGTGTCCTCTGGCATTAACATAGTAGACAGCTAGACTCAGAGCCAGATAATGCTGCTCTGTAAAGACTTAATTTCAACAGAGGGGAAGTCACTAACTCAGTGGATAACGTTACTCATGCTGCAAAAGCAACTAACATCAAAACAACAATAATCCACCAGAAACATGAGCACAGAAATGCCAACAGGCAACATCTAAACACATATAAACAAATGTAAACACATCTAATGCAAAACACATCAACACACTCTGCCCAAGGGCATGATTGTGGGTGAACTCACAAGCTTAAATATTTTCTCAAGCAACTGTTCTTTTTATATGCCTTTAATTTGAAATTTGATGTTGTCAGATCTAAGGGTACTTTACTTCCTGTTTGTAAAACGTGTTTTTTTTTTTGTTTTTTTTTAAAGAAGAACATAGGGAACTTCTTACAATGGCATTGGCTTTACTTCAGAAAAAAAGAGTTTATATGGTTTTACAAAAAATATCAAAAATTGCTTATATGAGGCAGGCAGAAGGCCTAGCAGTCTAAGGCGCTACCCATGTACGTGGGCGGCCCGGGTTCAAATCTGGCCTGCGGCCCTTTGCCATATGTGTCTCCCATTTCCAACTCAATCCACTGTCTTCCCCTATTGATTAAAGGAATGAAAAAAATGCTTATATGAACTGTGAATGTATTTAATAATTTTTTGATATTACAAAGTCCATTTCACTTTAGACTGTTGTCTGTATTTTGTGTTAGCAGACAGATAAGAAGGTGAGCAGAATCAAGCTGGAGCCCTGCTACTATAGGTTAACTTCTGTGCATTAAATAGCAAGCCATTAATAAGATTTCAAAAATTTGATGCATTATTCCTGGACCTTAATCCTGTTAAGGCCAACAGCCCTACTTAGAGTTAATGCACACTGCAGCTGAAGGCAGGCTGAGGTCACTCTGAAAAATTCTTAGAGACAAAGTGACATTTTTCCAAAAAGTGAAAGTGTCGACACTGTTTGTAAGTGCTGATCCAATCTTTTATATACCTCCCTTCCTATTTATTTATCCGCCTTTCCTTTACCCCTCTCTTGTTTTTTTTCTTACTTTCTCTAATTGTTTAATTTTCTCTGTCTTGTTCTCTCCCTTTCCATCAATTGCCTTTTTCTCAATGTCCTTTTCTGTCTTTTTGTCCCCAAACCTCCATTACAAGTTTCTTTTCCCTGCTGGGGTGTTTTCCACTTCACTACCCAGAAGGCACCTCTCAATCAGAGTCAATAAAACACAGTGCTGGATGACGCTGTTCTTGTTTTCTGTTGAAGCTTAACTTTAAAAACTTATCAGCAAAAGAACCTACTCTTAGATCATCTCTTCATCCAGAATTACCTTGTAACTGTACGACTTTATTTCCCTTCTTACTTCCTTTCTTCTTTCCTTACACCCTTCATAATTTTACATCTTTTCTCCTTCCTTTTGTTGTCCCTGCTCCTCCTCCTCCTCCTCTCATCATAGCACTAATCTCTCTGCAGTCCCTCTGCTGTTTGTCCCCGTGGGTTCTAGGTCCCTGAGGGAGGGAAGGAGTCGAGCTCAGGTGGGTACATCATGTCCTTCCAGCATCTCTTGCTAAGCTTACACACATACAAGCACACATACCTCAGCCTGCTCCTGAATAGGCCAAGTCTGAGTTAATGGGATGAGTTCTAATTAATTTTGCTGCATCTGGGGAGGCAAGTGGATAACACCAGAAGAGGGGAAGGGAAAAAAGAGGGAAATAGTCAAGGTAAAGTTTGAAAGTGGAAGACTGAGCCAGAGAGAGAGGATAAAATAAAAGATGAATAAAAAGGTAAAGGAAAGAGACAGGGAAAGAGGTGTAGAAAACAAGGAAAGAAGGATAATTCAAGACAGAGGGGAACATTAAAATTCCCTCAGATAGAAGAAGTAGGAAGAAAGTATGAGAAGTAATATTTCTTATTGCTGTTGTTCTGACCTTGAAAAAAAGATTGTTGGTGGGATATGAACATTAAACACAAGGTGGGGGGATCCTTGTAGATGATGTGAGGCTGGAAGCTTCCCAATAAAAATACAGAAGGAACACATCTGTATGACTAGATTATGAATGAAAAGTGCAAATAAACTGTAGCTGAAAGGGTAAATTTACAACCCCAGTTCCAAAATAGTTGGGACACAGTTTAAAATGGAAATAAGAATGATGCAATGATTTGCAAA
This sequence comes from Cheilinus undulatus, assembly GCF_018320785.1. Taxonomy (NCBI): domain Eukaryota; kingdom Metazoa; phylum Chordata; class Actinopteri; order Labriformes; family Labridae; genus Cheilinus; species Cheilinus undulatus. The sequence continues at coordinate 14,868,296 of NC_054880.1, read as the reverse complement.
TCTCACTAACTCATATTCTATCTATAATAGAAGATGAGCAATGTATCAGATGTTGAAATATTTTACCATTTCATGAAAAATACTAGCTCAGATAGCAGCACAGATTAAAAACCATAGCAAGGGTCCTGTTTACCATTATGTAGCATCTCCTCTTCTGTGAAACAATAGTCTGCAAATATCTGAGAAGTGAAGAGATTAGTTCTCCAATTCTGGTCTTATTGTTGATGCTAGCTGCTCAACAGTCTTGGGTCTTCTTTGCCAGAATTTTTGTTTTAGGATACACCAAATGTTTCTACTGGTGAAAGGTCAGGACAGCAAGCAGAACAGCTCTATGGCATGTGCGGTTCAGCATTGTCTTGCTGAAATATGCAAGGGCTTCCTTTAAAGAGACATTAGCTGCATTTCCATTACCTTTAGAAATGTGCAAAAACTAAACAGCGCATAAAAAACTGGTAATGGAAACACCAAAATTTCAAAAAACCTGCAGCGGATACTCACGAGATGAGATTTTAGGAGAATTACGAGGCTCATGCCCAAAACGCTTGTCAATGGAAACACATTCAAAGCGACATTGTACTCTGTGAAATTTTAGAAATATTGCTTTTGTTTTGCGAAAAACTGTAATGGAAACCCAGCTATTGTCTGTATGGGAGCATATGTTGCTTTCAAACAGTGGTCCTTAATTGGTATGTTGAGGCTTACTAGTGTGCCTTGATTCAAGTCCAGGTATGCTGTGGAAATCTGTACAACCACATATTATGACTACTGCTGAACAACATCTCAGTTACTGTAACATGGTTAAAGAGGCTATTATGTAGGAATATGGATATGGTGTGCCTTGGAATGTAGCCTGATCTTCAGTGTTCCATGGGAAAAAAGTTCAAAACCTCTGCTCTAAAGCCTTTATACACTTTCCAGCATTGATAGTGCCTTTCCAGATGTGTAAGCTGCCCACTCCATTGGCACTAATGCAAACCCCATACCATCAGAGATTCAGGCTTTTGAACTGTGCACTGATAACAAGCTGCATGGTCCCTGTCCTCTTAAGTCAACAGGTTTCCAAAAAAATTCAAATTTTGATTCATCTGACCACAGAACATTTTGTGAATGAACTTTAGCCGGGAAAAGATATCACTATTTCTAAATTGCATGACACAGCTTTAACTTGCATTTGTGGATGGCTCAGTGAACTGTATGGACAGACGATGATTTCTAGAAGTGTTCCTGAGCACATGCAGTGATTTCTAGTACAAAATCTTGTCTCTTCTCTATGTAGTAGCACCTGAGTGGTCAAAGATCGCAAACATCCAATCTTGGCCATCGCCTTGAAAACAAGCCAGAGACTTCTCCAGGATCTCTGAATCTTTTAATGTCAGCAACACTTTTCAAAAAAGTAAGGACAGGGCAATGATTACGATTGTGTAGCATCTCCTCTTCTTACAACAGTCTGTAAACATCTGAGAAGTGAGTAGAACAGTTGCTGGAGTTTTGGGAGAAGAATGGTGTCCCAATCTTGTTTATTGAAGGATTCAAGCTGCTCAACAGCCCTGGGTCTTCTTTGGCATTTTTTTATGTTTATAATGATATTATGCACTGTTGTTTGTGGAATATTCAAAGCCAGTTTTATGTTGAGGAACATTTTCTGAAATTTGCCCATGATTCTTCAACATAGTTTTTCACAGACTGGTAAACCTCTGCCCATCTACACTTCTGTAGGAGTGTGCCTTTCTAAAATGCTGCTTTTATACCCAGTAATGTTACTGACCTGCTGCCAGTTAACCTAATTAGTTTCAAAATGCTCCTCCACCTTTCTTGCATAAGTGCTGCTTATTTTTCAAGTCTCTAGTTGCCCATTCCCTGTTTGTTTTTGTAGATGTTTTGCTTTCATCAAATTTAAAATGAGCTAATATTTTTTATTGGTAAAAATGGTAAAATGTTTCACTTTCAACATCTGAGATGCAACATATGAGATTTGGAAATCATTGCATTTTATGTTAATTTGAATTTAACTTAGTCACCCAACTTCTTTGGAACTGGGGTTTTATGATTGTACCTGTATCTCTCTGTTTGTAAACTGTGAAAGGCCTCACATGTCCCTAAAGGCTGCAGGACACATGTGTGTGTTCCATCTGCAGCCTCTAATCTGAAAAGTGATGCACCATTATGCAAAATGATCCATTGTGGCTACCTTGATTAAATCATGCACAGCCGTCAAGCTGCTGCAAAAAATATCCACACAACTCTCTGGCGGTCTCTCTGCACAGTCTTTAAACTCGACCTGAGTCACAGTGTGGACGCAGAGTTCAAAGAGTTCACGATGAAAAATCATTTTGATTCCTGTCTTCTTTCCATGAGGTGAGACTGAGGCAGAAATGAGATGTGACTGTGACAAGCATACCTACATCAGATATGCTCATGTTAAGGATTTTAACTCATTGCTTCAAACTTCTGAAAAAAAAAAGACATAACAAACAACCTATCCCTGAAGAGGAGATTTGCCTCAAACAAGAACAATATGTCTCAGCTATTACAAAGAGAAAACGAATCAGACATATCTTGCTATAAAGTCTTTATCTATGGTTATACATGATATTCTTTTTATTGTTTTATTACTTGTTGTGCTACTTTGTTATAAAACCAATTTTGGTGCTGGCATCTCTGTATAATGTTTTAGTCAAGCCCATGCTGAACAAATCATTCACTGTGCTTCCTGAGATTTTTTACTTTAAAGTTTTGAAACTTTTCTTCAGGTTTCTTTTTTTGAGAGGAAACTGCTAGATAGCAAACTGCCTACACTCACACAATGCTGATGCTTGAACTGAGAGACATGTCATTTAGTTTCAACATTAATCAATGCTGTATTACTGAAAGGTTTTAAAACAACTGATCATCCATCCTGTATATATAGGGCTAAGGCTTAACAGGCTCGCTCACAGTGCTGTTCCAGGATATCTTTGCCCCTGTGATGGTTTTACTTCACTATAAAAGTTGCAGAGCAATAAAGAGTGAACATGGTGATCCCCCTCTGTGCTAGCTTTAGAGGTACAGTCTTTATAGTGGTGAGAATGGGATCAGATTGAAAGGGATGGGTGAGGCCAGCATTAGAGGGCAGTTCTGTGTCTGTGTGCAAGTCTGACTGTGTGAACAAGTGGAGCCCATGCTCTCCAATTTCCCACATCACCTAAACACCCCGTGGGTCAACAGACAGGTGGATCTTCAGCGAGTGTATTCCTTCTATTGTCAGCAGCTTTTCCCAGTGTATGTTAATGCTGTGGCCACATTAACAACATGGACAATCTGCTACTGTTCATGTTATAGCAGCAGGTAGATGCCGCAGTGCATGGGACCCTAAACAAAGTCTGAGCTAGACGCATGAAAATCAGTATACATACATAAGTATGTATCATGTCCAGACAAACAAAAAAACACATTTACTGTCTGATGAAAAAATATGTATAGGAAGTGAGGTCATTAAGTTTGGCACATTTCTCACATTTTAACAAACTAGTCTGAGGGATTTATCAGATTGACTTCAAATTTTGTGTTGATTCTAGACTAGATTGAGATCTAAAGTTTTCAAAAGCTTGATTTTACCCCAGAGGTTTGCCCCAGTGTTTAAATTCTGATTTTTTTTCCCTCTTCCATCACTTCAAACAATCAGCCCCCACAGACCATTCAACGTAGGTATATGATGTTTGATCTGCATATTCATCTTTACTAGATCTGCAAAAAAGCCTCTTGGACCAATACCAAAATCTCAACAGGAAGTCCACCAGTATCACCTCAAATTCAAAATAAGGCTATTTTTATGATACTACATGACTTTAACATTCAAAGACTCTCGCATGATTATTCTGTGTTCTTCAAAATTATCCGGCAACACAACTGTATCAGACTCCACACACCCACATGCCAACATCTTATAAAAGCCCCCCCCCCCCCCCCGGCAACACAAAGTGACACAAGTGGGCCATTTGGGTATTCCTTTAATAAAGCTGAGCCTCTCAAGCTTACATTTTGAAATAAAGGCCTCAATATTTTACAAGACTGACAAGTTTCATTGAAGGATGCTTCACAGGCGATGGCGAGAATTTCCATTTCCTCCCATTTGACAGGAAGTCACAGTAACTCTCATCGGAAACATACGACTGGCTTCAAATTTCTCATATGTGATTAGGGTCTGTTTGTTTACAAATTCAAATGTTCATCTCATGGTTTTGCTGTGGTGCTACCTACTGTAAGCCAGTTACGCTTCTCAACATAAAATGTGAAATCTCCTTTGATTTTACGTGATACATCTCAGCCCTGGTCTGCAACCTCCTGTTCACAGCTGATACTACATCATACACAAAATGCAACATGCTCATGCTTTTGGATTAATTGACAGTTCTGGGAGGTTTAACATGGTCCGTCTTTGGTGCTGCAGCAACCTGTATGGGTTGCTAATACCTAACTATTACAGTACGCCCATGGTTACAACACAATATGTAGCAGGGTGCTTGCAGCCCTTGTTTTTTGGGGGAGTGTGTGTGTGTGTGTTTCTGCTTTTTTCAACAGTGTTTATCAACAGTCTGATGTATAAAGATGCTCACATAACATTACTTCCTTTTTGAAATGCTTCAGTTGATATCTTTTATTGACATTATATTATAGCAGGTGAGCTGCATGTGTAAAGGCTTATTGTTGAAGAGGTAGGATACCCTAGCCATCACCCTCAAGTGTAGGAGTACAGGGTGATATTGGCAGCAAAGACCAGCGATAAATGATGAAACAACAGCATAATTTGAAAAAAAAAAAAAGCCATCACACTTTAAATAGTGTATATGGGAGGGATGACTTGTGGATACTGCTCTCGTGCATGCAGATGGTGATCATATCTATTAAAAGGTAAACAAAGAAAAGAAAATGGATGGCAAATATACTTAGGTGGCTGTAAATATACCTGGGTGGCCTACCTAAGTATAGTTAATGTGGAGGAAGTACTGTGTTCACAGGGCTGACCATGTAGACTAAATGTAAGTTTGAAGCAATTTGTGACTTAATGGACCTTTAGTTCACCTTTAAGGGACCAGATGGCCTAGTGGTTAGGTCGTGCCCCATGTACGCAGTTGGCCTGGGTTCAAGTCAGGCCTGTGGCTTTTTCATCGCAGGTCATTCCTTACTCTCTCATCCCTGTTTCTGGCTCTTTCCACTGTCCTATCTCTCTGATAAAGGCAAAAGCATCAATACAAATCTTTCATAAATGCACCTTTTTTTCCTCCTCCATTTGCACATTAGCCCCTATCAGAGGACTGTAGTGTGTGATGGTAGAAAAATAACTTTAAGATACCAAATCAAAAAAAAAAAAAGTTTTAGATTAAATATTAAATATTAAATATACATAAATAAATAGAATTAATGTGGTGTAGTCTGATTTTTGATTAAAACAGTTGCGATAAAGGGTGCTGGTTTGGCCCGATGGTATGAGTAGGCGCCCATGTGCGGAGGCTGGAGTCCTTGGCACGCTGGTTGTGGGATCGGTTCCTGGTCTTGGCGCTGTTTGGTGCATGTCTTACCCCCGCTCTCTCTCCCCAATGTTCCATTCTCTCCTAAGCTGTTCTGTCTAGATAAAGGCAAAAAACGCCTCAAAAATTATCTTAAAAAGGAAAAAAAAACAACAATCACAATACATATTTCAGAAATATCAATGTCAGTCATTTCCAGTATGGTCCAGCCCTGACTCAAGATGTAATGACGGCAGAGTTTCAGTGCTTTCTCAGAAATACACTGTAAAAACAGCTAATGACATACAGAGAGCAAGCAATGCTTGGATTCAGATTATGTGGTTATCTCAACATGAGTCATGCTTTCTACAACTAGGAATACTCAAAATGGGCCAAAGGCTTATAGCCTGTGGGTCCAACATCACAAGAGCAGCAACATGTTTTAATGAGCTGGGCTCTCTGGAAAGGGCCCTGAATTTGTCATTCAACTCTAGCACTGTGAAAAGTTTAACAATCAGTTTTTTAGAAATAGCTTAAAGGCCTTTGTTGGGCCTAATTTAAAATGTATGTGACTGTTTTACAAGATGTTTTACACTCTTCTACAAGCTAAAAGTGTACTATCTTACTATATTTCATAAGTATCCCCGTAGTTCTTCAAAGTGCCTCCAAGGAAACTCATAGCTCCATCAACAGAAAAAAAGATACTGGTATGAATAAAGTCTTATAAACGGATGTAAAAACTGGGTGCTAAAAACATTATTCAAAAAATACAAAGCATGCTTTAAACTTGTAATGAAATTCAAAAACTTTATGAGAGACTCACATGACAGTGATTGTGTTTACAGCACACACAGTCAAAGCACTCTTTAGGATGTTGTGTATCAGGACGTCAGAGAAGCTATACAGTGTGTGTCCTACAGCAGAGTGTTGACAGAAAGCACCCTGAAACTATGAGACAAATTTACTTTAGGCCACAGCTCCATGAATTAAACATGCAGCGCTGTGGCCTTGGCTTGAACTTTTATGATTCATGTTTATTTGCATGCATTTTATTTGTGAATAAGTGAGAAAATATTGACCCCCCCAATACAAGGTTATCTTTTAATTGCTTGATAGCAGTGGTTACATAAGATGAAACAGCATGCAGGCAGAGAATAAATTAACTTTTAATTAGAAAACATCATATTCCAATTCAGACGCCTTGTTTGCATGTTGTTGTTGTTGTCTGTTTATTGAAGTGAAAGACGTGAATGAAATTAAATGATAGTATTGGTCAGAACTGGAGTGTTTTGACACAGATGCCTGCATAGATCCCATTATGGCTCATTAATCCACAGTGTGTCCAACAAGTGAGACTGAAGTTTTCTGTGAGAACACGGTTAAACTTTCAAACAATTAGATATTAGTCTTTGTTGTTGTGAAAAAGTGTCATTTTGCTCAGACAACACAATTCAGAAGGAAATCTATGTACTGCAAGCTTGCACTCTGTATCAGCATGCTCCTGAATGTAAGCACTATTACTTTTACTTTGCCAGGAAAAAAGTGATAATGGTGCATCACTATTTTAGGTAAGGATTAATCAAGTACAGGTACAACCAAAAAATAGAAAATGATGTAAAAGTCTATTTGATTCCTGTGATTTTTTTCAAGTTAAACTTCCATATATTCTAGATTCATCATTATGATGCGAAATATTTCATGACCTTTTAGTTTTTTTTAAATGTTGATGATTACGGCTTACAGCTAAAAAATTAAAATTAAAAATCAACAATTTCAAACTATTAGAATATCACAAAACAGAAAAAAAGGGATTTATAACAGAGAAATGTTGACCTTCTAGAAATCTATGCTTATTCATTCACTCAGTGATTGGTTAGTTTTCCAAGTACACAAACTTGACTGCATCTATGCGATGTGGTATGGGGTCAGTCTGTGGCACTTATTAAACCCAGGTTGCTCTGATAGCAGCCTTCAGCTCATCTGTATTGTTGAGTCTGGCGTCCTTTATCTTCTTCGTGACATTTCCCAGAGACTCTCTATGGGGTTCAGGTCAGACCAGTTGGCTGGCCAGTCAAGCACAGTAATAACATGGTCAGCAAACCACGTTCTGGTAGTTTCGGCTTCACTCTGGGCAGGTGCCAAGTCCTGCTGGAAAAGGACATTTAGAATCCCCAATAAGTTTCTTAGCAGATGGAAGCATGGGAGCTCTAAAATCTGCTGGTAGATGGCTGACAGTGTTGACAGATGACATGGCTCCCCAAACCATCACTGACTGTGTAAATCAAAAACACTGGACTTCAAGCGTCTTGGATTCTGTACCTCTCTGATCTCCAGACTCTGGGACCTTCATTTACAAATGAAACACAAAAATGTACTTTCATCTGAAAACAGGACTTTGGACCACTGAGCAATGGTCCACTACTTTTTCTCCTTAGCCCACGTGAGAGGCTAATAATGTCTGTGGTGTGACACTAAGAACACAACATTTGTAGTCTACTTCCTGAACCCATCTCTGTGTGGTGGCTCTTGATCCACTGCCTTCAGCCTCAGTCCACTCCTTGTGAGGCTCTTGAATCTGCTTTGTTTGACAGTCCTCTAAAGGCTACACATCCATGTTTCTTAGCACCTTTTCTTACCACACATTTCCCTTCCAGTCAACTTTCCATTTGATACAGCCTCTGAGAACAGCCTGCCCTCTCAGCAGTGACCTTATGTGGCTTACCACAGGATGTCAATGATTGTCTTCTTGGACAAAGGTCAAGTCAGCAGTCATCCCCATAATTGTGGTTATGTGGTTAAACTTCTCTACAATATTCCAACTTACTGAGATTGTTGATTTTTTTATTTTCATGAGCTGTAAGCCATAATCATCAGGACTAAAACAGGAAAGTTTTAAAATGTTTCACTTTGTATGAGATGAGTTTCAAATGTATGGAAAAGTAACTTTCTTAAGAAAATCACAAGGAAAAAATGAACTTTTACATGAAATTCTACATTTTAATTTAGATGCATCTGTGTAAGATTTTTACCAGAGGCTTAATCACCTTCAAAGGCCTCCTCCACTTTGTAAACGAACAGAGAATGAAGCATAATTGAGTTCTATATGAGGTTTACACATAGACTTTACAAAACCAGACTATTACCATATTGGAAATTCAATACAGACCAGTGAGTGGTGCCATTATCTACACTTTCAGCATTAGGAAATCAGAATGAATCCGCATTGACAAGTTTTTTTTTGTAACCAGGTTGTAAAGATCTTTATTTGGCAATGTGCTTAACCAAGAAACAACTAAACAAAGACAGTTTCCTACTCCAGTAGAAAGTGGACAGAAATGTGATTTAACTTCAGCTCTGAAAGCATGGACAAGCTTTTATGATTGGTTATCGTACTAGAGAATTATCCTAATTCAAGAGAGAGGAAAAAGGAAGAAAATGGTCACAGGCCCAGCTGCGTAGTAATTTCTCCGGTATTCTAACCTTACAGAAAACACATTGATATGACTTATTCTATACCTTTGGCTTGGCTTCATATGTTATTGCATCAATCTGAAAACTAATTTCATTGAAATATACGAGGGGATTAACCAGGGATCCACCACGTTTTATGGTGACCCCAGGATGATATCACAATGAATATAAAATCCATACAGCCCTGCTTGCTTAATCCATCATGTCTAATAGGAATTTGATCTTTGTAGGTCAGGCACAAATTGTGTGTATTGATCAGAGGCTCACTTTATATGACATTGCAGTTAAAACTTTTTTAATCTGACACTTGCATGTGATGAAGCTGTGACAGAGGGATGATGTGTAGAACTATTAAAGCAGATGAGAAAAAGCTTCAGTTTAAATGATATCCCCAACAACACTGTACAGCACAAAAGGCCTTGTTTTCAGGTCAAAGCAGAGAATTGTAAAAGATCTCATATAACAAAACATTTAATTGTGCCAGGACACAAACTGATAACTGACAGCAAGCTTGGCATGATTTTTAGCAAAGAGGTTATGTGATCGGGTGGGTTTGTTCGTTGGTTAGTTTGTTGGTTTGTTAGCAACATAACACAAAAAGTTGTGGACAGATTTTGATGAAATTTTCAGGAAATGTCAGAAATGGCATAAGGAAGAACTGATTAGATTTTGGGAGTGATCCGGATCACCGTCTGGATCCAGGATACTTTTAAAGGATTCTCTACTGTTGGGAGATAGGGCTAATGGCGTAGGTCTGCACTGTTACCACTTTACACCAGGAGATGGCGGACTAGGGTCACTTCAATCCCAGCAGCAGTTTTTGGGTGTGTTTCTATTCAAAGTTTTGGAGTTTATAGAGTTTGAAAGACGCACGCCTGGTCGAGGAGACGAGTCAGAGCGTAACAGAGAGAAAGACAGCAAATTGTAGCGAGAATACTCACAATGATGGGAGGAATAGAGGAATATTCACCCTTTGCCATGACTTCCAGTCATCCAGTGAGACCATAGGTGAGACTGTCAGTGCATCTGTTGGCACCTGTAGCAAAACCAATGCTTCGCCTCACCGTGTTTCCACCCTACAGGGGAGAGAGTAATCGGCGAATGCCGTGGTGGGGGACACATGGGGATGGATCCAGGAATTTTTTAAAGGATTCTTCACTATTGGGAGATGGGGCTAATGGTGGAGGTCTGTGCTCTCCTAGTGCTTTTCTAGTTTAGTAATGTGAACTTCACATAGCGACCTTAACCATCAGTATGTGAATAGGTAACTGACATACATCCTGTAAACTTTAAGTCAAACAATTGTAGGAGGCAAGGAAGCACAAATAAGAACAGTGACACACATTCAGTTCGCTTTTGTGATTCAGTTCAATGTCAGCCTGATTTAATCTCTCATTATAAAGAATCTGTAATGCCAAACTAATATCAACTACATTTATTTACATACAGTTTAATTTTATGTCAACAAGACATGCAATTATGGTCTTGATCATTAACATTTAAACGGGACATAGTTTATAAATCCTACGTGTATTTGACTCCAGGTCTCATCAAAAAATGGTTAAAAATTACTCTCATACCAATAAAAAAAATTGTTTAAAACTGAAAATGTATTCCTAACTTGGACACAGGCTGTCCTATGACATGAGAGATCGGCATTTTTGGTCTTCGTGCAGCGCTCACACACATAATTACGCACGGAGATGCACCACTTCATGACGCGCGCAGGGATATCAAGGGGATTCAGAGAGAACAGATATGCATAAGAACGTCTGTTGTGGCTCAGACATGTACTTAAAAGTCAAGTTTTCACTCAGTAGGTGAGGTGAGGACTCTCTTTCTGGACTCTGCACTCATCCTAGGTCGGGTGAAATAATCTGAGGGTCTGATCAGATATTGTGGACAACAGGTTGCAATTTTAAAGCCATAAACAGTCATGCTGAATGAATGTTTCTAATGAACATTGCAGTCTTGTAAATTTAGCATCAGTGGGTCTTAAAAACGTTAAAAATGCGGAAAGAAAATGCCACCTGATACAAGAACAGCATGACTGACCTGTTTAGATTACTTGCAAATAAGTCCTCCGTCTAAAGTGTAGCTAATGAGGGTATATACAGTGCTTAACAAATTTATTAGACCACCACCCAAAGTAAGGTTTATGTCACAGCTGCCCTAAATTAACAGCACTGGTAATTAACAAAATCATTTTTTATGTTTCTGTAATAGTTAATACACCAATATGTAGAAGCTCTTTAACCCAAATGATATTTTTAATGCTAAAACATAATTATTGTTGTCATCAACGAATTTTCAAATTCACTGATTTACAAAAAAAAAACTGAAAAATAGTAAAGCACATTATTATTTCTTGATTAATATGTCAAATGATAGTTATTTACTTGCATTCCTGAACAGAAAAATGAATTTTAGTGGTTGAATGTTATGCTTGATTAATTTCTGACTTTTCAGAGAAGCCCAGTGAGCTGGCTCAAATGTGGGTATAAAAAGGTGAATTCAGTTTGAAATTCCTCATTCCTGTTCAAAATGGTAAAACGTGGAGAGCTCATTGAAAATGAAAGAGTCCGCATTAAAGCACTTCATGATGCAGCTGTGGCATAAACCTTACTTTGGATGGTGGCCCCCAGGACAAACTAATTGAGGACCCCTGCACTAATGGAAAATCAGACAAGAATGGGACAAAATTCCTCTTCCAAAACTCCAGAAACTGGTCTCCTCACTTCCCCGGTGTTTAAAAACTGTTGTTAAAAGAAGACAGGATGCTACACAATGGTAAACATGGCCCTGTCTCTACTTTCTTGAGATATGTTGCTGCCATCAAATACAAAATAAGTTATAGTATTTTTCATTAAACAATAAAATGTCTCAGTATTTCCAAATGATCAGAGCTGAAGAAAACAGCTTTAGTGATCTGATTACAAAAAGACTGCTCTTGAAACACTCAGTACACACTCGAAGATTTGAAGGCCACATGCTTTTAGCTCATTCGTACACCAATGCAGCCATATCAAAGTGACAAGCAAGGAGAGATGCCACAACAATGGCCAACCTCAGAGCATTCATATTTTGAGTTGACAGGAAAACAGTTGGACAAGGTACTTGACCATTCACATGAGGGAGGCAATCAAATTAGCAGGAATGTTTTGATGATTTTGGCATTGAGACTTCATGAGGGGCCACGAAAAGCGTTAAAAAATAAGCTCTCATTTATTCAAATGCATTTTGTTAACCTTTAGGATTTGGGTTAGGGTTAGGGTGAGGCTGTAAGAAACTCTAAGACAGCCAGAAAACACATCTAAGGTTAGGGTTAGGTAAAAAGAAAAATGGAGAAAAAGATAAAGTAATTTGACTAGGATTAGGGTTAGGCATTTAGTAGGGATGGTTAGGGTTAAGGTTAGCTCCATGGGGAGGCTGTACAGAAAAGGTTACCACCATAATTGATTGGTCTGTCCATACAGCACATGCTGGAAGCTGAAGGAATGAAAGAAGGGAGGTCCAGTTAAGGACCTTGAAGGTGTTCTCTCTCTCTCTAATTTCTTGGAGGTGATTAGCCATTTCCCTCTGCTCCCATACATCCATACATCATATGGATTGGGTTTGTGAGACAGAGACAGACCAAGTGGCACACACACTGGTGAGGAGAGAAGGGCACTTGTGTAAGTGTGGATGTGGACTGTGGTACGGCAGGCCACTGACTTCTATCTCCAGGGTCATTGGCTGGTAATTAGTTTTGCTCTAATGGCTGCCTGGTGAGGTCAGGGGATTCCTGTAATCCCTCCTCTATCTGTTCACCTCCTGCTCGCCTCTTACTACTAATCTCTCTAACCTATCTCCTCCTGTTTGCCCCCCACCACCCACCCTAACGTCTCTCCTTCAAGAAAAGACACTATTTTCTTATTCTTTCAGTCTCTCTTGTTTGCCACTACTCTTCTCTGGTGTCATTACATTTCTGTCTTTTCCAACTTTCTCCTTTGTTTCCTCCACAAGGAATTAATAAAAATACCTCCCACACACATTAAATGCAACTCCAATTCCCCACCTCTCTTTGTTTTTTCCTTTTTATCTCCTTCCCTTTCTCACTTGGCCAGTTTTACGCTACAGATCATAGCTGAGAACCCGCAGAGTTGTTCTGTGAGTTTATTATTATTCGACTGGGATTTTTGAATTCACATTCTCTCCGCTGACGGCTCAGGCTGCGAAACATTATCAGAGAGAATGGACCATCTGTGCGAGTATCACAAGCTACTATCACCATTCCCTTTCCCACTTAAAGCTAACAGATGGAATTGCAGTTATGTATACAGGCAGCTCCCTCACTGTACCCGTATTTTTCCCCTAGAGGACACGGTCACATGCAGAGACAGAATATGCTTGCATGTCAGAGGTGGATTCAATCTCTCGTTTTTATTCATATAGACTTCAGAGAAAGTACAGGAGCCATTTCACTCAAAACTACTACTTCTACAAGGGGTTAAGGCTTCAACAGTCTCCGCTAAGCAACAATAATTTGGGTGCAATTCATGGGTATGCGGTTCCTCTTGCCATCATTTTTGTTGGCTGCAGGTCAAATACAAAAGTCTAAGTGTTGAGGTAAAAATTGAAAAGTGAAAGTTTTTGTAGCGGACAGGGTTACACAAGTTTCAGCAACATTTCACTGCTTCTACGCTAGAGAAATGGAGGGAAGACTTCGTTAAAAAAGGATGACACATTCATTGTTGTCACAAAGTAATCATAGAAAGTAGAGGTTTAGTTTACGAGCTGCAGAGTTCATTTTCCTCTACATTTAACTTTTTCAGTTAGGTGCTGCATGGTCGTTGTCCCATCTACTGACTGGCCATCACAATATGGTGGATGGGAGACTTCAGATACACTCAGAAGCTGAACAAAGACGTACTGGAAGCACCCTTTGGTAATCCTTTGGGTCAACAGGAATTACTTTTTGGCTGCTGAGAGCTCTGCTGGTTTGCAGGAAACACCTCTTTTAGGAGTGGCAATATTCGCCTCACCCAACTTTCCAAAAGTTACTGTAAGATGCAGGATATCAGTCCCAGTAGTATATGCAGGGGTTTCCAAAAAGGTATAAATGTTTAAATTGTGTTCCTGCACAACTATTTTCATTGTGTCCAGTTACAAAACATACAGTATCTATTCAGCTATTTTAAGACAGATTTTTAGCCAACTTAGACACCAATTTTGAGTTTCACAATCACTTGGAAGTTGTGCTGACTTTCAGACTGATCGTGTGTCATTTGTTGTGCAGTGTACAGGCTGACAATGGCCCGACCAGCTGCTCCAGACTGGTCAGATGGATTTCTGGTAGGTTTGATATTTTGGTCGTCTAATAGCACACATTCACACCGTGAGGGCAGAACCATGAGCAGAATCCCCAAATATCAGGCCATACAGTGATAGTACATAAATCATGTGTGGTGTTCATGTGTCATAAACGATTCAGTTGTACAGTGTGAGATGACTTTGATGACTTGTGTAGAGTCGACCTGAAATCTAGTGTACACCTGGCTTTGGTATTATCTAGTTAAAATACCCTAAGTTGGGGATTCTGCTCTTGGTCCCCCTCTCACTGTGGGAGTGTTTGGAAATGTATGACCAAAATATCAAACATGTCAGAAATCCATCTGGCGCGTTGGGAGCAGCTGGCGGGGCTGTAGTTGGGTCGTGGTCAGCCGTCATGTCACTTTGTATTCTGCAAGACAAATGACGCACAATCTGACCGAAAGTCTTCCAAGTGAGTCACAGGACTCAAAATTTGTGGCTGAATCGGATGACATATAATAAAAGTAATAAAATGGTGCTGATGGTAGATCTCAGAGGATGGATTAGACTTTGCCTGCTCTGTGGTGTTAAGAATTGGATTTGCACACTTAACTGAAACAAAAGCTGTTCCCAGGCCTCTGTTTCTCTGTTGGGCTGAACAAGAATTTAAACTGCATTTAACAGACAGGTCTAAACAAGAGAAAATAATAAGACAACAGTCAAATTCATCACAGGGTCAGTGTGTCAGTTGGTATATGATGTGAGGCTGTCGTGCCAATTAGATTGTGGCTAAAGTTAGCAGCTATGTCCACCAGCCTTTGTTCCTCTTAGCAGGTGATTAATGTGATTGCTCATCTCTTTGGTTGGGTAGCTATATGTGAGTATAATTATTTTAAATTTATTCATCTATAATGCTCAAAAGCTTACATTTTTCCAGTTCAAAACACTACCATATCGGGCTACTCTAATGACACACTAAGTGCCTCAAATTTACATTCAGCTAAGTACCAGTGGAAGCTCTGGTGGGGAGGCAGCGGCATTAACACCGAATACTAGCGACAGGAGGCTTTATTACAGCTTTAAAAGAGCATCTGACAGGCATTTCAGGACTTTTTTAAAGATTCATAATAACTTAAACTGATTCATAAATCTTGGGCTGTCTAATTTGATATCCATATTTAGCTGATAAGCCTGATAACTGCATGCATTCCTGACAAAAATTACGATAACTATACGATAACTACCTATTTTCTTACGGTTATATCCATGAAATTATCAAACATGATGTTGATTTTGAAAGCAGAGCATCTTATTTTCCTGTTGTCTTTAAGGGGCTCAGCTCGTTTTAAGTTACAAGGAAAATGTTGGCAATTGGCATGCAAAAACATAGTTTGGCTCTCAAATTATAATTTTCCTGTCTGTTTTGGCAGTAACCTTCTATTCTCTAGATTCTTCTCGTGTGAGACGTGTGCATTAGGTGCATCTAACACAGCACTACGGCCATCTGAAAGCCCTGACTTGTCAACATGCATGCTACACAGATTCATAAGACACAGCCAACTTAAGGGCATTAAAAGCATCTCACCAGAGAAGTTAAATCATTGCTTATCCCTGAATATATAAGTATTAAAAAAACAGTCTACCATTTGATCTCATCTTAACTTAGCACATAAAGTAAGAAAATTTGTGTTTGGTACATTATTCCTTTGTTGTAACAATGCTTCTTGGCAATAAATCTTATCCCGTTAGAAAGCCTATTAATTTCCCTTTTAAACACATTTGTAAGGAACATACATTTGTGGGATGAGCAGCAGAGCTGAGTATGTGGGTTGCGCCCATGAAATATTTGTCAAATTTTCTCTGCCAATGCCAAACAGCTTATTTTGCCCATTGACTCTTGTTGGGTGTTTGGTGGATTGGATGATTGAAGTTTGAAGACACAAGACAAATTGGCAATTTAACAATTTATTCATTTAACAAACAGAAGCCTCAATAGTGTGTGGAAGAACCATACACAGCCACAACAGCCTGGCTCCTCCTCCTCATGCCAGTCACCAGCCTGGTCACACACTGCTGTGGGATGGTATCCCATTCTTCAACCAGCATTTGTCGCAAGTCAGCCAACATGGTTGTGTTCGTCATTCTGGCACGAACAGCACGCCTAAGCTGATCCTACAAGTGTACAGTGGGGTTGAGGTCAGGCCTCCTGGCAGCCCTATGAGCCCCAGAGATTGGCTGTGTGCAGTCTGTTCAAGATTGTCTGGGCAGAGAGCCGTTGGCCATACCGTCCTGCAAACCTTGACTGCAAATCTTTAGAAAACAGCCTACAGTACCGAAGTGCTGACAGGGTGAAAAAATGGTCTTCTATGGGTGATGTCCTCTTGGCCTGTCTCTGACATTCCCTGTTATATGGAACTTGGCCTTAAGTTTGGAGATGGTACTAGGGTTCACTCCAAACAATGCCGCAACTTGCTTTTGTGGAACACCAGCTTGAAGTTGCCCTATCGCACAGGCCCTATCCAGATCAGTCAAACGTGGCATGCTGATTCTTGGAGCAGACACCTATTGACCACTGTAGCAGGGCCCATGCTCACAGGTGCCGCCAATCAGGCACCTGATTGGCAGCACCTGGGGGTACCAGAAGCTCTAAACAAGAGTCAATAGCAACAGCAAAATCAGCTGTTTGGCATTGGCAGAGAAGATTTGGCACATTTTTCATGGGCGCAACCCACATACTCAGCTTTGCTGCTCATCCCACAAATGCATGTTTCTTACAAATGTGGCACCATTTAAAATGGAAATAAACAGGCTTTCTAACGGTATAAGATTAATTGCCAAGAAGCATTGTTACAACAAAGGAATAATGTACCAAACACGAATTTCCTTACTTCTAGTGCTAAGTTTATCATAATGTATCGAGTCTCTACTCTAATCGAGTACTCTAACTACTATTAAAGCTCCTTTGAGGCTGTTCTGACTGCTTATGATATAGGCTGAAATAAAACAATGACTCTTTATGACCTATAAAAACAAATTAGGCCATCAGTAGACTACTACTGATGTATTATTTGCTTGTTGAAAGTCTGTAAATGCTGAAAAGAACATTTAAATATCTTTCTAGGTTTTCATATTTTAAAAAAGATCCTATTTGATATGTGTTTGGTGTTGCGCAGTTGCCCCCAGCTGTTTATCCTTGCATCAGCCAGAGCCTGTGCTTTGGTCTCAGCTATTATGCTTTGGTTGGTATAGAGAAGAATTAACAACCTCACACTCTTTTATTAGAATCAGATTTAAGCCATTAGACGTTATATGAAATACATCCTGGAGGACACAAAAGCACATAAGTATGTAAATTGAGAGAAAGTCACTGAATGAATAAGTAAATTCCTTCCTCCTCTGCTGTCTGGCACACCTGGCTCACTGAGGAGCTCATTTCCAAGCTGAGGATTAGGCCTAATTACGGCTTTAATTAGCGAGTTGCTGAGGGCCGCATCCCGCCTCGCCACCGTCGCCAACGGCACACAGCACCGTCAGACCAGGTTGGCTGGGGAGGGAGCGGATCAAATGAGATCTAATTGATGGCAGCTTAACATCATAAGAGGCGATGATTGGGGAGGCTGGTGCTCAGCTGAGTCAAGATGAAACCGAGGAGAGCGGGAGAGCTCATACATATTTAAGGACAGCTTCAAAGGTGGACGCAAATATTGAGGGATAGTTAAGAAGCATGTGCCACTCAAGGAAAGGGACAATGAGTGGGGAAGCAAAAGTGGACACAAGACAGACTCAGAAGAATTGATTTCTCCTGATGTCTTAAAAAATTGATCATGAATCCAGCTGAATTTTTTTTTTCTTTCAGTGCCTGTAGAGCTAAGTTTTCTGTTGACATCTGTGCCCAGTGACATTCACACTACTTGTGTGGAAGTTACACCAGCTGAACATGGCATGAATTAAATCAAATCATCTTGTAGTGATATTCCCCTTGGTGTGCATTCTTCAAAGTGGCTGAAACGAGCAAGAGTCAAAAATACTAATTTCTTTTAATTCCAAACATCATGTAATTACAGCAGCATGAGTCAGACTTCTGCTACGGATTTTACGGATTGAAAAATAATTAGCACAGCACCCCAGAGGTTTGACTTTTTCTTTTTTTCTTATTTTACCTTCATGATAGTAGCTGTGGAAAATCACTTATACATGGCCATTTCCACTGGGATGAAATTCATTCTGGACTTACTGAGATAATAACTCGGTAATTATCCGGCCCTCAGGGCGATACAAATGCTGCACGTAGGAGGCCAAAGAGATAGACAGGCTGATTGACGGACTGACTGACAGACGGAGATGGGGCGTCCAGTAATAGAGCTGGCTGGAGTTGGTTTTATGGCCTCATCTTAAAGTCTTAATGGGTTTCTGGTAGACTGAATGTCTGGATTTCTTCTCTAATAACTCCTCTTGTTAAGAGTTCCCAGAACCTTGCTGCATGTAAGGCAACATATTGAACAAATCAAAGCTTTGTTTATGGGTATTAATAAAGATTATAACCTCTGACCACAGGTGGTCATGAATCTTCTATTAAAATCATAAAGCATTAGTAGAAAATATGGCTGATCATTATGATATAACAAGAAAAACAACACTTGTGTCTTATTCTTCTTAAGGACCCACAGATAAAATGCTCTTTGAATCTCTAGTACAACATCCCAGAACAGTCCACTTACCTTATTCAAGAGGATCCATCATGAACTACAGAAGATTTGATTGAATTCTGATAGTGTGTTTGCTGTTGGGTTCCTAAAAGACTTTCTGACAAGTGAATCCATCATGTTATGTGATAATTGATTTGGAGCACTGGCGTTGTCACATTTCCAGAAGAATCAATGGATGGTCCTGTTTAAAAAATTAGATTTCTTTGTTCAAGGTCACAGACCTGCTACAGCATCCTGACTGTGCTTTGTGATGTCTCGCCCCTGTTTCTGCATTTAAAAACATACAGATGGGTGCAATGCACGGTTGTTTTGGAAGTGTTTGTGCTGTCTTGAGTGAAACCAAATTGCTTCTGTCATTAGTTTACTCTATGTATGCGAACAGGGTTCGCACACCTCTAATACTTGGTACAGGTTTTTGCAGTCACATGATCCCAAATGTCAGTTGGAAGTCAGGAAGTGGAGGACAGCCATTAGGAATGAAGGAGAATGGGGTTAGTTAGCAATTTACAGCTCTGAATGGAACTACATACTGCAGTTATCATCAGGAAATTTTTACACACATTGATCCCTACACATTACAAACAAAAAGTGATTTTTACCAGTTAAAAAAAATTTACCTGGAGTTGAGGCAATCAATATGACAAATGACTCAGTTCTGCAGGCTGCATAGCAGTCTAGCCAGATGAAGGGAGACAAGAGTCTAGAAGAGTCTACAGAGCTAAAAAGGCTAGCTGTGCCCCTTTAATGTACAAAAAAATACACACTTTGTTACAAACATACTCACAATGAAACTGTGATGTACTATCAGCTAAACAGACTTTACAGAGTGAGCGACAGTGAGATGATATGTCATTCACGAATAAGCCTGTGCTATGAAACGGCTCTTTACAAGCCACTGTAGCTAGGTAGCTCTCATTTGAGTGCCAGCTTTCTTTACCACATTTTCTTCACCTTTGTTCTAATCTAATCCACATTTAAAAAGTCAAGCTGGAACAAATGAACCATTTGGGAGTCAAACAACCAGCTCTACTGATCGCTTGAAATAACACAAATTTCCTGTCACAACCAGAGAAGTTGGACATCGGCGGAGGAGACCAAGTTTAATGTGTGAAACCATGATAAAACTATACTGGATCAAACTGGACCACTTTGTGGAAACGGACAATACACAAGCAGGGCGTGATCGCCCAGGCTTTAGACAGAGGCTTTTTTAATTCCTACACACTGCCGTTTTTCCACACATCAAAGTGTCCATGATAAAACTCATATTAAATCTTTAATGTTAAGAAAGTGTCTCATATAATATCAATGACAAGGCCCACTAACATCTGCCAAGCCCAAAAGCCAGGTATATTGTCTGTTTGACAAGTAAATTGTGGAGGACTAAGTGCCACATTGCAGATAAATCTTTCTATTAAAATAGTCATTATTAAAAAAAAAAGAAAAAAAACAAAAACACAGTTTTAAATATGTCTGATGTAAGTGCTGCTCCACTCCTGCTGCACAGACACACAGTCAAACGTCAGCCTCTGAACTCTGTCATTGTGGTAAACTAACCAAACCAATCAGAGTGTGTGTGATTCATGGATCAATAAAAATGCATTCTCATAGTTTTAAATACAACCTAAATTCCAAAAGTCAGGGCACTGTGTAAAATGTCAATAAAAACAGAATATAATGATTTAAAAATCCAACAAACCCACAAATTTATTCACAACAGAACAAAATAAAGTATCAGATGTTGAAAGTGAGACATTTTACCCTTAGCTCATTTTGATGGCAGCAACACATCTCACAAAAGTATGGGCAGGGCCAGAAGAATCAATGGATGTCCACTGTGTAGCATTCTGCCTTTGGTTAAACATCAGTTTGTAAACGCCTGGGAAGTGATAAAACCAGTTGCTGGGACATTCCTCTCCTTGTTTTGAGAGAGGAATGTTGTCCCATTCTTGTCTGATGTTGGATTCTAGCTCGTCAACAGTCCAGGGTCGTCTTTGCTGGATTGTAAATTTTATGATGTGCCAAATGTTTTCTATTTGTGAGGATCTGCCTGCAGGCACAGTAAGTTCAGCATCTGCACTCTAGGACTGTGAAGCCATGCTGTTGTGATGGATTTGGCATATGGTTTAACATAGTTTTGCTGAAATAAGCAAGGCCCACACTGAAAGAGATGTCTTGATGGGAGAACAGGTTTCTCTAAAACCTCTTTGTACTTTTCAGTATTGATAGTGACTTTCCAGATGTATAAGCTGCCCACGCCAAGGCACTAATGTAACCCCCATATCATCAGACCTGCAGGCTTTTGAAATCCAGAATATCCATAAAATCTGTATTGAACACAGCAGTGGAGACCAGACAGGATGGGGTTTGGCACCTCTTTTTATCAACTTTTTTCTCTCATTAGATCATAATGCTGCATTTCAAGACAATGGGAGTAAACTAGGAATGCACAGTACCTTGATGTGATACTGGCTTTAGCAGATTTTAGCTGATTTACATATCTGCAGATATGCAAATTTTTGCTGATATTTACAACTGATATGTTAGCTGTCAATATCAACCTATGTCAGAGAAAAATATTTGCTATGTATACTAATAAGACTGTAGAGTTTTAGGCTGGACAAACAGGCTGAAGTTCATCCTCAATCCTTAAGTTTTAAATTGTGTTTTAAGGACTGAAGTTTCAGGTTTGAACTCTTTGACTGAGAGGTTCCTCAATTAGGTGGCTTTCACACTAGGGGCCCGGTCCTGGATCTTAGTGCAAAGTCTGGTTTGTTTTGGTCAGTGTGAATGTAAACAAATCGCGCCGGGGCCCAGGGCCCACTTGGGGAGGTAGTCTCAGGCGTGATTCAAGTGGACTCTGGCACGGTTCGGATAAGATATGAATGCAACCATGTTAGGATACGGGACAGAGTGTCACATCAGCTTGATGACGCCATCGTAAAACTAAACTTCTTTACACGGCACGGCAGTTTGTTCATATTTTTCCTCAATAAAAGATGAAAATCTGGGGGCGCCGGTCGTCGAATGGTAAAGGCGCATACCATGAACGCAGGCGGCCTGGGTTTGAATCTGGCCTGTGGCACCATTTCCCGCATGTCTCTCCCAGCTCTCTTCCATGTTTCCGAGTCTATCCACTGTCCTCCTCTCTCTAATAAAGGCACGAAAAGGCCCAAAAACAAAATCTTAAAAAAAAAAAAAAAAATGGAAATCATCAGAATCCAGTCAATACACGGTCTGTTGTGACTCACCTCTTGGATGAACACAAGTTGGAGTCTGTGAGATGAGATGCAAAGGCAATAAAGTCTCCTTTCACCTCAAAAACCGCTGTATCTGCCCAGCGCGAGCCCATTTAATCCTCTGAGCTGCACATAGATGTGAAGATACCAAGAATTATGTTGCTGGCATCTTAAAAAGTGATTGTAAATCATCCATGGCTGGAGGATGGACTTTTTCCCAGGTTATAACAAAAACAATCTTCACTCAGGTCATGACCTGAGTGGTTGCCACAGTAGCTTCTTCTTCTTTCTCCTCCTTGGCAGGTTTGTAAACCAGCTACGAGCATTCTGCCACCTGCTGTTCCAGACTAAGTACATACGGTAGTGGTCCCGGGTATGGATCAATGTTGCTAGTATTAAAGCAAGCCAGTAGGGAGAAGGGGACAGAGCTCCACTACTGTACTAGTAGCTGGCAGGATTACAAACTCCACATGGTGAAACCAGATGGTTTTAAAAGAGATACCCCGCGACAAAGAAACTGCAAGCCTCTGAAAGAGGACCAAAAACCAACCGTAACCATATATACCAGTGCAACCTATAATCCTAATATTGTGTTAGGTCCATTAAAATGAAGCAATGATTTCAAAAGGCTCATAAAATCAAATTAAATTCATACACAAAAAAACAATGATGAAATTAGTTAAGAGAAGGAGTAAGTCAGTAAAGTTTGTCTTGTAAAGTACCCTTCACAGAGAGAGTTTACAAAGTGCTTCACAAAATATTACCATAAAAGTAATAACAACCATAAAATCATAAAAAAATGAACAAAAAGCACAGAAGTTGCAGAGTAGGAGTAGGAGTGAGGAGGAGTGTGAAGAGAAGTGGGAGGAGGAGGAGGAGGAGGTTGGAGTGCATCACAAACAATTCCAGTATTTGTATGTGATCAAATGTAAGATCTTAAAATGAAGGGTAAAAACAGCATGTTTACTGATATACATGTATACTATCCAAAACCAATGTCTTGTTTTCTATACCACTGACATATTACTTCATCAAATGTTCAAATGCCATACAATCACATATTTAAAAAAAAAACAATCTGAGTACATTTAGTGTACTGAAACCTAATTACGAGTCATGTCAGGCTCTGTCAATACCTGAGCAGGTGACCCTGCTTCTTGTTTTCCCTTTTGGATTCACGGTGAGTAAAAACATCCCTCAGTCATTTTTTCCTGCATACTCACTAGGCAGACAGGGATATGAGGTTACTGCAATTACAGAGCCAGAGCAATTTAAGACAATCGAGCCTTCATGAAATCTATCTTCACTCACACGCAGCTCAGCAGAATAACCTCCAGGTCAAGGAAGTGGGCTTGCACAGCCCACAGAGGGCCACAGCGAGGTTAAGGACACCCACAGTTAAAGAAAAGATCATCTATCTGTTTTAGTCCTCTGTGCTGTTGTTTCTTTTCTTCCTTCACTCATCCTGACTACTTGACCTTCTCTCCACCCCTCCTCTCCTCTACCTCTTGACCTCCTCTCAGGGTACTAGAAATGAGGAGGAGGGAGGAAGGGACTGATAACAGAAACAAGGCCAGAATCCCTGCAAATAAACAAGCTAGTGAGAGAAATGAGACAATGATGGGGGGGGGTTTGAAGGGCAGAGCGGAGACAGAAATCCACAGGAGTCAGGGAAAATGGAGGTGAAGGGGGACTTTTCTCCTCCTTATCTATCTCTCTTCTTCCTCGCTCTCTCCTCTGCTCAGACATGTCAGGGAGAAGCAAAGGAGGTGAAGTGAGCTCAGCAGGAATCTGGCCTCAGCACAGTCGGGCCAAAGCCACCGCTGAGCCCACAGTCCCTGCAGCTGGAGGGTCCTGCATCACACAGGTAATGGTAAACTGACAGGTTAGTGCCTCAGTAGTGGGACATCAATTTAATCACCTTGGAGTTAAAAGCTTATCTGAAGATCATTTAGAGGAATATCTTTGGATAATCTCCCTTTATAGAGTATAGTAACACCTTTGTACAACACTGACGACATCTGAAAACAAAACTGTGCCAACATTTAAGAGAAAAGTTGATCAAAATGACTTTCTTTAACCCTAAAACAACTGAAAGTATGGCTCTAGAGAACTCAAACCAAGTAAAAATACACTTACATCTCTTAGCTTTCATCACTTTTAGGCATATTTCCTTTGTTTTGTTGATTTTTAACCCTTGATCTAGAAATAATTCAGAGAGATCTGCCAAAAAGAGCTCATATCGAGTGAATTACAGGTAGACACCAACTCAACAAAATGCATGAATGTGTGAGCGTTGCTCAGTAATAACTAAAAAGCAGGAATTTTGGCAGCTTTGCTCAGCATGTGTCAATTTTCACCCTTTGGTTTGTGTCCAAACTCTTTTGAAGAAAATAGAAGTTATGACAATAAATAAAACCAGCCAAAACAGTATCTGTCTGTCCCTCTGTTTTGCACTCAAGGATGGTTTTTTAATCTGGAAAACTCAAGGCCTCAGCGTGATCCCCCATGTACCGTCTTCTCTGCAGCTCAGCTCAGGTCTGTTATAGTTGCACCCTTATCCCCTGATGAGTTCCCATTCCCTTTATTATGAGTTGGAACTGTGAGTAAATCTAGAGCAATCATACTGGACTGCAACGAAAAAAGAAGAAAATTCACTCAGGACCACTTTGTCAAGAAACAAACATGATTTGCGGTTATGAATATATTTCTTTATGAGCAGTTACTTGCACTTATTACTGTTTTTTATATTTAGTGGCTGTTCTGCGATCTCTCTGCTCTTTCACGAGCCTACAAGGGGATTGTAGCAGCAAAAACCCCAGAGCAGCCTTCAGTAACAACAGGGTGGCATTGATTAAGTCAGAGGTAGAATGAAAGAGGAGCTGGGGTGGAGGAGGGTTGCAAAAAAATGGCGTGCAAAGGGAACACTAAACAGAGGCCAGGCTAAAGCAGTTATAAATAAGGCAGCATAAGTGCAATTAGACAATAGTGTGCTAAGAAGTGAATCAGCTGGTTATCAGCTGATAAGGGCTTGCGTGAGATCAGCTGATCTCAATTACATGGCAGGGCTCGACTCCGTGGTCTGTCTGAACAAAGGCTATATGCTCACTTTTGTGTTCAATTGAGACAGTTTACGAACATTCTTCCCTGAATGGTGGTTCTTTTACTTTTACTATTTGCTGCTGGATTCAACTAATTTATCAACCTGTGACCATCCAGTTACATATCATGGTTAGGATGTTAACCAGCCTAAATGGTTAGAATCAAATCTGTCTGTAGTCCACATCAGAATCACTGTTATTATCAGTTCAGGTCCACAGTCCAGGTCAGATACAGGAAATAGAGAGAGGGGATGGACAAGCTCAAAAGAGAAGGTAGTGCAGGTGCAACATAGGGGTGAGGAGCCTACTCCACCAATTAAACTTAACAAGCTACTCAGTTTTTTATAATTAAATACAAAAATATGAAAAGATCAAATTCAGAGTGATCATTTTGTCTGTTTTGTTAAGCTTTTTCACAGCTGTAATGTTGTTGATTGTGCATGGTTTTCTTTTTTTAACCTCCACAGTCCACTGATTGAGGCCAGGCTGTGCAGCAGTGTAATCACCCTGTAGTGCTCAATATGAGGCTGCTGCTGTTATGTGGAAGTATTGACCTCCACTGAGTCAGCTTAATGGCTGTACAATGTCTGTTTATGGAGCTTTTGTAAACTATCCTGTCTCAGCTGTCATTACCATTTGCTATTTAAAATTTCCAAACACTGTAGGAAACATGCTCACGTTAAAACTACCTCTTACATGTGTATGCAGACAGTTGTTCAGTGAGGGTGCATTTAAGCTCAGAGTTTGTACAATGACAGTGTCAGAGCCACCTTCAATGTCTGTGTCTGAGCTTGTAGAGTTTGCTGTTGCACTTAATGTTTGGCTGCCCCTGCAGACATGACATTTAGGTTCAGAAAGGAGCTCTGCAAAAACTGAAAATGCTATGAGGCTGCTTCCTTCCACACATCATCATTCCCAGAATAAACAAGAGCCAACTATGTTAACAGGCTTTTAAATCTTAACCAAACACACTGACACAAACGTGAATAGAAATCCCGACAAAGACTGCCGGAACAAGACATACTGACTCCCACCCAGTGAAGTACTACAGTTTGGATTATGGCCAAAAGCTTCATAACATGACAATCAAGGCCATCAGGTTAGCTATAATGAAATTTCATAAGCAAAGTACAGCCAGATATTGCATCATGTAACTTCAGTGTAAAATGAAGGGAAAAAATGAATAAGGGTCACACTAGGGCCACTTGACCCGTACAAACCTAAAGTGGGTTTAATTTATTCACTTATATGAAGGCTTTTCACCCAGTGAAGCTACATGTAAGTACCATAAAGTTAAAAAAAAAACCTGATGGCACATAAGCAGCATTTACCTTAAAGGGTTATTTCTGTTTGTTTGGGTTTTTTTTTAAGTTGGGTTGTATAGATTTTTTTGTTATAAAGTACACTGAAACAAAATTGTTTGTAATCAATTTTTACCCAAAACGTATCAAAAAAGGCCAAGCAACTATCCCTGTCTGTGCCTAACTTCCTAATGGGTACCCCTAGCACACTCTCTTAAAAGGGAAAATGCACAGAGACATCTCTGGTGATCCCATATGATTTGCACATTTAATTTATTGAGATTTAATTTATTAAGGAAAAAAGCCATCCAAACCTACCTGAGCCTGTAAATACCAGCTAAGATAAACCCTGGTCAGGACGCACTGTAACAAATGTAGATGGACTGATTATACATGGAAGCTGAACTCATATTTTCTCATTTCCCTGCTTTAATTTGACACAACAGCAACAAAACCACCCTCATCATCTCTAAGATCATGCCAGCGAACACAACTAGCAGCTGAATAATAACAAATATTCTGGTTCAACTGGAGATCCACAGGCAGGCCTATGTCCTGCTCGACACTTCCTCTGTCACAGGGAAGACCCATCATAAAACCATTCCACTTGTTTTCATAGTGATTTAAGATGCTGACCAACAATTTGAAAGGGGAAAAAATGTCCTAAAGTTGGGGATAAAAAAAAATCAGGCATGCCAAGAATCCATCCAACCTGTGAGGAGTAGCTGGTTGTGCCATGGTCTACCGTTGTGTTGCCCGGATGTGATTGAAACACCTGAATTCAATAATTAACAGGTGTGGCCAAATACTTTTGTCTATATAGTGTTTATCACTTTCTGTGCTGCACTCAAGTTGAAGCAGAGAGGAAGAGGAACAGATAATGTCATAACATCTGCAAAAGTTGATCTGATCAACACTTTAACTCTCACCTCCACTCCTCTACTCTCCTCTGAATATGTTCTTTAAGAACTTTGGTGCATTTATCCTCCATAATTTTTTTCTTATTCCAAATCAATGTCCATCTCCATATCAGTCCCCCTCTCAATATCACTTTGTGGTGCGTAGGGTGTATGAGGATCGATGCTGAAAAGAGATGGGAGATTAAATTAGAATTGAGCAGAGAAGCCTTTCATAGCGAGAACCACAGAGGAAAAACGGTCGGGGTAAGAGGTGTGTGTGTATGTGTGTTGAGAGAAGGAGTGAGAGCAGAGAGAGCGCCGATCAATGCCCACACACACTACAGTGCACCTGCTTGATTAATTAACAAATTAATTGATTGGTTTAAGAGCTCGCTGATGAAGGGCATTTAGATGTCAGAGGAGACGTTTTTACTGTAAAATTGATCATGTTGACATGATGGCTGCATCAAGACACCAGAGAGGAAACACAAAGGACACACAAAGATGGAGGATAAGAGGACAAAAATAAAGAGTCAGGGTCATTAACAATGCTCTGAGATGATAGCTGCTTTAAATTCATGTAGTTAACAGAGAAATTGTATTTAAATGGGAGCACAAGGGAGAGTGAAACTCAAAGCAGCACAAGTATGAAACTACAAATGATGTTTGGAGAGTGAGTCACACAAAGCCTATAAAAATTACACAGTCCCCTTAGATTAAACATTGCTGTTCACCCAGAGTCTCAACGCAACTCTAAAGAGCTTCAACAGTTTTGTAAAGAGAGGGCACAGGGGACACTCGCTTATAAAGACTCACTTAAATATGAATAAAAAGTCCCATTAAAGGTGATTTATATGACTATAAATTGTGCAAAAATACTCTTTAATCCTTAACAACAAGCTTGATTACTGCTTTCTGATATTTATAGGCTTTTAAGAAAAAGGTGTTAGCGAAACTCTTCCTAAGGAGACAGCAGCAGTCTGTTACATCTATCCTGCACAAAGAGCATTTTGCAAAAGAAAAGTAACCCTGTAGGTCATGCTTCAGATTATTTCAAGTCTTATGTTTGTTATCTGCAGCTACATCTTTGTGGTTTTCATTTTAGATGATCCTCTTTGCTGAGTAAACAAATAACAGGTCACCATGAAAAAGTTAAAGTCTGTATACTCAAAAACAGTGTTTTCTCTCTCTCTCTCTCTTCTGCCCCTTTCAATGCAACTAAAGCCAGATTAGACCCAAAGATTAAAATGAGTCATGAACTTTGATTTGTATGAGGTTTAACCATCAAATATGAAATTCAGTAAAACCTCTCTGAGCTCACAGGACTACACCACATCTGCAACAAAATCCCAGTCAGTAATTTTCTAGGAAGTTGCGTTTTCATTTGGTTTAAACCTGCTTCTTTAAGGTATGGTAAAGGCCTCGCTGATGTCTTTATTATCCTGTTGCATAATGCTGCAAAAATCTCTTATTTTGACTTCTTTGAAAGTCAATAACAACATGGCCGACTAAGGTTTTGTATAGACACAATGGAGAATAGTTTAAAACAGAACATTTAAGAGGAAGAGAAAGAAAGGCAAACAAAGAGTATGTTATGAAAACATGCCCTCGACAGAAATGCAGCTGGTAAACTTGCCATACTTTATCGAACAGGAATCAAAGTTCAGTAGGTGAACTCTCCGGTGGGCTGTTATGTCTGACTGTCTGTCGTCCCAGCTGCTACAGGGTGAGTCACTGAAATCCAAGCATGATAAATGCCAATATGGCAATTATAGAGACCTTGCTCTTGTGCTTCCATATCACATGACAGAGACATCATAAATGACTAACTTGTAAAGTCAACACCACTCGATTTAAAGCCTCATCAATACAAGCTGCTTTGTGTAATATTAGGGGCAGGAACACACACTAGACATGTTGGAATATGGTTGCTGTAAACATGTGAAAACAATGAGATCTGTGTGACTGAATTCTGGATTTAGACTGTTGGAAAGTTTTTCACCTCGTCCCTGGCTTGGGTTAATTTCGGAGCATAGACTGTAGAAAGAATTGGACAAACCCTGTGTGACAGCAGCCACCCGCTTACAATAGGCGGACACAAACAGTTCTTGAAGCCAATCTGTGGTGGCTCCCATATTAAAAATCACGGTCTCAACCAAACTTTGGATCAACCTAATGGCCCACCCACAGGAAGCGTGACTTCCTGTCAGCTAGCTAGCTAGCATTCTGGTTGACAGAAACGTAGCTTCTGCCTGTCGAGCTATCTGTGAATCAAATGAGACATGCCAGTCAGTCTGCGGTGAGGTTTTTCCTTAATATAATCTAAACCATTGTAATACAAAAAAAAATCCCTCCTGTACAGTGAGAGCACATGAAGACATTAGCTAATGAGACTTGAACCAGGCTGTAAACCAGTTTATTTCTAGGGTAAGCTGTCCAGATGTGACTTCCGGTGTTCCTGCAGCTAGCCTCAAGTGAACATGTGCAATTTTTTCGCACTTCCGCATTGGCTTCATTTTTCAGGACTAGAGGTTGCCACTTGTTTGGAAGGGGCAAATATGTGGGCTCATGATGTCACAAACCCACAGTGGGGAATAACTCCACCCCTCTTAGACTACAATATAAAATTGTAGTGCAGTTTATCTTAGTACAGTCTGTTGTAAGCTGATGTCACAGCCCCAGTGGTCTATGGATCATTTAAGCATCATAACAGAGATTTGAGCCTGAAAAAGGACTTTTTCTATTCCCTGGCACAGAGCCAGGCAGTTGCACTCTGTTCATAAGGTCAAGGGGCAGGATAATGGTGTGAGTGCTTTCCTCCATTCAGACTGCAATATGTTTTAAATTTGAGAGCACTGTAGGCTATTTCTCCTGAGTGGGCGTGGCTTCAGCTCATTCAACAGACAAGCCCACAACATCCTGGAGCAGAATCTACTGCCTCATGTTTCATGATTTTGAAGCTTAATTTTATACACTTGGAGATGTTTTATTTGACTAAATTTTGAACTAAGGGTTCATGAGACAGTGACCTGTCATAGAACAAACCTAAATACAGATTTTTTTCCAGTTTACAGGATCTTTAAAGGTCTTTTTTCACACCTTATAGTCTCAGTTTCATGTGGTTTGGTTTACTTTCACACTACACTAGGTCAAACGCACCAAACCATCTAGACAAGTTGTTTTAATTTTGAGCCACTATCGTCCCAAACTAACAGCAATCAATAAGAAAAGACAACTTAAAGAACTATTAGTCCAAAAAGAAACCAGAAACCCATCAAAATTAGAGCAAGAGACTATGATGTGCTGCCATGGATGAATGGTTGCCAAGCAAAGGTATCAGCATGTATTTGAATGTTACGAATCCCATTCAACAGTAAATCATTACGCTCTATGCCACTTCACAAGTTGCTCACCTTGCTTTCACACCTCAAATGAACCCCACCAGGGTTTATTTGGAAGTGAACCGAGACACCCGTCTTTAAGCAGACCAGAGTTCAAATGAGCTTTAAAGCTACCTAAAACAAACCAAAACCATCCTGAGAAATAGACCAGGGTTTGTTTAAAGCGGACCAAACAGCTCTGGAGTGGAATAGACCGAAAATAGCCAGAGTTAGCCTTGGCTACCATCATGAAGATGGTGCTGTGAAAAAGAGCAGATGTTCATCATAAATGAAACAGGATGTGTTCCTTTCCAGCAGCAGCACCACTGCCTGTGTGTGAGGATGCTTTAGAAGTGGTGAAAGAGCTCCTGTTATTGATGCTGGGCTTATTTGGCAACCAACAAACCTAAACTGAAAAGGACTCACTATTTAGACATGCTCAAATAAACTCCTAGAGAACCAGATGATGTCACACTACGGTTCTGCCCAAAGGTCTTCTCTGCAGCCAACCAGTAAAATGGCCCTACTGGTTCTAATGTGATCCACAGCAATGTGAGTTCAAAACATTTTTTTCTGACTGGAAATCACAGACTGCTTGAAACTTGCTGATCTAAACCTTATTAATGCCAAGGGCGACTAATGAGACCCCAGGTGATGTCCAATATAATTTGTCCCATGTTACCCTTGCTGACAGGATTTTTGCTTTTAGACTGACAGAATTACTGTGGAGTAGCACCTGAAACCCCCTCAAAGACCCCCAGGGTCCTGGAAAGAATTAATGAACAGACTCGTAAAAGCCATGTTTGGCTGGATTAACCAATATGCCATATAACTAACAGACATATAAGCCTTTATAGTGAAATGACCTCTCCCAGCTGTGCTCCCTGCTATGATATTCACTGTGAAGCTACTTAACATTCAGCGCTAGCAGGCCTGCTAGTCTGCTGCCTGTGTTCACGATCTGTTGTAATTCACTGTTTAAGCCAGTGTCTAATACTGGCCTGTTGCCCAGATATCCAGCCAGGTCTGCTGAGGTTGTTGTACTGGACCACAGTGTTGTGTCTGATTGACATGAGGATTATTCATACCTTAATCCCTGCAGACATCCCTAATGACTCTCAGCCTCTTCCTCACCTGCCCTCACTTCTCCTTGCCAGCTGGTGAGGAGTCTGTCTGTCTGTCTGTCTGTGTGACTCTTTGATCCTTTTCAGAATAGCCTCCTTTTTCTGTACAGCTCAGGGTGACATAGCAGGAGGTTAAAGGGAAAAGAAGGAAGATGAAGGATAAGGTTATTGAAAGAGAAAAGGAGAAAGAAACACTTTAAAACAGTAGTGGCAGAAAACAGTGGTAGTATGCAGCTGACAGCAGGTGGAAGCAGAGATGGAGAAGTGGCACAGTGGAAGAGCAGAGGAGAGAGAGAGAGCAGAGCAATGGACTGATGAAGACCTGAACGAGACAGGAAATGGATTTATATTCACCGCTCATTTTGCGCTCCGTTTGACTTTTGGAAGGGAAGCAGATGTGCCTCCATGCACATGGCAGCCTCTGTAGTCGCACAGTGATTCACAGGCTCGCAGATGAATATGGAACAAGCCCAGTTCGCCACATTAGCAGGCTCATTTCCCACAGAGAGACAGACATTCAGTCAATCCGTCATTTCTACACCACTCTGACAGACAGGGAGGGGGCGAGGAAGTTGGGCAGAGAGACAGAACAAGAAACAGAATGAAAATGGCTAAAAAGACAGAGGGAGAATGAGACAGTAGGGATAACAAGAGGGAAAAATGAATTTCTGCGCTGAGTTTGTTTTCTGATGCTCTGTCCCCTCGGTTTAGAGAAAGCTGCTGGAATAATATGATCATCTGCATGGAGGAGAGTCTCTGGGATACACTCGGGTCATACATTTGGAACAGTGGCCCAGAGTTGAAATATAACAAGAGGGAATGGCTTGGTTGTTTATCCACATTGTCATTTCTCCTGCAATTTCGAGATGCCTCCTTCAGAGCTGCAAATCTCTTGTTGCATGGAAACAGAGCAAATAACTAGTGCCGCCAGACACTACCTAGCAAGCATAAGACAGATGGCAAAATGCGAGAGGTGGCCAAAAAGCATTGCTGTGAAGTTTGAGAAAAATATACTACTGTGTGAAGGCACAGTGGAAAAGTAAAGTCACACTGACAGCTGGGTAAACTGTTTTCAGCTGATTTAATTAAACAATCAACTGA
Organism: Cheilinus undulatus; assembly: GCF_018320785.1. Lineage (NCBI taxonomy): Eukaryota > Metazoa > Chordata > Actinopteri > Labriformes > Labridae > Cheilinus > Cheilinus undulatus. Next base: position 14,835,199 of record NC_054880.1, on the reverse strand, counting down.
AAACAGCAGTCTTGGTGAACTATGAATGTTTCACACTTTGAGTTTAGCTTGATCGTAGGTTCATGGCTTTAAATATTAACAGGATGCCAAAAATGTCAAGTGTTCCTTTGAAAGAATGGATTCCCAGAAGTTTCAATGAAGGTGATATTTCCTTCTTTGTTTGCCACTGTGTGAGAAGCATGGAAGAAGTGGGTTGTTATCATTTAAGGGAAAGGATGCGGGAACGATCACAGTAGGATATGGTAGGATATAGTGGGATAGGATAGGTTAGATATAATGCAATATGCTACAGCTGAATAAGATAGGATAGCATAGGATAGGACAGGATACAATACAATATGATATAAGATTGTTTAGGATACTATACTAAAAAACATCAAATAACAGGATAGAATACAAAAGGACAGGATGGGAAAGGACCTGACCGATAAGATACGGTCAGTACGATAGTATACGACACAATAAGATGTGATACAAAACAATACGATATGGGGAGGATAAGACAAATGAGTATAGCATACGGTAAGTTAGGATAACATAGGATAGAAGAGAATAGGATCTGATACGATATTATACAATACAAGATGATAGGTTAGAATAGGAAACTATAGGATACAGTTCAATACATTATATACCAATATGATACAGTATGATACAAGACAATACAATAAAATAGGATATGATTGGATAGGATAGTATAGCACAGGATACGATAGGATCTGGCACAATCTTAACAATACGATATACTCGGATGCAACACAATACAGGAGGATAAGACTGGATAGGATAAGATCTGACAGGACAGGCTACAATAGGGTACGAAAGGACACGATAGGATAGAATATGATACAAGTGTTGGACAATTATGTCACCATAAAGCAATTCTGTGCTTATTTTAAGTAATACAGATAAGTCATCTGCATATTATCAATGTTGTTGTTCTGATAATCATGGCTGTGATTCAGACAAAGGCGCAAGGCCACAAACAGCAGAAATCCAGCAGTCAACCTCTTCTTTGGCCAGTAAATATCCGTCCGTATAACCATAATTCATGTCAGAAGCACTGTTAAGAGGAGACCTGAAGTGGCAATACAGACAGTTCAATCCAGAGCACTGAACTGATATCTGACTGATTTTACTTTCATGTTTATTTCATAAAGACACTTTACTACAAGTGCTTTGAAGATTGTATCACACAATGACCTGTTGTCCCCAGGACAACACAAAATTAATTGCATGGTTGTAATTCAGATACTTGGGCCATCTTTAATCCAAATAACAGTGTATTTATTTATTCATCCTTAAATTGACACAGATGCAGATGCATGTATAGAAAGAGTGTTTCCCATGTCTAAAAGAAAACCGTAAAATTGTTGCCTGGACAATCTTTTTTTCTATTTCTCACTGCTTGGAAGGACCTTCTTCTGTAAAAAAACAAAACAAAAAAAAAAAAGAACACACAAGCTTAATTTGAAAGGTGAGACCTAAAAGACAAATCCTAATCTAACCAGACACCCAGGTACTTGAAGGGTTAGACACACTTAATTTTTACCTCATCTTATGTGGTTAACATAGCATTAATGAGCTCAATTTTCTGTCCAGGTGAACAAGAGCATGTGGAAAAAGTTCAAATCAGTCTGTAGTTGTTAGAGGACTTAACACTTGGAGGGTTCAGTGGAGTTTAAAGTGGCATTGTCTGCATAAAGATAAAGTTTACACTTCTTTATTTGTCCTGTTATTTACTGTATATAGAGAGTAAAAATAAGTGGCCCAAAGATGGAACCCTGGCGTACTCCTTGCACCTACACCAACCTATACCTGCTGGGTGCTGGAAAAGCTCAGTCAGTAGGGCAGACAAGTTTGCACATAGACTCTAGTCCTCATCACACTGGCAGTAGATTTGACCCCTACCTTTAGCTCTATGTTGCATGTAGGGCTGGGTGATTATGGCAAAAATAAAAAAAATCATGGTTAATTGAACTTTTTATCTCGATTATGATTAATGAATGATTATTCCACCCCTCACCCCAACTCAGTTTGCTCTGTAAATATGTTTATAATCTTAGAAAAAAAACAACTAAAAGGAACCGATTAAAAATTTCTGGTTATTCACTGAAACATTTGAAATCAAAACACACATCAGCTGAAATGAATTTTTTTTTCATAAAAAGTCAAATTTTTACAAGACAAGAGGAAAAAAACTGAAATATTTGACATTGCAAGTTTACGTCGGTTAGAGGCTCTAAATGTTGGTTTCCATTATTTTTCGATTAATTGCCCAGCTGTAGTTGCATGTCATCCCACCCTCTCCTCCCCACATTTTCCATCTTTCTTTAGCTATCATATCAATAAAGGATCCTAAAAATCCATACTCTTCACTAAGTGCATCTTACTGTCAGCTTAATGTAAGGTGAAATGATTCTGAAAACTGAGACTTCAGCCTAATGCGACCATGTTTAAGTGGTAGCAGAAGCATTTCACTCTATAAAGACATATATTCAAAGTGAATCGACTACTTCAAGGCAACACCATGCCTTCAGCTTCTGAATGGACAATTAAATCTTGCTGAAAATTCAGTCAAGTAGAAATTGTTTCACTTGTGCAGCAGGAGTGGGATGCAGGACTCCCAGATGCCTTTATATCAGGAAGCCCCCGGAGCATTGAGCTATAATGCAGATACAGTGAAGCAGAAGGTGCAGAGATGAAGACAGGGCTGTATAAGTGCTCAATGCAGCAAAACAACAGAGCTATCCAATGTGTCGCATACTGTCAAGTGTACAGTTATACAACTAAGATACCTTATGCAGCAAATGCAGGCAGAGAGCGATAGAGCTGCCTGATGCAAGCAAAATACACACAGAGACACACATACAGTAACAATAATAACAAAAAAAAATCTGTATGCATCCAGACATGCCAACATGTACATACAAGAGCAGCCACAGAGCAAATACTAACAGACAGCAGGTATGCAGCCTGATACATTGGCACTGACTTTATCTTATACACACATTTTGGGCACACACACACCACACACAAACTCCTATAGGAACCAAAGCTACAGCCTGCACCTGAAATATAGCTATACTGCTGGCACGCCAACATCAGCTGTCTGCGAGAGGAAGGGGGGAGGAGGGAGGGGAGAGTGGGGGTTGGACAGAGTGAGTACAGAGATGGAATAGAGACGAGGAAGGAATGATGGGAAAGAAAGAGATGCAGACAAAGCAAGAGAGTGTCAATCAGCTCTGCAGACACTCCTTTCCTGAATGTCAGGATAGCATTTTTGACGTGAATTACAATCAAGACATTATTGCACAATAGAGAAAAGGCATTTTTTAAAATGTAATGCAAGCTGTTTACAAAAAAACGCAACCAAAGCTTTGCTAATACGCATGAAAGATTCTTGCTGACCATTTAAACAGAACCTAATCTCACATTTAAATCAACAGATCAATAACACATTTGGAAGCACCAACAGTACTACTACAGCATGTTTTTTTAATAGGCAATACAAGCACACTGTAATATTCTGCAGTGCTTTTAATAAAAGCTAATACAGCATAGTGACAGGTTAGTTATTAAAGTAAGTAATAAAATAGCTGCTAATCAAACACAATAGTCAGAGAGAATGATTTTAATACTGTTGTGGAAAATTCACCTCCAATGAGAAATTTCTGTAATACCCCTTATATTGAATTAATATTAACTTGGGATTTAATATTCTCTGTGTGTAATGAACTTTATATCTCCTGGTGAATAAAATCTGATGCATTAAAACACCTGTTGTGTCCTGTCCTTTGTTATTGCTTTACATGTAAGAGCCTCTTTAAAAGGATCAACCACACAGCACATTCTGTAATAGTACTGCTTCCATTATACAACCCCAATTTAAAAAAAAAAAAAAGATAGAGCCTGTGTAAAGTATTAATAAATACAGAATGCAACGACTGTAAAATCTCATAAACCCATATTTCATTCCTAATAGAACATAAACAACATACAAGATGTTGAAACGTCATGCACAGAAGAAGCTATATGTGAACACCATCCAGAAGCACCACCATCCTCTCTGGGTCAAAGCTCATTTAAAATGAACTGAGGCAAAATGGAAAACTGTTCTGTGGGCAGATAAATCAGAATTTAAATTTTTGGGGGGAAATGTGGATGCCACATTTTGCAGACTACAGAAGAAAGGGACAAACCAGCTTGTTATCAGTACACACTTAAAACGCCTGCATCTCTGATGGTATGGGGTTGCATTTAGCACCCATGGCGTGGGCAGCTTACACATTTGGAAAAGCACCATCAATGCTGAAAAGTATAGAGAGGTTAGGAGCAACATATACTCGCATCCAGACAACGCCCCTTTCAGGAAGCCCTTTCATATTTTAGCTGGACTGTGCTAAATTACATATCACATCCATCACAACAGCATGGCTTGGCAGTAGAAGAGTCCAGGTGAGTCAGGTAATCAGTTAATGTTATGTTGTGTTTATAAGATTTGCAAATCATTGCATTCTGTTTTTATATGTGTTTTACACAGCACAGCAACTTTTATGGAATTGGGGTTGTTCTTGATTCTGATTAGTCTCCTAAGTCTGTTATGTCATTGTAGTCGGGCCCCTTTAAATAAGAACAGTTTGTGACACTGGATGCTGCTGATCTTGGATAGTCTGCTCTTTTTTAACGTCCAGATTCCTACATCAAATATCGTCACTCAAAGCTTCACTTCTGAGTATAACCTCAGAACAATTTTAACCCATTTTATAGGTCAAAATAGGGATAAACTGTGCTTTTTGCAGAAGATGCTATTAGATTATCTTTGCTTATATTGTCTTGAAGAGCATTATAGCAGTATGGTAGTAGTTATTTAGAACTACAACGGTTTCAAGTGGCAGGCAGCTGGTTACGGTTTAGGCAGAGTGTTTAGCCTGGATTGTGGGTCTGGACTGAAACAAAAATATGGAAAATCGGTTTAACCAATTTATAAATCTGACTACAAAGGGATCCAATTTTAGCAGGCTAATCATGTGCATCAATGCATAATACCAATTTTTCTCATGCTTCATTATGATTCTAGTAAAAGTCACGTAATATTGATACCTGCTTTAAAACCATGGCACAAAACATACAAGCTCACAATTCTCTTTATAAATGTATAAAAACTGAGAAACTGAAATTCTATTTGTGCAATATCTACAGTGTCCTCTGTTCTACACTTGAAGCTTTATCATGCATAAAAAAACATGACTAAAGACATTTTAGGAATTGGTACTTTCTAATACTGTTGATCTTTAAAATAATGGAGTTGTAGTGATTTACAGCACAAGGTTTCAAAAGTTATGTAAAATATGGGTGCATCAAATGTTGATGTCCTTTATAAAGACTGGTGAATTATATAGAACAGTTCAGTAGACTTTAATAGTGACCAAATAATTTGAAAAAATCAACCAATCTCTTCCACTCAGAAGGCAAAGCAGGAAAATGTACCGTTATCAGATCATAACAAGTTTTAAGCGGCATTCACTACAACAACCAGTTAACAATGTTCAGAATCTCCTGTCAACACTTAACATGTCACTCCACCTCCTCCAGCATGTATGGAGTTCAGTATGTTGTTCCTCATAACCACATATTGTAACACATGCACAGCTGCCGTTACCAATCCCACACAGCATAATAACAGACATTAGAGAGTGCCTCACCATATGGCTGTGACTCAGAGCCAGGGGAGATATGAGCTATATGCCAGCTCTGACATGTAGGACAGCCAACATCAGCACAACATTTGTTCATGTTTAACAAGGAGGGGGAGAAGGCCTGGAGTGAAGACAAGCTGCTGTTTGATTCAAGATTGCCAACGGGAGTGAAAGCTCTACTGCTGAAATGAAACTGTGCAGGGCAGTGAATCCAGCCTGTGGCTCCTTTCCCACGTCTTTCCCCACTCCCCCCTTTCAGTTTCCAACTTTCCACTCGCTTAACTATTTCAAATTAATAAAAGAAAAGTCCAAAAATGAATCTGGAAGAAAGCCAATAAAATCCTCAAGAGCTAAGCCCAGAAATACTTTGACTTCTCTAATGTCGTAATCCAAATGACATCCACAATCAGCAGCTCTAAATGAAATATAGAAATGTCAATATGGACTAAAATAACTAAGGAGTGCTTCTGTTGCTATTTTAAATCTATCTAATGAACACAGGAGGGAGTTCTGAAGGGAAAGGGGTACTGACCCTCATTTCTTCTGACTAGAAGCGGTGGTAACTTGCCAAGAAAGGGAGGTAACCGCATGAGCAGAACAGACTGTAAGGAAAGAACATAAGCATAATTTATGTTGGACTGCCAGGATTTCCAAACCTCAACTTTAGCGTATTAAAGTTCGTTAAAACAAATGCAGTGTAGGTAGGTATGTCAAGTAATTAAATATGCCTTAAGAAATAAAAAGCCTACATCACAGCTTTTGATTAAAAGCTGACAAAACAAATAGCAGATTTGTGTGAATGATTTTGGGGGGGCAATCAGATTTCAGAGGGGCCCTGGTCTGCCCTGGCTACTACTGGATCCACCCCGATCAGTATGAGAGCAGATACTCCATGCAGCAAAGAGGGGAGATGCTGATGGCTCATCTTCACATTCAGACACACAACAAGAGCAAAATACATGAAGCAGCAAACTTTTAGGAATGTTGGTACTTCAATATGATTACTGGAATATGCTTTGTAAATCATTCTTTGCAACAGAGCAAAAAGTGGATAAAATGAGCACTACTTGTGCTGATATTTACTGTCAGAATCCTTAAAGTCCCTCTAAAGTAATGAAAATCTACATTTTATGAACCACCGGGCCGAATATCAGTCATTAAAGACATCTCTAAGTTGATAAAATGAAGCTTCAAAATCAGGAAAAATGAGGCAGTGACATCTGCTCTAGGATGGTGTGGGCATGTCAGTTGTCGGTTTAGAGCCCAAAGTCTTTATTTCATTTTCTCATTCTGTCATTCTTTCTCATTCTTTACATCTCATTTTCTGAGTTATGTGATGTTACATCTCTCTCCCGTTCATGTGACATCTTGGCTGCTGCTGAAAACACTCCATTTCCTGATGTTGCTCTTCAAAATAAGTTCTCAGTGATGATTAGCATTGGAGGCTTTTAATGTAACAGACCTGGCAGAAACAGAACGTGTCCATCATTGGATACTTAACTGAACTTTCACAACAATAACAGACAGGGAGATTAAACTGTTCCTGCTTGGAGAGAGACAGCCACAACCTGCTTCTTTAAATCATCCAGGACTAAAGACAAGTGAAATATGGACTAAAACACACAATCAGCAGGTAAGATGTTTGTTTCTGGTGCAGTGGTTCAAGTGAAAAATAGACCATCACTCCAGCAATTAGCCTTCCCCTTGACCTTCTGGTGATCTTTAGCTACCTGGCTCTATGCCAGAGCAGAGACAGACATTGGAGATTAAATTTACTGTTTTCTGGCACAAATCTCTCCATTATTATACTCGTAATAACCCATAAGCCACTGTGGCAGATACATCCTGGAAATTTACTTCAAAAGAAACAAAAACAGAATTTAGCTGGCTGTTAACTTTCAGTGGAGGCAGTGACATCAGTTGACAACAGACTGTACTGAGATGAACTGCTAAGTGATTATATATTGTTGTAGTGCTAGAAGGGTGGGGCAATTCCCGTTAGCGACTTGTGATGTTATGGGCTCCTATGTTTGAACCATAACTGGTTCATAAATTCTTAGATCTCAGGGATGAACTGTCCTCTAATTTAGAGCTGCTTTGCTATGATCCATTTGAAACCTGTAAATTCCCTCAAAATGTCAAAAGCTAACTCACCATCAGTACTGCTCTTTCTAAAGTTCTTCCAGGTAAAATGTTGGTTTCAGTTCCCTTTGTCACCCTTTTGAGGCAGGACACTTATACGTCATATTACAGGGAGATGTAAATTTTCAATAGAAGTGTAAAATAGAAAGGAAAACATAAAAATGTGATTTACAGCATTTTCTTCTCGCAGCAGCGGAGCGCAGGGCGATAAAGTAGAGCCAGGGGATCAGCGCTAAGCTAGCAGACATGTCAACTGGAGCAGGCTGTAACTCTATCTGCAACATCTCTTGTGACACACAAAGGCCTCTTCAGCCACACTCAGGCGAACTACCATGTGTATACTGCCAGAGATATTTCTATTCTCTGAGAAGTGAAGTAAAAAGAAGTGAGAGAGAGCAAGAAGACAAGGACGAGAGAGGAGACATGAAGCGAGAGGAAGCTAGGTGCTTCTCTCTCCTGTTCAGCTCTGCCTTAATGCTGATGTTTATTAAATCTGACAGTCCTTAAAGCCTTTTGCTGCACAACAGCACACACCGAAGTGAATCTGCATACACTTCAACACTTTAGCACACATACCTACACTTATATACATCCAAGTCCACCTAAACACATGATACTTAAAATGCGTGACTACACAATTCTACTGTATACATACCTGAGATATTATAGGCTCACACATAGACAAAGATAAGACAGCAGCACACTCTAGAGAAAACACTTCATCCCATGCTAGGCTGCTGAAGGAATACAAATATCACTGGTCTAGAAAATGACAGTAAACACAGCCAGCCTGTGTCAGCCTTTCAACACAGAACAGAAAGAAACAAAGTATGAGCATTTGAAGTATCTTTATGTGCCTGTTTGATGCATTTCAATGCTAATTTTCAGCTGGTTATGATTTGTAGACCAAGTGTTTCATTAATCTAAGTCAAAAATTAGGAAAACATCCTTTATTATCAGCGAAAATTATCAGCAAAAACAAACAGCCTTTAATATTCACAGCAAGATTGTTTCTGTCAGACAACATTTATAACCACAAAAGCTTTTATTGTTACAGTTCCACACATTTGTTTTCCTTATTTCATCTTAAATTTGTCATATCTAATCATCATGTTAATTCACATAACAAGGAGCCAGTCAGAACAGAAATAAGAGCAATTACTCTTCATAATATATTTTATATTACTTGTTCTTTAATCACATTAAAGGCATTATCTAGTATAAGAGACACCCATTTAATTTGGCTCATTTAAAGTGATAGCAAGAAGCAAAGTTTTTTCATCTCACACTTTACAATGACACTGCAGAGACTAAATGTTTTTTATGTGTCAGAGATGATTTAATGTTTGCTGTTCTGTCTGCAGTCAGAGAGCTCAGTATTCTTACACTGAGTTCTATGCAGCTACAATGAGCCAATTTACCCTCAGGGATTATTAAAGTTTTATTTTATCACACCTCTAAGTACCACAGCACGCTGCCAAGAACCAACTGCTGCCCTTCACTGTAGGAGAAAAGTCATGTGACCTCAGGTTGCATCTCATAGTTTATTCTCTTTCTGGCTACTGCTCCTCTGACATTAATCTGTCCCTTATATCTCTATAGTTTGTTTGCAATCACATGATCCCGAATGCCAGGTCAGGAAGTGGGGGACATAAACATCGACAGTAACTTTCATACCTGCTGACACAGATATCATGTATTTTTATCCAAAGCCATTTTTTTTTCCAAGAAACAAACGAAGGTGGGCAAGCTCATAATCAGCAGTTAATCTATGGAGCTGATTTATAAAACATAATGCAGCTGAATTTGTAACTGTCTGTGTCACTCTGTAATTAAACTTTTAAGTTCAGTCAGAAACAAAAAGCCACAGGTGTAAAAATGACTGCATGAAACAATAAAATTGTCTTTGTTCAATACTGGTACATAAATCAATTCATTTTTGGCCCTTTGAAGCATGCTTAATGAACCCTGTGTTCTTTTCTCTTGCAGTTGCTTGCATTTGTATCTGTTTGATTTTGAAACTATCGGCTTCATTTTAGCACTCATCAGCCTGACTGACTGATAACTTTTAGACACACATTTCCTTTAGGAGTATTGCTTTGGATGGACAATTCTCCTTCTCTAGAAGAAATATTATTGCTTGTATGAAACTATGCCATTACATTGTGCTATTTTGTCTCTTTTGAGGCTCTAAAAAGTTGACAGTGAAAATGGGGCATACAGTGAAAAATGGAGAGACAACTACACATTTATCCTAGCCGTACCTGCTGGTGCCTCAGGCTGTCCACTGTCTGCAGTGCTGCTTGGACCCTGTTCTGTAATGTGAATGTTTATGTCTGTCACTGACTGCCATGGTGTTATTATCAAGAAAAATACATTAATTAATGATAAACAATCTCATGGGACAGATATTACTGCTGGTGGCCAGCTTTGGATCAAGTGCCACCAGTTCCTGATCTATTTCAACGGTGAAAGCAAGATGGGATGTTGGTGTGATGTTTAAAAATCATTTTATGTGTGCAAACCATGTGAGACAACAAGGTACAACGGCTGATTTCCCTCCAAGTAAAGACTAAAGCCCAGTGCAGAAAGTGTCCTTAACAGTGCTATTACACAGTTCTGTTGTCATTATGCCTTTTATTTTCAGACTGCATCTCCAACAGCTCAACACTGGTGTCGCAATCTATTATTTTACATTGGTTATGATGTTACTATGATGTAAAAAGGACTGTAAAGAAACAACTTCAGTTTAAAAAGCAAACTCCGAAACCTCTCCCCACCTTACTTACAGTGGCAAAAGATGAAATAACATAACTATGAATCATTTTTAAAAGGAGCATCTGGGTTTCTTAAAAATAATAACAATGTTCTCATTAACTGAAAGGACTTGTTACTCTTACTAACAGGCTCACTGTAAACAAACACCTACAGAAGAGGCAGCCAGAGCATTCAGGAAGTACAGCTAAACTTCCTCAAACATTTTATGTACATTGTTTTCAGGCAGGAGGTCTTATCTACCCACTCTGTCTCTCCTCCCCCTTTTCTTTCCTCTGTCTTTCCATTTCTATCCCTCCATTACTCGCTGCTGCTCCTTAAAGAGAGGCATAGTGTGAAATCAGAACCTTCTCCCATCCCAGAACCAATTTAATGTCTCTGCATGGTGCAACACATGCCTATCAGGTCAACCGTTACTTCCCATTAACTGGATCCTTCCACACATGAACTCATGGGAACACCTACATGTAAATGCAAATGTCTCAGATGCATGACACCCAGATTCAGACTGTATTTTACATAGAAATACAGGATATGGAGTTTTTCCTCAAATCCAAATCAGTTTCAGAAATGCCTTCTAACCTGCCTCAACACACCATCAGGTTTTAGCAAGTATGTCAGTTTACGCACTAATATATTGTTTGAATTTAGCTTTTTGTGCCAGAATGCATTTGTTCTTTGATGCTCCAAAACAGCAGCCTACAGATCACCACCATGGTGGTGTTTTAGGTCACCACCAGTGGTTTTAGAACAGCAGACACAACTTTTATTATCTTCTTTAGTCTTATGACACTTGTAAAAAAACCACAATGTGGGACTAACAGAGGAGTTTGGTTATACCGTTTTTCCCCTGTATATTACTCAGCTGCTTGAGAGTCCATCAGCTTGTTTGAATTGTGCACAATGAATCTGAGATATGATGGTCCATGAAGGATGGTCTGGATAGATCTCTAGAGCAGCAGGAAAGTAGGATATATTTTTTGGAAATGCAAATGAGCCTTTGAAATAAGAAAGTCTTTTACATGCTTCTGTGTTGTAATTGGTTATCAAGCAGAGCACATCTTAAGGGTATCAAGCTTGGCTGACACAAATGTTCAGCAAGCGTAGGTTAAGCTTTTTTTCTGTCATTGTTCCTTAGGGTTTTTTCTTTTTTTTTAAGTTATCCAAAAGGGTCTTCACCCGCCAAAATAAACTAACCAATAGGGATGCATATGGTTAAATGGTTAAACTAGTTTATCGAAATTTACAAGTCGCTTAAACTAATCACCTATCATTTTTCATAAAAAAGGACGCACTCACACTTTGCAGTCCACATCGTTCCTTAATCCAGTGTCTGTTAGGTGACTGAGTGAAAAAAACATATGCCTTTATCTACTATATTTCAATGGTTGATATCCACATGATAAACGGGCAAATCACAGTGTTTAAAGTGAGGACTCGGTACGAGTGCCCAATTCCTGCAACTTTGCGCCGAAATCCAGCGCTCGTTTAACTATCTCAGACGTAAAACAAGCAGGGCATTGGTTCATACACAACTTCAGTAGATAAATCAGTTGCATTGAAGAACTGTTTCTCATGATACTGAGTCAAAGCATCCCAGCACACATTAGACCCCAGCTCTGACCCTGGAAGGAGGGGGCGGGGCTCTCTGGTCAGTGAGCGTGTGGGTTTGCTCAGCTCTGGTCATGGAGTCAGAGGGTACAAGCAGAAAACCAGGACTCAGAAATTAAATACATTCATGTGAACAAGATAAATAACATAACAGGCTATTTAGTTTGTTTAATAAAGGGACCAGGTATAGACCTGCTCTATAGGTAAAATGACTTCTGTTGTGATCTGGCTCTATATAGTGAATACAATTAAATAAAAGTGACTCGCCGTTCAGGGGGGCAGGGGGTGCCGTTGGGGGGGCGGCGCACCCCCCTATGTAATGGTAGGGGAAACACTGAATAGAATATTCACATTTAAAGAAAGAGTATCACACTGTTTAGTAAATAAACCATGTGAGGTGCTGTTTTATGGACCTTACTTCTTAGTTCTTAATTGAAGCTTGGTGGCATGTCATTGATAAAGTGAATTTGGGCAGTGGGTCTGCACCATCAGAAGTTGTTCTGAAGTTATTACAAAGAAAACAGACTAAAATGAAAACATTCAATTACTCTGCTCTGTCTGACAGAATGATCAGACATCCTTCATTACTTTCATTTTGTTGAAAACCTCTTTAAAATACCCTGATGTTTGTACAAAGTCGAAAAGTTCAAGTTTGCAGTGGGATGTCTCACTCTGCAGAATATCCCTTCAACAAGATGCAGACTACTGTTAACAGACATCCTGATGTGCTACATTTACATACTCCCTAAAATGGGGTAAACTTAAGTGTGAGGTTTTCAAGAGAAGAAGGTTTTAATTGCTTCTGATTTTAGGGAGGGGCTGCTGCATGGGACGATGAGTTCACAGAGCAAGACATTGTGGCTTTCCCAGTGTCTGGACACGCAGACAAAAGTCAGTCTTTTTGCCCTTGGTTCTCCCAGTCTGATAATGCTCATTGACTGATGGCCATAGGCACCAAATGGAGTCCTTTGGGACAACTTATCTTAGGCACAGCTTTAGGTATTGTTGGCAAGACTGTGGATCTAATGCTGACGTGCTCAGGAGAGCATGGATGGGAAGGGTGAGCTGCCTGATATGAGAACAGTAGCAGAGCTTTCACGGGCACTTGGTGCGCTTTCCCGGGTCTGATCCAGCTCATTGCATAACGGGTGCCCAGGACCCGGAGGGCTAATGCAGACGCCAGGGGCAACAATGAATTTGTTGTCTTTGTTGGTGTTTTCCCCTTTGTACTGAAAAATATTTTGGAAACCTCTGACAGGATGAACACTTCAGAGCACAACCAGTGATAAAATAAAGCACACAGTAGAGTATGTGCCTGACACACTGGCATAAAAACCCTTGTAAATCCAAATTCTGGCTATGTTCAATATAAAGTCTCACAAATATGCACCCTGACATTCAGGAGCATTCAGCACTCTCTCCAGCTTTAATCCAAACTGCTAGATATGTAAAAATTGCATGACAATAAAAAGAGGGAGAGAAAATAGAAGAGAGAGCTGTGTACTAAAACAGATGACAGAGAAAAGACAGTGGTAGAGCAAGGAAGAGTTATAGGAGGGAGAGAGAGGTGGAGGAATGAAGCTGTAACAGTGAGCAGAAAAAGAGATGTTGAAGAAAAAGTCCTGACATCACTCGTCTCTGTCTGTTTTAAGAGGCGAGACAGCTGGACAGACTGCTTATGCAGCAATACCCTTCTGTGTCGGACTCTCCTCTTTTTTTCCAACACAAACACACAGTCTGCTGCCGCTTTCTCCTCTCTGCTTTCCCACACCTCGTCCCTCTCTTTAAACGCCCCTCTCTCTCCTCTCTGTATTCCCACTCTGTCTAATCTACTGTTTGCCTGTCTCCCTCCTCAACCCTCCCAGTCTCCCCTTCTTTCACTATTTACTCCCCTGTTTCCCCTTTTCCCCTCTTCACTCAATCACACTCCTCTGTCTCAGCATCTCACTGCTTTTTTCCCCTCTCTCACAATCCCTCCTCGCCCATCTCCTCTCTTGTTTTTCCTGTCTTGTTGACTCCCCCTTCCCCTCCAGAACTCACCCACCACCACTACACCACACTGTATGACATCTTTCTCTCTCTCTCCTCTCTTGTTGTCTGTGGCAGATGTCTCTCTTCCTGTAGTCTGAAGAGGAAGAGCATGAGGAGAGGCACTGGTTTCACCACTGCACTACACAAATGGAAGAAGATTTACTGTTAAAGATAGAGTACACACACTTAGTTTCCATTCAACTTAGTTTCAATTGAGTATCCAATCGGGCCTGTATTCTGTACTTGAAAAGGTATTTAAATGTACGCAAACCAAAAGATATTACTGTTATTGCAAGGGCAAAACAAACAGTGGTCTAAATTTTAGGCCATATCACCTGTCATGTCCTTAAGAACATTTCCCTTGTGTTGCATTTTTGGGTATCATTGGCAAGACCATGTGTCCGATGCTGACGCACAAAGGAGAAAGGGATGGGAAGGGTAAGCTGCTGGATTCAGGAGGGGCAGCTGCACTTCAACAGGCACCTTGCGCATCTTCCCATGTCTGACTCAGTTCACCACATGCCAGGTAACCAGGATCCTATAGTTTGAACAAGGCCTCAGGGGCGGCCACGTGCCCATAAAGAGGGGTCAGCTTAGAGGATACCTTGAGAGTTGGGGCCCGGGTCTGGTGTAGGCCTGGACGTTGGCCATCAGAGCAGTACAGGGCCAGCCCTAACACAGCAATGCCAACCCGTATATGGAATACCCAGGCATTGCATCACATAAAAAGATGTATGGCCAAACTGTAAACTGTCAATTCAAGCATGCATTTCCAGTATTTCTTTGATTGTTTCAAACTGAGATATGGCTTTGATTTAAAGTCTTTCTGTACCCATTAATGTTGCTAAAAACTAGACAGCTGATGACAGTGAGGACACTGGTGACGATACAGTCAACCATAATCTGTTGTGAATAATATTTGCAGGTATGCACACTTTGACGTGGTATTGTTGCATTTTGCTGGGCATCTTGCTCTGTCACTTCATCATTTTCCCTCCATAAATGAAGCCTAGCATTAGTTAATGCAGGACTCTGTAATAATACATCAAGCTGAGATCAATTGACAAATAGTTGATCCTAGTTATCGCTTCCCAGCTCCCACAGCCAATCACACCTCTTTCTCTCAACACAGCGGTGTATTTGAATATGGCATGCTTCTCACTTATCTCTGCTTGCATAATACTGATGCACCACCCTACTTCTGCTGGTGAAGCTTCATCTCCTCCACCCCATCCTCATCCTTTATAGCATAAAGAATAGATGACATTATTTTGTATGCTGAAAACCCTTTGTCATCTATACCTGCTGTACTCAATACCCAAACTCAATTTGAAAATAGTATCAGGTATAAGATCAACCTTGATAAAAGCGAAATATTCCCTATTAATCAAGCAGCTACTCAAATTTAACCATCACATTTTCCATTCAGAACAGTCAGCAAAGGCTTTAAATACTTAGGGGTTGAGTTCACACCTGTATATTCATCATTGTTTACTAAAAATTTTAGCATTTTCTTTGAAAAATGTAAAAAGAATATGGAAAGGTGGAGGAATCTCCCTCCGTCTATTGCTGAACAAATTAATCTTGTAAAAGGATCATGCTGCCAAAATGTCTTTTTTATTTCCAGAACATCCCAAATCTAATCAAAAAGGAAGTATTTTGTCATTTATATGGAGATGGACCACACAGAATTTTAAAAAAGTGCTCTTCAGAGACCTAGAAAATTTGCAGGTCTGGCCCTGCCCAATTTCACGTATTATTATTGGTCAAGTAATATAAAATCTATGTTATATTGGACTGATGACAATCCTACCTCTAGCTCTGAAACATGGGTTCAAATGGAGTACGCCTGCAGCCCAGTCAACCTAAGGTTGTTTTATGTGCTCCAGCACCCCCTTCTTTGTGCCAATTTTGCTCTTACCCGGTGATTTAACACTCAGTCAGAATCTGGTCTCAATTTAGAGGACATTTCAAACAGCAGACCACCTCAATACACTCTTCCATAATAAACAACTTTAACTGTCCTCCTTCCCTTACTGATAGTACCTTCAGGGTATGGCACTCAAAAGGTATCAAATCTATATCTGTTCTGTATGTTGATGGCAAGTTTGGTTCATTTGCTCAGCTTGCTCGGTTATTTGAGCTACTCAAAGCTCACTTCCTCAGATACCTTCAGATCAGACATTTGGTCCAAAAGAGTCATAGTTCCTTTCCAGACTTTCCAACATATAATATAGTCGATCATGTTCTTTCATTTACTCCAACTGTCCTCAACTGAACACATTTTGGTCTAGCATTTTTGATGCATACTCTAAGATGTTTCACAAATACATTACTCCAAATCCTTTATGTGCTTTATTTGGTTGTACTTTTGAGATCCCTTTACTCAAGGGTGACACACATACTATCATTGCATTTACCCCTCTAATAGCAAGGTTGATGCCAAAATCTTTTCTCCTGGAAAGCACAAGCTCCTCCTAGTTTTACTAGATGGATCAGAGACACTATATATTTCTTAAAGCTTGAAAAAATTAAATACGCTCTCAAAGGCTCCCTGCAGGATTTTAAGATGACTTGGACTCCATTTTTGGAGTTCTATGATAGCTTACAAGTGAAAATGAATGACAGCGGTTTAGCTAACTAACTTAAAGTAGCAGCTGCTCTATTTTTAAGTACATTTGTATATATATCTTATCTGCATATATAATGTTTTAAAACTCAACAAAAAATGTTAGACAAAAAAATGCTGAAGTCACATCTGAGCAGTGATTCATTCCATCCATTAGTGCCCTGCACAGGCCTATTATCTGGGCCCGAGTCCAGCCCTGGTCCGAGGGGGTGGAGCCCCAGCCCGGCCCGGCCCGACAGGTTTTCAGAATTATCAGGCCCGAACCCGTATCAAGCACAACTTTGTTTTTTGTTTTTTTTTGCGTGCGCGCAATGCAGCAGCGCACAGCAACAGCTGACCTGCATATCGCAGTAGGCCTATTAACATATAAACACTTCTATTCTATTCTATAGTAGAACTACTAATCAATTCTGAACATGGCGACATCCAATTCAACAACAGTAAGCTGCTTAACATGGCAAACTCTGTTCTTTAAACACCACAAGAAGAACAGTCTGTTTACTTGGCATCATGCAGAAAAAGAATAGCATTCACAGTTTCAGGGGCAAGTCCTGTCCTCCTTTCTTCCATCACTCTTACAGCTGTGCTGAAAGCACACTCGCTGCTGCTACCGCTGGCTGGGACACGTAGAGTGGGAAGGGAGGGGGCAAAGCGGCTGCTGCGTTCAAGTGTTGCCATTTAAATTGGTTAAACACAAACGCAACACATTGCTCTAATTGGCAGGTTGAAAACAAAAGAGCCCGAGCCCGGCCCATGTCCGAGGTAATGATACGATCATTGGCCCGAAGCCCGGCCCGAAGCTCTGCCCTTGGGCTGTCGGGCTGTCGGGCCCCTCGAGCCCCTCGGGCCTAGGGCTCCAGTGCAGGGCTCTACCATCCATCCTTAAAATCACAGCACCAGCTACTAAAAAACACATTTTATCAAGTCTTTGAAAAACTAAATGACCTTGATTGAAAATTTGTTGTACATGCTCACATTTGACTTGAGATGTGCAGAGATTCATTTATATTTCTTTCATAACAAAGTTAGGAACTTAACTTTGAGGTCATAAAGGGAGGTAATGAAAGCCCTTTTCAACTGCATTGCTTTGATTTTCTTTGGGCAAAGCACATTAGATCTTTATGTATGAATAAAATGTGCAGAATCTTTCATCACTTTCTTCCTACACACTTTTTATCTTGATGAAAATAGTGAACTGATGTCACAGCTAAACAAACAGTTTCTGGCCCCAGTGCCAGGTTAAATAGAGTGCACGCTGAAGTTAACTTTCGTGGCACAGCAGTGGATGGTACAGTAGACTTTCCTGTAAGTTTAACAACTATTCATAACTTTTATATTCTTTCAAAGCAGCCTGGAGTAGATTTTTTTTTTTAAATCTGAAGCTCTATAGGATGTGGGTAAAGTTGCTGGGAGAGTTTGTTAGTGAGAAGTTTTAAAGGAATAGACAGAGAGCTTTAGCAGTATTTAGAAAAGCAGTTGAGTATGTGTCTTTTGTGGTTCTATCTTACCCTCCCACCTATTTACATTACAAAGAATATTTCAGGTTCACTTTCAGTTCATTTTGTGTGCATGTCTGCCAGTGTGTGGTTATTTTTCCTCTCTGCATAGGGGAAGATATTTGAATAAAATTACCAACATTTGCAAATAAAGCAACTTATTTCCAAAGTGAGATATCCAGCATTTGAATAAAAGTCCCTCCTATAATCAGAGAATTGTTTGCAAAAAAATAAAAACACAATTGGTGCCACACTACTTGTTTCCTGATTAGCCATGGTAACTATTTCTCTGAAAATTTATGGCTAGAGGTGGAAACATCTCCTTTTTATGTACAGAGTTCACTGTATCAGGGATTTTACAGTTTTGCATATCATATCATATGTTTTTTTGCACCCACATTCATTGTCCTTGGAAAAGACCAGCTGATCCTGATTCTGACGCTGTGGTTTTGCACACTCAGCTAAATCTGCTGCCTTGAGCTTCCGATGTTTTCTTCTTCTTCTGTGAAGACTTTGACCCTGTCAGATCTCAGGGCAGGAGATGACCTTGGGTTTGTCATTGAAATCTGCCAACAAAGTCTAGAGGATACAATGGCTTTTACTGCTGGATAGTCTGCTTCGACTAACTCTAAGCATGTTCCCAATGTCCTTCAAAAAGGACGCTTTGTTATCCCAAGGAAAATAGCATTAGTTTGGTTACTAGCATTAGTATTAGGGCCAGTATTACGTAGTTGAGAAAAATCCACAACCAAACGGCTTCATATGGCATTCCAATGACAAATAACATAGAACAAACATGCAGGAAAACAAAGAATCTGCATTTTGTATCACAAATGTTTGTAAATGGAAACTGCATGGCTAGATGTTTGCTTTAATACACCTATGACAATGAGTCTGATGTTATGTGTTTGCTCATGTACAGCACCTTTCAGCTGCCTCCTAGAGTCTCACAGCCAGTTACTGCAGGTTTAGATGAAGCACACTGGTAACACTGGTATACCTGGTAACAGTAGCATAAATGTCAGTTGTTTGGGCTTTTTTTCTGTTAAAAAAAATGAATGAATGAATGAATGAAAATAGCTATGTTTCAGAGGAAGTTGCAAGATATCTTTGCACTGATCTATGTAAAACCCCACGCAGACTTCATGTAAATTGATTCAGACATGCCAATCTTTTACCCCGTGTCATCGGCTCATGTTGCATGTGAGGTTATGCTGACATAAGACGGGAATGCATTACCTTTACGCTCCACATTGTCCAACTCTATTATGTAAATAGCTTGCTCCTTTTGCTACTCTCTTGGACATGAGCATGTGTGCAAGTCTGTGTGTGCGTGCATTTATGTGCACATGGCTGCAGGCGGGGCTGTTATATACTCATTTACATTTTATCTTGTCATATTGGATTTGTCGTAAATCTACCTGCAGAATAGGTTGTTTCTGTGCTGCTTTGTGTGTGTCTGAGTGTAATTGGAGCTAGCACGCAAGGGAATTTTGAACAATTATGGGAGATGAAGGGCATCAACAATACCTCAAAGTATTGATGGCTCCCATTAGAGACATGTATGCCGTATGCTAGGCTGGTGCACCTGATTAACTACTCTTCTTGTCTTTGTTTTGTCCTGCTAGTCTCACTCGGGACATAAAGAAGGAGCCCCAGCTCAGGTAGGCTTTCTCTGTGAGTCTCTTTTTTTGTGGCTCTTTCCATCCTGCTTTCTTTTCTGTCACTGCAGTGCGAAGATGTCCTCGCAGCTGCAGGACTTTTTAATGAAGGCAGCTTTGGATAATACGGCCTCACCCAGGGGACCGCTTGTTTGGAAATAATTATCTCTTACAGCTGGCGGAGAGAGGGAGAGAAGAAGGGGAAAGAGGAGAAATGTGTGGTGCAAACACATAGAGGGAACAAAAGGTGTCTTCCTCTGACTGTAGGCATACACCTGAACCTGAACACAACTTAAAGCAGAGTAAAAAGTTAAACCTCTGCTCTCCTTGCTCAAATTCCAGCTATAATTATCTTGTATTTTTTGTGTTATACACACAGAGATCTACATGCACTTCTGCTCCCAAACTAAAAAAGCTAAGAAAGAAGTGGAGCACTGCTAAATTCAGCTGCATGTGAGCACAAAAAATGGGATGATGAGCAAAAACAATCACAGGATGAGGATTTGGGGATTATATTTTAAGTAGTGCAGTTGCGTGTTGCTGAATTGGTTTTATCTTTGTGTAACCTCGCTGTGTGGCTGGTTATTACATTTAACCCTCCTGACTTCAGCGTGTGTAAAAGCACGCTACATTTGCTTTATCTATTACAGGTTGCCAAATACAAATACAGCCGCAGCACGCTGCATCGATCCCCTACTGCTGCTGCTGCCGCCGTTTCCCTAAATCATCACACACATCATATACACACTGGTTTAAGCGCACACTGATGCAACCACATGCCAATACCTTTACTCCCTTTACATTTTATTTCCCTTCAGCCTCTTCTTTTCATCTCCACTTCTTCCGTCTTCTCCTGGCCTGTTCAGCTAGCAGCTATATAATGCTGACAAAGCCGTTAAGGAGCCTTCAGGTGAGATGGGCCAACACTAAAGCTTCATCTACGCAAAAAAAAAGCCTTCAAACACAAGAGAAAGGAAAGAAGAGGTCAGAGGGGAGGAGGGGAAAGGGCAATGAAGGAGAATGAAGGCATGAAGGGGAGGAGAAAGGAGAGAATTGCTGATAACAAGTGATAAAACCAAGGACAAGGAGGAGGTGTGGGGCAGAGGGGGGGTGGAATGGCAGGACAACAGGAGCAGGTGGATAAAGACGTGATTATGATAAACCAACAGCATGTGTACACAAAGCCTGCCCACCCTCCCCTCTCTCCCTTAGAGCATCATATCTTCTTGTGTGACCAGCCGCTAATTTATGACATGATAGCCTCGGCCGTGTGCCTGAGAGGCGCACATAAATCTACCTCATCATTGTTAAACTCAAGGGCACGTCAAGGATACAGACGCACATACACTGCAGAAAAAGGCTGCCTCAACAAGTCATTACATCAGGCTCAAATTCTTATTCTTCTCAAATATGGTGACATTTTCTGCCAGTTTTCCTTTTTCCCTGTACACTGAAAAAAGTGAAACCACTGTGTCATTTGTTTAATGTACATTTTTATATTGGTCTAAATGAAACTTTTGGTTTCTAGTAGAACCTTGTTTTTTTTAGTTTGACTCAAAGCAAATCACACTCCCCCTGGAATGAATGAATAGAATTACTTTAACTTAAATGGTCATTTTACTTCAAACCAGGGTTTTCATATCAGGGGACCTTATGTCGTCACATCCGGACACTCCCTATTGGTCCGTTACCTCCACCTTCTGCTGCTCAGGCTGCCGAGATATTTCTGTCGGCCATCTTAGAACGTGGCAACCACCTGGATTTCCAGATTTAAACAAGGTAAGAATTTGGAATTTTGCTGTTTGTATTGCAAGGTGTGTTTTAAGCTTTATTCATATTTATGGTTAGTGATAGGGTGGACAAAAAAATGTCCCGACTATCGTCGTATTTTTCCTGCCTGTAGCTAAGCCAGGTTGTTAGCATGAATTTGTCGCCAAGGTCTTTGCTTTCCTTGCCTCCGTTCTTGTCAAGTGCAACTTTTATACAGTATTGTTGCTTATATCATTTTGCTGTTATGTAGACTAAGTATAAGGCTCGTTTTCCGTAGTGCTTAATAGCTGGCACGTTGGGGCCTGTCCTTCTCGGTGCCAAGCACGTTTTCGCGGGCAAGGGAATGCTAACCCGCAGCACACACACACAGCTAGCATTGGCCACAAGAGCAGAGAGCTGAGAGACGATGGTAAAACTCGTGGACACTTCTTATCGACTGAAATCCACGTTACTGTAAGCGGCATAAACCTCCTTAAACGAACGGTTTATTGAAGTTGGTGTTTAACGGACTGGTGTTGGTCTGCCTGCCTGTCATCCACTGCTGGTATTTTTACACAGCCACAGCTGGTCTGTTTGTAATATTTACCGTCGAGTCTACAGCCATTTCAGACATATACACAGGGTTTTTCCTGCAAATTAAATTACGAGTAGGGACTTTGGTGCCGCCTCCAGCTCTGTCTGGGGAACACAGTGCGGATTAACTCTCCGCGGTGTGTGCGTAAGCTAAAGAGACAGAGTGAGCGGAAGATGCGGAGGGGACTAAGTTTTAAGGATAA
Organism: Cheilinus undulatus; assembly: GCF_018320785.1. Taxonomy (NCBI): domain Eukaryota; kingdom Metazoa; phylum Chordata; class Actinopteri; order Labriformes; family Labridae; genus Cheilinus; species Cheilinus undulatus. The sequence continues at coordinate 14,812,609 of NC_054880.1, read as the reverse complement.
ACACGGGGCTTTCTTTGCATCTATTCCCCCATTTAATACCATAGGGTCGGCGTGTGAAAGCGTGCTGCACCTATATATACACGTACGTAGTGTGGTATGTTTAATTAAAAAATCGGTAATATCCTTTTCTTATGCGATGAAACTTCGGCATGTGCTTGGGATTACAGACACAGAGTCAATCAGACGTATCACTTAAAAGGGATATAGACCAGTGTTGATAATTAGTTGACTTAAAACATGATCAAGTCGTTGCACCCAAAATCCCTGTATAAAGAGGCAGAGAAGGAGAGAGGAGGTCAGGTAAATAATGTGAAGCAGCAGGTGAAATAAACAGTCAGTGATTGTAGTTATTTGTGAGATATTTTGTATTCCATCCAGCAACATCTGCAGGAAATTTCTCTATTTCATTTATTTTATTTTTAAACTGAACATAATCCTTCTAGAATGAGAAGTTAACCCAGGAATCAAAAACACACAACATTCAAGTAAGTGATTTTAAACAATAAAAAATTAATGGACACAAACTATGTAAAATTGTACTCAATATGTTAATGTTTTTCAATGCATTATTTGTCCAAAATGCACATATTTGTTTTTATTATGTTCAGTTTATTCATATTTGTTTAGTAAATATCAATTAATCAATTATTCTCACTTTTTATTGTGTAATTAAATTTGTGAATACAAAGTAAATGAATTGTTTGGCCTTTCAAATGTTTTTATTTTTTAACCAGAACTAGTAATACTGCTTTTATTCTTGTTTTTACTAGATCCTTTTGGATGGGCTGACATGGCAGAAAGAAGACCAGCTGCGAGTTCTTCTAAGTCCCAATGACACCAGGAAGCTGGTTCTGCCTGATGGAATTCCAGAGACAATGGTGCAGCTCTTGGATGAAGTCAGGACAGTGTGTGGGTTAAATGGGAATTTCAGACTGCAGTACCAAGACAGAGATTTTGGAGATGCACTAGTAAACTTGACATCTACAGCTGAACTCGAGGATTTCGCAACTGTCAAGGTCATCCCAATAATTGATGATGCCAGCCAAGAAATTACTCTCACTTTCTGTGACGATGTTGTGTCTACACAAACAGATGACACAGAGCTCTTGTCCTCACCCTCCAGCTCTGGCTCTGCAAGAACTCAGATGTGGCCAAGAGAGTTTCCCATCCCAACATTTGCCTATGACACTGAATTGCAGTTAGAAAAGGGAAATACGGTGTACAGGTCAAACATGACTAGGTTGACACTACGTCCAAAAGTGATGTCAGATATTCTGGAAAAGGTAGCTGAAGAGATCTACAAGTACAAAGGCTACCCAACAGATGCTGACTTCAGTGATGTTGCCGAAGCACTAATCAGGAAGCATCCATGCCTCTCTGAACCTGGTTCATACAATGGTTGCTACGGGTGGAAGCAGCGACTGAAGACAAAAATGGGCAACTACCGAACTCAGCTAAGGCTCATCGGGTGTTCTGAACTACTTGCAAATTCACTGAAGTCCAAAGCTCCAGGGGATGCTTTGCCAGCAAAAAACATTAAGCGACCTAGGAGGGGAGAGGCCAACCACATACCTGACCTTCCAACTGGAGAGACCCCAGACAAATTGGAAGATGAGAGACTGTCACTTTTAAGTGAAGTGCGGAAGCGAAACAATCACGCAGTGATAAAGGACAAAATGGACAAAACATTTTCACTGCGAAGGCAGGAAATTGTGGGAAAGGAAACTGGAGTGGAAGAGTTGAAGGCGAGATGGCCAGCGTTGTTCACTGTGGATGAAGTAAGTAATTTTTTTTTTTAAATCAATGGCTAAATGTCTGTGGTGACCTGTAAAGTAGCCTAAATGTTAGTATCTCCTATCATAAGAAAACTGCAAAGAAATTGAGCCATACCAATTCAAAAGGCACATTTTGGTCCCTAATGTTAAAAATAAGATCTTACCACACAGCTGTAATGTAATAACAATACTTGTGCTGTCTTCATTTTTAAAGATCGGTGCTGAATTCATGAGAATTACAACTGTTCCACTTCAACCGCGATTCCTGGCTTCCTTGGACAAGCAGCACAGCAAGCTGATTGAGATCTTCAGAGACAAGGGAGGAGCTGTCAGAGAGAAGACTCGGGACATACTGAAAGTTCTTGATCAGGTATGTACTTGCCCAATACATCAAAATTTACCTATCAGATACAGTATACAGCACTAATCAATGTAAATAGAAGCAATAGTGGTCATTTTGCCAACATATTTGTGTAATAGTAAGTGGACTTATTATATAGAGCTTCTCAACTCTGTTGATCTCTCAAAGTGCTTTGTAGGACTTGCCACATTCATCCATTCACACATATTCATGCATTTATGGCAGAGATCTAACCTGCTATTGGGAGCTACAGATACATCTTAAAAAATTAGAATATGAAAAAGTTCAATATTTTTTGTCACTTATTTCAGAAAGTGAAACCCATATATTATATAGACTCATTACATATAAAATGAAATATTTCAAGCCTTTATTTCTTGAAATGTTGATGATTATGGTTTACATATAATGAAAACCCAAAATTCAGTGTGTCAGAAAATTAGAATATTACATAAGATCAATAAAAAAGGATATTTTAAACAGAAATGTCAGGCTTATGAAAAGTATGTTCATTTCTATTTACTCAATACTATTGGGCCTCCTTTTGCATAAATTACTGCATCAATGCAGCGTGGCCTGTAGGCGATCAGCCTGTGGCACTGCTCAGGTGTAATGGAAGCCCAGGTTGTTTTGATAGTGGCCTTCAGGCCATCTGCATTGTTGGGTCTGGTGTCTCTCATCTTCCTCTTGACAATACCCCATAGATTCTCTATGGGGTTCAGGTCAGAATCAAGCACAGAAACACTAACCAAAAATGACGCACATGGGGCAATGTGAAACATCTGTCAACAGTGATGTCTAATGCATGACATGCATCTTTTTGCCCAAGAACTGTTAATTTTGCACAAGAGTTCAATTTATTTTGATACCCCCAGAGATCTAGGATCCAGAGACTAGTTTTATATTTATTATAAGGTTGTATCTTTTATAGGAAATGGGCAGTAGTACTGCATTCTAAATAAAGTTTATAGATTAAAGATCCAGAGAGCAGTTTGTTTTAACTGAGACATTTCCAACAAAAAAGAGATTTTTTTTGTCTATTTTAGCATGCTCTCCTCCCAAACACTTGATGTTTAACATTTTTAGCAATTCAAAAAGAAAATTTGCAGGAAGGAATCAATAAGGGAATCGATAAAGAATTGAATCAGTAATGGCATCCATATCGATAAAATCTTATCAATTCCCATCCTAAATTGGGGTTCAGTGTCTTTCCCAAGGACACTTTGACACGCGGACTGGAGGAGCAAGGGATCAGACCCCCAAACTTCTGATTAGTGGATGACCTGCTCTAGACTGAGCCACAATTACATTAATATAATAATAATTGTGTAGTTAGATTACATGTTGTGAGATGTGCTACATTTATCTTCTGAGTTTGACAGGCCTTTTAACTGGTTTGCTCAAAGCATTTGTAAATCACGATTACTGTAACTCCATGTGCCCATTTTTGCATCATGGAGTGTTTGAATCTTCAGTCAAGTTGTTAGATTGGACAGCTTAATTTTGCATTAAGTTTGTGTTTGTGCTCTCACCTATAGAGCCTCGAGGTGAATTTAAAACGAGAGTGTCTGCTCAAGGGCCTTACCATCTACCTTGGGGAAGATGTAGGCAAACTCTTCAAAGAGTATCTGGTAAGTAGCTTTGCACTGATCAGATAATTTTAGATAATAGATATTTTATATATAATTTTATTCATTTAATTTTTTTTGAGTATTTAAACTTGAAAGCTTATGGTCTTAGGTTCCATAAAACTACTTAGGGCTATGGTATATTCACGTACATTTTTTCTATGCCCATAATTACTGTGGTGTTCTCTGTTCTGCAGTGGTCGTTAATCAACAGTTTGTTTTTGTACAATCACAGTCTTAATGTTGGTTTATACTTAAAACACTGTTTTGTATCTATATGTAGCTGAAACACATAAAGATTTGATACAATATGAAATTTTTGTCCTTTTAGTGGGGCAGTGCAGGTGGAGCTGTGAAAGCCTGAACATAAAGTGGTTATTATGTCTAAATATTGCAGTGTGGAAAGTTTCAGCTGAAGCCTTTTGAAATGAGTGAAACTGAAATACATTATTATAATTTATATTGGGTTTTTTCCCCACGAAAAAGTCCAGTGAAATCTATTCCTTCTCCCTCATTACACATTCCAGAAAAAATAATTATGCAGTTTTTTTTTATTGGCTCCCAAACTATTTGTGATTTCACAATCATGCTTATAGGCCCACTCCTTAAAATTAGTGAGTGAGCTCAGAGAAACTTTTCACTTACAGCAGATCAGTGTGAAAACAGCCATGTCTGTAAAACTTTGCACATACATCATTCTGCACAGTGAAGCTCTAATGTCCAACTGCAGGAACAAAAACATTTTTGAGTGGAGGGGGATTTTGAAATCCTAGTGAACTGTAATTTAAGCATGCAGTGGCATCACAAAGTCTTTAACTTTTTCATTTTTAAGAACTTTGTTGTGTTATAGATACAAATTTTTAAAAGTTGATATTTTTCTCATCAATCTACACACAATACATCATAACGACAAAGCAAAAACAGTTTTTTAGAAATTTTTGCAAATGTATTACAAAGTAAAAAACTTCGCAAGCGCACAAGTCTTACCGTCTTTACTCTGTATGCTGTTAGAGCATTTTTTGGAAGTTAGGCTGGAATAACTTCCAAAGGTGCTTTGACAGCATACTGAGTAAGGCTGTGAAACAAATGCAAATGTGATATTTGTGTTTTTTATTTCTCAAAATCTGCAAAGTATGGAAAAAAACAAAAGGGTCATAAGACATTGTACACTTTTGTATTGTACTGTTCATAGTTTTTTTTTCACAGCAGATGTTTAATTTTTGGAATTCTTGTACCAATGCTTTTCTTGTGGCCACCAAAATTTTGCTATGAAAATAATATTTGAAGAAGCCACTGCTAACCATCAGCTGGACTTTGCATGTTAGTACATTTTCCCATTGTTAAAGCCCCAGATAAAGTTGTTGTTGTTGTTTTAATTGGGAGAAATGTTTGTGTAGATATTTTTTACATTGGTAACTCAGGCACTGCTTTCAACTGGATAACTTTCTAATGATTGTCATGTCTTGTCCTCGCCAGGTTGACGAAATGGATAAAGCGGAACAAGAGCTTGAGAGGTGTACCATGGCCGTGTTTGTCATCAGGGAGGAGAAGGATCCTCTCCAGCTACCACGTGACATTGGGATCATTATCGAAGGCGTCAAAGTCCTCAGTGAGTTGCCATCACTCGCACATGGATGTGCCATGTTATTTGGCCTCATCTATGCTCTAAACTTGAGCTATCCAAAAGAGTTAAAACACACCTTTGATGCCCTGCAGAAAATATTCATGGAGATAGAACCAAAGAAAATGACACGCAGAGTGTAAAGTCTGAGTGTCAACCTCTAAATATTGAATGGTGAAAGAGACATTTGGATACATCATGTTGTTTGTTCTGTTTTTATAGGTTGTATTCAGATATTTCGTTGGTAACAATGGCACAGCACTGAAAATGTGAACATTGTTAATTTTGCAATGACCAGGAGAATGCTGACATTTTTCTTTATCTGACTCATGCGCATAGTTCATAGATTGCACAGCCAGATATTGAACTTTTTATCTCCTTGGTTTAGCTTCATGGTCTCTTGATGTAACATTTGTAATGGTTCAAAATGCCAATGCCATCCATAAATTCTGTTTATTTTATGACATGATAGCTGCATTTTAAAATGGTTAGAAGCTCTGCTTTTAAAGTTATGGGCTATTAATGTACATTTCTCAAGTTTTAATCGAGTTTTATGACAAGTTTTACAAAAGTTCTGACTGTACAAAAAGGATAACAGAGGTTTACAAGTTAGGATTTATGTGGTAAATTTAACAAAACGGTTGCGTTTGGTTTTAAATAAAATACAAACTGAAAAGACCATAATTCCAGTTGACACATATATTTTGTTTTTTTCCTCAACTGTTGATGTGTAAAACACATGCTTTTACCGGCTGCAAAATTTATTTAATGTTATATATGTTCCTCTAAGAACATAAAGGTGGTGCGTATCTTTTAAGACATCACAATAAACAAGGTCTTTTGAATATAACTTTCTGTCTTTATTGATTATAAGTTAACTATACATTGACTGTAAAAATGGTTTTGGTTTTAGCTTAAGTGAAAATTATTTTTTTCTATTGCAATTTTAGCTTTTATTTGTGGTTAGGTAAGTTTAAAAAAAGAAGAACATGTGTATTATATTGACCTACATGAAGTGACATTTTGGCTTGTGATTAAAGAAAATATATTAAGGTATAATTAAAAAAATTAGTTTGTTGTGAGTCAGAAATTTAACTTGAGTTAAGTTAAAAAATTGCATGTAACAAATTACATCAATTTTTTTAAATTAGTCATAAGTTTGTTACATGCAGTTTTTTAATTTACCTCAAGTTAAAAAATTACATCCACTCAAAATAAAAAGTTGAGTTGGACTACCTTAAAAAATTGATGTAATTTGTTGTATGCAATTTTTTAACTTGCATCAAGTTAAAAAATTACATCCACTCAAAGTAAAACGTTAAAGTGGACTAACTTAAAAAAACTGATGCAAATTGTATCGTCAATTTTTTTAAGTTAGTCCAACTTAACTTTTTACTTTGAGTGAATGTAATTTTTCTAACTTGAGGTAAGTTAAAAAATTGCATGTAACAAATTACATCAATTTTTTTAAGTTAGTCCAAAGTATCATTTTTTTCAGTGTATGACTCCTATTCTCATTCAGTGCTTTTTCTCTATCTCTATCGTTTTCAATTTTTGTGAGCGAAAGTTTGTCTAAAAACAATGCAAACCACCCAACAAATAAATATGCAAAAGCACAAAAGAAATTATTTTTAATGAAAACTTTGGCAGACTTAGCAGTTTAGATGAAAATATTACATGCCAAAAGACCAAAAACAAGGCTGATCTTTTTCTAACAATGCCATTTGTTCTTTTAATACTAAAATGAAAAATATTTTCTGGTTTTGGCTTCTCAAAAATCAAGATTCTTTTTTCATGTTTGTACTAAATATGTTTTGTAGGGTTATGCAACTCATTGGCCTTATGATCCAATTTGATTGCAAGAGGAGGCATAAGTTAACCTAGCATGCTTCTGCACTGCAATAGGAAGCTGTACCGCCATGCAGCCTGCCAAGGAATCAATACACTTTTTATATATCTGAAATGGGGTGCCAGTTTAGCTCACGTCATGGAGCTGGAGCCCAAATAAAGAGGCCACAGGTCTCATGTCAGCCCTAGTCTCTCTCCCCACATTTTTTCTCCCTCTTCAGCTGTCCTTAAAAAAAAGCCCCAAAAATATGTAGAAAGAAAGATTTCACCACCATCACCAACTAATAAATATAAAAACAAAGTTGTGAGTCTTTGTGAGACACAGGAGCACATCAGCACCAAAGTTAGCCACTCTTTGCAAAGGAGTACGATCAGACCAAGGAGGAAAGACAAAGTGGATTATGGGAACGGGAGAGATCAGTTGGTCCGGTAAGCTCATCGTCCTCCCCTTCAGCTCAGTACGACCTGCGCCAAAGGCAAGCCAGGGGCGCTACATCCACACGCACGGCATCATATCACAAGGCTTTATTGATTCATCTGCATATGCACTGAGGCTCTGCAGCATGCACAAACACACTGTTCCGACTCACACAGTCATTTCTATTCCATCCTGCACGTTGTAGGCATCAGTGAGATTAAACCTTCAAAAAAAACCTTCCACTATAGACTCAGTGTGGTTCCAGGACCATCATGATAGTTAAAGGGACTCACAGTCTCCTGAGAATGTCTATATGTGCCTTCTTTTCTTCCTTTTTTCATGATGCAACTATATCTCCTGCCAGCTCTTGTCTATACATTTTTCTCCAACTGAAGATAAGCAACTGCATGTAATTAATTTGCACACAAGCCACTCACGTACTTCAGCACGCACACATGAACCCTCTACAGTGCACACGCTCTTTATCTCACAACATCTTCCCCAATTGTCACACTGTTCAACTAATGTCTCCATCTTATTTTGTCCCCCTCAAATGAAAAAACACCTCTCTACATGAAGAAACAACAATTAGGCTGTGTACTGCAGAAAAAGCTCCCAAGGGACACCACCCCGCCCCTTCTAATGCAATTTCTTACATGTCGAGGCGATAAATAAATAAAAAAAACTCCTCTCTGTGTGTGCTGTGATTAATTTAGGACAGTGAAAATGAAATTAAAGGCGGGATCACATGAAGGGGGGAACTTAGCGTCACGATGATGAAAAAAGGGAGGTTTTATGTAAGGCTGCATGTAGACAGGCATGTTGTGATGTAGATACAAGCATGTGTGTGAGAGGTGGAGGTCTAACTGTCCACTCTGGAGGGTAGGATTCAGCTCTCACTATTGAGAGACGCAGAATAAACATCACTAATGTTACACTCTGAAGCCACATAAAGCAGAAGAGTTAGAGTAGTAAAGATGCAGCAAATAAATAAAGAGAAAGAGTCTACCCCTTTTGAGCAGAGCTTTGCAGAAGATATAACTTCATGATGTTTAAAATGCTTTTCCCTTTATTTGTATTCATTTTCTTTTAAAGAAACTGATTTAATATCAGACAGATAGACAAATGGACACACAGTTGTATGGATAGATGCTTTGTCAGTGTACAGATACAACAAAATTTACACATTATCTCTCACTGAGGGGAAATAAAAAAAAAACATTTAAGGCCAAAAGATAACCTCTTCCTGTTAAAACATTAATTCTAAGGCAAAAAAACCAAGCCTGAGGACCTGCAGCCTGAGCCCCCCACAAACACCGCTGACCTCAATGTATATTCCATCAAGTCTGTGACAAGCCCTTTGACAATGCTGAAATTAGTTATTTATGTATGCATGTGCAGAGAGTTTATCTGGACATCTAAGGTGAAAAGTTTTTCAAACGGCAACATCACTCTCTGAACCACCTGTTGGAAGATTGGCAGATGTTCAGAGCTATTTACTTCTAATGCTGCAGACTGTGCTGTCAATGAGTGTTTTTTCACAGCATACTTAGGACAAGCTGTGTACTGACAATTCTGTATTTCTAGCTATGACCTTGTGCAGTTTTGTCTTTGTTTTCTGTACAAAATACACCACGAGAAACATGCCAGCCACATTTGGTTACAAATTACATTTGTTTAAATTGTGTTCAGGTTTGATCAAACAAACTTCTTCTGGATACAACATCTCTGGCATTGCTCCAGAGGGGATTCTCACTTTTTGTAAAATTGTGAGTATTACAGTGTGACCCAAACACATATTCTTATTTGTATGTTGTATTACAGTACTCTATAATGCAATACAGAGCACTTAATAACAGCAGGTTAGTATTGTCCCAAATCTTGCACTGCTGTTTTGCACTTACAATAAAACGGAAATAAAATTAATCAAATAAAATTGATATCAAGGCCATTCAGGAGACTTGCAAAGACATCTTATCTGCCAAGACAAGCTTTCAGTTTGGCTCTTAGCTCTTGTTTTAAAAGAAATGTGGTCCAGTTCCAATTAACTGCAGGAAACCCCCCCTGCAACAATCATAAACCCATGCTGAAGCAGACCAGGAGAAGAGCAAAAACATGTTTTCTGTCATGAAAAGCTTTCACTTTTACTCTCTGCTCTTGTTTTAATAAAGAAATGTTGTCCAGTTCTGACAAAATTTCCACTAGCAGCCAGTGTATACAACAGCTCATAGTACGACCGTAACTCTCACAAATTCATGTCAAAGCAGGTCGGCACAAGAGCAAAAACATCTAAGCTTTTAGTGTTTTTTTTTAACTATTCTTTATTTCATGTAGAAACATGGTCAAGTTCAGGTGAAATTGATGCTAAACTAGAGCTATATCTGAGCTAATCATGGCAGTCATTGCATACAGCTTTGAGTACAACTAAACCCCACCCATAGGTACCGTGTCATTCTCCTCAAATGAAGCTGATTGGTCAGAACAGTGTTTGGTTTGTTACAAATGTTGTGGATTGAAGCTAATCTGCCTCATGTGTCTTTTTTCTTGATTGAAATATGATGCATATGCAAACATTAGCTCGCTCGCTCGCATTGTAATGGTACAATATCTGCTTTGTCACCAGTATAGCGTACATTAAGGGTGTGAATTTTGAGTGCACCAGTTTTAAACTGTATTTCATTTTATTCAACTTTATTTAATCAGGGAAACCTCACTGAGATAAAAATCTTTGTTCAAGAATGTAAATGCCAAGACAGGCAGCATCACAGTTAACAAAGTTACAGACAGACATGAAGCAGCAAGCATAATAGCAAACTAGAAAAGAAGAAAGGAATAACAAATAATTACTTACATATTTGTCAAACTTGAATCGCCAACATAAAAACACCATAGATCAGGCAGAGCATCTCCAAACAGATGTGTCTGCTTTTGCATAACAACGCTAACTATTCCTTGTATTTTTACCTCCACCAAGGAGGTTATGTGATCGGGTGAGTTTGTTCGTTGGTTTGTTTGTTTGTTAGTTTGTTTGATAGCAACATAACTCAAAAAGCTGAGGATGGATTTTAATGAAATTTTCAGGAAATGTCAGAATTGTAGCGAGAATACTCACAATGCTGGGAGGAACAGAGGAATATTCACCATCTGCCATGACTTCCAGTTGTCCGGTGAGACTATGGGTGAGACTGTCAGTGCATCTGTTGGCATCCGTAGTGAAGCTAATGCTTTGTCTCACCGTGTTTCCATCCCACTGGGGAGGGAGTAATCGGCAAATGCCATGGTGGGGGGCACATAGGGACAGATCCAGGAGTTTTTTAAAGGATTCTTCACTATTGGGAGATAGAGCTAATGGCGGAGGTCTGCGCTTTTCGAGTGCTTTTCTAGTTTATACTGTAGCCAAATGTCGTTGCTCTTTCATCCTTTTCCCCTTCTCATTTTCAATGGCAGTTTGTGAATGCGTACACAATACACTACAGCAAATGCTCTTGATGTGACTTGAAGACCACATCCACAGACAGAATAACAAAAGAGCAACACAGAGAAGGCTGTAGATTGGGTAAATTATTCCGATACGTCTCAGTCAAAGTGCCATGTAAAATTTAAAGCATACCAGTTAAAACAAGATTTTTATGACATTTAATGACCTTTGAAAGAATAAAATTTGAACTGTGTTAAGGATTCAATGAAACCATGTCCCAATATTATTCTTTCAAGTGCATAAAATAATGTAAGATCTTTCCGATGTTTCTGAAATGAGTTTAGATTGAAATAGACTTTCACGCACCTTAAATAAATGCACATAATGGAATGAAATCACACTTTAATTTTTGGATGTTTTATGGTGATTTTCTTCTTACAGAGCAGTTAGTGTTTGAAAGCAGTAATATTAGTTGTCATGTTGAGGCAGCAGCACTTAAAGCTGATCAGATTTTCTCTGTCACATTTTCATTTCCCCAGACGTTCACAGCTTGCAGCCCCAGACTGGAGCCAAGCTAATTATTCATTTGCTTATTGGAATGCTTCCTTTCTGACATTTAATAAAGGCAATCAGGTTCAAGGCCGTGTTTTACAGTGTCATGGCTCTGAGCTTAATGCCCCACGTGATGTCTGCCTGCCTTTCATACAAGAGTGCATATCAGCGTCAGCATCATGCAGAAAGCTCTCACAGATGATTTTACGTTTGATTTAGCATGGCTGATTGATGGTGCTGCCCCAAACAAAAGGAACATGAAAAATGTGTTTGGTTTTCTAACCCCCATCAGGAAGGGAGACAAACTCATCCACCGACAAACATGCTATCATATGTCTGACACACACACACGATCTGTCATTCTCTCTGGATCAAACACACAACTACATGTGTTGCTGCTGTCTTATTGGATAGAGTGAGAGGAGGGCCTCATTTGCCAAAGTGTCTGGACTGGACCGATTGGGGCAGGGTGATAAATGGCTGGTCGAGGCTCGGTGGGGGTGCAGAGGAAACAATTAGTGCCATGTTGATCTCTCCTCCTCTCCTCCGCCCTAAGTCCATCCCTCATCACCCTGTTCTCTCTCTGATTCTTTAAAGTGTTCTCCTGGTCAATCACTGCTTCCTTCTCCACATTTAATAAGCTGGACCAGTTCACTGCCTGTCTCTCCCTCTCCCTGTGTCTCTCTACCTCAACAAATTTGCACCTCATCGCCGTAAGTATTAATATGCATCTTAAGGGAGCAGGCATAAATGAATAAAGATGGAAACAGGCGGATGAACATTGGCAAGAGGACAATGAAGTGTCTCTTCCCCAAGATGCCAGCATTATTAATGTAAGCTGCTGTATTCAGGGTGAGTGAGGCAGCACTAGAAAAGGAGACAGAGGAGAGTGAGTGAGGCACAGCGAGGACACGTTAAAAATAAATTAACTTGAAATAAAGCCACAAATCAACCACTAAAATTGTTCTACAAGGAGAAGGGGGGCCGTTTTAGTGGATGTATTTTTCAGAACTGTGATTTTAACTAAGGATGAGTGAGGCATGCCCTCCTTACCTTTTAAAAGTCCTCTCATCCTACTCATTAAGGTGTGGTAAAATCATGTTGATTGGAAGATGAGTTTTAGAAGTCCATTCAGGTCAAGCATGGGAGCATATGGTGGTTCTGCACTTTGCCACGTCAGCCTTGGTTGTGTACTTCTCTAGCCTTCTGAAGGCCATCACCCAGGCCTGCAACAGGCCAATGCCCTATCTCTCCATGTATCCTCCCAGCTGATCCCTCCACAACACGAGCGATCTTCCCTGATGTCTCGTTCAGCACACTGGGTCCTGGGCACCAAGTATGCAATGAGCTAGTTCAGGCCATAAAGTATGCCAGGTACCCATAGAAGCGCAGCTGCTGCTCCTGTCTCCTGCAGCCATCCCAGCTCTCCTGAGCACATCAGCTTTGAACATATGGTCTTGCCAGCAATAGCCAAAAATGCAGCAAAGAGAAGTTGTAACAAAGGACTCCAGCCAGCATCTCTGGCCATAAGTTACGTTTTTATAGGCAGCAGCAAGAGTACCAGACCTGGAGTCGGCCCAGAGGATCTCAAGAGGTGTCTGGTGTTCCAAAAGTGGGCATGAGCCCAGCTGCATAAGCCTGCGCAACATCTGGCTTCCCAAGCCAAGCGGCATCCAATTCTGATTCTGAGTTAGCCTTCCGGGGGACCTAGGCACTCCTGAAAACCCAGAAGTCCTTGAGCAGCTTCCAGCGTCCGCTTACAGGTAGATTGTCAATCTTCTTCATGAAACTGTCACTGTAACACCAACCCAGCACAGCGAATCAGGGCTCTGGAACCATGATCCAGCAATCCTCAAATTCCAACAAAGTCAAGGAGCATTAAGGAGTTTTCATCTCGTTATCCAGAGCTGTGTGGACCAACACATGTCTCGTAGCCCTCCCTGTCTCCAGCAGTGGTAGTAAAGGACAACCAAGGCATCACCTTGGTAGGGTTAGGGATAAGTTACCTTTACTGGCATTTCAAAAAAACAGATTTAAAAGAAAAACTCATCAAAGGGTCAAGATAGGTCATTGCTGAATTGGCAGTGCACCTCCCTAAAAAAAAGAGGGAAGAAAATATGGCCCACAATTCTCTGTGCCAACTTTATCTGAAGTGACACATCTCTCGACCATTAATGAAAACAAGCAATCAGCGTGATCATAGTTGATTTAAATGTCATCTTCACTAAATGAAACCATATTATTCATTCAATCACACCAATAATTAATGAGGATGAATGCAGGAGGACAGGAGGGTGAGCAGATGAATATTCTTAATGTGACATCTACTGTATGTTACCAACTTTAAACTGATAACATTCAGCTGTGATTTCTTCTTAGTTGTCAACAGTTAAAAAAACACTAAGAAAACAGTCAGAACTTAGCATTATTTGATTAACATTGAATCAAGGTCAGCTAATGACATGTGAAATTGGCTTGTTGAATGTGGCAAATATTCAACTCAGTCTGGCTGCAGACCTCCACTGTCAGGACCCTTGTGATACTTATACTTTTACATAACAATTGATGGCTGTACTTGGCTAAAACCTGGTTGTTTCACATCAATTTCACCACGATGCCCGTCAACACCATGGTTGTACAGAGGCCTTGGGAACTAAAAAATTAAAATGTAAAGTAAGAGGTAAACTCTTCTGACAAAAGACCAGAGAGAAAGGTTAAGGGGAAAAAAGTGTTGAACTCCTTTGGCTGAAGAAGGGGACAGAGGAGATAAGTTGGGAGTGGTGGGACAAGAAAAGACTTCCCTGGACTCAAGGAGGGGGAGCGACATCTTAACTAAGGTTAGAACTCTTCCCTGCTGGACTAGGCTTCTCTGCAACCCTACACACTTCCTCCAGCAGAAGGAAGTGAGAGGGGAAAGGAGACAAAGATAAAGGTCAACAAATAGACTTTGATTTACCCTAAATGAGGCTGTCAAACAGGTGAAGAACTTTTGAAGATGCAAAACTGCAGGATCAGGTAGGGCAGTCCTGACAAGTCCAGAAGAGGTCAATTTCATGTATATCCTTTCTTCAAAATGGTTAGGGTCAGGGTTGGTTGGCCTAAAAGGGTGTAATAAGGAATGGTAATAAGCTAGGTGAGCCTGGCACTACCCACATAAAACTTTATCTCTCCATTTATAAATCAAATACTGCCAGACTGCACTGCACCTATGAGATGCTAATGACACTATGTTTTCACTATGTATATTTGATCCTGTGACGTTTTAGGAGCAAAGGGATACATCTGGGGACTTTTCAAGTGTACCTCATGTTTTGTCTTCTCAGTTGAGCACGTTACCCACAATGCATTCTGATCAGCAACAGTTAGGCTGTGGAGTTTTGAGTGCACAATGCTAACAGCTGCTTATGTAGTCACTAGCTTAAAGCAGAGATAGGGAGTGGGCTGTTTCAGATGATGTGAGATCACTTTAGGTAATTTATCAAACTTTGTGCAGTTTCCCCTGGAGATCCAAAGAGCTTTACACAACTTTTATCAAGCTAAAATCCTGTCAACACACTTCGATGTATAAAATCAGGAAGGTTCCTCTTGAAGCTTTAAGAGCAGTAGTGAGTGTTTTGCAAATTCATTTTAGCCTCAGTTTTTCCTCTCAGGGAAACATGGAGTGGCCTAAGAGGATGTTTGGGCGACACAAATACAGACTGAGAGAAAAACTAGAGGTTCAAAAAGTTACTTTAAGGCTGTTTTATTTAGGTTGAAAATACAAAATAGTCCTTTCAGAAAGTAATGGGCTCCAGCAGGGAAACGGAACAGTTAGAGTACACATTATGACAGCATTCCTTGTGTTTTTCTATGCTACTACTGTGTTCAAAATATGAAGACCATTCCCCCATTATTTGTGGTTGAAGAGCCTTTGACTTTATTGTGTGCCTTTTGAGTTTAATTGTGAAATCTTTTAAATTTGTATGATGATCTGCAACATTCAAGTGTGACAAATATGCAAAAAAAGGAATCAGAAAGGGAGGAAATACTTTTTTACAGTACTGTACATGTAGTGCTCTAGGCGTGTATGTTTGTGTTGTAGCTTTGTACCCTGTTCAGTGCAGGACATATTGTATTAAGTGTGTCTGTCCCACAACGAGGTCAGCCTGATGAATGGCCACTCCTGGCTAAAGTGTGAGGCAGGACCGATCTGTTTCTGTCACCCTGCTGCTCGACAGACAACAATGAGTGTGTATCAGAGAGCGTCTGAGTCTTTTTTATTAGTACACCCACAAATTTGGTGTGTTTGCTTTCTGCATTCATGCATGTATTTATCTTGTGTCACCTTTATGAATGCATTAATGTTTCTGTATAATAAGAAGAGGGTGTGTCATGTGCATGTGTGTGTGAACTTGTGGACAGGCCCAGCAGGTGACAGAAAATCCTGCTTTGTAGTTTCAGAGCTGAGGCAGATGAATGGCTCACACTGAGTCACTGATCATCACTACAAATAGGTCATGACATAAACAGGCTAAAGAGGGAGGGAGAAGGCAGCAGAGATCATCCCCTAGCTTAAAATTTAAAAGTCTGATCTCAGCAGGAGGAAGTAAGAGGCTGCTTGTTCCCATGTGTCCTTTTAATTTTTCATTAAGGAAAGACGGGGAAACTTAGTTAAGTCACGCTAAATCATGCTAATTTGTGATTGGAGTTATGACGGTCTTCATCTTATATTCATAACAGGGTCTGAATAAACACGACCATTTATGTTTTGTTAAAATGTCCTTGAGCCAAATACAGAGTCGATGTTTTATAAATTGCTCTAAATAAGATCCTCCATCAAAGTCAAAATTCTTTTTGTTGAAATGAGCATGAAAGGCAGATTAGCTTGACGGTCAAGCACGAAAACATTACTTTCAGACCACAATGTCAGCCAAAGTCCTCCTCTGAGGGAGCATACTACCCTGACTTTGTTATTCTCTCCCTACCATTACACTCTGCTTTGATAACAAAAAAACGAGATCAATGGGCAAATCTGACATGAAAATGTAAAATTTTATGGAAAATCTAAAAAAAAAAGCAAGCTGAGATTAACAATTATTAATATACTGCAAAAACAGTTAAGTGCAATTTTAAATAATGTAAAGATTTTTTAAAATAAAAAAAATAATAAAAAAATAAACAACAATACAAGGTAAGATGATTGTAAGGCTGAGTGCAGGCTGAGTTCAACATTTCAAATATGTTTTGAAGCAAAGCATACCAACATTTGTTCTACAGTCTCTTAAAAGTATGCTTTGGGCGCGCTGGTAGTTGAGTGGTAAAGGCGCGCGCCATGTACGCAGGCGACCCGGGTTCGAATCCAGCCCGTAGCACTATTTCCTGCATGTCTCTCCCCGCTCTCTTCCCTGTTTCTTACTCTATCCACTGTCCTATCAAATAAAGGCAAAAAGGCCAAAAATAAATCTTAAAAAAAAAAAAAGTAAGCGTTGGTTGAATCAACTGAACTCTTTCTGTGCACATTTATGATAAATTAAACCTGCTGTGGATTTCAGTGTGCTGTTTTTTCCTTTGTAACTTGAGATTTACACTCATTGGTCACTTTATTAGGCACACCATCTGCTCATTAAGAGTATCTAAGTCCAATTACATGGTAGCAACAAATAAATTTAGGAGACATGGTCAAGACTAGGGCTGGGTATCGTTTGGGTTTTTTCTGATATCACACTGCTAAATCAACACCTTTTATAAAGCGCCTAAACTGTGCCTGAATTGATACTTTTGAGAGAAAAACGTGTGTTGAAAGTCAGCCGGAGGATAAAAGCTGTCTGGGTATTGTAAATGGTTTGCAGAAATAACTTTATAAGATACCAGTCAAACATGGGAGAAGAAAAGTAAAGAAAAAGGGTGTGACTTACCACATAAATCACACAAATTCAATAACATTTTTCTTGTCTTTCATTCTGGCTAGGCAGGGGGTTGCATTGGGGTGGTGGGGTACTGAAACAAGGTAAAGATCTGTGTTGTAGGCAGGTAGGCAGATGTTGTTTGAGTTGCTACCAGTACCATGTTGATAAAAGATTTTGATACTCATCCCTTGCCAAGACAATCCACAGACATTCATACCTAATATACCGCTATAAATGTGTAAAACAGGTGTATTATGTGATTTTGAATGTGTTGTGGCATGTTTTCATGTTGTTTACGCTGTAGCCCATCTGCTTCAAGGTTTAATGTGTTGTGTGCTCAGAGATGCTCTGGGGCGATGAGTGGTTATTTATAGGGATGCACAATATAATATATAGCCCAGTATTTGTGAACTCGGAGGATGAGTCAAGTGGAGCTGAGAGAGGAGCAGGGAAGAAGGCAGTCTGGTAGTTGTTTTATATTTGGGGCTTTGTTCAAAATGTTCAGAACTCACAGCCCCTCCCCCCCATGTGGCACCCAAGGCAACTACCTTGTAAATTTTGCTGACATATCACTGACATTTTATTTTACAGATATGTGATAAAGTTAACTAATCAAACAGTGCACTACTTTGGTCCCACTTGCAAAGTGTGTCTTGCCCTCCAGCTTACTTATCAGTGTCCACAGTCGCACTAAATGTCCTGCACAATCTTGGCTATGTGTAAGATTGGCTTTATGTCACATGAGTACCAGCCAAACAGTACTTGATCCTGGGTGTTACTGACACAGTGAGCACATGGCATCTCATCCTGTTTACCTGATTACCTGTTTCTACTGTGTTGCTCTGTGCCATTTCTCATGCTGATGGGGTTAGGGCTAAATTGTTCCTTTTCCTTCGTGTTTTTGATCATGCAATTTAACTTTTACTATGTTAAGTCTGTTTTTTTACATCATGCTCTTGAAAAACTAGTATTAGTCAAACCCTCACTATGATAATTCATTTTTAAGACATTAACTGCTGATACTGATATCATTCTGATAAAAGCACACACTCTGGGTTATCGGAGTTATTGTTACCTTTCTATAAGTTCAAACCAGTGGGGTCACTCTCTCCAGATGACAGCCATAAACAAGGCGGTTTTGGCTCAGAGAACTGCTGCTCACTAGATATTTCCTCCTTCTCTCACCATAAACCCTAGAGAGGGTTGGGCATGAAAATCCCAGGAGATCAGCAGTTTCTAAAACTTTCAGACCAGCTTGTCTGGCACCACCAACAATGGCACATTCAGCCACATAAATCCCCTCTCCTCCCTATTCTGACACTTGGTTTGACATTCAGGAGATCATCTTCACTATATCCTCAAGCCCAAATACAACGACTGCTGCTATTTGATTGGCTGAAGAGATATTTGCCTTCATGAGTAGTTGGGAAGGTGTACCTTACAAAGTGTTCTGTTGGTGTGTGTATAGGCGTCATAATTTTAATTACATTGAACATAATTTTGTTAACAGTGTTGTGAATGAAATGCTCAGCTACCTTTTACAAGGTACTAACATTTAAACTGCTGTAGTGTGGCCTTTTACAGAATGAGAATAAACGTGTTATCAGAGATACCTGTCAGTTAGACAATAAAATTCATAATTAACAGCACCACAAACTGCAACCCCAAAAGGATCATTAAGTTGAAACAACAACTCTGTAAAACTGTTTCAATTAAAACCAAACCTGAACATCAGTGGGGTGGATTTATTGCACTTGTTACTGCTGTATCAAAACAGTTCAAGGTACATGTAGATCTACACCTCAGTAACTAATGCCATTCAAAAATTAGAATCCATTTTCAAGGTTTGAGTCTGAAAACAACCATTATTAGAAACTGTTGCCATATTCTTAAATTTCACATTTAAATTGTGGTTTTTATGTGCTGCATTTACCTGTCCTCTCACTTTTGCCATTTAGCCTCAAAAGAGCCTCTTCAGATATCTTTGTCAGGACTGTAGATGCTGAAGATTTAGGTTATTTCGATTATCCTTTTAATCTTTGTTAAATGTTTTAATTTGACATAGAAGATAAAAATGGAAGCAGGGTGAGGTAGAGACAGAGGAACTGAGATAAAGGGAGGTAGAATTACACCCTCATTCATGTCACTCATGTAGTTAATTCAGCACAGTTCAGCTCCTCACACACACTTCTCTGACGTGCTGTAGAAGAATATGGCAGGTATAAAACCTCATCCACTGACCAGATGAAAACAGAAGGGAAACAAAAAAAGACCGAAATGAGAATTTAAAAAAGACCTGAAGCTTCATTTCAACACCATGGTTCACTTACTCCACTATTAGCTTTTTTATTCTCATAGTGTAAAGTTAAAATTAAATAGAAATGTACCTGAGCTTAAGCCTCTGACTACTCAGAGCACTTGTAATACCTTGGTAAAGTTGCCATTTGATACCACATCCATGCACTGATAGCAGAGGGTGCTATGTAAACTGTTCAATAGCTCATGTAGATAATGTAGATAATTTGGGGTTGGTGCTTTACTCAGAGACCTTCCAATATGAGACAGGGGTTGAATCCCCAACCTTCTGGTTGAGAGATGATCAGTTCACACAAGTGTCTTCACCGGTTGAATACTTTTTCCTCACCATATTAGCCTGACCTTATCATTTCAGAAAAGCACAAATACATTTCAGCAGGCAGATAATCATGACCATACTCTATGTAGGTCTATGTTAGCAGAAAATATATAAATAAGTAAATAATCATACAAGTAAATACTCTTATACTCAGTTAAGTCGTGTACATTAGAAAACTTGCATGAACAGACACTATGACAAGAACACACTCCATTTACATAAGGAATACCTACTCTGCTCATCGAGCACATGCCAGTGTAAGAGAAGAAATAAACTAAGCTTCAAGAAATAAAAGTGACGGTTTCAGGAGGAAAATACTGAGCATGGTTGTCATGAATGAGGGGCAATTTTGATGCAACTTGCAGAAATTTCAAAAAGTATTTCAAACTGAAAAAGGGAATTCAGTCGGCCTGCGTGTCACTTTTGCACATAGGGTGCCAATATGATATCTAAGTTATTTAAATTTTAATACATATGCAAACATTTCTGAAATTCGGTTTTCACTTTGTCATTACAGGATACTGAATGTACAATAATGAGAGAAAATATCCATTTAAAAACTGTGGTATCAGGCTGCAACAAAACAAAATTTCAAAACTGAAGGGGGTCTGAATACTTCATGAATTACTGCACAGTATATTGACAATACATGAGGCCATTTTAAGGGTTGAAACTTTCATACCTATTGATATCAATATTTCACTTTGAAAAGCTTATATATGCAGATACCAATATCATGATGATAATATTGTGAAGCTAGGGTGGGGTATCGTTTAGGTTTTTCCGATATCAGTGCTAAATCGATACTTTTAGGAGGAAAAAAAACAATAAAGGTCAATTGCACTAAAAAACTTACATTATTACAAAAGCATTCACAACTATAAATTCTCTCTGAACAAATTCAAATACTTTTAAATGTCCTACTAGAACTTGCAATTTGTTAATACTACTTTGTTCTAATTTTCTAAAGTATTTCTAAGTAAATTTCAACCATAAAATTAAATACTGTAATAATTCATCCACTGGCACTGCATCAGAAACAACTTGCAAAGGTAAAAATATAAAGATGAAAGTGAGTAGAGCAGAGACATTCTCAGCAGCAGCGGACCAATTCAAGGACGTTTCTGCTCTGCTGAACTTAAACGAGTACAGGCCTACATGATTTATGTTACGTCCATTCACTGCCATTGATTGTTGAAATACAAGTGGACAACACCTGTTGCACTCAAAATGGAAAACCAGAAAACTTCTGATGCCAACATTGGTCAGAAAATGCTGAATTTTGATACCAGACCTGGAGATACAGTTAAAGCAAAGTGATACAACACATTAAGTCAAGCTTTCCAACATCCCTCAGCACCATCTAAGAGAAATGTCTTCAGTTTCACTTCACACTCTGCTGCTTACAGAGGACATTCACCAGAAAAAAACACACTTTACATACATTTTAACCTTGTTGCTTTCAAACATGAAGGACTTTTATCTTGTTGAATGCAAAAAAAGAGCTGAATTTGAGCTTTTAAAACTGACAGAGTTAGGTATTCATTAATGAGAGAGGCGCATGAGTAGATGTAGAAAAGCTCTCTGAGCTTATGCAGCCATTATGGGGAGCCCTCCTGGAAATATGGAGAGGAAGAGAGGGGCTTGAATGAGCACTTGTGAAGGTGATGTGTGGGCGTTCAGCATGTGTGGATGTATGTGTTTGTGTTTGTGTGTGCAGGGCTGCGAGTGAATGAGTGACTGACTGAGAGGAGCAGAATCACAAAGATAGACAGAGAGGCTAATCCTTGTCACAGTGCCTCTGTGTATGTGTAGCCAACATGTTCATGTTTGCAGCCGACTCTGTTTCTGTGTGAGTTTGTGTGTGTGCTGGGCGGCGTTCCTGACAGTGACAGAAAAGCAGGACACTGGGTAATGGAGTTTGTACTGGAACAGAGTGCATCACACTGACAGATGCTGGTCCCCTCAGACACTGTGGGGGAGGAAGTGCTCATTCACTCTCATTGCCACCTCGTGGGAGGGCCTGGAGTACTACTACTACTACTACCACTACTACCACTACTATTACTACTACTACACACAGACAGACAGATAGAGACAGTCATCACCTTCAACGCACACAGTCAGCAGAGAGACAAAAGAGGATACAACACATACATATACACACTTAAACATGACAGAATCACAGGATTTTACTTCAACTACACACCACAAACACAGCAATGCACCCACAGTGTTGTTTTGCCGTAGTTTTCCCAAGAGAAGTTCCTTAACTTCACAGAGACAGAACAACCACAAAATATTAAATCATATTTCCTCCCTTACCTGGAGGATCCAGCCATGCAGACAGTTTTGACTGTAGTTTGTTTGTCCAGCTTTTAAGATGCTGCTTCTCTCCCAGAGATCGGTCCTGCCACAACAAAAGAACAGAGATTAAAATATGTTATTAAAATATTCTAACAATTAAACATGTGGTGTCTAATTCAAGGGCCAGAGACAGCCTGACAAAAATGTGTTTAAGACAGTCTGTTCTGTGGATTATCACAAATTAGCCAGACACTTCTGGATTAATATGCTGCCATTAATCCTTTGATATCCTGAATTAATGCTGAAACATAAATAAAATCTGTTATATTCAGCTGGACTGAAATAGAGAAAAGCAAACTCTCAAAGCAAACTCTTACCCCTGACACAATGTTTAGTATTTCATTTATTTCATTTGAGTATTTTTTGATTTACATTCATCTATGTGTATTCATGTATCTATTATATTTTCACCTTTACATATTCTTTTTTTGTTGTGCCGATTTTCTTACTTTATGTAAAGCTATGCTAACTGTCTCCTGAATAAGGCTTCATATTAAGTACAAAAAACATAGGTGGGCACTGGTGGCTTTATTAAAAGTTTATGAGCCCAAAGCTCAGAGGCTGTGGTCCGGAAATTAGGCAGCCTGGGTTGTAGACCGACCTGTGACCTTCCCTGCATGTCTTTTCTCTCTCTTTCCCCAGTTCCCAACTCTACCCACTGTCCTATCTCCATAAAAGGCTTAAAATACCCTAAATATATCTTTCAAAAAATAGTCATGTCATGTCTGCAAAACCCCTACGGTCCCCGTTTTAACAATTAAACTCTGCTCAGTATAAACTGTGCCTCATGTCGAGCCAGAGAGAAGTTCATATTCACCTGCTGCCAAACGCCCTGCACACGGACGAGCTGCACACTTGTACAAAAACCCATTATTATAAACAGTAACTCTGACAAGCATACTCCACAAGGCCTTTTTCTCTCTTGTCTGCTCTCACACCATCATACTCACCCTCTTCCTGCCTGCAAACCCATAACATGCTCACACACCACTTTGCACACATACACAGATGAACAAGTAGGGCTATAGAGCCATAAAGCCGACAGACAGTAGTAAAGTTATCATATGGAGAACAAGGGAAGTTTGAGCTGATAATATTGAATGAAATGCCACAGATTCTTATTTGAGACTATAATCAAAGGTAACGGGGCTTACTGCAAAGCCACCAGACTCCATCGAAAGAAAAAGGCAATTTCACCCTGCAAACTCACTATTTATTATTGGTTGTGAATTTCTTCCTGTTGTCTTAAGGTCATTTTAAGAGCAGGAATAATTTCTACACTTTTGGGGCAATCTCATTTTGCATTACACATGATATTTTATTAAAAAGCAGCAGAAACTAGGAGACGAGCTGCTATTTTAAGGAGAGACAATTAAATATGGTCATTTCTGGGACACTTTCCCTTTTTTTATTCCCATCTTCCCAATTTTCTTGAAGAGCTGTATCACTAAATTAATCTTACATAACTGCCTCTTATCTGAACTCAAAGCTTAAAGCTCTCCTCCAATTACAAACTTATCGAGCCCACACTGACAGACTACCACAGCTTGAGGACACTCGTTTTCTCCGTCTGTATCGTGGCTCCTTTTCACTTTCTTTTAATATACTGATGTTATCACTGCTTTGAACTCAGAGAGGAGGGAGTGCTACTAATGTCCACTTAGTTAACACAGCGGAATGACACTCATTTCTCTGTTAATGCTTGGCTCTGTGTCCTTTTTATTCAGTAGAAAGATTTTATCTGTTGTTTAGGCCAGTGAAGAGGCATGGGGGATAATAGTAAGATAGCCTCAGTAACCAAGGATGAAACTAATCACAACAATATGGGCTCCCTTTCTGTCTGAACTCATTTAGCCTTCATAGTTTTAAGAGAAAGAGAGAAATCCTTTATGCATAAAATGAGTGAAATGAGCACTGAAGATAAGACTCCATCTTCACAAAACTCCCTACATTCAGAGGACATTATTCTCATCGTCATTATCTATCCTTCTTTCAGCAGAGATGAATCTTTTTTTCTTGAAAATTTGCACACTTTTAATACTTTTAGATTTCATCTAAAAAGTTGAATGCGTCCCATATACCAGTGCAACCTAAAAATGTCAGAGAGATGTGCAATTGTTACCTCCAAACTCCACATACAGCAACCGTGGTGCAATCTGCCGACAAATCGCACTGCAGAGCACACCACTCCCTCTCTAGTCTATCAGAGCATTTCCACAGCCAGCACTCCAGTCCGGCAGCAGCATGTCCCTGTAGCACCACTCCGCTCCACTTTGTTCAAGATATGCTGCAGGTCTATTTTCAGTAGGGGTGGGTGAAAAAATCAATACAGCATAGTATCGTGATATTTTGTCTGGTGATATATTGTCTCATCCACCAAGTATCAATTTTTTCAAATTAATTGCTAATATGAACTGAAGTCCAGGATAATGGAAAAATGAAATAAATTGTTTGGACAACTGTTTGTCCAGTGAGGTCGGCAGAGGTGACATCATAGAGCAGGAGAAACTTAGTACAACAAACATGGCAGCACCAGGACATTAGGAATGCAAGCAGGGCACAAATGAGATGGACATGACACAAGAGGTTTGTAAGAAGTGCTACATGAAAATAAAATACTGCAGATATACGACAAACATGAGGGCAAGACTAATGCTACATCAGCTAAACGGCTGAAAAAAACGGTATAAATCACAATATATGGTATAGCAATACTCACTGTATCGCAAAATGTTTAAAATCGCAATACTATCGAATCGTTACCCAAGTATCGTGATAATATCGTATCATGGGGCCACTACTGATTCCCACCCCTAATTTTCAGCGGTGGCCGTTGCCAAACCGCATCAATTCCCATCGATCAGAAAGCTCCAAACAGGAATTCACAAGCATAGAATATCCGGTTCAACACAATGCACAGACTCTAGATCGTAAATCATCACTATATCAACATGATGTCTCATCCTGCAGTGAGAGCAAAAGGGTCACCAAGAGGTCAGTGGGTCACAGAACTACAGCAGCGTCATTGACCAGGAAAAGACATTTAGCCAAAGGATCTTACTTAAACCCACAGAGCCTTTAAGCAAACATTAACCTTTTAACTTCCTACTGTACTTATCCAATGGCAGAAACAATAATATCATTGACTTGTACCGTAAAGGATGGTTCAACAAAGTGCAGCCTCTTCAACAAGTGATGTTCATTCAGACATGCAATCAAAATTTAATTAGATTCTTATTTCTATGTGCAGCCTCCCTGAAAGGGCTCCCCAACATTGTGGCAGAGTCAGCAGCTGGACAGGGTGAGGATCACATGATTGAAACAACTTTGAGCCTCTGAGTTCAATTTAAAAACAAACTGAAGAAAGCATCATCACATCCTGTATGAACACAGAGCCTATGACAACAAACCCAGAGGGAGTTTTACTTAACCTTTTAATTAAAAAAAATCTAGTAACATATTAATTTAATTATATATTTGATATTAATGTTTGAAATGTGTCTTTTTATCCCTTTAAAGCTTCTGGGTATGGTTGGTTTTATTCAAAACATACCGCAATTAATCAAAAATAAAATGATTTAAGAACAGAAACAAACCCTGCTATAAATGTTTCATTATCATTTTTTAAGTTTGCGATCTTCTTTATCCACCCCATATGGATGTAGTTTGATCAGATTTGAAAGCTGACAAAAGTCTGGAAACTTTTTATTTAGCTTTAAACAGCATACACTGCTAACTTAACAGGATGGATAGACTATTTTATAGATTCGCTTCATAAAATATATGTCACATTTATCTGGAAAACCTCCCATACAAATCCTTTGAGGAGAACAAGACTTTTCAAAAATCCTAAGAAGGTGATTGGACGAACATACTGTCTGTCACATGCATTACAGGCAAATTAGAGGGACAAGAAAATGAGGTAGCAGGCGTACAGCTCTGGTAGTAACCCAAGCTTGACTGACAGATGCTGCCATAGCTTTTGAACAGCGACGCTTGTTGGTGCATAAAACTAATGTCACTGCCAGGAGAAGTGCAAAAACATCCCTGCTGAGTAAAGCTTTCAGTTTGACTCTTTGCTCTTGAGTTAATAAAGAAATGTGGCCCAGTTCTGATAAAACTGCTGCTTTACTAACTAAACCCCACCCATAGCTATAACCTCGTCCCTTTAAATGACTCTCATTGGTCCGACTGGGCACAGTTGTTTCAGATTGAAGCTTTGCAGGATGGACATACCAGATGATTGACAAGGCATCAGGTCATTTCATCAGCTTTGCAAGGTTAAAATATTGCAGGAGTAGGCATTTTCCGGAAGCACCACTGAAATTAAAATTTTCTACATAGTAACTTCATAATTAGATGAAAAAAAAATCTTGTATGACATTATAAATTCTCACTCAAGACAAAGTTTTCCCACAATATGCTTCTGTTTGCAAACTAAAATCTGCACCCCCGTCCTACCTCCACACTGGTGAAATTAGTCTAATTAGAAAGCTCACAAGTTGTTGTCAATCAGTCTCTGTCTTTCAACCAACGTTACACAACACTCCACGTGTCCTTTGAGCTTTTTGCTCATTTTGTTAATGAAGCTAACAGCTGTGTTCTTTGTGCTTGAGCAGAAGTGGGTGTCAAAAGCCTTCCTGACCGTGCCTCGGGTAGACTGCAACTTCAGCATGTTCAAAGAGCTACAAAACACCCCCTCCCTCCTCTTTAATTATTAAAATATGTACACTTATCAAGCATCTACAATGAACACAAAGGGAACGACCACATAGGGAGAAGCTAAATCCTATTTGAGAGTAACAAAGCTTGTGTCTGCTCGTGCTACTGTACCCTACGAGCTCTACTCCTTAGCTTCAGCTGTAATATGATCCAGATGTCTATTATCCAAGTAGTTCTTTTCATGTTTCTTTAAATTTTAATCCTTTAGTTACTTTATTCACATTTTTTCACTTATCTTGATTTGAAAAAAAGTAAATCCCTGTTAGACTCAAATGATGACATTTCAGCCGTTGGCATTAGTTTGCTTTGTTTCACTGATGATGTTACAGGTCTCCCTCAATCAAAACTGTGCTGAGATCTAAATAATTAATGACTTCTTAACTCTTCTAACTGCAGCTCATACCTCAACAAGCTGACTTTACATACTGAAAGAGTAAATGTGGTTTAATACTCACCAAAGCACCTCTGAGACAGCGTTTCAAGATACAATAAGGTCCATCATCACATTAGATACCATAGTTTCAAGAGTAGACTACAGTATATTCTCTTTCTTCGATACATATTTAGGTCATTATTTAAAATGAAAAAAAAACCTTGCTCAGCAGAATCAGCTGAATCTGACAAGAGAAAATTTGCTCACAAGGCAGACAAATCACCAAAAATCTTTCCATACACCCTACGAAACAGCTTCACAAAACCAGACAGAAAAAGGCATTTTCTAGCTCAGATTAACTCGGTGATATCGATGTCTCCTCTCTGACAAGCACAAAAGTGATTGCTCCAGAGATTCATCTTTTTCTTTCCTTTTCAATCACTTCAAACCTGACCTCTCTTCCTCTCCCTTTGCTGGCTGGTTTGCAAAGAATAGAAGAAGGTTTGGGACCAAAAGAAATGCACAGAAAAGCAATGCAAATAATTAGACCAATTAGATGACACCAAACAACAGAATGTCATCAAACAAGCAACCAGCCTGTAAGACACTGTCCTGTTGTTCAGTTTTATCTCCTTCAATGGCATTTCATGTAAATGTATTTATGCTGCAAGAGCTTAAGTTGGAAGAAGGAAGGAAAATATGCCTTATAGTTGAACACCCTTTAAAATGACTTACAGGTAGACTCTATAATAGATTATAAATGGTTCATGGACTTAAGGTTGTATTGTGCTTTTCCAGTCCTTTGACTACATAAAGCAGTTTTACAACACAGGTCACACCTGCCCACTCACAGTTCTCTACTGTGACGTGACATCACCTCCAAAGAACCTATAACCTGCAGGGCAGGACAGTGCAACAAATATGTTGCACGTGCTACAATAAAACTGATCTGTGCTATGAGTTGATTTCAACTCATGAGATTGGGAGAGAAAGAGGTATGTGTATGTACAGAGTTTGCGCTGGACTTTTTTGTTGTCCTTCATTATGATGGAAAGGGTCGTCAAAATTACATCAAACCGTTTTTACAATCCGTTATTATATTTTCTTCTTTAAAGGGGACATATCATCCAAGAATCACTTTTTCAGGCTTTTCTAATAAAAATATGTGTCCCTGGCCTTTCCACATCCCCTAAAGTACCAGAAAAATCCATTCCCTCTCTCCCTCTCAGAAAATGCGTGCTAAAAAACAGGTCGTTCTCAGATTTTACCCTAGTGGCCTCACATGGGGAGTAAGCACCCACCCCCAGGTTTGGTTGGCCCTCCCCCACTTGGAGGAGAGTTCCGCCCTCCTCTACTGATCCTCTCAGCTACCAGCTGAGATGCTGGATGGCTCAGTGGGTTACCCGGCTGACCACGGTCTGGGATATTGATGGTTCCAATCCCAGTCAGGTCCTAAACTTTGGATTAAAGTGTCAACATCAGGAGTGCCACATCCATTTCCTGAGAGGCGCGTGGTCAAGGGCGGGCAGAGTCATTAACATTTGAAGCCACAGGCATAAAAACGGCTCGTTCTGAGAAGGGCTGAAACGGAGGGGGTTTTAGACATGCAAAAATCCAATACTGGAGAGTTTTTTCAGCAGCAACTTCACAGGCATGTTTTGGGGACCTCTGAGACCAATATAAACTTCTCTTAAAATGGTAAAATATGTCCCCTTTAATATCTGTAATGTAATATAATGCAATATGGCTTTATTAGTAGTGTTCAATTTATGAAGCACCCTTTCCCAACTAACATTTATAGAACCATCTTTCAGCCCCCTGCATGCAAGCAGCTACTGCGAGGATGTGGCCTGCTGCTGGTGATAGACAGGACTGGCTCAAGGTACTATAGAGGTAGGTGTCACGTTTAAGAGGAGCACCATCTCAAACAAGCCCCAAATATTTTTACTAAGGCCTGTAGAATAAACAATGTCAGCATAATTCCCAGCTCTCCTCCACCTCTTTCTATATATGTGACTTGCTTGACCGACCCCTACACATGTCACAGGTTACAGTTAGTGAAATGACAGTCAGCCTCTGCATTAACTTCTAATGAAAGGTTTCTTTATAAAATAATGCATATAATGCAAATAATGCTTTGTTGATATTACAAGTGCCATTGTTTGGTTATCAGACAGACAGAGATGAAGGAGAGATAGTGACAGGAGTTGAACAGTGCAGCATCATATTGCATGAAGTGTCAGTGTTTAAGTATCAACACTCATATAAATTTTGTCAGCACTGTGCAGTTTGATCTTGTTTTGTCTCTGAATGTGGAGATGAACCGTCAGCTTCTTCCCTCTCTTCTGCATAGAGCATTGTTCTCATCCTGACCAGAGGAAGAGCTGCCATTATTATATTGGAAAGCAGTAGTATAGGCTGTTTCTAAAGTATATTCACATACAGTATAATGTAAACAAACTATTGAGTCTGACAGTAATAAAGCCAAATTTGAATGACTACATCAAGGCCTCTCAGTGATATCGCATCCAAGAAGAGGACGACAGAGGTGGGGATTGAGGGAAAGACTGACAGATGACAGAATATTCAATAAGACCTGTGCAAAAATATTCTAATAGCTCAAACTGGTCATATTAAAGAGATAAATTATAAACAATGAAATATTTCATATTTTTTGTCCTGATTAGAGTTTTTGATAAGGTCCCCCCAAGATACACACACAAAAACACATACTGATACAGATGTCCAATCAGATGAAGAAAGAAATCAGAGACAGTCAGACAGCAGAGTGACCATGCTGGTACACACTACCACAAATACACACACAGAACACACAAACATGCTCATGCAGGCGGGCCGGCAGGAACAGCAGCCCACCATAATGTGATTTTGTCTCGATTAAAATGGTGGGAATTGGATCTGAGGTAAAAGGCCATGTCAGGGGAGAACAAATGGGAGCGGCGGCACACGGTGAAAGATGAACGACTGTCTGGGAGATGGAGAGATGAGGAGGAGGTGGAGGGGAGGAGGTGATGGAGGGAGAGAGAAATAATAGGAGGGGATGGAGAAAAGTGGAGGAGTGGGGTGGCTATGGGTCTGTATTAATCCATTATGGAAAGGGCTTCTTCCCTCATATCTGTAACCCTGCTCTCCTCCTCACATGATGATAGCATGGGGAAGAGCTGGAGTCACGAGCAGAGAGAGGAACTGGACATACATCCTCACCCTACTGGTCTTTTATGTTCAGGATGTTCCTCCAGTTATTTGTCTAAATTATTTGATTCCAACTTTCCTGCTTCTCCTGTGCACGTCTTTCTTTTACCTCCAACATTGTTGGTCCCTCCTCTTGTAAATTTTCTTGCTTATATTTTACATTTCCTTTTCCATATGGCTTCACCCCCCCCCCCCCCCATCTTGGGGTTAGTTCCCCATAAATGTGTTCCTTAATGTCTGATATATAGAATATTGATGGATTTCCATAAATGTTATGTCTGTCTTGATTTTCTAATGCTTTAGCAAAAACTGCAATGATGTTGTGGAGGTCTTAGACGAAACTATGACATTTAAGTTTGCATACTGTTCTTAACCCCAATGCTCCCAGTACTAGGTTGTTCTCTTGAAATGGTTCAGCTTGAGTTGTCTCTGATTGTGTGTCGGTGTTGGCCGTTCTTTGTTGTTGCGATCACTCTCAGTTGAAAACAGATAACCTTTTGGAACGCTACAATGTTAGTCAACGTCATTTCACCCTCAACAACCAATCAAATTAAAAAGCGGGTGGAACTTATCAGCTTTGTCCACAATACAGGAGGAGAAACGGATCCATCTTGCCTTTCTGTCTAAATGTCTAAATCTACTACCAATGCCAGAACATGATTCTTTGACATTGATTTTCTTTATATGCTCTCACAGCTTGGACCTATCTGATTATATCATACACCTACAGAAGAGGAGATAAGCATGACTAGCTTGTAGGATTCATGTCTTCTGCAATAAACGTTTTTGAAAGAGAGTGTCTACTGGTCCAAGCTGAACATCAAGACATTGATAATATCAGTCATTTCATGTATGTGAAACATTTACACTCTGTCTGCTGACCTAGAGTCAATATGACAGTAAACATATGTGCTGTCAGGAAAAACATGAAGGCAATATATGCACTCATTTAATATATGAAGTCTATGTGGGACAGCATGGTTTCAGAGAGAGAACAGGCTGTGTAGCTGCATCATAAGAACATCTGTTCTCAAACGAGACAAGTTTGGAGAAAATCTATTCAAATAAAGCAGCAGTGCATAAAAACAGCCTCTTAAGTTGATGTATTATGAAGGTCCTGCAAAGGAAATGTGGGGTCATCTGGTTCAACCTTCTGCAATTACGGCATTCCAACTTCTAATAACTCATTTTACAAATTATGTAAGTGGAATCCCAGTCCAGAAAGAATATCTTAACATACTATAAACTGTATTTCCAAATGTTTTAGTCTGCAACTGTAAAAAAGAAAACACTTAAATAATAACTTTTCAGAACTGTCCGTCAACCAGGAGTATTACAGGTCTGAACATTGTCCATGTCCTTCAGTTGATCTTTCCTGGTACATATCACAGCACCATAATAATACCTTTAGCGACCCATCAACACAGAAGCAATTTGTATTTTCGAGATGCCAACCAATACAGAACTTTACAGAATTAGATGGTTACGGATTTATACAGTAAAAATAGTTTGAAGATTACCAGATTTTTGCATCAGTATGGCTGGGGCTCTATTTCTTAGGTTGTTTTTTTTTTTTAACTTCTATGATTTTTACTGTGAATGACCTTTCACAGCCAACCCACGGTACCTGGCCCTGGCCCACAGTTTGGGAAGCACTGCCCTAGAAACTTAAAAAGTGAACCCAGCCCTCATCACAGCAGAACTTCTCGCACTATGATTTAAAAGCTTTGAGTCTAACAATTGCTTTGGTATCAATGGATTCTTGGTTGTCATCTTAAAAACTGCTAAATTCAACTGCATGCAATAAAATCTCAAACATTTTAAATTTAAAGGCTAAATTAAAGCAAATGATTTAAAAAAAGAACAGTTGAGATGCACCCATAGTGGATGTAAGATTTTACATGACAAAATTGGATGACCCAGATTCAAAACTGTTACTACTAAAAATGACCGTTGCCATTTACATTAGCTTTTATATTTGTCAGACAGCTGGTACCTGCTACATACTGGGGGGAGGTGTTTATGTGTGTGTGTGTTTTTAGGGCAATCAATGCCATTTTTTTGTGTCCTGTTTGAAATTGTAGGTGTTACCATTGCAAAGGCATATTTTTGCACTATTAAGTAAAATAGCTAAATTTTTGGAGGACAATTTGATTCACTTTTGGACAGTTAAAACTGTTTTTAGGACGGTGGCTGTTTTCTTTACAAAATAACTTTATGAATATGTAAAATTATGTTTACAGTATTAGCTTTTAAGTGTGGAATACCCTCATTCATATAGGTTTAAGTCCACATGGGCATTCACAGGTGGGGCCACCATGGAACCCGTGGACCAACCCACTTTGGATGCAGTTATAACCCATATGGGCCCACATGGAGATGCTGGCTGGCAACAGACTAATGATGAAACCATTTCCAAAACACTTCTAAGCATCACTGAATCTTCTACCCAGCTCTTTAGTTTTAAGGTCTGTTTAATTTTCAGTTCAAACATGACATTTTATGTTTTGGCCACATTCTCTGTTCAGACAAAACCCAACTAAACAAGTCGTTTTTGTGCAATGGCATTAATATGCATCTACAGGCAAAATAAACAACACAAATAAAAGCAAAAACTGTTATTCTGTCCAATTCCTCCAAAAAATTGCACATAGAACAACTGACACAAATACACTGCTTTCTTGAATTACAATCTGAACAATCTTATCAGCATACGGGAAAATGTATTGTCACACAAGGTACATTCAGATAAGAATAATATCAGATCTCCATGACAGCCTGTGAGGAAGAACTGGCTCACAGTGTGATGGGATCTAAGCCAGAGAAACAGGCACAAATGCCAGCTGTAGTGAGTTTGAATTTTAAAAGAACCATTGTCCGTGTTGTAGTGAATACTCATGCAAGAGTTTATGAAGCTGCTCAACTTTTTAGTACCTCATCCACACCGGGAAGCCAAGGCTGAAATGTGCATATTTTGACAAGATTTACAGTCATTGAAATAAAACTTTAAAAATTCTGTACTTCCATCAATTCTAGTGTTAAAATATTAGAGATATGAACACCTGGTGGAAAAAAACAAGGTGTTTAGACAAACACCTTTGGAGAAATGGTGAAATGATTAAAAGACCACTTTTCAGTTTTTCCTATATTCTGTCGTTTCAACAATTACTAAAGACTTTATCAACTAATACACGGATTAAACTATAACCAAAAAGTACAGTCTGATGTGGGATTTGTATACAGTAGTTACATTTTAATCTTGAGTTCTAACATACACTTTTTTCCAGAACTAGTATTATAGATGACATCTTTCATTGCTGAATTCTGCTGGCATCAGTAGGTTACACAGTAGCACCCATAACTTTAGACTGAATATTAGAATGTGTGTTGAGGAGTGAAATAAATGGCATCCTCAACAAAAAGGGTTAATTCTTGAAAATGAAAACACATTTTATACTGCAGGGATGAACAGTGTGTCTATTAAAAAGATATAATAAAACTAGGACTTTCAGAAGATTGATTTCCTGCATGGCAATTAATAACTGAATTATGCTAGTTAGTCCTGATATTCATTTTTTAATCACATGTTTAATGCATTTCTTCCCCTTTCAAAGCAATCTTAGTCCATATTGACGATGTGAAATAATTTTTACCTGTCCTAATATGGGAATCAAATGAATGGCCTTGACCTTTAGGTTTATTGTTATACCGAGTGCTGCACTGCTACACAAGTGGGGTCAGCAACCATGGCTTAGAGCAGAGGTTCCCAGCCTTTTTTTTCTTTGAGCCCCCACTTGTATCTAAGAAAATTTGGGCCCCTACGGGGTTGACATGAAAAAATTTGTGGTCAAAATTGACAACGACTTCAATGGCTTTTCTTTAAATCCAACAAAATAGCCCTAATCACAAATGTTCTTACCATCCTTCTTGTCTTTCAGTTTTGAAGATTGCACAACCTGCATTTGTGTGATGCTATGAAATGTGTTATTCCCAAAGCCCAGAGTGAGATGGGAAAGAAGGATTTTAAGTTCTCTACACCTTTTGCTTAGAACAATCTGCAGACTGATTTTAAACTGTAAGGAATGTTGTCTGTGAATTTTTTAAATCCCAAATGAAAAGTCTTGAAATCAAACTTTCTGTATGCCACTGTTTTAGCTGCTGTTTTATTATCACTTTACGTATTTTTCTTGTGGACCGAGTGAGTCTGACTGTGTTTGATTCTTTAAAACTATGTATTGCTGCTATTCCTTGCCAAGTCTCCATGAAAAGGAAAGATCTGATCTCAGTGGGATAAACCTGGTCAAATAAATGTTTGGTTTTTTTTAAATGACTAATGCTGCAGCATGTGCACTTTTCAAGAGTACCTGTTTAGTTGCTTGTGAGTGGGTAACCTGGTTAAATTTAACAACAGGCCGAGAAATTTTTCGAAGAAACTGTTGTGTCAAGCTTTTATTTTGTAATTTTGTCTTAAAATAAGGGCACTTAGCTTTACCCAAACTTTAAGAGAAATTACAAGACCCCCAGTAGATCAAAAGTTGTGGTAAAGAAGCCACTGTTGGATTTGAACACAGGCTGCCTGCTTTGAGACACTGGGAAAAACGGAATCAACTTAACTGAATAAGATTGGATCTTAATGCCATTTGTAGAAACACTGTAAAAGGAGAAATTGTGTCGAATTACTTTTGTGTTAGAAACATGAAGCTCACACTATCTGTAGGTATTGAATGTAGCTTGTGATTTGTTTCATAGTTTTATTTTGGTATTACACCATAGCTGTTACAGTTCATGGTCCACAGTCTGTGGGAAGAAGGCCTGTCACGTTCAGCCTAACGGACTCACGTTTCATTTGATAAAGGCTCGACACGCTTTAATCATGGTATGAGGCATGATCACAGCAACTGTTAGGACAAACACAGGCTGCATTGCAGAGCACTCCCTTGGGTGATTCTGGGCAAGAAAAGTGATTTGTGATAAATCTCTTGCTAAAAGGTCAATAGAAAATATCAGCTGGCCAGATTGCTTGCATTGATTTGAACTAGAATGCTTTGGAGACAGACAGTTGCTGCAGCCAAAGGAAGGCAATGGTGCTAAAAATGCTTTTTGTAAAAGGCCAGCATGACAGTGATAAAGATTTCTGAGAGCAAAACAGCAGTGAATTAATTTTATTGAGGGAGGAAGACTGTCTTATTAAACGAGCATTGCACTTTGCCTAACAAGGTGTAAACAAAGACTTCCTGCAAGTCAGTGGTTGGTGAAGACAGTTTTTTGCTCTTTGCAGCCCTGAAAAGTGACCAACATTGACCTGCTCTGACCCTGTTAAAGGTACTATTTGTCTGAGGGCTCCTGTCACAACCCAGCTCATGAGGGGAAAGGGAAGCAGCATAAAAGCCATGTGGTTTTTACTTGTTTATAATATATTATAGTGTAAATCAAAATAACATGCTGCCTATCGTAATGTATCCCCAAGTCTTAAAAAAATAGTATCAAAGAGTATCATACTGAATGCATTAAACAAACATCAGTTGCATAGATGAAGTCATGTCTCACCTATGTCAGCAGTTGCATATGTTCAGTGGTAGAGAAAAACAGTGAAAGTGAGGGGAGAGAAATTCAGAGAAGCAGGTGAAACACAAGTGAAATATAGGTGTTAACAGCCGAAGCGGTACTGCTGGTGTTTTTCTACTATAT
Source organism: Cheilinus undulatus (assembly GCF_018320785.1). Classification (NCBI taxonomy): domain Eukaryota; kingdom Metazoa; phylum Chordata; class Actinopteri; order Labriformes; family Labridae; genus Cheilinus; species Cheilinus undulatus. Next base: position 14,776,105 of record NC_054880.1, on the reverse strand, counting down.
AAAACAAAATAACATAACAACACAGAGTTAATACAAATCTACCAAAAAGGTCAGTTGACCACTAGTTTATACTGTAGTTGTTTGATTTAAGATTGCCTAGGTCTGTGCTGTTGATGGTGGAATTTTTTTCTGAAGTTGTTCCAAAAGTTTAAGACAGTTTTTTAGCCCTTCCCACTGATACTTCTGAGAGACTCTGTCTCTCTAAAATGCTCCTTTTATACCCGGCCATGTTACCAACATGTAGCTGTTAACCTAATTAATTACTAAATACTCCTCCAGCTGTTTTTAATAAGTGTTGCTACTTTCTCCAGCCTTTTGTTGCCATGTCCCAAATTTTTATGAGATGTGTTGTTGTGATCAAATTCAAATTAGCTGCTATTTTTCATGAAGTTAAAATGTCTTAATTTCAACATCTAATATTTTGTTTGTTATATTATGAATAAAAATGGGTTTATGAAATTTGTGAGTAATTGCATTCTGTTTAAGTGTACATTTTACACAGTGCCCCAACTATTTTTGGACATGGTGTTGTACATGATCTGTTTGTACAAACAAGAAAATGCTCTATTCATTAAAACACTAACCTCACTGGTGATGACATGTACTGTAATGTCACAGTCAGGTCCCAGAAGATACCTCTGTGAACTGAAAATGGAAAGCAGGTTCTTGCATTAACATAGTATAGGTTGAAGTTAGGAGTGAGTGTATGCATGCATTAGGACATGTGTGAAGGTGTGAGTAAGCGTACAGAAATAAAGAGAAAGAGAGTCTGGGGAGATGGAAATTATAGGTATAAATCAGTGTTGACCTCTGGACCACAGAGCGGCTGATGAAATTACCCTGCTGCTGAATATTGTTTTGAATGGAGCCAACTGTGAGATGGCTTCTAGACACACATCACTGGACAAAAACATGCATACACACACACACCTTCAGTGCCACTTATGGAGAGCACTCAGGAAAGAAAATGCCCAATCTCAGTGGTGGAGAGAGAATATGTGGAGAGTTTAAAAAATACAAGAAAGGAGGAGATGTGGGAAATTGAAAGAGGAAAAAATGAGAGGGTAAGAAGGGGGTTAAAGACAACATCAGGCACCTGAAGTGGTAAAAAGAGAGAAAGAGATCTGTATATGAAGAAGAAAAATGAAACAGACATCCAAAATGAAAAGAGGCAAGGATGAGGCGTAAGAAGGGTGAAATAGAGTGCAGCTTATTTGAATGGCTCTCAGACTCGAGCCTTTGACTCTTGTTCCTCTTGTTCCGCTTTGACTGAGCCTGAGCCCGCTAATGTATTGATCTGGGATGGGGACTTACTGAGGAGAGTCATTTAAAGTTGAGTCTGACTTACTATCGCTCTCGAAAGACAAGAGTTAGACATGATAGCTTCAACTCTGATTGTTCCCACTTCGTTTTCCCTCTCCCATTGTCTGTGTGTTTCAGCCTCACTTGTCATGTCATTGCTGTTTTTGATGTCCAGAGATCTAACATTGTGAGACCACACCTCTGGGCATCCTGTTTCGGCCTGAATATGTCCGTTACATCTCTGGTTGTTTTAAATCTTAACAGCTGCTGGTTTTTGAATTATCACACTCTGTTTTTCAAATGCCCCTGAATGTGCCGAGTTTTTAGGACATTATGTTCTGGACTCAATGCGAAACGGATCATCATCAGATTACCTAATATCAAGCATCTACATGCCTGTGTGATGAAATTGTATAAATTACACATAAATCACTCCCCTACGTGCATTATGGGGAAAAAGGTATTTAAAAAAAAAAGGTCATGTTATTGGCATTTGATATTGTATGTGAGTTGAAATGTAAGTTTATTGATAGATCTTCAATCAGCTGGTGATTTAATTAACATTAGCATTAGGAATGCACCGATCCACCTTTTCTGGTCCCGATACTGATTCTGATACCTGGGCTTTGGGTATTGACCGATACCATTACTGATCCGATACCAGTGTTAAAAGAATAACCTGCATGCCCTACTGTAAGATAAAACTGGTAATTGTTTTGGGTAAAAGGCAAAAAATGAGTACATATAGATTAGTGAAGTTGATATTTATTTAAAATCTAAAGTGTTTAATGTTTACCAGCAGTTTGGTAAAAACAATGCTTCAGAACTTACAGAAATTAATATTCAACTGTAAACTTTTATACACTGTAGACTTTTAATGTGACAAAAAACAAAGAAAGTGCATCAGAGGTAACATTCCAGCACAAAACTGTATTACACAAGTGTTTTAAACCACATACTGTAAACAAAGTGACAGTTCTGTGAGAAAATAGTGCAAACAATCTTGTAAAAAAGGCTTAGAGCTGGTTGCCTGGTTCGGCACCATGGATCGGCCCTTTCCCACCGATACCCGACCCAGCTTTGAGGGGCTGGATCGGGCCGATACCCAATACCAGGATAGGTATCGGTGCATCCCTAATTAGCACAGTATGGCTTTTGGGGGCAAAATTCTCCCACATCACTTTAAAAAGTTTTTTGTCTCTGTAATGTTATCTGAATACTTATGCATTCAAATCAAACCACTGCAATCTTGTTTGATGTAACTAATTTAAAAACAGGCACCTTTATGTAAAGTTTAACTGTGCAACAGTGAGGAAGCAGAACCGACAAACCTTTTCTTTACTGATGAATGGCATTACTCATGCACTCCTGCACACTTTCTGCCAAACTCTGCCATGGCTCCTGCCAGAGCTCAGTCTACTTGTAACTGTATAAACCCATGTAAGAAACAAGGGCACCCCCTTCATGTTGTCTTTCCTGGATTAAAAGCTCAGTCACATGATCAGAAACCATATTACACTAATTCCATCACATATATTTCTAAATATAAGATTTGTATGATGTGGAGCTGTGCAGCTTCCTGGTTGCCTGGAGATGAGAGAACTCACAGCATGTAGGGGCATTAAGAGAATATAACAGAGACAATGGGAGCCATGACAGGGAGGCATCATTGTGTGTTTTGCTTCTATCACTGTGAACAATGAAGCATTCACCCTCCTGAGGCTCAGAGCTGAGACGCTACGAGAAACTGCAGGATGAATGCCGAGAATGTCCCTCGAGGAGCAGGAAGATGAGGAACATGTCCGTCTACTCTTGGACATCTTTTTGTTCTACGGGAAAACCCGCACACACTTACACACATGCACCAATACACAAAAACAAACACATGCCTGACCAGCAGGAACCGTATCATTACCTGCCATATCATTTCACCAACAAAAACAAAACATTTTAATAGGTGTCTCCTGTCAAATACATGGAACACAATTTTAACAGTTGTGAGTTAAAATCTAGAACAATACAAATTCAGGCTGCCATCTCCTGTTCATCCAGAAGATATTTTTTCAGAAACTGCCTTACTGATGATAAAGCTTTATAGATTGTTCTTTCAACTACTAACAAAATCCGTCTGTGCAATGACAAATCTTCAACATGCTGGTGATCAAATATAACCTTGTTTTTATAGAAGTTAGCTTACTGATCCCTAATCACAAAGACAAGTACAACCCCAATTCCAAAAAAAGTTTGGGCACTGTGTGAAGTGTTGCAATCTCATAAACTCTGATTCTATTCACAATAGACCACAAACAACATACCAGATGTTGAAACTGAGACATTTAACTATTTCATGAAAAATAGCAGCTCATTTTGAGTTTGATTTCAGCAACACATCTAAAAAAAAGCTGGGATAGGGAAACAAAAAACTAAGTGGTTCTAATGATACAACAGCTGAAGGAGCATTTAGCAACTAATTAGGTTAACTGGCAACAGGTCGGTAAAATGACTGGGTATAAAAGGAGTATTTAAGGCAGAGTCTCTCAGAAATAAAGATGTGCAGAGGTTTACCAACCTGTGAAAAACAAAAGGGACAAAGCCAAAGGTCAATATTTCCAGAAATCACAGCCTGTCAACACAACTCGCTGTGCCATCCACAAACAGAAGTTAAAGCTGGATCATGCAAAGAAGAAGCCATGTGAACACTATCAAGAAAAACTGCCTTCTTCTCTGGGCCAAAGCTCATTTAAAATGGACTAAGGCAAAATGGAAAACTGGTCTGTGGTCACATGAATCAAAATTTGAAATTCTTTGTTGAAAACTAGGGACATCATGATCTGTGGACGTAAGGGAGAGGGACCATCCAGCTTATCAGCGTGCAGCTCAAAAACCTGCATCTCTGACAGTATGAGGTTGCATAAATGCGTATAGCGTAGTCAGCTTACAATCTAGAAGGCACTTTGAATGCTGAAAAGTATGTAGAAGTAGAGCAACTTGTGCTCCCTTCCAAAAAATGTTTCTTTCAGGGAGAGTCTTGAAAATGTTAAACCACATACCACAAAAACAAGAACTCTTCGTAGAAGAGTCCGGGTGCTGAACTGTCCTGCCTGTAGTCAAGACCTTTCACAAACAGAATACATTCGGAACATCATAAAAAGGAAAAATCCAGCAAAGAAGACCAAGGACTGTTGAGCAGCTAGAATCCTAAATCGGACAAGGATGGGACAATATTCCTCTCCCAAAATTCCAGTAATTAGTGTCTTTACATTTACAGACTGGTGTTAAAAGAAGAGGGGCTGCTATACAATGCTAAACACGGCCTTTTCCCTACTGTTTTAAGATGTTTTGCTGCCTTCAAATTCAAAACTAGTTAATATTTTTCATTAAATGGTAAAATGCCTGTTTTGACATCTGTTATGTTGTTTTTGTTCTATTCTGAATTTTAAAAAGTGGATTTGTGAGTTATTTCAATTCCTTGCATTCTGTATCTATTTACATTTTCCACAGCACCCCAACTTTTTTGGAATTATGGTTGTAAATGTGACCAGAGAAATGGCATTAAGAAAGGCATCTAGAACCAGAATCAGTTGTTTTCTCCTTGGTTAACGTGGTAAATTATGATACAGTTTCATACTGGCCAATCATCCACAGCCTTTAGGCCCATATCCGATATATCAAGACATTTCTTAATAATATCATGAACCATAGCCCCCAGTTTTTTATTACCCACACGCTGATGCATATATCTTGCATCCTTTCATCCTTTTCACTGCAGACTGTGTCATCACTTCCACTTTGTCGTGTTCTTCTTCCTCCCTGTGTGTCTCTTGCTAGCAGGAGATAAAGAGAAGGTGACACTTGTGTGGGTAAGATATTAATGTCGCACAAGGGGGTCATTTATTTAAAGAAAAATAGCTTATTACTCCCCGTGCATGATGAACACAAAGGATTTATTCTCTTCTCTGTGTTTATTTTGCCATTCTCTTCTTGTCTGAACACCTTGGATTCTTTCCTCTCTTTCACTCACTAAATCTGGATATTTTTCTGACTCAAAGCTCCATCACCATTTCACCCTCCTCCTCCTTCTCCTTCTTCTTCACTCATGTTCAGGGCTGATTAACTCACAGGACAAATTACAGCCTTGCCTCTATTAGTACCATCCAGGTGCTCTGGCCTATTGAGCGATCAGAACTAAAAGGTCTGCAGAATACACACTCCTGCCAGACTCTCTAGATTTCGATGAAGTCTCTTTATGCAGCAGAGGACAAAGGAACATGACAGTTTGGAGATTACATCATTTTGGTTTCACACCAGCTATCTGCTCAGCGCTCAGGTTGGGCGGCAGATTTACAATGTGCTCACTTTATTCTAACTGGCTGCTCTCTCTGGCCTTCTAAAATAAATGATTGTACACAGGGAGTTGATTTAATTTGTGCCATGCCGAGTCCCTAGTCAAATTAAACTGAGTGTTTACTGGGGATAAATGCAGAACGGCCTCTGCACAAAAGACATACAGAGAGGCAGGAGCTCTGGAAGTAAATGACTGTAGGGAGGAACAGTGTGAACTCAATGCTCACTCAGCTGGGGATTTGTTGAGATAGATGACACAATTATTTTTTTCTCTTTCTGATAAAGAATGCTATTAATTGTGACAACACCTCAGAAAACATAGAAAAGCTGTAATACAGACTCAGGGTGTTTTCTTATAATGTCTGGAAGGCTAAATCAGTCTTCATCAATTACAGACACAATTATAATCACTTTGAATGTGCTGAAAGGTAAAATATGCAACATTGCTCCCCCAAATATGTCAGAAAATGATGTGACGTTTTGTAGTTAAAATATACTAAAAAATGGTTTTCATGTGATTATCCCAATTAATAACATTTATTTATTTATTTATTTAACCAGACCAGGATTTATTCCCATTGAGATATAAAAATCTCTTTTACAAGGGAGTCCTGGCCAAGACAGCAGCATGATAAGTTTCACACATAAGACATTAAACATGACATAGAGCAAAGATTACATCAATCAACAAATCAGCAGTTTTTAGCAGAAAAACATGTGCACACACTGGTAAAATGTACCCTAATTCTGGTTTTGAAATCTCCTAAACTAACACAACGCTCCAGTTTAAGATGACCCTGTAACTCTGACCAAGACAATGGAGCAAAACCAGTGATAAAAGGCTTACCAGTTCTAACGACAACCAAATAATGCTGTATGAAATTTGATGAACATTGAAACCATTCACGATTAATGCATATTAATATCAGGATAAATTATGTCCAGACAGCATGCTACACAGGTTTGTTTACTGAAGTGAACTGAAATAAGTTCCCACAGGACTTACTGGGACTTATGACAGAGACAAGGAGACATCAGGAGGCACCACTACCCTCTGAGCTAGCGGCTAATTTACCTCCATTCATTCTTACTGACAGTGCCCTAACCGCATACAACATGTAGGGATTGTTTGAATAAGAAGTAAGTTCCAGTATCAGGTCACCACTTTATTGCACCATATGACTTGCATCCAAAAGGCTTAAAACACATCACTGATATGTGATAAGCCATCGTCTAGAACCCTTGCTTCGCAACTGGTGGGTTGGGACCTAGAAATGCTTGAAATCAAGCACCTAGCCATGCAGTCTCCATTTGCAAAAAAATGTAATACAAAATGGGTTATTCTACAGAGCTCAGGGACTACTGTGTTGGATGCCACCTTTATAATAAGACTGTTTGGGAAATGTACCCCTAGTGGATATTCCCCTGTCAACTGTAAGTGATATCATCAGAAAGTGGAAGAATTTAGGAACAGCAACTCAGCCACACAGCAGAAGACCATGTAAAACAACATCAACAAATGCTAAGGCGCATGGTGCACAAGAGTTGCCAATGCTGTGTTGATTCCACAGCTGAACACTTCCGATCTTTCACTGACATTAATGTAAGCACAAACACTGGAGCTTCACAGAATGGGTTTCCATGGCCGAGGTGCTGCATGCAAGCCTCACATCACCATGTCCAATGCCAAGCATCAGATAGAGTGGTGTAAAGCACACAGACACTGGACTGTGGAGCAGTGGAAACTTGTTCTATTGAGTGACTCACACTTCTCTGTTTGGCAGTCAGATGGTTGAGTCTGGTTTTAGAGGATACCAAAGAACGTTACCTGCCTGACTTCTGTGCCAAGTGTGAAGTTTGTTGGGGGATAATGGTATGTGGCTGTTTTTTCGGGTTTGGGCTCGGCCCCTTATCTCTGGTGAGGAGCAAATTGAACGCTTCAGCGGACCACAACATTTTTGGACATTATGCTCCCAACTTTGTGGCAAAAGTTTAGGGAAGGCCCTTTTAAATTATTATATGACTGTGCCCATTAGGGTTGACTGATTTGGTAAAATAATTTAATTGTGATTTTTTTTCCTTCAATGTTGCAATTGCAATTTGATATGCAGTTTTTTTAAGGTCCTCATCTTACGTATTTCTCAACAAACAAGCAACACATCATTCAATATTATAATGAACACAATATTTGGAAGATTAACTTAAGGATGAATAACTCTGAGGAAAAAATGTAATTGTAATTAATTTGACTCATTGAAAATTTGATATTATTCGTTGCTTTGAAGGGAAAAATTATTTTATCTCTCTCATTTTATTAACAAAAGCATGCTGCAAAAAATAATAATAACAACTGGTTGTTTTGAAACACATTTCAATTAAAAAATATTGCACATTCCGCGATTTAATAATTGTAGGAGGACTACTGCGATTAATTACCCGGCCCTAGTGCCCATGAACACAAAGAAAGGACTATAAGGACATGATTTGATGAGTTCTGTGTGGACGAATTTGACTGGCCTGCACAGAGCCCTGACCTCCACCCCATCAAGCATGGATGAACTGGAATCTGGAATGGTGATTGCAAGCCAGACCCTCTCGTCCAACATCAGTGCCTGACCTCACTAAGGCTCTACAAGATGGGGCAAAGGGCACAAATTCTCACAGAAAAACCCCAAAATCTTGCTGAGAGCCTTTCAAGAAGAGCGGAAGTTTTATAGCTGTAAGGGGGGGGGCAACTCTATATTGAAGAACACGTATTTGAATACAATGTCATTACAGTCCCTTTTTGGTGTAATGGCCAGGTGGCTGAATACTTCTGTCCATATTGTGTGTGTATGCATTCACTAACAACATCACTTGAATACAAACAAAGAATGGTCTGAGTACAGAGTATTTAAACAGAATGTGAAACCAGTGTGTTATGTTAAGATGAGCACTGAGCACTGCTATCAATTACATTGAACTATATCACTACGTGATATATTTCTCATTTGCAGAGCTGAATCAGTTGTTACATTTTAAGGTGGATTGTGCCATTACAGATAAAACACTTTCCTCATGGCCAACTAGCTGTTCAGTCTGTCAGCGTACTGACAATTCTGCTGTTTGTGCACAGCATTGGATCCGTAAATGGGAAACAAAGTGGCTTTGACTGAGCCACACAAAATTTGGCCATGAACATTCAGTATGCTGTCGTGTTCACCTAGATATGTTGTTGTGGTGGTGAGTAGTTCTGTCAGGAGCTGGTGTGCTGTCTTTGAGAAGCCGTCTTGTCCATTTTACATGTAAGCTCTGCAGCAGCAACAGCAGTGACAGAAAACAAACCAACAACCTTACTACTGTACTTAGAATAAGGGCTGTGATGTTTCTGAGCTTGTATAAGGCTGTCTGTCTGCATGATATTTTCAAACCGTTCACAGCCAAAATCTTGTCAGTCACAGTAAAAATTTGTTTCTTTTTTCTAATCAGTCAGCTTCATGAATCATGTATTTGAAAATAATATTTAAGATGGCATTTTATAAATAAGTGTTTAAAAACATTGTTTCCTGCTCTTTGTTCTACGTAGCTATCAATGCTGAAAGACATTTGTCTGAAACATTACCCATAAAGAAAATTACAGATGTGACATTTTACTGGGCAAATGTTAAATGCATATGAATGTAGCTGCTGTAAAATGCTTCATGTATAGCCACCAATAATAAGAAGAGATGTATCATGATGTAGGTAACTTAACATCTTTGCTAATTAGAGGTTATGACCACAGGGCTGATCATCTACACTAAATGTAATTTTTTATTTCCTTAGAATTGTTTCTTTTTGTTACTCTTTAATCAGACAAAGAAATGTATGAGATGTCACCTGACTGCTGTGACTTGTCCTTATCAGCTGTTCTTCCCAGACGTGGTGAGCCTGACAGTCCTGATGGATCTATCACGCTGGATCAAAGAGGCAATTGAAATCAGGAACCGGGGGCAAGGACACGATCAACTACTATGAGGGGGGATTCATGCTCTCCCAAACCTGGAAGTCTCTGCTCTAGAGACCCTTAAGCGGAAGGGTTGTGGTCAGCCAGATAGACCTGTCAGGTCCATCCAATCACATTCCTAGAATTTTTCTGAAAAGTCCTGCCCTTTCCAAATGCTTTGTATAGGAGTTTTCCCAACATAAGGTCTCATATATCCAATGCAATTGATATATGAAACAGTCTATCTGGCGTGTCAGGTCAGATTTCAACTTTATTATGTAATTTTGGCGGTGTGCGTGGCCCCGTTGTTTACATTTAGATTACATCTGGCTTTAATATACTTTCACATAACCCATCCTGAGGAATTTTTATGAGGGATATCAAGGACAGTTGTGACCATTATTCATATCAACATTACGACCTTTACTCAGGTATGTCTCTCTTTCATTCCCAACAGAAACTTGCTCACACACACAAGACATATATATCAATCAGGTACAGAGACAGGCTCATTCACCTTTATGTCATATGAGCAATGAACACATCTTTGGTGCAAAACAGAAGCAATTAAATCTAGGTTTCTGTGTACCTTCTTCCACAACTCACTATGTTATAAAATTCTCAAAACACACTGAAGCACTTGTATGCATGCAGAAAACTCAGGCCGCTGCTCCTTCATTACTTATTGATGCTCTCAGACAACCTTCGTAACTGGAGAGCTATTTCGGGGGGACAGAATGATCTTCGAATCATCTGCCAGCGAGCCAATCTCTCCCCGTGCTCATCATTCTCCCGCTCAGCTCTCATCACTTTTTCTCCCCCTGCTCATCACTCCGTTCATGAGAGCAGGAGGCCGGCTAAGGCCGGGGCAGGACAATGTGGAGCGTGTCTGTGTTAAAAAGAGGGGCAGAGAAAGAGAATATCGAGTACTGTGTGCTTTGATAGGTCAAGCTTGTGTGACACTGTGCAGTCAAAGGGCACCCTCTGTAGGTCACTGAGCAAGCTGCACCCTGTTTCTAAGGGTCAAAGAGGTCCATCTAGAAATTGTAAAAAACTAAAAACATCCATTTTATTTTACTTTTCTGCCAGAATTAAAAGGTAAATGGATCATAAAGGTCTGCATCTCTGGTCCTTGACATCTCAAGGAGGAATAAATACTATGCAAGTAGAGAGAAATAAGGCAAAAAATCCACTGTTGACTTTAAGCAGCTGCCTCAATGGAGCAATAAACTTGACAAATGCAAGTACTGTGCAATGCCACTGTACAGTGTCAGTCTCATAAAAGCACGAACAGCCCTTACAGAAAAAATTTTCCAGGTTTCCTGCCAGCTCCATCTCATTTACTTTGAGATGATCTTCTGTCTGACTGACAGCTGAAAATGAAACAGAAAAAAGAACGGAAGTGGATGAGGGAGGAGTGAAAGTGCATTTGCAAGACAAAAGAGAAGGGAGACAAGGTGAAGAAGAGATCAAGCATTGCAGTAAGATTTATATGCAACTGAAAGCTGTAAAGGGGTAGAAAAAAGAGATACAACAATGGAAAAACAAGAGGAGAGGGAAAAACACATACTGCTGTCAGGGTTTTTAAACACCAACAGTCAGAGATGCAGAAAAGAGAAGGGAGGAATGATCAAATGAGGAAAGTAAAAGGAGAAAAAGATAGCAATGCTACTTTTTTATGTGTAAAGGTTTAAAGATTGAGAGACCATCATTGAAACTGTTGAGATGATTAGAATTGATATGAAATAAAGGAAGTGGCATAATCTTTCACTAAAAATTAAAAGAACTGACAAACTAGTCATTATTAATAAACTTAATTAAATCTATTGAAAAACAAATCCAGGCAGTCTTAAACAGAAATTGTTATTGTCACACAAAGAGTGTAGTTTTCAGAAACCCATGAATTTTAGAAATTAAAAACACTGCCTTCAAAAAATTTTAATTTAATTTCAATTTTGCTATCATGATGCCTGAATCAGACAGAAGCCAGAAAAAGAGAAGAAACTGAAAAATAGAGACGGATGCTGATTTAATTACAAAACAGATAAATATGAATGGATTCGTAAATTTATTCCGCTACAATTTATCCCAAAATAATGGCCATCACCATGAGGAGGTACAGGTGTTGGGGAAATGACGGCTCATAAACAGCAGGTGCGCCGGCTGATTACCCAGTTGCATCAATTAGCCTGATGATGTCACAGACCTCACCTGTCTGCATGAGAGAACATGAATACAAATGAATAATATCCAACACTCTCATAAAAATCATGAAAACAACTTTTATCTTTAAAGATTTCTAAACCTTATATATGCAAATAGTAAATGCTGTTTCTGTTTAGGGATGTAATATAAAACGAGGATTAATTAGAGGGATGTGTCGACATGCACTGATTTTCCTGCTGGTCTCAGACATCATCAGCCTGATGTTAAAATGATTGCGTCCCCTTACTTTAATTGCTCCAGCTACAGTACAGTACAGTATGGCAAGCCGTTTTAACATTTAAGTATTAGCGGTAATAACAGTTGTTGATATCAGTAATTGCTTTTTGACATGTTAGAATGCCAAGCCGACATATTCACAATGTAATTTTCACCAGTAACAATTCTAATTAAAGATATCTAGAATTCATTTTTCACTAGTGGAAATGCTCATTGTAGATATCTAAAACTTGATTACAACATATAAAATTGTGTCATTGACTTCTATTCAAATTGAACTACAGATATCTGTGACTCAATTTTTACATGCTGTAATTCAGAGTTCACATATCCATAATGACATTTTGACATGTCGCAATTCTAATTCATGATATCTACAACTCAATTCTCACTAGAAAAATGTTAATTCTTGATATCAACAATTCTATTCTTACGAGTGACAAAGTAAATTTATGATATCTACAATTTTTCTCACATTACAGATATCATAAATTAATTCTAGATATCCAAAATGCAATTCTTACATGTGGAAATTACATTATTGATATCTTGACCTGGAATTGTTACATATAAGAATGTAATTGTAGATATCTGGAATTGCATTTCAGATATCTGAAATTACATTCTTACATGTAATAATTATATTAGAGATATCTACAATTTTCTTTTCAACATGTCAAAATTGAATTGTCGATATCAGAAATGGAATTAATCACACATACATGTTTTTACTCGAAGTTAGTGGAAGAGATTTGTTTAGATTTGAGATTTTTGCATTTTGTGATTTGACAGGGTTGCAGACACCTTGTTTTATTTGTTGAATTTATTTAAAAGAACACTAAAATTAAAGAGATAATAATTGCCATTTTTTGTAATTGTTTTTTAAAAATTGATTTTTATGGTTTTAGTCTTTTCTCAGTCTGTCTCTGTCTCGACTTGGTCTTGACCCCCAGAGGTCTTGGTCTTATCTGGTCTCGGGCAAGTCTTGGTCTCAGATAGTGTGGTCTGGAGTACAACACTAGTTACCACTCTGTTTTTCATAACAGGTGTCTTTGCCATATTTAAGTTTATGTCATAATCATCAATCTAACCTCAGTTCCTTAATTTCTTTCAGAATTAAAGCAGGTTGTTTTTTTTAATCAACTGAAGGGAATTTTTCTCCTGGAACCACACATTTGAGCTCTAGCCAAGGCAGATATTTGTTTGGGGCCCCTAGCTGGCAAGTAAGGGGCAACTGAGTCCTGACAAACTTTAAACAACAGCAGTGAATTAAAATGTGCAACTATTGCAATGACAGTAGAAGACCTCCCTATGGGGGCCCCTTCTGACAGCACGTTTGTAATATGGACATCATGGGCCACTGTCCTCATCCATGTAATAAGTAAAAACCTTTTGTATGGTGTAAGGTGAAAATCACAGTATATATGGACACTTAACACTCTACAGTTGTCAGTACAGTACAGAAAGTCTATTCTAAGAATTTATTCACTTTAGGTAAACACTTTTATTCAAACTGAAACAAATGTTTTTTTTTTTTTCTATTTTTTATTTTTTTTTTTTTATGGGGTAACAGGAGGTCCTGGAGAAAACCTTTCACAGACACAGTGGACCATGTGACGCCCTGACAAACAGAAAGCTACCTCCTATCTACCAGGACCATGTGATGCCCTGACAGACAGAAAGCTACCTCCTATCTACCAGGACCATGTGACACCCTGACAAACAGAAAGCTACCTCCTATCTACCAGGACCATGTGCTGCCCTGACAGACAGAAAGCTACCTCCTATCCACCAGGACCATGTGCCGCCCTGACAAACAGAAAGCTACCTCCTATCCAGCAGGACCATGTGATGCCCTGACAGACAGAAAGCTACCTCCTATCCACCAGGACCATGTGCCACCCTGACAGACAGAAAGCTACCTCCTATCCACCAGGACCATGTGATGCCCTGACAGACAGAAAGCTACCTCCTATCCACCAGGACCATGTGCCACCCTGACAGACAGAAAGCTACCTTCTATCCAGCAGGACTTTCTTTGACCCACTGTGCTGCCCAGGCCTGTTACAGTCTCTCTGAATCTGGAGGAGGGGGAGGGCAGAGTGTGGCCAGTCTCCGGAGGTTTTCCATTATCTTGTCCATCTTGTACTGGCGCCAGCATGATGGAGTGAGGGCCTTTCTGAACTCCCTCCATAATGACACGTTTTCCCCCACCTCTCTTAATAACCCAGGCACCTCTCTCAGCAGGATGATGCAACAGTTCGTCTTCTCCTCCAGCTCGTCCTCCAGGCTCTCCAGCCGCTCGTTGACTGCGTCTCTGCTGGAGGCCTCCTCGTTCATTTTCTGTTCCAGCATCTGGATCCTGTCCTCCGCCTCTGATAGCTGAAGCCTGACATCCTGTAGTTGGTTTGTCAGAGTGTCAGCCCTCAACGTTTCAGCCTGCAGATGACTGGTCTTAGACGCGATGATGTCTCTCCCGTACTCAATGTCTTTCTGCAGGACCTGGATGTTGCCTTGCTCAGTCTGCAGTTTGAATTCCAGGTCACTGACGTAGCTGGTCTGTTCCTGCAGCTGATTGGTCAAGGACTCTATCTGCAGGAAGGTATCAGTGTCCTTTCTAGAGGCGTCTCTCTGGAGGACCCATATATCCTTCTTGAGAGAGTCTATCTCGGCAGACAGCCTCTGTCGGACCTCCTGAGCCTCTCTCTGCTGGGAGCCAGACCTCGACACTTCATCCTTCAGTCGATCATTCTGAGAAGACACAAGATCCAAGAGCTCTTGTATTTTCCCAGAATCGGCCGATTCCTGCTCTGGTGCTCTGGAGGCTGGACGTGAATTCTCCAGCTGCATCCTGAGGTCTTCTATCTCCCTCTCCTTGTCCTGTTGGGCCTTTTCCTGAGCCTTTATTTGATCATGCTGTAACTCCAGCTGATCCTGTAAAGCTTTCAGGTGCATGTTGCCTTGCTCAGTCTGCAGTTTGGATTCCAGGTCACGGATGTAGCTGGTCTGTTCCTGCAGCTGATTGGTCAAGGACTCTATTTGCAGGGAGCTATCAGTGTCCTTTCTAGAGGCGTCTCTCTGGAGGACACATATATCCTTCTTGAGAGAGTTTATCTCGGCAGACAGCCTCTGTCGGACCTCCTGAACCTCTCTCTGCAGGGAGTCAGACCTCGACACTTCATCCTTCAACTGATTATTCTGAGAAGACACAAGATCCAAGAGCTCTTGTATTTTCCCAGGATCAGCTGATTCCTGCTCTGGTGCTCTGGAGGCTGGACGTGAATTCTCCAGCTGCATCCTGAGGTCTTTTATCTCCCTCTCCTTGTCCTGTTGGGCCTTTTCCTGAGCCTTTATTTGATCACGCTGTAACTCCAGCTGATCCTTTAAAGCTTTCAGCTGCATGGCTTCTTTTTTGGAGGCCTTTTCTGGCATGGTCTTGTTCCTCTGCTCCAGGACCTCGTTCCGAGCTCTCAGGGTCCTGGTCTCCTGTTCCAAGACTTCCATCTGAGCTCTCAGGGTCTTCTCGTGGTGTGAAACCCCTGAGGCTTTGTCCTGGAGCTTTTTATTCTGAGCTTCAATGACCCCGATGAGCTCCTCTTTGGTCTTATACGGATAAAGGCCAAAGTTCACCTCAGTGAAGGATGGATTCAGGTGCTTCAGCTGTTCCTTCAGCATCCTGATCTGTTTTTCACTCTCCATCCTCCGGTTATTCTCTGCCTTCACCGCCTCAAGGAGATCATTAATCTTTTTGTCTTTTTGGTTATTCTCGGTCTGTAATTTGGCTTTTGATTGTTTCTCCTCTTCCAGCTTGGAGGACACGTCTTTTAGCTCAAGGGACACCTCTTTGAGTTTGCCGGTCCGGTCTCTGAGCTTACTTTTTAGACTCTCAATGTCCCGCATCCAAGGAGGGCGATCATGGCCCTGGAGTGGTGGGCGAGGGGGTCCATGTTGTTGATTAGGGGGTCCATGGTGTGGTGGACCAGGGGGACCTCTGTACGGCAGATATGAGGGTCTGTTATTCGGTGGGGGAGGGGGTCCACGGTTGGGATATGGTGGTCGTGGGGGTCCGTGATAAGGGTAGCGTGGAGGAGGGGGTCCCCGGTAGTGATTTTGGTACTGCCTGGGACCTCTTTCCTCCCTTTCTTGGGGAGCATTTTTTTGCTCCTCAGTTTTGACCTCTTCTGCCTGGATTCGATCGCTGCTTGGCTCAGGCATTGTATCGACCATTTTTTCGTCCTCAATCTCTATAGACTCGGTGTTTTCAAGTTCCTTGTCCATTA
This sequence comes from Cheilinus undulatus, assembly GCF_018320785.1. Lineage (NCBI taxonomy): Eukaryota > Metazoa > Chordata > Actinopteri > Labriformes > Labridae > Cheilinus > Cheilinus undulatus. Next base: position 14,759,773 of record NC_054880.1, on the reverse strand, counting down.
AATCTCCCCAGCTAACTGAAGTAGTCGTGGTGTTTTCAGACATTTCCTTTGTTTGAAAAACAGCCTTGAAATCAAAAAGTCTTAAGACTTCTCGCTGAACGATAATCTCTGACCTGCGCTGTAAATCAACCTCGAAATCAAAAAGTTTGAAGACTTCTTGCTGATCACTGATCTGCTCCTTAAGTCTGCAGTGTTTGAGGTTTGCCTAGTATATATAGCCTTCTAAGAGTGACATCATCAAAGCCATTTGCTTTGATGATGTCACAACATGTCTAATTCCATTTAGGAATTCCCGTTTCCTTGGTTACCAATTTGAAATCAAATGTAAACAAACATGGCCGCCCCAGCATTTAATGCAAGGTGCAACACTAATCAACAGTTCTATCAGGAAAAATAAAATGACTAGTACTGTTTTGAAATGTCAGTAAATTGTGTTTTATTCAGTTTTAACTCAGTAGTGTTTTAAAGCTCCTGTGAGCCGTTGGCAGTCCCGCAGGCAGATTCACTAAATTCAGGAAATGTTATCCTGTGTAAACAGTCAGGAAGCATCTGAAATCCCAATGACAACTAAACACTGAAAAAAAAAAAAAAAAATTTCAGAAAGGTTGGGGCACTGGGTGTAAAAGGAGCATTCTAGAGAGGCAGAGTCTCTCAGAAGTAATGATGGGCAAGAATGACAGTGTTCAAAATTATAAACCATGTTATACCAAGAGCTGTGAGTGCAGCAACAAAGGGTCTTTTCATACTTGAGAGCCAAGATCAAGGTTCACATTTTTGGTGCATTATATATAAACTTGCAGGGCTGAAATGATTCCTCGAACTATTCGGGTGATTCGAATCAAAAAATTCCTCAAGGCAAATTATCTGCTTCGAGGCTTCGCTTAAATCAGTCATGTATCCATATACACCCATACTGTACATCCTGGACATCGCGCCGTTTGTTGCACGGCGAGCTGTGTTTCACATGGACAGCTATTTGTGAGGCACAATGTACTTGTTTTCGCTGTTACTATAACGCAACATGCATGATACGAGGCGTGAAAATCATGAAGGAAGAGAGGTTGATGCAGCGATGCTTACAGGCACGCTTCCTGCGTTTTTACGCAGCCACTGCCTGCGGCTGGCAGATATGGCACTATGCCGGTGCAGATCTCCAAGTTGATCTTGCCTGCATGACTCGCTGGAGTGAGGCAGTGCTTAGTTTGTGTCTGCAGACTGAAGGGAATTTCATAAACTTCTGGTTTATTGGTCCGACGGTTTCACGGAACACCGTCAGGCGTCATGATTCAAGTCCTGTTCTGGGGCTTTCCCTCTCTCCCTCTATCTCTATCTTTCTTCCGCTAGCACACATCATACATTTAATTATAAATTATTTAAGATTCAGCGCACTGACGTCTTGATTGCAGCGTATTTTACAAAAAGTGTCAGCATCCCAAATAATGTTATAAGACTTACATTGATAATAAATTGACACCAATTAAATAGAAACACGCTATTGCCACAGACATTGACTGAGACTAAATAGGTCAAAGTTCATCATCATGTAGTCAGAATTCAACAGGTCACTGAAGCAGCTTTATCCCTTAAAATGTGTTCTCCATGTCAGTGGATGGTCTTACAAGGTCATATTTTTATGATGGATGAACTCACAAACAAAAATGTGCTCAAATTAAAAGTGAAAACACTTTGAAATACAGACCATTTCCTGTAATCTAAAGGTTCACCTTTCAGACATCATCAGACCACTGTGTGAATGATGGAGCTTTATTGTTGCTATAATGTGAAATATTACATGCATGTATAAAGTAGAGGATGTTAATATGATTGTGTCCCTTTACTTAAATGAAAAATTGGAAAATAAAAATAAACTACAATAGAAGAAATAAAGTGTTGGTACCCAAAATTTCCTGGGAGAGGATCCTTAAAACCCCAAACATGGCATAATCTAATGTCATTATTTAACTTCCTTTCCTTGTAACGTTAAGAAATTTAAACTGTCATTAAGCACTTCATTGCACTTTGTAAAATACACTTTCTTTAAAGAATAATACCAATTTTTAATATAGAAGTAGTTTATTTAAGGGACCCAGCTTCTTTTCTCATTTCTCATTCATTAGTACTACTTCTCTTGAAAAACCCAAAGTGACCGATTAAAAAATGCAATATTTCTTATCAGAGCACTCGATTAATCGACAGAAGAATCGACAGAGTACTCAACAACAAAAAGAATCGATTACTGCAGCCCTAATCTCAACATGGCAAAATTTGCCAACTCTTCCATGCAATTTCTTGTAGGGTGACCCTTCAGGTCCGTCTTCCCAAAATGTTTATCTTCTTCCATTGAACTCATTCTTTTATAGATTTAGACGTTTGCTTTGGGTAAGTGTCAAACCAAATGGATAAAGCTCTTTCCAGCATTAGCCTAGCATTAGTTCACACAAGACATGATAGTCATACGCCTAGCCATGATCAGCCGACAGCCAGCTGATCCTGATTATCATCTCTCAGCTCGCACAATTCTTTCTCTTAACACAGCTGTGTATTTAAACATGACTTACTTCTCACAAATCCCTGTTTGCATTAATGCTAATACACCACCTTGCTGCTGTTAGCAAAACTTCACCTCCTCCACCCCAGCTCCCTCTTTGATGGCATCAAACTTGTTGCACCCTCATATTCAGATCCATGCTAATATGGATTACTTTCTTTTGAACTAATTTTATTGTATTCAATATGCATTGTCATCTATATGGAGGTTTCTAGCCATGTGCTCCCTGGAAAGTCAAAGCATGCTGCCTGACTAACCTAGAGAGCATCTTTTGAGCAATGCCTTCCCTGCCAAGTAAAACTGTGTATCCATTTCCAATGAAACAGTTAAATGTATGACAAGAGTGTTCCCGACTGACCTGATGTTTCTGTGCCAAAATTGACTGGTATTTCGAATAGTACATAATTCATTCCACTTTAAAACTGTAAAGCTCGGGCGCACAGGTAGTCGAGTGGTTTAAGGCGCTATCCATGTATGCAGGCGGCCCAGATTCAAATCCGGCCTGTGGCCCTTCACCGCACTCTCCCCACTCTCTTCCCTATTTCCGAGTCTATCCACTGTCGTTCATCTAATAAAGGCATGAAAAAGGCCCAAAAATAAAGCTTTAAAAAAATCTGTTAAGCTGTAAAGTACTAACTTTCCTTCATTCCCTCTCTGTACCCCACTTCCTGCACCCCATAAGGCATTCCCACATCATCGGGATCGCAAACAACCTATTGGTGGCATTTGATGCTCATATAGGATGCTGTCAACTTTTTAAAGAAAAATTGTATTAAAGTGCATCTTAAACCCTGTATTTTACGCTACCTTACTCAGGTACACATGAATACACTTAAAGATGTGACTACAGTGGGGGATTCACAGGCTTTACATTAGATTTTCTGATAGAAAAAGATCTGCTTTTCACAGCCCACACTGTTGTCATGGGTTGAAGTCCAACCCTCGATATTTGCTGCACGTCTTAAATAAGTTAGTTAAGTCACATACCTTACATACTAAGGTAAAGAAAAGCCTACACTGACATATAATGAGAGTGAAACACTGTAATGGCTAATGACACTGTTTGGGATCTTCAATGTTAAATTGGCACAGGAGTCAGTGAACAGAAAGCCTGTGATCTTTATTCTTATGCTCTTTCTCTTTGCTCTTCTTATAGCTACCCTGCCACTGTGATGTTGCCGCCCTGCAGACAGATAACAGCCTGCACGGCCTACAAAAGAGTCAGGTAATTCTTTAGTCTCCGATTGGCTGATAACAAATGGCACATGCAGGAGTATGTTAGACCAAATGTTACCCAACAATACTTCTGAAATAAATAAAATAGACAAGTATAAAGAAAAAAATGATGATTGCCTTGGAATCAAATTTAATAAACATGTGAATTACTTTGCACTCAGTTGAATTGCATCAAAAGAGAAATAGTGTATCCTTTTTGCAAATATCTTTGTGTTGAACAACACACTTTTGCTTGATGTCTCATAAACACAGTGCCTGTTTGTCAGAGCGAATGTGTGTATTACGCATGAACCAGAGAACACTACCTTTTAGTTCCTGTCGAGGCTCCCTGCAGGTTTCTCTGCACCTCTCCTATTTCACTTCAAATGCACACTGAATAAACACTCCAGCACTTTTCTCACTTTCAGACAAACCAACATACACAGAAACACACTTCCTCATGACTGCCAAGCTGACTACCTGCTGAGTGTTTCACAATGAGAAACTCCAGCTCTGCGTAAGAAAAAAAAACAAGCGTGTGATCCCCGTCCAACCTTCTGCACTTCTTTTTTCCCTCCTCTGAGTTGTGAAATAGGGTTTACCCAGCTTTGAAATGACAGTTGAAATCTCTCCTGTATTCTCTTGATACTGGTAGGTTATGTATCCTCCAAGATTTAATAAAAACTAATGACTTTTAAGTGGAAAGATGTGCTCACTTTTTTAGACTTTTAATACTGGGGTACAGACGATTGTTGTTTCTACACATTTAACTTACTTTCTAAAGAAAATAAAAGCTACAGTCTTTGAGCTGAAATGTTTAAGTTATATGTGTGTTTTATACGTGGTTATTTAACACCTTGTTTCATTGGTTTTATATCAGAAATTATACAACCTCAATTTCAAAAAAGTTAGGGTACTGTATAAAATGTAAACCATTTAATGAAAAAATATTGGCTCATTTTGAATTTGTTCACCAATTTGTGATCCAAAATGTGTCTAAAAATTGTGGAACAGTTTCAGAAAAACATAAAATTGCAAAAACTATCCCACCATCTACAGTACGTACTATCATCAAAAGATTCAGAGAATCTGGAGAAGTCTCTGTGCACAAGGGACAAGCCTGAAAGGATTGGATGCCAGTGATCTTTGAATGCTCAGACGTCAATGCATTAAAGACAGGCATGATTCTGCACTGAAAACCACTGCATGGGCTCAGGAACACTTCGGTCTGTCAGCACTGTTCGCCATGCCATCCACAAATGCCAGTTAAAGCTGTATCACGTAAAGAAGCCATATGTGAAAAATATCCAGAAACACAACTGTCTTCTCTGGACCAACGTGCATTTAAGATGGACCAAGGTAAAATCGAAAACTGTTCTGTGGTCAGATGAATCAAAATTTGAAAGACTTTTTCAAACTATGGACATCGTATCCTGTAGGGCCCTATGATTTCTGCATTAAAGGAATCATGGACAGAATCAGCCAATAAAAATGGAAACTACTATTTATATCACAGAAATTGACTTAATTGGACTGAAATGTTGTTTTTTGTGAGAAAGAGGATGTTTATTTGAGGAGATATTGTGCCACCCTCCTAAACAGTACAAGTATGTCAAAGTAGCCGCACTAAACACCAGTACCAGAGTTTTTCCTCATCATCCCAGAGAGACATAGACAGCTTTAGAAATACACATAACACGGTCGGTCCATGTCCAACTTCCCAATATTTATGTGAAGTGTAAAACTATATATTAGGGGTACCAATTACCCTCGCAGTTAGAACGAAGGCTATAGTCTTCAACGGTTTCAAGTCTGACCTGAGGATCCTTTCCTTCATGTCATTCTCAACTCTCCCACTCCCTGATTTCCTACTTTATACACTGTCCTAACCAAATAAAGGCAAAAGACCAATAAAATGAATGAAAAATAAATCAAACTTATGTTGCATAGTATTTGTTTAGAGTATTCCTAGTGTTATACAGAGATGATTGGTATCCAGAAAAAAATCAATATGTAAACCTCAAAAAAAAAAGTCAGAAGCAAAAAGTTTCTCTGTACCTTTAGTCCTCAGGGGTAAGCTCAGTCTGTCCACCTGCTTCTTTGGGATCAACATCCTGTCATGCACACTGAACCACACAGAGCAAAGAAGGACTGAAGTACTGATCACCCTGTCACAATCAACCACAATTATCATCAAATGAAAAGGCAACCACACTCCACCATCTTCACAATTGCCCCAATTTAGACCAAACTACCGGACCACTCACAGCTCCCACAGAACGACCTGCCAGTGATTTCTGAAGTAAAAGCCAAGGCTGTGATGACCAGGGATCTCCCAGATCTTCACGTCTGTCCCAACAATTTGTTGACTGATAATCATTGTGATGGACAGGTGGTGGCCATGGTTCAATGAAGTTCAAAAGCAAAACTGATTTCCTTTACATAAATCATTTGCACTAAAACAGCCTCTCAGGCAAAGAGAAATCTGTTAGCTCGTGACAAATCTCTGTTTTTTCTATGCTCTCCTGTCCTATCCTGTTGTATCATGCTACAGAGTGGTTCAAGGCATGGGCTTATTGTGAATGTGCCCTAAGTTAAAGCATTTTCATCTGTCTACAGCAAGTATTCATTAATCTGCATAATAATAAATGACAATAGAAACATATTGCAAAGACGCCCATTTGAATGTTTCTCTCGCTTAACTGCATTGTTTTGATTTATGTTTACAGTTTCATATTTCCTTGCATTTGTTGTAACACCCAGCAGAATTAAAATGGAACTGTTTCTGCTCTGTTGAATCACTTCACATCGTTTTACATTATGTTGCATTTCACACATGGAAACTAGGTAATACCAAAGCCAGGCAGCCAGGAAATATATCATTCATGGTTTGGATCATTGATCATGTTGAGATGGGTTTCATATCACTCTATAGGGAAAGATATTCATCTGCATGTACAACATGAAAAAGGAAGAGGACAGTAATCCGACTGCATCCTCCTTGTTTGAGGCCTAAAGCACACAAACTCCTGCATGTTTATACAGTTCTGTGAGAGGGTATTTGCCTCCACTTCAGATCATCAAACAAATCCAAATATTTGACAGAGATAGCCAGAGTTAATAGTTTTTAAATGATGGTTTCATTCATTAAGGGAAAAAGGCCATCCAAACCTTCGTGGCCCTATGTAAAAAAGTAATCTCCTGCCTACACTCAAAAAAATGAACTAGAGGAATTGTTTACTTTGTAAGAAATTATTATGTTCAGGTAACTTAAAATATATGCATTTGTTGGGTTTAAAGATATTTTTCTAATAAAGTCAATATAAATTTGTCACTTGTTCCCTTTAAAATATATTTGTGTTTTGTTGACATTAAGTATTTAAGTTATCTCTAAGAGGGCTGAAATACTTCTAAACAAACTAGCTGTTTGATATATTAACAAGATATTATCGTGTAGTTTCTACATAATCAATTCATGTTTTAAGGCTTAAAATGAACTATGCTGATTTAGCATAAAATGCAAGAACTTCAAATTTACGCATTTCATTTGTGTTAAGTCAATATAATACCAACAGGTCAGTGAAGCAAATAATTTTTGCCACCTACTCCAGAACAGATGGTGGCAGTAATGAGTCACAAATCTGCATGGCCCACTTCTGCAAGACAGGGAAGCAGGAAAGGGTTAAACATTTGAGAGCTGATTTTAAATCTAAAAGTGCAATTTTAACTCAATTTACAGTAAATGTCCTCCAGTTGATCTAAGCTCTGCCCACTGCCATTTTGAACAGGGTGGGAAGAATTTTCCCATCATGCCTCAGTATTTTAGATGTATTTTAGATGTGTTTTATACGTTTTAGATGTATCTAGAAGTTTAGCTGTATGTAGATGTCGCTTGCTGTACAGTGATCACTGTTGGGATTCCAAGATCCTTGTATGTAGTGATGGTGAGATGAAGCTTCATGAAGCCTTGAAGCTTTCCAGCAAATCAGTTCAGAAAAGGGTTCATTTCTCAAGGCTTCATGTGAACACGAAATCACCTGCAGGCCAAAGTGTGTAAAACAGGCAGCTGTGATCTTTACCATGTGTTCTGTGATACACTGTATTATGTGTCAATATCAGTTGTTTGGGATTACTTTGAATAATGAAAAAAATGTATGACTATAATTTGTTTATATCAATAAAGTGTATTTTCTAGTGAGTTTATAATGACTATGCTATATCATATGCATGTATCATAATAAACATGGGTTGCGTCATATGATATATGTTGAAGGCAGCAGGGGTAATATTCATGTTCTGTGTCACTTTTGGAAAATGGCATTGGTTTAACTGTCTTACTCTCCAAACTATCCAAAATATGCAAACTCAAAACTAACCACAAATCTCCTCTGTCATAACCACACATTTTGAATGGAACCACCTGGGGTTTATACTGCTGTCAAACCTCGCTCAAAGATCTGAACCACTTGCCGAACCAGTCACGTGATACAGCCAGGCAGCGAGGCCTCGGATGTCACCAATGACGTCACTCATCTGAAACGATACAAGCCTATGAACCGCTTCACAGAAATACTTCCTATATTACTCAACACACGCTTTGAAGCATTGGCACAGCATGTAGCATCACTGCTTGTATGTGGAGTAATTTATCAAACATACCTCAGTATTTCTTTCAAGTATGTAGACACCAAGTAAAAACTGAAGAGGCATTTCACAATCTTCATATTAAAAACAAGTGAGAAGTCTATCCAGCATGGCAGTTCCAACTGCCTTTATGTAGCGAGCGTAAGTATCAAGAGCTGTTCTCTTTCAATTTCAGACAACTTTACTAATTCAGAATGGACAATTGCATTTCCCAGCCTACTAAACAACAGTAGGGGTAAGACATTGCAAAGTAATTCATTAGAGCACTTGGACAATATTTTGTAGGGGTGAAATGATTCCTCGAATTATTCGGGTGATTCGATTAAAAAAATTCCTTGAGGCAACTAATCTGCTTCACTTAAATCAGTCCTGTATCCATTATGCCCATGCTGTAAGCCTGGACACAGAGGTCGCGTTTACCAAATATTCTCCGTCATTGACGGATTTTTTTTAAGGATGACGGAGAATTTTGAAGGCTGTCCGTCATTTTGACGGACTGGAATGATGAGGATGAGCCTGCATTTCAGCGCACACACACAGACAGATGCATAGACCTTTTCCATTTTGTAGACATGGACTCTCAAGGAGGTAATTTAATCTATTAAAAATCTTGTAGCCAGTGGGCTCTCTCACTGACCTCAACATCGTAGATTAATGAAAGCGCATAGGTCTCTGTGCTGACAGAGCACTGAGAGGCTTCTGCAGCCTGCAGGTGTTTCAGTACACAGGTCGGCATGCAGAGGCCTTTGCACAATGAGCCTGTTTCATGTTGTTCTAATCATGCCTGCACACTGATGCCGAAATTGTCGTTTATTTCCCTTTTCTTTCATAACAGGTTTGATTTTATGCGAAATGTGTATGTGTCCAAGGTGACCGATGATTCAAAACAGTTCCCGCTGCTTCAACCTCACTTGCTCACCACCAAAGTCTCACTTTAAACACCAAAGTTTGCTCATTTATCATGTGTATATCAACCATGGAAATATTACAGAGAGATGGGTGAATGATGATTCAGATCAGCGCCTGTTGCTTTTATGCTCTCTTGCTACACCATAGTTTCCATGTTATGAAAATATAACAGATAAAGGCATACGTTTCTAGCCTACTCACAGGTCATAACAGAGACGGAATTAAAAAGTTGTTCTCCATCTCTCCAACTTGTCTCTGCGCTATGACGCATGAGCGTGTGCTGTAGGAAGCTCTCTGTCAGGATGGATCCAGCGGGATTTTAAAGAAGTGACAGAGCCACAGGCTAGCAGTATAAAACTATTTGCCACATTCTATAAATTTTTGCAGTCAAGGCAAATACAAACGCACCTGACTCAGTGTGCAAGGTCTGAGTGCGTGACGTTTTTTTGGATTACGACTCCTGTGGAGCAGACAAATGCGCACAGCTCCACAGTGCAGCATTTTAACAACTTGTTATCAGCTATGGTTTTCATATTAACTGTCACGGCTCAGGCCGCCTCCTAGGAATAGTCGGTAATATGGTAAAACCGGGGTATTAAAAATAGCCACGGTATTGCTTAAATTACCGTCATTAAGACGGTGCCATGTGATGAGTGCAGTTTTTTAAATAAATGCCTAGAAAATATGTGTCCCTCTCCACCACCAGCACCACTGCCAAGATGCTTTAACACAGTAAATTAAATCCTGCTTATGATATTATTTCAGTTTAGCAAATGATGAAGGCGCTCAGAGCTATAGCTATAGTCTTGTGTTAAATAGATGCTAATTGGTTATTTTAGTCTCTAACATTCTATAAGCTTCCTATAAAGTGAACTTACAACAGGACAGAACTTGGCATTGCTGCACTACAAGGAAATAATATTAAAGGCCAATCTTTTATCTTTTAAAAAGAACACTGAACATTCCCTAAGCATACTTAACATTCCCTGATCCTATATGATAATAGGTTACTACGTCTCATTTTAGCTCTGGAAGGAGTGGAGGTAAGGGAGAGGAAAAGTGCACATGTCTGTGTGAAGACGAAAAACAGACAAATGTCATTTGCATCTGTGTCCTCAAGTAACTGTTTACTTTTATGATTAACATGCTTACCTGTTGATCAGTTCCAGCATCTCATCCCAAAAATGGATACCGCCCAATCTTACTGCCTCCAGTTTTATCTGTTACCCTTGTGTCCCCTCCCCCTGTTTGTCTTTATAATAATAATAATAATAATAATAATAATAATAATAATACATTTTATTTATAAGCGCCTTTCTGAACACTCAAGGTCACTTTACAGATAAAAGCAAACATCTTTGTGTTTGTGCCTCACCTGACTATCAGCAATCAAGCACCTGGCTGGATCACCTGGATCACACAACTGCATTCCATCTACTCATCTGCCTCAGTACAAGAAGCCTGGTTTCAGAGTCATATGTCTTCTCAGTGGTATTGTTTGACGTTGCAATTTTAAGTTCAGGGTTTTCTGCTGTTTTCTTTTTTCTAGTGTATCTAATATTGTTTTCCCTCATGTTCAGACCCTGCTACCTCTGCCATCACAACTCATCAAGAAAACAACTCATTCTACGGAAAGCCAGCAGCACTATAATTCATCTGTCTCCTCAGCTCTACCCAAACCAAACCAACCAGCCAGCCAACAACCTTGCCACTTTGCCAGACTCTGCAATAAACCACCTTAAAACTGTTCTACCTTCAAAACTTCAAGCCATAACATTTATCATTTCATAAAAACAAACTTTTGCTTGTATAAATCTGTATTTCCCTTTCCTTCCCTTCTTTCTGCCTTTCCTGTGAAGCATCAGTACTGTTCCTGTTACCCTCCACCTTGTTGGCATCTTGCTGCATACCTGCCAAAAGTAAGCCCACTGCTGTGTTGGTGTGCATGCTTAATTAGCAACTAAGATGATGAGTACATAATTTACTTTGTGGAAATATCCCCACTGTATTGAATTTTTGAAGAAGGGGACAAGAACAGCATCATGTTGAAACAGAAGTTTAAGAGCTTATGTTGTATTGTTTTAATTGAAACGGTGGTGTCTATTACTGTAGTCCTCTGCCAGGTTCATTGTCACATTGTGACCATATGAAAGAGCTGTAAAGGTTATGAAGCGTCTGTTATTCCTGTTATAAGGCTGCATAGTTACAGGTGATGGGCTGTAAACTAAGCTGTAGAGAGACGGTGGAGTCAACACATTCAAAGACAGAGGTGCCACCAGGACAACATAACTAATGTGTAATAAGTCACAGGTTTACATTTTCGGTAACACAAAAGTAATCTAGCATGTTGCGGTTCTCATGTTGTAAAACTAACTTAACAGTCTCTTAAATGGCAGTTATCTTGTAATGCAACAAGTTATTGTTAATTTACTTAACACTGTTGATTACCTTTACAAGAAACCTGGAGAGAATCATTGGTGAATCTGCCTGCTGCATCTTGAGAGACAATATGTAAACTGTACCAGAGTGCCAAGCTTGGCAGAGATATCACGTCTAAATGAGAAGGTGGAAATGAAGAATGGAATGCAGTGTTTACAGTGAGTATATATAAGATTAAAAAAGTCTAATTAAAAAACTGCATTTCAACTATAACAAGTTTAAGACTTGAAACATAACCTTGAGTCTTTATAATGACCCCTGCGCTTCCCAAAAATAGTTTGGAAAAAACTTTTTGAGATTCCACTTTGGAGAACTGGAAATCTCCTTTTCTCCCCATCTAAGTGCCACTTATGAGCAGTCACAATCATTTTAAAAGCAGACTATCTTCTACTAGCCATCAGCGCACTACAAGAGGAACAAGAGCAACACAGTCACCCCGTTGCTTTTCTCTGTCTTTATCCCTCTCTTCTCGTCTTCTTCAACATCAAGCCTGATTCGCGTTAAACTGATCATTCCAGGGTTATGCACTGAAGCCTGTGGCTACTGTCAACAAGGCCTCCAGTCAGACAAAGACAGAGACCATGGCATTGAAAAAGAAATAAAAACACTCCAGATGAGGCTGCAGCATGCTGCCTATGGCTCTTTCTAGACCTGTTCTATAGAGTGACACTCCTGTAGCTCTATGAGGGCAGGACATCTGAGATGTAGCACTGCTTGCTACAAGGCAACTTCACAGTCAGATCTAAAAGGGCACTGCAGGGCGACAGTAAAACAGAGCAGAAGAGAGACAGAGACAGAGAGCTGTGCAGGAAAAGAAAGCAAGCAAAATGAAAAACAACAGCAAGGCTCTGAAAAGACAGGGACAAAAGAGCTTTCCCCCTGCTGCCTGCGCCTCAGACATGACTAATAAATCACCTTTATACCATCAATCACCAGGCATCAAGTGCGGGACTCACATGATTGATCCAGATGCCTTCAAACCAAAGAAAAAACAGAGCAGATAGAGAGACTGGGCACTGTCATGTATGCAGGGGAGCACACAAGGCTCTGTATAGACACACAAGCGATTATAAGCCCTGTACAAAGTGAAAATTACCATCTCACATCAAGGTAAATGATAATTTACCAACTTTTTGTAAGACTTTGCAGTGCAGAAAATGACACAATTCAGATTAAGAATACAGTTTATTTTTAATTCTTCAGAACTTCAGACTTACTAGCAGACTCATACAGTGTACAGTAGCAGATACAGTGTAACAGGTTTTACCCGCATGTCCTGAGTAGTTATTGGGTCTTCACTGAAGACAAAACATTAAAAGAGGTCTCTAAATAGAACATCCAAAAGCCAAATCCAACTGCAAAAACTTTAATAAGACTCAGTGGAACCAATGGACAACTGACCACAAAGTCAGTATAACAACTGCCAAAACCTTTTTGAAGGTTTGCCTGAGGTCAAATGAGGATTAAAATGTCCAATAAGAAGTGATGGCTGGAAATTTTTTATTAAATTAAGATTTAGCATGGGCAAATATAGAAATATAGCCATGTTTGAGTTTCCACTTTACCCTTGAGGCATGCTAGAATCTAAATTTGCAAATTAAACTGCCAAAATACTGGTCTTACTATGGAATCTGTTTTTACTCTGTTTCCTTACACTACAAAAATTCCAATGATTTGATTGGGTATGTTCTACATTTAGAAGACCCAGAAAAGATGTAAAGACTACATATAAAATCCAGTCTGGTAAACATTTAGATTTTGGCTCCCTCAGAGGAGCTAAAAAGTGTAAACACAAGTCTGATAATGAAAGACACATCCTACGGATGTGTTGGGCTGTATTATCAGTGATGTTTCCTGGGTTTGTTGGGTGTTTTGGGTCTCATACAATACCATACAATACAATACAACACAATACAATAACTTTATTTATCCCCGAAGGGAAATTTGGCTGTCTGGAGTCTCATCTGTTTATGGTAGAATATAGTCTTATTGCTGATGGTATGAAAGATCTTCTATATCTTTCTGTCCTGCAGTGAAGAGAGAGGAGCCGTCCACCACCGTTGTTTCTTTGGTCATTTAATGAGATATGAAGTGGATGATCCATGTTCCCCAGAATGGCCTCCACCTTCTTCATTCTCATTCATAACACCCTCATCTTCATGATCTAACTAGGGTAAGTGATCAAGCCTGGACTTGTGTCCCAGATGAATAAGCCTGAGAAAGCCTCTTCTTAAATCCAGCCACTGAGGCCTTCTATGCTGCCATTGCAGTCATCATGGCTGTTCTTCTATGTGCATTCTCCTGCCCAGCAGGGTGTGTACACTGTGGAGACAGTGCCAGCGAAGCCCCTGCAGCCTACTTCCACTGGATGGCAGTGTGCTGACCACCCATTTCCAGCATACCTTGAAACAGTGCTGTGAAAATGTGACCAAAGCTGGTAAAAACTCCTGCAAGTCGTCTGAGGTCATTTTTGAGGTTTTTTTACACTTTATGAAAGCATAGATTCCAAGCTTTCAAATGGTGTACCATACACCTTAATCCGAGCATATTTTACAAAGATATGCTCATTTGAATGTTAACTTCTAGTTCCTGTTTGTTCTGAGAAAACCAGGCTCAAAGTTGCAGGAATTTTCCTACCTTCAGGCAGGCCAGGTAATGGGCGTGAACAATAGGGCCACATTTACATAAAGTCCACCCAAACCAAGCTTCTGAATCGGACTGGCGACGCTCATCAAAATATTCCCATAGGAAATCCGCCTTCATCAAACTTTCACTGTCGAGTGATCCTGAAGTTGTCCCAAGGCTGTTGATAATTCTTGCCGCTTCTTCATCATCTCTTCTACTTTCCCTTGCTGCAGGGTGCATCTTGAGGCTTGTTAATAAAAGGTGATAACTAGAAACAGCTGTATTTACGTGGAGGGGTGGCGTTTGAGCCATGCAGTGTTTGTTATTGTCCATCTCAATGGGCGAAACTGGGAACAATGCCATGCTGAGTGGCCAGTTATCACCCAGCAGTTTCGCTTTCCCCTCCCCTCAATCTCCCCGCAGCAACTTTGAAAACAGGGCATTTTAAAACCCAAAACTGACGCTTTTAAATGTCACATTTGTGTTACTTTTTTCATCAATGAGAAGTTTAAATGTCGGACTTGCATAAAATGAGAAAAAACGCAAAATGATAATTTTGAAGAAAACGACTTGTATCCATTTTTCTCAACCACCAGAATGCCAACTTGCAGGAACTTTATCAGACTTCGGTCACAATTGTATTTGTCCCCGTCCTATTGTCACACTTAACCTTTAAAACTCACCAAACAAATTTTAATATTAGACAAAGTTACCCCAAGTTAATATAAAATGTAGTTTTTAAATGATGATTTCAATTAATAAATGAAATCATAATTTTAAAAACGCATTTTGAATTTACTCAAGTTGTTCTGTTTAACATTACAATTTGTTGATCTGAAACACTGAAGTGTTACAAAATGCAAAAAAGAAAGATAAATCAGGAAGGGGCAAATACTCTTTCACTGCACTCTCCATGTAGTCTTTCCAAAGCATGGCCAATTCTCTCAGGGCAATCTGCCTTGAGGACTCTGACAAGGTGTCAACTTCTGGTGGCAAAGAAGTTCCTGAAATATGTGCTGGGGAATGAGCTGCTAACCCTGGTTGACCATTAGCTGCAAGTCCTGTGTGGTGGCGAGTTGCAGCAGATCTAGGATCAGGTTTTGGCTGTCTTGATGAACGTTATGCAGCTCAGGGAGCAGTGGGGCTCGTTATTTACCATGGCTAAGGAGATACTTTTCCCAACTATCTTTAGCACCTGGTCAGGACACCATCTGTAACAATTCCCTTGGACGTCAGGAAGCTGCCCAGGGTGTACTCATGTGTCCCTCTTCCCAGAGAAGAGGATGCAAGAAGGTGTGTCAGAATTATCTCACAACAGGAGGTTTGCTAGACTCAGCTCATCAGAAGTCATTCAGAGGGAGCCTGCATTCAACCAAACTCTCCCATCTCATCTAACCCTCAGCTGCCTCACACTTGCATCCTGTTAATTCTTGTTTCATCCACTGCTGCTCTAACTTCTTCCTGGATAAGCACTAGCCTGTCCTTGTCCTCTAGGTTAACCTGTTTAGACTGCTGCTACAGAGAGATTACTGAAAGAAAGGAGAGGTTAGGACCATTTGTTACACAGAGTTTAGAGCTTTTATTCAGAATTCAACTTAATGATAGAGTCCCAGGACTGTAAGGAAGTCAAATAAGTTTTGTCAGTACTTTGTATCTCAGCTCAGATGTGCACTGTGGCAGCAGCATCCCACACATCCACTGTGTCCTTACACACAAACACTGCAGGGGGAGAAGAAAAAAGCCCAAACTATATCACAGACAAAGTAACATGTCTCCTCTTGGAGGCGGGTTGCTGTTAGATACGATCAAAATCCCTGTTCTTGAAACAATACATCCTTGCTTCAAAACTTCCTCAAAAAGAGAGGGCTTTGTGAACTCTGACTCCTCGTTTCTCTCGGGAAACCCACCAAAACATTCTCACTCTAATGAAGTTTCTCTTTAATGCTGCTCTCCCTACAGCGAAAACGAGAAGAGAGGGACAAGCAGACGGAGAGGACAGAGCAGCGCTTTGTTGGCCTCCATGGAGGTTGCCTTCAAACGCCTTCTATCCATCGAGGCAAAAGTGCTGAGAAACATGAGAGACTTTTATTTTTAACACAGCTTTCCCTAATCTAATTACCTCAGCAATTAGACTGTGCTGTCATGAAAATGAACCCGCAGAAGGCAGCGCAGGAGTGGTGACATGCTCTGTTTGCCTTGGCCAGCCCAAAGACGGAAAAAGCGCTTCTGAGAGTTGGCAGAAAATTTCATCAGTTATTCTGCCGGTGGCAAGTGTGTGGCCAGTGCTTGTGTCTTTGCCAGCATGTGCGTGTTAAAAAAAGATGCAGGGCAGACATATAGAGCTCTGTCCGTCTCCTGTCTGTTTTTTTAAAGACATTTTTCTTCCCATGTCACTGACTGCTTCTGCTCAGCTTCACATCCAGTCCCACCTCCATTAGGAGACGGGAGTTGTCTGATGCTGCTTTCAGGACCATGTCCATACCTCCTAGGTTCTGTGAGTCACATGTTTGGACTCCAGCCTGAGCTTGCTGGCAAAAGGTAAAGCCACGCACAGACGGAGAGATGAGAGGCAGCACACGGCTTGGTCTAAGTACAGGCTGGCATGGGCAAAAAAAGGAAGAGCAGGGTGAGGAGACAGAAGAATGAACAGATAGAGAGAGAGGCGCCAGGATGACAAGGAGAGCTGGTTGTTATGTGGCAATGCAACAGTGGGGAAAAAACTCATATTTCACATCACTTGTCCTTGTTTAGAGCTCTGCGTATGAATGTGGTTGTGTCTATGTGTGAGTGCAGCTCATCTCTTTACTGCCCAGTCTCCCAGAACACTCTGTCTCACTACAAAGTCAAACCAAACCTGATTTATTATGTGTTTCCCTTGACAGGACATTATGGCTGCTGATTAGCATACACTGGTGGGCGGAGAGTATGCATTACACACACACACTCAGATATGCTGGGTTCATTATATTCAGCAGGCCAGTGCACTGCGCACTATATTCCTTAACAAAAACGCTGGTTTGTGTGGTGCTCAGGTAAAATTACCATAAAAACTGCAGCATCAGTAAAGCTTTGACAGATGCAATAGTAACACAGAAATAATGTGCCCATGATGACAAATGTGCACACAAGAGACAATCAGGCATCATTTTTTCACCTACACCGGTTCTTGGACATCTGTTGCACTTGGCCAATTAAGCATTCCTAAATCTCATGACACTCATCACACCCGCAGATTTTCAGGCATGTCTCCAAGTTTTGATTCAACTGCCACAGACCAAACATACTGTATGTGCTCACACATACACTTAAATACAAGGGTCTGTTATTGTCCCTTTTCAGGGTGTCAGTCAAAGAGATAGCAGAAATAAAGGCCGTAGAGTCCCAAACATCACCACTAAAACATTTTTGTCCACATACGTGTCCATCCACTTCATTTCTGAACTGCAGTTTATTGTTGACTATGAAAAATTTCTTAAAGTTAAATACTAAGTTAAATGTCAGTACCTGAAGGTATAAAGTTGTCTTTCAAAAACAGTTGAATTTATAGCTTTCATGTGACATCACACCCTAATGGAACAATCCCCTGCCAGACAAGATTGGCTCCCCTCTAGGACTGGGCGTCAAACCTTCCCCAAGTATAAGCTATTACCACTAGGTGTTAAAATACCAGATTAAACAGGGTCGTGCCAGTGAGTGAGTGCAAGCACAGAGAGCAGAACGCATGCCTCTAACCTTTAACAAAATGATTTGGCTCTAAAAAAAAGAGATGTTTCTGAAGTAAGGATGGGTACTGAATCCGTCACTTTTACAGGTACTCACTGAATTCCACCACTACTACCAACATTGATTCATGTAAAATCAAACGGTGCTATATTCCAGTACTTAAACACACCCTTGTGACTGTGACAGAGATGAAGAGTAGGCGATTTCCAATACAAGACGGGAGCACAGCATTGCATGCACGAGAATGTAATGACAAAGCAAGCACAACTGATAGGAAGAGGTTAAAGGTATGGCTCAACTTTTCAAAACATAATGCAGATTACGCTGCAATATTTGTGACGCAAAGTGCAAGGCTTGCCACGGCAATACTTCAGATTTGAGGAAGCAGTGTGATGACTGATGATTCAAAACCGCTCACTGCTTCTGCTCGCTGCTTCCTTCTCTCTTACTCGCTCACCCCCCTACCTCTCTCTCCCTCTCTTGCACGGAAACCTCACTTTAAACTGTGTAATCTTCCCATTTAACATGTGGGTATCAACCATAGAAATATACCATATAAAGGCACAAGTTTGCTCTCTCAGCCACTCAATCAGAGACTTGATTAAGCTCAAACATGCCAGGTACAGATTGCCTAGTGTGAGTGTCCTAAAAGTTGTTTTCATTTTGCTGTGCCATAGCGTGCGAGTATGCACCAGTATATGTATGAAGCAGTTAGAGGTAGCGTCTACTATCCTAAGAGCTTTTTGCCCTCCAGGCCTACACACTGATCATGTAACTGAAAGATATGAATAATTTAATTTGGGGTTTTGTAGTTGATTTTTAAAAGAGAAGGCCTAAGATGAACACCATTTTCAGAACCTCTATGTTTATAAGATAGACAGCCTGTAATGTATACCCTGAGAACATGGTCTATATGCAACCTGCAAAGCAAAAGCCCGTACTAGAGATAGGTTTCATCCATGTCTGCAGTCCTTCAGTTGACGGTACACCCATGCTCATTGCTCTTGGTTGAAAAAAAACACAGATACACAAAGTTGTATACATAAAACTGCTTTCACATCGGTTGCCTAACCTGCTGTTCACATCAATATCAGCTTTAGAGAGCATCATGGCCCACAGCCTGCCAGTGAAAATCTGTCTTTACAAGTACAGAATAAAATCCTCTTCATTACAGTTTAAAGTGTTCTTTCCACTGCTTTGGCTCAGCACATATAAACAGACGGATGATGGGCATTGGATTTTATGTTAATTCATATTGATATGTGATGTTTACTAAATGTAAAATAGGGCATTGCCTTTGGAAAGTTGTGAATGCAAATCAACAGTGCCTTTCAAATTGCAGGCAGCCATGAGTAAACTTCCTCTAAAACTGGGCAAAGCATATTTCTCCAAAACCCCAGACAATCTCTCTCATGCTGGCGGACGTCCAATGTCTGAGCTCTGAACATTGCTGTTTGGTATTAAATGTTTGGCCGATTTTTCATCTGCACTGAACAGATTTCTACTGGCCTGTCTACACATAAATAAAAGAGTGTTAAATCTGGATTCTCTTTTGGTCCCTGTCATGAAACACGAGCAGACACAACAACTACAAAAGATTATAGATCAAAACTTATATCAGGACAATAAATCATGGAGAAAACTTTTTACCTGGCAGATCTCTGGAGCATAAGTCCTCAGAAAACAACACTGTCTTGTTAGTGCACCAAGCTTTGCCACATGTTGCTGCACCATAGCCTTGCATGAAGCAGCTGTTTCATATTCAATAAGCCAGCTGTCATACGAGCATCACATGAGGAATAGTAACAGAGTTGGGGAAAATTTTTGAAATGTAATCCTTCAGTTCATTCACTGCTTCCACCATCACTTAATTAAACCAACTTCCCCCTCCTTCTCTCACTCTCTCATTTTATTTCCTTCTCATTCTGTCCATCTCTCTCTGCCTCTCTCTCATATTCTCAATATCCCTCGTCCGCTCTCTGCCCTGTGTGACTCCCTGGCTGCAGTTGATTGATGATGAGAGAAATCTCCCAAGGACAGGCGCCTTGTTAAAGACTGGCCAGTGTGTTCTGTCTGTGGGAGCAAATGGGGAATTGAGGGGGTGTGTTAGGGGGGATTACAAAGAAAGGAGCACCCTGATATCACCCAGCTCTGTTTCTATCTTTACTTCATCTTCCTCCACCTTCATATCTCCTTAACTTCCCCTAAACTTTCCTTTTTATATTTCATTCACCTTTCTCCTCTCCCCTGATTCATTTATAGTTCTTTTTTAGCATCTCCACTGTGGGATTGCCTCCTCACCAGGGAGAATGCAGGATGGGGTGATAGCTGTCAGGGGGGAGGAGGTTGGAGATAGGAAGAGGAAAAAGAGGGAGCCCCTGCAGTCTATACCGAGCCCCCTACAAGGCCCCTTCAGGGGGGGCTGCGGTGTATCGGACATGAGACCATCCCAGAGAAAGAGACCCGCTGCAGTCTGATTAATGACGAGGAAGCCGTCGTATTCATCACTGCCCCGCATCAGCCTGGAGAGACACGCTGTTTGTTGCCAAGACTGGTGGCTTTTCTGCCTCTGGATGTGTTTTTTCCCTTCTACTTATCCTGCAATTAATTTAGAATAATGACTGATGAAGCCAGCAGACTCGGAATACATTAAAGGTAAATATGAGATGAATTAAGGATGAGAATAAATTAGATCCAGGAGGAATATAGTGTATTGGCAGGGTATAAAACAATTTGCTGCTCTTCTTCGTCTTACATGATAATAAACTGTTCCGGGTGTTAGGCACTTTTTCATAATCTTGTGACATTTTATGGACTGAAAATAATCATCATTTAATGCTGACTGTTAATCATAGATCGAATAATGAAAATAAGAGAGCAATGACACGTGTCCAGGATAATAATTGGAAGCACCAAAGATTTTTTAAAAAAGCAATTAAATGTTTTTTTCTCTGTGTTTGTTCAATTCTTAAAGACAGCAAGCAGATCTTTGTTCATACAGAATTTAAGGATTCATTAAGCATGTTAGTCTGCTACTTTCTGAAAGACTAAAAAAAAACCACCACTGAGTATGAGGCTATGAGCACCTGAACTAATCATGATAAATTGACACCTTCCATGGTTAATTCAGAGAGCTTGTTGTGAAATGCACGAGCTGCAAGGAAATGTAAATGAATGTAAATAGCTTTGTTTTAATTTACGAGCAGAACTTATTGAGCCTCTGAGTGCCTGATTAAACCTACAGCGTGTGGTGTATACATGGTCACGCAAGGCAGATCATTACTTTGATGTCCTCCTTCACAAACACACACAAATACACACAGAGAGCAGCAAGCTTTGTTATTGTCAGATGCTCATTACAGTGAAGACACTGTGACTCTCTCTGAAATAGTTTTGATTTCTGAACCAAGGCCAAGCTCATGCTTTTTATCCCAAAATAACACACGCTGTAGTGACAACATAAGCAAACTTTGAATGCACATAAAAACAGACTTATTACAAATAATAGATTCACTCTGCATTCAGCCCTTGGCCTTGAATCTGTTCAACTGAATGCATTTCCTTCTAATGCAACTACAAACTTATGTCCTTCTTTCTGCCTTTCCCACATCTAATGCTGTCCTTTTTCTCTCCACTTCCTCATCACTCCTCTCCCAAGGCCCTCCTCAGACTCATACAACATTTATGACTGTCTGGAACATACGCTTCCAGCAGGAAACTGAAGGGCATATCTTCTTATCTTCTTAAAAACTAATACGTATGCTGTGTAACAGCTTGTAGGTATCTGACCGGGAGACTCCCTGTTATGTTTCTTTTTACACTGGAAGGATAGTATCACACCAACACTCCTGTCACTTTGCCCTGCTTAAAACCTCTGCAGGAGAAAATGCGGTCTGGAGTCAGAGACAAGTTCCCCACAGGGACATCAGCCTAATCTAGTCCAGCTTAGCTCCCATGCGATTGCAAATCAGAATATTCCTTGTCTGCTGTGTATCACAAATGCAGTGCAGAGTTCAGCATGGCGGATGGAGCAACAGTGCAAAAGCAGCAGTGGTGGGATAAGCCCCTAAGAAGTGGTACTTCTGGGAAAGCTGCATCAGTAGAGATACACTTGACTTTTTTGTTTTCCTCTACTCTCTTCTGTAGCAGCGCATTGACTGAGCTCTGCAAAGTTTACCAGCGTCAACTTGACAAACTTCTGCACCTGGGATCTGTCTAATATAATCACAGCAGTACAGAGCAGCTTCGCTGCTTTGCTCAAGGGCACCCTGATGGTAGTTGCTGAATCATTTCGGATTGAGATTTGCACCAACAACTTTCCTGTTACAAGCCATTTCTCTGCCCTAATGGCTCCTTCTGCTGCGCTTGGATCCTTTTCAGTAGCAGCATGGTGCCTTGCTTTACAAAAACAACTGTCCTTGTTGCAAAGGTCACTTTTCTAAAGTGTAGCATTGAACTTTATTGTGAAGCTAATCACATACCATGTGTAAATTGATACAAACTGCAATCAGAGGGAAAAGGGTTAGGATCCCAGTGGTTTTAGGAGATGATGATATTTTAAAAAAAATTGTAACACAGGTGGAGGGAGGATAAAATCTTATGAAGTTACAGAGCTAGAGGGTACTGTGGAACTACTTTTAGACTCTATATACAAGCTGAGGGTATGTAGATTTTGACTGATCAAAGGAGAGCCTGTAGGCAAAAATACAATATAACCTCAGAAAGTTATAATCAAACCATTTCAGCATGGCTGAGTTTGTGAAAACTGTGCATACTTTTGTCCTTGAGCTGCAGTTCTGTCAGAAAAGCAACAACAGAAAATAACTATCAGTTTACAGCACATCCTAACAAGCCAACAGCAATGAGGAGACATTACAGCTTTTTGTTTTGATAAAAGGAAGACAGAAACAGGCAACTAAAACTATGTTTTCCCATGTTGCATAGAATTCACCCCCATTACTGGTCTTTCCACAACTAGCCGTCATCCCCTTTGACACCATTTGCAAAGTATTGCCCATGGCAAACTCTGCCATTCCCTTAAACCATGTGTTGTGTGTTTCAAGCCATAACTGCAGTAAACAGTCTGGGTACATTGTTGTTATAATGCCTTTCATTATTACATTGTTTGGAGTGTTTCTCTGTGTACAAACTGCAATCACAAATTTCTCTTACATGGGACAATAAAGAGGGAATCTGAATCGGATCTTTTTCAATTCCAAACACTCAGCTTTGCTAGTAAATGCATGCCCAGTCTGCACAGATTACTTCCTGAATATTCCTTGTAAATGGGTGCAATCTGACACTTTTTGAATCAGTGACAACCTCTAAAGCATATCAAACATGAAGATTTGCTAAATGGAAATATAAATGCAACACTTCTAAAGAAGCAGAAGTTATAAATACTTCAATAAATCAATTCTGAGCATCAGATTGTGACAGATAACTTGTAGCTGCTTCAGAGCTCCATACAGCAGCATGGAGAGATTGAAGCCAGTAACCATAATGGGCGATTTTTACAACGGCCATTTTATTGGACCTCACTCTTTTATGTGGCGCAGAGCCATAATAGACCGCCACTGAAGTCCAAAGTGAGCACACTGGTGCAGCTGAAATGGAGTTTAAAGGAGATTCCATCAGTTAATATTTCAGACAGTCTTAGATTTCACGCCTGTACTCGTCCCATTACTTTCAATCATGTGCGTTAATAATGAAATAGGTGGTTTTCTTTTGTTGCTAATCTATCTTATTTGCTATTCAGCCACTTAAGGCCATTTCACTAGAGCTCATATTAGAATACTGGGCCCAATGGGCATTAATATTGGATGAAGTGGGAATATAATAATGTGAGTTCCTTCACTGGAGGCAAACCGCTCTCCATGCCTTTCTCCCGGGCTCTGCGGCAATATGTATGGAGAAATATTAATTACTGTCGAAGCTTTATGGTTATTATTATGGTTTCACATTATGCAGCTTTGGGGCCATTGGCAGTGGGATGCTAAACATGTGAGAGCCACTTAAGATGATGAGGAGAGAGGGAAGAGGGTTAAAGAAAGAATGGGGCTTTCTTAGACATGCAATTTTTCTTTTTTTGATCTTTTAATGTATTTTTCCTTATTTTTTGAGCCCGTTTCTGTCTCCAGTCAGATAGTGATGCATGTTGTTGGATTTTTATTTTAACTATGTTGATTTTTATATTAATTATGTCGATATTTACAAAATTATTGAGTCTAAACCAATTTCAATTACCAATATATACGGTACAGAACGTTTAGGCATGTTTGGGTCAAAGTTTGAGGCTAAAGTAAGGCGTGTATTTGGCAAGATTGACACAACCCCAGTAGTGCTCTGGATGTTCCTGTATATTTCCAGGGGCATGGGAAAATAATCTGTTGAAAAAATAAAAATGTACACACCTTTAGGGCAGAGTAAGGGGTGGATATGGCAATCAAGCATGGCCTGGGGTACTGTCCGGGTGGGTAGTAGGGTTGTCACAAGCCCCTGGTCATGCCGTGGATGTACCATGGGCCCGAAAACCACCAATGGTGTCTAGGTGTATCACCGGGTGTGAAAAGGTCTGTACAAAAGAGATGCCACTGAGATTAGCTTTGGCTGCCAAGCAACACACAATGTGTAAAGAAATTCTTACATGTCTAAAACCTATGTACACACCTAGTAGTCAACACCTAGAACATAAGTGCACTTTAAAGTTTAAGGATGAACAAAGAAAAAGACTTCAGCCGACATAGGTCTGTTAGCTAGGGCCCGACTGTTTAATCTGCCTGCCAATTTAATCGGCCGATTATAGCCTATTGAAAATAATCAGTAATCGCCCCACTTTTATTTTTGCAAATTAAGACCAGGGGGATACGTGGTTTTACTTGGTTTGGATGTCTGTGTTCTATTATTTGTCCAGTAGAGGGTGCTCCAACTCTTTTAATAAAACACACTCCATATTCATCTCCTTACAGCAGAGACTGCAACTCAGTGCAGCTTGACTGAGCAACAGATTTGTTGAAGAGAACGGTTTACCTCAATGGTAAGTTTATAACTAGTTTGTGAAATAAACAATAACTCCATAAGTTTCCTGTTTTAATTCAACCTGCTTGTCCATGGGTCATGGTGTGCTTCGTGCCTTGTGTTGGTCATGCTTATTTATGTTAGCAAGCTAAAGTTAACCTAGCTTAACATTAGCTCGGTATAAACTTTGGCCTCATCAGCAACAACACAATGAACATAAAGGTGCAATACCCCACAGCAATAATACACTCACTCTTGTAGCCGTATGCCGCCAGATAAGAGCAAAGTAAATCAGAGAGAGTTACGACAAGCGGTCAGGGTGGGGGACTCTGGTCGGAGGTGATTCAAGGGGATTTCAAAGTTCAGAAAGATAGGGGAGAAATTGTGAATGCATATTTAGAGGGCATCAGAGGCGCATTTCAAACCATGTTTCACCAGAGACTTTTGTGTCGATACTTATCTACTTACATGTTACCTGAACAAAATAATAAATATGGCTTTTTTAAATACACTCACTGACCAGTTCATTGGACACATCTATGCAATGTAACGTACACCAATAATCAATTAATCCAAAAATGTTCATGTAAAAGTTTAATCGACCAAAATGTGGTTGTCAGAATTTTCTTATTCCCTAATATCGGCATCGGCCCCCAAAAATCCATATCAGTCGTGCCCTACTGTTGGCCTTGCCTAAACCCTGCAGACTTATTCGTACATACAGCCAGTATTCATGGCAGAGATATATAAGATGTAAATATCGGCATAGATTTTCAGATCTGCTGATAATGATAATTAACTTTTTAAGTTAAAATCTTCTGATACCGATATCTTGCTGGCAATATCATGCATCCCTAATTTTAAAAATATGTTTGTAAACATTTGGTTTTCTCCTCTTACCCATTGCCTTCCCACACCTTTCTTTCCTCCCTTTCTCCTTCTTGCGCTTTATCCTGTTTTTGATAACTTTCTCCTTCCTCCTCAACCTCTGCCTTCCACCCACTCTCTGTCTCCCTCCCCCTCTCACAGGCACAGTGGATCAGAGGGTTTTAGGTGATAAATACCCTGGACCAAGGGCTCACCAGCCACCGATTCCTGCCACTTTACTGTGTCACATTGTGGCCGAGGCCTCATTAAAAAGGCATTAGCCTCCTCTTGGTCCCATGATGGAGACCGTGTCTGGCTCAGTCACTGCCGCGGGGATCTATTTAAAAGTGGCGGCAGGAATGGATAAGGAAAAGAGAGATGGGGGGAAACAGAGAGAAAAAGAGATGGCTGTGTAATGAAAGGGAAGATTTGGCTGGAGCAAGGAAGAAAAAGGCTTCAGTGGTATCATGTGTGGGGATGAACTGAAGTCCAAAAGTCCAAGGAGGAGGAAGCAGAGATAACTAGCTGGAGCAGAGTCCACTTACTCATACCCCATGAGATCATGTGCTTTCAGAATTTAATTGATACCGGCCAATTAAAGACACTCAGGTTTCACCTTGAGGGGGGGTCAGGAGAGGTGGATTCAGGGGTCGGGAAGAGGATGAATGGGGTGCTGGGGGACGAGGAAATGGAGAGGTGCGAGGTGAAGAGAGCAGCATGAAAAACACAAGAGTAAGCGTTTGCAGCACATCATTAGTAAATAAGTAGTCTGGAGGTGATGACAAGAGAGGAAACAGTTGAGGAAGGAGGCTGAGAAGAGAGAGGAGGAAGAGGCTGACAGTTAAGAAGAAGGTTAGGTGGGATAAATGATGCAGCCCTCTTTCGAGCTACTGTTATAGCAACATTTAAAGTGCTGCAAAACAGAAATTCAACATGGTTTTAATTTTAGACTGCAATGGAGAAAAAAATTGAGGAAAATGTCAGTATTTGGCACTTTGTTTTGTATTTCAGTAACAAGTTAAATTGATCCTTAAATTACACACAACAATCCTCTAATGCTTAAGGGTCCATGAACCACAAGAGGCACAAATACATAAAAAATGATGCAATGTTTTACATTTTTTTCATTTTGCTGTCTAATATCCCAAAACAGGATTAGAAGCTGCCGTTAAACCTACATGTTTTTTTAGCAACAAGATCCTGACAACTGTTTTGCTTCAATAACTCTGGACTAAACTAAACAAAGAGAAACCTCATCAAGAGCTATTTTGCAAGGAAACTGAAAAAAAATTACAGGAGGAATAACTTTAAATGACTTCAAGTAAGTTCAACATCTCAGGAGGTTCACAGATGCTAACTTTGAGTGCAGTGAGCCACCTGCACACGCAGATGGTCATTTGAGTGGGTCCAAGAAAAGCTGAGTTGCTCTCTGGTAAACTTTGTGGATATATTTTTGTTTTGCAAATAGTTTTAAGCTTGATAATCTTAATACCACTTTCCCTCATCATAAAGGATGACACATAAGTACAGCATGTGATAACTAAGAGCAGAAAAACTCCACTTTTGTCCAAACGATGCTGACAAGAAGCCTCTGCCCCAAAGAAAGTTTTAAATCTGAGTCCTCCACACATAAAATTAAGTTGATGATTACAGGTTAATGTTTTCTGACGGATATACATTTTCTGAAATATGAATCATCGTACCATATTTGATAAGAATGATTACACATCAACCAATTATTTAGGTGGTGATTTCCTTTAATGATTATCTTCCCCTTACTTTATCATAAATCTAACCTTGCAAAGCTGATGGATTAGCCAGATTTCATGTCTGTCATCAGGCAGATCTGACTTGCAAAACTTCAATCTGAGTTGTCTGTGCCTGGTCAGAGAATGACCTGACCAATCAGCATCACTAGAAGAGAACAAGGT
Organism: Cheilinus undulatus; assembly: GCF_018320785.1. Taxonomy (NCBI): domain Eukaryota; kingdom Metazoa; phylum Chordata; class Actinopteri; order Labriformes; family Labridae; genus Cheilinus; species Cheilinus undulatus. Next base: position 14,731,855 of record NC_054880.1, on the reverse strand, counting down.
GGTAGCTACTGACAGAGTTTAGCTATACTGCAAGCTGGTAAGTTATGGGATTTAGCCACAGCAGCAGATTCTATCACATTCATAGCATTCCTTTACTAAAAGGGCTAAGAATTGCCCTTAAAGCTTTTCCTGGTGAAAAACACGCTTTTGCTCTTCTTCTGACTGGCCTGGGCATGAGTTTGATTAACAACTGGTTCCACTGATAGTGAACAAGAATAGTGGCTGCCCGTCAAGCTGACTGCCCGTCAAGTTAACTTCCTGGGGCTGCACACGTTGACTAGGTATGGGCAGTAATACAGTAAAACCATATCCCTGGGTATTAAAAAATAGCCATGGCATTGCTTTAATTACAGCCTTGAAGCTGAGTGGTAAGCTGTGTAATGAGCCTATTTTTATAATAAAAGCCTTAAGAATACATGTCTGTATCCACACTGTAGCACTACTGCCTGTGTTTGAGGATGGTTTAAGGTGACATATGAAATCCAGTTAATTACTTTGGGCCAATTTGGCAATGACAAATGGGCACATATCTGTCAGCACATACATATTAGTGCACCATGGTCTGGCACCACACCTGGTCTTCACTAAAGTCATACTGTTAAACAACTGGTTGTACTGTAATCCACATCAGTGTGAGTATTTCTTTTTTCTGTGTCACGATCGTGATGAGAGATGATGAAAAACCACAGGTGCTGTGAGCTGCATAACTGAAGTAATCTCAAGAAACTTTAAAAAAGAGCAGAAGCAGCACTGGGAGTGGAAAGGGATAGGAGAGAGAAAAGTAGGAAGAGGAGAGGGACAGGAGAAATAACAAAGCAACAAATGAAAAACAAATTTATGGCATTCTTTTGGCCATAAACGTATCTCCCACTTTGTAGGATATGGCTATTATTTGTCAATAATGATGGTAGCAATGTGTTAAGAAATGGCAATAACAGCTAAGATTGATAGAAAATAAAACAATGCACTATCAGCATTAGCAGCCAGTGTGATAATTAACCGACCAGCAATTTTTAAAAACATCTACAGTTTTCTTCAGACCTTTTTTATTTGATATGTACATGAAGTTAACTGTTGGTTATTATAGCCTTTAAAGTAGTCTGTAACTTTTAACTAAGCACCCCGTAAAGTGAACTTGCAGCACATTTTTACATCTCATCACTCTGATTCACCCATAATGAATGCAGACATAACATTCACTCAGTCAAATGGATGGACAGATGGATGTGGAATATATCCCATGCAATGGATTTGTTAAATAGTCTATCTAGTTGTGTTAGGTTTTCATAAACTTACAAATATCTCAGCCACCAGAGGGGAAGAAAAAAAATTATAAAACAGCCATTTGGAAAGGCATATTCATCTTAACTGATGAAAAATGCTTTTAATATATTAAAAATAGGCAAATAAAAATCATAAATAAAGGAAAACGTAATGTGCTGTGGTCACAGTTTACCCTGATTTGATAGGTGCTTATTTCATTACATGATATGATGTGATAGAGTAATGAAAATCATGAAATGACAGCAAGATAGTTTGGAGCTTATTTGAAAGTCCTCATGTCTGCTCCAAGTGAGGAAAGGGAAACAGAACGAAAAGTTGCATCCTTATTTATCGAGAATGCAGATTTCAATATATCCACCCTCTGCCCTCCTTAGACAGCCATAGAAGGATGAAGAATAAATGAGCTGATAGCTGTCACCTTCACTGTGTCTGTCCATCCACTGACAGACTAAAAAAGTGAAAAGGCGATTGTGGCAACTCAGTGAATAACTCAGTGGTCAGACAGGTACTCAGGTGCAGAGGAATGTATGAGCTATTAAGGACTTCTGGGTAAAATAGACACTGACAGAATTTTGTCTGAGAGTCAAGGCAACAGGTGAGGAGTACGCTTGGCAGGCAGACAGGTAGACAGAGCTCACACTGTGGCTGAGAGAGCAGACAGGTAGGAGAAAGCTCCAGAAAAAATGCAGATCAAAAGGCTCAGGGTCAAACAGGCAGGCTGGACTCAGGTGGAAGGAAGTAGATCAGCTAATGTGATTTTTGAGAGTAGTTTTTTTTTAAGAAAGTCTACTGTCAGAGGTTACTTCACAGGAAATCAAGTGTTGAGAGAGAGAATGCGAAGCAAGACACTGTGTTAGACCAGGCTGCTATGCCGTGAGTGATTCAGAGGACAGACAGGCACACAAAGTGGAAAGAACGATGTAACTCTGCAGACAGGTAGATAAGAAGTTGTCTTGTAAATAAAATCAATATGTTAGACACAGAACTTTATCTTCTCTCTTTTCCAGCCCTCTGAGGTCTTTTTGTTCTCCCAGGCTGTTTGTTTTGCTTGTTCTCCTTCAAGGATATAATGTCTTCCTTTGTGTTCAGGCCACTTAATGAATCTTCAAACATTTGGTATCTACTGTCTTCCCTGATTCGGTCATAAAACAGCAAAAACAAAGACAAGAGTGTTTACTCTGCTGTTTTTGTGTGCTGTGGAAAACCCCTTGAGAGATTTATCTCCAACAAATTGCATCTGTTGTTTACACAGCTGCATTAGTATAATAAAGTAGAAGTTCTATTACCGTAAAAAAATGAAACTATAGCTATGAATCTTAGCACTTTCCCTCTCATTTTTCACAACACCCACAGTCTGTCATGTCCTCTGAAAGAAATATATTGCTTATCCTCCTGGCACTAAAAACTCTGCATGTCTTTCTTACTCATACTTTGTTTCTGACTTCAATTTTGAACTTAAAACATCATGTTCTTCTCTTTAGGCATACGATTTTTAAGCCAGATCAGTTCGCAGAGTCTTTGGGGCCTATATTCATCAAGCATTTCAATGCCAAGTACTAAAACTTTTGGGGTGAACTTTGAGGTAAGCTGTGTTAGTAGAAGTTTAACAGTTTTGTGCAAAGTTTCATGATAAAAGATGGAGGGCAAAAAAGGTAAGTCTGTCCTACTTAAAGCTAAGGGACCACCTGGACCAGCTGGTCTTGCAGACACACCAGTTTATTTAAAACTGACACTTAATGCTCTTTTTAGCAGAAGCAAAGTTTGGTAAGGAAACTAAGAGCAAGTAATGAAAGGCAAGATACCTAAAATAAGCTATTAGAGGGGAAAGTGTACAAATGCATATCTGAATCACCATTTTAGTTTGCTTTGAACACCTGTACCCCTTGAAATAATCTCAAACTGGCACGACCCAGGCCTTGTGCACACGTAGGCGGGTGTTTTCAAGAACAAAGTTTTTTCTGCAGTTTTGACCTTCCGCATGCATGCAAAAAGCATTTTAGGTCCTTGAAAATGCACTTTTTGGAAAACTTCTTCTGGGGTGAAGATTTTTGGAAAGTCTGTTTACCGCATTTACATGCAGACAGGGAAAATGGAGGTTTATGCACATAATGTCACCAGGCCTGCCCACAGAATTGGCTCGGCCCCTGGAAAACCCAGTACGTGGGCACTTCCCAGAAGTGATCTATTGATAGCATCAATGCAGGTGTGTTGGATCAGTAGCAATGCTGTTAGCGTCCGGATAACAATGACTTCATTTTTGAGCTGAAATATGGGGTAAGCAATCATTAGGTTCTGGTGTTCAAATAATTTATTCATGCCATTTTTAAACCCTTTTTATCACTGGTTCCACCCATTTTGCCAAATTTATTTCCACATTAAACCAAATCCGCCACTTTTTAGACCATTTTAGCTACATTTAAACCTTTTCACTACTTTAGCTACTGATATTTGCAGCTTTTTAAGAGTTCACCACTGCTACTGCCCATTTTGTCACTCTTAGCCTTTTTTTGCCACTTAAAGCCCATTTTTGTTTTATTTAATCAATTTTTGCCACTTTCAACTGCTTTTCACTTTTCTATTGTCCACTTGTGACACTTTTTCATTTTGTTAACCCCTATTTGCTGCTAATCCCTTTTAGACCTCTTTTTTGCCACTTTTAACCAATTTTTGCCACTCTCTCACCACTTTCCACCATTTTATTACTCACATTTGCCACTTCAAACAATTTGTGAAACACTTTTAAACTGCTTTTCACCCTTTAACCGCCTGTTTTTGCCACTTTCATCCTGTTATGTGGACAGGATTATTTTTAATATAGATGAGGTCAAATCTCTGGTTTTAAAAACCAGGACAAGGCTCAATATGACTTGCAGGCAGCACTCCTGCCTCCAATCACCTCATTTGATGCAGCACACCTGATGAAGATCTATAATCAAGAACTTGCTAGGTTAGAGGGATGGCGACATGAAACCTTCAGAACGTCTTTGTACTTTCTACAATTTTAGTTTGTATTTCAGCCTCTCAGTTTTACCGATTTTTTAAAATTAAAATCTAGAAAGTGATTTTTTTTTTGTTTCTGTACCATTTTCCTTTTTTTATAGGTTAAGTCCTTCAACTTATCGTCGGTTTCTGAGTCTGCTTCTGGGTCATCTACTTCCTTGTGTCACCAACATGCCATTTAACTAGATATCAAGCCAAGGTAATCTGATTATCAAAAAACAAAACAAATGAATTTAGTTTGATCAAATTCCTGCCATTTCAGCACCAAGAGAATAAGCAAAAAAAAATGTTTGTATTTTACATACAGTACACAGCTAAAGTACACTATACTTTCTACTGGAGTACAAGCATACCACAGTGAGTCATTCAAAATAGTTTAGTAATGAAAACTAATTTGTCCATAACGTGTCCACATCGTATAAGCCTGATGCATGTATGATTTACATGACCTGCACACTGCTTCAACGCTATGTTCCTTCTATAAAATACCAATGATACTGTTCAGTCTGAAAACAGAACAAGGACTGTTATTCACAAAAAAAATCAAACATTCTCCACAGAAGAGTACACAATGAAAAGAAAGATAAAAGCTATAATGAAATATGAAATAATAAGAAATTAAAATACCTTCAAATAGGTCCTGTCACTCCTGGCTATGTCATTTCAGCTAGCAGCAACAAAAGGAACGTTATATCTGACAAGTACGCTAACGGACAGACAGACACAAATACACACTCACTTCTACTTTTACTCGGTTCTTCAAGATGGTCTGTCTTGACGTGCGAAGCTGGTTGTTATCCAAGTCCAAGTCGTTAAACGTCCCGTTGCACTTGTTGCTGTCATAGAAGTTGCCTCCGGGTCTCCTCACGTCCGTCTCCGTCTCTGCTAGCTTACTGGAAAGTTAGCATTCAGGAAGCTAGGCTAAAAAGTTAGCCGTTACCCATAAGAACAAAGGGAACGAACTGAACTAGTTTTACCTGTTTTTACATTATAAAATGCAGTATACTTCGGCAAGACAGCTACAACAGAGCAAAATTTCTATTTCGCAAACGGCTTGTTTTCCAAAGTTTTGCTAGTTCGCTGCGCTACAGTCATGCCAACTACATTCGTTTAATGACGCACTTAATTTAGCATTTCCACACACCATGAACGAAACTGCCTCATTGTTACTTTTGACCACAGCAGCCACCATAGCACACTAGTAAATACAGAGAGGGAGTAAAAATATTGGCTTTACGTAAAATAAACCCCTCTAGGGATTTTTCCTTATTTTACATTTTTCATTTGGGTAATTTCACATCGTTCTATCAATCATTTGTGTTTCTTACCTGGTTCTTCTATTATTATTACGGTTCTGACAGTAAGGCCCAATATTTAGTGGCCTTTTACTCTGGTTACAGCGTGATCTAAAAATAACTACATTGCAAAGAAGGTGGTTATTTTGTGAGGATTTCTGTTGTGTCAGGGAACCGTCACAGGTAACCAAAACGGGAGTAATTTAAACCATTTTCTGCCCATGCACATTTACAAAGAAAGAGAGTGAGCAGCACAGACTACAATGCCAAAAATGTTTCAGCTGTGCAAAAAATATCATATGTCCAATTGCAGGATCAAAACATATCATTTTAAGGTAAATTCCATATTACCTAAAATCTGGATAATCAAAAGTAAAATGGAAAACTTCTCTGTCATTTTTGCATTGGCATTATTAGACTGCGTGATGGCACTAGTGATCCAAATTTATGTGGGAGAGGAAAGAAAAGCTTTAAGGCTTTTTTTTTTTTTTTTTTTAAATCGTTGTTTCCCAAAGTGTTGGCTAGGGGCCCAAGCAGTTCTGCAGGTGGGCTGTGAAAGGTCATTTCCAATAACTAAAATTCATAGAAATTAAAATGAAAGAAAATAAAACGTGTTGAATGACCAAATATACTTGATTACATATTATTTTTGGCCTCAGGGGCAACAAAAGACAGAAATTTAAACTCATGTCGTCTTTTAATCCTTTATATTGTGTACTGTATACAAATGGTGTCACAGTTTATCTGGTATTGGATTAACTGGTGACACAAGGTTAAACATTCTACTATGCTGCATGCTTCACAATTGAAAGCATTTATCACTCTTTGGAGCCATTAATGCTACTTGGGAAGAGTTTGGTGGGCCTCAGAGTCAGTTTGCAGATATAAATATTTGAAAAAAACTTTTTGACCCCAATAGCACTTTCTGAGCAATGTCAGTGTATCTGGAAGCAAAGCATTTGCACAGAAATTTCCCTGATTATAAAAGAAAAGTGTGATTAATAACAAGTAGATATTTGAGTCGCATGTTCTGGTTTCAGGAAGGTCCCAGAAGATTTTCAGGTCTCAAACTGGGCTGCAGCATATTGAAGATTGGGAAAGGCTGACTTACATAAAAACATTCTTTTTTCTCCCTTACAAAAAGAAACTAAATTTCATGATAAATAAGTGTATAGAAATATGCTGAAACACAAGAAACAAACTGTTAAACCTCCAAAATTTCTGGGCTAGGACACACAAGGTGTACTGGATTTCTTTTAACACCATTTGGGAGGAAGATATAACCCTGTGTGCATATATATTGTAAGAACTGAACTTACCTGGACTAACCTGGACTTAACTGAACTTGTATTATAATTAAGATTTAAATACTTTGTCATTTTTATGACTTGATTAAAAATTGGCCCTCTCATCTCACCATATATACCCATCACATCCTTCCATATTAGAGACTAATGCACCCACATATAGGCTTTACTATATAAATAATGGATTCAACCTGTCCTCAAGCAGCACAGATTCCTTAAATTTACTGCTGAATTGAAAATCTATTGAGAGGAAGGCATATAAGGTTTACCTCTGGAGACTATGTGCATGTCTTAATCAGCTTCAGTGCACAAAACACCTCTCAAACTGACAAAATACATTTAAACTTTGGTATAACTTAACTTTTCACTATAAAACAAGGCTATACAAACTCCAAGCATAAAGAGGAAGTTGCTGAAAAAGCTGGACATTAATGAGACGACAGGAACACAGAGAATTTGCTGATGCACATAAAACTTTCTAATCTAATTAATAATAAAATTCCCCCTTCCCTCCGTATCCCCTCTTATTATGGAAGTCTATTTAATTCATGCTCGGAGGGCGTCGAGTTCCCTGAGGACGCTCTTACAACAACCCTTCACAAAAAAAGGTCAAAGAAAGTTGAAAGGCCATCCGTCCCCAACCTTATTCACTCACAGATGATTTACTTCCTGTGTTTGTAAGCAGGCACTAGTCCAAAGATATTTGTGAGGTGAACTGGGACAGGGGGAAGGATGGTGACAACAGGGTTAAGGTGGTTGTTTATTATTATAACAAATGGCCTAAGGTCAGAGAAAGGCAACCTCATATTGGGGTTAATAATATGAAGCATGATGAAAAACCTATGTAATTAATGCATACATGGATTTATGTATGAAGGTGTGTCTAAACAGGCACATTTAACACACTGGATGTCTGAATTGATTTTAGGACTTATGGCTTGATTTTAAGAGATTAGGCTTCACAAATATGCTGCATTGCTGGTAGTATATCTGTTCATCTAATCAGAGGAAGAAAAAGCATAGAAAGATGCCTGTAGACTACAAAAAGTCTAGAGAAACTTCCATCTGTCTTTGTGCATCAAGTTAATACTGCAATGCTAGACCATTTTTTTATATTTGGACAAAATCAGTAGCAACTGGCTGTATGAGTGTAATAAGAAATCTTTTTGTGATGCATAGCAGATGAGTTATCTTAAGGCCAGTTTCTACACAAAACATTCTGCTTTGAGAAAGTTACACCTAAAGAGTTCAATTCAACACTGCAGCCAATTGTATTTGGCCCAAGCCGGAAGTGGTGTTAAATTAAAGACCCTGCAAAATAAAATCCAAAATTTGTGTCTTATCACACCAGATATGTTGAAATATGGTTGCTGTAAACTAATGAAAACACTTTAGACCATTAGAAAGTTTTTCACCTCTTTCTTGGCGTGGTTTAAGTTGGGTGGAGCTAATATGTGGAAGTTAACAGTCAGTTAAATGCTGTTTTTTTGTTCATTGTGAAGTAAATTTGCCAAATCTATCAGCCACAGTGGTCGATGGATTATTTAAAGCATCATAACAGAGATTTGAGCCAGAAAATGGACCTTGTCTCTTCTTCTAGGGTCAACAAAAGGTAAAGAGGCAGGATAATGGAGTGAGTGCTTTCCAGTTCAGACTGAAGCATTTATTTTTTATTTGAGAAGATTGTATTTCTCCTGAGTGGGCGTGGCTTCATCTCACTCAACAGACACACCCACATCATCCTGGAGCAGATTTTACTGCCTCATTTTTCATGATTTTGAGCCTTAATTTTATAAACATAGAGATGTTTTATTTGACTGAAATTTGACCTGGGGGTTCATAACACAGTGACCTGTCATTAAACAAACCTAAATACAGATCTATTTTCACTTTACAGGGACTTTAACTATTGCTGTAATGTTAGAACTTCAGAGTTAAATGAACTCTTAGTACAGTAAAAATGTAACACTTGCTCACACCGTATAGAGAAGTTAAAACTTAACACAACAGGTTAATAAACTCTGAAGAGTGTTAAAATTATTTTTAACAAAGGTGATAATTTGCTAAATTTAACATTTTGTATTTATCACAGCTCTTCAGTTCTCTAAAAGTGTTAGATTTTAACTCTCAGAGTGTTGTTTTATCATTGAAGTATTATTTAGTGTATTGAAGTATACTTCCTCTAATACCATTTCTCTATCACTAAAGGTGTTAATTTCAAACATTTCCAACAGAACGGATTGATGCACATCACTGACCCTCAATATTTCCTTAATTTTCCAATTCACATAAGGTAAGTGAAGCATCTATGTTAAAACAAGGTAAAGAATCAAATTCATTGCAAGGGAGGGCCCCTTCAGGTGGACTGATTTTTTTATATTGTCTTTATAAATTCACCCTGCAAACCCCAAAATCTGGAAGCGACAAACTCAGTGAAGGACTTTGCAAAAGTGTTTAGCATAAAAAAACAAAACAATCAATCAGAAACATGAGAAAAGGATTCCCAGTAGTCATCACTGTACACGTCAAGACACATTAACACGTTGAAAACCTCTGCCAAAAGGCATCGTGAGAAAACTGCCTGCATATTCCCAGATTACAAATGGCAGTGCTAGGCAAAGCCAAGCTCTGATGACTACTGAGTTGGACTTACCCTGAATGGATCGGCTCTTTCAAACAATCCAACAATGAAGTCGATTTGACTCAGAAGGGAGTTGAAATTAAACTTTGGGTGTTGAATCAGCTGTGACACGTTTAACACTGAGATGTCAACACTGAAACTTGACACCACAAGGTGTATCGTATCAACAGTAAACCCCTGTTTTGTGTTTCATGGATGCATGCCTAATTGCAGATTTTTCCCTTTTGAGGTGAAATTTATCTGTAAAATCAGTTTCCTGTTTAAAAACACCTTATGGAGCATAGATTTTATTGAATAGAGTTCTGAATTCCAAACAAGAGCCAAACATATTCTGGGGCAAGGTATAGAATGACATGTGAGAAAGGAGCCTCAGGCCAGACTTGAACCTGGACTCCCACATACATGAGGCACTCCCATGTTGAATAAAATTGCCTTCAAACTAATAATATCAGAAAATTTTCTGCAGCTTTGACAGTTGAAAATGGCAACCATTCTACAACTAAATGTCTAGTGGTTAAAAATGAAAATAAATGTGCTTCTTTCAGTAATATCAGTGAAACTATTTTGTTTTTTTTCTGTCTTTAATAACTTGTAAACTTACAGCCAGAGCCCAGTATATCAGTTGAACTGTCATTGTCTGAGTGTGCTGAGTTTATATGTGGGTGGTTGCTGCAGTGTATACAGGCGTTTAGAAGGACAGACAGGCATTGCTGAGAGGGGATGTAGCATCAGGGGTGAGGAGAGGTGATATAGCCTGGTGAGCTGTAGTTATGAGTAATGGTCAGTGAACTAGGTTGGGTCAAAGATCAGTAGCTCCAGGCAGTCTAACCTCTAACCTTTTCTCTGGCAGATTTGTGGGTTTGCGGAGTGGTTAAAAGCCCGCCCGGACACACCTTTAACACCGACCGCCTCGTGGAATCAGCCGTATGATGGATTGAGACAGCGCTGAGGTGGTGACTGCCATCTGGGAGGGTGCGATACAGAGGCGAGTGATTGACTGGGATTTAGTGGAGACGGGCTGGACTGTGTGGCCTGACAGGAACTGATAGCCTCGCCATCATCATTCTGAGTCACAATGACAGGGGCGGTCTGAACTCTGTCTGTGAGGTCAGAATTGGCAGGCGACAGATTATAGACAGCTATACTAAGTGCATGCAGGATATTTCAATAACTTTTTGTTATGATTTTAGCTGGGGAAAAGTTTCTTTTTAGTTTCACATGATCAAACTTGGAATATTTAAATAAGTGAAAAATGAGTTATTTTGACTTTTTATAATAATTGTAATTGAATATTTCTATGTATAGACTTTAATAACATCAGTTATTATCGTCTCAGTGATGTCACTCGGTCACTGAAGAGGATGATGGCAGTCAACATGTTAGAAATGTTATCTCTATTAGAGGTGCTGGAAAACATTTAATTCATGTTAGAACCTCAGATATTAATTTCTGTTATTCTGAATTTTAAAAGTACTTGACTTCATCCTGAATCTCTTTTCAACAGAGACGAGTTTTAGCATCACAGTGCTGATATTTTCAACTTAATTTTCCACTGGAATTATGTAGACCTGACTCATTAACTGTGCTGATAGTCATTTTTCTGTGTGCATATTCTGGTTGATAACCACACATAGCACACAGAAAAAATAGGCAAGTCCTCTATTCCCTAGGATCTCCATATGTGGGAGGTGAGAACCAGGTGCGTGAGACATGATGCTCCAGCAGTCAGGCAGTCTGAAAGTTTCACAATGAACTATTTTGCAACTTAAGCGCAAATAAATGTCTTTATTTTAGGTTTGTCTTCGTGTGTTTACATTGTTGTTATCAGCTGATTAAACACTACAAATACTGGCTAAAAGCCCCATTGCCTCAAACACCTGATATGCGTTTTAATTTCAAATTCTAAATTACAGCTCCTTAGTACCAAGACAAGTGGATCTTGAAGCAAACCCCTCTTTGTAACAAGTAGGGATTGTAAATCGGTAAAAAATGGATTCTAAATCAACGCCTGACCCCAGAATCCTGAGATACTGAAAGATTCAGAATCTAGAGCAGCAAAGAGGGGGAACTAAGGCTATAAGCAATGGCCCACCTGCCAATCAAATCAGTCTTTCCCCTAGATATTTCATTAATACAAACTGTTACTCCTAATATAATCAATAAACTGAGTTATGAAACATCCCTAATACAGTTTTGAAATAAACTTAACCAAGCCAGTAGTTTGAACCAGGCTTTAAGCATGTTTCTTCAGTGAGGGCTGTAACATTTTTGGGATCCAGCCTCAAGCAAAGACTTAGGAACTTCAGGTTTCTTGCACTCCTGCGTTGGTTTTGTTTTTAATCTTTGACCTCTAGATCAGCCCATGTGGACGTGGGTGAAATGTCTTCTAGGTGCTACAGGAGCGCTGTGGCAGACTCAAAGTTACGGTACACGTGACCTTTGCCCTTCAACCCACAATATCAGTCCATCTTTGAGTCAGAGTGAAAGTTTGAGCAGAATCTGAAGAAAGTCCCTCAGGCAAACTTGAGTTATGAGGCTATCGACAACAGGATGGATGGACATTTATAGATATCTAGTTATTTGATTCAATATGAGAATGACATTTTGTTATAATCATCGCACAAATTCTTCAGTAATGGCCTGAAGTGGGTTCTGAAATCAGTTTTGAATCAGGCCTAACATCAAAGTGTGTGTTTCTCCCAGATATGACACATTTTGTCAAAGCATTTATTTAGAATGAGGTCAATTAATGGATGAAGGACCACAGTAGTGAAGCCCTGAAACCAAAATCAGCTCATTGTACATATTAATGCACCACCATGGAATGTAATACACAATTTTATGCAGCCAGTTTCTATAATTACTAACACTGTAAGGATTATGGAATGGTTTACTTTACCATTTGATTGTTCGACTGAGACATTTACACTTTTACACATATCTAACATTAATCGACTCATCAGTTCTCTCACATAAAAACAACACACACCTTTTCACTGATTGTGCACATCATATCTCAACAAACAAATCCAGCCTATTATGCTGTCCTTTGAAGCCCTTTTAGTGCACTTAAGACACATTTCGAATTAAAACTGCTCTTTAATTGTTGCAACAAATCTCATCAAGCCCTGTCAACACTTAAACGTCATTAAAATGACATCAAAAATGCATTTTGCCTGCAGCAATATCAGTTGAAACTTTTTTTTAGTCTCTGATGTGAAACAAAGTCATGGAAAACCACACATAGGAAGAATTACATCAATTGTATTTTTCCTATGAGGAAGATGAGACTATAACACGCAACAAAAAGATAATTGATGATAAAAACTCTGACAAAAAGTATGTTTAGTTCCCCAAACATTTCTATATCACAATGTTAATGCTGTTGAAAATGCAAAATCTGTTATATTTACCTATGCCCACTTTATATAAGCAGAGGTGAGAGAGAGGGATGAGCACATGTATGTTCATATGTAAGACAAAAGCCATCCAAACCTACCTGGTCCTATTTGAAATCTGAATGAATGAATGAATGAATGAATGAATTGACTGATTTACCACATTTTTTTGGAAAGCTGAGTTCATTTTTTCTAGCCACACCTTATTACTGCCAGTTGACCTGTTAAATCAAGAAATCCCTTTAATAGACATGAAGTAGGTTAAAAGATCTCACATGTCATGCTGTGATCAAAAGAAATTCAAGAACACATGAGAAACAAAGTCACTGACATCTATCAGTATTGAAAGGGTTACAAAGACATTCCTAAGGCTTTGGGACTCCAGGAAACCATGGTGAGAGCCATTATCCACAAATGGGGAAAACTTTGAAAAGTGGTGAACCCTCCCAGGAGTGGATGGCCACTCCAAGAGCACATGGATGACTCCTCCAGGAGGTCACATAAGAACATCTAAAGACCTGCAGGCCTCACTTGACTCAGTTAAGGTTGGTGTTCATTATTCAACAATAAGAAAGAGACCACTGCTGACCATAAAGAACGCAAACGCTCGTCTCAAGTCTTTTCCCAAGACTTTTGGGAAAATATTCTCTGGACTAATAAGACAGAGGTTGAACTTTATGGAAAGTGGTGCCCTGTTACGGCAAAGATCATCATACCAACAGTCAAACATGGTGGTGGTAGTGTGGTGGTCTGGAGAATGTCCAGCCATCAGTTTGTGACCTCAAGCTCAAGCATACTTTGGTTATGCAGCAGGACAATGACCGAAAACACACCAGTAAGTCCACCTCTGAGTGGCTGAAAAGAAAAAACCAAAATGAAGGTTTTGGAGTGGTCTGGTCATACTCTGGACTTGAATCTTAAACTGGCCATTAATGCTAGAAACCCCTCCACGTGAAGGAATTTAAACAATTCTACTGAGATGAGTGGTCCAAAATTTTGTCACAGCAAAATACTCATTGTCAATTATCTTAAACACTTGCTTACAGTTGTTGCTGCCAAGGGTGGCACAACCTTTCACCTAAAGACTCAAATTAAGACTAAATCTAAAATAGCTTCCAGAATGAACACTGTCGCTCTTGCCATGTGTATGGCTTCCAGATTTTTGATCCCTTCTTTGCCTCTTCCAGTATTTTCCTACTTCTCTTTCCCTTTATCCACCTTAGTTTCCTCTTACACCCTCACGTCCTCTCTATCCCTGTTACACCCACTCTCTGTAAAGCCTATAAATCACGTGGTGATAGATTGGCCCCATTGGGAATGTCTCAACCCGAGGCAGGGAGCGAGGGCGCCTCACCAGATATGGTTCCTCTTTGTTCTGAAACCACGTCATGGGGGGATATTTACATGAAGGGCGCAGATCCCAGTCATCCTGGCTTGAAAAGAGAGGAAAGAAAGGCTTTATTCATGGAAACAGTCCAAGGACAATAAAAGGCTGCGATAACAGATATTTCCAAGGGACCAAATTGCAGGTTATATTTGGACTGAGACCTCTGTTGGGACTGAATACTACGATCGTCTCTATTTATATTGCAGCTTTGTGGTTTCACAGAGAATGGGCCATTCAGGTAAAGTGTGTGTTTGAGTTCAAGAGGCGTAACCTAGAAAGTGAAGCATGTAGGTGTTGTGTGGAAGATGTGCAGGTGTTACTCGTTTCCTGCGGACTCAATCTTTGATAAGTGGTTCATACTGCAGGTCTCAGCACTGATGTCTTTATTCCCTGTTTTTATGTTGACAAGAGTTTGTTTCACACGGTGAATTAGATGCTTCAAAATGACCTTCATCCCAACATGATGGCTCTTCACATCCCCTCGCCAGCCATCACCATGGAAAACTTGTGTGAAAGACCCGCTGTGAGGGGCTCACACCATCCATCACACCTTGTCGGAGACACAGAGGTAGCTGTCATACAACTCAAGAGGCTTGTTTCACTTTTCTAAACTCTTTATCTTTGTTCAGGATGCAACAGGGTCACCTTACATCATCATGATTTTATAAAAGGTTCCTCCACTAGAAGTCACTCATGCCTGAATCTGAACCCCAGGCATGTCTCAAAAATATTTATACAACACAGCAAGGGTTAGAAATTATAACAGCAGGAGTGGCAGAGTTTAAGACAATGCCAGCTGGAGTTATCACCTCATTGTTAATGACTATTATACTCTCTAAGCTACTGACAGGTGCTACACATAAGGCCACCCAAGGTGTCTTTCCAAATGTGACAGTTTGTGTTAAAGATAATCGCCCTGAAGTGTCTAGTGGCATCCCCAAATTCAGGTCTCTCTGTCTATTAAACACAGTCTTAATAGAGGTCGAGAAAAAATCAGTGTCATTGTCTGGACAAGTGGTTATGCTCCCATGTACAGAGATTATTATCTTTGAAGTGAGCCACCTGGGTCCAAGTCTTGTTTCTGCCTTCTTTCTGCACATCATTCCCTGCTCTTGCCTCAGTTTTTAACTCAATCCACCAATCTATCAAAATAAAGGCAAAAAAGCCCAAATCAAATCTAAAAAAATAAATCTGGGCAGCTTTCTGTAACTTAAACAACAGCAACCACAAACTTTGTCTACTATGAAACATCACTCTTTGGAAGTACCATAAGCCATTAGACAAAACCTTTAGACCTTTAAAGATATTAACTTCAGAGTTTGGATGATTTAGCTCCCTTCTGTGGTCATATCAGAAACAAATCATATTGCATATTTTGTTACCACCTATGTCAGGAAAGAACGACACAAAAACTTAATAATATCACATTAAACTTAAGGTTATGGTTAGGGTAAATGTTGAAGTCAGGGTTAGGATAAAAAAATTAAGTTAAAATCCTGACCTGTTAAACCTGATAACAAAACTTTTAATAAAGCTGAATAATAACCACGTAGCTCAAGTTTAAGCTTACAAAGCTACATCAGCAACTTAAGCTTATGCTTCATTTGATACAGCCAATTTAGCTTTATTAGCTACATAGCAACATTACCTCTGCAGCAATGTTAGCTTGAGCTATGTTTGCTAAAATTCACTTTAGGGAAAGGTTAGGATGCCTACAATTAAAACACAAAAGCCTGCCTGACCAGCAAAACCAAATAACAAAACTTTCAATAAAGCTGAATAATAGCTACATAGCTAAAGCTAAAGCTTACAAAGCTACGTCGGCAACTTAAGCTTATGTTACATTTGATGAAGCCACTTTCACTACTTCAGCTACATAGCAATGTTACCTCTGCAGCAATGTAAGCTTTAGCTATGTTTGCTAAAGTTCACTTGAGGGAAAGGTTGGAATACCTACAATTAAAAGTTAACACTGACCTGCAAAACCTAATAACAAAGCTTTTAATAAAGCTGAGAAAATGGCCTGCTTATATGAAAAAAGCTTGTCTTCCATCAAAAACTCTAATTCAGCTAACATAGCCTACATAAGCTACAAGGGTAATGCAACTTATTAGCTAAATCTAAAGCTAACAAGGCTACATTAACTTATAAACTATACAACTAATATAGCTAAAGCTAAAGCTTAAACAAGAACAGGTATGTTAGCTACATTATATTATGGCACACTTGCTAATGCTCGACCCATTTTAGAAGTAGTTATGTGAACAGTGGCTCACTTTAGTTACGTTAGCTTTAGCTAAAACTAAATAGCTACACTGGCTTCTGTAGTAGCATTACCTAAGTAGCTGTAGCCTACACTTTTAACAGTTTTGCAAATCTAATAAAACCGCATTTTTCTGACATAAAAAAGTACTTTGCAAACAGTACTGGGTTAGCGACTTAAGCTAACGCTATATTTTCTAAAGCCAACTTAGCTATGTAAGCTATGTAGCTATGTTAACTCTGTAGCATCATTAGCTTGAGCTATGTTTACTAAAGCTCACGTTGCTTCATAAGCTAGCTACATGGTAACATTACCTTTGTAGCTAGCATGTGATGATAAAGGGAACTGTCAGCTCTAAAGTGTACTTTGGCAGACCATAGTACTATGTCAGGTCTTGAACTAGTGCAAACTATATCCTGTAGCACAAGAGAGGGTGTAAGAGGGCCTGTGATTGGTGCCACTCAATGAAGGTGATCAGTGCATGATGGACTACTGGCTGTGTCCAGTCTGATCTAGGATCAGTGAAGTGCTGTCTAGAGAAGTAAATTGCAGCTAAGATCTTGTTTAAAAGTAGCGCGTAAGTATCCAGCCTTATATTTGCTTACCAAGGTCTTTAAAGTAACATGTTTTTAAAGTAATGCTGCCTGTAAAAACTGTGTCTTTGAGAATGTCATTTTGAAAACTGAAAACACACAGCTGTCTGTTTCTCTCTAAAATGACAAAATATTTAGACATCTGGCTGACAGAAGAAGAAACACCATCATTGCACAAAGATGCTATGAAAGAAACCTTCAAACCAGCACCAAGAAACAAAACATTGAAAACTGTTCTTGAAAACACATCAGACATTCAGAGCAACTGTGTTTCTGTAACAGAAAACAGGAAAATAAAGTCCCTTGCTAAGCCTGCCTGTAATTGCTTTCTATTATGAAGTGGTCAAAGGACAGAACTGATTTAGCAACCTGAAGTTTCACTCCTCCTTCCCTCCTTTGGCTCCAGCCGCTCATGGGAGACAAATCCCTCCGAGAAATCTTCTGCAATAATGCACAATGCACAGCGACAGGGAATGAGACTTTTTAATAAACCAATATAAGGAGAAAATCCCACTAGGAGGCAGGAACAGGAGCCTTTTGTGAAAGTGTCTTGTTTTGTATTACAGTGTGGAGTTTTTTGGTAGGGGGTCTGCTTCAGATAAGAGTAAATAAATCCTTTTATTGCCTTGATTCTTTCAAAGATAGACTCAGCTGTGCAATATAGTCACAATATCAGGGGACTGGAGGCAAATAAGGACAGGAGCAAGGTAAGGAATACATCATATGATTGATATTTTTATACTTCAGGTGCATGCTAAGAGTAGTTTGCAAGCACTAATACAGAAGTTTGTATCACAATGCAAGGCCGAAAGCTGCAGAATTGATGTTTTTCTGAAAATGTGGCAAGAGTATGCATTATTAAAATGATTAAATCTTGTGATAAAGGTTCCCCTGCAGGCTTTGCTTCAGTTAATGATTACACCTTAACTCATAACCTGCAGACATTCTGACCTTTCTAAACTCAGCCTGTTAATAAGGTCATATCTGACAGCAGTGTTTCCTTTCATTACCTCTATGTGACACCTACTCACCCACTCCCATACAGTAGTCCTGACACGTATTGATTGAGTATTAAAACTGCTATAAGGCTCAGCCTCAGATCAATACACAAATACTTCAGAAAATCTCTTTTCTGTAACGTCAAGTCCTCAAGTGGTTTAAATAATTTCTGTCGGCACAGATGATCGCCCCCCTGAAATTACTTTTTTTATTCGTGTCTTATTAGGGTTTATGTGATAATATGGCAGTGATTTATTTCCCCAACTTGGCCTTTTCACTCGTGAACATTTTCTGACGCAGTCCCTCCGTGCAGCAAGTGAAACGGCTTGTCATTCAAGAGTAAGTTTGGTGAAAAGTCCATTTAGTACTTTTTATCCCCTCAAACACCACATATCAGAGAGGGAGAGGCCGAATATCACTCCTCTCAGTCCACTATAACATGCAAGAACCCTTCTCAGGTACATTTACCATTCTATGTTTACGGGAGTTTTTTCCTGATGAATCAATAAAAGTCACTTAAATCACATCTCTTTCCCATTCTGATGCTTAGTCTGAACTTCAGCACATCACGTTAAATATCTACATACCTCAACAACCATCAGTTGCACAGATCTCCACACATAAATATCTACCTGGTTACACCTGCTTCATCTACCAACATCAGCACTACCTATATTTAATGAAGGTTGGTACATCTAAGAGCAGATCAAACTCACCTTTGATAACAAATATCAACACTCTCCTCTGCATCTACCTCTTCTCCCTTGCTGCATCTTACTGTCATCTTTCTGCATCTATCTCGTCTTTTCCTGCTACAACTGCTTCTCAATTCCTACTTCTACCTCTTCTGTCCTCCTGCATCTACCTCTTCCCTCTGTCTGAATCTCCCTCTCCTCTCCTCCTGTACTGATAACTTCTCTCTTGCTGCATCTGCTTTTACCCTCTTGCTCTTCTCTCTATCTGCGTCTCCCTCTCCTCTCGTCCTGTATCTTCTCTGTTCCTGCATCTCCCTCCTCTCTCTACCTGCACCTATCTCTTTCTTTCTTGCTTCATCTTCCTATCCATTCCCTGCATCTTCCTTGTCTCTATTCCTGCCTTCACCTCTTCTTTTTCTGAATCTAGTTCCTTTTCCCTGCACCTACCTTTTTCTGTCTTGCTTTATCTTCCTATCAACTCTCTGCATCTACCTCTTCTCTCTTCCTGCACATGTATCTTCTTTATTGCTGCATCTCCCTATCCTCTTTCTGCATCTTCCTCATCTCTCTGTCCTTATCCTGTGCTCCTCTTTCCGTATCTACCTCTTAGGATAAAAATCGAACATGCTAGACTTTCTTTCTTTCGATGTGAAACTGGACCGTCAGGTCCTGAATCCTTATGACTGTCAGCTCAGGTTGTAAGTGTGCTGAAACCATGTAGTCCTCCCTGAGCTTTAAACAGGCCATTAAAACTGTTAACGACCCTTCCCGTGTTCTACATACAGAGAATGACCCTCTAGCCTCCTTCGGGAGGTTCCCGGCTCCCTGTAGTAGACTGAACAGGTTTAAAACTTCATTTATTCCTGTGTCTAAAAAGCTCTTGAATAGTGGTAGGATATGCCCTGGAGAATGAGTTCTCTTTAAAATTCTGAAGGTCCTTTAGGGACCTGATGTTATTCATCTTATTAGACATTTTTGAAATTATTTTAATACTCACTGTTTCATGTGCACGATGTTAAATATTGACAAGACAGATTACTCTCTTTGTGGGACAATAAAGTTAATGAATCTTGAATCTAAAATGCATTAGTTGCTGCCATATTTGGGTTAACAAGCTTTTGAAGAGGTATACCTAATAAATTGGCCAGTGAGTGCACATTCTTTATATTTAATGAGTATTGTGTATTGTAAAAAAAAAATTATAACAAGTAATTTTGAAAAATAGTCAAAGCTACATAATGTGTCACAACATGGATCGTGTTGTATTAATTTAAAGGACTGAGGCAAAAGGGGAAATAAGCAAGAGAGAAAACACAATCCAGTTGATTCAAAACACATCAGTGTTGGATTGAAGAGAAAAAAACTTCCCTGCAGTGCTTTGATTCTTTCAGGTAAACTTGTTTTACATGAAGCTGAGCATGTCAGCTGTCACTTCTTATAAAAAGAAAAGAAGATAAATAAGAGTCTTTCAGCAGGATGTAATAGCAACAATAATCCGTACTAAACCTGCTGAGCTACGTATTACTGAATTTCTTGGCAGGTGGAACCGCGCTGTAGCTTCGCTCAGTCGCTTTGAATAAAGCTATGATCACTGAAACTTCAAATAAGAACCACTGTACTCAAACATGCCAGGGGAATGCTGAATCGGCTCTACCTCTGCTGTGATTTCAAAGAAGCGCCAATCACGGTGCAAATAATAAGCACTGAAATCCATTTTTGTAGCATTTCTAAGGGAACAACATGCACATGTGGAAGAGGAGAAATCATTTTAATGCATGAACAAGAGCTGGGCAGGAATAAAAATGGCTTGTTAATGTCAAAATATAGGAGGTTTTGGCACGCCGGTAGTCGAGTGGTTAAGGCGCATGCCACATACGCAGGCAACCCGGGTTCGAATCCGGCTCGGGGCACTATTTCCTGCATGTCTCTCTCCCCTGTTTCCGACTCTATCCACTGTCATATCAAATAAAGGCAAAAAGGTCAAAAATAAATCTTAAAAAAAAAAAATGTGGGAGGTTTTAATAGAAATTTGTTAATTTGGGATTCCTGTAATGTCTGTCCTTCATACATAAAAGGAAACATTCAATTTAAAGCATCCAATCCACTAGTTTTAATGTGATGCACTGATTATGCAGCAAGGAGGAGGAAAAACCGCAACTCAGCAACGTAACAGGCATGATGTATTTCTCAGGGTCTTTAATGCTGTGTATTTTTTCCGGAAAAAACAGGCGAGGAAATGGCCACCTGCCACCAGACACTCTAGGGTCGGGCACTTAAAAACACTTTGCACATTTATGCGAGCGAGCGGACAGGAGCCGGGGTCTGAAGGTCGACAGCTCTGTGATGCATGACAGAGGAACACGGCTCTCTGCTAACGGCACGTCGGTGTTGCTTACAGCGAGGTCAGCGATTTACTCACTTCACTCCTCCACTCTGGATTTGTGCTCCAAGACACTCAAGCAGAAACGCAGAGGGATGGGCCAGAAGCCTTTCCGCACTCACCTTGTGTGTGCTGGAAGGGCTGTTATCATGCTTGTGACACTTTGTGTTAAGGGGAGGTAATCGATATTTTACATTGTCAGAGTCACATGTTCAAACTGGCCACAGAGCTATCAGACAACCAGGCAGCCTCCCACAGCTTTCAGCTTGTTTGGAGAGATGAGGCTTTCGTTCACTTTGTATTCAAGTCACTGCAGAAAGAAAATCAGTGAGAATGAAATGCACCCTGTAACCATGCACAAAATTCTTTAAAATGTTGTGGACGAGCTGCATGTGTGAGCTCAATCTGGCATCCACTGACCCACCTCACCAAGATTTCTTCCTGCCAGCCCCCAGGTTACATATTTGCTTGAAGTCTTGTGAACTGATGCAAGAAGAGGGCAAGAAACCTGGGCTGTTTTTAGTTACACACACCTTAAAAGTTCTTGAGTGAAGTCTTCAAGACAAGATATAACACAAAAAAGATGCTGCAGAAATCCAAGATAGCGCTACCAGTAAAACAGAAGGTTTTGATGGACCTAAGCTTTGCTTTGCAGTGCTCATGTGCATTACAAATCCAATGGAGTCTAGTATTTTTAGAGAATGCCATACTTTACTGATAAACACCCTTAGCCTCAGTTGTTTTTTGTTGTGATGCTCACATTGCCTTCAGTTCAACTTTTGGAACAGCAATGTGCTCATCAATGTCACATCTCCCCAACTGGCCATTAGAACCAAGACGGGGATGATACCAGCTTGGTCCTGAAGTGATCATAAAAATACAGGACTGTGCAGAAGTTTTAGGCAAGAATTGAGGGTGTAGCAAGGCGAGTAAGCTGCCTGAGGGCACCATTGGGCTGAAAGGAGGATTAACACAACCCCAATTGTGCTCTAAAAATGTCCTTGCATTTAGGGGCATGGGAAAATAGTCTACACCTTTAGGATGGAGTAGGGGTGGATATGGCAAGTAAGCATGGTTTAGGCTACTGACCAGGCGGGTAGCAGGGTTGCCACAAGCCCCTGAATGTGCTGTAGATGTCCAGAGAGCCCCAAAACCACCGGCAGTCTCCGGGCATATCACCAGGGGGGAAAAGGCCTGGACAAAAGAAATACCATAGAGCCAAGGTCAAGCTACAGCATTGCATGTGTGGAGCTTGACTCTGCCCCCCACCCCCAGTCCTGGGGTCTGGTAGCAAATAGTTAATCTCTGACAGCCACTTTCACAGGCCGTTCATCAAAATGGAAATACACACTAAAACTTTCAAAATAAAATCAGAATAAACTTCCATTTAGGGTAAGGGTAAGGGTTGGGACACCAAAAGGTCAAAGTCAAACCTGACCTGCAAACCTGATTACAAAACATTTAATGAAGCAAAGTAAACAGTCTGCTCACAAAAAAAAAGGTTGTCTCCCTGGATATCACAAATGATTTAATCCTGCAGACCTCCTACTACACGTGTAGCCAGATGAAGGTGAACAAGAGGATGGAGGCTTACCAGTATTTCATGTGTAACTGGGCAAACAGCCTTGGCTTGACTTATTTTTGCTCGGGTGAGTATATCTGCTTGGAATTCACTGTTTTATCTATTTCAACTCTAATTAATTTTACATGGATGCAGTACTGACATCTTCTGTCAAACAAACTCCACTCTACAGAGTGATTTTGTATGTTTCTAGAAATGTTGCCACTCTGATCAGTATTTCTGTCCATTTTACCCGATATTTAAAGTTGATTAACAAAGTGATTGTGGGTTTTTCCCTTATTTTGACTGGCTGTAAGCAGCACAAAACTTAAACATTTAAGCTGACATGAAGTCATCTGAAAACCACTTGTTTTGGGTAGATAGGTAGAGGCCTAGTGTGAAGCATCAGACCCCCCATCATACCATCCACCAGTGTACCAAATAAAGGAGAGGCTGCAAATGAAGACAAATTTATCCCAGAACTTATTTTATCATGTCGCTCTGCTTCAGTGAATCCAAGAGAGACAGGTGTTTCACAAATGATCCAACAATAACCAGCGTCTCACAACAACAGTACAATCCCGCTAACTTCATCTCTGTGTGCCGTGCCCAGAATCACATGTAAACACCTGGAGAGACGCTGATGTCACACCAAGCCTGTGAGCAGAGGTTGTTTATCCTCTGAACTGACCGTGTTTACTGCAGGTAGTGGCAAAAGCAGGTGTTTCTGGAGAGTGTTTAAGACAAACATAAGTGGTGTACATATGGGTTGTAAAGGTGAGGCATATGGGTTCTAAGCACATTTTATAAAAATCAAACATAAGGAAGCAGTGAAAGAATATCACTGAGCATAAGTCAAAGTAGACAGGCTTTATCAAGGTGAAGCAATGAGGAAATGTCAGCTTGTAGGTAAGCTGTTAGAAATAATGTGATTTTTTTAAATTACTTCTGCTTGAATTTGAAATAAGGACCAAGCACAGGTGAATTCCTGGGAACTCCAGAAGCTGTAAGATATGCTTGACAGGATAATTGCTGACTCTAAATTGCCCATAGGTATGAGTGCGAGAATTACTGGGGACTTACCAGGATTGGTGGTATATATGCAATGGAAGTATAAAGAAATACAACCCCAGTTCCAAAAAAGTTGGGGCACTGTGTAAAATCAAAATCAAAAACAGAATGCAGTGACTTGCAAATCTCACAAACCCATATTTCATTCACAATAGAGCATGGCACTGTCATCAGGCCAATACCTTGTATCTCCGTTTTCCACTATCTTAATTTATTTCTTCATAATTCAGTGCTATTGGTCACCCTTTACACCTATCAGTGAGTTTTTACAAATTTTCAACCAAAAAAGTGTCACAAAGATTCTGACTATACCAATTCAGTGTTAAATTATTTGGAAAAAGAGCAGGTTTTTTTCATTCACTGAGAAGTGGGGAGGTTTAGGCCCAATGCCAGCGATAAACAACATATCAAATGTTAAGCTGAGACATTTCACCATTTCAGACGAGATATTAGTTCATTTTGATTTGTAATGACAGCAACACATCTAAAAAGGGACAACAAAGGCTATAGGAGCAAAGCTAGAGGAGCATTTTGCAACTAATTTGCATTATTTATTTAGCTTATAAGCAAATGTAGCTTTGTTAGCTTTAGATTTAGCTAAATAGCTACATTACCTTTGTAGCTAATATAGCTTCATTAGCTTTAGGCTTAGCTACAAAGCTGCGTTTTCATGGAGGACAAGCTTTTTCCCTGCTAGCAGACTGTTTAGTCAGGTTTATTACATGTTTTGTGCTTAGCTTTAGCTAAAACTAACATAACCAATGTAGCTGGATTAGATTTAACTAAAGCTAACACAACTAAAGCAAGCCACTGTTCACACAACAACTTCTAAAATGGGTCTACATTTAGCAAATGCAGTATAATGTGCAATAGCTTTGCTTGCTTTAGCCTTAGCTATTTTAGTTGTTGAGCTTATAGGCTAGTGAATGTTCTTTAGCTCCGTCAGCTTTGGATTTAGCTGAATAGCTGCATTACCTATGAAGCTAATGTAGCTATGTTAGCCTTAGCCATAGCTACGTAGCAGAGATTTCATGAAAGACAAGATTTCACCATTACATGAAATATATTAGCTCATTTTGAATTTGATGGCAGCAACAAAAGTAGGGACATGGCAACAAAAGGCTGGGATAATAAGTGGTCCTGATAAAAAAAAAATAAAAATCTGGTGGAGCATTTTGCAATGATTTAAGTTAAGTGGCAATCAGGAATGCTGCCATCTTTTCTGGGCAAAAGCTTATTTAAAATGGAGTGAGGCAAAATGGAAACTGTTCTGTGGTCAGAACACTTAAAATGGGAACTTGTTTTTGAAAACCACAGGTGCCAGGTCCTTAAATGAAAGAGGAGAGGGACCATCTACAGTTGCTGAGCCTGCTTCTCTGATGTTATAGGTTGCATTAGTGACACATATTTGGCCTAGTTTTCTACTTTGGTTATGCACAGGATGTATTGATTTGTGATTACTTTTATAAGTTACAGCTACGACTGTATGGTTTGCATGGTTGCATAGGTCTTCTGGGAAATAAAGGATATATCTATATAACTAAAAAATCATCAATAGGGGGACTTTAACACAGGTAATCTAACCATCCATACCATCTCCCCCACATTACAGTAGTTCAAATAGAAGCCCATAGCCCATCATGGCTGTCTCCAAAGCTACGGTTAGAGTGTGCTGTTCATAATTAATTGGAGGATGTTATCCTCGTCTATTATGATTAACCTCATTTAAAAATACATTGCATTAATAGGGGAGATTCCATTGGCATTTCTGCTCAAATATGCACCCATTAATCCTACACCCAGCGTATCTCAGATGAGTCATACTAAGTAATAACATCCCCCTCCAAACACAGCCTGTGACAAGGTGAACGGTAAGGCATTTGAACTTATAGCGTGATTTTCTGTTGGAGGACACAAACGCACCCTTTGTCTCCTCCCTGCTCTCCTAATGAATTGGTTTTAGCCTGTTTTGGAGCACATTATCCTTCCCTCTTCTCCTAATTTTCCAATTTGCTGTGTCATTTATACCTAATTGAGGACCGCACTAGGCTGTATTACTCTCACAAATAGGGTGATATAGTTTATTGAAGGTCTGCTTTATACAGAGAGGCTGGTAAACCAAACATCAATTGTAGAGTGTGCAGAAGATGTGGATTTTTACCCAAAGCTGGGGAGCATTGCAAAGAGGCTTTAATTATTTCTCAAAGGCAATCCCGGCCACTGCTCCTGCACTCATTTTATGGTCACTTTCCTTTTCTTTCTCTAGAGGAGGTAATGAATGGGGGGAGAATTCACTTTATTTTATCCCTGCTCTGTCACCCTGCCTGGTATTTGCATTGCATATTTGTCTAACCAAATAAGAAATGCTTGTTTTCAACCTGCCAAAGCCGAGAACCAGCGGAGGAATGAATGACAGCGCAGACCTCAGGTTAGTGCCTCCGCTATTAGTGCTCCTCACATCAGAAGCCTCTGTATGCAGGCTTCGATTCATCCAATTGGAGAAGTGCAAGCTTTCGTCTTTGACTTTTCAAACTATTAATAGCCAGACAATTGCTTACAAAGGAAGTTTTATCAAATCATATACACTAAAGTTTTAGTTAGCATAAATACAGGACAGCATAATAATTTATCCTGCCTCAGTGTTAAATTACATTTAGGAAATTTAAGACAGAGAATACACAGAGAAGAAGTCAAGTAAACTGAAACTGGTTGACAGTCCTTTGTCTGCCTTTGATCTAAATAACCACCATATATTTACTGTGTATGCACAGTTTCAGTAAAACACTGAGATTGTTGGTTAAAACCATTCCACTCACAAGATAGAAAATCTATAAGAGAAAAAACAAATAGGTCAACAATGGGACAGTCCTGAAATCATTGTCCATGATGACTCCACCCCACAATACAACCAGCCAGCCCTGAAGCACTGTGCTGATCGGTTTTTTCCTGTTTTTTAAAGACACCTCGCTGGAAACATGCCATGTGCTAGCCCGCCCTTAAGGCCACCACCATCATCCCCATCCCCCAAAAGTCAATCACCACAGGAATTAATGACTTCAGATCTGTCACCCTGACCTCTGCGGTGATGAAGTCTTTTGAGCACCTTGTGGTGTCACACCTCAAAAGCATCACAGACCCTCTCCTAGAACGCCTGCGGTTCGCCTGCTTTTAACACAATAATCCCAATACAGTAATACAAAGGGACGGGCTCTCCCAACTGAATGTGCAACACTCCACCTGCAGGTGGATCACAGACTTCCTGTCTGACAGGAAGCAGCAGGTAAAGCTGGGAAAACTCTCCTCTGCTCTTCCCCAACAGCTGCACCTCCAGCCACCAGTCAGTCAAGCTCCTAAAATTTGCTGACAACACAACCCTCATCTGACAGACCTCTGGTGGGGACGAGTCCACCTACAGGTGGGAGGTGGACCATCTGGTGACCTGGTGTGGTCTGAACAACCCAGAGCTCATTGCTCCAAAGACAGTGGTTTTAGATTTTAGGAAGGCGCACACCCTCGCCCACATAAACCTCCCAAGTCTCCACTGTGGACTCTTTCCACTTCCTGGGGACCTAATCCCCAATAACCTCAAAATTGCAAATCTCACCATCTATAGAGCATAATATCATCTAAAGATAAAAATAATCTGGAAAAATATCTGTGCACAAGGGACAAAGCCAAAGGTCCAAATTGGATGCTGATGATCTCTGGGGCCTTAGGCAGCACTGCAGTAAGAACAGGCATGACTGTACTGGAAATCACTGCATGGACTCAGGAACACCTCCAGAAACCACTGTCTATTAACACAAATGCAAGATAAAGCTATATCAAGCAAAGAAGGAGCGTGAACACAATCCAGAAACGCCACTGTCTTCTCTGGGCCAAAGCTCATTTAAAATGGACAAAATGGAAAACTGTTCTGTGGTCAGAGAAATCAAAAATTGAAATAATTTTGACGCAGTGTCTCCACCTTGTCAGGATGTGTTGCTGCCATCAAATTCAAAGTGAGCTAAAAGTATAAGACATGCGTTTCTGAGATTTTCTGTTTTAATTAACACTTTACACAGTGCTCTGACTTTTTTTAAATTTGGGTTGTAAATTAGAAGTCTATTTACTCTTTGTTTTACACTTTAATTTGCAAAATCCTTTTTATGTGCAAAAGGCCTATAAATACACATTTTTAGAATTACAGAACAGCATTTCTCATTTTAGTAGCCTGTACATGCTCCTGCTGTCATTTTTCTACCAGCGTCTGTATTTGAGAGCCAGCTTGGGACCACTGAATCAAAGGTTTGTCTCTTTACAATCAACAAATGGTATTAACCTCTTGCTTCGCCCCAGAGCAGCCTGTTATTTCCAGGGCTTCCTTTCCTCAGGATTTTGTTTTTGGCAGCAGATGTTCCTCTCTCCATCCCCGCCTGTTGTCAAGGGTGCCCGAACGACAGAGGGGCCGCCCATCAAAACACCATCAGGGCCCTGCTGGCCTCCAGATGAACACATGCCCAGAATGCATGATGTGGAGGCCGTTCAGTATCATTTAACGCTTCCTCCCGTCTGCCTCTTCACTCTACCATCATCTTGTGTTGTGCTTGCTCTCCATCACCAATCAAGACTGAAAAAAAAAAAATTTGGGTGGCATTTTTTTTGTGACAAACTAACTCAACGGGAAAAAAAGTCTCAACCCCTGGCTGGTTCAAACGAGAGATGGTGGCAGACGGAGGTACGGGAACGTGAATAAATTGATTAGCAGAGCACTTGACGGATGGGATTTATAGGAGGCCTCGACACACCAGAGAATTAATTTTGCTGGCAGAACATGCCTCTGCCAGGTTCATTCGTCTTGGCAGCAAATTTGGCAGATTTCCAGGTCTGGGGGCTCAATTAAGCAGCAGCTCCAGCAGTTAGGGGAGGGAACAGCTTTGTTTTTGAGGAATACACGGCAGTCATGAGTCAGACACGTGTGTTAATGAGGACAGATTTGGGGAATATGAGATGAGATAGAGCATAAGGGAGGGTGAGGTTAGGTGGTTAAAAGGTGACTGAGAGGCTGAAAATTGAGTCAGCTGGAGGCGGGGCTTATGTGGAAAAGAAAGACAAAAGGGAAAGGGAAGAATGGAAATCTAGAGCTCTATTCACTCATGCACCCCTGAATTTTTTTTAACAATCTCATTTCTGCATTGGTTTATGCTCCTGTCTGAGGGTATAATTCCCACGGACCACCAAAATTGGACAAAAGTGGATTAGAAAAATATTGCCTGGTCTGGTTGCTGCCATGTGATTGGCTGATTAGATATTTGTATTAAGCAGATGAACTGGTGTACCTAATAAAGTGATCGGTTGTATCTTGATTTTATATCCTGATCTTATATTTGTAGGCTACAGTGCCTATAAAAAGTATTCGTACCCCTTGGCCGTTTTACCATTTACTGATTTTATAAACGGTCAATATAGTCAGAGTAAAAACAGATTTCTACAAGGTTATATAATCAAAGAAAAATCTGTAATGTAAAACAAGTGACTACATAAATATTCACCCGCTTTTGGAAAGCAAACACTGCATATCACCACAAACAGTGGTGGCAGCATCATGCTGTGGAGGTGCTTCTCGGTGAATCTACTAGATACTGACTTGAAGGGAGTGAATATTTATGCAGTCACTAATTTTACATTACGCATTTTTATTCAGTGGGCATAACTTTGTAGAAATCTGTTTCTTTACTTTGACATTAAAGATGTTTTTTGTCTTTTTGTCAAAAAGCCAAACAAGATTAACAATGATTGATGTATAGCAGTTCAGCATTCAGCGCCCTGAGCACAAAAATTTACCTTGGCATCAGTTGTCTTTGTTGCTGCACTCACCGCGCTCTCAGTGACCCTGCATAGCTGATGGATTGGCTCCATGTCTGTCATCAGGCAGATCTACCTTGCAAAGATCCAGTCTGCTAGTTTGTACCAGGTCTGAAAACAGGCCTAACCAACTAATGTCATGGAGGAGAACAAGGTGGTCACTACGGGCGGGGTTTAGTTGTCCTGGAGGCTGATGGCAATAGCTGCTGCCTGTGTAATGATTGGCTATAGTATAACTACAGCTTTAATAGAAGTGGACAACATTTCTTTATAAAACAAAGAGCAAAGACTAGCACTGAATGCTTTTCATGATGTAGATGTTTTTCACTCTTCTGTCGACCTGCTTGGGCATGAGTTTGCAATCAGTTCGGGTGGGGTTAAGTTGTAACGTAAGCTATTGTGCAACGGGTGCTACCACAGAATGATGTAGCCGTACAAACACATGCCACATGTTTTCATTAAAACAAGAGGAGAAAGCCAAACTGAACACCTCCCTTGGAGGAGAAGAAGTTTTCTCTCTTCTAAAGTTTTATTCACATCACGCTCCACTGTTTACACACGGTGACAACTGGGCATGCCTGCTACCTCATTTTGTCACGTTGCTCTGATTGGCCTGTAATGAATGTGACAGACAAAACTTTTAGTCCAATCACCTACTGAGAATTTTTTGCCCCTCCCAAGTGCCTTATATGGGAGCTTTCCAAAATGAATTTGAAATATCCATGCAACATGACACAGTCTATCTGGCGTGTCAGGTTGAATGCTGAAAAGCTGGTTGTGGACAGGGACACTGACATGTCTATTAAAGACTCAAGAGACTGGTGCTACAGTGTTACATCGACTCTAAAAATCACATACTGCTCCTTTAGAGACTGCTTCTTAGGATCTATTTTCCATCTGTGCTTTAAATCGCCCATTTTCCTTGGACTGTGAACATACAACTACACAGAATGGACTCTAAAACCGTTCTGCTTGTGTTGAAGCATTTCTGCACCGTCTCCCTCCCTCTATCTCAGGTTCCAGTCCCTCATCCTCAACATCTCAGCGGATGATTTATGTCGCAGTGTCGCTCTGTGACCTCAAAATCCGCCCCATCCATACCGCACCTGTCACTGCGCCGCTTCCTGCGTGCTTACTGAAAACCAAGCCATCCGTGGAAAATGGCAATTTTCCACCCACCTAGAGAAAAAAAAAAGGGATCCAATTCATTCAGAGGCAAAACGGGGGAAATTTCTATGATATGTAGAGCAGGTGCGCGAGGGCTCAGCGCTCCGCTAACGAGGGAGCTGAACTGCACGCACCGCTGGCCACAACATCTGTCGTTCACAGGGATGCAGAGTTTGGTTTTTACCTCTGCTGCACAGTTCTCACAGCGAGAGACAGCACAGGATAAAAGATGGATACAGATGGAAGGGACCGGCTCAGCTCGAGCTGGGGGCACAAAGTTCCCTCGCTCTGGCTTGGAAGCATATGATGCACGAGGACTCCGGTGGGAAAAGCAGAGTTATAATGTCTGCCGAGGCCCAAGGTGAGGCCCGGCCTGACCCCGTTCACCGTCCCAGGTGGAAAGCCTAACGAGCTCATCAGACCTAACGAAGCTTAACGAGCTTCTAATTGGCAGCGTTATGATGTCCCTGAAGGTCAGAGTGCAGGTTTGTGTGCCAACAGCGGGACTGGCTGCAACTTCCTGCCAACAGAACGACACGTGACCCAACTAATGTCCCTCAGTGTAAACAAAGTCAGGGAAGGACAAGAGGAAGTTCTTACATAAGCAAAAGCAAGAGTTTGTTCACTTATAATGGAGGAAGTTCATTCATGTGGACAACTTTAATATCTTTAAAGCTGATAATATTTTTCCTTTACAGTGTAGAAATACATCCATAAAATCCATAGTACTGCACAGTAAAAGACTACAACACAATACAGATAAACAACTGAAATCAAAATACAGGCAGTCACAAGTCCAAAACATAGGTGTACCACTACTAAAATAAACCTCAAACTCAGCTGATTGGCAGTGCACCACTCTAATCTTTAGTAACAATCTTGAAACAATTAAAAAAAGACTAAACAACAAAGCTGGATTGTGTACTTTAGCCTTTAGAAACTGATTTTCCCCCAAATGAAACACATTTGTGAAGGTAAAGGTTTTTAAATGGCAAATGAAACGTTGGTTAAAAGTTCTACACTTTTAGATTTATAACGAGATGTTCATTTTCTCCGTCAGTAGTCTGATGTAAAATGGATGTCTATTAACAAACTGTATAGTCAACAGGCATACAGCTTTGACACAGACTGTAGCTGACGAAGCAGAAAAACTAGTCGTTTTTAACCACACATTTTTATATGGTAAAATGCTGCCATCTACTGGTCACTGCGCCAAGATGCAGCCTGCTTAAGGTGTCTGGTAAACCTTTCCAGTGAATTGTGGCAATAAAAATAACACCCATCCATCCATTATTAATGCTTTTAATACTTTTCCAGTGCATGGAGCTCCAGATAAACTGAGCTGTCATCCAGTCCATCATGGACAAGTCTACAAGATTAAGGCAAAGCGGTATATTAAAGATAAATCAAGTTGTTTTCTGATCAAATAGCCAGCAAACTATAATAATAAAATAAGCCCACTATTGCAAATGTATACAGTGACCCTGTACATTTTTGGATATAAATATATCAAAAGAACTCATTGCAAGCAATGAGACATTAAGGAACTGCAGTAGTAGGTGTCATATTTTGGTGGGGGGTTAAGCACCCCCCAGAACCACAAAGGATTCAGTGCCATAGATTAGTTAGTTAAATACTGCCATTTCACACAATAAAACTGAAATAGCTTAACAAATAAAAATATATGAATGTGCATGAATATGTTCAGAAATATCTTATGTTGTTTAAAGAAAAATTTTGATATTTTTAGTTCAGTTTGTTTTTTGTTTGTTGCCTCAGGGCACCATAATGCCGTAAGGCCACTTTTGTGCTGAAGCAGTGGTACTCAACCCAGCATGCATGTTCAGATGCCTGCCTTCTTCAGTACAGCTGAATCAAATGATCCACTTTTTGTCCAGCACCTACAGCCATTTAAATTCCAGTTGATTTAATTGATTATTAATATCATACTGACTGTTTTGTATCAAAGACTTGCCAGTCAGATAGCATCTTAGATGTGCATGAGTAAGTTTTGGTGCATGTGTAGATGACAAACAAAAACGTCCCTGGAAAAGTATCATCAAAGACTCATTAAAGTGTCTGAGACACACTCCACATAAAATTCCCCCAAAAATCCATGAGGGATTCCAAAAGTTCATAGTTTTTCCTGTGAAAATTTATTACATTTTCCTGAAAGGACTGCTGATATGTTCGGAAAATAGTCCTAAATATTCTGCTGAAAATTCCAAAAAATCCTTGGTTCCTTGAGAAAGTCAGAGATTTAATGGAAAAGTTGAGAATATTCCCTAGTTTCTGGGTTAAGAAAACTACACAAAAAAACTTCCTAAACCATTCAGAGAAAACTCATTATAAACTGTCCTAAATTATAAGCAGAAAACTGAAAGATTTCAGTTACATTCAGAAGAAAATTCGTGAAATATTTCTCAGATTTTCCTGGAAAAGACTGCTGAAAGGTTCTATGAAAAGTCCTAGACATCACTGTTGAAAATTTCACAAAGTCCCTGATTCCATGGGAACCATCTTTACTTTTACAGTAAAAGTCCCAAAGAATATTACTAAAAGTTTTCCTTTCTTTTATTTTGGAAAAAGCCTACAGGAACCTGAAATATTGATGAGCAATTCTTACAGCTTATTGCATGTTTCAAGAAAAAAAGTTTACAGTAAAAATCTGATTCCAGAGAAATTCACAGTGATAATAATGGAATAATAGATTGTGATAAGGGCTGACATTATTCAGACTTATATTCAAAGTACTTCGCCAACAAAGTTATATGGCAGGTTTTGAAGGTGAACAGAAAGACGTCTCGCACTCTGCAGGGCTCCAAAAATATAATGAAGAGCTACTCTGTTTGAAACATCACATTGGTGCAATAAATGATTATATTTTTGTAGCCCTGCAGTGTGCGAGATGTCTTTCTGTTCGATGTCAGTCTCTTTTTCGGCTCAGCACCTGCCCACCTAGGTTTGGATGTGTGTGTAGACTTTTTTCTCAGGTTTTGAAGGTGGACGTTTTTGTCCTTAAAGCCCTAAATGTCTTATAAACTTTAAATGTGACACTGCACAAACTGGCATTTAATTGGTTAAAATCCTGAATATGTTCCAGTATTTGGTGAATATGATGAGGATTGATGTTGATTCAAAGATTTAACCCAAAAAAAAGGATTTTTCTAACACTTTGATGAATGTTTTTGGAAGAGGACATTTGTCGTTAAAGACAATATCAAAAGACTAAACTGATAGCAGAGGATTGAGGGATTTTATATTAACTCATGTTCATTATCAGTTTAATGGTTGTTAATAGTCAGAAAGCCTTAAATTTTTTTGTGATGACTTTAACACCAAGGGAAAAAATATAGTTCAGTATATTTATATAGCCCTGCAGTGTGCGAAATGTTTTTGTATTCATCATGTTCTCTTGGACGCTCGCTCACTTTGATTTGGATGTGAATGTTCAAACTTTCCTTTGTGCAATCAACTATAAATTACCACTATATTTTTTTACATTAAATCATAATGAACCATTCCATATTAATTAGAAATAAACCATAGGACACAAATTAAAAGATGTGGTCAAAATCCTTTATCAGCTTTAGAACAAGGGAAAAATATAAAATATGTACAAAAAGGTCATATTTGGCCTAAAGATGTGACTGTATGCTGATTTATGGAAACACAGGATGATTCAACAATGACAAAAATATAACGTACACAAAAATGTAAAAAAGGGATGGACTTGGAAAATAGAGGAAAAAAAGATTTGAGAAAGTAGACCACATGTAAGAGTGAAAACAGCACTAAAATGAAAAAGACCTGAGCAAAAGTCAACAGTAGGATAAAGCCTAAATGACTTTAACTCGTGCAGATGTGACAAAAGTAGTGAAATGACACATCTACACCACATTTAACAGTTCTCATTAGTTGGATGCTTTTCAGTGAATGTACTGTGTAGAAAGAAAACTATATCCAGTAAAAAATAACTAATGGCAAAACCAGTTTTTTTTTTTTTTCAGAACATTTGTGTGTGATAACTTATTTAAAACCCCACCTTTCAGATGTAAAAAAAAGAAGTGTGGCTCAAGTCACACTGACGATAAAAAGCTTCACAATAAAGTCTAAGAAGTAATGTACAAGACTACAGCAGATGGACGGGTCACTCTGACGTTCCACACAGAGTTGTGAGGCGATTCTGTCAAGAAAGAAAAAAAGTTGTTGAGACTAAAAACCTTCAAATTATTCACACAAATGCCAGAGGAATCTTAAAGCAAAAACAGGGCAAAAGAAGCACAGAGCTAAAGAAACGATAAACACCTGCAGCAGTCGAATGCTCCTTAGAGCCGTTTCATCCAGCAGAGACAGATCCACCGAGTCCATCTGACTGGCCAAAAGCTGAATGCTCTGTATCAACAACATCAAAAATAATTGGTTGGTAAACCAGCTTTTAGCATTAGATTAATACAAAGACTTTTATACTGTCCTAATAAACATTTATTTGAAAACGAAAGGCCAACACACAGGCATACAAAGAAAATCTTAAGTTCTTCTGTACCATAGTGACAGAATATTGTCAAGTTTGCAACAAGCATTTATAACCGCATGTATATTAGATGAGAAGTAATTACTGTATGTTGATTTAATTTCTGCTCATTGCCTGATATTCCGGCTTAATTTCTGACTTTAAAAAACATTCTCTTGTTAGATCTCTGAGCCCAGCCCACTGTCACTCACCTCTCCGTTACCGATGGGGACATTGATGACAATGTCTTCATTTCCACCAGCGATGGGAGAGCCATTGACTGAGATGCTGTAGACCCTCTCTTTGTGGCGGGGAACTCTCACAGCGGGGGTCTTAGGCAGCCTGAAATCAGAAGATAGTACATTGAGTGTTAGAAAACTCTAGACTGTGTGTAATGTCACTCTATATAGCAAAAGGAAACTCAAACTTTTCAACTCTACTGCAATTTAAGATCTGGGGGATGTGTGGGCAGAGTGGTTATCCACCAAGTTAGAATTCACATCTATGATTTTAGGTGTTCCTCAAGGACCCATGGTACATCAGTATTGCTATGAGGTTTATTCTCTGCTTTGTTTTTACTAGAGGAGACCCACTATGCCACAGATTTACAAGAGTTTCTGCAGCTCTGTCTTATTGTAACACATTGAACACTTTCAAAAGTGTAGTTTAACTTTATGTAGTGTGGACCACCACAGACAATTTTAAAGTGGTAAATACTCTATATGAGTTTAATTGAGACATTTAATTTTGGAGTGTATTTTACTTTATTACAGAGGTGTGACTTTACCTGAGCAACCTGGTTGGAGATCTATTCTCTTGTTGTTTTTGCCAATAAGGAAAGTTCATATTTACTGTACAACTCCTCAGCAGCTACTATCAGCTACTCAATACCTACAGTAAAATTTAAATGAAATGCCTTTTGCTTTTACTTGAGAAGATTTACAAGCCAGTACTTTTAGTTAAGTAAATTTTGACCAGAGTAACTGTACTTTTACTTGAGTACAATAATCATGTAACTTTTTCCATCTTTGGATTTTTACAGCCAAAAACATTGGTTTTAAAATATCGGCAGGAATTTTCATATGTGCCAATACCGGTATCATGCTCATAATGTCGTGCATCCCTAAGAAAAAACACATTTTTTTTTTGCAACAACTGTTCTTTAAATGAGTATTAAAATTAGTACAAATTCCGGCATTATAGCCAAAAGCAAGTTTGTAATACCTAATATCTGCTTACCTTGGGTCGAAGCGCGGTGTGATGAGAGGAGTCGGTCCCATCATCAGAGAAGAATCCAGTATACTCCTGGCAGGAGTGACCAGTGGCTTCCTGTTTGATCTAATTCAGAGATATCTAACTTTTAGTATGAAGATAATTGATGAAAAAAACAGAGATCGCCTGAATAATAGTGTTCTTACTTTCTGATGGACGTGTTCTGCTTGCTGACAGACAGTGCCTTTGTTCTCTTTGATGTAGTTGGAGGTTTCTTTGCTGCTCTTCCCTGATTTAGGAACAAACATTTAAACGAAATGAAGTAGCTGCATAGGAGCGCTATATCAAGAAAAGGCTCTAATATTTGTGATCACTAATGTTTTTTACCCTTTTGTATATATTTGAATAGAAATAAGCCGTTACCTTTCTTGTGGTGCTGGGGGTGTTTTCATCCTCTGAACTGGACTTGGATCCAACTTTCTTCTTCGACACTGTGAGTTGAATGTCAGATAAATGTAATGAAATACACTTTAAGATTAAATTACATTTCCAAACTTCATTTTTAACTGTATTAAAACATTTGGTCCTTTGTTCCACAGCAGTCTTTTTAGTAGACTTGAAAGGGTGACAAATATTTGGAAAGAAAAACAAAAGCTTCATGTCACATACCTTTCTTGACTGACTTCAGAAGGGCTGCATGGTCCTCAGCAGCCACCACACTCTCAGCAATCGCAGCCTTTTCTTCTGTCTGAAAAAGTGACATTAATGCAAGCCATGTTTATGATACCACAAGGTAACCCTGTAAATCAGTACAAATGATCTGAGACGGACCAACAATCAACTCACTTTTGTGTTATCCACCTCTGGTGACTTGGGTTTCTCAGGCTCTGTAGAGCAATGGGTTAAAAAACATTCATTAATGATAAGGTTTCATTTTTGCAACTATAAACAAGATGTCTGAACTCACTCAGAACAGAACAGAAATGTATAAAAATTCAGCCCATTAAAAATACATAGCCATGCTTTTAAGGAAACTAGCAAAGAGTAGTGAAGAACTCTCTGCCAACTTGGCAAACTTCTCAAATCAATGCTTATGGATTTTAGATTTTCATCTGACCAATCTAAGATAAACTGTATGGACTTACTGAAGTGTTCCATCCACGGCGTTTGCCTGATGGCGCTTGGGAGCTTAATGAGTGCCATGTTGTAACTGTTGTCGACATCTTTCAGCAGCTGGTTGATCTTCTCTTTCATACATATGACTCTGGTTTCCACTGCAAAAACACATCAAGGCTGTTTGTTTACACATGTGCACTTCTGAAAATCTGTAGAAAGTTTCACACGTGCTACCCCTGGAATCTCCCCGAGGTGGTTATTCACACATCTCACAGAGGAGACCATTATTTGTCCGATTAAGACTCATTTCAAGGCACAACATTTAGACCCTTGTGACATTTCAGATTAAATATGGATGTCGCAGAGGTGTGCCGGCTTTGAAGGTAGCACAGTAGGGGAGAGCCAGCAAGGTAGAGAAGCCCTGCATGTGCAATCCACAGATTTTCCACAATTCACCAACATGGGCAGCAGGATATGTTGTAAAAAAGGTAATGCAGACATCACAGCAGAGTCTGAGGCTGTTAATGAAACAGCAAAGGAGGAAATACTAGCAGTCAAGAAACATACAAGTACAAGTACACATTAATGTGCACATATATTGCCAATCACAGTATATGAACATAATCAAACCCTTTCACTTGCTTGCAGGGAATTTTATTGAAAATGTGCTAATCTCTGTAAGTTTTAAGAGGTTTTGTGAATATGAAGGCACCTGAAGCGCTTCTTATGCCTGTATGTAAGATTACAGAAGGTGACAGTTCATGGACTAGGTAAAGGTACTTCCACATTAAGACTTTTTTAGACATTAAACTTGTCATCGCATGATGATGCATCCTTTGCTATTGTAAACTAATATAATAGAAGCAGGATTGCAGATCCGCCTGTTGTCAGTATCATCTTGGGGATGAAAGTACGACATGGGCCACAGCATGGCTGCACAATTTGGCAATAATGTGCATTTGTGATTGTACTGGATAATACTGCAATTATGATAATGCTATATTTCATCAATGGTATGATGAGTCTACTTGCTTGGTTGTCAAGGAAAATGCAGAAAATAACGATAGTTTTGAAGTGTGTATTTCTCAACTAGAAGCATTTAAACATTAAGTTGCACAAAACATACAAGGCCTACATTTTTACAGCAATGCTTTCAAAATACCTTTATATTTTCCCAAACATAAGAGGTTTTCCTGTTTTGAAAATAAAGGGTACTTCTAAAAAGTGCAATAGTGGCTAATGTAATCTTAAAAGCCTTTCTCCAGCCATTTTTGTAAACCTTTCAAGTACAATACTAATGGCAGCCTTTTATGAGATAACTGCAGAGCCTGGTATCTTGATCGCAGCTGTGCACTAAGCCATAGTGTCCTATACATTAGATTTTAGTGGGGGAAAATTTAATCTAACATTTGTTCTCGTGTTGGGCCTGTATATGTAGGTATATAAAGGTGTGTGCCTATGTAGATGTTCAAGCATGTGCATACATTTGTGTAGGTATATATCAATTTATACATATTTATTTCTCTGTTGTATCTGTACTTTTCTCTCACTGGTGTTTGTTTCTATTTTTTGCATTTTCTTTTCTTCAGTGTACAGCGCTTTGGTCAGCTACTACTATTTTTAAATGTGCCACAGAAATAGTTTTGATGTAATTTTGATTTGATTATTTACCCAGTAATATACATAAACTACTTTAACATTTTTTAAATATACTAAGAAATAACACATTCATTGTGTCTGTTTTTAGCTGTGGATGACTGAATATTGTGTGCTTTAACATGAATAAAACATAGACAATAAGTGCAATAAAAACTGCTTATTTCTATATTATTTAACATACAGCGTTTTACATTACAGGTTACTGACAAAAAAGCACTTTTGTGTTTTCTTTTTGGTAATGTGCAATAAAACAGCGCTTTAACAGCCATTTCAGCTGGACTGTAAAACACATACATGATTATTGCAGCTAATTTGTTTTACAATGAATAATCAAAAATAAATCTATTTATAATTCCAGTGTTTGTGTAATTCTTGCTGAGTAAAAATATACAGTTTTAATATCATAGCTATTACCTAGGCATACTAAAACGTGCAATGAGTAACCTGCAGCAAACCTAACAGGTTTAAGGTCTGTGTTATTTCTTACTGAGTGCATTAACAAAAGAATATTACTTGCCGTGTCAACTAAGCAGCTAAATGTAAAGTATATTTACCTTCGCTGTCGAAATCCTGCAGAAAAGCTTCAAGCTTGGCCGTCCTTGGGTTGTTTTTCCGTTTGTTCGTAGTTCTTTTCCTGGGAGCCATTTCTGCCTGGAAAGCAGCGAAATAACGTCTACTTACCAGCGTAAGATCACTAGATAGCTTTACAAACCGTTATTTTCACATGGAAAATAATCTACAAAGGACGGTGCTGTCTACAGATGGATTTAACTTCCATTCATTTTAGTAACGTTTAAGGGTTAGCAGCAAAAGCTAACGTCACTAACTTGGCAAGCTAGCTGGTTAGCAACACGACTACTTTACTCTTAGGAAGAAACTAAACTCGGGGTATTTACCATTTCAGTCAGAAACAGAAAATATAATTCAAAAAAATCTGAATAATAATGTTACATGTGGTAATAATGGCTAGATAAATGGTTATTTACCGAATGGTATTTCCTGCCTCCGACCCTCAACTTTTCCGTCGACCACAAAGCCGATTTCAAACCTTCGCGCGGGGCGGGACCATGACTGAAATCAGCCAATCAGTGGTCGTGGTTGCATTGCGTCACGCAAAATACTCTCTAACCTATCCTAGCAGCAAACGTCAGTGTTTACATCAGTAAAGCGGAAGTGACTCCAAGCAACATGGTAGAAATGTGATGTTTTCAGCAGCTGATGCTATCAATATTCTGGAGACTTTGTGGGATATTTTAAGAGAATGATATCCATCATAACGGACTTGTGAAATTCACCTCTAAAATCCTATTATTGCCTTATCTCTGCTTTGATTCCGTGGTGAATGGATGTTTAAAAGCGCCCAAAATGTCCAAACCTGCACTCCTTTCTCTTCATCAAGCACTTAGGAAAAGTTTTCAGAGTCTGGAAAACAACCAGCGGATCTGGAGGAGCGCGTTGTCCGAGTGCAGCCCTCTCATTGAGTCTCTCGGGAATCTGGTAGAGCAGTCGAGAGCTCTTTCTAATGTCCAACTCTCCAACACACCTCTGAGAGACTTTCCTGATCTGGAGGAGAGGCTGCGGTTCAAACTTCTGCAAGCTACGGATACTGTACTCTTCAAACTCAACGAGAAGATGTGAGTAATTGGAAAATTAGTACAAAAATAACATCATGTGATGTGATTGATTTATAGCTACTCAACAGCAGCAGGCATGTGGTGGTGGTGGGGTTATTTTCTCCCACTTACTTGGGATAGTAGGACCTGAACAGTTGTTGGGAGTCTTTGGTCAGACAGACAGAAATGGTATTAGTCATTGAGAGGTACAGTGGAGTCATTCTGATGCTGGACCACAAGAACTGGTTAAGGGAAAACATCAACTAAATTTACACTAAATGTTCTAAATTAACCGGACTTTTTCCTTTAAAATATACAAACAAATTCTCTGAAATTTCAAAGAAACTGCCTAAGATATCTGTGGAAATCCTTAAACATGTTACTAAAGTATGATATAAACAGTACCCCAAAATTTCTGCAAATATTTCCAAAAAGTTTCAGTGAAACTTTATCATAAAGCCTTCCCTAACTCTGTCATAAAGCCCAAAGATTCTGACAAAAATGACCCCCCATATATTCCATGTCATGTGTGGAAAATTTTCAAGCGAATTCCCCTGAAAATGTCTTATCAAATTCCAAAAAAAATTACAAATAATTTCCCCCAAATTCCTTTCAAAGCTGCAATCCCTGCAGTTTTCACCAGAAAAAGAAACTTGTTGTAAATGGTAGTAGGAATCAGAATATGCAAGTAGGAATTTTACTGTCTGTTTATAGTTGCAATTTATATCAAACTACACTGAAATGCAAAAAAATACCTTTATAAATAAAAACTTGGAGGTAAGCTGGAGTAGCTTTGATTACAGCCATCCACTTTTCAGACATGTTTATTTATCTACAATTTTAAGCTATCTACATACCTGTTGCTCCCCAGGTCCTCTCTTCAGTCCGTCAGAGACTCAATCAGTAACCAGGTCTCTGCAGTCCTCCAGCTTTACGAGCAGAACTCAGACAGTCTGGATCTGATCACTGTGACCGAGCGCTCAGCCACTGCCCCATCAGTCTCTGACATGCTGGGGTGGCTGCAGGATGCCGAGCGTCACTATCGGCAGCAGTATCCTTTCTGTTCATGTTCACATCAGGTTTTGTTTGTGTTACGTTCTGGGACTTTCTTTCCTTAACTGTGGTGTTTAGATTTCTGAGGAGGAAGACTCTGCTGCAGACACTCAGAGCTG
This sequence comes from Cheilinus undulatus, assembly GCF_018320785.1. Lineage (NCBI taxonomy): Eukaryota > Metazoa > Chordata > Actinopteri > Labriformes > Labridae > Cheilinus > Cheilinus undulatus. The sequence goes on along the minus strand of NC_054880.1, from coordinate 14,689,685 downwards.
ATGACCTCTCTTTGATGGAAGCAGCTCCCAAAAGATGGAAATCCATGGAGTCTCCCAGTGCGGAAGCCAGAATCACTGGTAAGGAAGACAAATATGATGTTTCCAACCTCAGGCTTATGCTTCTAACGTACTTCCTAACTGGCCCATAATTCATCATGAGATACAAGCAGTTCATAGCAGATGATATTTAAACATATATATGCTTTTGGTGTTTGGCAAGAATCACTTTTCTTCTCATGGATAAAAAAACACTATGACTTTGTGACATGACTTGATAATAACAAAATCAATAATACAGGATCAGGAGAATCAGGCCAATGTTTACAAATCAATAATTAAGTTTAAATTGAATTTTTGACTCTGAAGATAATAGATATAGATGAAAATATGTTATATACTAGTATATATTTGATTTTTTTTGTTGCCCCCCCCCCCCCTTTTTTTGGACTTATAAAATAAATGATGACTTATAAATCAACCCAAAAGAACTGTCATTAGTGTTGAGGAATCATTCACATAGTCATTGACATAATTTGAACTGATGCCAGTTTATTAAGCGGATGTTTCAGTACAAGCTAAAGCACAGTGTTAACTAGATCTACAGTATAATGGCAGTCACTTTTATTAGCTATCATTGTCAGTAGTGAGGGACATTTAAATATATGATCCTAAAAATCTGGAGGTAAACTGTCATTTTCCCTTTCTTCTTTCAGATACTCTCTGCAAAGTGTCCTTTTTTGTTGCGGCCCAATAACAAGAGGAACATAAGTGGCCCTCTGAGCAGCTCTGACTCTGACTGACTTTCATTCGTGAAAAAGGAGCTTTATCTTAAAAGGAGTATTAAGGACACCGTCACCGATACCTCAGATGGACACTTTTCCTATGGATGCTTGAAAAATTACCAGATTTATCACATAAATGTCCCAAGAGATAATAAATAAAAGCATGGCAGAGGATGTCAGCATCTTTTCACCTCTGATAGATGACGGTGAAATTTGTTGTTGGGAAAAGTGACAAACCAGAGATCAACCAGCACACACGTGAATAAAGAAGGTAGCAAACACCTTTACAGAAGTATATTTTACAAACTTTTATTTCACACTTTGAATGTAGGCACACTCATTGAAGGCTTTATGTGACACATCGAGGTAATGACACAGTCAGAGAATAACTGCTTATGTAATCACTGCAATCTTCACAACACAAGCCATCATAGAAGCCATCATCCCTTTGTTGTGAGCAGACATTAAAGGCAAGAGGCTTTCTTCAGGCTTTTCTAAAAAAAATCACAGTGGAGTAAAAGCACAGATCGGAAAAAAGGAGTGGGCAAAGCCACCCTTTTGATATCCCAATTACAGCAATTTGTTCGTGTCATCTTGTGTTAAACCAACCTCAGGCCCAGGATATGCAGGTAGCAATGTGATCCTAGGCCAGCAGGGACCAGGAAGGGACACTATGGTGCTTTTGCATGAATTCAGGCAACTGGCCCTAGTGTAAGGACACCCTAAAAAATCTGAGCTCCCCTGGGACGTACATGAAAAGTGATACATCAATGTCCAAGTAAAGAATTAATTTAATTGCATTTAGAGATAAATATCACTCTTTCAATACAAGCTTATTTCCCCTTAAATATAGGCCTACACAGACTTGTTTTTACATAAAACACCATAATATAAGCTACCCAATAAGTTTTTTTTATCATAACTTGGTTGAAATGTGCAAATTTTATTTTGACATCTTAAAAGGAAATACAGCCACGCACCCTAGAGACTCAAACCCCAGACTGGGACACAAGACAGTCTGGCTGCAGACAGCAGATCTTAGATGACCCTCCTTGCAGACTACTACTGTGAGATGCCACCATTATCAGGATGGAAATACATGCTAAATCTTAAAAATATAATCGGATTAAACTTCTAGGTTAGGGTTAAGGCAAGGTTTGAGGTAACAGTAAGGCTACCTAAAGTTAAAAGTCAAAAACCTGACCACTTACAGGAAAATAACCTTGTCCTTCATAAAAACACTATAATGTAGCTAAAGCTAACAAAGCTATGTTACCTAGGTAGATAACATAGCTACATAGCTTATGTAGCCAAATCTAAAGCTAATGAAGCTACATTAGCTATGTAAGCTATGTAGGTAATGTAAGTACATAGCTAAATCTAAAGCTTACAAAGCTACATTAGCTATGTAGTTTATGTAGCTTTCATAACAAACATAGCTTAAGCTAAAGCAAACAAAGCTACTAAAGCTACAAGGTAACATAGCTTAGTGCTAACATAGCTAAATCTAAAGCTTATAAAATTAATGAAACTGACAAAGTAGGCTCCATAAGTATTATAGTTATGTAGCTAAATCTAAAACCAAGGTTAGCTTCATAAGCAACATAGGGAATGTAGCTACATAAATAACAAAGCTAAAGCAAACAAAGCTGCATTTGTTACCTGGGAGTGAGCTATGTCTACTAATGCTAGGCCATTTTCAAAGAAGTTACACTAACAGCTCATAGCTACATTGGCTTTAGCTAAAGCTAACAAAGCTAAAACAAGCCACTGTGAACATACCTATTTCTAAAACAGGTATATGCATAATTGAATCCTGGATTAGACATCTGACAAATTTCCTGGCATTTTCTATTTGTTGTTTAGTTTGTAATGTTTGCACTGCGGTTATTTCATGTCTGAGACAAGCAGACTGCAGCCAGACGCCTCTCTGCTAAGGACCAATAGTATGCTTTGCGTCACTTTGAAATTAAAATGTAAAATTAGACCATAATTTAACACTGAACCTGTTTTAAATTAGCCTTATTTAGTCTTTGTTTAAAAAAATCATTACTTAAAGTAATATTTAGTTTTTGTTTTTCTCTTTTCAAAGTTTTATTCTGATTTTGTAGACAAAAAAACCTCAAAAGCAGCCAAGTCTAGTTTTAGTGAACAAGAAGTGACTACATTTTAAATGTAACAACCTGAGATTTGAGTCTTTCCATCTCCTTACAAAATCAAACCTACTTTTCTCAGTTTGTTAGCTTGTTATTGTTCTGTCTTCAACATAGAAGAAAGGTTATCAAATAACACATTTAGCCCTATTTTAGTCAACAAATGAATATTAAAGAAGACTCAATATCTCAAATAAGAGTAAACTCTTAGCTTGTCGGGAAAATGTATTTGCAGGAAAAAATATCAGAAGGGGGTCCTTGTTATCAGACTTTTTGTGCAGCCTGTGGAGTCACCCCAGGCAGGTAAACACAAGCTGTGTCTCATTTTTGGGGTAGCGTCCTCTAAAGGATTCAGTCTTTGTTGCTTACCACTCAGGCTGATTTGGGACAATACAGTCTGGTCCACAGAGGATTCTCTGTTGAGACCTCTTTGCACGTTTTTTTAATATTGGTACTAATAGTTATCAGATCCAGTTCACACTTATTACTTACATTCACTAACGTATTACTCTACCAATTTAGTGTCAGCTGGCTTGTTTGATCTGGAGCGCAATGACTTTTGAGGTATGTTCGACTACAAGGGATGCACCATACTCTTTCCTTTGTTCCTTTGTCTGCTGGGGAGAAGAGGACACATTTGAAGGAGTCTTTGTGTAGGACAGCCTTTGTTGCATTGCTGTGCTGTAATTGGTCATCAAATGTACACTCCAAAGGATGCATCCCCTGAATTGGGACATTGTGATTTCATTTACTCTTACACTTCTTACATCCAGTCTTTGAGTAAATGTCAGATTTCAAAACAGCTTGAATGTTTTAAATACTGCTGACAAGTTTACAGTTGACATTACAGATACAAAAGCAAAGTAAAGGTTCTATGTATATCAATAAATATATAATTATAGATCATAGATTAAAATTCACAGACTTGAGACATGGGAAGGAACCAGAGTTGCAAAGTTTAATCGTATCCATCCCCACTCCACCTGTCCTCTTCCTAGACGTACTCCTTCAAAGGCAGACTGTTGGATGTGATGGGTTTCGGAGGATCTGGCGCCGGTGAATTAGCAAAGCTCCGGCCAATATACCCCCTTCGGTACCTGCCCCCTCTCTCCATAAGAGGGCAGGTGCTGCTCAACACTGCCCCACTAATCATGAGGATAACAGCAGCAGCCCAGCCCAGATAAATAGCCTGACCCAGCTCCCGTTTGTGCATGAGGGGCACGTTGGGGTTGTAGAAATCCTGGACGACGGTGTTAGCAGTCCAGGAAACCGGAATGAGTACGCACAGGCCAGTGAGGATGAAGAGTACGCCACCAGAAAGCGCTATCCCAGCCTTGGCTCGGCGATCGTCCCCAGCACAAGTAGTGCACTTCATGCCGCAGCAGGACACGGTGCAGGAGAGCCAGCCCATGAAGATGGCGAGGCACATGAGGGCGCGGGCGGCCTGGATGTCCGGAGGCAGAGCCAGCATGGAGTCGTACGTCTTGCACTGCATGTGGCCCGTGGTCTGGTAGATGCAGTTCATCCAGATGCCCTCCCACTTGATCTCTGAGGTGAGGATGTTGCTGCCGATGAAGGCCGAGACCTTCCACTGGGGCAGGGCAGTGACGGCTATTGCCATGATCCAGCCGGTCACAGCACAGGTGAAACTGATCAGCTGCATGCCCGTGTTCACCATGATGACCTTGTTTTCTTCTTTGAGCTTCTTTGTAGTCCTTTTAACTTTAAAGTCCACTTTAGAAACCAATAGACAGTCTTTTGAATAAGGTCAAACTTCAGCTTGACTTTTACTTTCAAACTTCCTGCTTTTTTCGGCCCAAACTTTGTCTCTCAGCAGCCATGTTCTCCTCTTTTTCTTTTCCTTTTCAACATCTGCTTCCTACTTTTATCTACTTCCACGTGTCTTCCTCGATTCCCAGCGTTATCCCACTCACTTTTTCTCAGCAACCACCAAAGGATTACTCTCTCAGACACTTTCTCCTCCCTTTCATTCCTGAATTCGACTCAATGCATTATTGAGCAGCCGATAGCTGTGCAGCCACCTGTGGCAGCTTACAGGAGCCCGATCAATCAGGCTTCACTGTCCAGGCCTTTGTGGATGAAATGGGTCTCAGCCAGGCTTTTTATTTTTTCATAGAAGAGGATTCTCCACGTCCAGCTTTGGTTCAAACTCAGGAGTCCAGTTTTTTAACTGCAGTGTCACAGTCCTGGTCGGTGTAGCCTTACCTAAGTGGATCAGACTGATAGAACCTGATACTTGGATTTCAATGCAACTGATGCTGCTATGAGTGTATCCTGTCACAGCAGGGCTCAGATGCTTGATTACACAGAGTAAAAATCCTCAAAATCCAATGTTTAGTCCTGAGAGAATCACTGAATCAAACATCCTGTAGAGAAGAGCAAAGAGATGATATTCCAAGCTGGTTTTGAGCAGGTTTTTCTCAAAAATCTACATCAAACTTTGACTTGAAAACTGTGGTAAAAAAGCACAGATTTACAGAGCAAGACTGGTCATCAGATGCTGCTACTGCTGGCTGAAGAGTCTCCTTGTTGACAATACAGCAGCGCTGGGGTCCAAGCCTTGATGAGGCCACTTCACCCTCCCCCCCGGCTGCTTTCTTTACTGGCAACGCAGCCCAAAAGGGACGCTTTGCCTCCAATAAAGGTGTAAAAACAAATCAGTGCTGTCTTCTTGAAAAAGCATTTTTAGTCCAACAGCGAAAGCAAACTGAACCTCAGCGGGTGAAAAAAAAAAATGGGGAATCAGGAGGGAGGGCAAAAGAGGGTGAGACAACAAAAGGAGGGAGGGATGGATGGATGAGGATGGAGCGCTGTCCGTAGGTGGATCAGTTAACACAAAGACAACAAGCAGGGGGGGCCTCTACGACGAGGATTACACACGTTGCGGTGCTTTCATGCCACACAAACTCGCATGTTTGTTTTAAAGGAGCTTTCACTGAAATGAGCTTTCACTTTTAGCCCTTTTTGTCTCTGATGAAAGGGAGAAAAGCTGCACAAAAGGGGGCATTTAGGCATTTCTTTTTTGTTGTTAAATTCTGAAAAGCCATGTGTTAAATAGACAGGTCACAGGTGCGTAGAAAAAGATAAAAATGACAGTAAGCAGTGTTACATTCAACAGGATTTTTAAAATCCAGCCTCAATTTTTTGTGTATTTTCAATGAAAATCAACAAAGCTGAAACATGAGTGCCCTTAAAGGTCATATAGTATCCATATATGCCTAGAAAAGCAAGAGAGGTGAAAAAAGTAGTCCCTGGATGCGGCATATGGATGTGACAGCCCCTCTTTGTCTTCATATTCACATTTTTTCCCTTCCAGCCCAGACCTCTCTTGCTCCATCTGCATCACACTGAACCTTGGCGTGCCGTTGTGCCGATGAATTAAATATCACGGCATCAAGATCTGCGGTTCGGGTTTCCCTTTCTTCTGAAGCCTCTGCTCGCCTTGGTAACAGTGCCCATGACAACCGGCCAGGACACACAGGAAACAGGAGAGAAGAGGGGACAACACACAAAGGGAAGCAGAGGAAGGTGACACATACCAATGACGGCTGGAGTCCAAAGTGAGCGGAGAGACGGGCAGATGTGGCCGTCTGACTTAAATATGCAATACACAAAATACTACATTTTGCATATTTGTCACACTGAAATGTTTCAGATCATCACAATTTAAATTTAATTTTAGACCAAGATAACCAGAGTAAATACAAAATACTGTCATTAAATTATGATTTCATTTGTTAAGGAGAAAAAGTCATCCAAACCTACCTGGCCCCATGTGAAAAAGTAACTGCCACCCCTTGTTTAATCATTAATTAACTGTGATCAAACCACATTTTTTGGAGGTCGGGGTTCAATTTCACTTGTCAGAATCAGGCTTGATTACTGCCAGACCTGCTGAATCAAGAAATCACTTAAATTGAACCTGTCTGACAAAGTGAAGTAGGCTAAAAGATCTCAAAAAGAAACACATCATGCTGCCATCTAACGAAACTTACTGACATCTATCAGTCTGAAAGGGCTACCTAGCAATTTCAACAGTTTTCGGACTCCAGTGAACCATGGTGAAAGCCATTACCCACAAATGGGGAAAACCTGGAAAAGACACTCCTTTTCAGGAGTGCAGGGCCTACTAAATCTACTCAAAGAGCACATCAACGACTCATCCAGGAGGTCACAAAAGAACCCAGAACAACATCTAAAGACCTGCAGGTCTCCCTTGATTCAGTAATGGTTCGTGTTCATGATTTGACAGTAACAAAGAGACTGGACAAAAATGGCATCCATGGGATAGTTCTGAGGCCAATCATGAATTCTGCCCTCTACCAGAAAATCTTGAAGGAGAATGTCCGGCCATGACTTTGTGACTTCAATCTCAAGGGCACTTGGGTTATGCAGTAGGACAATGAGCTGAAGCACACCAGAAAGTCTACCTGTGGATGCCGTAAAAAAAATAAGGTTTTGGAGTGGCCAAGTCAAAGTCCAGACTTAAGTCTGATCGAGATGCTGTGGCATGACCTTAAACAGGCCATTAATGCTCGGACACCCTCCAACGTGGCTGAAATAAAACAACTCTGCACATTAAATAATAATAAAATTTGTTAAATGATCTGAAACGTGACAAATATGCCAAAAAATACAAAATCAGGAAGAGGGGGAATGCTTTTTCACAACACTGTAAATTATGATGGGAAAACAATCTAAATGTTCTTGACATTGGCTAGTCTCATATGCTGTTCTGATTGTATGTAAAGTAGTGAATAAGGCTTACTGAGTAAGAAAATCAAATATGGCAAAGCCACAAAAATGCCTCATGTAACTGTTCGGAGAACAGCTAGGTCACTGGGTTAGGAAATAGATCATTCATGTTTTACTGCTGTCAGTAATCATGATCCCATTTACCTTAGCAAAGATTGCCATCTAGTGACTAAATACACATAGGCCTCTGTGTTAACTAGTCTAAAAGCTCTTCAAAGCCTGATTAAAGGGTCCTAACTGTTAAAAAATGGGCCCAAATCAATGGTGATGCCTTTATAAATACTGCAGAAGAAAACCAGATATTAGACACCCCCATCAGACTCCCTGATCCCCAGAACCAGCATATAAAAATGTTTCTTTCTGCATTACATCAATGCACATCAGACTTATCTCTTCTATCTACAACTGCACACTGTGTGATATATCCTTTAGAAAATTGCACTATACCCTCTTCACCGGTAAAAATTTTGTCCTTTCTTGCACCTTTGTACATAATTTCATGTTATCTTTTACTTTGTTTTCATTTTGGAACTAGATTTGTCTATAACATATTTAAGTTTATAGCCTCTTATTATTTTTATTCTTCCTCCATGTCATCTGTTTTGCACCAGGAACAAAGTCAGAATCCTTGTATGTGGAAATGTGTTTGGAAATAGGAGCTGATTCTGATTATGTAGCATGGATGGTGAGCTGAATAGGATGGAAGAGCACTTCCTGGTTCAGTATTGCTCAAAATAGCCTACCACTGCTAGCATGATTATTTAAAATTTAAGTGTGCGAAAGAAATAAGTGAACATTGCAGTGAATGAGAAAAATTTTGCTTTAAGAAAAATACTTTTTTTTAAATTGAGTAAATAAAAATTAAGTGGCTGAGTACCTGGTACTTCAATACATTTTTTTTCAGTGAGTATTACTTAAAGATTTATGGATAATCAGTTCTATTCACTAACACGGTTTACATTTTTCAATAAAGGTAAAGAGAACTTTTTAATGATATAATTAAGACAAGAACACACCGGCTTTGTAATGGGCATAAAATACCAATTTATTACTTTGCACATTAACACAAGAATTCCCTGCAGGCTAAAAAAAAAAATGAATTTGAACATGTCACATAATAGCAATACCAGCGTTTGAATGGCCCTCTGCTAGGAGGTGGAGCTACAACATAACCCCGCCTCCTCACAACTGGAAGGATTCCGTTCATTCACAGAATCGGAATGTTCCAACTCTGTGATTCTATTGCTATGAGACAATCAGACACAGCTTCAGAGACCACTAGCAGAAAGGAAAAGAAACAGAGCAAAGCTATAACAAATCCCCCCGAAAAACAGGAACTGAAAGAAGGGCAAATAAAATACACGATACACAATGTCAAATTACAAATCTGTTAAGATATAACAATATATCAAAGTGAGAGGAATTTAAAAATAATTCATGCTCTCTGAATATCGGGGCACAGAAAGATTTATGGATCTTTTTCTAAAAAGGTTAAAAAGAGGGAATCCTGCTCCAGGACCCCGACACAAAGAGGAAGTGCATTCGTGAGGGGTCAGCGTAGTTGCCATGGAGACAGGAGAGCCCCAACCAGGAGGTGTGGCCACAGGTACAAACCAGGAGCGAGGAGACTTAAGTGGACGCTCCCCTGCAGTAACCTGGCAAAGGAGGAGAGGGCTTCGTTCTTTCACATGGTTCACGTTTGAAGAAAGTACCTCGTTTGGATTTGAACACGATGCAAAGATCCGACCCCCTCCCCTCCAGAAAGAGTGTACCTCCTAAAATTACTGACATTTGTGTAGGAATCTTTAAAATGTGTCTTGGAGAGACTGGACAAATATTGCTAGCCTAAAACAGTCCCACTAAATCCATAAACATTTACCCAAAAAAGCATTTATATGTTTTCTTTCTCATAATAAATATGATTCCAAAAAAGTTTTTTTGTCTTTTTTCAAAAAGGACGATACTCTGGCATGCAGGCGAGCAAAGTCTACATTTTGTTACTTGAAAAAAGAAACATTGTCTAAAGCCTACATAACTATTCCACCAAATGCACATTCCCACTGATTGATACAAGCAAATCAAATGAACTAAAAGTTAAAAAAATAAAAAGTACAGAGACACAACTGCGAGAGTAGACCAACAACCACAATGAGTAGAATTATAGCTTTGTTTATCCGTGTTTGAAACTAGAACTGGGTTTAATATTGCTTTGCAATGTTACAAACAGGGAGTGACTGTTCTTCAGACTGGAGTTTCAGGATCTAATCTTGTATAAAAACCCCCTTTAGAGATGCCAGATGAATGTTTAACCACAGCCGGGTTTGCTTAGAGCTAGTGCATGTTTTAAAATCTGATCTGCCCTTTTTTAACAAAAACTTATTGCATGCAATGCCTGGACAACCCCCTTCCCTATTATCGACCCTTGCCTTCCCCTTACCAGCTCTCCTCGGTTCCTGCCCGCGCCAACGCCCACGCCTCCAACAGGCGGGTGCTCAAACTCATTCATAGTAAACCTGCTGCTTTACGGGTGGTTTATTACAAAAGCGTTTTCACTGAGCCGTTCCCCCCCTGATGAGGCGTGCACGTCGACCTCCCTCCCTTCAGTCCCTATCCTGCGTTTTTTCCCCAATTGCGACACCAGGGGGCACCATAAGTGTTTGTACACGGGGTCCGAGGGCAGTGCTTATGCTTATTGTCGATTCATTTAATCCAGTGTTAAAAATGCATAAAAATCTGGAACAAACACAGTCAAATAGCTTTAAGAGACTTTAAGATGGGTATACTTCAAATACACACAGATAATAGAAACCATTTTTAAAAAGTCTAAAAATTCAACTCATTGCCTATCGCTTCAACAGAATCCCTTAATCTAGGTTCACTCTGATTACAATCCCTGATTGTCTCCATCTATCTGATCTTAATCCCACAGAAGCCAGCTGAATGATAAACACAGCGGCAGATCTGGAGTGCTACACGTTACCTTGAACCTGCCGCTAGATTTGACGCTCGTCCTACCGAGGTAGCATCCGTCCTGGGGCCTTACTTCTTCTCATTATGAACCCGAATGCTACAAAATAAAACCCAAAGCTCTACCCCCTTTCACCTGCAGCTCGAAAACTGAAATCTATTCCTGAATCGTACTAGTAACTATAGAACTGGCTTTGTCCGCCAACCTTAAAATTTCATCACAATAGTAACAACATTGACAACAACGATAACAACAACAACATCAATGGTAAACTACTAAGTCTAAACAACAGTTCTTTTTTTAAGATAACCACAAAACATCTTATATTAAACTTTTACAAATCTGCTTTGTTGATTCGTATGTATAAATGCATAAAGGTAAGAGAGATTGAGAGTGCCCTCTGTTGCTTGCCTAGCGTCCCGGGTCAGTGCAATGAGTTGGCCAGTTAGCAAAGGAGACCTCAAAATAAACAAAAAACTACATTGGTTTCCGGCCCTTGAAACTAATACAAAAAGAAAAAAACAAAGTAAAGCAACGCCCAGCAGTGTCGTCATAATATCTTTCAGGTCCAAAAAAAATTAAGATCCTGCTTTCACACAGAAAGGCTGATAAGACCGTATTCTGCGTTTATGCCTTCAGCCGTTCAACAGGTCCCAATGCTGAGCCAGTCACAGGCCAGACCGCGGTTACTACTGCTACACGTCAGACCTGAACTCACTTAATATTCAAAAACACTCAATTACTTCATTTTTTAGGCACACGAAGGCACCTTGTTTCTAGCATTGGCATCAAGCTAACTCATAACTGAACGCATTTCGATTAAGAAGTGATTCAGGGCTGCTACAAATACCCACACCAGCCTCTGTGAGGCCTGTTTTAAGTCATATGTCTCAAAGTTGCTCTATAGATGTAAATATATGCTTATATGTACTGTATGTGTGAATATAAAAACAACAAATCTGAGGCATTTACAGCAGTTATCTCCTTGATTTCCCTTTACAATTCAGTGGCCTGCCATGAAACACACGTGCGCTCACAAACACTCATATACAGCAGAACATGTATATACAGAGATGCACACATACACGCACTCACACATAAAGACTTCTTTGCTAAGATGGGAGGAAAGTAGTAATGGGCATGACACCCAGGTCACCTCGCTTGTAAAAGACGGTAAAGGAGAAAAAGTTAAAACACACGCTCATAAAAAGGAAAAATATATATATATCATTCTCAAAAGGTCGACTCCCCTCCCTCCAGCTCTTTTCCTGTATAGTCCCCTCCCCTCCACCCAATAAACCCAAGACCTTGTGACAGATTTTTGCCCAAAGGGGCTTTGAGGTAAAAGTAGATAAGAGTCCTGCTTAGCTGGGAGAGCTAAAGAGCTGCGCTGACACAAACTGTGCCAATCCACTCCCTTGCTCAGTGTATCTTACAAACACAAGAGTGCAGACATTCAAATAGAAAAAAAACAAACTCAAAATAATGGCTCAACTTGTAGTATGTACGGTTTTGTTTCTTCTTTTGTGCAGTGGAAACCCCTCTGCGGGGCTCGCAGTGCTGGATTGCTGGTTTGAAAAGGCGGCTCGGGTTGGGAACGCTGGTTGGAAATTGTTCCTTGAAACAAAAAAACCTGCCGGGTGTAAAGACGCGGCAGATTCCCCCGTCCAAGAGCCGCTTTGGTGCAGATTCAGAAAATGTAGAATGAGTGTGAAGAGAGAAAGACGGACTACAAGGAGAGAGAGAGAGGTGGCAGAAGAAGAAAGAGAGAAAGAGAGAGAGGTAAATAACAGAGAGAAAGGGAATCCGCGGGTGGACTGGCTGACGTGCTTGCTAGCTCAGGCGAAGTACATGGTGTGCTGGGTATCATAGTGGATCTGGACTGCTTTAGCCAACGCTTGAGGGTCCCGGCCGTTACTTTGGCCCGACACGTGGCTGCCTTCAGCACTGCAAGACACAAAGAGGCAGAGTTTACTTTGAGAGGATGAGGAGGGGGGAAGGATGAAACAAGAGTATGTTCTTACAGTCTGGTGCCTGTAGAAACTCATGAGCCTCTTGTGACCTAAAATCAATCCTAAAACATTTCCTACCATCTACAACATTTGAAATCATCAACTTATGCATCCATTATCAGAGAGACCAAAAATTTAGATCACTTGGTCTAACTTAAAAACAACTAAACAGAAAAAATTTATTCTTAACAGATGCATTTAAGAATGACTAAACACAACCCAAGCGTTCATTACGCTCTATTGCTGAGGCACTGAAAAAGTTTGGAAAGTTTCACCCTAGACTAGCGAGTGAAACCCTGAAAATACTGATGTAAATACAATTTACTACTGGTTTTAAACTCAGCCAGATATGAGATGCTGAGTCTCACCTGTCATGGTCTTTGTCCACCAGGTGATAGCGGGCTCTGAAAGCCACCAGCCGAGCGTAGTAAGCTGGTGCTGGGATGGAGACTGAGCGCGTGCAGCGGACGTAAGTGTGGCACAGCTGGTAGGTGAGGAGCTGCAGTTCATCGGCAGTGAAACAGTTGTCATCCCACAGGACGTGGTAGTGGGAGGGACGACTGGTTCCCTGAGAAGAGAAGGAAGATGCCATGATACATGTAAACACCGTAAATCAAATTTAATCAGGATAGGACAGGTCATAAAAATGTTTTAAGCGTTGGTGTAGTATGGGTGAAAAGTGGCCAAAAATTGCAAAAATGGCCAGATAAAGTAGTAACAAGTGGTTAAAAAAAATTACAGAAGGTGATTAATGAACTATTGCATGAACTGGCATGTATTTCCATCACTTTGGTTATCTGATTTTAAGGATGACCAACTGTTTGTTCTGTTATAATGTTCTTATCTGTTTCTAAAAATCCATACATAAAAATAAAGTAAAGGAAAGCACACTGTTAACAGTATCTGTTTTTCAATGTGCATTAAAAGCTGCACATTAAGAGACAGCAGCAACGTCACTGACATGCCAAAACATTCTCACTGCTCCTCTGCAACGAGCACTTCATTTACTAAGTTGTCTCATGTACCTGAGCAGGGTTTCATCAAGAACCGCCAATGTTGGCAGCAGGGTTTTTGTCTGAATGTTGTATAAAGCAGTGAGGAGCTCCGTTCACCAACATGGTGAGAGAACAACTGTATGTTTAAGCATGGAAATGTCCTCATAGCGATGTTACCAACAGCACAAGTTTGACATCCACTGCTGCCATGTGAACATAGGTGATCATGACTTACACCAGTGAAATCAAACAGTGGACAAAACAGCACACAGTGTGATGTTACATGCCCAAAATCCTGCTCCCATAAACACTGAAAACGCTTTTAAAAAGTGTCACCCTCCATTCATTTTCACTTATAGTGACCTAAAATGCAGTTTGCATGCAAAAAGCACAGAAAAACCGCCGCTTTCAAAAGTACCTGCCTATGTTGTGGATACTGCTGATGACAAAGGCAACAAAAATAATCAGAGTACACTCGTGCACAACTTTTTAATAAGAATGCACAATATTTTACTTTACTGGAGGTTTAGCATGGACCAACAGGACCTACATCAGCTTAGGTCTTGTCTTTATTCATAATAATTTCTTACACTTTAAAGTGTGTTTAAAAAAAATGACAGTTAATTTGATAATTCTCAAACTTTAAATTGTGTGTTTTTGGGACTAGTTGAACTACATTTCAATATCTTTTATCATTATGAGCTATTTTGTAAACATCAGCAAAAATCCAATATTGCGCATCCCTCCTTTTTTAGGCATGAACTCCAACATCGTTGAGGATTAACTCCAAAAACATCAAGTGGGGTAGCGGAGATGGTCAAATTTTAGATTGTCTGAGGTAGCTGCAGTCAAGTGACAATGTGGAAAAATTAAAGGCCAGTTTTAGGAGAACCACATATGCAAGACAGTCTTGCATGTTAAATAGGTGAGTTATTTACTGGAAGCAGTGCTTAAAAATGTGAAGGATAAAAAGAAAGGGTACCTACTTCTTCAGACACTGCTATGAACCAATTATAGATTGGAACGTAATTTAAAAAACTCATAAAAAACTCACAAATGTGTTATGTGGCATGATGTTTATATATTCTTTAGAATCACTGGTTTAACACGGTTACTGTATTATATAAAGAAACGCATGCAGCAGCTGGGTCTGAAAGTGAAACTGATGCAGGAATGCAATAAAGCTGCATTATTTCCAATGACCAGCAGGAGGCAACGCCAAGAGTAGAAAGAAACCAAATTTCTACAGATGTTTTATTAATTATTGAGTTTTATGGTCTAAACCCTTATTTCAAGCTTTATTCAATATTGCATGTTGTTGAATTTGTGAATTTAGGTCCCATTTAGAGTAAACATCAACAAAAAAGGCATATTTGGGGACTTGTCTACCTTGTAATAGATATTTTACTTGAATGTTAACCAGGACAAAGGCTTTGCCTGAATATCAGCCCTCTTGTCTAAACATTGTAATTTTCTGCTTTAAAAGAAGCAGATGGAAACAGACAAAAATCTGCCTGGGGGAATATTTGTACTATTTCTGCTTGTACACAGAAACCTTTAAGGTTTATCAAACCTGAGCTCAGACGGAGCTCTGTTAAAACGCTTTAGCATGCACAATCACTGCAAGGGTCTCTTCCAGTTCCAAATGTACATCCATTTAGACTCTCAGGCAACACATAAGGATAGTTTGTGGGAAATTCATCATTTTGAATAATTACCCAAAAGGTCAAAGTAGCATTCAAGTAATGCTGTTAATGTCTTTAAGCTTCATTACTGTGGCAAACACAGAATCTGATTCAATAGTTGGTTTTCACCATAATTTTAATTTTTTGTGTAACTATGCCAAATCCATGCATGCATGCATTACTTGCCTTGCTGAACTGAAACCCAAACATACAACAGTGGTTTTAAAACCTTTCTATGATAGGTAAAGGTGTGTATCCCTCACCTGAATCCCTGCATGGCTGCACAGGTAGAAGTCAAATTCGGACGGGTGTGTGATGGTGCTGTCCACCGTGGTGCCTGCTGGGACGTTTCCACTCTTCCCGACCTGAAGGGTGACATCAGTAATAACAGTTTAGAGCTATGTCATTAATATGAAATGGTTAAATTAATACACATCAGTTTGGTGAACCGACCCGCTCAGCTTTGTCAGAGCAGAAGAGACGAGTATGATGACGTTTCTGGACCACGATGTAAGTAATGCCTGGCCTGTAATCCTCCTCCAGACTGATACAGGCCTTCCTGATAGCTATCAGCTCTGGCCACGCTACCTGAAATACACGAAAAGAAATGCACATATTCTCTATATTTAAGATCACTGTTGCCATTTAAAAATAAAGCAGTGTCTCCTATAACAGTTCAGAACAGCCTGATCTTATAATGAATCCATCTGTCTTTAATTGCTGTTTAATCACATTTGGACTAAAATATGGCAGAAAAAGTCAAAGATCAGTATGAATTTAAAAGGCATAATCACTCACCTGTTTCATTTGTCCCTCTGACACACCCCCGCGATAATAGATGATCCGTGTGGGCTTGAAGCGCGTTGATTTGTAGAACTGGATGAGAAGCTCCCGCACCATGTTGGTCAGGTCTTGGATCACCTCTTGGCTAAAGAGCTGCTCCTACAGAAAAAAAGCAAAGACAACTGTAAGAGGTTAAAAGGAAAGGGGAAAACTTTGAAAGGAGGAAAACAAGGAGAGATCCGTCCATAAAACTAGATTCAAAATCTGACATATGGTAGTATTAGGGCCGCTGTTTTCTGCACTGGCAGCTCTCACTCTCAATGCAAATCCATTTTAGTCCAGTGTTTTAGTGTCAAGTATCATGAGCGCAAGTATTCACCTAGCATCAGCTGTTTTTATACTGCACTTACTGATGGTTTTTCCTCACTGACTATCAAATTCAAGATGGGGCGGGACTAAAGCGTTGACAAATTTGGTTGGTCAACATCTGCTGGTAATATCAGAACAAGACTCTTTACATTATTTCCATGGTTTCTTGGGGATATTTACTCAAAAATAGAAAAATATTAAGCACTAAAAACTGTTTAAAATTTGACTTTATTGCTGGTGGGACATTGGTTACACCTTGTGTTATTCATGCTGTACACATTTATGACATCGTTTTCTGAAGTGAAGTTGGTGAGGAGTGAGCTATCTCATATTCTTACTATCTTTGATGAGAGTTTCACATGCATATCAGCAATCGTGATGAAACAGGGCAATAAAACAGCACACACTTACGAGGTGCATCCCTTATTTCAAACAGTCTAGCGCACTGATTCTCAACTGGTGGGTGTGACTGGAAAAATACTGTAGCAAAAGTCGATGATGTGCTTTTATTTTGAAGGACATGTCTCCAATTCTTTGTTTGGTCACATCTTTTGTTCCATCTCAAGTCCAAACTGCCCATTTGATACTTAAAACATTTGGTTATGATTTAAATATTTAAGAAATTTGCATCAAAATTTGTACTTAAGGAGGTGTTAGGAAATGGTGGGTCCTTAAGCAAGACAAGTGGTGCAATGGTTCTCCACTGGTGGGTCGCAAATTTGTAAGGATGTAGCAAAAAGTTTGAAAGGAGACCCTAAGTGTACATACAATAAAAAGGTTTCTACATGCTGTTGAAAATCAAATCTAGGAATTTTTAAGACCTTTAAGACCTGAACTGAGATAAATAAATACCAATCTTTGAGCAGCGAATGTCAAAAATGAGAGGAATGAGGTTTCTCAGTACACTGGACTGTTTATGAAATGTCAAACTGAATAGGGCAAAAGAACATTTTTGGTCATAAACGCTCAAATTTGATGATTTTTGGCACATTGAATGCCTTTATTCTTCTAATATCCAGGACACTGAGATTTATCATACCACACTTTTGCTACTGAGCGTATGCTGTGCTGATTCTGAAAAGATTGAATATGAAAAAGCAGAATAGCGCTTTTGTCAGGAAAGACCTGTTCAAATAATGGAGATCTGCAAGAATTTTTAAGTAAACAACCTGGTAGCCCAGATGTTAGCGAACTGGACAACTGTCTCACAGTAGCACCCCCAACACTGAATTCCCTGAATTATGGAGAATATTTATGCAAAGGAGGATGATTAAAATTGTATAAAGTTGCCAGAAACAAAGACTGGACAAGGACTTGTCTTACTCAAAGTGGTTGATAAAATTTAAGCCCTCTCTGGTAAAAATCAGACTTTATGACTTTTTATGGCCCTAAATTTGAAATGTGCAATTTAAAACTATTTAAAACTTCTCAAGGACCTGCAGGAACCCTGCAGTAAATACAGACATGTAATTTTTAGATTTTGCTATGACAAAAAGTAAATTTCAGTATTTGCCACATTTTTTTTACTTATTTATCTCCTTTTCATTGGATGAAAAAGTTGTTTTTTAAAGACAACTAGGAAATTCGTTAAGAAATTGCCAAATTTCTGTGTTGTTTTGGGAACGTAGAGTAAAATAAGATGTTTGCATGATTGTTTTTTGTAAAGATGTGATTTTTAAATATGCTCTGTCCTCTCTCTTTATTTACATGTTGGGTACACTGCAACATTTTTCATCATATAAATTTTACTGGTTGAACATTTTAAAAAATTTAGAACCACTGGTCTAAAGGATACCACTAAGGAAAGCACAAGTCATTTTTTTCTAAACCAGCAACAACAAATCGTGGTGAAAAAAGCTGTGAGACAGAAAAAAGCACCAACTACAGACACAGGCCCTCATAAATATTAAAAAAAAGAACACAATTCTGGTATTTAGGTAAATGTTACAGGGTCGATCCCTTTTAACAGGATAATCAGAAAGTATTGACAATAGATTTGCAGTATCTGACTAGATTTAAGTAAACCAGGCTTGACCTTACCTGTGACATGTCTTGTCTGGACGTCTGTACTCGCACCGTGGCGCAATAACGGCTCGGGTGGCCATCCATGCTGCCCACTACTGCTGCAATGGACGGTTTCTTCCCATCACCTGCTGGAGGATGGGTGACATCTGCACCCAGGAAGATGACCGGCTGCTGGAACACGGAGGGCCTGAAAACACAAAAAGACAGAGACTGAGCAGCCTGGACAAAATTTCTGTCTCATTTGGTGAACCATAAGTAGAAAACTATGTGGAAAATTCTGTTCAGATTCAAACATCCAGACACAAAGTATATGAGGAATTTCACAATTAAGCACCGGCCAAATGATTTCCAGGAACAGCTGCACTTATATGTAAATTATGTAGATTATGACTACATCTTGAACTGCTTTTTACCACATCATTACCCAAGCATCTGAACAATCAATACTCAAGGCCAAAAAGCATTTCAGCCTCCCATCTGGACCGAAACAAAGATCTTTCTAAATGAAGTCTGACCTCTGGTGAGGCACCAGGACGTTGTTGATTCCTCCCAGCTTGGCGTTGATCTTGAGGCACAGGTTGGAGAGGGTCTGAGGGGACGTCTTCACTACGTTCTTTACCTGCACACACTGAGTTGCCATGCCGAGCAGAGTGTCACCCACACGTTTTACCTCAGCTGGAGACCAAAACAAGACGATCAGCATCACAAATAAAGGAATTCAGGGCTTCTAGATACAAAAATTTGAGTTTCTCACCATAGACGGGTGTTTTGCCAGGCAGGATGACCACGATAAGCTGCAGTCCTACGTAAGACATCTTGAGGTGTTTGAACATGGGCTCCACGCTGTCAGCTCCTTGGGCATATTTACAGAAACATGGCTGGCCTTGAATGGGCATCCCAGCATCCTTGGAGATCTTTCGTAGCTGGTCAGTGAAACTCCTTTTCAAAAGCAAAAGCAAAATGCCAATTAGAAATCAGAAAAAAGCAGGACAGAAATGCAGACAGCGTCTTAAAGATATAATACATGAGGGAGAAATTGAGGAACACAGTAAAAGCTATTGACACTCTTCTTAAGCACTGCTTTGAGCTAACACAAACATAAATATTTTATCGTTATTTTTGCAGGGTAAAAAAGCCTAACTGTGTCTTTAAGGAGACAAAAGTGGAAACAGGTAGTAAGACATGAACCATAAGCAGTAAAATGGGAAAACATTTGGATCCTGATACTCTGGCAATCTGTTGAGGTTAAAGATAAGTTCATAAGATCTGACTTTGTTTATTTTTGTTTGATAAACTGTCTAGATAAGATTATCAAACAAAATAATATTTTTCTTATTCCTGGCAGTCAAGAGGGATTATTTCTCCAAGAAAAACAAGGAAATGCCTGGCACACTCTAAAAGATAACTGCGCCAATTTTTGGGTCCACCTTTCAGACCTGATTATTGGATGGTTCTGAAGATTTTCCTGTGGTGTGTTAAGAGTAATCGCTCCCTCTCTGATCTGCCTGGAAGATGATCTGAAACTCAAGCTTATAAATATTAAGCATGTTCAGTATTTATGATCAGAAATCCTGTTGTGTGCACTGAGCACCAAAGACAGCAAAGCAGGCATGAGCAGGATTATTACATGTAAAAGTGCGATGGCTAACAGGTAAAGCTGAGCCAAAGAGGAAGCACAACAAACAAAGCGTTGACAAAAGTAAACCCGTGAAATGGAGGACCAAACGGATTTTTGTCAACACCACAAGGGTTCAAACATGTCTAGTAGAATACATCACAGTTTAACTGACAGAGAGAGAAGCTAGACTGAAAACGCCACCACAAAGGATGTAGTGGCCAACAGCTAGCCACATTTAGCTTGTTCATTTTAAAGTCACTTTTGAACATGCAGGATTTCAGGTTTTGAAAGTGGAGACTTGGGCTGTTGGTGAATTAATCTGTTAGCGTGTGGTGCATCTTGTTACACATCACGCTATGACAAATAAATGTTTTAGATCCGTCATTCACGTGTTGGGTAGCTATTTAAACTTACTGTTTGTGAGCCATTTCTTGAATATGTATTCTTTATTATGACGTGTGCTGCTGACCTCTTGGCCAGGTCACTATTGTGAAAGAGATCTCGATCTTATCAGGTCATCCTCGGGCTAAATAAATAAAAAGATGTCAAATTTTATTAAATCTTACAAATACTTTTGCGAGTGCCAGACTTAGGGAAGGGGGATAAATTGGTAATTCTGAGACTGACAATATCGTTTCCTCGCTAGTAAACAGGTGGCTTTAAAACAACTTTTTGACGGCTGTCGTTGGCTTTTTAAATGAATGACTGATTGTGACTATGTCTTATGGGTTTATTGTAATTTGTATTCCATACCGCCTTTTCATTGTGTATTGCTTTTTTTTTTCTGTATTTACTGTTGGCCTGGTGGATGAATGTGTTTGATGAACGATTTGTTTTACTGTTGACTGCAAAACAAATTACTCCCTACAGGGATAATAAAGAAAACCCTGAACCTTAAAATTGATTTTTTTTTGCTAGCTACCATCATTCTGATAGTTTTATTTCTGTTATTGGCACACAGAATGTTTGTATAAACAACTGCATAAAAATCATGTTATCTCTGCTTGGACAATTTTAAACAAGGAAAAGTTTATTAAAAGAAATGTGTAGGAGAAAAGGGCAGAAAATACTTGCAAAATAAATATAAACGTACAGAAAATAGAAAAAAATAATAGGAACATTTTCTGAACTGATCCATTTCAGTTACTTTTGTCACCAATAATCTGCTTCTTCATGCATGCAGACTGTATTTTATCCAGGTTTTTTTTCTGGTGCCAAGAACAGAACTAGCTACATCATGACATTGCTTTTCTCATGCAAAACATTGTCTTTATAATTTTATAATGCTGATCCACCTTGATCAATTGGTTGAGAGTGTTCAGTAGCAAACTCCGGTCACTATTCTGCTCCTGACAGACAGAAACTCCCATATGACTGTACTCCAGCCCTGTCATGGCAGGGAAACAGCAGCTAAAAACAGTGACTAGTTTCTTGGACTTGAGTTTTTAACAGCAAAATTGCACAACTGGTTTAGGAGACAGCACACGGTCTTTTTTTTTTAGGAAATCTTACTTTGTAATTCACCTCTTATTCACACACTGGCACCTTAAAATGCATGCTTTTACAGATTCATGTGAAACTTGCACTAACTCCATAAAACAGTGCTTTAATTTCTGTACAGGTGTAATTTCTGATTCTAGTTTTTTTTTTTTGCAATTTAAACTATAGCCTATATAAGCTTTATTTATATTACTGAAAGGTTTTTAATTTTATTTTACCCTGTTCATCTTTTATTTTACTCCAACTTTAATGTTCATTTGGACTTAATACTTGTTTTTTTCTAAGGTCTTTTTTAATTGTGCATGCTTACAATGGGTACAATGGGGGAGAGGGGTTGTGTCTACACATATAAGATGTTTCATGTCATATGTCTTGAAAGTTGCTGTTAGATGCTTAAATTTCCCTCAGGAATAATAAAGTATCCATCTATCTGATTATATGCATGTAAATTTGTCTTGTTCTCTTTGTTAATATTTTAGTCATTTGACCCATGATGTGGCAGCTGCTGTTTTTGCCATAGTTAGACGTCTCTCATTGTTCATTATTTTACTCTAAACCATAAAATGTCAACGTCATGGTGGTGCTGTAAAAAGGTCAGGGGATCTCCACATTCATAAGGATACATTATGGTGGAGCCATGACCTTTTCTACATAATTTGGTCCCAATCCATCAAGAACTTGATGATATTTTGGCCCGCAGCAAAGCTGCATACAATGCCCATCACGACAGCTCTGCCTTCAAGAAAACAACTGTATAAACTCCTTTGCATTTACATTGCTCTATCACATTCCCTGGGCTTTTCTAAAAACATTTGCAGGCTCATTATAAAGTCAGACACAACACAGAGATAGACGCCATGACTCACTTGAGCAGGTCCTCCCGGCACTGTTTCTGTGGAGCGAAGCAGGCCACGGCCCACACCTTGATCTCGATGCCGGCGTAGAACTGCTTCCCTCTCATGTCCCACACGCCCTGGTTGGGCGTGGCCACGGTCTTATTCTGCGGAGAGAGTCCCTAACCTCTTAGTCAACCCCCCGATTCCATGAGCCAAGACAAGAGAAACAACAAGCCTAGTCGAACTGTGGTTTCCAGACCACAAAGATACTTAAAAGTCCATCCAGCTCGCCCACAGACATGGTTTAATGTTTGGGGTTTATGGGGGCTCGATTGAGAATAAAATGTCCTATACACACTTCAGAGTGATTTTATACATTCACTAAAGTGTCACTGATGATCTTCATAACAGCCCATATGTGCATTCGTTAATCAGCTATTATGGAAATGCACAATCAGCATTGTAAAACTTATCAAGAGGAGAGAAATGCAGTGTTTTCATCCTCCAATGTAAGGAATCAACAGAGCAGTGCATCTCACAGACACATCATTAGGTGAGTGCTACTACACTCAGTGAGGTTGTGAATACAAATTCAAAAGGCTGTGGCTTTCAAGTTAACAAGATTTTCCCAATGCCATTAAGAGCTTTTATTCTTCCAAACAAGTGAACACAATAAACTACCTCAGAGCGGTATGCTAAGAAAGGTTAAGAACCTCCACGCCTTTGTTTCATCAAAATGATCATCGCTGGACAATTTAAAACTCTGATTAATAAAACTTGTTTTCAATTATGTTACACAAAACACACATGTACGGTTTAACCATCCTACATGCAGATACCTCAGCATCAACTTTTCTGGAAATACTTGTGCAAACACAAACATTTAAAATGAAAGATGTATGTTTCATTCATGCCAAGTGATCACAGAAAGGGAAGAGCTTTAGGTCTACATTTAAGGGCATTTAACTGGAAGCAGATTAGACTCAATATCCCAGCAGACAACCGGTTAAGCCTTTCAGAGAGAGAGAGAGAGGGAGAGGGTGCAGTGATAGGATCTTGTGTAAATTAACAGACGTATACTTCAAAAAGCCAGTGTGGGATTTAAGCCTGGTACTGGCACATTAGGGCTTTTTGAAGCAACAATCTGTTCTAAAATAACTGCTTATAAAGGGTGGGCAGCATACTCTGAACCAATTTGCCTCAGGGATTATTAAAGTTTCATCCTATCTTAGCGGAGTCATTGAACGCTGCATGTGAATGGTGTTAGTCCAACACTTGTAGTTTTTATATATGAAGCTTTTTAAAATCAGACAAGAGATTAAGTTACAATCACCCCCCAGGCTTTTAAGTCATCTCTTTTAGATGGGCCGCATTTTGATGCTGGGTGAATGTGGGTCTTATCCTCCTGTTAGTAGCACATCCATTCTTTCCCTTTTGTACACAAGTTGTGAATCCAAAATCAGCCCTTTACACCACAAAAACAGGCAGAAATGTAGAGTTTAACATCTATAATTATGTAAAAAAGGTACATTCTGCCAGGTTCCTCCTCTATGGAAATGCTGGATGTCCTTTCAGGTGTGTTTTCTTGTTGCAAGTGCTTAAAAATGAGATCTCTCTTAAAGGCTGATTTGTGATTCAGAAGGTGAATCCCAGGAGTCTGCAGAACTTGTCTCTCCTCATCTCAATCCTCCAGTGACAAAGCTAAGGTGTAATATTTACACAATGATCCTCAGCTGTGTGAGTGAAGGGAAAGTCTTTAAGAGATGCATCCGACAGACTGCAGAGATACACCTTAGGATTATAACAGAGGGAAGATCCAGGTCTTATAGGTCAGTACATGATTAAGATGAACCATTTATCTAGACACAACCAGAATTTATAGAAGCAGTTAGCCTTGTAGGACCGATTAGGAGAGAAATATTCAATGCATGTCTTTAAATCATGAGTGTCTGCACATAATAGGCTGCAACGTGAACCTAAATACTCCCATGCTCGACTACGCATTACCTGTGATAATGGAGGTTTTCTCTAGAGCAGGGGTGTCCAAACTTTTTCCACAGAGGGCCACATACAAAAATATATTAGGATGGTGAGGCCACTTTCATATTCCTCGCCATGAGGATTTTAAACTTAGTAAGACTAATCCAATGTAAGTTAATACATATTTAGTGATTGAGTATGCCTAAATGGCCAGCTAATGGCTGACAGGGGTAACAGACAGTCATTTTCAGGATTTTGGGGAGCCAATCAGATTTCTAGGGGTCCAGTTTAGCCCTGGCTACCACTGGCTCTGCCCCTGAAAAGTTATTGGTGCTGCTATTTGCTGTGGTAATCCATCAAGAATCAAGATATCTTCTTGTCAAAATGTTTGTTTACAGATTTAACAGAGCAGCACTGCCTTATGCTGAAAACAAGAAGAGTATTACAGTTAAGCACAAGCTTCATGTTTTAATGTGGGCCATATTTCATTTTATCTCTGGAATTTGCTGTGGGCCAATCAAAAATGTGCTGCATAGTTTGGACACCCCCGCTCTAGAGAGCACACCAGAGTACTCAAACAGTGTGACTAGAAAAGCACTACACAAGCTCAAGGACGTTTACCATTTACCATTGTATATACCGGCTAACAGTACAACTAAACCCTGCCTGCAAACCATCACAAACTCATGCCGAATCAGGTCAGAGGAAGAGCAAAAAGCATGTTTTCGGCTATGAAAAGTGTTCAGTGCATTTCTTTGTTAACAAAGAAATGTGGTCCAGTTCTGATATATCTGCCGCTATACTAAAGCTTTATTCAAGCTTAGCGCTACACTGGCAGCAGCCATTGCTGCCTGCTTCTAGTACAACTGAACCACATCCATAGAAACCACCTTGTTCCTCAAATGACGCTGATTCGTTCACTCCGTTCTCAGGCCTGGCCCAATCTTTCAGATTGGAGCTTTACGAGATGGATTGGCCTGACAGACATGGAATCTGGCCAATCCATCTGCTTTACAAGGTTAACACTTTGAGTACAAGACAAATTTCCCCAAGGGGACGATAAAGTGTATTGCATCATTACTGTATAATAATCAATAGTAACAGCAGATCAGCTCAGGCAAATGATGACCTGGGGATATAATCTGCACCATCTCCTCTGTGTTTCTCCAACATGTTTCTCCATCATTGGACTTCACACTACCAAGTTTTGCAGGTTCATGTTAATGTCTGAAGTGGAAATAATCTCTTTCCAGATAATTTGGATAGCATATATGACTCTGCTGCTGTGTGGACTCTGCTACATGTATTCTGTCTCTTCACTCACTCCTGATGCAGGTCATGTAGAGTTGATGCATTGACCACGGAGTAGCCATTGTGCAAATGCTTTACTTAAAGCAAGACTATTTCCATTCTTAGAAGACTGGCTCACCTACAGGGTAGATTTGCAAAATTAAATGGAGCTGAATCTGTGGATGTTTTCTACTTTTCTGCAAAATGTTTCCCCATGTCTAGCAGTTTTACTCATTAAAGATTAATTTGACTATACAGAAAAAAATCCCATCCAAACAATTCAAATTTTTACAACTCAGCTGGTGCAGCTTGGAATTTAAAACAAATGTAGCTGCTTAATTTGTCAAAAATTGCACTGAATTTCAAAATATGAGATAATTAAAGGTAAACTATAATCCTTCTCTTTAGCAGTAGCCATAATAAACCTTGTGATTCTTTTGGAGAGCAATCTTGGCAGTACCTGGTAGCTTCCAACACAACATGTTTTGCTATGCAGACTCATACCCTTATTAAGATCTCAATCACAGTAAAAATGTCTGACTGGTTATAACCTGGATCTTCCCTCGTGTCCCATCATTCACTCTGTGATGCCCCCCCCACCCCGGTGTGTTCCCAAACATGCATGCGCCCCAAGAGTGCAGCCCCTTTCCCAGTACTCACCCTGCCACAGTCCCGCCCTGTGTCTGTACTCACCCGGCCCCCATACTGCAGCATGGGTGCTGGGAGAACACGGCCGGTCACTTCAGTCATGTCATTGTGAACCACAATGCCAAATTCTTTCAGGTAAGGGTCCGGGCCCCCGACCATGCTGTTGCTTTTGACCTGAGACAAAAGAGGAGAAGTTAAAGAAAGAAAACAACGAAATAGGTTCATGTGGTCGCTCCTTTTAGTCCCACGCTGTGAGGGAAATGGCACTCACCAGTCTGCTGATCTCTTCCTGTCTGTCGGGGGCAGAGCGAGCTGTAGCTTTGATCATGGTGGATGTCTGGTTGTCCGTCAGTTTCTTGATACAGCGCTGGCCCGCTACGATGTTACAGACCTACAGGGCAGGAAGAAACCAAATTAAATGCATACAAAGGAAAGCATAGGGTTATTTAAAAGAATGAGGATGTTATTTTGTGGTAAGATTTTTTGGGCTAATCTTAGAAAAATGTTATTTAAGCTATAAAACTGTCTCTCACCTCCAGGGGAAGGTAGGTGTGCTTCTGTTCTTGCCCTACTTGCAGGCAAGGTAAATGTGGATACTTGAGCTGCAGATTGTACTTCTGCTTGAAATACTGAGCTACTGTGCACTCCATGGCTTGGCCGTTCTCGAGCTGTAAGGGGAACCTGTGAACAAATGGAAAATGTGGGCAAAGCATCCACACGTCCACACGGGGGTATAAAATAAAAACACAAAAGGAAAATGTGACCAGAGCGGCATAAATTGGATATTTACAAGGTTTTGCACCGCCTTGACTTCTTGGTGCATGGTAAAACACAAGCAATGCTGCCTTTGCTGACATTTAAGGGTGAAGAAACTGATGAGCGGAGGAATTAAACTTACGTTTGGTGGCTTGCAGGTCGGCGCGTTACATTGCACACACGGTACTTCCTCTTCATTTGACCACAGTGTGTGACCTCAACTTTCAAGCCTATTAGCAAACAGACAAAAGAAGTTGCAGAATCATGCATGCACTTTCTCCATCATATTCAAATTCTATTGTACAGTTTCTGTCGTTTTAAGGCTATTATTGGAATAAATGTTGAGGAAGCTACTGATTCTGTAAGGAGTGTTAGAGCTCTGAAATTTCTCTATAGTGTGTTTACATCAAATGGTCTAGTCTATCCAGCCTTGTTCAGAGTAAGGACTCTCTTTAGGGCTGCAGATAATTTAGTTAAGCCAGTAATAAGATCCACTTTCAGCTCCTAAGCATCTTGGTCCTTGGGTACCATTTTGGCTCATTTATGTCTGTTAAACAAACAAACAAAAAAAAGACTAAAAAGGCAATACATGCCTCCTGTGTTTGTGTCACATCAAGGGTCTCAAACAGGGGGCTGACTACTGTCTCTATAGATATCACTAAGCGTCATATGTTCAAGTAGTCCTTTCAGACTAAGCAGACTAAGCAGTACGCTTATGACAAAATAAGGGAGAAAAGCAGTTTGAATGGACGACTGTGAGTCCAACTCTACTCTTCATGGCTGGATTGGTACAGAGATGATCGTTTGCATCTCCTTCCTTATCTTTTTGTCTCTCTGTCCCCTTTTAACCCTAACAAAGCTTTGGCAGATGGCTGTTCAACATGAGTCTGGTTCTGCTTGAGGTTTCTACCTGGTAAAGGGAGGTTTTTAGTTGCTACTCAAACCATGCTAAATGTAAATGTACTATGCTAAAAGATCATTGTTGATTAATGTTGGGTCTATTTATTAAATAATGCAACAAAAAAGTACAATCAAGACCTGAGGCCACTAATTAGCAGACCGTGGTCTGGATCCAGACCCAGGTGCCATTCTATCCAGACCCCTGCATATCCATTATGTCATTCTGACAAGCATTACTAACCTGTACAGCTTTTTAACATTTACAGTAGAGCTAAACAATTTGGGAAAATAATCAAATTGCAATTTTTTTACCCCTAATATTGTGATTGCATTGTGACTGCGGTCTGAAATGCAACTACTTTTTTAAGTTCCTCATCATGTGTACTTCTCAAACATGCAAAAAAATCATTCCATATTATAACAAACACATTGTTTTTTAAATATCTCAAATTATATTGAATGGAATGATCCTTCTCCCATTTTTCTTTAGACAAAAATTAACAAAAACAAGGAAAGGAAAATTTTTTGCAAACTATTCCAGAAAAGAATGACACTTAAATGTTTTCATGATGTGTAGAGCATAACATCCCTGCTTCTAAAATGCATTAAACTGATATTTTAAAACACATTTCAGGCCACAGAAATATTTGCAATTTGAAAATTGCAGTAGTAGATATTGCAATGTAATCTAAATTTTGGTGAATTGACCAGCCTTAATTTACGGTGATCAATTTTGACCTGTGCAGCTTCTCTAGTCTTAATGATAGTGACACGCGATGCTATTCAGCCGATGCTTCCTACAAGGAACAGCAAGTGAAGTGTGTAAAAAAGCAGAGATGCTGTGCTTTGAAATTAGAAATGATGACAAAAAATACATACTTTTTAAATTCAAACTGATGGAATTTTATACACCTTGTAAATTTCAGATCACCAGCATTCATCTCATGCACTAATATCAAACATTAACGAGTCAAAGCACTCATCTTTGAGCAACCACACCAACATCTGATCTGGACTCCTAACTTTGGTTATGAATCCATTCTACACATATAAAGAGTAATTGATTATTGATGCCCCAATAGTAGAGTGTCAAAAAGTAGACAGGTGTTGTACCAGTTTTTTTGGTATCTTTCTCCACTTTGGTTGGCGGAAACTACCACAAATCATACCAAACTGAACACAACTAGACCATTAAGTAAACTCACATATCTATGCCATGACATAAAACAACAGGAAATCATTAAAAAGCTTCCAACTGTCTCTGGAATTAAACAGGAAGAAGACATTCGACAACTGCTGATTCAAAATCTGAAAGAGCAACCAGCTCCTACAAGGTTTTTCTGTGTTTCTTAGTCATGATTGAAGTGTGGACAAAGACTGGAACACCTCCAAAAGGCAGAAATGCACTCCATCTAATTAAATCTGTATTTAAATAAGAGCAGTTTTGTGCAGGAAATGTGCTCTGAATGCTTTATACTCTGCTGCAGAGACAAAATCATTTGCATGCCTGAGGTTAAGAATGAGTGCTCAGCGTTTGCTTGGATTAAACCGTGTTGTGTGTATGTCGTGGGCTCATACAGCACGAGTATGTGTCATGAGTGGGAGTAAATTCTGTAGCTCTTACACACAGCTTTAAAGCAAGAATGTATATGCTCTGCTGGCCCACACTGTGCCGTAATCTCTGGGGTGAAGTAAACACACAGTGAGTCACAGCTGCATTTCTGCTAATGTGGGCTCTTTAATACTCGGGGGGTATATGTCAGTGTGCTGGTAGAGAGTGCTCACCTCTTATTTCCTTGGTGAATTTGACACGCTGTGAGTCAGTGAGGGGTTTGGTCTGTTCGTTGATGTTCTGTATATCCAGCACCTCACACATGAACTCAATCACAGGCTGAGCACGGTAGAAAGCTGTGGCTGACACTAAGGGGTAAAAACACATGAAACTGTCAGAAAAACAATCATAAATCAGCAAATATGGACAAATATGACTTTAGGTTTTATCTGTAGTATGGAATTCAGTGGAGAGGATGTTGGAGTGAAAGCACTCTTATTAAAGGCGGTTC
Organism: Cheilinus undulatus; assembly: GCF_018320785.1. Lineage (NCBI taxonomy): Eukaryota > Metazoa > Chordata > Actinopteri > Labriformes > Labridae > Cheilinus > Cheilinus undulatus. The sequence continues at coordinate 14,659,546 of NC_054880.1, read as the reverse complement.
AACTCTTCACAACAATAATGAGACGTCTTCAAAAAGAGTCTGTTTATGAAGGAAGGCTCATGTGAACACTGCGTTCTTGTGATTTCCACAACTCTGCTTTTGGAAATTTTCTGAAAACTCAGGAGTTCAGAAGTTGTAAACTTTCACCTGATGTTTTCAAAAATGCTGGGGGTCTTTGAAGTTTGTTTTCCAGTGGATGTTGATTATCTTAACAACCCTATTTTTATCCTTTTGAACTTTCTGCTTTAGTTGCAGGCTTGCTAGCTTTGTACTTGTTGGCATTAGACCTTCAAGACACAGTGACAGTATTTTAACAATAATGCTCAGGTTTTAACCTCTTGAATTGAAATATCTTAACTACCTGCTAACATTTTCATGTAGAAAACATTAATTTTGGCATTATTGGTCCCAGTATAAACAAACAAACTAACTGTCTCATAAGAATCTTTTAGTAGAACATCAAAATATGAGATTAGAAACACTTTCTATGATCTCTGTTTTAGTCCAGTTTATCTTATTATCAAGTATATCCCTCCACTACACGTTCACTCTGAATAGAATTAGAAACTGCCTTAAGAGCCAGTCTTTAGACTAGTCTTAATTTTTTCGATAAAAACCAGACTAGAAATGTTCGTCAACCTTTCATTCCATGAGGAAGAAAAGACAACAACAAGCTTAAAACAGATCTTTAAAGATAAAAGAACTGATAAAAAGTACGTTTAATTTTTGCCATTTATGCCGAATTATTAGAGGTGGACAGTCAGATAATCAAAATACATATTTCTCCAATTTGCATAAAAGCTGTCCAAACACAAGCAGAGGTAACAGAAGAGGAGTACCGTTTTTTGTTTTTTATTTTAGGATTTATTTTTGCCTTTTTTGACAGAGGACAGTAGACAGGTAGCAGGGATGAGAGATTTCGGGAGAGACATGCAGGAAAGTGCCACAAGCTGGATTTGAACCCAGGTCGCCTGCGTACATGGGGCACGGCTTTAACCACTTGACTACCTGCACCCCGAACAGGAGTACGTGCATTTTTATGTGTGAAGCAGTGTGACAGAGAGAGTACGAGCTGTTAGGTAGGCAGAACCTGCAACTCCTCCACGTATGGCAGCTAATAAATTTCCCTGGCAAGAACATTCCCAAGAATAAATCTAATAAGAATAAATGTAAAATAGCTGCCACAATTAATACTGACATGGATCAGGTCTTACCATCAATATTGAGCATCATGTTCCACATGGCAGGACGGACAGACTGATGGAAACCAAACCACACCTCTCTGCCTCCACCCAGAGGATGGTAGTAGCCCTCTGGAGGTGAGAAAAAGGAACGCCCCACAGGAGTATACCTGAGAGAAAAAGTACAGACAATGAAGCAAAAGGGTCAAATTAGACCAGCACAAACTCATAAACCACCTTTTAAGGCTGATATCATTCAGTGTGGTCGAAAATTTTTCAGACTGTTCTTTAAGTCTGCAAGATCCCCTAGGGGAAGCCCTAATGTTTAAATATATAGAGGTATGAAATATTAACAGTGGTTTAAAATCCAAATAACCCATCTCAGGAGGTTTAAACCCGGTCAAAAGTTTGGTTGGGCCAATGAATCATTTTCAAAATGCTATCTTGTTTCTAACCGATTTAATCAAAGTCAACAGGTTTTTCAATGAACTCAGATGGACACAAACATCTGAGGCTTGTAGTTCAGCTCCAACAGTTGGTACAAAAAGCTGCTGTTCCTGTGAGTCACCATGCACAGTAATTATATTTTATAATACGGTTTGATCAGGAAGACACATGACAGCAGGAAATTAAATAATACAGACAAATAAAAGCTGAGAAGCAATAATACCCGGCAGATGTGGGCGGTGTGTTTGTGAGATGGGCCGAGGTAATGAGTGTGTCATACCTCATGGAGGGCAGGTGCCGCGTGATGACATCCAAAGCCTGAACCGAGTCCTCGGGGACCTCGTTCAGGTGACCTGACAGAGCCTCCAGCAGCATCTGAAGACTGACCACAGACACCCACTGCAAGGACACCTTAAACGTTTGATCTTTTCCCTCACCAGGTAGAGTCACCTCCAGGTCCACCTGAAGACGAAGCGGGGAGAAAAAAGAAAAAGGAAAGGAGAAACAAAAGATGAATGGAGGTAAATCGATTTAAGAACAGCTGACAGATGAACAATGGTGAATTATAAATCTAAGACAAAACTGAATGATCCAAAGAACAGCTTAAATACACTTTTACAGATTTTCGTTTTTTTTTTTTTTTTTTTTTTTTACCCAAAAGTTCTTGATTGGTGATGATCTTCTTTCAATCCCAGGGACAGCAGACCAGTTGCAGGAAATCTGTCATGTGTTGTGACTACCAGGGTGTGCAGAGGTTGAATTTAGTCAACTGAAGCAAATGTTTCTACCCCAAGAAAACTCCTGCTCATGGAACTGTAACATGATGCATTAAAGCGCAAGCAGCTGCAGATTAGGTGGTACTTAGCAGTACTTTTGTTTCCTAACAAATTAAAATACAGGCGAATATTCAGCCAGAAAACAGGAGTATCTCTCACCATCTGTAAAATCCTCTACCTGAACTAAGGGCGCTGCTTTCTTCTTCTTTCTCTTTTAATGGAAAACTTTTGAGGAATTTTGTCTTTATTCATATTAAAGCTTAAAATGCACACCATGTCCAAGTGCAATTCCAAATGCAATATAGGTTTGATTAAGCTTGACTCTACGTGGTTTTGGTACCAGGCACTTAGTTTAAAGCATTTACTTATTCCTTAGTACCTCCTCAGTGCAGGCAAGGTTGTGGCATCCCACACAACAACAATGGAGGACACTGAGGTTATAGTGCACCTGGTTTCTCTCATTTTTTTTAGGTATTGCAAGCCACTAGACAAAAATACTGCTGAGAAGTGCAGGAGGGTTTGAAGGGTAATACAGAAGTATGAAGCCAACGACAAGAGGGGTTTGACTCCTGTATTTGACATCCTATTCTTCCCAGTGAACATGCTCTCGGTCCACTCTGTGGCTGGCAGTGTCTTGACATGGCATTTTAGCATTGGCTCATATTGCTTTGAACCTTGCTGGAGATTATTCTAAAGATAATACTAGGAACTGAGTGAGATCCCTAATGGAAAACTGGAAATAATAGATTCATGATGAGTCAAGCCAGGACCACAAAGTGGAAAACCACCAAGGGATGTACAATATTACTGGCAAGATGCAGGTATGGGCAGATATCACCTAAGAAAGTTTTATTATCATTGTAGCCAGATGTGAATGTTTCTGCAGATATTAACAACCAACATGTTAGCTGTAGCTAACCGCTGCATGCAAGAAAACGCTTTGTGGGTACCACTTTGGCTTGGTTGATGGTGCAGGTGCCCGTGCGCTGGTGCTGCTGGCCGCAGAATCGTTTCTCGCTCTTGGTGCATGTTTGCGGGCGTCTTGCCCGCTTTCTTTCCCAGTGTTTCCTGTCTCTCTTCAGCTGTCCAATAAAGGCAAAAAGCCTCAAAAATAACCCTACCAAAAAAAAAGTTTTGTAGAGTTTTATCACTCCTACAGACTTTACATTTTTTTGCTATCTTAAAAGTTTCTGGCATGCTACACTGTGCGACTGTGCAGACAGTACAATAACAACTCACACTAAACACCAATGAAATACAGGTGGTACAGTGGTATGCAAGAAGTAAACGTCCTCCTTGTAGGAATCCCACAAACTTCTGCTTTAAGGGCATTGTCTCCATAAATGCTAGCATCGTCTCCATAAATGCTAACTTCTTTGTTTGTTAGTGCCAGTGTTGCGTTTATCGTTATGTCATTTCTTGCTGCATTCCTATTGGTTGGTTAGTCGATGTAGGTCGTAGCAGCAGTCACACCTTGAGATGGTCGTCCTAATTTCTGACACTGTCAGAGTTTTATCCCAGGCTATCTTTGGTCGCAAGACCATAACAAAGGCCGTCCGTCAACCTGTCTCACAGTGCAATCATCGTTTTAGAGCTACGACCAAAGATATCACTATGATTGGTCATCTTTTGTCAGGGACAGCCCAGAATCACACATGCTTTAGGCAGGGCCAATAGACCAATGTCAGCTGAAGTGTTTGTTTCAGGTTTGAACTACCTATGCTGTTCTTATATATATTGATACTGATATCGGCCAAAATGAAAAAGTCAGTATCTGCATATCAAATCACTGCGAAGACCCCAATATTGTTCACCCCTAAAAAACCCCGTTTGCGGATGAGGTTGCTGCTCTTCCAATTGAACTAAACCTGCACCAACAGCGATGAATCATTTCTTTGTTGGACATGTTGCCATCTTGTAATACAACCAAAGGCAGAGAAAAAAAATCAAAGCTAGGCAGTTTGTAGTGTTCTTGCCCTCAGAATATGTAAAATAAGGGCCCTGATAAAGTGAACAACAGATTTTACAGCTGCTGTCGTTCTGTACCCCTGAGACACAGACCATCTGCATTTTTTAATGATCTACCCTTCCTAAACAGAGACGGCATACTAGAGAAAAATCTGATAAAGAAAACAACTCTTAAGATTTTTCCTTATACATAAATGTTCATCATCAGTCTGTCAATTGCAATGAAACATGAATATTAGAAAATAACCTCAAGGAGGTTACAAAAACATCTGAATTCCTGACAGCAAGATTTCTGCACTGAATGCAATTAACAGTACAAGTAAAGAAATGTGAGAGCATACAATAAACAGGCGTCTCGTTGTACAGAAATATAGATTTCAGGATGGCTCAGCAGGCAGACCCACAAAAAAACTGCTTAACTGTACACTTGTCTAGCACCAAGCTCCTAAGACAGACAAATCACTGGGTTTATTGCCTTAAATACAAGCTATTACTCCCTCTATAAACCTCCTGGGGCTCTGATTATTATTAGCATGCCAATGACATTTAAAAAGACGCTGATGGCACAGAGAATAGTGTTTCAAATACCGACCCTGTCCCTCCCAATTGGCAGTGGATGTGCTGTGTACATGTTCCTCTTCCCATCGTAGCCAGGCTGTCGGTCTCCAAAGATCTGCATCTTGAAGTGCCGCACCATCGTGTCCACCACCTCCCTGGAAGAGGACAACAGGTTAGTGAACAACAGATATACACATACTAGGAATTACATGCCTGTGACAACTAGGGCTGGGTATTGCCACTGATTTCCTGAATTGATTCGATTCCGATTCTCAAGGCCCTGATTCAATTCAATTCGATATCGATTCATGTAGGGATATTTTGGTAAAAATAATCCTATGTTGTTTATACAATTAAGAGATTCTCTGAGAACTTAAGTTGGAAATAGTACAAAACATGTTCCAACTATATAAAAAGAAACATGCATCATATTATCTATCATATTATGCACATTGTATATTGTATTAAATGTTACATTATGCTAACTTTATAGAAAATCTACATGAGATGCGGGTTTATTACTCATATCTTTCCAAATGACTGAGCGCTCCGTCATTTCCCTGCTGTAAACAGCGGGGTCGTGCGTAATTTGCGCGATGGTGAAACAGAGGAATAGGTGGCGTAAAACAAAGCAGACTGTACAGAGCGACATATACAGGGGTTCAAAAAACAGTCGGGTTTTGCTGCTCTTGAACCTAGCATCCCAGATGATCACTATTGTGTGTGAGAGTGAAACAGGTCTGTTGTGCAGCAGCAGCTTAAGCGCTCTCCACCGAGTCACCTGCAGAGCTCTGCAGCTCGCACTGCACCAGCGGAGGTTTATGTTTAAGGAAGAGATATGCAGCTCATATTAATAAAGTGCCCAGATATCTATATCAGATGATTGGGTGTGAGATTTAAACCTTGAATCAGAGTCTAAACACTTCCAGAAGCGAGTGCAAGTCAACTTTCAGGCTGCGTGAGTGATGTAAGTCTAAGTGGCAGCGCGAGGAGCCGAGGAGAGAGAAAAGGCATATATTAAAAGATCGATCTTTGGATTTTATGGACTGTTAGTGGGTTTTTTTTCTAAGGAACTGATAGTGACAACACAAAAAAGAATTGTAAAAACTTGTTTAAGAAATGTAAAATTTTTATGTTAGCGACAACATCTAAGATAAAAAGTACCCCGCGTGTAATTTAAAAATAGATTTACCTGTTGACCCTCCGAGGCCGTTTCTCAGGCTTGATGTCGATATCATAATGATAGACATCAATCTTGGGAATCTGAACCTGGAAGTGGTTGGCAAGGAGCCGGATGGGTTTCCCCACCGTGCCAAGGCCGGGACGCCGTGGAGGCTGAAACAGAGAGGTTGGTGCGGGCGGGCCTGTGGAGAAAAAGAGAGACAAGTCAATCTACTGATTTATGCCACCAGTTACTTGCTCATTGATTTTCCAAGAGACAAGTGTAAATTAGCACAGTCTTACTTTGTGGAGGTGTAAATCCCAAGTTTTATCACAAAAGCCCTTTACAGTCTGCCACTAAATTCTTTCTGATCTGCTCCTTTACACATGACCCTCACAGCGCAGATTTTGGAACAGAGTTCAGTGCTTTTTATGACAGCTTTTGCCTTACATCCATTTTTCATGTAATCTGGCATATTCACAATATCAATGAATAAAAGTTCAAGAACAAACTTGAACTGATTTTGTAATATAACTGCCACCACCCCTGCCCACTTCCTGAAAATTACCTGCTGTGTTTACAGAACTGTCTACCAACTAGTGAGTAGTGTCTAATATGAGGCTGGAAGGTAAAGGCCAAATAAAATTGGGGTGAAAATTTCAACACTTGAGGAGTTTTGAGTATGCAAGAGAAGGCTAAATGAGAAAATAATGATTATTTTGATGATCCAATGTTTGCTGCTATTGCAAAGCCTGTCATAATGCAGTTTTGACATTACTAGTATCTAAAAATGATGGCATCAATAGTTTTGCTTTGCATTGAGGCACATGCTGTTTAACAACTGCTACGGCAATGCGCACATGCAAACAGTCACATCTTAAGATGTGCCAGTTAGTCATGAGACCTGAGCACGTCATGCTGCTGATTCTGTAATGTTGGATGTGAGCAAAAATCCCAAGTTTTCTACATTCATGTCTGATATCACCATCAGCTAAAGAGCTGATCACTGTGCCTGCACACTCAGACTGTGCAGGATACTCAGACTGTGTCCTGCACAGTCTGAGTGTCCTGCATGTAGACTCCGGCTACAGGTGAAGCTGCTGCAGTCACAGATACACTAAAATGACACAAGGCAGACATTTTACTAACTTTACCCACTGTCCTTCTCTATCAACAGACATAAAAAAACCCAAATACTGATCTATAAAAATGCAGAAAAAGGCCCAAGATTTTTCTGGTTAAAACCCCTTTCTATTAAAAAATGCAATGTACAACACAGAAACAAAAACTATCACAGTGTCACTTTTTCTAATATTTTTTAGCCCTACTTGGCATCAGTCAAACTGATGATCCTTACATCAATACAAAAACCTAAAAAAAAAAAAAAAAAAAAAAAAAGCTCCATAACAATGTCCTGCTTTGGCCTGATATTTACTGAAACGCAGCATTTTTTTTGTCTAACCAGGTGTCTCCCTGATGAAATATTGTGTTTCAATAAATACCAGCACAAAGCAAGATGGTTTGCAGGAGCTTTTTTGAGTTTTTGTAAGCCTCAACGTTCTCTGATGCACCTGTCACATATTCGGATGTGCAGAGACCTTGTTTAACATATCCTTGCATCAACTCCTTAATCCAGAGGAGTTACATAATCATGCTTTGAATCAAGGCTGTTAGGACCTTAACGTGAACAAAGCTTAGGACAGAGTGCGTGCGTGCTTATCTTTCCAAAACGTCAAATGTAAAGATGAATGCACGCGGCACAACGCCAAGCTTGTTCCAAACCATCTCATCAGTGACACCTGCTTGAATGCACTGAAATGGCCCCGCGGACCACAAACCCGCCCTGATTGATCCGTAACTCTGGCCCCTGACCTACATGGGTCAACAAGAGGCTGCCGAAACAATGACCCCCAATTATCCTTCAGCCCGCCCCCAGCTCCACCCAGACATACAGGGCACCCACCCTGCACGGCGAGACAAAGAGGGAGCTCCTCTCAGACAGACAGCAGCAGGGCCATATGGGGGGATGCCACACACAGTCTGGGATTACCGTTACATGCACCACGTACACCAAGACACAATACATACAGTACGTGCATGTTCATGTCTGCAGGTAGCTAACAAAGGTGGAGGAGACATCTTAATGCTTGTTTAAAAATAGCACGTATACCCTACATGGTAATGGCTGCAGGGCTCATTCTACTCTAGGTAAATTCACTGATGGTACATAATTTATCATAATATCACTACACTAACACTGGGGAAGGAGGCACTTTAACGCCTGCTTTGTCTTTCCTACTTCATCTGTTGTCCTGAGCAGCTATTCGCTATACACAAGAGAATCTGCAAAAAGCTCTAGAGAGGAAAAAGTACAGTACATCTTCGCTTATATTTCTGGAAAAACAGACAAAAGCATGCACAAGCTTAAGGGCATAATGATAAGGCTAAATATACAATAAAAAGTTAAAATAATATTGTGTTGGTGGTATCTTAGGAGGCTTGGAGGAGGGCGCTCAATGCTTTTGTCAACTGACAGCTAGGGGACCGCGGGGGTCCTCCTGAACTCCATGCACCCACACACGCTCCAGTTAGCAAGTGAAGCGCGAGAACACGGACAATCAGGACCCTCCCCATCGCTTCCTAACATGCCCTCATCTAGCCTGGGCCCCAAATCATCTCCCCTTCTCCCCACAACCCACGCCGCCTCCTCCTCCTCCTCCTCCTCTTCCATCGCCATGCAAGCAGCTCGTTTAAAAACAAGATTCCCTGTTTACTTCCCCAAATTGTTTACCATAAAATTTGACAGATTAAGCTATTTATAAAGCTATTTTTTCTGTCACGACTTGCTCTAAAAATCGTCTGATGATTCACTCCACTTTGTCCTACTGGCCTTGTTACTGATGGCAACAACAGGCGTACAAAGTGTTCTGAGCGGTGCTGAAAGCTGAACATTGTGTGTTTAACTCCACATTTTGTATTACAAGCACACTGAAGAGTTTCAAGTGTATTGAAATTCAGGAGTAGTACAGAAGCATGCATTGGATGCAGTGTAGGAAAAGCATTAAGGCAGGAAGATTAGTTTTGTGTATGCAGAGAGATGTATTACTAAAACCAAAAGCAATTAAAACTCTTTATCACAACTGCAAACTGGCATCAAAAAGATAAAAGCACAGCTGAATAAACCTTGTTAACTTAATCTTAAACATTAAATGTTGTCTAATGCTGCAAAGTTACTGTATTCAGGGTTTCTGCAAGGTTCAATGAGGTTAATCTAAGGCCTTTACAGGCTTGTACAAGATTTTCTAGTGCACATATATCAGTGACAAATTTCTGTTTTCAGTTAAGTTCGACTCATATCAACCAGGAGCAAACATAGTCAAAGGTACGGAGTAATATGGTTGACAAATAAATTAAGAATAAGGTAGAGAACATGTTTAAAAAAAGACTAAATCTTATGAAAATACACAACTCAAAACAGTTCTATCAATCAGACTAAATTTCACATTTAAAAAGCGAATACTAAACAACTTTTGTAATGTTTCTATGAAGGTTGCCAAAACTTTCAATGCCATGCATTTAGATAATCTCCACTGGTGCTGACAAAATAAAATAACATCAGGTCTTACATCAAACTTTAAACAAAAGCTGCTCAAAGAGAGAGAGACATCTGTTTACAGATTTGCAGTTTGATAATGAAATGTTGCCAACGTATTTGCATCGTCTGTGTCGGCCAACATCGGCCACTGTTGAACAACAATGCATGCAGAGAACTCATTAGGGGTGCAAAATATTATCAGCGGGATTTCGGTAGATGTTAGCTTTAGAAAGTTAATCACTGGTACTGGCAGATGCGAAAATTTCAGCTAACATTTACATCTAATATATAAGCTTTAAATATCAGTTGTATGTTCAAATACAATTGTGGAGTTTTGGGCCGGCCTACATCAGCCTATTTTATTTTGTTCTTTTTCTCATGCCTTAAACTTAAAGTGTGCTATAAGGAATTGAGCTGTTTTAATTGTTCATCCTTAAACTTTAAAGTGTGTTTTAACCCCTTAGAAATCCCGGTGAAAAATTAGTCAAAAATACCTATAAGAATACCCAAATTAAACCGAAGACTAACTGAAAACGAGGATTTTACACCTGTTTTTATGAGGAAAAGTCGAGGTGTTTTAGACTAGAGGCTCCAAAAAGGATAGAAGTTGGCAGACATTTTTCTATATAACATTGCTAATAACTGCCTGGAAAAGGGGGCATTATTACTAAGGATAAGTATCTAAATCCAGCACCGACATAGTACCAGTACCAAAACAACCAATACCTACCAGACTGAATGACAACACAGATATCGATACTCCATTTCAATTGCCTGCCACCCCAGTGGGCACACTCTCCATTTTTCTTAATCCATGTTCCACTGGCATCTTTGAAAGATATTTCTGCAAACCATTTACGATACCAAGACAACTTTATTGTCCCTCCAAATCTCAACACACTTGTCTCCATCAAAAGTATTGGTTCAGGCACCAGTATCAGATAAACCCCAAGCGATATCAAACCCTTATTATTCCAGCAAATACAGCGGACTATTGAGAACAACAATGGCAAAATTGAAATGATAAAAACCAGTTCATGGATCTTCATTGATGTCATCCTGTTTATGGACTAAAAGTTTGATTGGATTTAGATTGTAGGGACTCTTTCTGGACTGTTTTTGATGGAGTGTGATGATCAGGTGAAGTAGAGCTTCTAATGGTGAGCTGTGTCACTTTTATTATTGTTTAACTGGGGCTGCTGCCATGGTGGTTTTATCTGGGAATGATTTACATGGTCACGGTCTGGTGGTGAGTAACATGTTATATTGCCATTTTGTCTGAGCTACAGTTGCAAATCTGTATCGATACTGATATCAGCTAAAATGGATTTGTAAATAGCGTAATAACAAATCTGATTTCTGACAATCGGATACTGACAAAGATCTACTATAACATTTATCTTTTGTGTCAAATAAATGTAATGCCAGCCAAGACGGGAATCAAGTAAGATCTCTCTTTCTTGGGCAGAAGTGGTAACGTGGTTGACAAACTGAACTGTTTTCATGGTCAAGAGAAAATGTTGAAATAGTGTGAGTGTGACACCAACATCACAACATCCCACCCTAATACATACAATCAGCACATCTCTACAGGTTGACAGTGCTCACATTGTTGTTACTGAGGTATTGAAACAGGTATCGATACCATTACATTTTACAACACTCATATCAGAGTTGACAGATCAGGCATTGCAACAACAACAGATTGCATAAAAAAATGACGGAAACAAAACTATGTGAATTTTCTTAAGATAGACTCATGGATTATTAAAGTCACTGCTGATGCGCTAGATAATTCTACCTTGTCTGCAAGCATAATGGGAACTCAGCAGGGAGTTTAAGGCATTGAATTATTTATCAAAAAGCCCAATCGATGAAAAATAATCTTAAAACTCCCATAACTGCTCACACTAGGCAACAGAAATATTTAAACCCTTTCATTGCTTTGTAAGGCATATTAATGAGACCAAGGGCCAATCCCATTTCTACCCCTTAGCCCTCCCCCTTCGTCTACCCCTTGCCCCTTGAAACAGAGGGGTAAGGGGTAGGGGGGGAAAATAAACAGAGGTGACAATAAAGCCTCGACCACTTTGTTTATGTGTTAAGCTTCTACATTTATTTATACAATTAATAGCCCTGGTTTACATGGCTACATACTGAAAATACAATAAACTCTAATCCCTAGAAGCTAAAGACTGAACATATGAGAAAACACAGGTGTTGTATTTTCTATAATCATTATGCTGAAAATATTTTTACATTTATGTGCCTCTTTCATAGTCCCTTTGTGCCATTTCACAAGTGAATGCAGAGCATGGTGGGAAATTCATCATACCCCTTGGTTTCAAGTGTGGTCCTGGAAAATCTATGTTTCAAGGGCTATGTAGCCCTTAGCCCTTAATTCAAAAGAGAATTGGGACACCCCTTCACCTGACGTGAACGCTCAAAAGCAAGGGGAAGGGTTATGATAAGGGCTAAGGGGTAGAAGTGGGATTGACCCTAAATTCAATGTTTTAATTCCTTTGTAACCCTGCAGCAGACTGAACTGTCTGAATTGGGTGTCTTTGTTTCTTTCCTGCTGTATGCACTGCAGCAGCAGGTACACCAGTAACTGTATGATTCGACGTGTGTGAGGCAAGCGAGTTCGAGCTCTTCCTCTTTCACTTTCACCAAAAACAGAGCTGCACCTATATTTAGCGTCCACAGCTGCCACACTACTACACTTAGAAATGTGAGTGTCTCATGAAATGCCTGAACCTATCCTTCCTCCACAACCCCAGCTACGTTATTGAGGTTCACACCACTGACAACTACAGCCGTATGGATCTCAAAGTTACAAAGATATGACTGCAATTTACAATGTTCTAAGAGGCCAAAAGTTCCTGATTAAAGCCTTCATTTATCATCTATATCTATACAATCAAACTCTGCAGAGCTAGAGTATGTTAATGACTTGTATTAACTGAACAACAGCCAAAAGATTATTACTTTACAACTGTGTGAGACAACAAACTTAAGACGCTGCAGCAAGGAAGTGTGGGGTTTACACGATAATGTGACAATTTAAAAAAACAGCTGAGGATTACTCTTCAGCCGGTCAACTTGCAGAATAAAAGACCACTTGTTTCAGCTCTGAATGGGTTTCTGGACTGTATTATCCTATTAGATGTGGCTCATTGTTTTTCCTTCATTCAGCATCGTCTCAGGTTGGTTTATTTGTGCATTCACAAAGGCAACAAGTGGAAAATGAGGCAGATACAAACACATATAGGGTGTTAAATTTAAATGTTATTAATTTTAAAATAAACAGAAGTTTGTACCAAGTTCGTAACAGTTTGTAAAATGTACCATCTACAAACTTTTAGAAACTTCTCAAACTGTCTTTAAAGTGTGGATTGGAGCAGTAACGAGTCCTTAAACTTGGAAATGTGTTAAGTCTTAACACTTCTGAATCCATCGTCTCTTAGTCCCTCAGATTTTTTTTTAACAAATTCTCAGTTAGATGCCTGAAATAAGATATGCTGTAAACACAAGCAGAAGAGATTTTAACAGTTATTCAACATTAAATACATCTGGAGTACTCAAATCGTGGATTTTGGTGCTTTTGTGTCTTACTAAAGGTGGTCGCTTATGAGAACATTAGGTGTCATCGTCACCTTTACCAGTCTGCTTTCTGAAGCGTGATTTGCACTAAAACTCAGACTCAAACTCAACAATTATATGGTCACACTGAAAAGGACGTCTAGACGGCGTCAAAATAAAGGCCGGAAGCTTAATGGTTGTTTGAAGTCAGTCAGTAGTTCCTTTACTGCCAAACATTAACTTTTTTTACTCTCACTGACTGCATTCACACTTCAAAAATAATACAAGTGGTAATATCTGGAAATAATTATGAAGAAAACACAAGTTATGAAATGATTTCCTGAAATAGCTCATTTTCAGCAATAATTCAAAAACCCATTAAAAAAAAACCCAATACGTTTTAGGACGATGTTGCAATTTTCCTCAGATGACAAAAACATCACCCTGCAGGCCCTTATTATGTTTATTTTCTATTATTTTTACTCAAAAGTGATTATTTGCACCAAATGGCTAATTGAATAATCTTTTCGGCCAACAACATGATGCTCGATAAAACAATCAGGAAGCAATAATGCAATAAGAATAGTTATAATGTATACAAATAAGCTGCTAGAGTAATGCATGTGGCAAATTTTAAGTTACTTCAGCTTTCAATCCTGCCACTATCACGAAATACTCAGCTTTCACTGGTGTGATTAAAGACATTTAAGTGACCCAAACTGGACAAAATCTGTTATGAGCCAACCCTAACCCTGTCCTGATCTTGCCATGTGTGTAAGTAGGCAGCAGCTCTAGGTAAACATCGATTAAGCCATTGATAATTATTGGGGTAATATTTTAATACAATTTTGACATGGACAAAACCTTTCATTTCTAAAGAATGACATTTAGTGTCACTTTCAAAACAAGAGCCGATTGCTCTTCTGCTTTGAAGCGTTTACTGAATAACCAGCCGCTTTAATTATGAAATGCTGCTTCCCCTACATGAAGTTACTTCCAGAGCTCCACTGGAGTAAATCAAAAAAGTTTCTACTGCTGTAAAATCTAGTTGATAGTTGGTTGTGGCTTATATACTGATGCCGCCAACACAGCCGACCAGTATCAAGAGCTAAGACGTGCAACATCATGACTACACGTGTTCATGGTACTAAAAGAGAAAAACAGCTGCAGACAGACTGGAAATCGTCACACAGAAAGAAAGTTTAAACTCCACAAACAGACTGCAGCGTTTATATTGGGGTGACTAATCGTACATGTTTTCACGGTATTTGTAGATTTGAGGCAATCTTTAGGTCCGTTTAAGTATAATTAAATCTCTCTTGATTTGGATTGTGGGGACTGTTTGCGATGATGCAGGGCTGCTTTTGTTTAAATGATATAGTAGGGATGTCTGATATTATTGGCATGGTATCAGTATTGACAGACATTAGCTTAAAAAGTTAGATATCGGTATCGGTCGATAGAATTTCAAGTATCTACAACAAATTAATGGCGATACTTTTAAGCAGCATATGTCGGCTTAAATATCAGGGAAATATTCAAGTGTCCCATCGAGTATAGGTGGTCGTAAACCCTTAACATTTTCAATGAAACCCCAAATGAAAAATGACCGCTAGACTGTCTACTTTCCTGTTCCTCTCTCAGCTTCGCTCGACTCAGCTTCTCTTTGCACAGAAGACACCTGGTGTTTTTTTATCATAAAAAGGGTTTGTATATATCGGTACAGGCTAATATGAATTAGAAATATTGGCATAAATCTACTAATGTTAGTCAGGAGAGTACAGTAAAGCTTCAAACTGTTAGTTAAATGACTTAAAATTCTGAATGCATAATATTATCAGCATGCAATCATATTGGCAGTTATGAAAATTTTTACAACGGGTATTTTTCCTATATAAATCTTCCTTTATCAGCTGTAAATATTGGCCATATGAACAAATATGGCTGGTGGAGGTTTAGGCTGGACCAACAGACCTATGTCGGCTTTATTCATCATAATTCTTTTACACTTTAAAGAGTGTTTTAAGAACTGACATTTGTTTATTTGTTCATCCTTAAACTTTAAATTGTGGGCTATATGGACTTACACTTCAGGTCTGAACTACATTTAAATATCAGTATGGATATTGGTTCTGGCTAATATGAAATTTTAAGAATGGGCATTTTGGAAAAAATCAAATATTGTGCACCCTTACTTCAAATTGTGGTCAGTGGTCTGACAGGTGTTTACACTGCGGCTGACTTGCTGGTTGGATCTTGAAATGGCTAAATTCATGCAATGTCTAATGAATGGCACTGATATACGACAATGTTGTAATTAATTGTGATAAAGAGGAGAAAACACTGATAATCTGAAGGCGTTGGGACTTTGGTACCGGATTAACTATTACTGAAGTTAACATCTTTGTTGATGGGTTAACGGTATATTAAGTTACATTTTTGTTAACCTCACCTTCCTTAGGTTTGAAGTATTTTATGAAAAAAGCAACTCATCCTGCTTTATTTAAATGTCTAACCTGTAACTCGTCTTTAATGTGGAATCTTTTAAAGCTCTATCTGCAACGTCCCGTTACCCACCTTTACCAACAACTACGCTGAGACAGGGGTAGCAGGCAGATAAAATAGCTCTATAAAATAATCTCTTTTTCTCTGGAGGTCTAGTTTGCTTTAATACATCTTCAGTATTAAGTTCAGTTTCACTACAGGGTAAAAATTCCTTTCAGGAGCTTTAACCATAAATGCCAGTTGTGAATAAAAACAAGAATGTGTCATTCAACAAGACAGCCTCACTTAAGCTCGTTTTATGTTAATACATCCAGCCTGATTGAAAAAATTGTGCTGGTTTTGTGCATTTTCCATCCCGTTTAAGAGCTGTCATACATTATTGAGGAACACAGAGTTCACTAACAGAACAGCCAAAGAATCCTTTTTTGTGTGACAGAAAACTCATTAATAAAACATTTCAATTAAAGCTATAAACTGCGTGAAATAGACCCTCCAGACTTGTCAAACGTAGCGTTTATTTAGGCTTTGATTTAAACAACCTGTCAAGCAAGCATTCCTCTGCAATTTTATGCTTTTTCTCCTTGTGACAAAGAGCTGCGTTGACTTTGAGTCACAGGGGAAGTGAAATTAGCTTTTCCTGGCGCAGAGAATGACAGACGCACTGAAGAAACTCCTGTGCAGCCTGAGTCTTTTCTGCACGGATGGCTCGCACGTTCATTGAGCAACACAACAAAGCAAATAACGTCACCTGAGTGTGCTACTACTACGCTGAATTTACTCTCTGTTTATCTAAAGCTTAAACCATAAGAGTATGTGTACAGCATGCTCCCGCTCAGAGAGAGTGAGTGTGCTGCTACTCATGTACTGTAGGTGACTAATGCCATGCGTGTCCCTGGTAACCACAGGCAGAGACAGCTGGGCTTAAGCTAAGCATGAGGATGAAGGCTTGGCCCGGTGATGAGTCAGAGACAAGCAGCACTGAGTGGGGAGCGCGCAGACGCCCACACCTGCAAATCACCTGGATTAAGGTAAACTACACTGGACTACTGTGAAAAAGGCAGAGCTACTGAAAAGAAAGAAACATCTTCCACTGAGTGCAGAGAGCCTTCAGAGTTGCCCATTTCCTCTTTTAATTTGTCAGCTAAGATGCAATGCTTTGCATTTTATATATTCATATTAATTTCACCCCATAGTCTTAATTATAGGCAATAAAAGAGCCAGTAAATGTATGCACAACTGGCAGTGATTTTTTTTTGCTGAAATTAGGCAGATGCTCAATCTTTATGGTGAGGTCATTATAAAATACTCTCAAATTTTACCAGGACATGCAGCTCTCTCATTTACTTTATTTCATGCTTTTGTGTTTCTTCCTCCTTCTCTCAGGATAATCGCAAAGTTGAGGTTCAAACATATTTTGCTATGCTTAAAACACGGATCAATCAGATTGTCAAATATCAAATTATCTGTAAAATGTTTGCATTTATTCAAGTCACTTTTAAGCCACAAAAGTATCTGATTACTAGGATTTTATGGATCTTGGCTCATCTTTGAGCATCATTTTATAGACATAAAACTGGACTTCTTGACACACTGGCATTTTCCCTATTCCTACAGACCAAAACTTCAAGAGATTAATCAGCAGATCACCACTGAAAAAATATTGTTTGCAGCTGTATTAAAAAAAACACTGTCAACTGACTTTTTTCAATTTAAAAGAGAATTGAAGAAAACTCTGCCTTTCCTGTGATAATCTGTGCATTTGTTCAGGCTGATTTTCACCATTGCGTCTCCCACCATTAGAAAACGACAGGAAGCATGGATTAAATTAAACTTTATGCGTGTAAAGACACCACAGTCCTACAACCCCAGGGAGAAAATTCCAATCACACTAAAGTAAAGACCAAAAAATGTGCACATTGATGAAGAAATAACTTACAGCTGAACCAGAAAAGGCTGGCAAAAGCTTTCTGAACACCATGTTCTCCAGGGGGATATCACACGCAATCCAGATCTATTATTGGCAGTTTGTCTATCAGCTTTAGAAAGCAATACAGTGACATTGTTGCAACACTTTGCTGCTCACAAATAAAACCTAAAACACCACTTTTAAAAGCTGAAACAGGACTTTTTTACAGAACAAATATTCAAAGAAAAAAATTGAGTACACAAGTTACTTTAGACTGTTTATCCAGGGCAAAGGACCAGTTTAGATTCAAAATGGTTGACTCTGATGAAGCCAAAAGGTGATGAAATATTAGTCCTTTGAACTACATGAAATGTGAACAGCAAATCATGCACTCAGGTTTTTCTTAGGATTTTGCCTGTGTGAAGGAGTCAGTTTAATCACCTTTTCAACATCTAATATCCTTTTCTAGACGCAGTGACCTCCATCTATAGAGGGGCTGAAGCAAAAGAGACTCAAATTCTATCATTTTTTAAAATACACTTATTGAATTGGCTAGACATTATGTCAGTAGTACAGAGATAGAGACAATGGACACACTAGCAGACCGCCTATTTAACCATTTACATACATCATACTTATGACTGGCTGCAAAGCAAACACAAACAATAATCTCATATTAGACCTCCCTTTAGAAAGCATCAGCCACTGTTATCATTGGTACGAACTTGATGGCTTTCAGGCTGATTAAGTGTGATAATGAAGGCCCAAACACACCTGTGGATGCTCTGCAAACATTCCCCTAGACCCTCACACAGCACCATGCATCTGTTTAACATTCATTCAGTGCTGCTGAGCGTATTCCCTCCTTAAATAATGCATCCATGTATTCCCTAATGCCACCACCTTAAGTCTAGAGCATGAGGGCAACGATTTTCTCTTCCAGCTGCATTCAATCCTCGTGCATTAAAGGGCGCATTTGACGATCAAAATTAATAGTTGTTATGGGGGAAACGGATGTAAACAGACTTTTTCCCATGGCTTGATAATATAGGTGCATAGCATCGCTGGGTGTATGGTTGATGTTTTACCGCGTGCTTTTTCATTAGATCGCTGAACGGCTGCAAATAAGTGCCTTTGTTATCATATAGGAGATGAATAATATGGAGCTGGCCTGCAGATGTGATCGATAAAAGCGCCATCCAGCTCTGCTGTGCTCTCAGAGTCGCATCAAACCTGCACATTACGAGGCACGAAAATACGCACGCTTGCTTATTTGGCGCCAGTAACATGTGTTTATTGGCATTTATTATGTTTTCCACTCGTCGTTGTCATCTTGTGGACGAGGGCAGCCCCGAAGAGACGCACTGTTCCCGATGGCGATGGTACACATTTACGCGGTTTAGCAGAAAACAGATGAAACACACAGGTGCGATATTTTGTCAAATTTCGACAGTATCGCGTGGCTAAATGTTGTAAAAAAGGTCGTAGTATTGTGGTCAAAGGAGAAAGAAAACACATCGTGAACAAACATCAACGTAAACACACCACGACGCGGAAGGAAGGAGGAAGGAAGGTCCTAGTTAAATCCCCACTCACACACAATGCCAGCCCCGACACGACGAGCTTCACGTAAATAAAACCGCACAGACACTACTGAACAAACGGTTAAAAAACACAAACACCCCTCATACAGACATGAAACGTGGCCCCCCCTCTGATGTTAATAATTTCATAAAGATACATTATCATAAATTCATAGACACACGGGCTGGGCCTCGGTTTGTTTTCCCGTCAGCGCGTCGAGGCCTCGCTGCAGCCGCGGCCCCCAGTGAAGCGACGCATTTGCGCACACGCGCCCCACACACGGCTCGCGCTCAGCGCTCCTCGCTCGTTTCGCTATTTTCTTAAAATGTACTCACCGGGTCCGAGCGCTTCCATGGCCGAGGCCTCTCTCTCCGTCTCTGTCCCGGCCTGGCGGCTCCGTACCGACGCTGAAATTGGGGGCGGTATCGCGAAGCTTAAAGTGGCTAATTTAAGAAAAGGGAATATAGATAGACGCGAGGATGACTGCTGACTGGACTGACTGACCTGAACTACCGCCGCTGCTGCTGGTTCTGGGGATTTGTAAGTGCGCATGCGCCAGTTAGAAGCTGTGTGCACCGCTGTGCGCATGCGTAATTTCCTATCCTCGTAGATCAAACTTTAATGGTCGTAGTCAGCGGGAGAAAGGGGAGAGTATGGAGCATGCAGTATAGATACTAATGAATAGACACTTAATATACGATTGAAAAGATATCATGGGGTGCCACTGGAAATAAAGAAGGATGAATGATTTGGACAAATAAAGGGGGTAAGAAGTATTTCTAAGTACAAAAAACATATCAGAGGATTCACCATAATCCATTACACTACAAAAATATAGCTATACTGCATTTTCAGTACTGACTCAATGATAGTTGAGGAAAATTATCCATCTCTTCATCGCTTTATCAGATTAATCTGCTGCAATCCACCCAGTGTAATTAGCCAGTGAATCAGTCAGCCAGAAAAGAAAACCAAACAGGACTTAAAGCCCCATACTTAGAGGGCCCTGGTGTATGCTCCCCTGTTAATTTTATCTCAGTTATACACACTATTTTCTAGCAATGTCATACACAAAAAATGAAAATAACAAGTAATCTGTACTGTATATTTAAGCAAAAACAATTGCTCCAACTAAAAAAGGTCTTATAGGGTCGACATTATTTTCTAATATCACAAGGTCCTTAAACTGTCTTCATTATTTTGAGATCCCAACACAAGATGTTGATCTTGCTTCATAAAAAAGCAATTGTCTAATCTTCATGACATAAAATTGTTTAGGAACGTAATGTGAAAGTACTGATTGGCATTGCTAATCTAAAAAAACAAAAAACAACAAGAGTGTGTGGTTCCAGTAACAGATATATTTCTGTCGACTAAGACTCAGGTTGTCTAATTCTACAATATTTTGTTGAGTTTTGTCTCATTATGTTTTATATTTAATTTATACGAGTTTTTAGAAATGAAATAGGGCTTGATTTTGTCCCTGCGGCTTCAAAAGTAAATTAACATTTATTTATAACATATCTATTCATATGTTGGTGTTCACTGAGGTAGAGATTGTCTGGGGTTAGCCACAGTTCAAATTTTATGAATAACCTGAAAGATATGATTGGGGGCTTTATAGAAAGGGCTTAAGCCCTGTAAGCCAACCCCTGGCTCTGCCAGTGGTACTTCTAGGAAAATTCTTCTTGTATTTTTTTGTTATTGTCTTTATTATGTAATAATAATAGTAATTTTGACAGAGTTGTTTGAATCACTGTATATCTGGAGAATGTCATCAACAGCAAAACATTGCCACTAATTTTGTACGACAACAGTCTTGTATTAAGGAATTTATTATGGACCACTTATCAGTGAGGCTAGGCCAGTAAAGCATACATACCCTGCTAGGATGACACATTTTAAATCAAAAATGAATTTCAGACTGGGAAGTTGTATTTGAGCCACAAAGGCTTTCACATAATCTTTGTAGATGCAGCTTTCACTACTGGTTTGTTCGTTCAGTTTTGTTTTTATTTTTCCAAAATGTTTTGTTTCAGTTTAGTTTTCATTCATTTTACTGTAAGTTTAAGTTTGTTTTCTTTGATATGGGGTATTTGTCAACAACAAGACCCCAAAGGATCAGAAAACAAAAACCTACAACATACAGTTTTTAAAAATATGTTCATGTAGGCTTATCTTTGCTTTTAATTTCATTATCTCAAATTTAATTGTTGAGTACACCTCAAGACCTAAAACTCCCTTAGTTTCAAGGCTTCTTTATTCAAATCAGACCATTTTATACGTTTTACCTGGGTGTTTTTTTCCCC
Organism: Cheilinus undulatus; assembly: GCF_018320785.1. NCBI lineage: Eukaryota > Metazoa > Chordata > Actinopteri > Labriformes > Labridae > Cheilinus > Cheilinus undulatus. The sequence continues at coordinate 14,637,973 of NC_054880.1, read as the reverse complement.
CTCTTTTTTGCAAAGCCTTTTATTTTAGTTTAAGTTAACTAAAATTACTTTTACATTTTAGTGTTAGTCATTTAGTTTTAGTAAACTGTTATTACCTTAGAAGAAGGTTCACTGAAAGCATTTTCTTTTTTTCTTTCTTTCTTTCTTACAATAAATAAAGCTATAAATTAACCCCTGTCCACAACAATCCTCAACCCCGCCCGCCCGAAAATTCCCGGTATTTAAAATCAGTTCCCAACAAGCTGTGTCGTCACAGTAGGCGGATACAAACCTTCTAAGGGACCAATGGGAAAGCCAGAAAGAGTCGATTGACACCCCGGTGACGAAAAACTGCGGGCCAGCTGTCACGGCGCGCGAAAGATCAAAATTTCTATTCGGTGTGTGGGGAACAGGCGGGAGGAAGAGGAGCAGCCCGGCTAAAGTCTCTCTAAATGCGCTATAAACAACGAAAATAGTCTTTGTCGCGCAGACATTTATGTTTGGACGTCTGCTGTGGCCACAGAGATTCGACAAAGCGTTGACTCCGTTGGTTTATTTTGATAAAAAGCGACAACTTCGGCGGACAAAGATGAGCCTCGTCCTTCCTCAACAACAGGTGAGGAATTGGTTTAACACTTTACATGAACACAGTAGACTTGCATACATGTCTTTGTTTACAATACGTTATTTTAACAGATTAGCACGGCCCAAAATATTTTAGATACAATGATTTTAAGGCTGCATGTAATGTTAGCTTTAGCCAGAGAGCTAACCCGCTGGGTAATGTATAACCAGATGGGATAATGGTACTGGTCAAGGCCTGGCCTCGTCGATTGCACGCGTTTTACTTTGACCACTCTTAAAATACTTTTAAAATGAATTAGCCAAGCGATTACTCTTATATGCCTTCTACTTGTTCCTAAGAAGTGTGTCTGTCATGTATGTTTCATGTATGTAAGCTGCTAAAGTTGAAAGGAAGCAAAGACGCTAGCTCCGGCTTTGCTCATTGTTTGGTTTAATGCAAGGCGCCATTGATGCAATTTAACAACCATTTGCTTTGTAAACGTGCAAAATAAACTTAATGGTTATTGTTAACATTGCAATAGCATTGTCTTTTACTTCAAAAGTTATAATCTAAGTATCCACAAAAACTTCTGTAAAAAGTTGGAAAGGTAATCCACCTACAGTTGAATGAAATGAAGTGCCTGGTACGGTATATATATTAATATGTAAGCGCCCGTATTACAATAAATAACCCTTACCACCACAGTGGGACTTCTGACATACAATTTCAGATAGAAAGGTGACTTACTTCTGAATTGCACGGATATATGGTTTAAAATGAGCCTGTGTGCTGACATTATAATCAATGCAATTATAAATCCTAAAAGTGACTACCAACTCTGACTAACAACTACTGCATATATCATCTTGTGTTACTGAGAAACGCCATGCCTCCAGTTATTGTTATAAAACATAAAATGTTAACCTTGAACACTTACCTTTAACATGTAAAGCATTTAGACCAGGCCATATGTTTTTAAAATGTGAAAAACTTAAACTCCTTTTTTCTAAATTGCACTAATACATTGGCTTTATTACAATCCAAAATTTTATACAATTGTTTATGCAATTTTGACTCGTCACAGGGTTTTCTTGCAGTTTTGGAAGATAAGAATAAGAAATTGTCCTGCACTAGGAGCCTAGGACTTTTACTTTGTTGTATTAGTACTGAAACAAGTATTGATATTAGGGCTGGGTATTGCTGTCGAATGCCTGAATTGGTTAGATTCCGATCTATATGGTCCCGATTTGATTTGATCTGATTCAATATCAATGTAGAGATATTTTAGCCACAAACATATTTTGCTTCAACATCCAAGAGATTCTCAGAGAACAAACACTGGAAATAGTACAGAGGACAATCCAACCAGACACATGATCAAGAATATCAAGGTTTGCATAAAAAATGACCCCACACTAGTGATATTGACATTATGTATTACATCCACGTGACGCATCTTGCGTATGCATATCAAGCTATTATTGATAACATGCATTAGATATCCAAAATAAAATGACTGGGCATAAGAGTCAAACCTCAAGTCTGAGTCCAAAGGCTTTTAGAGGTGGGTGCAGGTCAAGTTTCAAGCTGCATGAGTGACGGCAGTTTAAGACTGGTTGAGCAGGGCCTGCAGGGCCGGGCTATATATAAAGATCGGTCTCTGGATTATATAAATGGATTTCTTAATTAAAAAAACAAAAACTAATCTGAATTGGGGATATTTTTTTTATTTACCCAGTCCTTCTCAATATTGTATGTTTATTACTGGCATTGTATTTGATTTAAATAACCTGGTATTGTGACAACTAGGGTTTGATCAAATTGCAGTATGGCCTGCTTCAATTTTGAAGTTGTCGGTTGTGAAATGTTTCTTTAACCTGAAATGTGTGCCAAAATTCCAGTTTAAATTTTCTTCTATTTTCACCTAAGACAGCATGCCCTACATTAGTGGTTCCCAACCTTTTTTTTCCTTAGAGCCACCCTACTTGTATCAAGGAAAATTAGCCCCCCCCCCCAGGACCAGTCTGAAAAAAAAAAAAGTGATATATTGTGGTCAAAGTTAGTGTCAGTTTCAAACCTTTTCTTTAGATCCAAAAGAAATAGTCCTAAACTCAAATCTTCTTGGCCAAATACCATTGTATGAATTATTTAAGTGTGATATCATGATTTCAGATAATGTGTGCAAATCTGACTTTTAGAGCCTCAGAGCAGACAGGGCCTTGTGCCCCCCTGAACTCTCCTATGTCCCCCTAAGGGGGTCCCGGACCCAGGCTGGGAAGCAAGGCCTTACACTAGGCAGTCATTCAGTGTCGTTTTTAAGAATAGTGTACTAAAGTTTTACTTTGTTTTTCTTAACCAAAATGAGAGAAGCGTAAAACGATCACTCCCTTTAATACAATTCATTTTGAATTTGCACTATAAATCGAATAATCACAATTAGATATATTTTCAAAATTGTTAATCTAGCTAATATTGTGTTGGGTGTTACATAGAATGATTTATTGGCTGTGGTTTTTGAAATATAGGTAAGATGAATAACTTAAAAAATAATTGCATATTAGATTGCAGTCACAATGTTGAGGGTAAAAAACGTAGATTATTTTCCCAGATCGTTAAGCCCTAATGACAACTCCAGTATTCCTCACATTACAGTTGTACTGCATTGTGGGTAACGCTGATACAATAACACCCAAACACAGAGACGGCAAAGCCTCCATATGACTTTATGAGAGTTTAATTCTGTTTTCTCTCTCAGGCTGAGGGGCTCCCAGCTGTGGCCCAAACAACAGCAGAGAGCGACTCAGACAGCGGGGTGGGCTCTCCAGAGGAGGAGGTAGTCACAGAGGCATCTAACAAAGAAGACCTAAAAGGTAAACAATGGATGATAGTCATGCCTAAGGTAGGCTAAACGCTAAATGTAAATAACTGTTGGAAGTACGTTGTTCACACTTGTATACTTGTGCACAGAGTTACAGTATTTAATGTATATCAAGCAATGAAGTTAGACATAACCACAAAAAGTAAATGAGTATTTGGAACCTATAGATAAATCTACTTGTACAATCTCAGTATTGTTTCTTTGTGTAGATGTTGCACAATAGTAGGGCTCAATAAGAGTTTGACTCCTACAGATGTAAGATTATTATTTTACTTTAGGATAAATGTTTTAAAGAATCATTGTAAACAACCAACAATAGAAGATAAGATAAAAAAACTGTTTTGTTTCTAGTTTATACTTTTCCCCTGAGGATTATAAACTACTTCCTGATATGCTGCAGTCTTAATAGTTTTATTTAAAAATTGTACTGTGCCAGTGCTGGTTAACTATTTTGTTTTTCAGATTCTGATGACGATGAAGACATCACAGTTCACAGAAAGCCTCATCGTAACGCCATCAGAGACAGCGACAGTGAGGAAGAGGAGGCTCCGACAGAGAACAGCGTGAACATGACCGAAGCTCTGGCTTTATCGGCTTCGAGCGGAGACGAGATGGAGACCGGAGAGGCAGAGGGGAAGGACGAGAAGAAAGACAGAGGTTCGCAGAAGACCAAGAGAATCAGCCGCGCTCCGGTTGACAGCGAGGACAGTGAGCCTGAGCAAGACAAGTGTGGCAAAATGGAGGAGCAACAGGAGGAAGTGGGGAAGGAAGTGAAATCGTCCAAAGAAAAGAAGAAAAGAGAGAAGAGTCAGCGGCATCGGGAGAAAAAGGAGAAGCGAAGCAAAGCCGTGGAAAAACTGAAGAAGAAAAACAGACTCTCTGAGTTAGAAGAGGTTAGAATAGTTTGGTGATTTTTTTTAGTAATACTTTCCCCTTATGCTGCTCAGATCTTTATATGGTGCTTTTCATGTAGTATATCAACATTTCTACTCTAGTAGTCTTGTTTCTGAATGTTTGAGTGGAAAAATGACCATGTAGAAAAGGTTAGGAAAACGCATACTGCTGAATATATCCTTAAATACTATTACAATATTTAGATCATTATACATGTTTGCAGTCATCAGGAATGATCTTTAAGTGAATTATGCTGCAGACTTCTATGTGTCAGGGTTGGAAACTACTACATTTCTTGATTCAAGGTGTAAATATCGTCTCAAAGTTAGGAATTCTTGACACGGATGATAATATACCAAAAAAAAGCTAATTATGCACCCTCTTCCTCAGGACACACCCCTCCCTCGAGCTTTAAATGACAGCGGATGCCCGCTGGGCGACACAGACCTGTTTGACACTGGACTAAATGATGAATCAGAGGAGGAAGAAGAGTCTTTGGAGGCCATCAGAGCATCTGTGAAGCAAAAGATGAAAAAGCACAAGGTATGAAAGCACTGTAATTAGTCAAAATGTTCTGGCTATAATTTCATCTCTTTCTTTTTCATACCTATGCAGAAGAGTCATGTACACAGTAAAGTACATTTAGTGAATGAGTTGCACAATAGTGGACATTGATTGATGCAAAGGCATGAAAGGTTTTTGTGTAATCAGTGCTAATAATCACCACAGGATCCTCTTCTGGATGAGGAGGAGGAGGAAGAAGACGAGGAAACACTAGAGAAGCCCCAGCGTGCGGTATGTTGCGGCAAAATCCTTGAATTTATCATAAATAATACAAAAGATGACGCCCAGAGTGAAAGAACTGGCTTTATTCTCGACATGTGTTTTGTATTCAGGAGAGGAAAGCTGCACGCGCCAGCAAAGATGCGATGAAGCAGCTCCACAGCGAGTCTCAGAGGCTGGTCAGAGGTCAGTTCACAAGAAATGCTTTTCTTTTATCTTCTGTGTCGATGTGGTCTTGCTTTTCTGGTTTAAACTTCCCAACTTCCCTTCAGTTGATGCAGGCCGGAATCATAATTTGAAAGTGTGCTTTATTGTGAATCCAGTCTCCCTTTAATTACTATGAACATTTCAAAACCATTCTCCTTTTTATAACAAAACAGATGTGATTTATAACCATATGTACTGTATAACTTCTGTTAATCACAGTGGCTTTCATTTATTTTCAATCTACCACACATCCAGTCTTTATTTGAGACCAGTAGTCACACTTCTTTGTAAGACAGCCGGTCTCTGCCAACCTGCTGCACTTTGGGGAAAAGGAGACACCCCTGTAAATATAATCATATCTGAATTTTTCAGTTGTTTCAAACAATTGTTCCAGCATTTAAGATAACGTATAAGAGATAGATACAATGTTTGCTTGTGTAATTGTAAACTACATGCACTTTAGTTCAACAGCCTCTGACTGAGATCTGACTTTGTCAAAATGCTTTTTTTAAAAGTTCCAGGGCAGATCCACCATAGTCAGACTCTGGGGTTTAGTTTCTCTTTGACAAATGAGTAGAAATATGTAGTTTCATGTAGGGTATTTGTACTTTTCAGGAGGATTGATCATTTTAAAATGCATAGAGGTGAAAAGTTTGACAATCTGAATTGAGAGTCTAGTTCCTCTTATTTTTATGTGGTATCTCCTTTTTTTAGAGAGATTAATCTTTGACACTTTCTTTCCTCTTTGTAGAGTCTACTCTTGGGCTCCCCTACCACATTCCTGAGCCAAAGACCATCGACCAGTTTTTTAAGAAGAGAGCCAGGCCAGAAGGTCCTGCTATGGCTTTGTTGAAGTAAGGACAAACAGCAGATATCCTATAAAGCCAGAAACTACCAACTGTAGTTATTGAAATTCTATATTTAGTGCTCTGACTACCTACCAAAAAGTATTTAAATAAGCTTCATATTTCTGTCAGTAACATAACCAAAGCTTAAAGTCTTCCTAAATAAATATAAACTAATGAGATTTCCTCTCTTAGATCTACAAAGTATTCAGCCATGTTGTTAGAGACACCATCCGCTCCTCCAGTTCCCGCTGACCCGCCCAGTGAGCCTCCTCTACCATCCACAGAGCAGAACCCTGCTCCCTCTCTGGATCTGTCCTCCACTCAGATCCAGCCCATCCCTCAGCCTGCAGCCACCTCGTCCCCTCAGAAGGAAAGCCCGAGCAAGGCCAGAGAAGGTACAGAGAGCCTTGATCCAGAGCCAGAATCTGGACCGATGCTTTACCTCTCTGAGAGCCTGCAGGAGTCTGAGACGACAGATGTATCAGTGAGACCTGAGGAGGAAGAAACCTCTGATGCACCTGTAGATCAGAGTCAGAATGCATCGATGATGGACATCCAGCAAAAAGAAGCTGAATCTGGGGCTTCAGTGGAGCCAGAAGCAGCTCAGAGCATGAGCACAGATTCAGCCCAAGCAGAGCCATCTGTACTGCCACAAACTAAACCCAAGAAGGACAAACTAGCCCTGCTGAAAAAGCTGGGACTGGACCCTCCACCTGTTGCTAAACTGTGTCCAGATGATGGGGCTTTTGTTCAGCTCGAGCCTCCACCACCTAACCCAGGTGAGAACTTATTCTTTTCAGATTTCATTAAACAAAATAACAAACAGGTGAAAATGGCCGCTATCAGGTCAAGAATTTATATTCATTTTTCTATTCTACCTAGGTCTGGAAGCCCTCAAGGTGCGCTACCTTCGACATGTCCAAGCACCTGCACGTCCTCAAGGAGAGCGCACAATGCAGCTCAGCATCGTCCGCAAAGACACTACTCCCTCTGGTCAAGAGGAGCTGCACACTGAGACGGTCGCCGTCACTGTTAAAGATGGAGCGGAGGAGCCTGTAGTCACCAAACCAGGTATACAGCAGTAAAAAAGGTAGCACAATGTAACCATTTTTTACCGATCTTACAAGTTGTGTCTGTATAAATAACAAACCACCATGTGCTATCCTGTAGGAAATTATTAACTTTTTTAAAAAATAAAAACTAAACAGATAAAGAAATATTTGCATATAACCTTCAGGGAGAAACAGATGTACTTTGCATGTAACTAATTAAAATTTGCAATTCTTTTTAAAAGTTATACAGCGTCCTCAAGCATATTAACTCAATTAAGCATATGGATATCTCTTACAGCCCTTGTGCTTATACTTGTTCAGTCTGAGTAACTTTATCTGTTTCACAGGGGAAAAGCTTTCATGTCTGAAGCAGCGCCTGCAGCTCGCCATGGCCCAACGCAGATGGGAGGAGCGGACACGCAAGGCCGAGCTAAACCGTCTGGACAACGAAGACTGTGGAGAGGAGGAAGAGGAGGAGGAGGAGATGACAGACGAGTCTGAGGAAGAAGAAGTATGAGGATGTTTTTATACCTATGAATAAGAACGAATGGCCTTTCCTGTCTTTGTGCTTACTAACTCTGACCTTCTCTTTTATCAGGGAGTGGATGACTTACTAGGAGGGGATGATGGTGAGGGAGAGGAGGAGGAAGGTAGTGTGGCTCAGAGTATCAGGAGCACTTCTCCTGTGGCTCTGATCAGACCGTCTCCAACTCCTGACCTAGTTAATACAGATGGTACACTCATGCTGTTCCCGGGTAACTCCTGCTCTCGGACCGGGTAAGAACATTTAGAGTTTTTAGTTTTGTAAATGTTTTTACACTTTATCTTTATAAGAGAGTACACAGCAGCTTGGTGATTACAGGTCAACTTTGAGTAAATCTTACATGCTCAGTAATTGTTAACCTATTTAGTAGAAAGCTCTTGTTCAACCACTACATGTTGGCATGTTTCTGTCTTAAACTGTTGCTTCTTTTGTTTTTGTAATAGATGTATATTAGTAAAGCTTTACATGTACTGTTTGTCATTCCAGTGATGGTGTAAGACGGTCTGGACCCTCTGGACAGGACAGCAGCAATAAGATGGGTAGGTAGAGTAAAACACTTCAGTCTAATTTATCAGGACTGTTGGCTGTCATTGAGAAAAACACTTGATCTAGGGGAAACGGTGCATGATGGGACTTTAAAGGATATTTATACTCCTCTATAATGCTCTATCATCTTTCTCTCTGCAGAAGAGGACGACTCGCTGTCCCTGGTGAAGGACAACAGCCACAACAGTAGCTTTGAGCTTGCAGGATCCATGATAACCTCCTACCAGCCCATCAATCATCAACGCTCTGCAGGACGGTGCATTTCTAACTCCTCCATGTTTCGCTCCCCTTCTCCATGCCTCTTTAGGCCAAGCTTCCTGGGCTCTGCCTCTAAAGTAAGATCTCATTTAACACTCTTTAAAAAAGATGTAATAAATGACAAGATTAAGGAGAATTCAAGTCAGAGTAGAAAATAGGTTTTGCAGTGTACCTGGATATAGCTACAAAGAAAGTCGCATAGCATAACAAGTAGCATAAAACTTCTGTTGATCTCTACTGAACGTTAAAGGTAAGATAAGATGATTACATTTAACACAACCATAACATACTGTTATTTACAATAACAAGCAGTTAACAAACTGTTGCCAGCTTTTTAAAGTTGTATTTGTGAATGTTTTCAAACTAAAATGATTAAATTCATTTTTTTCCCTCAGAGCTCAGGAAAACTCTCCGAGCCTTCTCTCTGCCTCCCTGTTGAGGACTCCCAGGACTTGTACGCACCTCCTTCTCCAGGAGCAGACTCAGGGCCCTTGGTTGGAGCAGCGTCCGGTCCCGGTCTTGGCGGAGACTCTCAAGGCCGTTTCTCCCTGGAGGACGACACACATTCTCAGTTACTGGACGCAGACGGTTTCCTAAATGTGGGTCCCCGTCCTGGCGCTCCTCGCTCCCATAAGAGACAGCTGATCCTGGACAGCCTGGATGAAAACGCCATGGATGCAAACATGGGGGAGCTACTGGGGTTGTGTTCAGGGGGGTTTGGGACAGCGGAGAGTGGCTCGAGTCGGGCAGGGGGCCTCGGAGAGACGCAGGAGGAGGAGCTGCTCGGGCTGTGCTCTGGAGCGTTTCCAACGACACAGGCAGAAGAGGAGAAGAGGGAAGGAGAGAGGAATAAAGATGGAGGACATGAGGAAGAGTCTGATAACACCATGGAGCAGCTGCTGGGGCTGTGCTCGGGGAAGTTTCCAAGTCCAGGTAAAGGAGTATGTGCTGTCCTCCTTTTTTCTGAGACCACCTGCTGTGCAGGACCTATTACCTCAAAGTAGCAGCGAGTACAATCAGACAAAATAAGCTCTGCAGACAGGTGGAAAGTACAATGCTGGTCAGTAAATCACTTCTGAACTGCTCTTTTAGGCGTAGTCTAAACCAGACAATAACAAAAGAAGACCTAGACTCCTAACATTGCTTTATTTCTTATTTTTAATGATCAACAATTGCATCCTTAATCCTACACATTTTCTAAGATGAACAAATAATTTGACAACATATTTGCAATTTAGACTGTTGTCTTTTTTTAAGACAGCTTTGGCTTAAAAGTAAGACTGAACTGATGTTTTTTTTTTTTCAAATAAAATAACAGATTGTATGACCAAGTGGTTTCAAAGTATCAAAGATGTTGGCAACCTTAATTCTTAGCTGTACTTTTTAAACCAGAAATAGAAAATAATTGTAAAAAAATAAGAATTATCAAACAGATAAAGAGTCGATTCAGTAGGTCCTGTAATCCTGTTGGTTTTCTCAGTCTTTTATTGAAAGTCTCTTATGTTTTTCCTTTTATCTGCTGGTTTCACAGCCCCTCAGTGAAGGACAGAAACAGTCTGAACAGTATTTAAAAAATCTGTTCTAAACAGAAAAATACACCTTTTGTAACCAACAGATTCTTTGTAAGGCTGACTGGGGTCTGGCTTCTTTTGGTCATGTGCTTTTAAGTTAATTTTCACCTTTCTTGTCAATCCTTCCCTATGTTTTATATATTTTTCTGACCCCCGTTCTTAACCACCTTTCCTTCTGCAAGCAGAACTTAAAGCTCCTTAGATTTCACATTTCTTAGTCTTTTTTCTTGATTAGATCAAAGCAGAAAGTCTTTATTACTCCTTGAGGGGCAACTCTGTTTGCGTCAGAGGTCCACACAAGCTGAAAACATTACAAAATTACATGAATGCGTGTCTGTTTGACATAGATCCCATGGATATCTTGATAAACAGGCAGTGAGATTCAATACACTACTCCAACAGCCCAAGTGTAACATCAGCAGTACCTACAGCTTATTAAAAAAAAAATGTAAACACATGCACATGTAAGCACATGTAAACATCCTTTCTGATGAAAAAGTCAAAACTCTGCATGCAGAGGAGGGATGAGGGTGTCCCAGGATGGCCTTTGCCTTCTGAGTGACACGATTAAGACACCCTCACAGATCATTTTGTTTGACTGATCCTTGTTTTATTCACTTTGTTTATTTAAATGGAGACCTAAGTTGCATCAGTAATCATTTTAGGTAATGGTTTATATTTTTAGCCGCTGCTGCTGTCTGTATATCACTGTTTTTCCTACATTTTTTAATGGTCAAGCTGCTCCAAACCAGTTTCCCCCAAAGGGATTAATAAAGTAGTTTTAGTTGAATTAATAATGAGGAACTATAAGGCCCTACTTCCTTACTTATTTAAGTTCTGAAATTTTAAAATGTTTGAATGTCTGTTTCCGTTGTTTTTCTCTAGATATTCACCATTTACCTCTGTCTTCTTCTCTGTCAATTTTAGTTTCCTCTGCCACGGCTTCTCCAGCACAAAAAAGGTACTGTAGAAATTTACAGTTTTTAATTTTTTATGCACTTATTTTTTTCTCATTGCGATCGTAACAACATGGTAGATAAGTGACAACAAATGGCTGATTCACAGTGCCTTTTAAGGGATGATATTTATGCCTCTGTGGCGTCTTCACTGTGAATGTTGTGGAAATGTAAAGGGCGGATGTTCAAAGAGACCCCTGCCTTTGTGCTGGCTTCAGTAGTAAAACCAGAGGTGAAAACAGGATCGCCCATCCAGCAGAGGAGTGCAGCACTTCATCTGCATGTTTGAAACACCAAAACATATGGGGACACTTATATCAGGCTGTTTTTTAATCAATCTGTATGATTCAAGGATTTATGACAGTGGAGCTTTGTAACAGAGCTGTAAAAGCACCATATGTAACTTTTTTTTGTCTACATCACACAACCAACACAAATCGTGTGTGTTAGGTTCAAAATCTCTGCACAGCTTTAATTTCATTAGCAGTTATCCATGTAATCTGATTTTTCATATACAATATCAGATTGTCACTGTGCTCTCTTTGTTTTTGAAGTCAAAAGAAGCCAGAGGAGAAAGAGGAAGAAGAGCACGTGGAGGAAGACGACTGTGAGTTTCGTCTTCTGTCGGACGTAGAGAGTCACAGTGAACAGGTATGCCTCATCACATGTAGTTCTAACACATGTAAGCTCTGCTTCATAGGAACAGTGTGGAAATAAATTTGTTAATGAGTCTGTTGATGAGTAAACTTTTGGCAACTCCAGGAGGATGCTGATGAGGACGGTGAGGAGGATGAAGATGGAGAGGATGATGAGGGGGATGCCGGTGAAGAGGAGGACAATGAAGTAGAGGAGGAGGAGATGGAGGGTGTGTTTGCGCCTCACAGGCCCAAGAAAAAGAAGAAAATGTAAGTGTTAATCACAGCAGACGTTATTTTCTCTTCACAGAGTAGAACAAGAAGTCATGTTAGTTATTTTTAAAAGGTTTTAAATAATTGTTTGACCTTCCTCACAGGCGTTTGGCTGATTATTTGGAGTCCGAGGCAGAGCTGTCAGGCAGTGATCAAGGCAGCGACGATGAGGACGATGACAGAGGGAGCGAATACGAGGAAGAGGAGCTTCTTGAGGAGCTTCCATCTGATGAAGAGCTGCAGGACCAAGTCAACAAGATCCACATGTGAGTAACAGTAGCAATTACTAAACTTCTGTGGAGGAGGCTGTTCTCATAACTTCTGATGTCTATTTTTTAACAGTGTGAGGTTGTTTTTTTTAAACATCTAGCTAACTGTTGATTTTGTTCGATGTTGGACTAGAGATGTTGCTGTTTGTGCTAACATAGGATCAAACGAAACCCCTAATGTGTAATAACTTGAAATTCTGATTTATCCTTATGATCCACCTCAAAACTTTTCTAAATTAGTCAATTCTTTAAGCCATTGTTTCTTTTAAAAAGCTTTGAAATAATTGAGAAAGTGCCTTTGTTTGTTTGTTATTGAACTGAAGTTCAAATTCAGTGTAAATTTTCTTTTTTCTTATTGGTTCTTCAGGAAGCAGATCATGGATGATGACAAGCGGCGTTTAAGGATCTATCAAGAGCGTTACCTTGCTGATGGCGACCTGCACTCGGATGGCCCTGGAAGAGCTCGCCGCTTCCGCTGGAAAAATATTGGTGAATATCACTCACTGATGATTAATGAGTTTTAATTTTGAACCACGTAGGAATCGTACTTTTAAAAAGAAAGCATGTTTGTCGAGCATGCCTGGGTTCATGGCATTCTTTTTAGTCTTATTTGGAATAAGGTTATTTATGTTTTATTTATCTAGTGTGTTACACCTTAGCCTTTAAAGTGCATCTGTGAATATTTTGGACTACTTTTTTCACTAATTTGTACATCATAGGACTTATTGATTGCCCTTTGGCCAATAGCTGCAAATAGCTGTGGTCTTGTCAGGTTTTTGCCCTTATTTGGGGGATTTTTATGCATGTTTGTGTGGGACAACAGATGGCAATTAGCAACTCGCTAAATGTGGTGCAACCATGTTTTCATTTATTTTGTATGAATGATCACTGTCATTGCACACTGTCCCTTGATAAATAAATAATCTAAACTAAACTTATAAATATTTTACTCCATTTATAATCACTTAATTTTGCTGTAAGAGCAGTTGAAGTTCGTATCACTCATTGAAGAGACAGAAAAGGAAACTGTGAAACACTCAGTATGTATATCAAAACAAACATAATCTTAAAATGGGATCATTTCATTGTAAGCTCCTGATACGAATGTAAAAACTTACCAAATCTTCCACAACCCGTTCTGTGTTTTTCTTTTCTCTGTCCAGATGATGGTTTCAACATGGAGCGGACAGGAGCAGAGGGCAATGAAGAGGAGGAAGAAGATGAAGACATGGACCAGTCAGAGGTCCAGAGGAGGAAAGAGCGATTAGAGAGAGAGCAGTGGCTCAGAGAGCAGGTAGGTGGTGGGATTTATTACATCACATACTTGTAAGAAATAAGTTTAGAAAAGGGAAGCAGTAATAAAAACATCAGTTTTACATTTTGCAATATCAGAAATGCTATTTTTGGCACATTGTAGCACACAAGTGACAATTTTCTCCATAAACCGTGCAAAAAAAGAAAGAAAAACAGACTCTGCAGGAGGGTGTGTTATTGTCTTCATTTCTCTCTCTGTGCCTTTTGTAAGTCTGAACAAAAAGCCAAGAAAGGAGAAGATTTGGACGCAGAAGACGAGAAGATTGGAGAAGAAAGTCACTTTATGAAGCTGGCCAAGAAGCTGACTGCCAAAACTCTACAGAAGAAAGGTCAGTGTTATGTCCCGCCAAACAAAAAGAAGAATCACATGAGTTGAAAAACGTAAGTGAGGAAAAACATGAAAACACAATCAACAGACAAGCTAATCTAAATGTTTACATGCTGCCTTATGAGATTGAAGCTGTTGTTGAAAAAATAGCTTTTAAAGCTGTGCAGTAAAAACAGCTGCTTTTTCAGGTAAATTCCCAGCAGGTTAATGTTGAACAAGCAAAGATGAGCTTGGACTGAACTCTGGTGAAAAGACATGTCAGTAGGAAGGACTTAAGAAAACTAAAATGATGTTTTAGATCAGCCTCATTGTAGAGTCTCACCACCTCAGGTATCTTTGATCTGCTTAACCTGTCAGGTCAGGAGACTTCCTCCAACAACAGAGGAACACAACCTTAAGGCATTATCACATTTACTGGTACACTGTGGCTCTTATCATGGACCAATTTGTTGAGAGTTTACATAATTACCTCAGGTTTGATCAGTGCCGACAGGGGTATTTTCAAGCATGTGATGTGCAAAGAAAATGCTCTCCGTTTATTCTGAATTTCTTGGTGGAGAAACCCCAGAAGTAAAAAGACTAGTCAACTCTTGGCTGGTCCATGTCTGGGGTTTTAAATTTGTTTTTAATCATTTTGTTGGTGGTAGAGCTAGAAGTCATTTACTAGCAATAATGTTTTACTAATCATATGAATAAAAATACATGAACCGTTAATCTTCAGGGGGTTTTAAAATAACTGAAATAAAATTCTTTCAGTGTGAGTAGGGTTCAGTTGCACTTAGAGGTTGAAATCAGACCTTTATTTTGAAAATTCTCCATGAAAGTTGGCTAAAAAAGCAGGCCAGGCAGTACAGCGCTATTCATAATGGAGCAATTCAAAGTGCTTTTCATAGTCGTAAACAGCACTTTAATCATATTCAGAGCAGAAAAGAAATATCACAAAAACCAGACATGAAAATACAAAATAAATCAAATAGAAGATAAGAGAGAGAGACATCAGAAACGCATGCTCTGTTTGAGCCAAACTCTGGCGTCTGTCCAAGCAAACCGAGCGGACACAGAGGGAAGAGTCCTGCCAGAAGTTGCCTCAGATCATCTCTTTCCCAACAGATGAATCATTCTTGTTCCTGGAAAAAGAAACATGACTAAAACTGAGCGCCTTCATTTAATATGAATGAGATTTTGTTCTGGATGCTTTATAGCTTCATCAGATCTAAAAAGGGAGCTTTACAGCGAGAAATTAAGGAATTTTTTGACTGTAAAATCTGCTGCAACTCCAAAAGGAAGATGACAATGTTCTCCCTTTAAATACCCTTAAATTAGATATATCATGAACTGGTTGATAAAGCAACTTCCACTTATGTTTATTTCCACCATTTGGTACCAGCTGGACCTTTCTTAACTCTTTTTTTCTATTTGGGATCATGCTTTGTACCTGATAACTTCCAAGCCAGCTGAGCTGATATTAAAATCTGACAACACACTGCTGACAGCTGATTGGTCGAAGATAATCGTTGCTAGGAGCATCGCTAGTGGGACGTCTGACATGAGAATTCGTTTATTTTGTTGCTGCTTGTAAAGTCCCTGGAACAAAACGTGTTTCCTTGCTGAGACAACAAGCGGCAGATTGAGAACCAGAGAAACTAAATCCTTGTTTTCTTCAGTTCTTGCTGTGATGAACGACAGAAAAAGACAAAAAGCAGCTAAAATGTGTTTGGTTTGGCTCAATAGATGGGTTTAACTCACACTTTAACCATTTTACATTCTTAAAACCAGAGCCTCTTGTGGCGCCACAACCAGAGAAGAAGACGACAGCAGCTCTAAACCCTTTCCAGAGACCGTCGCAGTCCTTACAGGTACGGCACAGTTACTTCAGGCATCTTTAATTTAAGTATCTAAGTGCAAAGTTATCTCTGTTTCTAAGCTCATCTTGGTTGCTAAACTATTACTGGTTTTTAACACAAGGAAAGGCCTGGTTCATTAATGAAAACATTGCAACATTACATGGGTAATAGTGACTTTATGAAAAAACAAAGAAACAACCATGTGGAAATAGGGGAATAAAGCTCAGTTATCTGCCTCGCACTTTACTGAAAAAGGCAGAAATCGTTTGCACTGATTACATTTTATTCCCTATGATCTATACTTTGTATTCAATATTAATACTTAATTGTACATTTTTATTTTTATCTTTTTTCTCCAGGTGAGGAGAGGCTCCCTCCTAAGTCAGCCTCAGTCCGTCCTGCAGAAGCTGGCCTCCATCTCAGGGGGGAATCCTCTGGCTCCCAGAAACAGCCGAGGTTTCCTGTTTCAAACTTTGTCTCCTGAGAAGGACAGCAACGGAGTAGACGCTCCTCAGAAACAGGTGAGTCAAAGGAGCCCCTATCTTTACTTGAGTATCTTTAAAGTTTAACAGTGTTCTTGTGGGGCTCTAGTAGTGTACACGATCGACAAACAGCAATCAAAAGACACAAGAATTTGGTAGTAAAGACAGCAGAATACGGTAGCAGTGAATAGAGTAATACAGATAAAACAAATGGAGAGACCCTTCATTAGATAACATTGTGAAAAGAAGTACCTGAATCATTTGAATCCTTCAAAATATCAGATACCACTAGATTTAAAAATCAAAGACCAGTAAAGAAACAATTTAAGAGTGAAAATTAGTAACTGTATTTACATTCACAGTGGACAGCTTAATTTAAAATTTGTTTGGCTGTAGTCCAGCTCTGGACTACAGAAAATGTTCAGCTGTTTTCGTCTGTTTCAGAGTAATAGATAATAAAATCCTACAACAGCCAGTTTGATTCAGCCAGTCCTGTCTGGTTGTTACTCTCTAGTAAGATCAGGCTATGCTAAAATAAGCACCCAAATTTTAAAATTAAACCCTCTGTAAGATGAAGATTGTGAAGGCTCATTATTGTGACAGTCATGTGAGTGTGTCTGGGGTTTGTTGAGTTTGTTGTGTTCTACATTCATACCACTAGGTGGAGCCAAAGCCCAATAATCCTCTTTGGACAGAAGCAAAAATAACTGTTGCTTGGCAGATTTGACCAAACATCTCTTATCACAATATTCACCTTTATTTTTTTTACCTACTTAAGTACATTTTTTTAAACATAAAAACATATTGAAAACGAGTGATTTCACCAGTTAATGCAGATTTTCAATGCTGCTTAAAGCCTTGACTCTGTCTGTGTTTGATCCTCAGACAATGAAGAAAAGGGGGGCGATGGAAACCGTGAGTCCAGCAGCAAAGAGGGTCTGCAGAGAGAACAAACCTGCAGCACAGACTAAAGGCCCACAGAGGAGCATCTTCAGCTTCCTGGGCCAGTGAGGTCACAACACCACACTAAGTCAATGATAATCGACAGGTAGAAGCACGCTGATAAAGGGAAGCATTCGATCTCCTTTACAAGTGTTTGGCGAGCAGATCGGACTCCTGGAATAAAGGAGTTAAAATGACGGGTACGCGTCGAGCCGTCTGTTCAGCGTCCTCTCCTCGCGTCCATCCTCTGAGACACAAACCCAGATGTTTGAATGTGTTTACATGTTTACATTGCCTTCAAACTGAAGAGCATCACTGAGGCCTCCTCTGGTGTCAAACACCAGTGTGGGTTCATGTTTGACTCCATCAGGGGCGTTTAATGACTGTCTGCTTGACTCAGAATCGACTGACGGAGGTTCAGTTTAAATGTTTTATCATGTAAATAGGATTAACATTTTTAATGGCTAGGGACTTCTTATATGATGGTTTAAATGTGTGTGTTTTACATTGTAAATAAAAGTGTATTTTAAGATGTTTTGCATTTTTTTCTTTTTATTTTGGGTGTCTACTTAAAGATAAATCACTTTATTCTAGGAATTAAACCATTAAACGAATAATTAACCAGTCAGCTAAACTGGTGCATGTTAAAGTCCGCAATTAGAATTCACAGTAGGAAAGACGCCGCTGTACATAGAGCACAGATGAAGATCTTTGACTCAAAACTTTTTAACCAAATGTACTTTGTTTTTTTAAAGTGGAAAATCTGTTGTTTTCCTCCGTAAGTCTTGTATCAAACTTTCTAAGACCTGAACATGCTGAAAAGATCTTTAAACTGAAAGGTATGAGTTCCCTGGTGTAAATTTTGATGTCAGTTCCTCAGTTACTGTCGTTTATTTAAACTTCATGTTTTCATTAATAGCAATAACATATGAGGACAAAGGCAGTTTGAAAATGGCAGCATTAAGTACCTGAAATGTGTTTGACTTTAACTTTACCCATGCTTTTCTTCACTTTTCTGTCAAACAATCTATTCGTGGGGCAACATGACTCAAAGATAATGCATTTTCAGGGTTGTATATCCTTGTACCACAGATATAAAAAGTGATTCATCTCTATCATCTCTGGGATTTAGATTTTTGCAATAACATTAATCATTCGTTTAATTTCCAGTTCCAGTCTTCGATGCCATCTGTCCTCTAAATATACGGCAGCTTGTGGTCAGGCCAGACAGCGCTCATCTCTCAGCATCTTTTTTCCACTGAACAGCAATCCTTACACGACTGTCAATCCCAATGTTTTAAGAATAGGTTTGTTACAGCACCATTTTAAAACTTGGACATGATTCCAGTAAAAAAAAAAAAACAATATTGATTCCTTTCAGTGCCACAGCAACAAAATAGAAATCCTACTTCACCTTTTTTCTCAACATTTATTTTTTTTGTGACATTTTAAAATTTTATCTCGACATTTTAAATTTTTTGTCATAAATTCATCATCAACCTTTTTCTGTAGACATTTTTACATTTTCTCAGTGTTGACTATATCTGAATTGATATTTTGATTTTTTTTTTCTCACCACTTTGACCCCCCTTGATATTTCCACTTTTTTCCTGCACAATTAGGGTTTTTTTATATATATATTTTGACCTATTTTTCCATATTCCATCATTTCCTCAACATTTTGAATCTTTTTCCCTCTTTTTTTTTGTTAGCATATTGACTTTTTCTCAGCATTTTTTTTCCAGACATTTAAAACTTTTTGACATTCAAAATTAATCTTTTTCGTAATATTTTTACATTTTATCTTGTACTTGAATTTTTTTATTCTTAACATTTTTACTTTTTTGTCGACAATTCAACTTTCTCTCTTTCAACTTTTTCTTAACATTACTGTCATTCATAATGGATATTTCAGTATTTTTTCTCAACAGTTTGTCTTCTCTCCCAACATTTTTTTTAAATTTTAACCTCAATATTTCATCTTTTTTCCTTGACATTTTGATTTTTTTCTTGACATTTTGAAAATGATTTCAATAGTTTGATTTAGTTTCTCAACAATTCAACTCTAAAGTTTTTTTTTTAATTGAATGCACAGTATGTAAAATTCCACCACCAGGGGGCTCTCAAACAAAACAACTAAATACGACAAATGCAGACCAGCACTGCCCATCTTTGCTGTTTACTTCTTGTCTTAACTGATGACTATGTTGAGAACTAACATTTTGCTTTCATTGATAAATGTCTCCCTCATTATGAGAAATGTATGAATGAAAACAAAACACTAGTTTTCTGTCTAGTAAACATGCTTCATGAAGGGCTGTTTTTACTGAACAGAGTCTTCAATTTAAAACTAGAAGTAGTACTGAGAAGGAGGCTTCAGAGGTGGACGCTGCTGAGCAGTGCTGGTCTTGACTCACTGGAAATGCAGAGTGTTGGGTGGTTTCATGTTACTGAGCTGAGTTTGAACTCACACCCTTAGCGGCCTCTATAAAAAGGCACATCCCAGTACAGTTATAATATGTATAACAGGAATGGTCACTTTTAAAATCAATATAGATATTTCAGTGCAGAAATTCTTCATATTATATCTTGCGGACTCTTCCATGGTAGTGTCTTGTTTTAGATCACCAAAAATCTGACTGAAGCTGGTTAAGCTTTGCTACTTTCTCAGACTATCCATCATTAAGAACAAAGATTCTAGTTTAAAACGCATCATTTCAAACAGTTTGCCTTTTCTAACAAATATTTGAAACAGATTACAGCAGAGATCTGCCTTTTTCCACCTGCTGTAAACCTCCACAGTTTGAGTCTCCTCTGACTCTTCCTCTCACTTTTTCTTCCTGCTTTAAAACATAATTGCAGTTTAGAGACTAATGACTTGCTAAGTGGCTAATAATAGGCCAGCGTTAAATGGAGGGTCTTCTAACGAGCCCTTTCATGTCTCTCCATCTCATTAGGAGCCACGGTGATTAGGAGGAGGTCCTGGGGTTAGGAGCGGGCGCAGGAGGCCCCATTACACATCATTAGGGGCCAACGCCAGGAGGGTCTGGAATGAACCCCATGGAGGGGGCCCGAGTACAGCGTGCTGCTTTACCTGCAGGCAGGCCGAGTTAATCCTGGTGTTTTTGGAGCTTTACCTTTATAAGAATTTCATCCAACGTCTGAGAACATCCCTGGATTTTAGTGAAAATTTTAAGAGCAAAGAGGCTTAAGGCCAAAGAAATCATATTATGCTGCGTCTATCATTATCTTTGAGCCATTACAATGCAATTAAAAGAGAAAAAGACTTAGCTCCAAGTCCTCAGGGTGTGTTTTCAGGGTCAAGAAATCAATTCTAATTGGAATTTAATAGGAATAAAATCTTTGCAAGTTGGAGAGTAATTCAGCTTTGGTGTAAATCTGCTCTTTCTCCCGTCTTCTTCTACATCCCAAACTGAATTTCACAACTTTATCCAACCCCCCTGAGAGGAAATTTATGAGGTCAGCGCACTAAAACTCCCCCCTGAACTCCCAATTCCCTCCTCACTTGAAAGAGGAGGAAGGTTACACGTTTTGGCACGGCTTCTAAATATCTAGAGGACAAGACACGGATCTGGTTTTATTCAGATTTATGAGGAAGTGCAAAAGTGAGGGAGAGAGAGGGCAAAGGGTGGAATAATTGAGGAGAAACATGAGCTGTAGCACCCAAGGGAGAGTATGAGCTTGTGTGTCATGCCTGCGTGTCTGCTCACATCTACGCCTTTAAATAAAAAATGTGGAATTAGTGTGCAAAGCAGCCCTCTCTCTCTCTCTCTCTCTCTCTCTCTTGTGCTGGATTAGCAGTCCAATTTAGCACGTCTTGGCTAATTTGGTTTGTTTTTGTTGTTTTTTGAGGGTCCGGCAGGCTTTTTCTCCGTTACAGTCTCGAGTATCGGGGGATCTGACAGCGTGGGCCCAAGGGTGCTGGTGCTCTGTGCTGGTGCTGGGCCCCCCTTACCCCTTGATGTCCGCCCTGGGCCCCTGTCACAGCCGAGACTGGTGGTTGGAGCAGATGTGGAGCTGAACTGAAGGGAAGTGGGTCACGCTGCTGCAGGCTGTGTACAATCCAAACAAGGTCTTATTATGCACAAGGTAAGTCATGCTCCCTTTTTCTGTAACGTGTTAGTGTTACCATTACAATCATCTGTCTCCCCCTTTCCTCACCCCTTAGGAGGCCTCACACAGAGACGACCCGAGCTCCGTCTATCTCTTCTATCAGTGTCCTCTGTAGTTGTCTTTTGTAACTCTGGGTTTTTCCAGCAGAGAGAGAGAGAAAGATGGAGGGAGAGATGATTTTGCGTGTGACGAGGCCTTGGGCGCACGGCTGTGTTTGATGTATTTTTTATGTGCTTAGGCTACAAGTGAACGATGGGGAGGAAAGGGGGAGCGAGTGGGGAGGAGGGGAGGAAGGACGCCTGGAGCTGATGCACTTGAATGGGGATGTTGTTGAAGGAGAAAAGAGGAGGAGGAGGAGGGATGGATGTGTGTGTGCGTGGAGGAGAGAGGGGAAGGGAGGGAGGACGCGAGGTTTCTTTCTGCCGCCAGCGACGACATGTCAAGGGGATGAGAGCAGGGTGGAGAAGAGACGGTGAACACTTGTTAAGTCTGTCTGATGTAGCCTCTCTAAAGGCTACCGCACACTCAGTGCCCCTCAGATCTGAGCATCACAAAAGCAGCCCGTCACCAGTCTGCAGATATCACACTGCAACAAAACCTCTATCTTTTTAGCCAGGGCTAAAAATATGTTCTTGCCTGTCACTGTTGCATTGTGGGTAAAAGTTTTGACACTTTAAATCACCTTTAATTGCAGATATCGCCTGACGATGTGATAGCGCTTTTGACAAGCGCTTTAGTGTTACAAAAATAACAAAAAAAGTGTTACCTAATTTGACAATAAATTCACTGTGCCACTTCCTCCATTTCCCAGAATGCCGCTCACCAACCACCAGAGGCCAGGCATGACTTTGCGTGTTGAATCCTGGAAAGAGAGAAACCGCCATGGTGTAAAAGCAACAGATGATTATTTTGAACCAGTTAGGTGCGTCATTTGTTCAGTCACAAGATCAGAGAAGTTTCAAAGCTTTTCCCTGTTTGTGCTGTTATGAAATTCCCCCTTTACATAATATTAAAAACACATCACACGCTGATTATTCTGAAGTTATTTCTAAGCTGCATCAGCACACCTAATGGAATAATAGCAGCAAGGATAGAGGACACACCGGGTCGTGTGAACCTGCAGAGGAGCTTACAACAGGTTGTGAAAGTTGATACCATCTTCTTTTGCTGCAGTTAAGAGGGCAAAGAGAGAATTTCCCTTGCATATTTGTTAGACTAAATACCATCATGATCATCAGAGATCTTTAAGCAAATTTTAATATTATACAGAATAACCCAAGTGAGTACAAAATGCAGTTTTAAAATGATGATGGCCCTATATAAAAATGTTATCGCCCCCTTGTTAAATCATGAATTAACTGTGATTAACAATTTTTTTTGGAAAGTTGAGTTCAATTTCTCTAAGGCCTCATTGCTGTCAGACCTGCAGAATCAAGAAACCTCACCTGTCTGACAAAGGGAAGTAGGCTAAAAGATTTAACGCTGCAATCTAAAGAAGACCAAATGAGAAACCATATATTTAGTATCTATCAGTCTGGAGGGATTACAAAGCCATTCCTAAGGCTTTGGGACTCCTGCTAACCACAGTGAGAGCCATGACCCACAAATGGAGAAAACTTGGAACAGTGGTGAACCTTCCAAGGAGTGACCAGTCCACTAAAATTACTACAAGGGCGCATCAACAACTCATTCAGGAAGTCACAAAAGAACCCAGAGCACATAGAGACCTGCAGGCCTCACTTGACTCCATTAAGGTCAGAGACCGGGCAAAAATAGCATCAATGGGAGAGCTCCAAGATAAAATAAAAAACAGTGACCAAAAAGAACACAAAGGTTCATCTCACATTTGACAAAAAGCATCTTGATGATCCCCAAGACTTTAAGGAAAATGTTCTTTAGACTGATGAGGCAAAGTTGAAGGTTTTTGGAAGGTGGTGTGTAAAACTAACACAGCATTTTATAAAAAAAAGAACATTATAGCAACAGTCAAACATGGTGGTGGTAGTGTGATGATCTGCGGCTGCTTTGCTGTTTCAAGACTTGGACCACTTGCCATGATTGATGGAGCCATGAGTCCTTCTTCTCTACCAGACAAACCTGAATGTCCAGCCATCAGTTAGGCCTTTTCTATCCCAACATAAATGTGCCCCAGTACACAGAGCAAGGACTATAAAGACGCGGTTTGATTAGTTTGGTGTGGAAGAACTTGACTGGCCCAGACAGATCCCTGACCTCAAACCCCATCAAGCACTGGAATGGAGACTGTGAGCCAGGTCTTCTTATCCAACATTAATGCCTGGCCTCATAAATGCTCTACAGAATGAATGGGCACAAATTCCCACAGAAACACTCCAACATCTTGTGGAAAACCTTCAAAGAAAAGTGGAGGCTATTATAGCCACAAAACGATGGCCAAATACTTTTGTCCATATAGTATAGCTCATATGTGTCAATTTCATACTCTATGAAAATAATAATTACTCATAGTTTTTTTAAGTTAAACAGTAGATTTCTGTCTCGAAGGAATTGTGACATTAATTCATCTTGTTTTGACATTACTAATTTGGAAATCCTATAGCTTCTTGGAAATTTTCCATGGAGCACGTGTGAGTTAAGAGTATTTGTTTTGACTTGAAATCAAACTATATAGAACATGTCATGAGATAACTGTTTTTGATCTGATATTACAAATTTTAATATTGAATTGAATTAACTGATTTTTAAGATTTTTTTTGCCTTTATTTAGCAGTGAAAGCACAGACACAGAAAACAATATGATGTGAGGCAGGGAAACGACATGTACTGTAATAAAAAAGGTGAACAGTGTAATGTGTTGCATGTTTTGCAAGGGCACAGGAGCTTAACTTTGGCTGCCTCAAAGGTAAAATGAAACAAATGAACTGAACAACTTATCTTCAAAGCTATTTCTCAAATTTTGATCACATTTTTCCGTAATGCATGCATAGTGAAAAACACTGAAATGTGAAGAAATTAGAACTGAACATATGAGGAGGAAGCTGCACTACCTCAACTCCTTTGTGTTCAGCTGAGCTGGAAAAAGCAAAATACATTATTTCACTTAAAAATAATGAAGAAAAATCTGTGACCAGGAGCCGTAACAATTTCTAAAGTTTCTATTTTCCATGCAAGTACAGTCCTTTGTGTGGAAATGCAGTTGGATTCTCCTCTACTTAACATTTAGCTTCCTTTATTTTTGCTTCTCTCGAGCTTCACCGCAAAAAGAGAACTCTGGAGGCATGGAAAGTTTCTGTCAGCTCAACTTAAGATGATTCCGTAAAATCGCTGCTAGTTTAGAGGACATTATGCGTGTTACTCAAACTTCCATTTTGCAAACAGGATGGAGGAGACACTTTGGGTCTTAGAGTTTAACTTTGGAGAGAAAACTACTCTCTAAAATTCACTTTTTTTATTGTAAGGAAGAGGAAGAAAATACAAATACATTCAGTTAAAAAGATAGGGGTAAATGTAGGCAGGGGAGGTTTGAAAGCTTACATAGTCCTACCTCTCATATGAAGATACACTATATGGACAAAAGTATTTGGACACCTGACCATGACACCAACAGGGACTGTAATGACATTTAAGTTCAAGTTTACGCCCTTTTGCAGCCATAACAGCCTCCTCTCTTTGAGGGCTTTCAACATGATGCTGGAGTGTTTCTGTGGGAACTTGTGCCCATTCGTTCTGTTGAGCATTGATGAGGTCAGGCACTGATGTTGGACGAGAAGACCTGGCTCACAGTCTCCATTCCAGTTCATCCCAAAGGTGCTCAATGGGGTTGAAGTCAGGCCCATCAACTGAGCAAACTAAGGATGCATGATATTGGGTTTGTGCTGATATCTGATATGCAGATGTTAACAAAACAGTTTTAGCCAATGCCAGTATTGATACTGATGTTATAATGTAGTTTAGTTCTAGTGCTTAAGTCCTTTCAACAGCTAATTGAAAGTTTGAAGATGAACAAATTAACAAATTTCAGTCCTTAAAATACATTTTAAAGTGTGAGGAATAATGACGAATAAAGAAAAAGACTTTAATGATGAAGGTCTGTTGGTACAGCCTAAAATTCCACAAACTTATTTGTTCTTACAGCTGATATATACCAATTTTTATAGCTAAAATAGGGGTTATAAATATGATCAGACATTTTCATATCTGACCCTATCATTATAATACTGATATCATCATGTATGTCTTTATAGTCCTTGCTTTGCGCATTGGGGTTCGGTTATGTTAGAATAGAAAAGGGCCTCCCCAAACTGTTGCCACAAAGTTGGAAGCATAGCATTGTCCAAAATATGTTGGTATGCTGAAGCATTCACTGGAGATAAGAGGGCCCATCCCAAGCAAAAAACAGCCTCGTACCGTTATCCCTCCTCCACCAGACCTGGCACAGTGCCACAGGTAGGTAATGTTCTCCCAGCATCCCCCAAAGCTAAACTCGCTCATCTGACTGCCAAACAGAGAAGCGTGATTGGTCTCTCCACAGAGCACGTTAACACTGCTCCATAGTGCAGTGTTGGTGTGCTTAATCTCCAGCTGACACTTGGCATTGGACTTGGGGACTCTTCACCTATAGAATCAGAAGAGCATTAGGGGCACCATGCCCCTTAGTAGTTGTTGACCCACTCTGTGATTTTATGTGGTTTTCTGCTTCATGGCCGAGTTGCTGTTGTTCCTAAATGCTTCCACTTTCTAATAATAACACTGTAGAATATCCAGGATGAATAAAATCTCATGAATAATCTTTTTGCAAAGGTGATATCCATCACAGTCCCACGCTTGAAGTCACTGAGCTCTTCAGGACACATTCTATATTGTAAATGTTTGCAAAGGGAGACTGCATGGCTTGGTGCTTGATTTTATGCACCTGTGGCAACACTTGTGATTGAAACACCTGAACTGAATAGTTAACAGGTGTGGCCAAATACTTTTGTTCATATAGCCTAGTTTATGTTCTTAAATTCTGAAAACTGAGAGGAAACCCTTGAGGTCATTTCTTGAAATTTTGTCCACTTATAAGCCACCTTTTAGGGCCTATTTTGGTCACTTCGATTGCAGCCTGGAGGGCACTTTAGCATGCTTATCTATGCTAAAGTGCTCCCCTACCACGGGGGGCACTGAAGAGAGCTCTTTGAATAAATATTTGAAGGATGAGGGGGTCGTCCCTGAGTTCAGAAGAGTAACATAATATAGAGGTGTAATGAACTGTGATTCTGCTGTTAGATAAAGTGCAGTAAAGCAGCCCTTGATGCCACCATAAGCCTGTTATAAGGCTTAAACCGTGCAGTCATGTGTCTGTAGGCTTGTGATCTATATAAACCCTCTGTTTCTGTACATTCAAACATCACAGCACTCTCTGTCCCCTTATTGTTTGTGTCCAGTCTCCACTGCTTCCTCTTCCCTGCAGTCCCAGCCCAGTTCAGGAAGCTGTTAGTCAGCCTGGTCCTTTCTGTTGATTTTTTTTTCCCAGAACCACCGCGGCAGAGAGAGGAAGGGAGGAGGAGGAGGAGAGAGGAAGAGGAAGATAAACATCACATAGGAGGGTCGGAGGAGGGGGAAAAATTGGGAGGGCACAGCGTCCAGCTTCTCCAGCTAACAGAAAACCAGCAGAAAGGTAAGAACCATCCAGAACATCGTGTAAAACATGCTGTGTCAGTCATTTGACTTTCACAAATAGGAGATGAAAGGCAGAGACTGGGCTTGTTTTTACTGAGGAGGGATAGAGGAGACAGCACTGATATGGGGTGAGCGTTACATAACGCCCAGCGAACATAATATATTCATATTTTTGTGTATTTTTCTTTATTTTATTGCGTTAGGAGGAAACGTCGAGTCTTTTTGTACCTTAATTGTTGCTGTAGATGGATTAAAATGAAAAAAGCGTCGTATTTTTAACCTTATTTTCAACACCTTGCAGTAAAAATGCAACAACTAAACGCCACTGGTCGCATTTTTTCTTTTTTCTGTTTTCAAAGCAAAAAGGGGAACCTTTATGCACAGCTACGAAATATCCACCCAGCAGCAGGACTTACTTGGTATTATTTCTCTATTTTTATATCGCGTTGGTACGTCTTTGTAGGCAAAAATGGCAGGCATCTTGCTTTAAATGTATTCCTTGGCAGACAACATACGATTCTAAGCTACCTAATGGTACTTTTGGCTTTTAATTTCAGCGACAAATATGTCGATTTTTACACGAATAATCTGTGTTGTCGCCTCGTGATCGTCAGGCATCAGTGTGTGCCTGCTGCGCGCGCGCTCCCGTCAAAGCCACTGACAGCGAGTCGCTGTCCTTCAGCACCACGTGAACGCGCGTGCAGAGGAGAAGAGGAGAGGATTGATTGACAGCAGCCTGAAGTCAGGATTAGAGAAATTTCCATTCTGAGGAGACATGTAAATATTTGATGCTAATAGAAATGGAGTGTTGGGACCAGCCTGTAGTTCTAGACGTTATAAACAAGGAGTTTGGTGTGTATTTGTGGCTGTGTGTGTCTAGGGTGAGATGTGCTGCTGAACTAGATTTAAATTTGCTCCTTTACATAGCTTTGGCTCATCCATTAGTGCATGATTGTTCTTCTTTTGTGTTGATTTAATCCTGCTCTTTTATCCTACAAATTGCAATTACCCCACAATTTTTCATCTAATTTCAAAAGAATTAGATAATTTTTTAATCCACTTCTTACTTGTTCTTGCATCGTTCATGCAGCTGCTGAATTTGAGTCATGTTTACACACAAAAAAACAACTTTAGAAGAAATATTTTATTGGGAAATTGCTGCCAGAGTCTTAAATACCTCTCTTGAAGTACACGTTTGAGAACTTTTACTGTCTCAAGTTGGTTGCAGTATGTCCTTCTATGAGCAAGTTTGATTCTTAAGTTTTTCTGCTTGTTAAAAGGAAGTTGTCTTAACCCTCATTTGAGTCATGTTTATGCAAAAAAAAATCAATGTGCAGAAACTGGGAAATTGCTGCCAGAGTTTTATTTCATTCCCACGATTTACACTAATGAAAACTTTTACTGTCTCAAGTTGGTTGTGGTGGACGTCTTTCTATTGGCAAGTTAGGTTCTTCTCAAGTTTTCCGCCTGTTAACAGGAAGTTTTCTTTACCCTAATCTGAGTCATGTTTTACAAAAAGAAATCAACTTGCAGAAACCAAAAAAATTGCTGCCAAAGTCTTATTTTCATCTGGTGAATCACTCTGTTGAAAGCTTTGCTTCTTCGAGAACTCTTCAAGATGACTTTTTGTCTTTCACACTGCTGTAGTTGGCTTGATTTAACTATATTTGTTTTGTTTGGAAATTAGGCTTGTGAAGCTTAAAACAAGAAAAAAGCTGTTGATAGGAGGATGAAGGGAATTCGATAGCTTCTAGTACCAAAACTTCAACATGAAAGATGTTTTAAAATGCCTCTCTTAGAAAATGATTGCTGGTTATTGGTTGTTTTCTTGGTAGAATTTCAATTCTTTGGATTCATGTGTCAATAGAAAACCACAGTTACTTTGTATAGCTACCAATTTTTATGTTTTTTTTTTTGGGCCTTATTCATTTCATTTGACAAAAGTGGGTATTTCTGGTACAATTTTACCAACTTTGAGCAGTATTTCTAGTTTATAGACAACTTTATTGGACCAGTATGTTTCGCCTTGTGACCTTTATTAGGGTTCTCTGAAACAAGTGTTGCTGGAGCTTTCTGCTTTTATTAAAATGACAGCCAAAAGGAGACAGAATATATAGGATAGACATTAATCAAAGGGTTGGGCCAAGTAGTTGAACCTTAGCCAACGTGACAAGGACTGTTGCCTCTGTAAATATGACATGTATAACCAGCTGGGATCCCCCTGATTCCAAAATTATACTTTCAGGCATATGATTTAAAAGTATGAACGATTTCAGATGCTAAACTTTTCAAAAGCAATAACTCGTTCTTAGAATAGAAACCAAACTTTGTTTGTCCTACTGTCTCAAGTTGGTTGTGGTAGATGTCTTTCTATGGGCAATTTGGGGTTCTTCCCAAGAAAAAGGAAGTTTTCTTTATTGCCAATTTCTTACTGCTGGTAGTCTCTAAGTATTATGGCTATTGACTAGATGATTGTGCAATGTCATGAGATAACTGTTTTGAGGCAATTTGTTGGTAAAAATATTTATACTAGACATTGTAAAACTGTCGGACAGGAAGAATGGATTCATAGACTTTTAACCTTAATTTGACGACGTCTCCTTGGATTCTGAGAGGAAAAACTAGGTGAGAGGGGGAGACAACATGCAACAAAGTTTCCTGAATCAGGAAAAGCTAGTTTTAATAAGCCACAATTTTAAGTTTCACAGTTTACTGGCATGAATTTGAACTTTCAGCTGCTTAGACAGCTGAAAAAACTGAACTGAGTTGATACTCTTTTGTAACCCCAGGTTTTGTACTTTTATATGTTTGACAGTATGTTTTTCAAGCTCTCTGATGTTCTGTCTCTTGTCATTTCAGTGAGTCTCAGTCGAGGTCAGTGATGCTTCATCAGGACCAACCTCTGAACTCGGCCTATGGAGGGAAACGAGGCTCCGACAATGGCTCCTCATCCTCGCTGCGAAACAGGAAGGCCGACAAAGACGGCAACTTCAACTTCCTGCCAGGCAAAGACAACGAGGTCCACACAGGAAGTAGAGGAGGAGACGAGAACCGAAACCAGGTGCGTCCACGCAACTTAGGTCCACTTGGTCGCGACCCTCCGAACTCCTCACCATCCTCTGGGTATCACCCCAACTCAAGCGTGCTGTCGCCGCGCTCCCGCCTGCCATGCTGGAGCCCGCTAGAGCCCCTGCCTGAAATCGAGACCGGGGATGATGGGTACGGCCGGGTTCCTCCTGATGGGGCAGAGGAGGGCAGAATGGACGAAGAAGGGAGGAGGGTGATGATGAGCGACATGGAGGAAAAGCAGAGGGAGATAAGGGAGCAGCAGAGGAGAAAAATCAAGGAAGAGGAAGAAGACGGTGATGAATGGGGGGGCGACAGCAACTCTGAGTCTGAGTTCTCTGGTGGTAGTATGTCCTCCCTCAACATGGACAGCACAGGTGAAGGGATGCTTATGGGAGGCTGGGATCGCATTGGAGTCGGGGAGCCAAAATCGACCCTCCAGGAAGTCGACCAAACCAGGATCAGCAGCAGAGAACTATCTGGAAGACAAAGAAAGGCCCAGAGCAAATCTCTGACTGAAGGAAATCCTCTAGAGGAGGGAACACAAGAACAAGAAGATGAAGACGACGACCGCTCCTCAGACTCCGATGGCGAGATGCCGGAGCTGATGGATGCTGTGTGGACACTGCGAGACCGTGAGCACTTCAAGGCCCAGGAGATGGAGAAGCACCAGGTGCAGCTCACCATGTACCGCCGCCTCGCTCTGATCCGCTGGGTCCGTACACTGCAGAACCGCATCCAGGAGCAGCAGAACCGCCTGCAGTCCAGCTTTGATGTCATCCTCACACACAGGAAGGAACTGCTGCGCATGGGCGCTGCTAACGCTGTCGCCAATGCCACACCCCCTGCTGCTGTCAGCCAATCATAAAGACAGAAGGAGAGGAAGAGGAGAGACTGAGACAGGAAGGGGATGAAAAACTTTTGCTCTGTTTTCTTCCATTCTTAAAGGTATAATACACAACTGTCAGAGTAGATATCCCACAGTTGTTTCACTTCAGCTCCAGCCTGTCCGACCCAAACAGTTTTTCTTTGGACATGCCTTTACTGTCCCTCAGCGCACCACTTCCCCTACTCCTCCTTCACTGATCCAACCAAGTGCCACAGACAAATTCTTTTATTTGGCTCAGTCCCAGTTCACTCCTTGCCCTGACAAACTGAGCCCTACATTTTGCCATTTTGCATATTCACATCTAGGGGTAGGTTGTTCTGATTGTTGTTGCAATTAGGGGCAGGGTAAAGTTCTAGGGCTACGTGGCCCTTCATACAGAGATTTTCCAGAGGAACACTCCAAATTGATTGTTATGGAAATCTTTCATAGTTCCTGACATTTTATAAAATGCTTGTTGTTGAAAGTCCCATATTGGCATTTGTTTATGTTATGGTGGCGACAGCTTCTGATAATGCATCAGGAGGTTAAAGAGTCTTATTTCATGGGGAATCATGACCACTACCCCTTGTAACTCTGTTTCAAGAGGCAAGGCAGCACTAAAACAAGATGTAGGGATGTATGGAAGGCAAATGGTGGACTGGGATTGACCCCCTTGTCTCCACTTAGGTATGGTTACAAAGGTGAGGCAACCAGAAGTTCACTCATTCCTATGGGAATTTCTGTGAAGTGGGATGTGCCAGGGAAACTCCTCTCCTCCATATTATTTTCATGAATGCTGCTGTTCCTGCTAATATGTAGAAAAAAAAACACTTTTTTGACTTTCAAAAGACTGTGTGACAGTGTACTATCTTAGCAAACAAGCTGCTAACTAGCTAACAGGCTATGATGAGTAAAATATAGATCATCAGTCAATATAAAGTGCTGTCAGATCATCTTGGCACTTTGAAATATACAGTTATGTGCATAAGTTTTAGGCATGCAGGGCGCTAAGGATTCATCACAAGGTGCCAGATTGAAGCTCGATGAATATCAACATACATGTCTGTCTCTCAGCCCTCAAGGTCATGCTTGAAGGCATTTCTTTTGTTCAGGCCTTTTCACCTCTAGTGATACGCCAGCAGTTTTCAGGCCCTTGGGACATCTACAGCACAATCCCACCCTAGTGGCTACCCTACTACCCACTCAGTCACTACCCTAGGCCATGCTTACTCGCCACATCCACCCCTTACTCTGCCATAAAGGTGTGGACTTGGACATCCAGTGCATGACCAGGGTTGTGTCAATCCTCCCTCCTGCCCAATGGCGCCCTCAGGCAGGCTTACTCGCCATTGCATGCCTTAATTCAGCCTCAATTTTGGGCCCAATTATGCCTAAAAGTTCTGCACAGTCCTGTATTTGGTACTGTATTAAAAAGTGCACTTCCTTGCATTGGACACATGGAGGTATTATCTGTATATTTATGGATATACAGACATCAGTCACATACATAAGTGGGAATTAGGGTTCAGCCTTAGATTTGAAAAACCTATTGGATCTTGGTCAATGTCTTTTATGGCCAGCTGATTTCAAATTTGACATGGGAAATCCAAAATCAAGAGCAAGGGGAACATGGGAAACCTGCCCTTGGCCCTTTCAGGTAATTCATATTCCACTGAGAATCAAAAAACAAAACAAAAAAAAAAAACTTTTTTTGAATTTTTCGAAAGAATTGTAAAAATGAAAAACAGAATGCAGGTAATATAACATTCTTTCTTTCCTATATGTGTGACCCACTGCAGGTATTGTAATGAAAGAATGTTACATCACCAGTTCTTTTATCTTCTTTTTTGATCAGAACAAGAATAAGATGAAAGAGGTACAGTTTTTTCATTTTTTCCTATTGGTTTGATTAAAAAATAAAAAGAAACTAAAAATAAAAAACGAGAAATCTGAAGTGGGATTTTTCTCAATTTTTGATCCCCAATTTGATATGAACTGCTCAGCAACAGCTTGTTTCTCAATTTTGGATTTCTCATTTCAACTTTAAAATGCATTGGCTGTAAAGTACACTGACTATTCTTCTGACATTATCTGTACATACAGAGTCTCTACCTAGGGTCTCCTCTCTTCAGCCATGTGGTGGTCTGACTTATAGTTTGGCAGGGAGGGGGAAAAAATTGTAAAACATGCTGGGAAGTGGAAGTGGTGCCATCATTGTGAACACTGTGCTGGAACAACAAACCCATAGGGAGCTTTACTTCACTCATGTAATAGAAAGTCAATACTCAATGATATATTTAGTCAGAGTATATTGGATATCTCCTGTATAAGCATTTGAAATGTTGCATATTATACCTTCTAAGTATTTCCTGTGAAATAAAGGCGAATATGTCCTTTCATTTTGTCTTACAGGTTTAAACTCCATGGTCATGTTTCTGATTATTCTGTCACAAAACTTCAATTTCCTTACCGCTGCCCTACCTTGAGCTTAATAAATGTATCAGACTCATTAAGAGAACTGGAAATAACCTCAAACTAATGACGAAGGATGTACTTGGAGATGATGAACACTGTTGTGTGCTAAATACGATATTTATGTCAAAAATAGTCAGTGTGTTTATGCTGTTCTTCTTTGTCTTGATATGTGTGTAGAAAGAAAAACCCTGCTGTACCAAAAGAGTTGAAAAATATAACGATTATACATCAGAGATGATTTATATAATAAGATAATGCTGTGTATAGAGAGATAATAAGAAAATTGCAAAGAATAAAAATAAAATTCTTATATCTTAATGTTTGTGTGCATATTTTTTTTCCATGAAATCTAATTTTGTGTAATTTGAGGTTTTGTAATCAAATTAAAAATAGATTAAACTGAGGGAAAGTCCAATGACTTGCCTGATAAAGCCACTTAAAGTGCCCTAAAGGCTTCATTTAATTCCACACAAGCATGTTGATTTAAAGGAGCAGGTTTATCAAAGCTCTCTCAGTGCAGATATGACTTTTTAAAAAAAAGGCTCGGTTTTATCTGCTGGAGCTGTACTTGCTGCTGTACTCGAGCCCCAAGGCGAATGACCTTTCAGCTAACAATTGCCTCTTTGTCGGCCGAACAAAGTTGGCTTGTATCGGCTCATCACACGAGGGTTTGAGGAGAGTGTGTTCTGCGGGGTGTGTGATAGCCGTGTGAGGCTGAGGCGTCAATCTTTATGGGCATGGCTGCTGCCGCGGGCACTTCGAGATCATCTCACCTTTTTCTATGTGCGTGTTAAGAGAGATACCAGCCGCGCTGCCACCCCGTAATCTCCATCCTGAGTCGGGCTAGGGGCCCCCGGGGAGCCTGTCAGTCAGCGCCCCGGGCTGCAGCTTCCGCCAGGCCGCGGTGAACAGACGCCGGTCCGGTCGCGCGCAGGAGAGCCAAACCCCGGGGCAAGTTTGGGATAATCCCCCGCTCTGGCTGCCTCAAAACCAACTCCTCGTTTATTTTTTTCTCCAAGCTTATCGCCTCTCCTGAACGTCTGAGTCTGATTTCCATATTGATCCCTTGTTTGCTGGCTGAAGGTGGATGTAAAAGAGGCATGAAAGCGCGCGGATAACACGTTTACACCTAAATACTAACATGTTAGAAACATACGAGAAGCCACCTCACTGAAAAGGGACAACATGGAGGAACAAACACGCCTTTGATGATTCTGTAAACCACCGAAACGTGATTTCAGGCTAGTTAGTGAGGTTATGAATGCATCCAAATAAAGCTCATGAAACATGGAGATAAAAGAGCTGCTCATTTACACACACAAGGTGCTACCTCATGTTTTCCGCCTCAGAAAACAACTATTTTTAGATGTTTGGGCTGTTTCATAACAGCCATGGATGCTAGCTATATTAACTCTTTCTCCCATTTGTTGAGAATTAAGGAGAGTAGCAAGCCAACCCATAAAAATCAGTGCCACTGCAGTCTTATTAAAGAAAATAGGAGGCTTATAGATGTTCAGCCTCTGTTTTTATTAACAGAAGGACAAATAAAAGGTTCTGACCCACTTAATGTTTTCCAGCCCTTCTTCTCAATAGGTCAAAGGTCAAACCCATGATCCTGTGATAAACTAAAGAGGTGACAACACAAAGTGGAGACTGATAAACATGATTCAAGCATTTGTCACAAGCCAAAATTTGGTTTTCTCAGTTGTGAATAACTAAACCATAAAATTACTACTCGGTATTTAATGTTTTTCTTAAAGACAATCTTGTGGCCCTTCTTACATCCAAATGACATAAAGCAGGTGCAATCTTTGAGGTCATACTTTCAGTACTTTAAATAACATTTTTGGTCTTCTTGCGATGGGAGGAAATCTATTTGCCAATTCAGACTGCGATAAAGTGTAAATGCAGCAGAATCAGGCTTGAGAATGCATGGTATTAGTTGTCTGGATTATTTTGCAAAACTGCAGGGGAATGGCAATAAGGGCAAGGAGTAAAGAGCTGATTACTTTTTTATGGATGCTTAACTGGGGGTGGCAGTGGGCCAGTCTAAAAGGACTTGGTTGCCAGTTAAAGCCCAAATAGAGTCTGGAAATCTGTCTACTACACTGTAAAACTGAAACTACTCAAATTTTTTGCTGATACTGATTACCTCAAAGTTTTAAAGAAGTGGACATTTTTTTTGAGTGATCATTACTCTTACATTTGTGTTGAGCTAACTTGACTTTTTAAGTTGAATTACAATGTGGAAGCTTTTCCACTCTGAAAAATTCTTTTTAAATCCTACTCAGAACACTTTCAAGTACTTCTCATAAAACTATGCATTATTCATCTGAACAGTAATGAGAACTTCAGTGATGATAACTGGAAGGGGCTCACTAAACCAGAAAGTTCTCTTTTATCATGATCAGTAACCTGTACATTGTGGTTCTACCACACAGGCTGGACTTCTCTAACTCAGTCAGTAACTTCACTCATGGTGCAAAAGTGTCTAATGCCCAAAGGCATTCTGGGAAAACTCTGCAGATTAAGTTGGAAAATATTTCTGCTCACTCAACATTTTTAGCTTTGAGCATGTTGTATCAACAAAATGGTAACATGATGTTTCAAGTTGGGCCTCTCAAAAAATCTCCAAAAAAAAAAAAAAAAAAAAGTTAAACTTGTTAATTTACTATTTTACATGTGGCCTCCGTATTTCTTTTTACAGTGTAAGTAAAATCTCTGCAGTAAAAGCCTTATTATCATGAACTGTAGCATCTATGTGGTCTATAATGTATGGAAGCCCTGAGTGGACAGACCATACAGCCACCAGATTTATTCCATGTTGTTTTCCTAAATTTGATTATTTTTTCAAGATTTCCATTTACCCATCTCCTTTGCTCCAATCTTAAGACTAAAAAGTTAATACAAATTAAAATATTAGAGGAAACTGATTACCTAAAATTAACTAAGGAAAACTCACAGAAATAAAAAAGTATTTGTTAAGTAGCAGATATCTAACAGGCATTTAAGTTAGGTTAACGTAACTTTTTTAGTTCCACTAAGTTGTGGGAACTATTCTCCAATTAAAAGGTAGAGATGCAGATGTTTGAATCCTACTTAATACAACATGTCAAAGCTGGTTTCTTAAAGCTACATGTTTCTGGAGTACAGTCATTTTCACATGTATATAAGTAAATATATATAATAATGCTGAAAGATGCACACTAAATTAGGAAGTGTTCTTACATCATGTTCAACACCCCATACAGGTTCCTCCCCGTTGATCTAACTGAGTGGGTAACGTAACTCATGGTGCAAAAGTGTCTAATGCCCACAGGCATTCTGGGGAAACTATACAGATTAAGGTTATGCTTTTCAAATAATCTGAGTACAATAACAAAAATACTTAAATGAACTTTTGACTTTAAACTAAAATATGTTCCATCAACTCAGAAAAATAAAACTGAAACAGCTGTTTTGGATTTTTAAGTTATCACAACTCAGCTTGTTTTTTTAAAAAACAACTTTTTACTGTTCAGTCTTACAGGGTTGGGATAGCAAAGCTAGTTTTCCCCAGATAGTGAGGTCATCTCTGGAAAAACCACCTAACTTCCCATGCTACCTCTGGGAAAAGGATTGAAATCAAATGTAACATGCACTGTCCAGTCATGATTATACCATCGTGCATCCAAACTGCTAA
Organism: Cheilinus undulatus; assembly: GCF_018320785.1. Taxonomy (NCBI): domain Eukaryota; kingdom Metazoa; phylum Chordata; class Actinopteri; order Labriformes; family Labridae; genus Cheilinus; species Cheilinus undulatus. The sequence goes on along the minus strand of NC_054880.1, from coordinate 14,600,940 downwards.
TTATTTTATGAAATATATCTAGGTGGTTGATTTTTTTTTTTTTTCAATTTGGGCCACACTTGCCAGTAAGGAGGTGGTGTTGAGTTTAGATGCCTAACCAGTTGAGGACCACTTGAGAAGAAGAAGAAGAAGAGGAGGGTAGACTTAAAGGGGTAAGTGGATTTTACACTCTGTTACTGAACATGTAACACGCATACATAGGCTGAAGTTCATGCACATGCACTAACAGGATCCTATGCATTAAATGGAAATACAAAAATGGAGTGAGGGGATTCTGCATATGAGTAGCTGGGGATTTGGTGCCTCACTCAGCGGCACTGCAGGGCTCAGGATGTAAACTGGCACCTCTCCTAGTAGACAAGGAGTAGGCAACTGGCGGCCTAAGGGCCCTTCTCATTCAAAGTGTCCCTCAGGTCAATTTTAAAGAAGCCACAAAAAATGTAAACATGAGGAAAGCCTGACAAAAATATGCCATGAAGACATGAAATTCAGGATTTTCCCATAAAAATAACTTAGATTTCTCCTATGTGTTTATTTCTTAGAAAATAATAGAAGTATAATTGCTTTTGTAAAGCTTTGTTTAAAAATTTGAAGTTTAAATGTAGTTTGTAGTAAATGTAGTACATGAGTTTAAACTTAAATACGTGTATGATGAATTATGTGGACAGCTTTACTGATTTGTTCATTGTTAAATCATTATTGACTTACTAAGAGTGTTTCCCTACAAATTTTAACACTTCGGCCCTTTGGGGCTGACATTAAATTAAAGTGGCCCTTTAAGGAGACAAAGTTGCCCATCCCTGTACACAGACAGAGCAGTTGAAGGTTGTTTAAAAATCAAAAGTAGCTATTCAAGCTCTTTTATCCTGAGTTTATAGAACGCATTATTAGTTTTAGGTTAACAGCTCTTGATCATTTTAAGTATTCTTTAAAATGTACCCTAATTAGCTGACAATCACCCCTTAAACATATATTGCTATGGAAGCCCATTTCTGCCACTTTTTAGTGAAAAAAACGTGGAAGTTAGGCAATTAAAAAAATAAAAATAACAATAAAAATCCTAAGTCCAAATTATCAGATAAAAAGTAAAAATTTTAAAATAAAAAGTCGAAATTATAAGATAAAAAGTCATAATTTTGAGATAAAAAGTCAACATTATGAGATATAAATTCATAATTATGATATAAAAGGTTGAAATTATGAGATAAAAAGTCAGAATTATGAGATAAAAAGTCAGAATTATGAGTTATTATCTCATAATTTTCATCTCATAATTTCAACTTTTCATCTTGTAAATATGACTTAGGAATTTATTCTTCAAGAATTGCCTTACTTTGACAAATTTTTCTTTTTTATTTGATGATAAAGGGCTTTCATATATTGTATTTCAGTTGGCTCAGCTTAAATAAGTTGAACCAACTATCTAAGTTGAGCCCCTAGAAAATGTTGTCCAACTTAAATCTAAGTCAAGTTTTTCACAGTGCATATTTATGGAAATAAGCAGAAACCAATCGAGTTTTGTTTCTTTGTATTTCTGTTTTTCATGGGTTTGAATGGTAAAAGACACGTTAGTCAAAGTTTTCTGTCTGACTGACAGAAAACACTCAATAGTGTATCACTGCACATGTTTAATGCAAAATATTTCACTTTTAGTTGACAATGTTATAAGAAACAACTGATATTTCATGACATATTGATCCAGATTCAACAAAATATGGGATAAATACCATAAAGAAGAAATCTTATTGGTATTTAGTTTACAATAACTAAACCTGACTTAGCTGTACTACCACTTTAGAAAAGCATGAAGAATTTAAACATTACATATAAGGTGAAATTCAGACTTTCACACTTAATGGACAAAAAACATGAATCTCAAGCTTAGAAAATTCACTAGAGCCTGTTTGTGAGGCGAGACAGCTTTAAAACATGCCCACTAGGGGGAGACACCCCATCACAGACAAACATTAGTCAGACATCCACCTGTTGTTGTGCCGGTGTTTGAACACCAGGGGGCAGCAGTGTACACAGGAGTGTAGTTCTGTGTCAGTGTGCAGTAGTTGTGCACTTTTATGGGAGACCACCTGGGATCCATGAAAGCTTCCCACTGGGAAGATTGTCCTTCTCAACATGTGGAATGATATAATGTGGCGAAATCAGAGGGGCCTTACAGGAGGAGAGGGGGCCATATGTATTCCACACAATAAGAGGTTTTCACCTCTTATCTTTGATTTCTTGTGGAGAAAATGTCCTGATGAAACAAGGCTTTATTTTGCTTTGATCACTTAGAAATATAAAGCAGTGACGAGGGGTGGCTTGTGGGCATGACATTGTTCCAACAGCTCACAGACCAGGGTATTTAGGAAACACAAACAAAATCCTTGAAAAGGACTTTCTTTTTCTTTGAGAAAATTTTATTTATTTTGCTATTGAAGTTATCCAGATATTCTAGAGCAAGAAAGAAAGAAAACAGTGTCAAAATCTTCACAGCTTCATGACTACCTTGGTCACAGAGGTCATATTTGCATATTTCAGGACATTTTTGTTCGATGTATTCAGTCAGTTTGACTCAGACTGACTTGTTAATATTTGGACTGGTTTTTTATTGCTCCACACTATTTATAACAGTTACTGGAAACTTTTTGTTTTCAGGTCTTATGTCCATCTTGTGAATGTTGAATCTCAAGAATGCTGTGAGATATTTTCTTCAAACTTTTCAGAAACGTCCACTCTGACTCAAGAATTAAATGATTTGATTTGGAAGGTCAAAGGGCATCGGGCATCATATTCATCCCTTGCTTGTAAATGTAATATCTTAAGAACAGTCAGATTTTCTTCAAACTTTGGGTAAATGTCCACTCTGACTTAAGGATTAACTGAATGCATTTTAGAGGTCAAAGGTCAGTGCCACCCTAAATATTTTGAGCACGTATTTATCTTGCATTGAGGGATTTTGTCAAATTCTGCACAAAGCAACTGGACAAGAGGTTGAAGTGATTCATTTTTGGAGGTCAAAGGTCATTGGTGTATACTTAGCAGAGGTATATAACTGCCAGGCAGTAGTTCAAGTTGTAATTTTTAAAAAGTATGCATTACTTGTTTGTCCATGACGAAGATATTTTAGTGAGATGGGACTAACATGTTAAATCAATCCATTCTGCTCAGTTCTTATCATGTCTATTTAGTGGGAGATAACATTTTCTTCGAAAATCAAAAGACAGAATCACATCACAAAAAACTTGAGTCAGTTGTAAACAGTCAATCTTTAAAGATAACTAAGAGAAACATTGTCTTGGTGTTAATTTTCTGCCCATAATTAAATTTCCTATGAGCAGCCAAAACTTAAAAAGTTGGAAAATCTTCAAATTTATCACAGTACATGATAAACTCTATGCTGTGTCAGCTTTTCAGTCAATCCTCTATGTTTTGGAAGAGAAATTTTCAAAACTCAACACATACCCTGATAAATTTCATTTTAATAAAGCTAGGGATCTATGCTACTAGAATCTGAGTTTAACATTAGAGGGTTTGTGCTGTTCACACACCAAAAATCACTGGGTCAGTATTGACCCACTGACACAATGATGGGTTAAAGTCACTATACAAGTCAATGGCTTCATTTTGTCCACTAATGTTGCTTTTGTTGGCTGAGCCTAATCTGTACTTTAATGTCTTAAAACATAAAAGCCTGCTTGATTAGTGGTTGATGGACGTATGTGTTTCCTTTACAGCAGCGTTAACTTTGGCAGCTATTTTCAATGTTATTCAGTATTTAGATGAAATGTCTTTTAGTTTTAGTCACATTTTAGTCATTTTTACCCTTTTTAGTTTTAGTCTATTTTTATTCGACAAAAACTCCTAAACATTTTAGTGTAGTTTAAGTCCATAAAAAGTCCTCACATTTCAGTCTTTACTTTTAGTCCAAGCATTTATTCTCTTGCCTGAATCTGGTACCAAATCATGGCAGTGTGTTCTCTGCACTCTGCCAAACTTGGGGTCCCTTCTTTCTACTGCTGAGAGGCAGAATGGCTACAGATTCATTGTTTTTTGGCAGATTTACCCACAGTGGAGAAGTATCATGGATTTTTAAAGTCCGACAAAAACTAAATTACATTTTAGTCTAGTTTTAGTCACCTTGATGAAAACTAAACTTCCTTTTTGTCAGTTTTAGTCATCACAGATCTATTTTTTGTTAGTCTTAGTCTAGTTTTCATCATGGAAAAAAGACTGTCAGCAAACATTTTTAATCATAGTTTTAGCCGACAAAATTAACACTGATTTACAGTGTTTTTGAAAACACTTCTTAAATGTTTTTTATTGTTATTTATTAATATAATTTTTCGGAACTATTTCTATAAGCATCTGTGCAATATGTGTATGTGCAATATATGAGTTATGTGGTTGGATCTTTTATTGATATGTGAACCTCTGTGTACAGGTGGATTATTGTTGCTATTGCTCTTTTTATTACTTACGTGCTGGCAGCTTAGAGTGTGCAGCACTTGGAGTCAAAGACAGATTTCTCTACGGGGACAATAAAGTGTATCATATTGTACCGTAGCATATAGAACTATATCAAACTGTATCGTATCATATCGTATCATATCATATCATATCATGTCATGTCATGTCATGTCGTATCATATCATATCGTATTGTATTGTATCATACTGTATCGTATTGTACTGAATTGTATCACGTTGTATTAAATCGTATTGTATCATATCGTATGGTATTGTATTGAACTGTGTTGTATCATATCACATCATATTGTATCGTATCATAAAGTAATATAACATAACTAACATAACTAAAGACAAATGACAGTTTTAGGCTCACATCCAGGCAAATTCACTTTGTTTATATGGTACATTTTAAAAACATTGAAGTTTACCAAAGCGTTGCATAGTGAGTTAAACACAGAAGTAAAAACACAAAACAGTAAAAATAAAAACATTTGTAAGAAACATGAAAGCAAATAAGAACACCATAAAAATCAATCAAATGACTTAAAAAAAAAACATGATAAAAAACACAAAAACAAATAAAATTTTTGAATTAAATTAAATTGGTGTGTTCTCTGCATATGAATGGTTTGATATACCATTTTGTTTGTTAGTTTTTCAGTCAACCCAAAAGGGAGGTGGTATGGGAAAAAAGAAGTGGTCCTAGAATGGAGCCTTGGGGAACTCCACAGGGAAAAGTAAAAAAATAAAAGTATTAGTAAAAAGCATAAAAGCAAAAATGAACACAATAAAACATATAGAATTAATCAAAAACATATGATAGAAACATAAAACTTTTGTTGTTTGGATTGAACTTAAATTTGAGTGTCATCTGCATAGATGTGGTATGATAACCATGTTTTTGATAATCAGCCCACAGGCGAGGAGCTATCAGGAGAAAAGAATTGGTCTTAGAAGGGATCATTGGGGAACTCCACAGGGAACTGGTTGCTCAGTGTGGTCAAAGTAGATGAAACGAAGATCCAACATCTTTGGATGTGCTTGGAAAAAACAGGTTGTAAAACACACTTAAAGGGAAGAAGCCAGGCCCTCAATGAATGAAACTATATGAAAACGACCTTCATTGTAATGGCAAAATTATTTAAAGAGCCCACACATGTCAACCATTGAGGTCAGGCCTCACAAAATGTTTTTCAGGGGGGACTAAAATATGTTGGCTTATTCACATTATTTAAGCATTTTAACAAGACCTAAAGGTATTTTCTGCCTTATTTTTAAGTTTTTTTATACTCAGAGTGCCTGGTTTCTCCCCTTTCAGAACATTATTCACGTGTCCAGACAAATTTAGCAGGTATTGCACATGTAAAACTTGAGGTTTTGGCTCAAAATGCTTCAGCTTGCTCTTACTTTTTCCTTTGGATTGAGTAAACACTGATAAAATCAGAACAATAAAATATGTTAATACTCTTATTTATCTAATCTCTACTGTAATAGCATCAGTCCATAATATTTTTTAGATTTGTGGTTGCATGAAGCTTTTATTCCCTCTAAAGTCAGATTTACCTTCCTGTCTTTGGACCGTTACATCACTCTGTTCAGCTTAAAGTCCTCTCACATTAAGACTCCTCAGGACAAACAGTCAGAGGTCTCAGATTTTGATGCCCTTGACATGAAAAGTTTGGGAATCCCTGCCGCAGCCCGAGCTTTAGCTTTTCTTTTTCTTTTTTTCCCTAACGCAGAAACACATATACACCCTATCATCCTCCCTCTCTCTCCCCTTCCTCCCTCTGCCTGATGTAGTGTGACAGTGTGCTCGCCCGCAGCACTCTGCTGGCGTGGAAACAATCAGCTTTGACAGAAAGGGGGTGGTGGAGGGGAGAGGAGAGGGGAGGGATGAAGGGAGTTGGAGAGGGGTGAGGAGGGGTGAGAATGGGTGGAAGGGGAGAAGGAGGAGGAGGAGGAGGAGGAGAGGCTCGCGGGCCTGAGGCCTGAGTATGATGAACTGAAGAGAAAGACCTGTCGTCAGAGGAGAAACAACACAACATGTAGACCAACAGACACAACCACAGAACAATAAAAGCATAGATAGATAGATAGATAGATAGATAGATAGATGTTGAAATTATTGATATTTTTGTTCAATGGGTAAATTGGAAATGTATAATTTGTTTGTTTGCTTGGGATTATCTTATTTTTTTTTAGCTATTTCCGTATAGTCTTTCTTAAATACATTTTAATTGGGAAATTTGCAGAATTTAAAGATTTTTGTAGAAAAGAGGGGTTAAAATTGTCAAAAGGGAATTAGAAACATATATTTTACATCATCCTCAATATAAATTCTATCAATTCTAATTCTAAATTCTTTCATGCAAGTTCTTTAACTTTATAAAGCTTTTTGTGGCATGGAAAACATGAGATTTCATTACCAAGGCAGTGTATGAATTATTATTAATAATAAAAATAATAACAATAATAGGGCAAAAAATAATTTGAATTGGTTACTGTATAATAATTTTGGATTACACTTCGAAATTATGGTAAAAACAAATGTTAAATTCTATGAAAAAAACATGAATAATGTAAATGTCTGCAGAGTCCTGTTTGTGTTTGAGATCCTTGTTTGATCGCAACAGCTTTCACAATTCTCTGCAACATTTGTACACTGTTGCACTTCACCCAGCAGATGTGGAAGCTTCTGTTTGTTGTTCATTTTTGTTTGCTGGTGAAATGTGGTGAAAACTTGTTTATAATGTCCTTGTGTAAAGGACAGGTGGTTAGAAAGTGCTGTTTCCACCTCCTGTTGGCTGCAGTGGGTGCACAGTCTGTGTCCTTTAGGGATCCAACTGTCATCTCAACACGATCACTCAGACAGTGTCTGAAGCTCTTCACTTACAATAAATTAAGGGAAAAATGCTCATTTCCATCTGTTATACCAACCTTTTGGATTTAAAGGGTTAAATGATGTGGGAAAAGGACAATAAGAAATGTAAAATGAGTTTGTTTTGTTGTGATTGTCTTTGTTTTTGCTCTTTCAGAAATGTTGCCAACTTTTCCATATATTTTTTTCAGCTCCAGATACTGTATTTATACTGTCTTTGCGTGTGTGTGTGTGTGTGTGTGTGTGTGTTGGGGGGTGTTCCAATATTTTTCACCCGTATTAGTAGCATGTATCATGTTTAGTGAGTTTAAACTGTTTCAGGGGAATAAATTTGTTGGTTTTCTTAAAATCATCCATTTTTCCATTGTCAGTATAACAGTTCTTTGATGTAAATATATTACTGTGAAAATCTGCTGTCTTAATTCTAACAACACAGACAATCAAAGACAAAGTTTAATTTGAATTTTTTTTTTTACAAACTTGGGGGGTTGAAGCAGTGACCTCTTTATGTGTATATGATTCTACGTTGTTGAACTTTTCTAGAAAGGTCTCATTTAGTGAGATTTTCTTTCATAAGTAAGACGATGCATATGTGCTCTCTTTAGTTGTCTTTCATCATAGTCACTGTCTCAGTCAGGAGGCTGATGACGAGATCTGACATCATCATGAGAAGTTGGTGGCAGGTGTGCGACTGCTTCCTTTTTCAGGTGTCCTGCCCTTTTCAACAAACTAGCACCAAATCAATGCAAATAAAAATGCTTGTTTTTGCAAGTTGGACAGTCTGCAGTTGGTAGGGGTTAAATCAGTCATCAGTGCATCAATCCTATATAAGCAGTATATGTATTTTTGGTGGATTATTTCCATTTTTTAAAACTTTTGAATACATTTTCAGTTGATCTATCTTACTGTACCTGGGTTTTTACATGTCATGTACAAAGTGTGTTCATTTTGTTTGTAAAGCTGTCTTGTGGACTGTTCCACAATCTTACTTAGGACAATTTATCTAGTGTGCTAATTCAAGCATATTTACATTGATAGGTAATGGTTTCTAGCTCAGTTTGTCTGAATTAGTGCCTAAAAATCTCAATTTGTTATGGATACAGGAGTTTTCACGTTCCAAAGTGTTGTAAAATCACAGTTCAAGACAGATCCTGACAAATATGTTAGAACCTAGCACTGAAACGTTTAAGCCAACATAACTCGTTAAATCAAGTCAGGATAAAGTGTTTTTTTAAGACATCGACTCTAGAATAACAAATTTCCCATCAAAGTTAAAGTGCATCATGCTGTGCTGCTGCTAATATGTTGATTTATGTGCTCTGTCCTTATTCTATAAACTTCATAAAAGGATGAGTAAACCTATTATTAGTATATCACTTTGTTTATTGCAATAATCAAAGTATTATGTTTGCTGAAACACATGCTAAAAAAAGATTTACATCTCAAGACACCTGCTGATGCTAAATAAAAAACAAAATCGCTTAAAATTTTTATGATTACAACTATCCTGACTAATCAGATGCCTAATTTTAACCTTTTTGTCTAATTATCTCTTTATTTATTTGTATGATATCCATTTTATTAATAGTGATTTGTGATCTTTGCTTATCCCTGCAGAGCTATTTTATTGCATTTAAATAAATTGCTCTTGTCAGTAAGTGTGGTTTATAATGGCATCATTTAACTTAATTTGAGGCCTAAATTGAAAACTGTGCTCGAGCATGGACTCTAATTGATAAAAAGGCCAAATCAGGTCAAATTCTGACAGTTTTCACCTAATAATGTGTCTGAACGACTTGTTGACTAACAAGGAGCATTTAAGGCCTCTGTGACCCCGGTGTCAGCGGCCCACTTGACTCTCTGGACTAATTCAGTTAAAGCAATCAGCTCCATTATGAGACCCCCCCTCAGACCCAGCATCATGTAACTGTTTGATTCCAGGACTTGAAGCCTCTGTGAGGAGGAGGAGGAGGAGGAGGAGGAGGGGCGTGCATGTGGTGACGGTTCAGCTGCCTCGTCTGCTATAACCAGCTAATAAATATGAAAACAGCAGGTTAAAACTTTTTTATTTGTCCCGTGCCTGAAAGGATTATCGCCTTCTATGGAGTCCCGTGAAAAATCCCCCCAACCTCATAAAGCCCGATGTTGTCCCATAAAACTGTGTTGGACAAAAGACAGAGAAAAGGGGGCTTTTTCACGCATAAGGGGTTTTCTCAAGAGCTCATTGAGTGGGAGCCCCGTCCGGGACCCGCCCATAGATTATCTGGCTGTCGGTGAAAGCGGCAGGTGCGTGTGCCAGGCACGGGAGGTCGCAGGGGGGAAAAGGGGGGGAAGGAACCCGGTGGTGACCATGCAGAATGCTACGCAGCTGCTGGCAGGAATGTTTGCAGATTGTCACTTCCATTTAACTTGCTCTTTTTCTTCTTTCCTCTCTCCTCCCTCCTTTCACAACCTAAAGACGAAGAGGGCCCCCCCCTCCTCATTTCGGTATCCGAGGAGATACGGGGCTAAACGGTGACACCCTGTCCACAAAAGCAGCAAGCAGTGAAGGTCGCAGCCGCCTCTGCGCCATGAAATCGTGGATTAAACTGATAAGCAAGCAAAAACGATACAGATTCCACATTTGGGAGGGAGTTTTACGGGACTAAATGAATGCGGAGTAACTCATAAGGCAGGGTTAACACACTCTTTAATTCCGTCTCACTCCGGTCCCTGGAGGCTTCTTTCTTACAGGTTATTGGATTTTTGAAGCGCACACATCAACATATGGCGCTCTGAAGCTGTTTAATAATGCAGCTCATGAATTTATCTCGCAACTTTGCCAAAATTAATCAAATAACACAAAGAATGCAAATTGTGCACCACTTTAATTCACAAACTAATCTTTTGTGGCCTCATAGAGGAGCATCGCCTCTTATCTTAATTTTCAAGCATTCAAAATAAAGTCTCCGTATTATTAGCAGAACTGCTTTATCAGAGGAGATCCCCCATGCTGACCCCTCCTGGAAGTGGCCTCTTTGCTCCGCACCTTGGTGTCTAATCTCTGCCGTCCAAACTGTGTCCGCTTCCAAACTGTGGCCCGAGGCGATGTGTGGGACCGCGACATAATCCCCCCTGAAAACTCCAAAGTCCACATTATTCCACCGGGGTTTGGCAAAAGTGCTACACGTCAACGCTGCTTTTTCACACCATCTTCTCGCAAAAAGGGATTAATGTCTCCACCATTATGAATAAAAAGAATGAATAACAAACAGCCGTCTGTTTATCCTGCACCATTAAATAAAGGAAAGAGTGTCCTTTAACCTCATACTCAACTGCTTATGGGTACCATCTGATGTTTAAGCCAAAATACTGGCACTGAATTAATCTCTTAATCAAGGAGAACTGCTGTTTTTGTGCAAGAAGGGCAACGAAATGTTAGATTTCTATCACACAACACAGAGGCTTTGGAGTTTCTCTCTTTTTACTTGTGTGAATTTAGTGGTTCTAAAGACCTGAATCCCTTCTAGCAGTAGGGGGATTCAAGTCTGATGACTATTTCTGACTTCATGTGCTCATATTTGATTACTTAAAGCATGGCTGAGAGGGGACTTGCTACAGATCCCAGATGCCCCTTCTTGTAGATCAACACGGTGAGACGCCACATCTGTCAGACGAAAAAGTGATATAATTTTAGAGTATTTTTTGTTATTTTACTTTATTCATAAACAAAGTCTGGCAGTTACATTCATGAATTAACTACATTGCAGATATTACAGACCAAGAAAAATTTCATAAATAGAACAATAAAGGTCTGATGTCTAATCCTGGATTAAGCTATGTAGACACCCATTTTAGAAGTAGCTATGCAAAAGCTGGTTCACTTCAACTTTGCTATCTTATCTAGCTAAAGCTAACATAGCTTGGCTACCTATGTACTTAACATACTATGTAAGCCAAAGTAGCTATGCTAGCTTGAGCAAAAGCTAACAGAGCTAAAGTGAGCCACTGGTAACAACTACTCAAGTAGCTTTAGCAAATGTAGCATGAGCTAACACAGCTAACGAGGCTGTTAGCTTAAACTTCAGCTACTTGAGTTATGTAGCTACATTACCCAAGTAGCTAACACAGTTTCATCATCTTTAGATTAATCTACTTGGCTTTGTAACCTACACAGCTTAGATAGCTGACAAAGCTTCATTAGATTTAGATTTAGTTACGTAACCTACATAGCCTTTGTAGCTAACATGGCTTTGCTAGCTTTAGAGTTAGATAAGTTAGCTATGTAGTTACATTAGCTTTAGCTTTAGTTCTGCTCGCTGTGTTAAAGTTTTTTTTTTTTTTTTTTTTTTTTTTTTAATGGATGACAGCTTTTTTCTTTCCTGTGTGCAGTCTCTTTTAATTCAAATTCAAATTTTTAAAAAATACATTTTTTTCCTTAGGGGGGCAATTCAAGGCACTTCAAGCAGCAGCATTACAAAAAACAAAGAGCAGAAGTCTAACAAAAAAACCCAAACCAAACCAAAACAAAAAACACTTTTAGAGTTATACATGCATTATAAAGAAAACGAAAGTTTTTAAACAATATATACAGCACATGAACAACAAAAACTATCAACAGATGATTTAAAGTTATTCTCAGTTATTGGGCATTTAATTATTAACCAGGATGTAATTTCAGTAAAAACAGCTGAGAGCCCAGATTGGTTGGAGAGTAAAGAGAGAGAGATTTACACTGGAAATAAATATATGAATAGGGTAATGTGAAATGTGTCAATACAGAGTAAACGCAGTTGTAGTGCAATCAAATAAAATATAAAAATATAAATTAAAACAAATAAACAGAGGTATACAAAGTGGAATGGGTAAAAAGGTGTATTAGTGCTTAAAAACAACAACAAGAACAACAACAACAACAAAGTTATGGCAGTGACAGTTTAGTGGTCATATTAAACATTTTGTAATTGAGTTTTGCAGAGCAAGTTTTTGACCTAACTTTTGGTATCATAACCCTTTCCCTTACCAGAAGTTTAATAAAATTTTTTTTTAGAAAGTTTTAGCTTTGATGCCTTCTTAGCAGCGGTTTTTATGAACAATATCTCTTTATTTTTTCACCAAAACATGCTCATCAGACATGCATTTCATGGAAAACTGCAAAATGAGGCATTATCTAGTACTCTGTCTGTTTTCAGCTCCCACTCAGCTGAAAGTCACCAGTAAACAGTGTCACAGTTTAAACTGTAGCACTGGCATTTGATAGCATTAGCCCTTTCTGTGCTTCAAAAGTGATGTTGCTATGGAATATATTGTTTTATGCTTCTTAAAAAGGTTTTGTAGGTTTCTAATTCTGACAAAACTACCTGAACTTTCCTTGAATGTGATGTGCACTACAGATTATAATGAGGAGTTTGTGGACAAGAGTATTTATCTAGCATTGGTATTCAGTCAGTAACACGTCCTTTTTGCCATCCAGGCTGGGGAGGGACATTGTGACATAAGATGCAAAGGGTCTATAGGTAGAATGGTCTGCATGCACCTTAATGAAGCCACCATGGTTCAGTTCGAATGTCTCATATCTCTTGTAAATACTTTGATTAGTGAGCTATTGTTGTAAATCAGTGGCTGCACTGCTCTCTATCTACGGGATAGTTTTATAATTATCCTTACAACCTGAAGTCAGGAAGCATAAGTTAAGAGTCAATGTGCACTGCTGAAAAGAGACAGGAAGTATAGGGAGAGACCGGGAACCAATCTGGCGTCCAGTGTGCCTCGGAGTCTGCTCTACCAACTGAGCTATACTGGCACCCACTGATGGCAACTCTATTGTACATAGCAGCCTTTGCCATCCGTGTTTGAATGGGTGTGAATGGGTAAATATGACCTGGGTGTAAAAAGTGCTTTGAGTGGTCAGAAAACTAGAAAAGGGCAATACAAGCTCAAGTCCATTTACCAAATTATTAAAGTTAGTATGTTTACTCAGTGCTACAGTCTCTTACAAGATACTTGTAATCTGCTTCTAGCCTTTCTAACAAGAAATTAACATGTAAAATAGCATTATGTTTTAAGGTTATTCTCTCCTGCTGTTCTTATGACAGTGTTGGAAAAGGCCAATTAGCTGTGCACACAAAACACTTGAACCACCTTGAGGCCCTTTTGTGAACAGGATGAAATGTAGTTCAATAATTGGATTAAGTATACAAGAAATATAGACATGAAGGAGACAGTTTAGGAGACTTAATTAAGACTCTACAACCCTAATTCTTCAAAAAGTTTCCACTGTGTATTTCTTAAATTTGTCTCCTCTGAATTATGACCCAAACATTTCTCTCTATCTTGCACTTTTTCTTCAGTCTTCTGGGGATTTTTTTTTCCCACATTCACTGGAAAATAAATCAGTCAGCTGCCAAAAGGGACAATGTTCCCAGTAACAGGAATGGCCTCAAGACAGCAAGTCATGGGACAAATTGCTCTAAATCCACGAGACCAATAGATCAAGGCATTTTTGATCCTTATTGTTGACATGATATCTGAAAGTATTAATTTTCTGTTCCTCTTTTTTCCTTGTAAAATTAAGTATTTTTTCAGTAAGCACCACTTCCAAATAGTCTTTATGTGTGAATGAGGAATGACATTAAATTTTAACTTTTTCTCAAGTGGTAACGATGTCCGTGTAACCAAAAATCCCGAGTACAGTCAAGATTTAAGCTTTGACTTAATGCACATCTTTATCAGATGCACCATAACCTTAACATTTCAGATGTTTTCTACATTTTGCTTCATATTTTTCAACTCACACTGACAGGATCCCAAACTCTGTACCCACAGCTGCCAAAATGGACATTGTGTCTGGAAACGAGAATGTGAAAATGAAATATGAAACAGTGGTGAGATAAACTGGTAGATAATCATCTTTTCATTAAACTTTCATCCCCAGTGACTTAAATATTCAAGAGCCCAATTACAGAGCTTGTATCTCTCCCTCTCTCTCACACTCTCCCTTTTCTTAACAAGAGCAGTCAGTAGGGGAGGAGAGGGAGAGAGGGGCGAGTGGCTTAAGGGTTGAGTGAGAGCATCATTATGGTTTGGTCACGGGTTGGAGGGAGAAAAGGATGACCTGTTGTCTCTCCTTGTTGACCATATTCACACAGCAGCCATTTTCTTCTGCTCAAGGTGGGAAGATGATGCTCCTTTATGTTACACTTCTGTGCTCCAGGTTACATATTGCACAGATTTGGGGTATCTCAGGTTCATAGTCATGTTGTTAAGACAATTATAGAAAAGGCTTTGGGTTCGATTGGTCTCCATATGGGAGCTCTGTCGCAAGGCAACAGCAACATGACGCCACAACTCAAAGCTTTCTAGAAAAGTCAACCCAGTGAAGAAATAACAGAAGAGGCATTCACATGGTTCTCTCTTGTGAGAATGGTAACCTCAACCTAGTTGTGGGGCAATTGTGACTGTCTCACTACCAGAGGGGTTAGGGGTTTGATCCCCGGCTACAATAGAAATAGTCACATTGATGTGTCCTTGGGCAAAATACTTAAGCCCAAATGCTCCCACTACTGAATCAGTGCTGTGTAAATGTATATGGATCTGTTGAATTTGATTAGCTAATGCTGATGGTCATTCTCCATAGCAGCCTTTGCCATGAGTGTATGAATGTGGAATGAATGGGTGTGAATGGGTAGGTGTGACCTGCGGTGGAAAAAGAGCTTTAAGTAGTATGGCAAGTTGAAATTCAAGGCTTTTTACCATGTGAAGATATCTAGCTAAGAAGTTAGTAAGTGGTTGAAAGCTAGCATTATGTGTTGTCTGTCACTAATATCTTATTAAATGTGTAATTGTTTTTTTTTTTTTTTTTTTTAGATTTATTTTTTCCCCTTTGTTAATAGGGTACAGTGGGCGTAGTCAGCAACTAGGAGGAGAGAGTGGTGGAATGTCATGTGGGAAAGGAGCCACAAACCAGCCTTGAACCCCGGCCACATGCACCCATGGGGTACAACTTCTACACCAGTGGTTCTCAACTGGTGGGGCATCAGGACCCACCATGACCACCTTAAGAGAAATCCCAACCCAGATTTTTTGAAAATGTTCAACCACTCAAATTTATTTTATACATTTTTAGGGCTCTGAATGAAAAAAAACACAACATGGAAATTTGGTAATTTCTTGAGGAATTTCTGTGTTATCTTAGAAAAAAAAATATCATATATATATATATATACTACTTAACAAATGTATTCAACCACCACCCAAAGTAAGGTTTATGCCACAGCTGCCCTAAATTAACAGCATTGGTAATTACCAAAATAATTTTTTATGTTTCTGCAATGGTTAATTCACCAATATGTAGAAGCTCTTTAACTGAAATGATATTTTTAATGCTCAAATATAATTATTATTGTTATCCATGAATTTTCAAATTGACTTATTTACAAAAAAACTGAAAAAATAGTAAAGCACATTATTGTTTCTTGATTAATATGTCATATTCTACTTATTTACTTGCATTCCTGAACAGAAAAATGAGTTTTAGAGGTTGAATGTTATGCTTGATTAATTTCTGACTTTTCAGAGAAGCCCAGTGAGCCGGCTCAAATTTGTGTATAAAAAGGTGAATTCAGTTTGAAATTCCTCATTCCTGTTCAAAATGGTAAAACGTCACGAACTCACTGAAAATGAAAGAGTCCGCATTAAAGCACTTCATGATGCTGGATGGTCTTTGAGACAAATAGGGAAAGACATAAAGTGTTCTCACAGTGTGGTCAAGTATGCTTTGGAGTCAAATGCAGAGACTGGTACTTACAAAATGCGCCACGGAAAAGGCAGGAAATGAAATTTAACTGAAGCAGATGTCAGACACCTCAAGATTTTAAGTACTAGAGACAGAAGGAAGACCACTGCTGATCTTCAGGCAGAGATGAATGCTTCTAGATCAGAGTCTGAGAAAGTCTCCAGAATGACCATAAGCAGACGACTGATGGAACAAGGCTTAAAGGGAAGAATAGCTGCTAAGAAGCCATTATTGAGGCCTGCAAACATCCAGAAATGCCTCAGATTTGCCACGGAGCACAAACACTGGTCTGTTGATGACTGGAAGAAGGTACTCTGGATGGACGGGTCCAAGTTTAAACTCTTCAGTCAGCATCGTCGTGTTTATGTCCGCAGAAAAGCTGGAGAGCATTTTGATGCCAAATGCATTGCACTCACGGTGCAACACGGAGGAGATTCCATTATGGTATGGGGTTCCATTTGTGGATATGGCATGGGCAAATGAGTGAAAATGGACAGTATCATGAACAAGAATGTCTACCACAACATCTTAGTGCATCATGGAATCCCTTCTGGACTGAATCTGATTGGTCGTGGGTTCATATACCAACAAGACGATGACCCCGAGCATACTTCAAAGCTGTGCAGAGACTATTTGACCAAGAAAAAGGAATCTGGAGTACTGGAACTGATGGACTGGCAAAGTCAAAGTCCGGATTTGAATCCTACTGAACAAATTTGGGAATTAGTAGATTCAAAGATTGTTGGCACAAAAGTTTCATCTAAAGCAAGTTTGTGGGTACAGCTAGAAACTATTTGGAACTCAATAACAAAAGAGACTGTGGAAAAGTACATAAAAACAATGCCAGCAAAAATCAAGGCCAAAGGAGGCCATACAAAATATGAAGTTTTTTGGTTACTATATGATGAAAAAGCACTATTTATTTGTTTCAGTTTATTTGCTAAATAAATAACAATAACATTTTTAGTTTTAAACAAGTTTTTGAAAGATTTCTAAAATATTTATGTTTTCTGGTTTTTATGACAGGCGGTCTAATAAATTTGTTAAGCACTGTAAATAAATGAATATTCCTTTGTCCATTTAGGGCTTCTAAATATTGAATTTGGGCCACCTTTTTTTATCCTGGCACATATATCCGACCCACTGAAAAGAGCTTTGTGACCCACTTTTGGGTCCTGACCCACCAGTTGAGAAACACTGCTCTAGGCCATCTGTAGCCACAAATGTGTTGTTTTTATTTTAAATAAAGCTTGGACATCAGGTGTTATAATACATTTCAAAACCCAACAAACTACATTTAGCATAGCCCCAGTAACGTATAGCCTACTGTTGCTGAAAGGAAGCGGCTGAATGGATTGTACTTAAAGAAAAACAACAGATTTGATTAAACATTGGAAAAGAAAATTTGCAAACAATTCGGCAACCTGCTAAACTGTACGCTATTGCGCTGAGCCAGCTGGCATCCATACACAAGAAAGTGGCTGGCTGGCTAATGCTAGCCAATGCTAGCTAACTAACGCAATAATTCAGTAACCCGTAAGGCTGAGCAAGCAGGCATTGATAGCTACACAGCAAGTGTAGGCTAAGTAGGCTAATTCTTACATCTAGTCAAGTAGCTAAAGGTAAAACTTGTATTTAGTGGAGTTACACAATGTCAAAGGAAAAGCAATGTATTTTATTACCCATTAAAAATAAGCTAACCCTAGCACCCAGCCACTTACTGAATGTGGTTTCTGTCAGGTGGCAAAAAGGTTATATTAGCATTTTGTAATATAAGATCATACAAAGAAAATTTATCAGTTTTGATTAGCCATTGGACACAGCCTTAATATCCGTTCAGCCACTTCAGTTTTTTATTAGACTGTTGTATTATTTGGCTGTTAGCCATCTGCTGAAAGATCATTGTACCATTGTAAGTGTAACCGATTCTTAAAAAGGAAAGTGTAAATTATTAGCTCATGAAAATATTACCTGAATAATAGACCTAAAATATATATCTCCTTGCAAACTTAATGTTAGTTAAAGTAACGTTAATTGGAAAAATAACATTTGTATTCTAGCTTATGCAATGTAAATGAATATGCATAATGTTAGCCAGGAACTGGTTCAGAACTAGCTTTAGCTATTGATAAAGCTATGGCTGGATGATCATAAATTCAGTTGGAACTTAAAATATGCCCTGACACATCCCTACAACATCAATTATTCTTATAAACAATCGAGCTAACGTAAGCTAACACTGGATAACATATTGTTAGCCAGAAGTACTAGCTAGCTTTTCTGCTGACTAGCTACAGCTGGGTTATCATACCTTTAGATATAGCCTAATTTAAAATCAGTTCTGATGTCCCTCGAGGCTACAATATCCTTTAGTGTGTCCCAAATTGCATACTTCTGTATTGAATATGACATATTTGAGTATGTTCACACATACTAATAACTGCAGATACTGGCCCACTCAAAACTGTCCAAAAAGGGGGAGCGCTTTGCGTCCTCAGTGAATGCCATATTGGTGACACAGCAGATATTACCACCTTAGCATCTGCTAGCTAGCAAAAGATTAGCAATGGCAGCACATTTTAACTAAGAAAAAAGGCATTGAGGCAAATGAAGGCAATTTTCTTTGAGAGAATAATAATATAGAAAACAAGAACATGAATTTAATGGTGACTGAAAATAGCTGTCAAATATAATTGCCTGGCGTTTGTCTACAACTTGCTGTAGAGGGGGAACATAATAATTTTGACACTTGCTGTAATGCTAGCAGTGCACAACTTGGGATAAAACTAACCTGCTGTGATTAAGTACTCTGTACTGCATTTTTATGTGCTGTAATACAGAATAATAACAAACGTATGTGATTTGGGACATGCTAGTTGTTAGCGACCTAGCTAACAATGTAGGCTACCATCAGGTGACAATGTTAGCTTGGAAGTGGTTAAATGTTAGCTTAAGATTTCATCTACTGGTGACTCAAACCTTCTCAAATATTTTTATGATGCAATAGTTGGATGCAGGCCCACCCACAGAAATAACTGGACCCCTCATAGCCCCGACTGAAGGTGCCTTCTAAGATCTGATTTAATAATGTCGACATTTCTACAAACATTTGTGAAAGAATGGGTCGCTCTCAGGAGCTCAGTGAATTCTAACATAGTACTGTGATAGGATGCCACCTGTGCAACAAGTCCAGTCGTAAAATTTCCTCATTCCTAAATATTCCACAGTCAACTGTCAGTGGTATTATAACAATGTGGAAGTGATTGGGAATGACAGCAACTCAGCCACGAAGTGGTAGGCCACGTAAAATGATGGAGCGGGGTCAGCAGATATTGAGGTGCATGGTGCGTAGAGGTCACCAACTTTCTGCAGAGTCAATCGCTACAGACCTCCAAACTTCATGTGGCCTTCAGATTAACTGAAGAACAGTGTGTAGAGAGCTTCATGGAATGGGTTTCCATGGCCGAGCAGCTGCATCCATGCCATACGTCACCAAGTGCAATGCAAAGCATCGGATGCAGTGGTGTAAAGCACGCCACCACTGGACTCTAGAGCAGTGGAGACGCGTTCTCTGGAGTGACGAATCACGCTTTTCCATCTGGCAATCTTATGGACGAGTTTGGGTTTGGTGGTCGCCAGGAGAAGAGTACTTGTCTGACTGCATTGTGCCAAGTGTAAAGTTTGGTTGAGGGGGGATTATGGTGTGGGGTTGTTTTTCAGGAGCTGGACTTGGCCCCTTAGTTCCAGTGAAATGAACTCTGAATGCGTCAGCATACCAAGAGATTTTGGACAATTCCATGCGCCCAACTTTGTGGGAACAGTTTGGGGATGACCCCTTCCTGTTCCAACATGACTGTGCACCAGTGCACAAAGCAAGGTCCATAAAGACATGGATGAGAGAGTTTGGTGTGGATGAACTTGACTGGCCTGAACAGAGTCCTGACCTCAACCCAATAGAACACCTTTGGGATGAATTAGAGCGGAGACTAAGAGCCAGGCCTTTTTGTCCAACATCAGTGTGTGACCTCACAAATGCGCTTCTGGCAGAATGGTCAAAAATTCCCATAAACACACTCCTAAACCTTGTGGAAAGCCTTCCCAGAAGAGTTGAAGCTGTTATAGCTGCAAAGGGCAGACCAATGTCATATTAAACCCTATGGATTAAGAGCGGGATATCACTTAAGGTCATATGCGAGTCAAGGCAGGTGAGCGAATACTTTTGGCAATATAGTGTACATCCAGATTTTCATTATCCATGTGTTCCCAGTGAATCATTTATCTAGAAGAGGTGAGTGGGTAAGTTTATCAGATACTCTATGTAAACAACAATACAACACAGCAAAATTATCAGAGGCTCCAACCCTGAGCGTGACAGCAGGAAAATGTTTGCTGTGTGAATATGGTGAATACAGAGGACAGGGAGAAGCAGGCCTGTCCAAACGGAGGGATAAGAAGGAGAGGAGGAGGGATGAAGGGGAGGCAGATAGACGTGCGCAGGATGGAGGGATGATGGCAGACAGAAAGAGAGAGATAGACAAAGTTTGAGGGAAGAGTATAGATTTTCCAGGCAGATTGTGGAAAGATGTGTGCATCCTGATGAGTGCCACAAACAGGGCACATGACTCTCTCTCTCTCTTGTCTGCCTGTTTCTGAGCGTGTTGTGTAAAAGTGTGTAAGTGTGTGTCAGTGTATTAGCAGTCAGAGCACTGAAGCCCACGGGCGATTCCTGTGTGTGCTTGCGATAAAGGGAAAAAAGGGAGGAAGTATAACGGGGGTGTAGAGTAGAGGAGGGAGGTGGGGGTGAGAGGAGAGATGAGGAAGTTGGTTGGGGAGGCGGGGGAGGTGGTGGGGGAGGTTTTTTTGGGGGGGTGTATGTAGAGGGAAAGAGAAAAAAAAGAGAGGAAAGAGCATCCAGCAGAGCAGGGAGCTTCCTCTGTGCTGTCAAAGCCTCTGGATCATGTCCCCATTGGTCTTTTTCTCTTTCACATACACACATGTTCCCTCACCCAATTGCTCTCTTCTCCCCTCAAACCAACCCTCCCCTCTCCTCCCCCCATCCTCCCCTCCCTCCCTCTCATGAAAAGAGTGTCTTGGCAGGGTAATTAAGAATGGCCTCTAAACACAGGAGTATGGCAGGAACGCTCCAGATGAAAGTAAATGATTAAAATAATTACAGGCTGAGAGCTGACGAGCCGGAGTGTGGGGTGGCCGCCGGACATTTGTCGGTAATTAGATAATTAATCTGAATGCAAATGATGAGCCCTAACGAAGCAGTCAAGCTGAACCAGCGACAACTGCCGTGAGTGAAATGTGGGAGGATGAGGAGGGATGGGGGAGAGAAAAGAGAGGAAAAAGAAGAGAGGAGAGAGGGGAGGAAAGAAAAACACATGAATATTAGTGTAAAATATCAGACCTAACCCAAAAACTCAGCATGAGCAGACTCAAAAAGCAAAAGCAAGCACAGCAGCAGCTCAAAAACATCTTTCTACTCTGCTTTTTCTGTAACTTTTAGTCAAAGTGACAAGCAGACATAAATATGTTGTTAAAAATACACATAATCAAAGCTATCTTGTGTTATACCATGCTAAATTAGGAGCTGTGGATAAACCGTTAGCTGATACAGTGCCTCTATAAGGTATTCCGCCCCTTGGATGTTTTACCCTTTTATTGGTTTTATAAATCAAACATGGTCCATATATTTTGGCTTTTTTGACCCAAAAAAAGTCAAAAAAAAAAAAAAATCCTTTTAATATCAAAGTCAAAACAAATTTCTTCAAGGTAAGGTCAAAAATATGTAACACAAAATAAGTGACTGCATAAATATTCACCCCCTTCAAGTCAGTATTTAGTAGATACACCCTTGGCTGCAATCACAACTCTGAGTCTGTGGGGATAGGTCTCAGTCAGGATTTTACATCTGGACACTGCAATTTTACTCCATTCTTCTTTGCAAAACTGCTCAAGCTCTGCCCGGTTACACAGGGATCGGGCATGAACAGCCCTTTTCAAGTCCAGCCACAAATTCTCTTCTTGGATTGAGGTTTAGGCTTTGACTCGGCCAGTCCAGAACCTCACCTTGTTGCCTTTGAACCATCCCTGTGTAGCTTTTGTTGTATGCTTTGGTACATTGTCTTGCTTGAAAATAAATCTTCTCCCAAGCTTTAGTTCTCTTGCAGACTGAATATGATTGTCCACCAGGATTTCCCTTTTTTTTTGCTGCATTATTTCACCCTCAACCTTTACAAGCCTTCCAGGGCTGACTGTTGAGAAGCATCCTCACAGCATGATGCTGCCACCACCATGCTTCACAGTGGGGATAGTGTTTGTTGTGATGTGCATCCTTTACATAGTGTTTAGTCTAATGGCCAAAAACAACATTTGGGTCTCATTAGACCAAAGAACTCTTCCACTTGACCATGGTGTCTCCCATATCTTTTTCAAAACTTTGTTCAAAATGTAACAAATTCTCTTTAAGTGTTCTCACCAATCTCAACACAACAGGGCAAAAGCATAGCATAGCATCATGCTGCATTGCTTGTGGACTAAAAAAATACTACAATAGGAATCAGTATAACCAAGCTACTTTGGTTGCTGATGGTCCCTTGTGTTGGGTGTAGTTAGGACAGTGGTTCTCAAATGGCATGGCAAGGCACTCTGGTGCGCCTTAAGACAGGTCTTTGTGTGCCAGGGAATTTGTACAAACATCAATATTACTTCAACTATGTAACAACTGAAGTTACAGTAACATGTTTTAAAAGAGGCTTTTTGTAGGGATATGGATATGGTGGGCCTTCAGATTTTAGCTGGATCTCAAGTCTGGCTGCAAAAAGCAGATCTCAGATGCCCCGTCTCATAGATTACTAATGTAAGACGCCACATCCGTCATCCGTAGGTTAGGGTAAAGGCTAAAGTAAGAGTTAGGATACGAAAAGTTGAAATTTAAAACCTGTAATACCTGATTACAAAATGTTTAAATCTGAGTTAACAGTCTGCTTACAGGAAAAAGCTCTAAACATTCTAACATAGCAAACATAGCATCTGTAGCTCTGTTATCTGTGCAAGCTACATAGATAACAGAGCTACATAGCAAAACAAAAGCTCACAAAGCTCATGGCTTAAAAACAGGTTAGTTGAAATCTATACTAGTGAAGCTACAAAGCTAACACTAGCTACGTAAACTATGTAATCTAGTTTATGTAGCTAAATTAGATTTGCTAAAGCTCAAGATGCCAATTCTAACTTCGCTACTGTGGCTTATGAAGTAACGTTAACTACATAGCTAGTGTAGCTATGTTAGTTTAAGATGATGCTAACGAAGCTGAAGAGAACCACATTTCTCTATAACAGGTCTATAATTTAATCCCAGATTTGACCTCTGACCTTTTCTCCGTTTTACTTATGAAATGTTGCTTAGTCTGTAATGTCTGCAATGTGGTTATTTCATAAATGAAACTGTCAGTCTTTGTTGATCAATAAAGTTGAATTTAAAAAAAGGAAATACATCGTACCGCCAAATAATGGCACGTCTGTTCTGTCAGAGACAGCATCTCAAATTAACCATCTGCAAGACAGGGCATCTGAGATCCATGGTTTTCAGCCAGTTGATCACATTCAGTGTTATGAACCTACAATATAGTAACATAACAATATAAAAAGACACATAGAAAATACCTGAAACAAAGCTGAGACTAAGCTGAAACAACAGGAATACCCTCCTACTACATTCTGTTAACAATTTTCAGTCAAGCTGAGAGCAGGTATAAGAATACCCTGCTACTTGGGGTGCAGATGGCCTAGTGGTTTAAAGAGCGCCCCATGCTTGAATCCAGCCTGTGGCATGTCTCTCCCGCTCTCTCGTCCCTGTTTCTGACTCTATCAACTGTCCTCCTCTATAAATAAAGGCACAAAAAGCTGAAAAATTGACCTTTAAAGAAAAAAAAAAAGAAAAAAAAGGAGAATACTCTGCTGCTACAACTAAAAGCAAACCTGCTCTGAAAGAAAAGGCAAAAAACTCATCCATATTAGCTAAGAAGTGGCTGAAAAACAGATGGTGTTACATAACACAAACGAGGAAGCTTCACTCCATAGCTAACGTAACGTTAGCTCACGTTAGCTTGGAACTGGCTAAATGCTAGCTTTAGCTGTAGCTTACTCATATGTTATTTACAAGAAATAAGGGCTTGAGTATTTTTTACTATGGACTATCTGTACAGCTTCTTATCAGAAAAGAAGCATTAGAGGGCTAAATATTGTCATATAACCCACATTTATAAGACGTGCTACCTGCAATACAGTATTACAACTTTTTATGAGCAGGAACAGTTTCAAAAAAGCAGGCACAAGCGGAACAGCTGCAGCTCAAAAACACCTTCCTACTTCACTATGTCTGTAACTTTCAGCTAAAGTGACAGCAGACAAGAACACCTTGTTAAAAATATACTAAAGCCAAGCTGTCATGTGTTGTCGCTCTGCTAAAAAAAAAAAGTCTCCTCTCCAAGGAAGCCGAAATGCCAAATGAAGGGTATGAACATGAAATGGCACCTGAGGAGGAAAACAGAGCACATCCTAAAATGCGTGAGCAAACTGTGGATTTACTCAGTTGCTGCTACACACCCAAACACACACTCATTATCTCTCCTCTCTTCCTCCTCACACGCTCACACAAATACTATCAGCAAGCGTACGTGCTCTTGGCAGATGTAAATAACAGACTTCAGAGCTTATGAAAACAAGGTTGGTATAACAGGTGGAGTTGTGCTTGTCAGCATGCTGTGCACCGCTTCTTTAACTTAATAATGATGTTGGGGCTTATTTATTATTATTCCACCTCATGTTATTGTGTTTAAAACCTGTATAGGTAATGGCTGTATTTTAATGGGGCTCTGCCACAACAGCTGGAGTTATAAGGTCTCAAACTTGTAAGTGGAGTAAAAGAGTATCTTGGCATATTGTAAGTGAAATTCCAAATACAGATGCACTTTTCGTCAACCCTGATGAAGTTTGTTCTAGGTTGGTAGGGCAGAGTAGCAGACTTTTTACTAAATCCTGTAGTGCCATAAAAGCTGAATCCCTGTGAGGTCTATAAAGTAATCCACCCAAAAAATGTCAATAAAACTCCTCTTAAAGAGAAATCAAACCCAAAGAGATACTGAGATGTTTTATGAACATGGAAAGTACCGTCTTTTTTATTTTGCACTGTTGTAAGTTAGCCAGGTATGGCTTAAATATGTTTAAGGCAGTATGCATGCATTTAGGGCATACTTCAGTACTTAGAGCACACTCTCACTAGAGCCAGCGGCCCCATGGCACGATCACTGTGGCCCGATTATCCCCACTCTTTAATCCCCCACCGGCCTGCACTCATTGTACTCCAGGCCCAACCGTGCCTGAGCACGGCTATATCATCACATCATGTTATAGCATACACAGTTTATAAGAAGCCCAGTCTCCCTCCATGATATCTAACATGCCTGCCAAACTACATTTTATTTGCCCAGAATGTGCCATGAATATGCTAAAAAGAAAAAAAAAAAAAAAGTAATTTTAGTGGTGGAGAGCCTGTGTGATAGCAAACAAACTGCTAACTAGCTAACAGGCTACAATGAGTTGTAAACTTACATTAGCTTGATGTGAAATACAGTCAAATTTATGCATTTGATAAGAAATACTTTCAGATTTATCAGTGGATAAAGTGCAGCCAGATTATCTTGTCAGTTTGACATTTATTAGAAGATTTAAGGGGAAAGTTAGACGGTATATTTAAGCAAAAATAGATTAGGTAACATAAAACCAAACATTAGAATTACTCAGTAAGTTAGCTTAGCTTGTTTGGCTGTTCATAAGTATTTTGATACACAATTTCAAAATGCTTTGGCAATTCTCAGAAAATATAGTCCTAACTAAACATAGGATAAAAATTATCCTCTCCCCATGGCTACGGGTGATTTGTAGCAGGTTTCTGTTAATGATGAGTCCTTCATGAACAAGCCAGTTCAAAGAGCCGGATCCCGTTTAAGATCTGTTTCAAATTTTTATTATTACTATTAA
Organism: Cheilinus undulatus; assembly: GCF_018320785.1. Classification (NCBI taxonomy): domain Eukaryota; kingdom Metazoa; phylum Chordata; class Actinopteri; order Labriformes; family Labridae; genus Cheilinus; species Cheilinus undulatus. Next base: position 14,574,776 of record NC_054880.1, on the reverse strand, counting down.
ATCCAGTAAGTTAATTTTGTCTTCTTATTTTTATTACTTATCTTGTATTTCTTTTTGCAGACACACTAATTGTAGGAAATGTTATTTGTACCTTCTGAGGAAGACTGCAGATGACAGTCAAAACATGTCAAGGGAAAAAACATCTCCTACAATTTGTGTGAAAAAAGAAACACAAAATAAGTACGCGTCATTAATATTACCATTTTTTTAACCAACTTAATTTTTATATAAATTGTGTGTGTCAAAGATAGATTGTGTGAGCCAAATGATCCAGATCACTGAAAAGAGCCATATTCCCATCACTAGTTTCTCTCCATCTATAAGGAATTGCACTTTTTTGCATTGGACACTGGGAGGCATCATCAGACACGCGCGTAGGAGTCGCCACAATGGGTTAAAGCAAAGAATGTGGCAGTAACTTTATTCACTTTGTGCATTATTTTAAGTCATTTTGGTATGAATTGCCAAGTGAGTGTGCTCTTGACATTGCCATGACATTTACACCCTTCACAACGAACCTCACAGAGAAGTAAAAGGGGATGAGGTGAATGATCCTCTTTGTTGTCTTGAGCAGCACAGGCCTGTGAACTTGGGTGTCAGCGGGTGTTCTTTAGAGAAGTTAGCAATCCTACAAAATACTTAAAAAATAAAAATCCTAATTTCCTCATTTTTGTATGTTTTTCTTAATCAAAATGAGAAACATAAAAATGATCACTCTCTTCAATACAACTCATATTGAATTTGCAAAATGTGTCAAAATAATCACAATTACATGTTTTTTCAAACTTGTCAAGCCCTACTTTAATCTGTCTATTATTGTTTTGGTTATGATATAGATAATCATTGCTTGTGTTTTTTGGAAAATACATAAAATGAGGAGCTAAAAAAAATCTTTTAAATTGCAGTCACAATGTTTGGGGGCGATTCTGTTATTTTCCCCAATCATTCAGCCCTAGTTTGAACCTGAGATAGATTAAAAGATGTGGTGAAGCAAAGAAATGGAGACATTTCCTTCAGAATAAAAGCACATCATTGACTTTTTGCCACTCATTTTTTCTTCCACACATCAGTGACCCACTGAAAATGGCTTGATGACCCACTTTTAGGTCTGACCCACCAGTTGAGAAACAGTGCTTTAGCTGCTGGTTTGAAATCAAGAGGACTCTCTAGTGAAAGCTGTTCTCCTCAGCATCATTTTCACGAGTTTTAAGAGTTAATAGATTTTTAGAGTTTAAAATTACTGCTTTTGTGCTGCTGTAGCATGGTAACATGGGAACTGACCTTGCTTATTATTCCTTCACTCTTTCTGTAGATGATATTGGCCAATTTAGTATATTGACGTTAAAAAGTGTGAAAGTGCAGAATAATTGATTTAATCATCCATTATGTAGCAGAAACTGTAATATATGGTCATTCTGTAGGCCATAACTAATGATGTGCAAATGTTGCTATAAAGAAACGGCTCATTACCTCTGCTCAGTATTTTAAATAATATGGGTTTTCATTAAATATCTCACCTGCTTTGTCATTCATATTTAACCTCATCAGTGCATACACTATAGAGATATGTGGCTGCAGAGGTAGAGGCAGCCACAAGGAACGATTACATCCCCCCTCTTGTTAGTACAAATTATGCAACGTATCCACTTACACCTTTAAGAGGCTCTAGAGGAAATGTTTTACCTGTCCGGCATTCTCATTAAATCCAGACACATCGCCCACTCACTCATTCAGTGTGCCTCATCAGTCGCTGGAGACCACCGCTGTTTATAGAAATGCTTTGTTAGCCATCATGTCTGGCTGTGACCTTATTAAACCCTCTGCATGTTATCATTATCACTAACTAGAGTCTTCATGCCCCAAATCTCGGCAGTACACACCAACACTCAGGTTTCATAGCTCAGAGTACTATTGGCTGATGATGGAGGTCAATTTTTAATGCCAGTGTTCCCCAACTATTGTGTTGTTTTTGTTTTTATGTATTTGGTTAAAGACTGGAAATAAATGGAGATCTCTCAAAACTCATTCAGGGTTCCTATTCATTTCCATGACAGGTAAGACAGGGACATATAATATACAGACACCTCTTTGTTTCTGTGGAAGTCTAAATTAAAAGAACTGCAGCCTTTGGCTATAATGTACTCTCACATGCTTATAAACAATAACAAATCATTTAAACACACCTGCAGATGTGTAGTTCTAAATCTTATGGTAGGTTATAATTATGGTGTGGGTATTTATAACCTGATTTTTCTCTTAAAACATAGCAGCTTTTGCTGAAATGTACAGTTTTCCAAGTTTAGAGCTAGCATGCAGCCTGTTCTTAATATTATTGTCTATAATCTTCTATCACTGTTTGATATAAACTTCAACATAGTTCAGCCTTTTCAGGTGAAGATGTTATCTCTGTTGGGGAACTCTGACATCAAATAAGGAAAAATTTTAAATTAAAGTACATTAAAAACATAATTTCCACGTGTTTTCCATCACTGGAAGATTAGTAAACTGTTTCCAAGGTTTTCCAGGGCATCTGGGATCCTTGTCATGACACTTTAGCAAAACGGACCATAAAATTCAGTACTTGATCATGTTTTTGAGTTGAGTAAAATACAAGTTGTTTTGATTTTTCATCTAAATCAATGTTGCTTTAAATTCTGTGTAAAAAATCCCCCATCATCTGATGGCACAATTAAGAATTTATGAAAATCTTCTAGTGAGTTAAATGGATATTTAATCACATTTACTGGCAAGAAAGATGTAACTATTTTATGTTTAAAAGTGACGGGCATCATAGACAAATAATTGTTAAAGAACACTGATGTGTTGTTTGTAGTATAGAAAAAAAAGATACTTTAGAACAGTGACACAAGTAAATGTAAATAGTAGCTTTCCATCAGGCCTGCCCACAGAGTTGGCTGGACCAGTGTTTCCCACTCATTTTTCTTTGGAGCCCCCCTACACACTGTGGCCAAAAACCAACATAGATTTTAATTGTTTCACTGATAAAACCCTAAAAAAAAAGGCCCAGGCATGCTTTTATTATCAAAAGACCGTTTTATAAACTACTTAATACCTGCTTTTTAGGGTTTTAGTCAATATTTGCAAGTGTAATTTTGGCAGCAGCAGAGCAGACTATGCCTTAGATCTTTGGTGGACTCCAGGTTGGTAACCAATGGGCCCTACCTAGTTGGGATTTATAGATGATATCAATGCATGTGTGCTGGAACAGTAGCATTGGGGCTAGTGTCCAGGGTAACAGTAAGTTCATTTTGGAATTGAAAAGTGTGTCAAGCTATTACTGGGTTCTGATATTGAAATTATATTTATGATGCTACTTTTTAACCCCTTTCCACACATTTTCTGTCCATTATGCAATTTCTTTTCATCACTTGTAACCCCTTTTTTCCTGTTTATCACCCTTTTTGCATTTTTTAGCATCTTTTAAGACATCTTTGCCAATTAATATCACCTTTTACTTATTTTTGCCACATCTTTTTGCACTTTTAACTTATTTTTCAACCATTTTTGCTGTTGCTACTCTTAACCCATTTTCCATTCATTTGTGCTGCTTTTTACCCATTTACCCCCACAGAACTTGTTTTTTGCTGTAATTCCCCTTTTATTACTGCCTTATTACCACTTTCCAACCATTTCTGCCACTTCTTTCTTAATCAATTTTTGCCCACTTAAAGTGATTATTTTCCAGGAAAGTTTTCTTAGTGTCTTTACACAACTTTACACCAGGCACCCTGGCATTAGAGCACATCATGGCTTAGCTATGAAGTCTGACATTACTTTCTTAATTTTTTAGTTCAGTTTGCCCATCCACATTGTTAACAGTAAAAAGGTATTTCTGTTTTTAAAAAAGCAATATTGACTAGATAGAAAATAATAAATGAAATTCATTTTTTGTTCCTTTGTTAAGAGTGGGTATCATTCAGGTTAAAAAAATATAATATGCTTATCAAAGCTTAACTTTTCAGTGGACCATGATTTTGCTGACCTCCATGGGCCCTCTGTTTGGCTTGGCCCCAGAAAGCTCTCCCTTTAATCCCCCCTTATGGGTGTCATCAGGCGTTCTGTTATTAAAAGCTCCATTAAAACACTTATAGCCTGTTTAAAAAACACACAAAATGCAGTTATGTCAATTTGGACCTTTAAAAAAGAAAACTCAAGTTATTTGTTTAAAGGGAACAAAATCTGTATAAATGGTTGAAAAATAATCAGAGCAGAAAACATTCTATACTTGTATAACAACAGCTCATATGAAAACCACGCTCACATGTGAAAACAGTGTGCCACTATACCATCACAAAGTGACCAAAACAACCACATTAAGAGCATTAAATCAAAAACAAAACACATGAAACTACCAAGATTTTACATGTACAAAATGTAGAGCTGGAAACATAGAAAAACTTGATATTTTCTAGTATGAAATCAACGGGTATGTATTGTCCAACAAGAGTCTGTGAGTGGAAAAAATGCTTTAAACAGTCATTTAGGCCTAATATTTACTCGACCACCAGCTCAAAATCTTCTGCCTCCTCAAACTCAGCGTTCATCTGGGCAGCCAGCGCGTCCAGCTCTGTGGTGTCTATCTGCTGGACCTTCCTCCTCCTCCTCTTCTCCTTCACCACAGCCACTCCTGGGATGTTTGGGTCCACTTCAGGTGCACAATCCTCCGCCTCCAGCAGAGATGTGAAAGAGTTCAGACCAGACAACGACCCAGAAACTTCCAGGCCTGGTTTGGACCGTCTGACTTTCTGGACCACCTCGGGGGTATTCAGCTTCTCAAACCCGAACAAGGTCTCCCTGGAGTCGGGGCTGTTGAAGGACCTGTCGCTGAGCCTGCTGTAGGATCTGCGTACTTTCTGTGACCACACCGCGTCCTCTGGATCTACAGCCGGCTGTGGAGGACAAGAGGCGGGCGGCGGTGAGGATGGGAGGATCGGCGAGGGCATAACGGCCGACTTCTTCTTCTTGGCCGAGGAGGAGCCTCCACGGGCTGGGATAGCATCTGGAGTTGAGACCTTAGGCTTCTTCTGCTGAATGACTTCTGACCCAGATCTCCTCGGTGTGTTTTCTTTGTTGTTCTCCGACGGAGCGACTGTTTTCCTGGGCGCTATTTTCCTTACAGTAATAGAGCGTTTAACCAGCGCCATTTTGTTATCACTTTTAACGTCTGCCTGAGGAGAAGAGCTCAACCGCGCTGACCGTCTTCGCATCGAGCCATTAGTGTCGTTACATTCCACCATTACGCTTACAGCCTCCTTTTCATTCATCGTGACCTTCTTTTCTGGAAATCTCCGATTATCTGTGACTTTCCTTGCAAATTCCTGGGACGATTTACCGCACGGGTGCCACAACAACAGCAACAGTCCGCTCAAATTGCCCGCCCGAGTCGCACAGATACGACGACTCGGTGTTTTCCGGTGACGACACCATTCCGCGACACCAATCGCAAACTTTTGCTGTGTAATCTGCTCAGACGAGGCTAAGGGACGCCTGCTAATTCATAAAATTGTTTGTTTTTCCAACTTCATAGCTGTCATACAGAATGGAATATTTAATCGGGATACAGGGACCTGATTTCGTCCTCGTCGCCGCTGATAATGTGGCAGCCAGCAGCATCATTCAGATGAAACATGGTATGACAACGCGTTAGCTTAGCAGTTAGCCATTCAGCCGGTTGATTAGCTACACCTGTTAAAAGACCTGTTTTCATAGTTGATTTTTTTTAAGTTAACTCCGTGTTTTCAAGTCAGAAGAAGTACTTTAAAGTTTGCTGTAGTGCAGTGAAATTATAGCTTAGCGTAACTTCTGTCATAACTGCAATTTGACCACAAAGTATGAATGTAACATGAGTTAGCATATGTAGCAGTGATTAGGTATTGGAGCCGATAGCGATTTAACCGTCCTATTATAACTAATATTTTTGTTTCCTCCGATTATTTCAATGTATATGGCCCTAAACAGACTATAAAACGCCACCGTTACGTTGCTTTTTGGGTTAAATAAATATCTTAACATGTTTTATTCAAGTTAGCAAGGTTAGCATGATCTGCCTAAACAGGTTTCCTGTCAGTGAAAGTGAAAGTAGCTGATTTCATGATGCTCACTACTGTACATCTGCATAATGCCGCTTAGACCAACTATTTAGGGGACAGGCATCTGTTTGTTTGTTTCTAGTATTGAAACATTTAAGGCAATGTTGTGTCTGTGTGGGGCTTTCACATCAGTCCAAACCTTTGGGATAACTTTGATTAAGATTTCGGCCTTTAGTGGTTCATTTTAAAAATGGTCAAAAGACAAGGTGACAAGCAAAAACACTGATGATACGTGTCAACAGGTATATGTGAAAGACTGGGACATACATTTTATCTATTTCTGATCATTTTATGTTAGGAAAAGGTTGGAACTTCAGTTTTGTTTTCTTCTTTACAAGAGTCATTTGAAACATTTTCTTTTTTTAAAGCATGTAGTTAAAAAATGCTTAACAGTGGATGTTTTAGAGCTTTACTGATATTGTTTTTTCAGGGCAAATGCCAATACAACACAAGTATTAGTGGTATCGGTACTGATTACGATATTTGGAACCAATGGGAGGAAAGTAACTAATTAGATTTACTCAAATGAGTATAGTTGAGTAGTTTTATGCACTTGTTCTTTTTGAGTGCTTTTTAAAATCACTGCCTTTACTTAACCATATTTTTGGAGAAGTATTCTACTTCATTACATTTCAAAAAGATGCAAGTACTGAGTAAAAATGGAAACACTGAATGCCAAAATGAGGAGGTCCAACAGCAAGAAAATGCCCATTCATTTGGCTCTCACAACACATGACAGTCAGTAGCACATTGCAAGTGCATGATGCCACTTTTCCTCTCAAATCAGCTGTTGTGTTTTACTTTTGGTTAAATCACACCGAAAAATAAACAACCTTGTTGGAAATCTATATTTACCCACGCCGATGAAATCAGCAGGGGGTCATGTAAAGGGTTCTGTATCTTTGTTTGTTTGTATGTGTACAAGATACCTCGAGAGCGGAAAGTCGGATCTTCACCAAACTCTCAGGGAATATTGGGATAGTGACAAGAAAGAATCGATTAGAGTTTGGTGATGATCCGCGCACCTGTTCGGTTTTTCTCTGACTTCCAATTTTGAACACCATAGTAATCAATGGGAGCGTGAGTTCCTCGGCTTAGGCGTGGGTCTGCTGCCTCAGACGGCCATTCTAGTTTCTTGTAGTTATTGCACATTAAGTAAAAATTGTATTTTACTGTGTAATCCCCTTGGGTTTCAAAAAGTAGCTTCTTATTCCTCCGTATTTTGAGTCACCTTTAAATGACTTACTTTTTAATTTTACTTGAGTAGATAGATGAGTACTTTTAACTCTAATTAGGTAAATTTAACCACACTTACTCTACTTTTACTTGGGTACAATAGTCTGGTACTTTTCCACCTCTGGAACCAATATGCATTTATTATACAAATGTACTTAATGTGGCAAAAGTAAAATTGCTTGATCAAAGAAATGAAGCAAATTAAACAATTCAGCCTAGCTTTATCAGCAAGAGAAAAGGCACAAATCACCACTGTAAGAAGCTGGAAAACAGGAATTGATGCCATACACTCACTGTGTCAGTGACACCCAGGCTTAAGTGAATCAGATTGGACAGTTGTTGAGACTGTGGGGAATATAAATGAAGCCAGAGTGGGAGACACACTTTGCAGTGAAAACAAAGTAGTGGACCTTTTCATTAATTAATCTTATAATTGATCAGGACAAGAAAATGCTGATTCAGATAATTGGCCTAATGCCAAATATCGGCCTAAATAATCAATCAGGCCATTAATCGGCCAACCCCTTATGTGTTTTGTGAAAACGCTGGGTGTGATAAGCCAGAGTGTCACACCTTTTTGGATATTTTAATCTGTAAATGTATATGATTTAAGTTGTCAGGTTTTTTTGTAATTTTCATCTAGCTTGGTGGTAATACAGATAAAATGCTCTTTGTTTTTCAGACTATGATAAGATGTTCAAGCTCAGTGAGAAGATCTTGCTCCTGTGTGTTGGAGAAGCTGGAGACACAGTACAGTTTGCGGAGTATATCCAGAAAAATGTTCAGCTCTACAAAATGAGGAATGGTAAGAAAATAGGCTTGTTGGATCAAACCCTTCTTCCTGTTTCTCTGAAGCCTCGGCCTTTACTTTAAAATGTTAATACAATGTGTGTAAAACAATACAGCCTCAAGAAAGGCACTTGAGAGAAGAGTAAATCCATTAACTCCTGTAAACTGTCTAAATTGCACAAATACAGCCATGTGTGTACATTATAGGCATGTCGAGCACTAAGGATTCATCACAGGGCCCGATATGCTACAACCCGGGGCTGGAGAGGGAGGAGAGGGGGCCAGAGTAGAGCTCGATACACGTCGACACACGTGTGTCGCTCTGCAGCCAAAGTCGAGCTTAATGGCATCTCATTTGTCCAGGCCTTTTCACCCCTGGTAATATGTCCAGAGATTGCTGGCAGTTTTCGGGCCCTTGGACATCCACAGCATGACCAGGGGCTTGTGGCAACCCTACTACCTGCCCAGATGGTTTCTTAGGCTATATTTATTCACCACATCCACCCCTTATTCTTCCCAAAAGGTGTGGGCTTTGGTAATGTTTCAACAGATTTATTTCCCATGCCCCTGATAATACGCAAAGACATCTACAGGTTTGTTTCAGTCCTCCTTCTGCTAATGTATTTGTACAATTCATTAGTGTGCAGGAGTTAAGTTCTCTTGTTGATCACGGAAAACAGGAAATTTCCCTATTTTGGGTGCCTAGGACTTGTGTTTTTGCTGCTGTGGTATCAAAACAGGCAACAATATTGTCTGGTGGTAAAAACAACCCTATTCTTTTCCTAGACTGTCATGTTAATTTTGTATTTTTTATTTTTTCAGGTTATGAACTCAGTCCATCAGCAGCGGCAAACTTCACACGAAAGAATCTTGCAGACTACCTTCGGAGCAGGGTAACTATCAGACAAAATACTTATTCCTCTTTTACAACCCAATCATGGGAAGACGCATACATTGAATATCCACTTTAAGTAGCTGTTTGAACTCTTAGCTGTTTTTGAAGACAAATATCCTGGAGTGTGTCTATTAACTGACCAGCAAACTGCTTTGTAGGCCCTGTGGAGACCATTCATAGTTTACACAACATCCATCCATTTTCTACACCACTTATACCATTTGCCTTTAGATAGTTATTTTATCCATTTTGACCAGCACTGGTTTTAAAAAGAAACAGCTGAGCTTAAAGAGCCAAAGCATAACAACGCTGGTAGGTTTGTTGAGAACTGTATGTAGTTGTTTTAGCTTTTTTCTGCATTTGTTGGAGATCATGTGTCTCTGACAGCACTGATCTTACATCTAATGCTGGGGTCTTTTACTGTCTGTTAAACTGCCACCAGCTTCTCATAAAGCAGTGGTTGTAAAAGTTGCTTTGAGAGAACTGTATTCTTAATCCCTGGAAATGCCTAGTTCAGAGAACAGTGAAGGAGTAATGTGACAATAACCATAACAAAATAGTTGTTTGAATTGTGCACATTTCCTTCAAAAAGTTAAAATTACAAAAACATTACAGTTAAACTTTATGTCTTTGCTCAACTCTGACGCCTCAGAGAAGATATTCACTAATTTGATAGCTTGCAGATTTGCTGAGGAAATGAAGCAGATCAGTGTACAGCCCATCGGTATGGGCATGTTTACAGCTTCAAAGAAGCTTAGTGAGTTTTGACACCATTATTCAGTCGTGGCGTTGATTTTTAATCCTCAACTTGCTCAGTATATTGACAAAAATAGAACTGAAGAACTCACTGACATGTCTTGATTTCAACATATATTTATGTTTTTCCAGGTGTGTATTCAGGTTAGACGTGTTTTCCATCGGCCTTAATTAAACAAGATAAATACTGCTGCAGCTCTTGTCTGTGCCCAGTTTTGAAACATGTAATTTATGTCTTATGATTGCTTTTGTTTCACCTACTCTCTGAGGAATTTAATGAGTGTGATGTAGTCTGGCTTTCTAACTGTAAATGTTAAATACTCTTATGTAGTGAAATTTGCAGACAATTGTCAAGCCCTGTCTTCCTTGGTAAACACCAACAAAGGGTTAATTGATTATATATGTTTATCTGTTTTCAGCAGGGCGTATCTGATTCAGGCCATGCATGAAAGCTCAATTTATTCTTTTCAAATTAAAGATAAAGTACACTTTTTTGTGAAGTGTTTCAAATTCAAGTTAACTTTATACAGTTCAAAACTAGAGGCAACCAGTTATGTTTGTTCTACTTTCATTCAGTACAATGTCTTTATTTTACAGGGTCGAATACTAATGTCACAGTTGCAATTGTCCTTGAATGTTCAGACCACACACTATTAGTCACAGAAAATAAGCTGAATGGCCTTTGGGGCCTCCACAAATGTGAATCGATCTAGTTGCTTTTTTTACTGCAGTATGTTGCCATCATGTATTCTTAGATGTGCTCCATCTTTATGTTTGTAATATTCTTTTTTGTTTTTTTTTTTACCTGTGTGCTTGAGCAAAACCGCCACCCATAGTTACAACTCTAGTTATCTGTGTGTATTTTCTCAGCAGCTAATTAATCCCCTGTACCAGTGGTCATTCTCTGAATTAAGCGAATTCATCATGGAGTGATGAGTGAACATACCTATAAAACATTTAATTCCTATTTTAGCTTAATTACATTCTTCTGTTAGCTCTCGCAATCTCATTTTGCTCGAGGGAACGGATGATAGAATCACAAATTAATTCCCATGAGTTAAAGTTACACTCTCTTCAAATTGAAGGGCCTGCACTCATATGAGAGAGGTTTACTTGACCATGTCAAAATGTGTTAAAGTCCTGCTTTCGTTTTTTTTTTTTTTTTTTTTTTTAATTCCTGGCTAATATATACAATTGAATCACTTAACACAACAGAGACTTTTCTCATCTTGATGACGTGTTAAGAGATGCAGACTCGGTCTGAAGGTCCAGTGGGATTAAGTTGGTCTAAGTTGTAATTATTCTCTAGTTATCAGCTTGAGACATCTAAGTTGAAGCAGGTGATGCATTTTGACAGAGCCAGGTACATTTGTCTGCTTGTTGTGAGTGGTGATGAAGGTTTTTGTCCATTGAGACTTCACGAGAACACCTGATCCTGCAACACCCCCACCCCCCACTGCAAACTTAACTATTCATGCATCATCAGAATATCAGAGTTTTTGACCTTCAACTACAAATTTAAACAAACAAATATGTAAAAAAAAAATTGTTAAAGGTGCAGATTTTTCCGATCATTACCCATGTAAGCTTTGATTTACAACCAGGCGAGGTAGCCAGATAATTTATGTTTGTGTCTTTGTGAGATGGCTTGTTTATTTATGCTGAACATGTCTTAAGAAACTGCAGTGCCTTTTGAAATTATTATGTGTGTCCTTAAGGCTTTGCAGAGACCTGAGAAAGCTCCAGGAGCAAATCAAACTTCAGACCTTGCAGTAGAGGCAGAAATAGACACACAAGAACTGAAGTAGATGCATACATGCTGAAAACTTCACTGGATTCTGACTGAGAGTATACAGTTTTGAGTTGTTATTAACCTCTGTTCACTTATCTGATGTAAACGAGTTAGATCATAAAATACTGGTTGATATGTATTTAGATTATGTTATTATAAATGGATTGTTAGGTATAATACATGGCAAAATGGAGTAAAAATGCTTCTCTTATTTCCAAACAGCAAAAGTAACATCTAAAATAGCCCCTTTTCTCTCTTTAAAGGTACAGCAGTCTAAGAACTCTTCTACTTAAATATATGACAAAGAAAAATCAGCAAATTATCAAATGTAGGTGCTAGGACCTACAATTTTTGAAACCATATGTGTTTTATCACAAACAGGCATGGTTACCCATCCCTGTTCTACATGCAACTTTATTCCCATTTTCTAGATTGAAATGGTGCTAAACTGCTCTGTTTCTATAAGGTGCCATCAGTTCACTGTTGTTTAATAGTTAATAATTACTTAGTTTTTCAAAATAACTAGTGGATTAACGTAATTATTTAAGAATAAGGATAACCCACTAGTTATTCTGATGTCGAATAAGGCAGTGATTCTCAAACTGGGGTCCAGGGACCCCTGGGGGTCCGCAAAGTAATTTTAAATAAATTATGAAAGTAATGCCATGTTATTAAAAAGCAAATAAATACATATAAAGACTGCAGTGCCATAAAACAACCATACTAAACCAATGACTCCCTCATAAGTCAGCTTTGGGCCAATGAAAACTCAAATTTTACTGTGACATATCATGTAAATCTACCACTCGTCACACATCAGTCTCTTCGTCAAAAAAGGGTAAAACATCCAATGGGGTGAATATTTTTTTTATAGGCACTCATGTAGTGTCTGATCACTTCCATCTCAGTTATTCCCATCAAATGTGCATATATAGCATTGATATATATGCAGGTTGCCACTGGTATTCAGTGGTAACCTGCTCTGTTAAGTCACTTCTGCTTGATCCCACACTTTGTGTCTCTTGCACTAATTTGTTAAGAGTAGTGCAGCCGCTGCTTGTCACAATAGCAGAAGGGTGAAAATAATTACAAAAAACAATTAGTGTGGCAGAGGAGGGAATGTGGGACACATCGAACAGGGGGTAGAGGAGGAGGGGGGAGGAGAAGAGGGGTCCCAGGGGGGAGGCAAGCAGGCCCAGTAGACAAACTGGAGTGTGAGAACGAGTAGGAGTCAACACACACACAAACACAATGCGCAGCCAGCGCACAGAGGGACCTATAGGATCAGGATCGTTTTTATTCTGTCAAGGTTGTACGTGTTGTGGAGGATAACATTTATATTCATGTCTTGCCATAAGCAGCGAGTGTATCGTTATTTTTTGTGCCTCACGGTTATGAATTTGGTTTTACGAGTGCAGGATTTACGAACGCTGCGTCCTCAGGAGTGCTCAGAAACTGAAGCAATAGCACTTTCTCCTCTGCATCCCACACCTTCCTGCAGCTATGCTCCTCTCACATTCATCAACCTCCAGAGTACACGGACATTTGCAAATTATGTTGTATAAACAGGTTTTTTTTATTCTGCTTTTTTTTAACCCCCAGAACATCTTGAATATGTAGAGTATGCAATGTGTGCTGTCCATTTGAGTGTGAAACTAAGAGAAATCATCTAAGAAACCTTGAATCGCTTTATGTCAGCTAGAAGTGTATTTTAAAACCAATAAACTGGAGATAATGTGTCCTAAAGAGTGAATAATTAGTTTCCTTGAAGAAGTGACTGGATTTAAAGGATTAATTCAACAATTTAGAGTTTCTATCATAGACTAGTCTACGATATAATGTGGATGAATAATTAATGTTTTTTTCTCTACAAAGTCTCAGAAAATAAGAAAATAGGTATCAAAGTTTCACGAAGTTTAAGGTAATGTGTTCAAGGTGATTCTTCAGGCTCAATAAAAAACTAAAGTTGAACAAATTTGACAACAAGGGATTAAAAACTTGATTGAAGGTTCTGGGAATTTAAGTATAAACAATACCAGCTTGAAACTACTTATGTATAATCAGACTTATTGTACTTTAGCTTCTCAACACTTGTGCTATCATCAAGCATGGTATGATACAAAAAAATGACATGCAATAAACCTGATCTAAATACTTGTAATTTAAAGTGGCATATTTATGATGTTTAGAGGATTTCAGTCTAGCTCTGCTCTTTTTTTTAAGTGTCTTGATATGATATGATATGATATGATTGGTGCTTTACAAACATAAAGTGATAAATTAATCTAAATATCCAAAGGCACTAAAACACACTAATTCACTTGACAAGCCAGATAGACTGTTTCACATGTCCATCCACATCATGGCATGGGATATATTTCACATCCACTCATCATAGATGGCGTTTGGGAAGGGCAGACCCTTAAAAACCTGGAAGGTGACTGGACAATGATTCTGTCTCTCACATTCATTATGGGCCAATCAGAGCACGTAGAAGGTTAAAACCACTGCTGATGGGTAAACTCTGTCACATGGGCTCAACAGGCAGCTGTTGATAGACGATTCTTTACTATCAGTGGAGCCAGTTAATAAAGTGAATTATCAAACCAGATCAGGAAAAGAGCAACAACATCTTTTACCCCAAGAAAAGCTTTGAGTAGTTCTTTGCTCTCCTTATACAGAACTGTTGTTCAGTTCTGATAACTTTCACTGGCTGCATCCATGTTACGACAAACCTCATCATGTCTGCTTTAACAGTCAGATGTATCACTCTCTGAGTATCTTTCATAAAAGTTAGGGCAGGTTTTTTTGGCAGCATGCTTTTAATCACTTCACTTAAGCCTTTGTAGTCGTAAGGGATGCACCATATTGGATTTTTGCCTGTATCTGGTATGCTGATCACAAAGTTATTTTAGCCAATACCACTATCGATACCTATAAATAAATATAGGTAAGATCTGAAACTTTAGTCCTTAAAACATTCTTTAAAGTTTAAGGTTGAACAAAGAGAAAGATTTCAGCAGACATGGGCCTTGTGGTCCTGCTTAAACTCTGTAATCTTGTTCATAGATATGGTGGATATTCACAGACCATATAGGCCAATATTTAAAGCTGATTTATTGGTTGTAAGTGAGCTAAACCTGCGTCCAACTGACTTTTTAAGATAGCGGTATGTCAATAATATTGTGCATCTTAGGCATTAAAGATTAAAGTGTAGAAACTATCAATCCTGTCTCTGATGATCTTTATTGTTTTTGTAGATCATAAAGAGGCATCAGTGTTTATTTTAGTTGATTTCATAATCAGCCAAAAGCTGTCAAAGGAGCTTTAAGTGATTTTATCCAAATCAGTGAAATCCTTCTGTCCTCTTCATGTCTTTGATTGTAAGATTTCAGGTTTTAAAGTTCATTGAAAAAAAAGTGAAAATGATGAAATACCGTACTTGTGTAGTTCTTCTGTTTGGATCCACAAAGCTTTTATAAAAGAGCACATTTCCACTGAAATGCAACATATTTAGCATAAGTAAACTTTGACACCACGAGCTGGTTTGTGAAGTGGAGATGAAGCGCATTTATCGACTAAAACAAAATGTTTATTTAAAAAAAAAAAAAAGCGCCCGTAGTCCCAAAGACTACTCTCTGTTCTTGTCTGCTGGAACAGGCTGCATATGTTTGAGTTTATTTTAATTAATCTGATTAAATCATTGCAGATGAAAGTTTAGCTCAGACAAAGAGGAAAGATAATGATCTGTTTTTGTACATTTTCTTTTTAACCATCCTTAAATCATCTTCTGAACCCCCCTACCCCCCCCCAAAATCATCACATGATCCCACAGGCATGTTCAGACCCCTAGGTTAAAAACCACTGGCTGATAAATTAATCAGTGGTATATTGTTAATTCTGATGGCCTTATTCCTGCAGGATAAATTACAGATGAGTCCCTTAGTCTGAAAGACGTCATACCCGAGTGGCTGCAGACCTCCGGGAGGTGTAGTTAGCTAAAGTCAGCAGAGCATGTCTGTGCAGAGCGAGTGAAACCCCCGTTCACATATGACTGTGTGCTACTTACCAGCCCGCCGTCCACAAAAACAACTCAGCTAACCTCTGGAGTGCAGCGTTCACTCAGGCTTTACAGAAAAGACGCACACACACAGAGTAAAAAAAATCACCTGAGGCCTCGGCTGTGCTGCATGCATATCAGTAATGATACACATGAAATTCCCCACAAAGCAGAACAACAACTGCAAAGTTTTACGGGCATAGAAACTCAGCATCTGCTCAGCTTCTGTTTGTTTTAGCTGACTGACTGATGTGCTGGAATATTAGCTCAAACTGAATACAAATTTACACTGTATTGATGTTGATTTGACAGGTTTAGTAAAGGCGTGTGTAGGTAGGAGGTTTAGACATGGTTTAAAAGTACCACATTGGATTTTTTTGGGCTTAACGTTGAAGCCTAAAGGCCTCACGGCTGTCAGATTTTGCAGATAAAGGCATTTTTTACTCTGCAGTTTGTTGAAAAAAGTTGAAAGTTTAAGTTGATAAAGTTTTATCTGTTTATTTTTCTAGCTTTTCTGTTAGCAGCAACAGTTAGCCTCTGCGCTGCTGTGATGCTGATCTACAGCTGGCCCCATATGGCTTTGTAAGATATTTTGTAGCACGGGCACACAGTGGGCACAAATAATTACTGGCGCCATATTGCACGCAGCTCCCCTGCTCCTGCACAGATGAACAATTAATACAGCAGATTGAGGAGAAATGCCAATAAAGAGAACATGGCCCGGGGCAGGGTGCAAAAACAGGGGGAGGGAGGGGGAGACAAAGGGAGGGGATGCTGGAACGTGAAAGGAGAGTTTTTGGGGATAAGTCTGTGATGATTTTTTAAAAAACCTGACCTTATTTTGTGTCACAAGTAGAGTTTTTTTCTTCGAAACCTGCATCTGTCACTTTCTCAGAAGACTAGTGCTCATTTAGTTCTCTTAAACTGGGAGGATATAATACCAATCAGTAACAGTACATAAAAGCCAGTTTCACATATGCACTTGTGAAAATTTCTAGAAAATTTCAGGCAGGCTGCTGCTGAAATAATTCTGAACAGTTCTGTTGTTCAGATTTGTCCCTCACAGCAGGAGACTGTCCCTGTTGATTGGAAGGGGAGACTCAGAAGGCAAGACATGATGTGAAAAGAACAATGCAAAGAATCCACTGTATAATGCTGTAATGACAGTATTTGCTTTTATATGAATGCTGTGTGTCGTTCGGCAGAATCACAGTATCAAAATATGTTTTAATGCAAATGGAAGTAAATGCCCCCTCCCAACCACATGCTCTGACATTTGCTGCTACATTCTCACATAATCTCATTCTAACTTTGCAGAAAATTTTAAGGAATTTGGCAGGAGAAAAAAAATGCTTGTTTTTAATTTTTTTCTGAAACAAGCAGCACTTGGAACATTTGATGAAGTTTTCAATAGTTATGCATATGTGTCTAGGGCTTAAAGCAACGTTATGCAGCTGTTTGGTTTACAGCTTAAAATGGTCGTTTTAAAGTTTATCTGACTGCACAACAACTTTCAACAGGGACAATAGAGTCAATACCATTTCCACAGAGCGCCCCAGTCCCTTGCTTTCAGCACTGTGCAACTTAGGTAGTAGATTGGTGTGCAGACAGCTTTACAGCACTAGTTCACACACAATCCATCTGTTAAAAAGAAGCCAGTTAGACTAGACTAACGGCTAAGGCTGGAACACAAGAAGCGAAAATGAGAAAACTAGAAAATAGGTGCTAAAGTGCATCAGACATAATTTTAACATTGTTTCTTTAAGAGTGGAGCTACCAGCAGGAGCTAAATAGCCTTAAGTTAGCTTAGATTAGCTTAACCTAGTGTTAATGCTGGTAAAAGCAAGAAATAGCAAAGCCTGTTTTGTCTAGAAGTTACAGAACCACCCCACCAGCACCGTAATAGCTTGCTGACAGAATTTAAGTTTCACTGACGAATCAAGTGGCCAAAATTAAACAGCAGACATTTTGAGAAAATCCATCAGTTTGAAACTTCAAACTCTGTACTGTCTATTTTCCATTTTAAAATATGTAAGAATTTGTTATCATCATTGTCTTGAAATGACAGGTTATTCAATTAAATTATCCTGTACAGCATTGGTCATGGGTCGAATGAAAATGTACTCTGCCATTTTTGTAGTTTTTCTTGTTTTAATGATTGAACAATGTCACCACTGACGATTTGTGGATGAATGAATGTTTTTATTTTGGTCACATACTTGTTAACAAAGCAAGCATCAAACAAGATCATTTTACATCAGATTTGTCAGTCAGTAACGGTGAAGGACTAGGCTGAAGCCAGTGGCTTCTTTTTGCCTATTCTGTACCATGTGAGGATTAACCCAGAAAATCAGCAATGCAATGAAAAACTAGTTACATGATACTTTTAATTAGAACTCTTTAACTACCATTCAGTTTCAGTTCACAAGCTTTGATTATTTTACATTTTAAAGTCTTTCTGAATATCAACAGTTACATGATTTGTGTTTATCATTAGGCCTGTCCCATAACTTCACTTCCAAAACTGAAACACATCTGTATTTAAGATTTGTTCTCACTGCAAGTTTTAAACATTAACAATCCCCTTCAATTATGGGTCCCCTCTCTTAGTTTAAATTAGTTTTGAATACAAACTGGGATGTTCTTATTCATCACATGAAAGATAACTGCTGGTGTTTTAGAAAATACAGTGTTCAGAAATGTTTGTGTGGATGAGCCTATATAAAACTGATTTGTAGATCCATGGTATCAATCTTCATTCACCATCCTGATAGCTCTTTTCTGCAGTTTCATTATTGGATCTGAATTACTTTTGTATGCATTTCCCCAAAATTCAGCACAGTATATCATATAAGGCATTACAAGTGAACAGTGCAGTCAGTGAAGGCAGTTTTTATTCAGTGAATCCTTTGTTTTGTGAAGAATGTAAATATTGTCAATAATTTCCATTTTGCATGTTCTATGTGAAACTTCCGACAATTTTAGTCATCTATAATTACTCTCAAAAACTTCCTTTCATCAACTATTTCAATTTCAAGATTGTTAAAGTTCAGTTTTACTTTCATTTAGTTCTAGCTTATTTAAAGCAAACCATTTATTTAACTTGGTTAATTCTATTTTACTGTTTTTAACAATTCCCTCCAGCACAATATAAATTTGTGTCATCCGCAAACAAGCAACCTTTTTTATGTATCAGTTACTGTACTAATATTTGTCGAATAAAATATAAATAACTTGGGTCCAAATACTGAACCTTGAGGAACTCCACAGGTTCAAAGTTATAAAATTTCTCTTTGAAGAGGTTTGAATCATCTTTGTTTGTTTTTGGAGGCTGTAAAAGTTACTTAAATCTCTCTTGAGATGGTTTTAGTGTATGATTAAACATTTCCTCACATTTTAACCAACACATTTCATACAGCAAGAGCTAATTAGTGTGGTTTATGGCTGTTACTGCTTTCCTTTTGAATAGAACCAGGCTGGCAATTTTCCTCTGTTCACAGTGGTTGTTCTGAGCTAAGCTAAGCTAAAGCTTTGAGCTTTCCAGCTACATTTTTGTTAAACTGACATTTTATCAATCTTCTATAAAACCTCTTAACAAAACAAGCACATCATAGTGATTTATTTGATACCAAACATCCCTGATAGATTTGTTTTACGTCTGCTGTAATGTGATGATGGCAGGTGATGCCATTGTTTCTACGGTCTTCTTGTTGTTTGGTTGAGGGCGCAGAGTCACAGCGGGGCTACAAACATATAAAGAATAAACATATGTGTGTATTGTTTGCATGTGAAGCTGGGTGTGAGTTCAGGTGGCGGGTTAACAAGGTGCCTGGTTTCCTCTGAGGTGACATGGGAAGAGAAGGTTATTTTGATGCCAAGTCCGTATTATTGTTACATTGTAACCAGTGGGACAGGTGCGTGGTGGGTGGGGGTGACGCCACTGGGGTGTTCACAAGCTCACGAAGGAGTTAAAGCACACACGCATAAACACACACACGTAGTTAGATATCCATCCTGAGAGTCACGCCTCACATAAACACTGTTTCTCTTTCTCACGTCTGTGGTTAACACATACACTAAAGCCTTCTCCACAGGGAGCATAACAATCCTTATTGCCCTTGTGGCAAACACGGCGCTAACACGAACAAAAGTCAGAAATAAGCCAGTTGAGGTGAGCTAAATTAAAATGAGAGGCCAGGTGTGGATTGAAACTTGCCTGGTGTCATATGAATCATTTTTGCCTCATTGAGAGCACAATATTTCACCTTTTCTTCTTGCTTTTTAATCAAAAACTACAGCATTTCTTCAAGAATTTAGGCCATAAGTTGTTTTGAAACCCCTGAAAAATGTCTTGCTTTAAAGGGATTTTTTAAAAACGGGGGAACAGCAGCGAAGAGCGAAAATTAGTGTTTCGGAGGAAGAGAAGGGAGAAGAGGCTGCGAGCGTAAAAGATGTAATTTAAAAAAGAGACGATGAGAGGGGAGGAAGGGGCAAGAGAAACGACTTCAGAAGTTTTTAATGAGCCCTGGCGCTACTCCAGGGCACAGGGTGAGGAGGGGAGAGGGAAGGAGGGGAGGAGAGGGAGGGATGAAGAACAAGGGGAGGGTGCGATGGAGGGAGCAACAGGGGTGCTGACTCCCAGCAGATGTCACACTGTCAGTGACACCCAGAAACACCTTTCTCCCTCCACTCCGCTCTGCTGTCTCATTGCTGTTTATGCTGCGCTAATGTTGCCGCTCTTCATGCCACTCCACTTCTCTGCCAAATTTAGAACCAAATTAGTAAGGAGCAATTAGTTTTGGAGAAAATGAGAGAGAGAAGTTGTACTTTTTATGCGCTAAGATGCTGTGAACTTGTTAATGAAACTGTAGAGAGGCCACTAATGATATTTTCACAGACAAAAAACTCAGGAAAATTTGCTGAGCTGTATGCGCAACAGAGGGTTTACAGCCAAGCTTTACCCAGAATTTTTCCTGCCATCTCTGGGTAGAAAGTCCGCTGTTGGTGGCAGGCAGTCCGTCCTGATATTTAACAAAAAGAAAGATCTGGAGTGCATGGGTAACAAAGCTGAGATGCGTTCAGTGACGCCAACATAGCCAAGCATTATGCTAATTATAATGTTGTCACGTCTAATTGGAGAGAAGACGTAACTATAAATGTTTAATTCATGTATTGTGACAGTTTACTAGACAAAGCATACTCATGTTCACAAACCTGGCTCTCTTCGACACTGGTTCAATCTGGATTTCTCCAGTCAGCAGCTGAATAAAGATGTTCTGCCAATTTAAACATGGGAATCCTTTTTGCTAAGGATACTTCAGATGACTCTTCTTCTTTTTGACTGCAAGACTTTATTGCTATAAATGAGGAAAAACATTTTATTCACAGTTTTTTCAGTTCTTAGCCAGTGTACATTTTACTTGTGGGATGGAGGCTTGAGTATCATAGCAGCCCTAACACACACCTACAGTAGCATGTCAACAGTCAAATGGTGCTTTTCCATTGCATCGAACGGCTTGGCTCTACTCGGTTTGACTCTGCATGGCAGAGGATTTGCTTTTCCACCACAACTGAGCTACCTGTTTGAGGGCGTGTCTAGCTGATGACGCAGTGGTTTATTCTGCCACAAGAAGAAGCACCCATCGTTTTTATTTCAAAGTTTCTTCTTCTTCTGTTGGTATTTCGGCAGGTACTGTATGTGCCCTCCTTGGCGCAGCAGTTGCTACCTGAACACATCTGCAGGGCGTCCCAGGATAATGACATACCACTGCAACATCACACCTGCTTCAGAGCAGGACCAGAAAAGTGAATCAGCACAGCTTTATTTGAATCAGAGGGCCCAAAAGTCATAGTTGAAGAGCCCCAAAATTCCCTGCCAGTCACAGCTGGGCCAAGTGCTTCATACCAGAATTGAGAGACGGCTCACAGCCTGCCTCCACTCCTCACGAAAAAAACTGCTAAGAGGAATGGTATGTCACCTGAAGCTGTGAAATCCAACTTATTCTAGACCTTGAACACAACATGGCCCTACATTTATTCGTCTGTGTTCTCAAACAGCTCAGAAAACGCTTCATGGCACGTTGCATCCAGGTGTGTCTGGCTACCACTAGTGTGGGATTCTACACAGAAAAAAATGGTGGCAGTCATTCGGACACACTTCGTACAGCTTTGTTGTGTTTTGGGCTTAAACTAGCAGCTAGCTACCTGCTGTGGGTTGCACCAGCTATGCTTGAGTTCAAACGTAGCGTAGTTTGAACATCTGCCCTGCTTGTTCTTTTCTGAAGGCTTTGTTCCAAGGCTTTGTTGCATTGCACTGTGCACTGATGACTTTTTAAAAAAAGATTTTAAAGGTTTAAATAACAATTTGTTGGTGTTTAATCAGCTCCAAAGTGGACTTACAGCTGGTTTGAATACCACAATGTTCAGAAATGTGTTTTTCTTAATCAATTTCACCCTAAACAAGCCCACAAAGTGAAAGCAAACCTTTCATTAATGACTCTTCACTTTATATTCTACTCACACCTTGACTTTATCCTCTACATTATTTACTCGCTAAACCTTTACAATCCGTCTTCTAGATCTAAATGTTAAACCTCCCCTCCCTCTCTCTCCTCTCAGACTCCTTATCATGTGAACCTGCTGCTGGCGGGCTACGATGACACAGATGGCCCCGGTCTCTACTACATGGACTACCTGTCTTCCCTGGCCAAGGCCCCCTTCGCTGCCCACGGCTACGGAGCCTTCCTCACTCTGTCCATCCTCGACAGGCACTACAGACCAGGTCAGCGCAGAGAAATGCCTCATACATGCTTGTTTCTCTTTATTGATCCCATGACAGCAACTGCTTGGACACAGAACAGAAATAGAGAAATGATTGGAGATGTCACATCGATTATAGAAGCAGCTATGGAGTTTATTTGTGCTTAAGTCTTTCTAAATACTGATGTCATTCTAAGCGGGGGCTAGATAAAATGTTCTTTCTAAAAGCATTTCGTATTTAACAGTGTGTTGCTTTATAGTGAAAATATTCTGACTTTTTATTCTGTTTAAGATCTGACCCGAGAAGAAGCCATAGATCTGCTGAAGAAGTGCATTGAGGAGGTAAGTTCAACAAGTTTTCCTATTACTAAAGTGTAAAATGTTAATTATTGTCATCTGATCAATTAGTGGCATGAAATGTTGAAGTGATGCTCATCAGTCTGGTTCCAGAAGTTAAAATCCTGCACATTTTCTCTGTTGTGGATTTGATTGTTGGCCATAATGTCGTAGCAGTAAAAGGTAAACTTGCCAAACTTGCACTTGTAGAAGACCAAAGTTCATGTATCAGCCTCATCTACACTATACTACCCACAATCCTATAGTGTTACAGCGTCATCTCTGATTGCTGTTATCATGGTTTCACCATGCTACAAACTTCAGCAGTCGCTTCTGATGACAACTATAAACCCCAAAACACATCGGCCCCGCAGCGTCACCCCTTAAGTGATGCCCCTAGCACGCACCGGCAATGCGTCACCCATCAAACTCCCCACCAGCCTTCGCTGGGTCAAGTTCTTGATACCAGAGCAGTGGTTATTCACCAGCAGCTGAGGTCTCCTCCTTTATTCTACACCTCAAACAGAACAGGGTGCTAAATTTCTTCGCCTGTGCTCTCAAACAGAGCTGCTACTCAGCAGCCAGCCTCTGAGAATATAGGACTGGTGCATCCAGCCTGGCCACCACCTGTGTGGGTGTGTCCATAGAAAATAATGGGGGATTATTTAGACATGGTCATATTTTCACAATATGAAATTTACACAAACAGTATTATACTTCATGTTAATTAAACAATACACTTTAATGTTATTTTTAACTATGTAAACACTACAAATCAGTTTAAATGTTGAAAGAAGGTCTGTGGAAATCGTAATTAGGTTCCATTCCCAATGAATTGACCAAATTGCAGTGGATTGTGGGATGTGTAGTTCAGGCTTGTTCTTTTCCTCTGTTTTCCAATCTCGTTTTCACACTGAATGAAATGTTTTATAGTCAAAGTATCCCGGTAGCCGGTTGTTTTCATTCCTGGATTAAAAATGTTGATAAAAGGATTTTATAAAATGTCAGTGGAAGATTTAATTGTTGAAATTTAGGTCTGGAACCAAAGATGACAAAAAAGTGGATGGTCTCTGTTGATAGAGAAATTTTCCCTCACATGAAGCCTTTTAATAGAATTAGATTCATCTAAATTGGTAGAAGTTGTTTTGCTCTTATTACTAAATAGATAAAGTATTAGAAGTAAATAAGAAATGAGAGACAGAGTTTGCTGCTCCATCACAACGACCAAATACACTGCCTGGCCAAAAAAAAAATAGTCGCCACCAAAAAAAGGTCACACACTCTAATATTTCGTTGGACCACCTTTAGCTTTGATTACAGCACGCATTCGCTGTGGCATTGTTTCGATAAGCTTCTGCAATGTCACAAGATTTATTTCCATCCAGTGTTGCATTAATTTTAATATTGTTGATTGGAGAGTCTGACCACTGCGCAAAGTCTTCTACAGCACATCCCAAAGATTCTCAATGGGGTTAAGGTCTGGACTCTGTGGTGGCCAATCCATGTGTGAAAATGATGTCTCATGCTCCCTGAACCACTCTTTCACAATTTGAGCCTGATGAATCCTGGCGTTGTCATCTTGGAATATGCCCGTGCCATTAGGGTAGAAAAAATCCAGTGTTTAAAAATGAGAAGTTACTCATTGCATCAGCTGGGGTTAAATAACTTGTTGCCAGCTGAAAGATAATCGCCCATGCAGTAATTATCCAATAGGAGGCTCGTACCTATTTCCTTAGTTAAATCCAGGTGGCAACTTTTTTTTGGGCCAGGCAGTGTATAAAGCGTACATGAAAACTGTGAGAACTCACAGAAACTTTGAGAGAGGATCTCTGTAACACAAAGCTCACACAAAGCTCAGTCATGCAGCTATTTCACCTACGTATGTACCACACATGCCTGTCTGTTTAGCTGGTAGCTTAACATCAGAGCGCTGGGTCTGTGACTGAAAATCATGCCGACAAGGGGCGGGTTCAAGGCAAATTTTACATCCTGGTTAGAGAGAGCCAACCTGATCAAAAGTTGGAAAACATACAGGAATTTCAGAAAAACATGACAAGTGTTTATTTTCCGCTAAAATAAAATGGCAAAATTTGAAAATTCAAATATGATGTATTTTTATGCTTCACTTTTGCTGGGTTCTTAAATCAGATTTTAAAAATTCGACTATAAAGTGTCTTGAAAGTTTTGATTCATATTTTTGTCTATTCATATGTTAATTTCATTCAATAAGCCAAATAAAATACTTAAAACAAAAAAAAGTCTTCAGCTTTGATTGATAAGGAGCAAAAGGATTGATGTAGATGTGAAAGCTCTTAAATTTGATCAAATTGATAGTTTTGTTAGCAGGCATAACCGCATGGATCATATATGCATTTAAAAATACTACACATTTATGATAATGTGAGGCTTGTTGCGTGACGTAAATCAAAGGCATTGGATCATGAAATCCAGAAAGCACCTATGATAAATGTTGTAAAGATAGTATTTATTTTCTTTCTTTGGGTCTTCCAGAGGCCTTAAAAGTCTAACATTTGATTTTTTAAAGTGAGCAGCATCTTTGGATGGAGGAGTCGTCTATGAAAGGTTAAATGTCCAGTTTTTGTTCTTCATTGGTGCCTTGATTTTTGTCCTTCTCCATGCAGGAATCAGCCAAACTTTTTACACATTTTTTAAATGTTCACCTTGCCTTTAATTTACTATTTTAAAGTAAAAATATGTGAGACAAGTGAATTTCTAAGAAAGAAAAGTAGTTGCTGAAAATGGGCTAATTCTACCGCAAAAGTATAATGTGTTCTTTAGTAACTTCTCTTTTCTAGTGATATTCAATTGTTCATCTCTGAGGGCGACAATCGAAGAAGCTTGAGGAGAAGTGACATTCTAGCACTTTTAAAGCCTTCTTATTAGTTTAAATGCTCGTCTGCCTGCACAGAGGTCTCAGAGAAACATTTCGATCCTCTGCGTGTCCCTCTAAGTGGCAGAATTGACAAAAAGTTGACTTTTGAACTTTGAGAAGTGGCATGAGCGGTTCTGTAGTTGGGCCCTCAACAATCCTGACCTCCAGGAGGAGCCGAGAGGAGAGCTGCTGTTCTTCACCAGACAGCAGAAATTCAATGAAAAATAAAAGTTTTCATCACCATTGTTTTATTTATTGATTTATTGAGGTTATTGGAATCTGCCCACAGTGAAAGCAGAGAGTTGGTAGCAGCACTGACAGCCTCGACCCATCGTCCAGATACCATTCATAACTTTTTGTTTTAGCTGTCTTGCTATTCATAATCATGCCAGAAGACAAAAAATAGACTGTTAAAAAAATCATAGCTGTTGTGGATGCAGACTTTAGAAAGAAGCATCTAAAACATTACATTTAATGCTATTATATTTGGTCTAAATAGTCACTGTTCCTCTTTTTAATTTCTCTTTATTCTTTATTTCTGTGGATTAATTCTAACGTCTCCCTCTGCTTCGTCTCCTTCTCCCTCCTCCAGCTGAACAAGCGCTTCATCCTCAACCTCCCCTCCTTCAATGTCCGTTTGATTGACAAGGAGGGCATCCATGACCTGGAGAAGCTCACCTCTGGCGCCAAGTGACCGCTCACTGCTTGACTACAAACCCCTCACGCCCTCGATTCTTTCTCTCTCTTTTTTTTTTTTGTACCGTTGACCTCCTTGCTCTTTCTGTTCCAATAAAAAGTGACACACAGTTGAGATACGAGCTCTTTGTCCCTGTGGTGCTTTCTCGTTGCTCTCTCGTCTGCTCATCTGCACATGGAAAGAGAACAGCCTCCTGGCTGTGTACTTTTGCACTTGTACTCAGCGAGTGTGCGTAATGTACACACTCGCTCATGCTTGTACACGTGGAACAAAACACGCATGCACGTAAAGTGTTACTTTATCTGTTTTCACGAAATTTTGTTTATTCCCTGAACGACCAAACTCCTTCGAAATATTTCTTATTTAGAAAAACATGTTAAATTAAGTTTGTTTTGTTTTGTTTTTTTTTATTTAGGGCTCTTAAAATGTAGCTCACATAATCTGATAATATATTTTTGTATCACTATTTCTATAAGATCGAGTAAAGGTCGCTGTATTCTCACTCTAAAGCTAAAATCAAATTTGATACCCTGAAATTAAAAATAGCCTCTTCTCCTTGAAGCTAATTAAAACATGTCAAAATGACATCCTAAAACATCACCATGGAGCTGCATCAACACCTCAGCCACGGTGTCAGTAAATGAATAATCATAACCTGCACAGAGAGTGTGCAGCATCAGCAGCAGAACGAATGAATCAGGTGATGTACAGGTGTTTGTTGGTGATTCAGTCTGTGTACCTCTGCCTGCTCTTCAAAAACAAATCACACCGCTTCAGGAGAGAAATGTATTTTTAAAGTATTGTACTCTAGAGCCTCTGTTTATTTCATGGCCAACCGATGCACAGCACACCCTGAATTTAAATAAATTTGAGCCACAGTCCTACCTGGGAAAGTGGTTTATTTTATGTAAGCTGCATTATCAGATATTTATTCCACCAGCAGGAAGGTCAACAAGCTAAAGATGCAGATAAACACCAGTGTTTGTGTGTTTTCTTGCTGTTCATCTTCACTCAAGGTCAATATCTTTCATTACTTAAGGGCTTCACTTATGCAAGCATTTCTGAGGTGAACAAAGTTTAAAATCAAAATAAAGCTTTTGTAATAATTGGAAAAAAGTTAGAAATAGAGAATGAAATAAAGTTCCTTAAGTTTTTTCCTTGACAGGCAGGCGCATATTAAAACTTATTTTTAAGCATTAAATCCCTGCAAAAATGTAGACATGCTGAGTGAGGACACATTGCTTGTTTTTCATTGTCAAAAAATATGTGGTGCAATAAATCCAGACAGGATTTATTTCGAGACACTATTGAAACAAACTTTTTAAACTGGTAATAGCACAGAGACAGCATACCATGCGATGGAAAGTTTTATTTTATTTTTTTGCAGATGTATCACACTTTAATGTTTCAGATCATCATCAAATTTTAACATAACAAAAAGATGAGTAAATACAAAATGCTGATTTTGAATGAGGATTTCATTTATTAAGGGGGAAAAATGTCATCCAAACCTACCTGGCTCTACGTGAAAAAGAATTGCCCCTGAAACCAAATAACTAGTTTTGCCATGCAAGCGTGCATTCAGGATTTTCTGGTAGAGAGCAGAATTTGTGGTTCCATCAATTATGGCAAGCCATCCAGGTCCTGAAGCAGCAAAGCAGCCCCAGACCATCACACTACCACCACCATGTTTGAGTGTTGGTACGATCTTTTTATAAAATGCTGTTAGTTTAACTCCAGATGTAACGGGGCAAACCCCTCCAAAAGTTAAACTTTTGTCTTGTCAGTCAACAGAATATTTTCCCCAAAGCGTTGAGGATCATCATGTTTTTTTTTAGCAAATTTAAGATGAGCCTTTGTGTTCTTTTTGGTCAGCAGTGGTTTAAGCCTGGGAACTCTCCCATGGATGCCGTTTTAGCCCTCTTTCATATTGTTGAGTCATGAACTCTGACCTTAACTGAGTCAAGTGAGGTCTACAGGTCTTTAGATGTTCTGGGTTCTTTTGTGACCTCCTGGATGAGTCGTCGATGTGCTCTTGGAGTAATATTGGTAGGCCGACCTCTCCTAGGAAGTTTACCACTGTTCCAAATTTTCTCCATTTGTGGATAATGGCTCTCACCGTAGTTTTGATGTTTTGTTAATGGGGTTTATAGATGGAGGATTTGTCGACAGTGTGCAGTAATGTAACATCTTTAATTTTCTTGCATTTGTCGGTGAAATTGTCTTTAAATGATAAAACAGACCTGTTGTAGGGTTTCAGTTTGATATGTAGCAGCTTTCTAATATGAAACCATATATTTTGACTGTGTTGACAGAGTGTTACAGTAAGAGAGCAGACTTCTACACAGCTGTAAACGGAGAAACCAGGCCAAGCTGGTAATAACACATCTAAATGTGTGAAGTGAGACAGGCGGTGTGTGCGTGTGTCGGAGATGGGAGAGAGTTAGACGAGCTGTGTGTGTGGCTCTATCATCGCCGTCTCCTCTCTGCTGCACAGACAGGTGATTAATAAACATTAAACAATCCCTCCTCTCTCAAACACACCGGAATCTGACGGGAAGAGCAGCATATGTTTGCCTGCAGGCACGGGGAGAGATGGAGAGCGGCCCCGCTGAGTGTCAGATAGAGGGAGAGAATAGGGGAGAGGGGGCTGAGGAGGAGGAGGAGGAGGAGGGGGGAGCTAGGTGGGGGCTTGACACAGGAGGGTAATGAGATGGGAGGAGAGAGAGGGACATACGGCAGGTAAAGATTGAGTGATGTATGGGAGCAGGTGACACGTGTACGTGCGGGTCCCTGGGAAGCAGTGATTGTGTTGAGTATCTCGTCCCGGTTAAACAAAGTGAAGCAGCAGTGGTGAGGTCTGGTCTGTGGGGGACATGCAGAACAGATGGGGTGAGGGGGGAACAGAGGTGTGGTTTGTTGGGCGCTTGGGGTCACACAACTGTCTCTGAAGTCCTGGGTTCAGTGTTCAGTTCAGGGTTACAGCTGTGATGCTGCTGCTGCTCAGGGACCCTGCTGGAGAGCTGCATGCATACAAGGGCCATGACTTGACTATTATTTTTTTTTTTAAGGGCCCAAAAAAGCCTACAAATATGAAAAAATGCAGTTCCTTGAGTGTCCACTTGAAGCTGCCAGCTAAAGTCCCATAAATACTCATACTAAAATACACAAAATAAGTTGACCAGAATTGCTAATTCCTTCCTGTAGTTTTCTTTCTTTTTTTTTTCAAATAAACTTGCATTTGTTTGTTTGCCTAATTGATTAGGACCCCTTTTAGCTGACCTTAGAACTCAGCTAGTCTCCCTGAGTTAAAAAGAAATAAATTTACAGGCATATAAATGTACATTTCAAAAAATATTTAAGCCCCACCATCTGTACAAACCATCACAATTTAGACAGTGAATTACAATTTTACATAAATCAAGAAGCTTTCCAAATATCCTTTAAATGTTAAGCTTTTTAACAATTTCCATCAAACTATGTCATCCAAAACACATTCTTAATGCAGGATAGGATAAGAAAAAAAGAAATACTATATAAAAAAAAAAAAAAAAAATTATGATTTTTTTTTTTAAATAGATTTTTGTTGATTTATTCATTAAAAGTGGCAAAAGGCACTCTGGCTGCAGACCACCTCTCTCAGATGCCTGCTCTGAAGACCACTGCTGTCAGAACTGATTAGGGTTAGGACACCAAAAGTTAAAAGTAAAAGTAAAACATCTTTAGAAAATAAAAAGAACTAATAAAGTTTGTAATATTGAAGCAAAAGGCTCAAAGAAGCCTGTCTTCTATGAAAAGCTAAAGCTTACAAAGCCTAGTTAGCTTACCTTGCCAAAGCTAACATTGCTAAGGCTAAAATACCTACATAGCCGTGTAGCTAAGTTAGCTTTAGCTGCATTAGCTGTGCAAGCTAAAGCTGCCATTGCTAGAATGGCTTACATAGTAATACCTTATCTACTTAGCTAGCGTAGCTATGTTTGCTTTCACTTTGTGGCTAAAGCTAACAGAGCCATCCTTCATGTAACTACTTCTACATCTGTCACTCTGTCCTGATGATGGTGGTGTATAACAGTAGTGGTCTGCAAGAGGGGCCTCTGAGTGCTGCTGTCTGCAGTCAGACCCTTACCCCAGTCGTAAGGAATTCCATGTCTTCATTGCTCTGTGCTCTACTGTACTTTTTTAAGATTATTTTGGTTTTTTTTCCCTTTATTCTGACAGGACACCTGAAGACACAGGAAATCTGGCGAGAGAGAGTGGGGGGTAAACATGCACCAAACAGTGGTGAGATCAGGACTTACTCGAGCAACCAGAGTGTCGAGGACTACAGCCTCTGTTTGTGGGCACCTGCTCTACCAACTGAGCTAAACTGGTGCCCGCTACAGGTAGTGACAATCGTCATTGTTTGTTGCTTATCTGATGTTATATCTATATGATTCTAATTTCTGTTTTTATTGACTGTAAAAAGGTGTTTTAAATTTCAAAAGTTTCCATGTTGCTAGTAATAGCGAAGCATTATAAGCATATCTGATCTGACTGACAGGTGGGCATGTTGTAGTTGTTTGCCAGCAGGCTAAAGGCTGGCCTTAGCTCCTTTTTGTAGCTTGCGTCTAGTTTGACTGAATGTTTACATCTGGACGGCATTGCCAATATGGCAACCACCATCTCTGGGCTTCAAAAACTAATCAGTAATGCCACTGAGACTTCCTCCAAGTTTATACAGCTCCACTTAGGAAGTAGTTTTTAATGAGCTCAGCAGACATAAATTCAAACCTTTTCATTTTTAGACACTTGATTTGGACCTGAATTTAACTGAATTTAACACTTTTGGCTGTAGATTAAAGAAACGTTTTTGGGCTTCAAGATGCTCTGGCTGAATTTTTCAAAAGTTTCTGGCATGTCAAAAATCAGTGATTTCATTAAATAATCATTAAAATCTTAACAGATCAATTAATAAAATGTTCATTGCAGCCAAGAATGTGACATTCCTGTTAAAGTCACAGTCAAATTTCCCTCCTGGGAAACATAAAAAATGTAATACTGCTACAAAAGAAAAGGGAAAACATTTACAGTCAGAACAACTCTGAGCTTTTTAAATAAAATCAAGGTCCTTTATACCAAGATCAAAACATAAAAACACACTCATGAAACTCAACCAAATGGTTCTTATTTGTTTAATAATATATTACATTTATGCCGTAATACAATAATAATAACAACAATAATAACATTAATAATAAACATACACAGAAAGTACAAAATGATTTATTTTCTTAAGTTACCAACACGCAGCACTTCAAAAATTAAAGAAAAAAAAATCTTCCGTAGCTGCCTTTAACTCCTCCACTTCTCACTCACGGAGAACTCTATTTCCCATGACCACCAGGTAAGAAGAACTACAAATGGATGCTGTGCTCGTCCAATCAGGTGGAGTTAAAAATCTCCCAAAGTTCCAAAGGAGCAAAGAGCAGGTTTGTTGTCTCAGATATGGCTTATGACGATTTCCAGATGAGTTCAGTCCAAAAACTGTGTAAAAGAGAGCGTGACTGGTGGAAGCAGGGATTTCTAAAACACTGATAAAGGTGACATGTTTACCAAAATTTTAAAAATAAAGGTCAAAGTCAGGGGAAACAAAACTATACAGCCATATGTAGGAACTCATCCTGAAGAAATGTTTTGTAGATGCCATCATGACACAAACCAGCTACTGAGAAGAGAGGTCCATGCGTCATGTCGAGTGAGGTGGACACACATTACAGTACAGATATCATCATAAACCCCGCCTCCTCCACCAGAGGGGCCGCAAGGGTTTCTGGGAGGTAAAAGTTTTCATCCTGAGGGCAAAAGAAAAGAAAAAGAGAGGGTGGTACCAGTCAGTCTCTTCCCCTCTTTCCTCTTCTTTTCTGCCTCTCGTTCACTGACACAGCAGTTCATCCTCCGTCTATTTGCGGTGCTTCATCTCCTTCTCGTGGTGGCTCTTCCCCCCGCCCTCGCCCTTGTCCAGCATTTTGATCGCCTCCATCAAGTAGCTCTGGAAGGCAGAGAGCGCCGCGCAGATGGCGGGGGTGCCGAAGCCATGGGTGAGCAGGCTGAAGTGGGTGAGGCTGCTCTGGACACCAGGCTCCAGACACGGGGTGGGCCGACTGCCGCCCAGCGGAGAGCGGTCCTGGGACATGAGGTCCACAAACTCTTTGCAGATCTCCCTGAGAGGAAAAAAAAACCCCAAAAGATTTTAGAGAAAATGTATATTTAGTTGTTTTAAAAAGCATAAAAGATAATCCTTAAACTTGTTTTTACTGCTATTATTTTTGAAAATTTTACTTTTTAGCTTTTTATGCCTTTACTGGAGAAACTGGATGGTGGATAGAGTCAGAAACTGAGGACAGAGAAAGAGTTGAGAGGGGCATTTGGGAAAGGAACCACAGGCCAGATTTGAGCCCAGGCCACCCTCTTCAGGGACAACAGGGCACTCGGACCAAATAGAAACTACCAGCATCTCTTACAGCTTCTGTTAAACACTTTGTACAACTTTACCTTAGTGGGCCCTAATTACTTGGTAATTTTAAAGTACTAAGTGTAAATTACTGGTAATTTCTTGAGAATATGGTGGTAATTACCTAGTATTAAACTGGCATTTTAACAGTGACAACTCAGAAATATGGTAATATTAAGGAAGTATTTAACAACTAAAAATGTATTAATTATCAAGTAATTCCTTGCAATATTGTGGCAATTCTCTGGTAGTTAGGTAGTATTTAACCCGACCCTAAACCTAACCATCTAACCCCCATAATATTGTTGCAATTCACTGATAGTAAGGTGGCATTTTACCCTAACCCTAACCCTCATTATATTATGGTAATTCTCTGGTAGTTAGATTGTATTTTACTAAGTCATTTCTTAGAAATAAGGTGTTAATTTCTATACATGTTGCTTGCTAATTCCCTGGTTATTTCTTTATTTTAGCCCAGTAAATAAAAGCTAGTCTTACCTGTATAATCCTAAAGTAATTTTTAGGGTTAGGGAGAACTATGAGGAATAACTTAAAAATTAATACATTATTGATGGTAAATACTCCATTTGTATTACCATATTTCTGACTCATTACTTAGTAAAATGCAACCTTATTACTAAGTAATTATAACCTTATTCATGAGGAAATTACTACATGATTTCCACCTATTTTACTATAAAATAACCAGGTAATTAGGGCTCATGAAAATAAAGTGGTACCAACATTTTTAATCCACCCTTCCCAAAACCAGTGCACCTTTACATGGAAAAAAACATCTTTAAGGAACTGAAAGAAAACTTTTACACCCTATAAGAAGAGGCAAATCAGGTTTTACTAATTCCAAAAGTACACTGAAAGGAAACCCTGCATTGTAGGACATATTTTCACAGGGCACTTCTTCAGCTGAGAGCAGTTTAGTTGATTGTTGAGTACAATAATCTTAAAAAGGACATATTTTCCTAATTGGAGTAACATCAATGTTTTTAAACACTTTTCTGATTGTTCTCACCTTGATCTATGCTATATTAACTCTTTCCTTTTGGTTGTCTTCACTAAAACTGCACTCAAGGTTAAATTAAAAAAGGTTTTTTCATTTCTGTCATTTTTTCTTTTGAAAATTTTTGTCTAGTCGGCAACAACTCAAATACATTAGAGTCCAATTTCAGCCAATAAGAAAGTCCTTACATTTCAGTATTTGTTTAGTCAAGGCCTTTATTTTCTTTGAACTAATTTAATGAGCAAAATTGTAAAATTAATATCAATGTAAAACACTAAAATTAATGCACTATCAATACTTTAATAACTTTTAAATACACTGATTAAAACACTAACATACCTTATACACACAGAGGAGAAATATCATGGATTCTGAATGTCCAACAGTCCAGCACTATCATTTTAGTCCTGTTTCAGTCTTTGTGATGAAACCTAAACTTACTTTTTTCAGTTTTTTTTCTTCAAGATCCGTTTTTAGCTAATTTTAGCCCAGTCTTCCTCCTGGATAAACGTAGTCCACTAACAGTTTCAGTCATAGTTTTGGTCCATGAAAATATTAACACTGGGATTTAAGCACACAAACAAAGAAGGACACTTTTAACCGCTTTTCTCCCTCATTATATGAAATGTATCCATGTAATCAAAAAACTGGTTTACTATTTAGTAGATACACTGTATGGAGTGCCATTTTTATTTAATAGAGTCCACAATTCAAACATTTTGAGTAGCGGGCCTGGGGTCCCTGGAAAGCTTCATTGTTTTTTATGTTTACTTTACATTACAACAGCCAAAACATATTTTTAACCATCATTATTTCTATCAGGATCAGGCATTGATCTTGCCTGTTTGTATCAAACACTATTTGTCTTGAAAATCTCTTTAAAAAGTTTTCTGACAGTTTATCAATACACATTTTAAGTTAAATGATGCAGCAGAGGGGGTCCAAAATACGGTCACAACTAAAGCAACGTAAGACAAAATATCCTGATTACTAGGTTTGGTAAAAGCTCCAAGATTATCGGATTCTACACTTCCCATCATGCACCTTAATAGCATGATATTGCTAGAGCTTCCACATTTTTGGCTCAGTGCAAGGCTCAGGTTCTCTCATGTAATAATTTGTAGTCTTTAAGCCCATTGAAGTAGTATAAGGGATGTATCTTGGATTTTTAAAGACTTGACTTAACTCTTCAGAGCCAGAGGCTACACTTTAGAGCCGTAAAAACTCAAATCCTCCAGTCTGAATGATGTAATTTAGGGTGTTACGAGCGTAAGCGCGAGCATCTCAAAGGTATTAGTGGCTCTTTGTGATCCAAATTCAATCTTGATGCAGAAAGAGCTATTTTAACAAACATTTTCCAACTGTCATGATTTATTGTCATCATGACTTTTATATTTTATGTGTTTTACAATTTACAGATAGTTTGTAGCTTTTTCTGTCAGAATTGACTTCAAAATTGATTTTGACAAATAAAAACAGGCAGTATGTTAAACTGCAGATGTGGGGAGGAAACACTCACTTTGTGGCGAGCAGCATGCTGCGCCGTGTTGGGAGCTGGTCGGGCTCGCTCTGCCTGCACAGATACTCAGCTGTAGCTCTGGCTGGAAACTCTGTCTCACACACGTAACCAAAGTCCCGCGCCAGATGGACAGCCTCACCTGCAGGAGGAGGAGAAGGAGGAGGAGAGGAGTGAGAACGCATCCACTGAAACAAAGACAAACTCTCATAGTGCAATAATGAACAGCATGCTGCATTGGTTAGGCTTCAGTTTAGATTTAAATCAAATAATGAGCTGTAAAAACCCTTTTAATGGCACTTATTTGACCTCTGCGAGTGCTGGGGATCAGCTTGGGTCAAACTCTGCAGCCGTTTTTCTCACTTTCACCACTCAAACAGTTCACTGCTCTTTGGCTTTGTGTGACAGACGCACACCGGCTTTACAGACGGCCCCCCTGTGATAGTGTGTTGCCCAGCACGAATGCATCCACCCATGATCTCACGGTTTATTCATGTGTGCTCATGCAGGGATATTTCTATGTGAATATGTGTCTCTTTCTGTCAGCGTATATGCAGGTCACTGTTTGTATGTTTGTGTGAGCGTGCTCCTCCTACCCTCCACCAGAGATGTTAGCAGAGTGACGTTGGCGGCCTTGCGGCGCCCGGCGGGCAGGTTGAGGCCAATCTTCTCCAGACGCTCTCTCAGACAGCGGCCACCATTCTTTGACTTCGCCCTGAGGGGGACACAGAGATGGAGAGAGCAGTTTTTAGGAGATGCTCCTTCTGTGTGTGTGTCTTAGCTCTGTGTCTGTTTGTCTTTATGAGATTTGTCACGGTGTGTGCGTGTTTGTGTTTGTGTGTTAATGTAAGTGAATGTGAAGCTCAAATCTTCCTTCAGTCTGCTCCCTGTCAACACTGATAGCATCTTATATTTTTTGGTGTTTCCTGCTGTTGTTGCTTGACTTTCTTTTGCCTTCACTGGACCCTGTCTTTGTTCTTATACATCTAAACTTAAGGATATCTTCACAGGAATTTATATAGATCTTCTAAATTAGGGCATCAATGCATTAATCACAATGAGATTAAGGTCCATAATCTGCCACAGTGATGTAAATAAATCTAGCACTGCTCCTTAATGTCTCATTTCAGTTTAAAAACTCATAGACAATCAGTGGACAAGCCAAAAGTCTTTTTTTTAACCATCCCCTTATTTTCATTTCTCAATCCATAACAAGTTCCTTTTTTCTGTGGTTAAATTAATCTCATAATCTACCCAAAGTTCCTTACTTCTTTCAAAATAAAAGCAGGTCTGTATCCGAAGAGGAAGTCACTTGCTCTTAGTTAAAGACACTCCATAAACACAACCCACAACCAGGTTCCAAAGGTTTGTTCTGAGCTTGGTTAATTAATTCAGCTTATTTTTCTTCCTCAGCCTGGAATAACTTCCAGAGCACCCTACGCCTGAAAAATCTAGTCTCTCTGGATCATTTTGAAACTATGTCAAATGGACACTTACTAAATGTTCAGTTAAAACAAATTGTTTCTCGTGTTGTTTGTATTTTGATGTTCCTCTTGTTGTAACTGGTGTGATGTCTTGGCCTGGTCCCCTTCAAAAGAGAGATCTTTAATCTCAAGGGACTACCTGGTTAAATACAGGTTACATAAAATGAATAAATAAAAGTTTGCAATTGCACATTACTACCAAATCATGCAACACTAATATCAAACATTTCCCTTTGTTGCCACTTTTGTTTTCAATCCATAAACAAAAGTAGGTCTGTTTCTAAGTAGGAATTCAAGGAGATTAATCACGATGATGATCGAAATTTAGAGATTAATCACAATTGAAAATTTTAATTGGTCGGTAGCTTTGGTAGAGGACATATTCTGAGACTTCTTTTGTGATAAGTAGTGTCAAAAAACCTGCTGGAGGACATCCCTCTGTATAGTTCATTTTACTCTATTTTTGAGTTTCTGTTCTGTTAAGTTTTCCTAATATTTGATGATAACTTCTACTTTCTTAACATCTCAGCTTTTTAGGCTACCATCTCAGGATAACAAAGTGGGGTTTCCATAATGAATTTATTTCAGTTTTTCTTTCAAAATCTGAAGAAATTAAACAGCAATCACTGGTAATAAGAAGATATATCTTAAAATGGAGTGAGACATGTGAGTTAGCTCAGGCAGACAGCTCGAGCTGTGCTGAGCTTCATCCATGAGGGTGAAAGATACCATTTCAGCAAGTTCAACGTGTCAGTAAATCAGCAAGGAGTGATGAGGTTAAAACACAAACACTAGATGCAAGCTACTTTATTGCCGCTGCAATAAATGTTTAACCATAACAAACATGAGTAGTTGGACTGAAATGACATCAGAAATAAGATCTTGAGCAAACAACCGAAATGACTTCTTATCATGGGAAAACAAAACAACGTGTTCAGAAAAAGGCTGAACAATACGGAAAAAATGCCATTGCGATAGCTTTTCTTCCTGTTAATGATTTTTACACAACAGGAAGTTATTCCAAATAAAACAGCAAGTTTCTAAAGGGTTGAATATGAGCAATTTGCATATGAATCTTACAATCATCATTAAACTAGTCTGGACTTTAAGTCGGGCCTGCACAACATGAGAAAAATGCAATATAACAGACTTATTTTCAACACAGGAATAATTAAAAGTGGTAAATAAAAGTAAAGAATTTATACTCCAGAAACCTTACAAAATGAATCAAGCATTATTACCACTGAGATTTGATATTTGGTATTATAGTTGAAACAATTCTTGTTTTAGCTAATGCATATATCATTTGATGTTTTTTAGCTACTAAAATACTTTCTTCAAGCTAATCATTTGTCAAATCTTAACTTACTGGACTGTAAGTAACTCAAGATCCCAAACAGTTGCACAGAACTCAATTTCCACTCTGAAATGTAGAGCAGCAATGGGAAAACTCAAGTAAAGTCCTTCAAAATGATGGACAGTGATGTATTATTATCAGTGGAGCAGCTGTTTGTCTCTGCTGACGAAGGTTTGTAATATTTTCTACACTTCTCATCCTCTAATGACGTCCTTTTAAAGTATTTTAGCCCACAGACCAAATCATGAAGTTGTTCTTTTGCCCCGGGGCTGTGGTTCATTAAAACACATTGCTCCTCTTGTGATTTAGTCCCATGACCCATTTTGGGTCGTCAGCCGAGGCCTTATAGTAAAGTTAAAGAGCTTTGTTCTCAAATGCTTCGGGAAATAGAGGCCATAGTTCATAGCAAAGGATGTGTACACCAAAAGCTGCTGTCATGTGGTTTGGAGTGTCACATATCTAAAAATCAGATCATAATTCTTGTCAACAAATTCTATGCTCAAATAAAAAACATTATTGTGTCATCGTACTATTGTTACATTCATCAAAACTACTTTAAACAAAAAAAAAAAAATTAACTCACAAAGCTTTTGCAGCTGTTCTCTTGCTCCTGCAGTGTAATCTGACTGTTGTTCTCTCAAGACTGCATTTCCCACAAACCCTAAGATAATTATTCTCCATTTAACTCCATACACTACAGCTTAAAGTGTACAAATCTAATCTTTAGACTCTTTGCTCTGAAATATATCCAAAGATATCTAACTTCCGCCTTCGGTAGGGGCACGGCATGGTAGCGGCTACATCACATGTTTCGTTGCTCTGATTGGCCCGTAAAGATGTAACAGACAGAACATTCATCCTATCACCCTCCAAGGTTTTCAAACTCTCTGCCCTTTCCCAATGGCTGTCTATGAGTGGTTTACCAGATGGATGTGTGAAACACATCCATCTGGCGTGCCAGGTTATGTTCAGGCTGTTTGGAAAAAAAAACAAAATAGTTGCCACTTACATATAACTTTCAGAATGAGGTTTCATATGTATTAAACATGTATTAAACTCTAAATCTTTATTTACTCTAAGGTCTGTAAAATCTGTTGAACTAGAAGACATATGAACTGTTTTTTTAAACTATAATTCCAGCTCTATCCACTGTCCTATCTTTGTCCTAATAGAAAGTCTACGTTATGTTGTTTTTAATAGGAAAGGTAAAAGATAGAGAGAGATATAAAACATGTAAGGCTGTAGTAATTTTTGCTAACATTTGTAAGTTTGATTATATTTTTCATGACTTTGTAACGCATAATCATTATTTACTGCTCTGTGCTGCTCATTGTTTGTCATTAACTTTGTTAACTGTGCTGCTGCCTTAACCTTGCAAAGCTGATAGGCCAGATTCCATGTCTGTCATCAGGTGGGTCCATCATTTAAAGTTTCAAGCTGTCAGAGAATGACTGAACCAATCAGTAACATTTAAAAAGAATAAGACAGTACTATGGGTATGGAGTAATTGGACTGCAAGCTAGTAAACAATGGCTATCTGTGAAGAGATTAGTTCAGATGTAGCTATGGCGGCAGTTTTATCAGAACTGGACAAGAGCAAAGAACCACACTGAAAGCTTTTCTTGGTGGAGAAGATGAGTTTACTCTTCTCCTGGCTGGCTTTGGGATGAGTTTGATTTACCAACTAACTCCTGACAGAGAACAAAGACAACAATTGCCTGCTGAGCTCATGTTATGTAGTTTACTCCCCATCACAGGAGGATAAACTCTCATCCCTCAAGCCATTTACACAACTAAATTTTAAAACTGAACAAACATAAAGCACTTAATTTCCACTACAGATGTCTGGAGATGTCTTTTAATGATGGTTTTGCCTTCAGTTGTCCTTTAATGTATTTTGAATTTCAGTCTTGTGTCTGAGTTTGATTGTGTTTCTCATGTTTCATGTTTTTTGCCTGCCTGCAAAGCAAATTTAACTTAGGGGACAACAAAGTTGAAGTCATATGTTTTGTGGCTCTGATTGGCCTGTAATGACTGTGTCTGACAGAACCTATCTGGTGTCGGTTTGCTGCAGCCTGTCTTGGCCATGATTCTCTTGAAAAAGAACTTTTTCATCTTAACAGGTTTTTCTTAGTTAAATTAAATTTGAAATTAAATCAGAGAAAACAACGCAATTTATTCCCTAACTTAAATGGACATAATCCTCTCAAGAAAAGTGTCAATTTGTGTCATATTAGTGAATAAACTGACAACTGAAAGATGGTGGAT
Source organism: Cheilinus undulatus (assembly GCF_018320785.1). NCBI lineage: Eukaryota > Metazoa > Chordata > Actinopteri > Labriformes > Labridae > Cheilinus > Cheilinus undulatus. The sequence continues at coordinate 14,534,320 of NC_054880.1, read as the reverse complement.
GTTTTACTCTGACCTCAGACATAATGTCTGAAAAAGAGATCTTTGATCTCAGTAGGACTTACCTGGCTAAATAAAGGTTAAATAAATAAAAATGTCTCAATTTGCAAACAACTCAGAAGTTCATGTGACACATGCACAAAACTCCTGAAAGTTTCCTTATTTTTTTCCTAAGCTTTTTCCAGCTAGCCCTCTAGTAAAATGTGTGTATAACTCAAGGTGAGATCAAGGTTCCCTCTCCGTCTTGTTCCTGATATGTTTGAAAAAGCAGTGCAGGAAATGTCAAGGTCAGGCTGTCCTGAAATTTTCTAGGAATGCATGTGTGAATACGGGATATAACTACATAGCATGCTCCTCTCACCTGCGGAGGACTCCACCCAGCAGAGAAGCGTTGAGGCACTCAGGTGGGGAGAGGCGTCGCTGCACCTCACCGACTGTCACTTTGTACTTGGAGGTGGAGCTGAGCAGCGAGAGGCGACCCGGGACCGAACAGAAGACCTCGGCTGGGTTTGACACGCTTCCCATCCCGATGCCCTCCTTACCAATGGACAGGGCGGACAGGGACGAGCCGTTCAGCTTGGAAGGAATGGGAACTGACGTGAAAATAGAGGGAAAAGAAGAAAAAGCCGTTAACAATCAAACTTTACGAACTTTTTCCTTTTTAGTCTTTAATGAATGTAGTCAGGGTGGAAAACTTGCAACAAAAAAATCAACGAAATCAATATGCAAGTGAAAAAAAGATGAAGCGTAAATAAAACTCATGACTCCAAACATATGTTTTGTGCAGTGACAGTGTTGTTGTGTGAATGAACGTGTGACAGCACTACTCCTCCTCCTGATTAATCTATTCAGTGTAATGTTCTCTCCCCCGCATCGACAGCTCTAATTCAGGAGTGCAGCTTGTTGATCCTGTTGTTTAAACTGCAGGTGGTTACATTTTAGCTGCGCATTCTTAAATAGCCTCGGTTCACACCTCGACGAGCTTGGTTCACAGTCACTTTTCTGCACGGTGGTGAACTCTTCAGACTCCGATCAGTTGGATTGTTTAAGGGAGAGGAGGCTCAAAGATAATCAGCTGAGCACAATTAAAAGTTTGAAATTTGGGAGGAATGAGGCCTTTAAAGGGTTTTTTTCTCTCAGACTTGGTGATTGTCCACCTTTGCTGTTGAAGCAATGACAGCTTGGGTCTTATTTTCCCTTTAGAATAAATCTTAAAGTAGTGAGTTGGGATGCTAGTTAGGATCTTTTTTTTTATCAGTTTCGATGCTGATTTCTATCTTGGTAAACTGATCTTTGTTTGGTCTCTATGGTCCATAGGTAAAATTTTATCAGCTGATGGCTCAAATGTAATCTTTTATTACAACCCTAAGATATGCAGCTTGCTGTCACAATGAGGTAAAGAAATGGGGAAAAATATCACATTTTAGAGAAGGTCAATTTTTCTTTGAAGTTGACCTTAATCTATTATCAAAATATTTTCTGATCAAAACTATAATTGAAAAAAAAAGTATGTATTGTTGTAACCAGTGGCGGATGTGGTGATTTTGAGGCCCTAGGTGAACACAAACGTGAGGCCCTCTACAGCCATTGTCATACCCCCTTTTAAATTAATATTCATCAAAGAAATTCCTACTTGTAACTCAATGTAAAACCAACCAAAAATGACTGTTTTGTACAAGAAATGTCCATTTGGAGACTCTAAATGGACATTTGGTAACCAAATGACAGCATAGCTGTGTAATACTAAGTCTCTAAGTTAATACAACAAATGATAAAATACTTAAAGAAAAAAATTTTGTTCTATTTTGATTGTTTTTCCCTACTTTTGGTCATGTGTAGCACCCAAAATCTCTCACAAAGTGGCCCAAAAATATTTATTTGTTAATATATTTGTGTAATATTTATCATATAATATCTAGTTAAATAACAGTGACACCAAATGATTTGTTTTTGGCATTTTTCCAATGAAAAAGTTTCAAAAGATTTCACAGTTCACACAAATATTCAAATTTAATTAACTAAATATCTAATGCTACCTTAACATGACCATAGTTATTTCATATTTAGTGCCTTTACAAGTGTGTTAACACCTTCATATTTTAAAAGGCTAAAATATAGGCAGGTGCAGGAGAAAGGGAACATTTAGTTATGGCTCTTAGTAGTTCAGGGTTCTGGGGAAATGCGTACCTTCCCCGTATGGTAAAGTCTGCCAGTGGTCTAATATTTAGTCATGATTTATGTTGGGACTTTCTTCCTGTTGTGTCTTCTCTTTAAATGGTAATGCATATAAATAACACCAGCTTTGGGATCTTTAGATCATCCTTAGATCATCCTGTAATTATTTTAGCCAAACTGAGACGACTGGAAGGAATCATCTCAGTCTGTTTTAGAGGCATTAAGGTATAGAGCGGGGACAAAAAATCCACCCTGTTGCTCTTTAAAACAGCCTTTAATTTCAGCTCCAGAGTCATCTATATAGTTTCTCAGTAATGGTTTCTCAACTGAAATGCCAATATTTACAGACACTCTTGTGCAGGTGGTTTTACCTTCGGCAAAGGTAGGCAACTGCCTGGGGCCTCAAGATAAAGTCATTATAGGTGTGAGGTATATGTCTAAAATCACTAACAAAGGGCCAAAGGGGAATCTAAAGCATCCAAATAGATTCTGGTTATCCAAAAGAAATCCCTGGGGAGTCCAAACAGCAAGGTCCAACCCCCTCAAAGAGCCCCATAGTCTTCACATCAAGAAAATATAGTCATTACATTGAAACAATGAATTGGTGGATTACTGCTTGGTCAAATGGCATTCAATAAATAGGCTTGTGATTTATGCATTTCTTTTTGTCAGATTTGTTTTCAAAAGTATAAGTAATCTTGCCCTTCAAACCCTGTCCAGATATGCTCAGAATGGTGATAGGAGAGTAACAAGAGAAAAATTCAACTGGAAACTGTAATACAAAGCATCATAGATCTACATTTGGAAAGTCAGCTTTCTTTATGAAAAGCTTTCAACTCTGGATTTACAAAAATAAAATTAACAGATTTGAAATCCTTTACAATAAAGATTAAGTGATGGCTAAAAGAGAGTCAGAGCTATACTCATCTATAGGTTGTTTAAAGCTCCAGTTCGTACTGGTTTATAGAATTTATGTGTATATTGTTGTATTGTGCTACATGTGTCTACAGTATATTTATACTCTAAAACATTGTGCTGGTCTATGCCAGGGGATTCCAAACTTTTCAGCTGGGGACCCCCAAAATAAGAGTGCCAGGAGTTTTTGCACACAGTATTTATATTTAAGCACAAATCTCACTTATTAACTATGTTTTATTTCAAATTGAACTAATTTTAAGATTTTTTACAATAATAGATAAAAATACCACTTTAAATCATTTGAAATTTTTATATTTTCTGGAGAGCATCCCCCTGAGTGTCTCATGATCACAACTTTGGGAACTGCTGGTTTATGCTACTGAATGTTGTACATTTTTGATACACTGCGCTTACTCAAAAGCCCAACAAGGGACAAAAACTGGAAATTAGCAACAGCTCTAAACTCATTGCGCATCACGCACTGAAACAGTGTTATGGAAATAAATTAAAATATTCTTTCTAACAATTTGTAGCACAAAAGTGTAAATTACACCAACAGTGATCACATATATTTCTTATTTTTAGATGTCACACCTGGTCTACAGACTTGTTAAAATATGCTGTGGTGAGATTAAGTCATAATGCTCTTCTAAGAGCTTATGAGCTACCATTGTTTTGATATGTGCTAAAGTTTTTTGTTACCAGAAAAAAAATGCTTAAAACATTTTGTTTACTCAGGATAACTGCCTTTAGCTAAATGAGGAAGGGCCTCATATTGGCCTCTGCCTGGGGCCTTCAAATTATTGAAACTACACCTGCACCTATGCTTAAGATCTTAATCCTAAACTAAAGCAGTGGGCGACATTTTTTTGGTTAAAAAAAAAAAAAGACTTTCTGTAGAAACGGGTCACAAACAGTTCGGGTTAGATGAAACACTTGTTGCAGATAAAAACGTTTGTGTGTTCAGTGGAGTTAATGCTGAAACTATGTTTTCAAAAAAATTTGCTTTTCTGTATTTTTTCATGCCATTTTTTAGCTGCAACCATCACAGAGCAAAGTGTCATAAACCTCCTTAATAACTGGTGCTGGATTAGAATCGGACACCAAGACTGTTCAAGAAAAATCTGCCAGTCTTTCATGGGTAAAAAGGAATTGAGAATGGGAACTACATGCAACAAAGATCCCTCCTAAAAAATAATTATTTCATTGCTTTTAAGGAAGAACTAGACCTACTCAGTCTAATAGCTTGTTTTATGGTGAATAAGTGTTGCATGTGTACATAATGATGCAACATGTGTTTAATTTCATGAAAATGTGTTTCTTTTTTCTCTTTTTTTCTCCATCTATATTTTAAATTAAAGCCTGTATATCTGTACACTGTGATCCCGGCTCCCACCTGTCTCTATGGGTGATCAGTGGCTTCTTTCAGGACGCCCTGCTGTGCCGCACAGATCCCCTGAAGTGAAAAAATCTCTCAAAATCCCCTCATTCACAAGCAAGCGTGATGAGGCAGCCACCGAGGCCACAGAGCAAGCAGAGTCTCTCTCTCCTCTTTGTCGTCTCTCTGCCCCTCCTTCTCTCCTTCTCTTATCTTCTTCCTCGACTCTCTCTCGTTCCTCTCTCTCTTTATCTCCCCCTGTCCTTGTCTCTCTCCCCCCCCCCATGTTCTGCTTCGTTCTGTTCTCCCTGTTGGGTTTTCGTATTCATGAGGCCTTTAGGTTTGCTCTGCTATCTGCTGTAAGAGCTCGCAGGGGAGAGTCTCGCTGCGGTAATGGATCAATTCAGAGCGTTTGGCAAACAAGTGGAATCGCTGTCACTTCATCCAATGACTGCTGGTCTGCAGCAGCATCACTGAACCGAGCAAGGAAATAACGGGACAAGCATCCTTGTCTTCTTTGGGTATCAGATTTAGGGAAATACTGCACATCCAGACAAGACAGAGAAGGATTTTAATCACTGAATTTTGTTGTTTAATAAATTAGTTATTTGGCAAGAAAACGGCATAAAATGTCAATACGGTTTCCCAACAACCAAGGTAATTATGTTGCACTGATAAAGGCTGCATGATTATGGCAAAAAAACATAATCACAATTATTTTTTTGGTGTTGGTAATAATTAAACATTAATTTAAAACATCTAAATCACACGCACTGATTAAACTTTAACACTTTTAACACATTGAAAGCAAGTTATAAAGAATATAAATGGGTAAAAAAAACAAAAAAAAATGTTATGGTAAATATTAAATAGAAAAAGCAAACACTGAAACATTCACCGCATGACAAAACCTATGGACAAAATAAGCATAACATGGCATGCACTATCCAGCATTACCCAGCACTTGCGTGGAGGTTCTGGCTGAATTTAGGAGTGCAGATCAATGAAATATGTGGAATAAAGGGGGAAAATGCATTCAAAATTAGGATTTATGTTAAGCTTAAGAAATAATTTGGAGTGTTCCATTCAGGCCTTTAGGGGTGCTTAGCTCCTCATCAAATTCTTGCATGCAGAGCTCCTTGCAAGTGCGCAATCCTCTTGCTAAACTATTATTTTATGAAAAACAACACTTATTTTCTAACCACCTTGCCACAAGTATTGAAGAGCCACATTTAAACCCCATTATATCAACATTTTGAATGCAGGACTTGTCAAATTGTATATTTAGTGTTCTATCACTACTTTCTCCACTGTAAGTTACGTTACCTTAAACAATAATCAATTACACATGTCTACTGAGTTAAAGGGCCTTAAATAAAATATTTAACCAGATAACGTACATTTTGCATAATTCACGTCTGAGTTTTTCTGATACTATTATGCAAGCAATTAAAAATAAGGGACTAAAGGTAAAAGCAAGATATTTGCAAAAAATTTAGTCCAATCAGCTCTGGTTCTAGCCATTTTGGGAGTGCGTAGATTAAATTTAGGGGTGCTCCGGCACTTCTAAAAAGAGTCTAAAATAGTCTATGTAACAGAAAGGGGGGAAAAACAATTTTTGCTTATTTCTTCAAGCATTTTTAAAGAAAATATGCAGATCAACTTTCAAAAGGAGACACAAAGCCTCCCGTATGTCACGTTGATATTCTCCCTGCAGTACCCCATTCACTTTTTATTCTTTTAGATCACTCCTCTGTGATTTCTTTGGGGGAAAAAAGCCCCCGATCATGAAAGGCAATTCTCTAAAGCACCCATATGTTCAAGCAGTACTCTTGTCAGCAGAATTGCTGGTCATTTTTTGTCATTTTAAGGACATAATATGAGTCAATTTCATCTTGTCTTCAAACATCTGCTATTATGTCCTTGTAGCTACACACACCCAAACAGACTGCCCATCAAGTTTTTTTTCTACCCCTTGTGATGTCTTTTCACATCAGTATCTCACTCCAACACCAACAAATCCAACTTGAATTTCCTAATCGTGCCCCTGTGTCTCCCGCAGACTCCGAGTCGGTAATATTAGAGTGATCGTACTCTGCAAAATTTCCCCACAACTCCTCTTTTATCACGTTCCCCTCCCTTTTCTTCTCTGCCCCACTTCTCTCTCCTCTTCTTCGCTCTAATCCCCCCCCCACCCACCCCCCACACACACTCTCATATGACCATGAACAGTTCATTAAGAATGTGTGCCTTTGGGGTGAAGTCTGCAGCTGAGTATTAGAGGACTTCTTGACTTCAAATGAAATAGCAAAACAGAATTATTTATAGTGTGTGTGTGTGTGTGAGAGAGAGAGAGAGAGAGAGAGAGAGAGAGAGAGAGAGAGAGAGAGAGAGAGAGAGAGAGAGAGACTGGTGTTGGAGGGCCCCTAAACACAAAACCCCCTTCAGCATGTATAGCACAATTATATAGGTGCACACTTAGACACAAATGCACACCAACACTCTCTCTCTCTCTCTCATGCACACACCTGTACACACACACAGCTCTCCCACCTCTTACCTTTTTTAATGACAGAGTGGTCGAGGATGCCCAAGGCTGATCCTTCCTCCATTCCCTGTGTCAGACAGACAGACAGTCACTATCATTTATCCACCGGCCTCAAACACACACTAAGGTGTATATACACACATATATACACACTAATATATACACACACTGATTTTTCGCTCTCAGGCCAAAGCAAGATGGAAGGTCTTGCGTTAGCTCTTCCCTGAGCACATAAAAAACACTCCCGGTGTAAGGCAAAGAATAAGATCTTGCTTTTAGTCTATTTAATGGCATTGTGCAAAAAGGAAACCAGACTATAAATTAAAGAATGTTAAATAAAGCCTATTAGACTGTTTATTTCTCTTTTTTTTTCTTTTTTTTTTTTTTACAAAACTAATAAGACATGCTTCTTTTTTAAGGATTTATCTTCACATTTCTTTGAATTCAGAAACTAAAGGATCCCACTCATTCACTTAATTATTGTTGTACAAAATAATTTGAGACTTTGTTGTTTTAAGTAGAATCAACATACTTAATTCTGTGTATCAGTGTCAATTTTGCCAGCTATTTCTAATTGTAGCCTTAGTCTTCAGGGTAAAAAGTTTTTGTTTTTTGTCACATTTTAGTCATTTCTACACCTTATAGTTTAAAGTCTAGTCTTAGTCAACAAAAACTAAAAGACGGTCCAGTTTTAGTCTAAACAAAGTGATTTTAGTTATCAATTAGCTTTAGATATGATGTTTTTTGGCAGATTTGGTCACAATGGAGAAATACTATGGATTTTGAATGTCCAGTGAAACTAAATTGCCTTTTAGTCTCGTTTGATGAAAATTAAACCTACTTTAAGTCAGACGTTTATGACCAAAGACCTATTTTAGCTAGTCGTCGTCTCCCCTTACTTATGGGAAAAAAATGTAACATTTTTAGTCATAGTTTTAGTCGACAAAATTAACCTTAGTGTGTATAAACATTCTGTAGCAAGATTTTTTTTGTTTGTTCCTAACTATTTTAATCAACAATAACACTGCAATAAATTAGCATCTCTGCTAAAAGTACAACTAGCTTAAATTAAATTAACACAGGTTCGTTTAAAATTGTCGAAATTATCCACTGGGTGTTAATTTCGATGTTTTGCAAAGAAATAAATGTATCCCACCGGCTTTACAAGAAAAAACTTAGCGTTTTAGTCACAGCAGGCGAATTTAGGAGTATTTGAAAAAGCGAATTGGATTAAAAAAAATTAAAAACGGCCACCGTAGCCCTCAAATTAAAATAATAAACGGGCGCTTTTAACGTTTTATTTGATCTTTTCATTCTCTGCGGATAAACCAGAACTATTATAAAGCAGCAGAATGATCCTCGGATGTGTCTTTGTGCTGAGTTTAAACGAGGCTTCAAACGCGGAGGATATAATCCATTAATCACATAAAGGTCGTCGTCATGTGGGAGCGTTTAGCACAAACATGCCTCGCGCTGACTCCTCGCCTCGCGCGCCTCTCAAACGTTTCTTTTCTATTAATGACCGTAAACATCAATTGGTCTCGGTGTTTCTTTTTTTTTTTCTTTTTTTTTTTCAAACTGCAGGAGGCAACAAACAGCGTCTGCAGCTGCACCTGCTGCAGGGAGCTGACTGCTCAATAAAGCCCACAAACTATTCTTCTCCTCACAATAATAAAACTAAAAAAACTGCAGAAGGCGAGTACAAACACTTTGTTAGCGAGAAAACACAGCAGGGCTGCCAGCAGAGGAAGAGGAAGGACAAATGGCGACATTTTAAAATGGAAACTGCATCTTAAAAAGAAGAACGATGTTTAATACATTTGTATAGCATTAAAAAAATCATAAAACACCCTTTGGCCTGAATACGACTACATTAACATTCATTTCCCTCCAAACATATAGAGGTTAAAAAGAAATCTTAAAACGGCATTGTGTCGAAAATAACGTTGTAACAGTTCAAACAAGACCAAACAGGAAATAGTTCTTGTTTTTATATTTTCAGTCTTATTTCTAAACGAATCTTAAGAGTGAAAAAAGAAGAATTTATACATTAATGCAGAAATTTTCATTTCAGAAATACAAATATATATTTCTTAGAATTATTACGTACTGTTCATGAAGGCCTTAATATCAAAGCCTGCAGATTACAACGGACGATAGCTTTATTTTAAAGACGCCAAAAGCAAACGTGTGTTTATGGGGAAACCTGGATAAAATGGGTGACAGGTATAGACATTTCTACCATCATAATAAAAGTTTTAAAAGCCCAATTTCAAATAAAAATGACTTATAAATGCAGTATTTTTAATCAAAAGTGATTATTAAATTCAATGTGGAACACCTCTTCATTTCTTTAAGGAAAGAAGGAAACGAATGACAAATTGCCCCCAGGCCTTGTTGCAAACATCCTTGTAGAATAATTTTCTACTTATTTCATTGATTAATGTTGCTTTTTTAAAAAGGGAACTTGAATAATACGAGAACACAGGAGGCCAAGAGGGGATTTTGTTCAGGTTTTTACACACCAGATGACTTTTACGCACGCTGTCTTTCCAGTGCGCAGAGCAAAAAAAACAACGAAATCTGACATCAAGAAACATGAGTAGTCACCTGCAGATCCTCCAGGCCGTGATGTCCCAGGTGCATCCCGAGAGGACCGTCCCCGAGCGCGGCCGCACCTTCCCCGAGACCGTGCAGCAGCCGAGGGACAGCTGGGTACTCCCGCCGGGGGTCGAGGCTCAGAGCCCGGTGCGACTGAGACAGGAGCCCCCCCTCTTCGGAGCGCGACCTCTGCGAGTGCCATGCCGCCTGCTGATGCTGATGGATGGAGTTGATGGAGGGGTAGGGGTCTGACAGGTGGGAATAAGCTGAGTCCTGGCTCTGGGAGTATGGCAGGGAAGACTGGGGGTAAGGGGGAGGGAAGTATGGAGGCTGGAAGTCAGAAGCCGGAGTGTGGCAGAGCGGGGGAGCGGAGGAGTAGGCGGCCTGGTTCAGGGAGGAGAGCTGGGAGAGGCGCCCACTCGGCGAAGAGCCGCTTAGTCCGTCTGCGCGGTCCTGAAGGGGAAAAGGTTTACTTTATATCACATATTTGTCCACAAAATACAAAACAGCAATTCTGCTTCAGCTTGACTCCAAAAGTTTTCACCCTCTGGATTTGAATTAATTTTGAAAAATTAAGCATAAAATCGCAAGAGTTGTATTTAAAAGGTGACAAAAGTCATAAAAGCGCGCGATTAAGTGAACTATAATACTTTGGATGTGCCAAAAACAACCAAAACCTAAAACTAAGTCTATTTCCATTTTTATGAAATGTTTAGAAATAGCAGCTTGGCTTGAAGTGATGCGCACTGGCAGAAGACGCCCTTGGCACAGCTGCTGAACAGTGTCAGAAAGGTCACGGCCACCAAAGAGCTGCACAAAGCGGAGGGACAGGTATAACACAACACAGCAGCAACGACTACACGCTGCTGCTGGAGGAAGACAAGGGGAGTGCATCTTTAAATAATTTGTCAAGGTGTCAACAAACCCGCAACTTAAATTTGGAGAAGAAAAGCTTCACTGAGGCTGAAAAGGCGAAGAAATTCGATTTGGACTTTACGAGTTTAACCCCTCTTGTAAAAGAGATCCCATGTAGTCCACTAGCCTACATTTCAGGTCACACACATCCTGGTTCAATTGGATTTTTGCAAAAGCTGGGTCAGGAGGATCAATGTTGTTGTGGTGGAACAATGTCCATTATGTGCCAGTCACAGAGGCCAGACGCGCACATCCTCAACCAGCATATATGACCTCTCTGTGCCGCATGTGTGTTGTCATTTCCCTCTAACAAAGTTTTAAATTAGTGCTTTAAAACGCACAACATCTCCTCCTTATTCTGTCTCGGCATGTCACACTTTGTGCGACGAGTGGACACTTCACTGTCAGCCGGTCTCACGCGCTTTGACACTACACAGACAAAGAGCGTCTCCGCGGACAGATGCACCGCGACATAGCTTTCAACCCAGTGTCAAAACGGCTCATTCAGATACATGGACACTCAGGATTCTACAGGAGAGCGTCAAACAAGCGTAAGAAATGCATTCAATTACCAGACCAATAAAGCCCGTTCGTGATTTTTATTCTGTAAGCTGACAGTTTGTTTTAAAATGGCACAAACTGCTTGAATCTTAAGCCGCTTTAAACTCTAAATGAGCTGTGTTTAAGAGATAATTGCACATTTTACGCATGGTGTTTCCAGTGTCATCCCCTGACACTCGGCCAAAAAAAAAAATCTCCTCTTTCAGATAAATTTACATTAAAGCAAGCAAACATCAGCTATCCAAAAACGGACAAAACAAGTCTTTGTCTAACTCACCATAGCCGAATAGGTGTGGATTAACATCTGGACCTCTCTGGATTCCCCCAAATTTAAAAACTAAGCAGCACGCGCAGGTCTCCAACGACTGACAGATGTCACCAAAGATGTAATCCAGGCTGTTTTACCGCTCCATGAAACTCAAACGTGTTATTTACTCTCCTCTTTATCTCTCTGATTCACGGAGATCTTTACGCACAGATGAAAAGCTGCTGCCAGATACACACACGCGCGCACAACACACAAGGAGTCCTCGAGTCTCTCCATGAGCGCACTACTTATAGGTTTTGCGCGCGCCCGGCAGAATGAGGAGGGGAGGGGTCGACAGGGTCCACTTCTCTTAAAGAGATATATTCATTCAATTACAGACAGTTAACTCTGCCTCTATACGTACTTTGACATTTATTGCTGTTTTACTTGGAAAATGGCACAGATTTTCCCTTGGATTTTACGCACAGACTTGGACTTTGAGTTATTATTTCTTGGCATTTTTTACATAAGAACCTACTTTTAAATGTCACACCCAAACATGAAATTTCGATATTTTACGCACGGGCCACTTTTTACGCAAAGATGTTATGGTACGTAAAAACGAAGAGTTTGTTTTTATAACTTCAGATATCATGTGTTTCTCCAAACATTTTTCAACATCATGCGTAAAAATTAAAGTGCTACTTTTTCTTGATCTAGTTTCTCCTAAAGAGAACCCAACATGCACTCAATGTGCAACTTTTTACGCATAAAGAGCCATAAAAGTAATCTGAAAGCGCTACTTAAATATAGAAAAATAACGTTAAGGTGTTTTTTTTTTTGTAATTTTTACCTGCAAACCTTCAGTCTTGGTCCGTGATTTCCAGAGCATGGTGGCGCTGCTGATAGAGGCTCCCACTTTCAGTGTCAGGCTGCAGCTGAGGGGGTTAATGTGGCGCGCTGGATGGAGAGGAGAGGGGTTGAAGGTACAGAGAGGAGTGCGTTAGTTTGAGAGACGATGCAGGAGTTTGTATGGATGGGTAATGTGAAGGGGGTGGGGGGTGAGAAGAAAAAAAGAGGGCGGGAGGTGACAGGAGTCGCGGATGGGGTGGCTGGAAAGTTTTCAAGGCTGGTGCACGCACTGATGGAGCAGGGGGGGATAAACGGTTGTCTCGTGGTTGAAACTAAGCAAAGAAATAAGATATTATCACTTTAAATGAACACTGAACATTTTTACAAATCAGTACGAACATATTCCATATTACAAAAACACATTTTTAAACATCAAAACATTGAACTGGGATATGTCACAGAAGCCTTTACAGCTTATGGTTGTTCTGAGATCCATGTATTTCCAACTGAAAACAGGACCAATCTATGGCTCCTCTATTCCTTCCTCTTCTACTTAAACTCCCATTTATGTACAAAATGATACAACAAAGTCTTTGTCTTAAATTAAAGAGAGAACAGAAAATTAAGAGGTATGGAAGCCACTCTAAAGTTTTGGATTCCGATCATTTACGCACTAAAGTTTATCACTTACCAAGAACTTCAGTGCATAGTGGAAGCAATCAAGGCTCAGTGCGCCATCTTGTGATGGTTAAGTGAAACAACAAGATTATTATTAAAAACGGTCATGAAAACCCTCAGGTTCTGAAAATATTTTAATCAGAGATTAAAGAAAGATTTGGCACAGACTGAGGATCTCTCTGCGTCTGATTTTGCGAGAGTTCATGTAGATTCAGATATTTCAGTTAATTCCTTATAAGACTGCTCACAAACAAACAGCCTTTGTCAAAGCTGTGGTGGCCAAAAACAGTCTTTGTTTCAATGGGTTGTTTTCTTTTACTTGTTTTGCTTTCCTTTCATAATCTGATTTTGTGGTCTTTAGTCGTTTGAAAAGTGCTATTTGCACTAAATATTTCATGTTTATATTTAGAACAGTATTCTTCCATTTAAAGGGAGCAAAAATCAAACAAAAAAACACTAGAACTACATTTTTTTGCAAGATCCGAGTCTGCAGAGATCCCCTCAGTAGGGAGGTTCAGGAGGGAGAGGATCTGTTGAGTCTTGAAAATGTGAATCATTAACATTAAATTGACCATAGACCAAAAAAAAATGATGGAAATGAACATATTTGATTCTCACCAACCTGTAAGAAAAGCAAAAAGCTGACTTAAAACATATGGACACCAGTTTCATTGTTATCTAATTTCAGTGATCTCTCATTAAAAATAGTCTGAAAGAATTAAAACACTTTACTGGCTTGGCATAAGGCTGGCATTAAATAATGTCTTATTAAGGTTGAATAGTACAATTTGTTCTATTTGTCCGTGACAAAAAAATTTACAGTTTTCTTGTGAGCTTGACTGATTTCTTATCCTCATAAAACAAACAGAAACAGGCTTAACTTACCTCATCACGTTGGATAATGGTAGTAGGGAATATTACAGTCTGGTCTGTTTTCTTGGTCTTTGGTTCCCAACCTGGGACCCCCAGGGCAGGACCAAGATCTCAGGGGAGGATGCGCTGAGGTTGTCAAAGTTAGATCTACACATATGGAGTTGAGAAGTTTATTCAAAGGTTTTTAGGTAAGAATAACGTGTAGACTTATTTCATTTGGGTTTTGTCATTGAAACAGTTAAAATTTATGTTGATTTTTGACTGCATGGCATCTTTTTTGTCTTTAGTGCTGCATCAGCATTTATTAAATACAGAATGGGGGCCTCAGCGGAATAAGGTTGGGAACCACTGTTCTAGATCACAAAAGAATGATCCCATAACAAGCTTTTAATCCTGATGACAGATTTATTCATTATACTTGGAAAATGTCCTTTTTTATCCTATAATAATAAGAAAAATATGCAGGGAACTTGAGAAAGAAAATGATGAGTTATCACAAATGGAGTTCATAATTGCATGACTGCATGTTTGCTTCAGAACAAAAGTTAAATCAGATGATGGCTAAAGTTATAACTGGTCAAACCTACAAGAAGAGGAAGAAACATAAGCGCAAAAGAGTGTGGTTGTTTTTCTAACAAAATAGCTCTTTATTGAAGCAGTTATCCATAAGACATCTACAAGACATAGGACACTTCTACATCTGTGAAGCCTTTACACTGGATTCAACTGTAAAAATAAATGTGTTTTCTTTTTGAAGCAATGTCATTTGCAAAGAGAGATGTATGTGTGGGCTCTTGTCATTCCTTAAGAGAAGATGTGGAGCAGCAGGTGATAAATCAGACATGTCTGTAAAGTACACAAACACATAACTATGGTGGTAACAGCCCTCCTTTATTACAACTTTTCCTCCTAGAAAAGCCCAGTTCTTGGTTTCACTTCCATCCCACAGCCTTCTTCAGGTTCTCCATGCTGCTCAAAGCTCCTCTATCATTTCTCATTGTGTCTCTGATCTCCTGTTTACACACTGGGCACTGGTCTGCCATTGCACACAGAGCCTCCTCTAGCGCCCCCTGTGTGTGCTGGTCAGGCAGAGCGCTACACTGACTCAACATGGAGAGTGTGTGTTTGAGCCAACCTTCCTCTCTGACCAGTGTGGTGATCCAAGGCTGAGCACGGACACAGCCACCCAGAGCCTGTAGACTCAGCCTCCACAGCTCCTCCACCTCGTCCCAGCTCTCCTCCCAGCCGGAGCTCAACTTCACTGGGCCGGGGCTGGAGCCGGAGTCCAGAGCACTCCGGAGGAACCGGAGAGCTGAGGAGAAGAAGCGTCTCTGACTGGCTTCAACTGAACCTGGAACAAAAAAATGCACCGTTAGTGCAGCCTAATATTCCTAAACCAAAACTGCCAATAACAGACAAGTTCTTATATTTCACTCTGAATGGTATGCATCTCTAAGTACAGTTGTCTTATTTGTAATCAACACTTAATATGAGCCACCTTCAGTTAACAGGTTTAGATAATCATCTTATTTCAAGATATTATAAAGCCTAAATTGCTTGTAATTAGTGAAAATAGTTGCCAATGCTGTGAGAAAAAAAAAAGTTTCTAAACATTTTAAATGTATAATCATAGTGGCTGTTTTTCTCATTAAAAGAAATTCATAGTTTTCCCAGCAAAATCTTGTATAAAGATAAAAAATAAGCAGAAATGAAATGCTTTCAAAACAAGAAATAGACAAATTCATTTTTCAAATATATCCTGCAGTGGAACATGCTCTTGACTGCTATTAACTTTGGCCTCTAGGGGTCATGAAAACATCAAAAATATAGAATAGTCTTCCATCTCTTGTTAACAAGCGTCATCATCTGGTGCAGTGAAAACCATCTACAGCTCAACATTTCAAAAACAAAGGAAATGGTCGTGGACTTCAGGAGGAGGAAGGCTGAGCCTCACCCAGTTACCATCAGTGGCACAGCAGTGGAGCTGGTCTCCAACTACAAATACCTGGGAGTGCAGCTGGACTGGTCCAGCCACATGAACACTCTGTGCAAGAAGGGTCAGAGCAGGTTGTACTTCCTGAGGAGGCTACGCTCTTTTAACATCCCAAAACCTCTGTTATCCACCTTTTATAAGACTGTTGTGGCCAGTACTCTTTTCTTTGGGGTGGTCTGCTGGGGGGAGGCCTCTCACTCAGCAGATAAGAACAGAGTCAACAAATTGGTTAAAAAAAAAAGCAGACTCCATCATCGGAGCCCAGCAGGACAAAATTGAGCATGTGGCTGAGGTGCGAATGCTCAATAAACTGAACTCAATAATAAACAATATGTCACACCCACTTCACACTCTTGGGGTGTTTCGACAGAGCACATTCAGTCACAGGCTGATCCCCCCAAGGGGCAGGACTGAATGCTACCAGAAGTCCTTTCTGCCAGCAGTCATAAGACTTTTTAATGTGCAATAGCTTTCTTTTTATATGCTACTATAATTTTTTGTATACATGGTTTTTAAGGAATTTTTAGGCTTGTCATTTCTCAAATAGTTTAGCTCCATCTCTTAACCATTTTTTATCACTTCATTACAGAAAGCTCTGTTTGCACACCGCGCTTTTTGCACTGTAAGATTTTATTATGTGGTGTGTATGTGCTTGTGTAGGAACATATGTATGGATGTATGTGTGTTTTTACATTTGTGCGCATGTGTATAGGCTAGTTTTATTTATGAATATATGTCAATTATGTGTGTTTATGTGTCTTTTTGATGATGGGCTGTCCAAATGTTTTTGCTGCTGTGAGCAAAAGCAATTTCCTGGAAAAGGATTAATAAAGTTTCTATCTATCTATCTATCTATCTATCTATCTATCTATCTATCTATCTATCTATCATGTTGAATTACTGGGATCCAGCAAAATACATGTTTATTTATATTTCCTTTCCGTCAAAAAAAAAGGCTAAAAGTAAGAGGACAAACCATATTTCTTATGCTGCTGGATAAATTTAAGGCTTCTGAAAACCAATACACTGAGATATTACATTTAAAAGAGACCAGGATTTACTGGGCACCGTAGCCAGCAATTTCACTTCATTAACGGCCATCAGATTGACTTATTAATGCTGGGAAAAGCTCAATCAACATTACAAGGAGGGTTGTAAAAGTACGTTGTGTGAAGCAGAGATCCTGCCCATCAAACAGCTCAGTTAGTCTGCCTTCCCCTGGGCTAACATCTAGAGAGGGAATAGCTTGAGAGAAGATAATGGTATCAGTGATGGCTGTTTCATCTCAGGTTGCAGGGATACGGCCCCCTTTTTGCTCAGCAGGTGATACAACAAGAGGTTTGTCAATTACATTAACTATTCATCTTAATTGAGTTCAGTTGTGTCTTTTTAATTGCACTTTGAATATGAATGCTGCCCATGATTGCTGGCTGGGCTATCTGAACAGAACAGTTGTTTTCTTACCATAACAGTAAAATGTCGTCTTTTGTAATAGGCTAGTTTACAAACACTTAAACAGGACACTGTCATAAGTGATGGAAAAATAAATATAACATACAAGGAATTCACATCATCACAACTTGCAATATGTATATGTAAAAATCATGAAAATCAAGTGTGTAATTTAGCATGATACAGAAAAGCATTTCACCTGATAGAGCTGATTTGAGTCTTCCAATCATTAGCCCCAATGTGCAGTAATTAGCTGTTAGAACCAGCAGGCGAGGTTTATGAACCAAAACAGGTAGTGCTTCACCCAGGAGAGACTCAAGCTTTTTGAAACATGGATCCTTCCTAGATGACAAGAAGAGAGACATTATGTTGCCATGAATTATTAGCATTAATGAGGATTTTAAAATATGTTCAAACAGATAGTATTCACTTAAAAACAATTTGCAGCTTTGAGCTGAGCCTTTGTTTTTGTCAAGCAGCTACCTGACTCTCTCTGGTTCTGTAACAGTAAAGTTAAGGATGGCAGAGCAGGCAGTTTCCATGCTGGGATCCCTGTTAGACACGCCACCACTTTTCCCTTTGAGAAAAGTCCAGCACTGACACAGAAAGTCCACCAGCAATGCTGGGGTGTCGAGGGTGAGCAGCACCTTCCTGGGACCTTCTTCTGCTGACAGGTGGCACAGAGCAGGAAGAAGATACCTAAAGAGAGGGAGAAAGATTCAGTGCATGAAATTAAAGCACTGCTGAATCTATAATGATTTTTTATTGTTTTGCAATGATGTGTTTGATCATTTCACCTCAGAGCTTCTTTTCCTGTCCACGCCTCTGTCTCCTCTCTGACAGATAGCTCAGCCATCCAATCAGAGAGGCCTTGCTCTGTGCTCTCACCCTGCAGATGGCTGCGGGAGTAGCCAATCAGAAAGGGCAAAAGTCCGGTCACTTCCTCCTTCAGACAGGATGTCTCCTCAGCCAGCCATGAGCACAGAGAGCGAAAGGTGGCGAAAACAAAAGGGTCACCATAGCGACTTCGATCCACCTACGGGACCAATAATAGACAAGAAAGAAGCAGTAAGGAGAGTTGTAATAGGTTAAATAATAATTCACAGTGCACCATCCTTATCGAAGTTTGAAATCTTGATGGAGACTAATTACATGATTTGATTTTACCTTTTATTTTTATTAGTATAATGGGGAAGTATTCCTACATATTCAAAATGTATGGTATTTCAAGTTTCAGGTTCAAATTTTACTCTTGCTGTGCTCTTAAAAACTCGCTAGTCTCCCTCAACACTTGATACCTAAAGTTTCCCCCTGGCACTGCATCTTCACTTCTTATTTTCTTGTCAAGTAAAAAATAGCTAGGACTGAAAAGAAGGATGGAAATCTAGTCATATTTACAGCATCCTTTAATGAGGAAAATGGCCTAGTTTGCAAGTATGGCTGCAACAATCTTTTTCATTCATGAACTGAGGATTATTTTCTTGATTAAAACAATATAGGTCTATTAAAGATTACAATACAATGAAAATTACCATCAACATACCCAGGTTTCCCCCAGTAGCAGAGCAAGATCTTAAAACGTCCAACTTACTTTTGGAAAATGAAACTAAGGAACCAAATCCTCAAACTTGGCCAACAAAAAGTTTGTAATGGTAGTTAAATTTTGGAGATGTTCTCAGTTTCTTTCAGCTGGAATACTTCTTTTAGCCCTAGATTTTGTGATTTAAAATGAATTTCTCATATCCCTGCCAAGGTAAATAACAGTATCTTTTCAGACGTTGTTATCTAAGGGTTTGTCCCTTTTTTATAAAAGTAGGATGAAGGAACTTAGTGATTCTATGTATAGAATGGATCAATTAGCTTTCTGTATTGAAATGAACCTTAATTTCATCCTCTCACCTGCTGAAGATAGTATATAAGCGCAGAGAAAGTCTCCTCCAGCACCCCAAGGACCTGCCTGCTCTGCTGCAGACTGAGTGATGAGGAAGAGCTCGGAGGATTGGGTGCAGAGGTCTGTGATACTCCCATACAGCAGGCCTGCTCGATAGCAGCCTCCATGATCCGGTAACAGCCTGGGAAGAAACAAAAGGATGAGTTTAGAGTAGATCAACATCAAACCTTTACAACATGGTTTCAGGATAATAGCTTTTGAACTGTTGTATGACCCAGAAGTGGTTGATAAAAAAACAAAGACATGTCAGCCAGAGCATTTACCACATTTACTACCACAAATACAAAGCAGAACACTGAGCTACAGCTCATAGTATTTTTTCAGAGGATCAAAATTTCAGCCAGTTTTTCTCTCATCATTGTTTTACCCCAACATAAATGGAGGCTGTTCTATTATGCATAATATTACTTGATTACAAGATGAAGATAAACATAAATTTGTAAAAAGTTAAACCACTGTCTCAAACTTTATGCTACTTTCATGTCCAAAATAGCAATATCCATAATCAATGATTTACAGCTCAGGTGGTGCACACGTTTAGATTTTAATTTATTACTCAGAACAAGCACACAAACAAAGACAAACAGAGAACTGTTCAGAGTAAAAATGAGCACACTACCTGTGAGTGTGTGCTGCAGCTCTGGGCTCACGTCGCTACCTGGCGGCTCCTCCAAACCCATCCTGACCTCCACACAAGCCCGGTTCACCAATAAGCAGCAGAACTTTGGCGGTCCCACAAGCTCCCAACCAAACAAATCCAGCAGACAAGCACTGAGGACCAGTATTGGTCCAATCTGTCTAGGTGTCAACTTAGCCTGCAACATGGGTCTCAATACCCCCCATACCTGGAACACAACTCCCTTCAACTCCTCATTCTCTACTGCCTCACCTGCTGGGGGCAGAAATTGGACCAGCTGAGCACACATGTCCAGCCTGCTCTGGTCTCTTGCTTTGGAGAAGTCTTTGGAGAGCTGCACCAGCAAGGAGAGGAGTTCTGCAGGGTGTTTATTCCATGCTTTGTCTTTGGTTTTACCAGAGAGGAGGCAACCTAACAAAGGAAGCCCCCTCTCACGGCTGAAAGTCTGGTTTTGATGCAGTGCTTGGCACAGAGCTGGAACAGCTCCCCTGCTCAGGAGCTGGTCTTGACCTCTGGGTAAGGCACACACAGCTGCAAGAATCTGGTAGCAGTCAGCGGCCATGGCCTCATCTAGCTTAGAGGGGGAGGCGCTTTCCTGTGATGCTGATTTGTTCTTAACTTCACTGTCATCATCACCCTTTTGCTCACTATTTTCAGTAGCTGATTTTTCCACATTGGCAGGATCGCTCTCCTGACCCTCCTGTTTTTCCTGGTTCACTTGTCCGTTCGCTAAAACACCCAGCAGGAGTGGGATGGTGGCGAGGAGTTGTGGATGGGCGGCCATGTCTGGGTCCGTGCTTAGTGCAGCCAACAGAGCTGTTCCCAGAGAGAGGAGCTCGTGTGGGGGTAAACCGGAGTTCTCACTACCTCTGATCGCTGTCACCAAAAGTCGAGCTGGAAGGTTGAGACCCACGGCTTCGAAGATGCGCCTCAGGGTGGGTTTGTCAAGCTGGTTTGCAGGGCAAAGGCGAGTTATCTAAAGACAGTGAGTGGAAAGTTGTCATCGCTGAGACCTGAACAAGCAACCCTTGCTTCCTTTGTACAACTCAGTTCATTTTTATACCTTTGTAAAACTTGAAAATAGCTGTGAATCCTTTTAATTCTTAATGATCTTTATATTTTTTTAAAAGGTGCTTGTGCTATAGTTTCAATTCATGTACCTGTGACCAGCCCACAGATTTGGCTGGGCCCCTGACAAACCCAAAGAATGGGCCCTACCCAGATGTGAATTACTGACGGTAACAATGCATGTCTGTTGGATCAGTAGCACTGGTGCTAGCATCCTGACTAACAGTGAACTGAAAATAGTGTCAAACTATGAATGTGTTCTGATATTTACTGGTGGTTCTACTTTATAAATCCTTTCCACACATTTTCTGCCTATTTTGCAACTTTTTTTCATCACCTTTAACCCATTCTTGCCGTTTTTGCCCTTTCCTGACATTTTAAACCCTCATTTGCCACTTTTTGGCTATTTTTGCAATTTTTAACCTTTTTTTTGCCACTATAGTGCCACCTTTCAGCCGTTTTGCCACTTTTTGGGGGGTATTTAGCTAAACTACACTATGTCAAAGAAAAAGTAAAGGCTAGAATAGCTGAGAAACTTTATTTCTCAGCTATCCATTATTCATTTCTTTATCTACCTGGTTCATAGTACATAGATATTCTATTTACTTTGACAATAAATAAAAGATACATATTGCATTATAATGAAAAGCAACCACTGGTATAATTTGTAGATTCCCTCGTTTCTTGGTAAACAGCTAACACAACAACAATGCTAATACTGTGTGACTAAAATAGGGTTACTCTGGACACTTACCAGCAGGAGGGCAGCCAACGTGTGACTGTCATTTTTAGCATGCTTGAGTGTATGAAGACACCTCTCCAACACCTCTGTCTGGGAGTCAGTCAGACCACCCCCTCCATCCCTCTCCGAGCCTCCTCCACCTTCTCCTCCTCCCTGCTCCTCTTTTGCAGGAGGACTGCTGCTCATGACAGGTGCACCGTTAACTTCAGCACTGTCAGACATTGTGACCTGCGGGATTACGGGACTATTTAAACAGAATACCGACGAAAATATAACGAAAACAAGTAAGCGAAACCCAACTGACTAACATGTCGTAGCACAAAAGAGACGAAGCCGACACCAAAAAATTCAAACGATGTTTTTCAGTTGACGTGCTGGGTATTTTAAAAAACGGCTGTCAAGAATACAACGGTTAATATATAAAATGACGGTTATTAACGTTCCAGGTTTGTAGATAACCCTTTCACGCGCTACATCCCCTCACGAGTACAACCCGGAAGAGAACTGTCAACATTCCGCTACAACTAACCAATGACAACCGCTTGACCATTCCAAGAAACCAATCAAAATTGAGATACTTGGGAGGCGGAGGCGCCATTTTGGCCCGTGCTTTAACGTTGGAGAAACGCTGCCGCTTTAATGTTAAGGTTATGCCAGAGAAATTTAGACGTTCTTTTATTTCTAACACAAGTTTTTGCCATAGACATGCTCAAAATGTAAAAAATTAGCTCTTTATGTCAAGGTGAACCTTTTTGACGTTTTCTCGGCAGGCGGCGCAGGGCGGAAGTAGTCAGATTAATGTTTAACGGCTTAAATTCAATGTAAGATTGGATACGAGGAAGCCTATAATCATTATTCGTCTCAATTAAAATCATACACAGCCAGAATTAATTCATTATACAGTTACCTTATCATAGATAGCTGTTGTTTTTACTCATATGTCTCAAAACGGCCACAATAAATACCAACGGCTGTGTCAGTTTTTGCTTTACTTTGAATCCTCAGACCGGAAGTAGTATTTATCACGCTGATTGGCTTGCCACCGCTCGCACAGTCACATCAGCTGTACCAACGAAAGGAATACTGACCTAATTAACTGTACAGGAGACGACAACAACGGCCAAACAACAAACCGCAACGACCAGACCCAAGAACCATTACCATATTGCTGTAACTGTAAGTCATTGTACTTTTTATCTGCGTTAAATTATGTCGTGACAATTGCTGTTTAAGCGCACAGGATGAATCCGTGTCCCTGCACGGTGTGTAGTGAAAGCGAGTGCCAGCAGCTGTTAGCCTCAAGGTGCCTCAAACTGGGGTGATCCTGGATTATACAGGTAACATATTTTATGCTTTTCAAACCCAGTCTTCTTGTTACAGTACTGGCACGTCGGTGTGTATTGTAAGAAACCGAAACGAGGAGCTAGGACTACATAAGAGGTGTTGTATTATTGATTCAACCTGGTCTCGTTTGTAATTTTGTGACAGTGCAGTCGACTACGCAAGCTGTAACTATCGGCCTTTATAATATTAATTGTGAGCTTTAAACAGCGATCCTTGATTAAACCTTGACTCTACTTTTCAGCCTGGTAAGATCCATAATGCACGAAACCACCATTTTGGATAAAATGTCAGAGATATTAGCACAAGAGCGTTTACTCATGCTCTCATTTCACTGACAGATCCCCTTTCATTCAGTCAATCGTGCAACTATTTGCTTTTTAATCAGCCAGAGAACCCCCATGGTAAAGATCAACCATACCTATGGAGTAGTGCTTATCAAGCCTTTTTAAAATAGTGGTGTCTTTCCTTTGTGCTACTCAATGCTCTCAATTCAATCATCTGTATCATAATGTAAGAATAATTGAAGACCCAAACTACCAGAGCCTGAAGTGACACTTTTCTAAGTTTGAGCTTCAGCCTATAATAAATAAAGATAAATAAAGCATCAGAACAACTGATCAGTAGGCTGATATTATCGGGCTGATATTGGCTACTGGCTATGGCATATTGGATAGGCAAAAAATTCAATATCAAACATCCCTATTAAATGGGTCTTTGGATTAGAAGAGGAGTCAATCAGTAGACAACAATCTACTGGTTTGCCATTATGTCAAAGTCTGAGTGTTCAGGATAGTCATACAGTTGAAACTGTGTTTCATATTTGCATCGTTGTCCTCACCTATCATGGTGTTCAAGTTAAGGAGCCATGTGGCTATGGGCTGCCATGCATAGGTCTGCCGTTGTTATTATCCTCTGGTTGGAGCTTTGCTTAAAACAATCCCTAAAATACCTTTTACATGGTGATAGAAAATTACACTTTTTAGCTTATTCCCTCTAAATATCTTTCCTTATTTCAGTTCAAAGTTTATAATCTTATTTTGTCATTTCTTTCAGTGTTTTTAATACAGTCTTATAATTAACATGTAGACTATAATAAACACAGGATTCCTGCAGATCCTTAAAAAGTCTTAAGTCTTAAATTGGACTTCTTAAATTTAAGGCCATAAAAAGTCTTATTTTTACTAGTGAGAGGACTGAAATCTTATGTATTGAATGCGCCCAAAATCATCAAATTTGGGTGTTTAAGACCAAAGAATCTCTTTGTCCTTTATCAGTTGATATTTTATTAACAGTGAATTAAATCAGATAATTTAACTCTGTCCAGTCTACCGAGAAATCTCGCATACCTTTCATTTTTGCCTGTTTACCGCACAAAATACAGTATTAATTTTTCTTAGCACATGTCTTAAAGAGTCTTAAAGTCTTAAATTTGATTCTCAGCAGCAATAGCAAACAATTTTTTTTGTACAGTTTTCTTTCATTACTGATTGATTACACAGTATGTTTCTTTTCCTTAAATACTAATATTATCATAGAAAAAAGGCATATGAATCTTTATATTCAGTGATTCATTTCATCAAAATGACATATATTTAGGACTTTTTTTGACACAAATACTGTCATGAGTTGATTTTTATTTTTGTTTTATTTTCCTCCCCTCTTGCATACCCTGAGGAGGAAAGCTGTAAAAGTTGTTAAAATTTTTGTTATTCTTTTTAAAAATGTTTAAAAGCAGTCATTACTTTTTGTTAAAGATATATTTTGGGGGCTTTTTAGGCTTTTATTCTTGAGAGGAGGACAGTGGATAGAGTCAGAGAGAGAGGAAGAGGTATGTGGGAAAGGAGCCACAGGCTTGACTTGAACACATGGGCAGCAATTCTTAAATTTGTAGTAACATAGAACAGTGAAGATTTAAACAGAATAGGATTAAAATAAACTCATATGACTGTTTCAGTCCTTACTTTTTCCTCACTTTGGCAGACTGAAGACTTTATCCACTACCTTGTAAGAATAGGTTACATCAGTTGAAGAGTATTTATTTTTCTCTGTGTATTTGTGCAGGTAGATCTTGTTTTCCTTGTTAATCTCAAAGTGGGTCTTTAATTGGTGAGTGGTGACCACTGAATTAGAAGAAACCTACCTGACCAAAAATCAATGTATAAACTAACTTTCCCCATTGTTGTCCTTACATGCAGCAGCTTCTTTGAGGAACTTCATGTTTGTGTCACTTTTGGACACCTCTATGGTTGAGGTCACCCCTCTAATCTCTCTGGGCTGGGTTATTTTTCATTGGATGAGCTCAGCCTGCTCACTTTTAATCTTCCAACCTATCACTCATCATGAACCCTGACCATGGAGAATGTAAATAAAAGCTGTTTCACTATCACCTTGTCTGACATGTTTGCTGTGGTAGCAGGTACAAGCAAGAAAAGTAACTATGAAAATGAATCATCTCACTGAGGGCCTCTCATGCTTTTGAAGGTCATGTAGGGGCATCATTACACATTTTAGTTGGCTGGAGTTTTAAGTTGAAAATGGTAGATGTAGCTTCAACCAGACAGATGCATCCATCAGTAACCACTCTGAGAACCATTAATTATAAAAATGACCTCTAGTGGCAGTGGAGAAAAAAAACATGGCAATGACTAAAATGCACACAAATGCTAATCTCTATTACCAACATTACTCTGTGCATGCTGTTTATCCTATACCTGTAACAAATGACTTCTATGGCAAAGAAAGAGAGTTTCTAAGGTAAGATCTAGAAGAAATCAGAGATAATTATGCACATTCATACAATCAGTTTTAAGGTTAATCTGTAATAAATGACCTTTTTAGCCCGCTTTTGAAATTCCCTAAGAAAAGCTTCACTGTGATGGTCGTGCTGCACTGATTAAATGTTAACAGAGGATTGATGGTTGTTACTGTAAGCTCCTGAGTTTCTGTAGTTGTCACAGCATAATGAGAGGGTTGTTATTGTTGTGTCGTGGGTTTTTTCAAGGACTCTGCTGCCTTGGAGTGAAATATAAACCAACTTAACTTGCCTTCCCTTTTGCAGCCAGAAGAAACTGTGCGTGGGACTTGGTGTCATTGCAGAGAAAGCTCCACCAACCTGTCTGCCTAGAAGCCAATACAGAGCTGACAAGTGGGCTATTGACTGCAGCAACTGTGAGAGAGAGGAAGAGGAGGAAGAAAACAGCCAAAGTGAGGAGGAAGAGAGAGGGAGAGAGAGAGAGGCTGGCCAGCCTTTCTGGGGATATAACAGAGTTTTTAGTGACAGAGTTCATTGTCTTGCAGGAGCTTCTCAAGGGGAAAGTAGCCATTTGAAAAATCCGTAATGGCTGAGCTGTCATCAGCCCAGGTGACCAAGTGCACCTGAGAGCTACTGCTGCTGCACACACTCCAAGCCAGCACCAGACTGTGGGAATTTACTGCACAGAAGAAAAGCAAATCTTACATTGAGGTGGAAAAAAAACAACTGAAATTCTCTAGATATTTTGGCTGGATTAATCCGGGTCTTTTTTGGGGGAAGGCTCACCTGAGAGAAAAACAAATACAGGAGGACAAATGATTGTTTGTGGATTTGTTTCCTGCTGAGCTGTTGATTATATCACAGGTGGAGGCTGCTGGAATTCAGACGTCCGTATGCAGGAATGTAGATTCACATATGGAGAAAGACCCTACAGGTTTGTGACAACACCTCTTGAATGAGTGTTTAAGAACTTTGGTTGTTATCATGTGAAACACCTTTTTCCAGTTTTAGTACTTAAATCAGTGTTTACTGTTTTGCAACTCCACTGTCTTTATTTTAATCCCTATTGTCTGAAGTGATGCTGACAGGCCTGTTTTTTCCTTACCTGTGCTGACTCTTTCAAAACTTCTGCAAAGATCATCACCATCTTTATATATTCAAAAGCTGAACAACAGAGATAGTTGCATAACTTCAGACTATATGGCTGTATAACATCTGGCCAACATTTACAGACTGTCTGCTCAGCATGTGCCTGCAAAAGCGTCTTGATTTATGACCATTCTGCCCCATAGCCTCCCAGTGAGATGTTGTGTGGATAAGAGGTCTGCTAACGTCTTGAACAAAGTGTCCCAGGACCAGCACTGTTCACGCCCCCTAACCACTCTTTTTTCCCCTCAGCTGTAAGAACTTGCATGAGAATTTAAGAGTAGAAAAAAGTGTAGTGTGGTTCCTTTACTCGGGTAAACTCCACTTAGTCTTTATCAAACCTGAAGTTTGACTTTGCTCCTTAAGGCTACAAACTCTTACATGCAGAAAAAACATAGACTATGCTGGTGCTTTTTGTGGTGCATTCAGCATGTTAAGATGCTTATATTTTCTCTCCCAGTCACTTTTAAATGACAAACTTCCTTATCACACTTCCTGATAGAGAGGATATTAAGCCTTAAGAAGTCAGCTCAGACAGCCTGTGACTGTGTCTCGAGCATGATTTGAAGATAGCAGAACTTTGCATCCCTCATGGGACTTAACCATGTCTGATTCTTTAAACACAGACCAACTTTTACTGTGACAGAGAAGTCAAATAAGCGTAAAGAGAGGCTCAGTCTTGTGATAAAACTGCTGTCTAGCGAGTGATTGCTGTCAGCTGTACAGAAGAGAGAAATAAGCTCTAAACAGCGAGGTTAAAACACTGAATTCTGCCCTAAGGAATACTACTGATTTAGCATACCTTCATCATGAACATACAGGCGGGGTAGTGAGTCGTGAGGCTACATGAATAGATGTGCAATGTTCTATATAGTGATGGATGTGCATCACTCAAATTCTTTGTTTTGCATAATGTGTTGAGTTAGACCTTCTCCTATGACAGAGGGATTATATAGCTGTCATTTAAGTATGAAGCTTTACTTGTTGTTTTAATTTATTAGCTCCAGTCAACACTTCAAAGAAGCGAGCTCACAGGATTGTGAGTCATGTTATACTCAACAGGATATTAACGGAAGTGTTGCATCATAAAACAGACTTTTATATCTGCTGTACTGCACGAAGTCAGGGTATTTCTGTCTTTTTAATGAGCACAGCACAAGGCCTGACTGCTTATGCAAGACAGTAGTTTACTGATTTTAAAGGTTTAGATCCAAAATGTCACTTACTTGTTATTTTAGGAGTACTCATTCAAGTGCAAAACCTTCCATCGTTATGCTCTCTGCACAGTATCTCAAGTTTGAGTCTGATTTGCATAAACTTTGATTATCAAGTCGTGTTTTATAGGTTGTTCATATCCTAAAGAGGGCTTGTTTAAAGGACTGAAGCACCTTTGTCCATCAGTAATCAAGGCAGAGGAGGAATATTTCATACAAGTGGAGGAACATGACTGAAATCAACAGAAGATATGATTAAGTTTTTTTCCTGATTATTTTGTCTATGCTTATGCATTACCTCCATCTTAACATTGAATTTTTACGAAGGAAAGAACAAGTGGCTAATTTAGTTTGTCTTTACTTATATTCCAAGAGGAATTATTAATTTGGACAGCAGAATATTGTACACAATAACACGATATGATTATATTAGAAGCCATTACTGTTCAATTTGATATACACAGTGGCTACCTTGGTCTAACTGCAGCAACGCCAAAATGAAAAAGCTTCAGGTGGTATTTAATAATGCATTTCAAATTTCAAGTTACAAAGATGGACATGTGCAAACAGTTTAAAATATAATGATCAAATCTGACTAGATAAGAGTGGAAAAATTTGTATTACTGTGGCTGTATCTCAATCTAGATTGTGTATTTATAATAATATGATTTTCTTCCTCCTGGAGATGTGAGAAAATACGTTGTTGTGCATAAGTTTTAGGCATGTTTGAGCCAAAAATTGAGGCTAAAGAAAGGTGCAGATGTGGCAAGTAAGCTGCCTGAGGGCACCATCGGGCTGGTAGGAGGATTAATGGTGGAGCTCTGGCTGTCTTTGCTTATTATCATGGGAATGGGAAAATAATCTGTTGAAAAAATAATGTCCACACCTTTAGGGTGGAGTAGGGGTGGATATGGTGACCTACAATTTCCACATACAATGCCTGCTCAGCGATCTACTGGAGAGTCATACTGCAAAGCAAATCAGGCCTTCTTTAGTCAGTTGGACTTTATCAACGTTACTGCTCATACTGCAGTGAGAGCAAAAGGTTGTGAGTCACAGAGCTACAAAAGCACCATTGACGATAAAGTTAACTTATGAGGTTAAAAGCCACCAAATTTACATGAAACCACACATACTTTAAGCAAACATTAACCTTATGACTTCCTAATGTACTCGTGGCAATAAAATCATGGAATCATGTCGAAAAGAATGACAAATCAACCTCTAAAAGGCAAATAATCCACCGTTGACTAGGGGTAGGAGAAAAAATCGACGCGGCATAGTATCGCGATGTTTTGTCTGGTGATATATGGTAAACTCTCATCCACCAAGTATTGTTTTTTTTAAATTAATTGCTAATATGAACTGAAGTCTATGATAATGGAAAAATAAAATCAATTGTTTGGGCAGTTGTTTGTCCAGGGAGGTTGGCAGAGGTGACAGTCATAGAGTAGGAGAAAGTTAGTAACACAAACATGGCAGCACCAGGGGAAGGATATTTGGAATGAAAGCAGGGCACAAATGAGATAGGCATGACACATGAGGTTTGCAAGAAGTGCTACATGAAAATAAAATACTGCAGAAATACGACAAACATGAGGGTAAGAGTAATGCTACATCAGCTAAACAGATGAAAAATAGTATATATCACAATATATGATATTGCAGTACTCACTGTATTGCAAAATGTTTAAAATCGCAATAATATCAAATCATAACCAAAGTGTTGTGATAATATCATATTTTGGGGCCACTCGTGATTCCCAACCCTACTGTTGACGTACAATTCCTACATGAACTCGCAGCCCTCCTGTAATCTTAGCCTTCCTGTCTCAAGCTCATCAGAGCTGTGCTTAGTTGTGCAGCACTCTAGACACACTTCCAGTGTGCAAGGTCACCCGACTTCAGTTGGAGAAGAACCGTGGCACTGCCGACTGCAGTGAGGTTGTTGTAAAAATTTCAGGGTATGCAGAGTTTTGTCTGGACTGGTAGTAGGGTTGCTATGTGGCCCTGGATCTCCCAAGGGCCTAAAAACCACCAGCGATCTTCAGGCATAGTTTCAGCTCTGAAAAGGCTCAGACAAAAGAGATGCTGTCGAGTTTGACCTTGGCTCGATACATGTCGACACACCTGGGTCGTCATGTATCAAGCTCCTCCACCTCTCCAATGTTGGGTTTTGGCACATCGGGCCCCGTGATGAAACCATAGCGTCCTGCATGCCTAAAACTTATGTACAGGACTGTATCTTGATGCCTCTAAAACCTAGTGTCTGGTAACTATATTGATTTAACTTCTTGTTGTGATCTAATCTATGCCAATATGCTGCTGCTTTTGTCTTTTGTTATCTATTGTATGTTCCAGAAGGACATGGACCTATGTGTGGAGATAAAGTATACTTAAATGCTACACTATTGTTAAGCTATTTAAAACCCACAGGTATTAATCTTAATATGAATAAACAAAGTTCTGATCTGTATCATTTCTTTTACTCCACAGTTCATTGTTTGAGCAGCTGAGCCTGTGAAGGCCTCGGAGGCGGCCATGTTGGATCTCTTTCTTAGAGAGCTGGTGTTGACCTGTCTTCACCCGTCACCTCGCAGCACCTTGCTGCCAACCTAACTCCTCGCTCCCTCTCTCTTCCCACATCTCTTTCTTCCACCGCCTGGCTGGGAGAAAGGTAAACACTGAGTGTTTTGATTGGCATTCTTGATGACTTATGGACAGGTATTTGAGTAAACAATCTGTAGATTCAGTTGCTTAAACAGATTATCTGTTATTATTCTCTTTTAACGATGTTTACAGCACTTTAGACTTCAAGGACTTCTGAGAGAGGGTGGAAAACTGATTTTCACTGTATGTTTACTGAGTGAAAATTAACTCTTAACCCTACATGTTTTTGTGAAGGCCATATACCAACATCTTTACTGCTGCCCATATACTCTTCAGTTGAAAAGGAAAAGGTCAACATTATATAAATAGACTTTCTTGCACAGAGTCAGTATGAAAAGACTGGCTTTTCTTTAGTGTCTGTCTTGTTGATTTAAGGCAAGTAGCAAGCTCTGGAAACAGTGGGAAATGACTTGTCAGTTCTCACCAATGGCAACAAAATATGCCCGCAAGGCACCTTTAAACTCCCTAAGAAACATGTTCTCAGGTATAAAACAATGTGTAGAGATTCTACATGGATGTTATGGGCTGCTTTATGGTTGATTTTGAATTGTTTACCCTCAGACAGAGACATATGAGAGATATATCAATATTTAGTCAGCCAAGCACTGCCAACTAAAATCCTCTTACTTAGAAACATACTTTTGTTTTGGGGTTTCGCTTGAAAGAAATTGTAGATCATATTAACTCAGTCTTGATTAGTGTATTCTTTGAGAAGGAGTCACACACTGAACAAAACTAACCCTGACCCTAGCATAATGGCCATTATTTGAAATATTACTCTTTGTCCTGTATACAAGCCCAGTAATTTTATTAGTTAAAACCCTTTTGTTCTAAAGCCTACATTTTTATTTAGTCAAGTATCATGGATTGTAAATACTTGTTTGAAGTTTGTGGCAGAGCAAACTGCTTGAAATTGATTAGAATTTCAGTGGAATGAATATTCAATTAGAGCTGCAGAAACCCCTCTCCAAGATGACCCCACAGAGACACATTTTAGAATCCTGAAAAATTATTTGTGCTGTTCTACTTCCAGATCAGAGTCTGGCCCACAGGCTTTGGAGCATGCGTAGAACTCCTAGTCCAGTCTGGTGTGATTGAAGTGTACACATGCCAGAGATAATTTATCTCCAGCCACATTATTATTAGTGGAGCAGGGTGATATGTGATAGACAACAGCTCGGTCTGAGTCTGGTAAAATTTACCATTCAAATCCCCCAAAGAAGTTAAGCTAAATCCCTCCTTGCAACATTTTTAATGCATGAACCAAGCTATCCAGCCACCTGAGCACTCATGACTATTAAACATGCGATTCAGTGCAAAAACAGCTTTCAAAAGTGAAGAAAAAGGCGAAAGTAAAAGACTGTGTAAGCAGTACTTTACAAAGAGGAAGGAACTACATATCCCACAATCCACTGTAATTCATTTTATTTGTTGCTAGTGATCGCTTTTCAGGCTTTCAACCCATATACGCACCTTTTTCTACACTTACCTCTATTGTAGTGTTTACACTTGAAATGATAATGTTATAATGTATCATAATTTGTGTATTTTATTGCTTCGTACTGCAGTGGCATGTATTTTTGACAGCTTGCAGGCTTGGTAGACATTTCCATGGTAACTGGAAATCCTACCAATCAGAGATCTTTCTGTGACACTCAAGGATTATGGGTATTGTAGTGTTTTTTGGCCAGAGTAAAAACAGTGTTTTTCATGAAACAAGTTGATATTCTCAAATTTTTGTTTTCTATGGAAGCATATACCATCGTTTCACACTTGGGTAGCTTGTGGTAAGTCTACTTGGATACTTCTGATACTATGATTGATAATCAAATCTGCTATTGAGAAAATGAATGGGGTTTTTACTTCCATAACTACAGTTTTGATCCCCCTGTAACAGCAACATAATGTGAGGGGGGCCTGTCTGAGACTTTGACACAAACTGTGAGCTGCATGAATCTACTCGACTTCTTATGACCCTAGTACTGCAGCAACCTGTATTGTAATAGCTTAAACAGCTGGTTGAACTCATGACTCGCTTGTTTAACGCCCATGATGAGTCAAAGAAGCATGCTGTAGAATTGAATTAGGTCAAAGAAGCAGCTATAAACATGAGGACTATGCACCCTCACTAGCACCTCCTCTAAAGCTAAGTTAAATCAATGATAAACATGCTAATTTCTGACAAGTTCTTCACAGTCAGCATCTGCCATTAAGGGCTTGTTGTAGTTGGTGAAAGGGGTTGTAACACCAGAATATGCATTTATTGCCTTTATCGCTTACTTTTGCCATACCACTGTATAATCTGTATCACAAAGGACAAAAAAAAATACTGTGGTATTAATTTTAGGCCATCTCGCCGTGGCCTAACATGCATTTTTGAAATCCAAGTTTATACCACGACTAACTGAGAGGATTGTCAATGAGTTCTCACTTGTGTAACACAGGATATCCTGCACAAACCTGTTATTTCATACAAGATGCTATCTAAGAGGAGAACAGTTTTTTATTCACTTGATCAATATTTATTTAGATGACTGCTGGCAAACCAGATCATGATCAAATGACACAGAGCAGACAGTCTGTACATAACCAGTGTTTGTAATGCTGAATTTGATTAGTTAGGAATCATGATTACATTGAGGGATTATTCTCTACAGTGGAAAACAATAATGAGTATGGGGTCAAATAAGGTTCAAAAAGATTAGACCTTGTAAATGTAAATGTGTGAAAAGGTTTTGTAGCTGTAGAATTTTTCATGCAGTTGTGAAAATGTTTTGTTCAAACAGATCAAATCTGCACATATGTGAAAGATTGGGGCTTTAGAAATATTTTACGTAGTTTTTAAAGAAGGGTGCAAGAATGTTATTAACAATGCAATGTAACAAAGCCCGAAAGGTAGATACACAAAAGTTCTTCTTGTGTGTGTGTTGCCCTGATCATAGCATCTACAAAACTCTGGGTGCTTATGAATATTGTGTCCCTTATTTTCCAAATGTGCTGACCACTGAATCATTATGTTATAAGGTCTGTCTAAAGTCAGTCAGGCTAGACTGAACTGAACAGTGGAGTTTTAATCTTTAAGGAACTATTTTTTTATTTAACTGATGAATATTTAAAAAGATGGCTGCTAAAAAATGTCAGGGTCAAATGATAAGGTGCAGACAGTCTTCTATATGTATGATATATATAAAAACAGGCATGCACAGTGTGTCAAGCCTATCTAGATGTTTAAAGACTTTGTTCATTTGTGAAAAAGTTTTGCACATACAGATATTTTTTACACAGGGGTAAAACGGTAAGGCGGCTGAAGAACTTTTACGCATCCTATATTGAAATAACCTTTATGAACAAAAGTATTCAGCTGCCTGACCATTACACCAACATGGACCGTCTCCACTCTTCTTGGAAGGCTGTCCCCAAGATTTAGGAGTGTTTCTGTAGGAATTTGTGCCCATTCATTCTGAGGAGCATTTGTAAGGATTTATGAGAAGGCCTAGCTTGCAATCTCCATTCCAGTTCATCCCAAAAAATGCTTGATGGGGCTGAGTTCAGGTCTCTATGCAGGCCAGTCAAGTTTTTTTCAAACCAAACTCATCAGACCATGTCTTTAAAGTCCTTGCTTTGTGTACTGGAGCACTGGACAAGAAAAGAGCCTTCTCCAAAATGTTGCCACAAAGTTGGAAGTATAGCATTGTCCAAAAGGTCTTGGTGTGCTGAAGCATAAAGATTGCCCTTCACTAGAGATAAGGTGCCTTGCCCGAACCCTAAAAAACAGCCATTATCCCTCCTCCACCAAACTTGGCAGGTAACGTTCTCCTGGTATCATTCAAACCAAGGCTGGCTCATCTGACAGCCAGATTGGTGATTAGCCACTCCACAGAACATGCCTCCACTGCTCCACAGTCCAGTGTCATTGTGCTTTACACCACTCCATCTGGCACTTGGCATTGGACTTGTGATGCACTTTTACACACTATGCACCTTAGCAATTGACCCCCACTCTGTGATTTTATATGGTCTTCTGCTGCGTGGCTGACTGTCTGTTGTTCCCAAAGCCATATCCTAAGGATATATGCTTTCTGTTTACATGCTGATTGTGTTTATTTTGATGTTTTTATTCATTGATTCTTCTTTAGAGGCAGAAAAATGTGTGTAACACTTGGAGTCTAAGACATATTTCCCTATGGAGGCAGTGTATTGTATCGTATCGTATAATATTACATTTTTTATGTTTTCTCATTCAGGTACTTTACCTTGTCTGTCCATTTCTGTTCATTGAAGTTTTAAAGCACTTTATTAAAGTTTTGTTTCCTCTTTTAGGTCTTTGGTCCCTGTGTAAAATGTCCTATGCACACCACAAGCTGCTTACCTGGAGCTTACCTCAAGTCCTCCTCCTCCCGCTGACCTACCTCTTGCTCTTGGCTCCTCCCACAGGTAAAATAAACCCATCAGTCCACTTGAACTCAACTACCATAACCACATTTGTTTCCTGAGAACTGATAAGGAAATTCACAGCTGTTTCTGTGAACAATACCTGCAGTCATCTGCACTGTAGATTCACATGCCTCTGATTACACAGGGCGGGTCTCCATCCTCCTCAGAATCTTATTATGATACTTGGCCGCTTTTAGGACGTTAATTGTTGTTTACTGTCCTTCTATGTGGAGGCACACAGATGGAGGACTAATGGTACCCCTACTGTGTGTGTATTTGTGCCTTCTCTCTGATGCCACTCTGCTCAGTGGGTTACAATGTGGAATAGGACAATGGGGCTCTGTGTGTGGATTTGGTGGATGTGTGTGTGTTGTGGGTTGGGGGGCAGAGAGGACAAGGGGTGGGATGACCAAATAGAGGCCAAAGGGTGCTTTCTCTAACAAACTGTGCTGCTTTTGTGTGTTGTTGTGTGTGGCAAGATCTGTGTTTTCCCAGACTTGAGTTACACTAAAAAGTCAGCCTGAGCTCTAGTGTTGCCATGGTAGTTGCAGTTAGATGATCTTAGAAACTGCATTGTTATTTTCAATTTTTTTCTGCCTTTCCTTTTTAAATCCTCGCTATGGTTGCTGGTCTTCAGCTGACCAGCCTTAAACTCAGCTGAACCCTAACAATTTATAGAAATACTTCTGTTTGTTGCCACTGGAGTCAAATAGCTTCTTTTTAAAAAAATAAATTGATTGTATTTCTGCCTTTTACAGCAGCAGAAGTCATTATTTTTTTCCCAATTTGTACAAAATAACAAAAGCTAACTCCTGCTAACTACCTAGTTAGACACATATATAAATCACCTGGCAGAATTTTGGTTAGGGATGCACTGATACAAATATCAATGAGAATGTCTTCAAAGTTGCAGCCTTGTCTGCAAATTGTTGATATTGGTAAACAAGAAGGAAAAACATAGAGTAGAATGAAAACTGTAATGCATGAATACATTATCAAGAGAAGGAGTAAAGAACATCTATGAAAATAAAAAACTTTCAAAATAATTTAGAGAACAGTTGTGTAATATTTAAGTACTCATATTTGTACTCTGTATTGGTGAGTACTCAAATGTAAGTACCCGTACTTGGTTTGGAAAAATGTGGTATCAGTGCATCCTTAATTTTAGTTTTAAAAGTCTCTCACCTGCGCAACATATTGAGGTCTAGTACTTAAATGTTTCCAGCCAATAGATGTATTTTTGCTAGTTAGACTGTGTGCATATGACAAGTTTGCTTGCACTTTTTGTTGACATTTTTCCTCTCCTACCTGTCTGCATGGGGCGATGGGTTCGCTGAGCAAGACAGGGTGGCATTCCCGATATCTGAGCATGCAGAGAAAAGTCAGAGTCCTTCAGTCCTTGGTCTTTCTGGTCTTACTATACTCTTGCAAGGCCTGGGCATTGGCTGGTCTCCTTTGTGACAACTTCTCATTGACAAGATCGTGTGTCTAATGCTGATGTGCTAAGGAGAGCAGGGATTGGAAAGGTCTGCTGCTTGATACGGGAACGGCAGCTTTTCCAGGCACTTCATGCGCTTTCCTGGGCCTGATCCAGCTCACCGCATACTGGGTACCCAGGACCTGGATGGCTGGTCCAGACGCTAGGAGCAGTCAGGGGCAACCCCATGCATCGTGGAGGGGGCAACTGGGAGGATGCCTGGAGAGATGGGGCATGGGCCTGGCGTAGGCCTTAAAGATGGCCATCAGGACACAGTTGTACAGGACCAAGGTTGACGCAGCAAAGTGCTGAACGGCATAGCTCCCATACCTTCCTGTCCTGTGTAAATTATGTCTACAATATTTTTCTCCTGTCTCCAATTGTTAAGAAATTTGTTAGCAATAGCTTTCCCAGCTCCCCCTATAAGAATGCAGATCTCTTTAAGTAGAATTGGTTTTGTAGCGGAAATGCACCATGAGTAAGAAACTGGAAATTGAGTTCTAAAGATTGGCCAACACCTCGCATGACAGTTCTCAAGGGATTTTGAGATTTTAAATGATTTTAACACAATTTTTAGTATCAAATTTGGCCTTCCTTAAGTTCCTTTTCTTTGTATGAAAGCTGGTACTAATGAGTACATGACAAACCAGATTAAGAAGTGCTTTATATATTTGGTGTAAACATGCTACTTCAGGGCAATAGAGGGTATAAACTGACATCACTTATTGCATGTGACACGATTGCTATGCCGGGCTGAATGGTAAAATGGTCTGAGACATGGCTGTCTGCTCAGTGTGAGACAGATAAAAACGGGGGGAAAGTAGACTCATATCTGCTTAAATTAGGGATATTTGGACTTGACAGAGATCCATATCCTTTCCTAAAAACACAGTGGATCATGGACTTTGATGTAGTCATAAATCAAGCATTCTGACATTATATAGACCTGATTTAAGAATGCAGAGCAGAGCCTACTTGCATGAAGCGTTCACAGAAATGACTTGAGAATTTAACCAAGTAGAAATCAGGTTAATTTACAAAGCCTGCTTTATTTTCTCTGTGAGAATTAACAATGTTTTTTGGACTTTCTCTGTATAAATCCAGCTGTGTCCGCATTCAAATCAGGACTGTGGCCCTTTACCGCATGGCTCTCCCAACTCTCTTCCCTGTTTCCGAGTCTATCCACAGTCCTCCTCTATCTAACAAAGGCACAAAAAGGCACAAAAATAAATCTTAAAAAAAAAATGTCTAAACTAGAGTTTTCCAAACTCCATAGTCAATTGGAAAAATACTTTTTGGCCACAGTCAGGATGCCATGTATGGCACCAAACACTGGCAATGGCAGCATCATGCTGTGGGGATACTTCTTTGCAGCCAGTCCTGGAAGGCTTGTAAAGGTAGATGGTAGAATAAATTTGGCAAAATATAGGAAAATCCTGGAGGACAATCTTATTCAATCTGCTAGAGAACAGTTGCATGGTAAAAGATTAATTTTTGAGCAAGACAGTGACCCCAAGTGTACAGTGAACACAGAAATGGTTCAGAGACAGCAAGGTGAATGTTCTGGAGTGGTGTAGCCAAAGCCCAGGCCTCTGTGTATTTGCTGCCTTTGCTCAGCTGTGCAGCTAAAATGGTTGCTTCTCAGTTGTGATGATAAAAATAGTCAACACTGCACAGTCCTTAGCTCAGTCCACAAAGTCACTTGTTACTGCTCTTATTTAAACTATTGGAGGTGAGTTCAGTTCTTTGAAGGCATGCAGGTAAAAACTATGAAAGAATCCAGAAGTGTGGTTCTAAATAGACTAGTACCTCTTCTAGAGGGCATCAGAGTAAAAAGGTAGTTTCCATGGGAGTGATGAGTCTTGTATTATGTTTTTGGCCAGACTTCTACAGTAGGTTTTTTTGCCATTGATAATAGAAATCATTGAACAAATGCTTTATTTCTTTATAAGCTGTGTTTGCTGACTGTAGAAAGAAATGTAAACGTATACAGGAAGGGTTAGGTCAGAGACAGAGCTATTTGTGTGTTTTTTTTTATATTTCTATCAGATATAGACATTAATACAGTAGTGACAGGTATGAGATCAATATGACTATCCACTGACAGGTTTTACAAATAACTTATTGTATATTGGGCAGTCTCTAATTTTGCAGTGTATCATTCTTTGATTTGTAGTCATAAAGTAGCTCTGCTCCTGTGGGATAAATATTGAGAAATACAACAAAAAAGAAAACAGGTGATTCATTTTCTTGGTGCATCTGCAGTTTTGTTTAATTTTTGGAGTGACTCAGCTGTGTTCTTTTGTCCTGCAGAAGAATTCACGGCTGGTTTCATCTCTTTATTTGCACGGGCAGCCTTTTAGGTAGTGGTGAAATACACCGCCCATTTCTCCTTGTGTTACTTTTATAGTCTGTGCTGTTTTATTGGACCAGGTTACACAATGAATTTCTCATCAGGAACAATGGATGGATCAAAGTGAGCTCATTTGATATTACAGCAGCTTGAATAAGAATTATTTTACCCCCCGAGGCTGTGATTCTTGTTAACAGTACCAGCTCACTGCTCTGCTGATATGAGTCTGATAAGGTCTGGCTCAAAGGATGAGGGTTTTGTCTCTACTGCATACTGTGCTTTGGGTTTTAATCAGCGTCTTGTTTTGTCAGGGAAAAACCTCACTTCCTCTCATTGCTGCTGACTTGGCTGACAGCTCAAACTGTGACTGCATGTCAGCTTTCGTGGAGAATGTGATCAGTGCAAAGTCACGCAAGTTTGAACTAGAATCGGCAGCTGATTTTGCTTTCCTGTTTGCTTTCAACAATGCCAAAAATACACAACAATGCCTTGATTGATTAAAACAAGGGAAAATCTTGAAAGCCTGGGTGGTGCTGCCCTTTGACAGATCTGTGATGTCTCTAGTCGATTCTATTGACCAAATACATCCAAAACTTAACTCCTTCTTTTTTATGCAAACTAAAATGTAAGCAGTTGATAAACTTTGCTCATCTTGATAAATACCATGCATTCTTGCCTTTAAACTACATTACAAAGGCATAAAACAACTACTGCTTCTTAACCTTATTTTCCTTCTGTCTCTGCCCAGGTGTGTCAGCAAACCTCTGCCGTGTGACCGGTGGGGTGCTTGGGATCCACTGGAGCAGTGTCATCACCTTGGGATGGTACCCTGTGGCAATGGGAAAAGGTGGAGCCACATGCTGGGAGTATTGCTGCTTGAAACCAAGCTGCAACGCCGTGTGGAGCCTTGGAGGACGGTGCGTGCTTCTCCACTGCACACTTGATACAGGATGCCCCATCTCCATCCTGCCCCAGCCCCACCACGACTCCCTCGGGCTTCTTCAGCTGCTCTCGAAGGTAGAAGGAAAAGCTCCTACAAAATTTTCCAATGTTTCTTTATTAAATTATTTTCATGATAAACCAGTACACCTGTTTTCACCTCATAATAATAAGCTTTTGAAAGATGCAGACATTAAAAAAGCCTTTTAACACTAAAATTAATCACGTCTTTTGACTCTGGAAACTTCTTAGATTTGGAAGAAGGATACAAGTATGATTCAAAGTTCAGTTTAAGTTGTGTATTTATTTACAGGGATTTTAAAGAAGAAATGTCATTGTCCCAGTCCACAGCAAAAGAACACATAGATATACCTAACCCAACCTCCCACTGAAACAAGTCCACTAAAGAAAAAAAAACACTTAAAATATACTTTAACAACAGCATTTTATCTCACAAGAAGTGCCACATTTTAAAGCTGATATACTTTGCATTTTTAAGGGGAAGTGAGAGGATGAGGCAGATAGTTTGAGTTATAAAAATGAGGATGTGGTTTTGATACTGATGGTAGGACCTCTGCTA
Source organism: Cheilinus undulatus (assembly GCF_018320785.1). Classification (NCBI taxonomy): domain Eukaryota; kingdom Metazoa; phylum Chordata; class Actinopteri; order Labriformes; family Labridae; genus Cheilinus; species Cheilinus undulatus. The sequence goes on along the minus strand of NC_054880.1, from coordinate 14,493,825 downwards.
AGTAAATCCACTAAGTCTAAAGATAACTGGTTCATAAATTCTGAAACAGATGTGTTAAATGGCATGTCTATTTTATGTCTGTATGAAAATTTTAGCCCAGATGGCAAACATTGGTGATAAACAGTTAATCAATCTTTATTTGTATAGAGCTGATTCATAACAAATGTTATGTTAAGACGCTTTACAAAGAGGGAAGGTGTAGACCGTACTCTTTGATGCTATGTATATTATTTACAAAAACCTGATATTAATCCAACATGAGCTTAGCACTAAACAATATTTAGCAACCTTACAGTGACAGAAAAACAGTAATTTTAACCTGGAGCAGAACCAGTGCATATTGTACAGCCATCCACAGAAACAAAAGATATTTTGAATGACTTGCAAACCAAACGGTATCATCAATTAATGATTGGATTTTGTGAGGTGAGATGAGCATTTTGGTATCCAATTACGGAAAATGTTGGCATTCCAGCAACTCAAAATAAAGGGCAAGGGAAAAGAAATGTTAGAACAAGTAAAAAACAACAAAATGCAATGGTAAAATGTGCCAACAATATCCCAATTCATAATGATTTTTAAAAAGTGATATTTATGCCCTTGTGACATTTGTATTAACAGTGCATAATATATATAATAATAACCTTTATTTATAAAGCACTTTTCAAAACAGACATTACGAAGTGCTTTACAGAAGACATGCACAACGGATCAAATTAAAATCAGCAAATTCCATAGGGACACTTTCGTTTATGCACCAGGTAGGTGCATAAACCCAATTAGATACAAAGTGTAAGACAAGCTGATACTTTAAAAACATGTTATAGTCAACCCCTACATAAAGTCAGGAAAAGCCCTCTGGTAAAAATATGTTTTTAAAAGTGACTTAACGGAAAGCGCATAGTTAGCCGACCTGATTTCCTCAGGTAGATCGTTCCAGAGCTTTGGTGCCCACGCTGAAAAAGCTCTGTCCCCCTTAGTTTTCAGCCTAGTTTCATAAGGGGCAAGTAAATACGTCACCTAATCTTACAAAGTGATTTTGTGACAGTAAACGGCAGAGAAATTAAACCTCTTTTTCTGTTTGTTCCTGCTGACTCTATGAGCAAAGCTGAGCGGACCTGCAGCTCACTGACCGAAAAAACTGCGTCCTCGACCCTGTGCCAGAGCTGATTTTAAATGTTTACAGGTGGCTGTGTGTTGGGATGGTTTGACTAATTATCATGTAAGTGTAGCTCTTCAGTGGAACAGGTGTATCCGCTACAGGTATGTTTTAATCAATGTCTTGCTTGTTGGAAGTCCAAGGTAGTTAGAGCCAGAATTTGTGAGTGAGACTACAGTAATCATGCACAAAATATGAAATACTAGCAAGTCTGACACGCTTAATGCAGGAAAACGCCAGTGAATTTACGGTGCCTATGTAGGAAGCAGAGCAAATTTGCATGGTTGAAAAGGACAAACTGGTTAAAAAACGAGAAACAGTTTGGGCCATTTATGCACCAACCATAGCCTATAACTTGAATACTATAAGCCTTGAATATCATATCATAATTTATTGAGAAATGCTGCTTGTGAAAATAGAGTGGCTGGTAAAAATAGAGTGGCTAGTAGATATTTGAATCCACTAGCCACAGTGAGAGGTGGACAAAAAAGTTAAATTCCATCCCTGCTTTGAATGTTGAAGCGGTGTAAATGTGGTACAAGGGGATTCTCCTTCTATGCCTCCTGTAAAGGATGAACAGAGGTAAAACCAGCATCAGAGGAGCCAGAATGGGAGCACATATTAGCATACCTGACTGTGTTTATGCGGAGCTCCTGCTAAGGCTGGATATTTTCCACAGCCTCATCGCGCTTTACGTATGACAATACAGAGGCCATGATATGATACAAATTGTCATACACATTGATTCTGGATTATAAACTTCTACATCCTGCCTTTTCTCCCAGGCTTTGCAGATGTAGTCTGCCATGGAAAAAAAGTTCCTTTTTGGAAGCAAAACTTAAGTTTTTCATAATCATCCAACTAGGGCTGGCAATATGGCCTAAAAAATGCATATTGTGATATATTTGTGCTATATAGCAATACACAATATATATCGCAATATTTTAAAATGTCCTCAAAGCAGCTGTATAATGTTTAATTCAGCCCTAAATGACACTAGGTTGGTGATAAAAATAGACTGTTCTATGGGATTCTTAAAAAAATTAATGCAGAAAGGGTAAAAATCAATATCAGGTCAAATTTAGCCCACTGTTTTATTTTGAATAGGACTCCATTCAATTTTTTACAAAAATATAGAAAATACATACATCTTGAAATACTCAGTCTTTTACAGTGTATGGACAGCCCTGAAATGTTTTCTGTATTATGTTTAGTATTGCTGATTATGAAGTTAATATTTTCCTCATTAAGGATGAAGCAAACCTACACAAAACTCACCAATCCTGCATGCAGCCAATGGCCAAAACCCTGCAGTCTAGACCACCATTCAGGCCAAAACCCTACAGTCTAGTCCACCATTCAGGCAAAAACCCTGCAGTCTAGTCCACCATTCAGGCCAAAACCCTGCAGTCTAGTCCACCATTTAGGCTCACAGCTTTGATTACGTTAGTCCGTTATCTGTGCTGATGAAAGCTGGACCAGTTTCTGACAAGTTTATAACACGAGAGCGTTTGTAGACCTTATTCAGTAAACTCATGGTGGAAAAAAGCTTGTTTGGAGGCACGACCATTTTAACTCCTCATTGTTGGTGTTTTGAACTGTTAGGCAGAGAGAAGTTTCCATAGTTATGGAGAAGTGGATCAAATTTGTCAGCTGCAGATTAAAGATCCAGCGCTGTTTCTTGTTGTCCATTGTTGTCCATCTGAACGCCGCTAACTCGCCTTGCCTCTCTGTTTACTTCCTTTACTCTTTCATGCTTCTCTCTCCTCTGTTGATACAAAACGTGCATGTGGAGAGGAGAGTATTCTGAATGGGCAGGGGAGTGAGCTCTGCTGTAATAGAGATGCATTCAGGGACAATGGGAGAAGCGAAACTCCAGAGAAATGCACGCTGACGGCTGACACGCTGAGATATAGTCATTTTATACATCGTACGTGGCTAAAGCCACAATAAATCAAGTATTCTCAATATATCGCCCAGCCCTATATCCAAACAAAAAAATCAGCATCAATCAAAGACATTTTCCTAAGAAGTACATTGCTTAAATTATTGTAATTGTAGATTAGACAGTAGAACAGAAATTAAATATTGTTCTCAGTTTCCCTAAAGTCACATAACACATTCTGTCCTCCTCTGGGGTGGCATTTAACCTTCCTGTCCCTATGGCTAAGGGTAAAGGTCCTGAGTATATCTGTGTACATGATGATCTTTGTCTTCTGGTTAGATTATACTTAACATAAAGCTCAGCATTGTAACTATTCTTTATAAGACAATATACTTTTAGTTTTGGTTTACACCATATATCAACAGACCATTTTTGTCTGTTCATGACAACACAGCACTCTTAATTACTACTACTAATTAGTACTACTACCAATAGTAATATTAATAATGTATAATAGATAATATACACTATATACACCATCACTTGTGGATGATAAGCCACTTCTTGCACACAAGGTTGTTTAGAATACACATGGTGTACCCTAAGTATTTTATAGGTTAAATAATCTGCCAAGCCATCATTAAAGAAGTACTGACTTTCCGCATAGTGTAGTATACAGATTTGTAGAGAAACCACCTGAATATAATCAGATTTCTGCAGATATCCTGACTTGAGCTGAACTTATTATTCTCAGAAATTTCTCTCTAATCCTATGCTTTTTCTCTCTTAACTTATAGGGTCCTGTGTTAAGTAGACGCAGAAGAGCTCTCGAGGCACAGAATGCAGGAAGCCAAGGACTGCAAAAGAAACAGCTGACCCACACGGTAATGACATAGGGTTAGGGTTAATCAGTTGCTGTTATATACCAGTACTTTACTAAGACTGTTGAAATCATTTCTTTTCTTTTGTTATTCTTTTCTAAATCAATTCCACCCTTGTTCTTGCAATATTTGGAGTATGAAATAAAGCACCATGAAAAATAAACTTGAAAATATACTGTATATATGATTTAAACATGCAAATCTTAACCCTTTCTACAGGGAACACCCAATCCTAAAGCCGCACACCCGCCTCCAACAGCACCCAGCACCCTCACCCTTCTTCCAACAGCCCAGAAGAACCATAGCTGGCCGGTTAATGGGAGTTCAGACATCGCTGCGGCTAATTCACAGCAGGACTCACCGGTGGTCAGCGCCGCTAACACTGCTGCGTCTTCCAATAGCAGCGAAGTCAACACACCCACAGTGACTGCAGCCACCATCACACCGACTCCAACACAGCCTGGTAAGGATATAGCCTCTCAGAGAGAGAGAGAGGGAGAGGGAGAGAGAGAGAGAGAGAGAGAGAGAGAGATCACCTATTTCTATCTTGTAAAGTAATAATAGTAATATGTCTTCATTTATTAATTATGAGCTAATATATAACGTAGCAGCCTTGGGGGAAGATTTTACTCATCCTCTCTTTGCTAGAGCTGCCTGAAAATACACTTTTGTTCTTTAAGCTCATCATCAGAGTTTTGGCAGGAAGGATTACACATTAAATGCTTTTGTCTTGGTATTTTAGAGCATTATAGAAAAGCAAAATTGAATAAAAAATGGGCAACAAGGTAGACGGCAGATCTCCTCCTTGAGTGAAACTTAGCAGGAATGAAATAAATACAAAAGAAAGGTTGTCACAATACCAAGATTTAAAACTTTGATATGATTCTAGTACTCAACAAACAATATTGACACCTGTTTATTACTATGGCAACAGTTGCAGACATATTTGGCACCTCTATAAGACCCACTTTATCATCATGAACTGAAAGTAACCAAACACATTTACTTACATTGCTGTAAATATGAAGCACACCCTGAAAACTTCTAAAAGAGCCTGTACTATTCATTATTGGCAAAGTAAAAAAAAATCTCACAATTTTTACGGTGGGCTGCTTCAATGTTATTTTTCCAGATGGAAGCATCATGTGCTGTGGGTGTGAAGTGAAATGAGTCTAGTTGTAATCTGCAGGAATGTGCTGAGACACACAAGGCTTCTACAAACAGGAATAGCTCGTATGATCACTTTTCATTCCCTCCTGGACTCTTTAGCAACACAATACATGTCATTATGCAGATAAAATCTTTTCAGCTGTTTTGTCTAACAATAGATTTACTCAAGCAAACAGTAACTAGCTGAACTGGTAATAAAAACACTAATGAATGAGATCAGCTGCAGTTTACCTGCAAAAACAAGACCCAGTTGACTGACTCCATTTTCTTGACTACCTTTTGTGATCTTCTGTTTGACTTTAAAAGGAAAAATGTGCCACATTTTGATCAGTATGTCATCAGGAGTAATCAGTATGCGAGAGGAACAGTTACATAATATCCTGTGGGTTTGAGGGGGATGTTGTGAAGTCTGAGAAAACAATCCTGACAATAAATTAATCCCAGATACAGTGTGGAGATATTTTAAATGGAAAGCCTGTGTTATGAATTCGGTTGTAGAATGAGTGACATAGTTTAAGTGTTTCCAGACAAGGAGTGTCTCTGGAGTAGAAACTGTGGAGATAAAAAAATGAAGCCATACGAGCCAGGGTAAGTTTAGTTCTTAACACACAAGAAGGAAACTGTATGTTAACATATTTTAGTAGTTGTGATTGTTACTAAAGGCTCCTGTGGTGATGAAACAGACCAAATTTATGATGCCACTATATGAGCTACAAAAGAAAAAACTATATTTAAAAAATATAATTACAAAAACACTCTTTAATGTAAAATAAGTGAGTGCATAAATATTCACCTCCTTCAAGTCAGTATTTAGTAGATGCACCTTTGGCTGCAATCACAGCACTGATTCTGTGTGAATAGGTCTCAATCAGGCTTGCACATCTTCAGACTACAATTTTACTCTATTCTACTCTGCAAAACTGTTCAAGCTCTGCCAGGTTGCACGGAGATCTGGCATGAACAGCCTTTTTCATGTCCAGCCACAAATTCTGTGTTAGATTGAGGTCTGGGCTTTTACTTCGCCACTTCAGAACCTTCGCCTTGTTGTCTTTGAAAGATTTCTGTGAAGCTTTCACTGTGTGCTTTGGGTTATTGTCTTGCTGGAAAATAAATCTTCTCCCAAGCTTTAGTTCTCTTGACTGAATAAGATTTTCCTCCAGGATTTTCCTGTTTTTGCCACATTCATTTTAACCTCTACCTTTACAAGCCTTACAGAGCTTTAGAAGCATCCCCACAGCATGATGTTGCCATCACCATGCTTCACAGTGGGGATGGTATGTTTGTGGTGATGTGCAGTGTCAGGTGTCTGTGAGATATGGCGTCTTGTCTGATGGCCAAAAAGCACCATTTTGGTCTCATCAGTCCATGAACTTTCTCCCACTTTTCAATAACCTTTTCTCTAAGTTGCTTGGGGTGTTCTTTTGTTTTTACGGTGTAATGGTTGCCAGGAATACAGATTAACCAGTGACTGGATCTCCGAGACACAGGTGTCTTTATACTACAATCACTTGAGATGCATTTACTGCACTGAGGTGATCCCCATTCCACTAACTGTGAGACTGCTAACGCCAATTAGCTGGCCTTCTGTTGAATTACTTCAAAGAGGGTGAATATTTATGCAGTCACTTGTTTTACATGACATATTTTTATTTGATTTACATAATTTACTTTGTAGGAAACTGTTTTCATTATGACATTGAACAGTTTTTTTGTAGTTTTATGTAAAAAAAAATCATATTTTGTCCGTTATTGATTTATGAAATAAATTTAATGGTAAAAAATTCCAAGGGGGTAGATACTTTGTAAAGGCACTGTATCAGGTCTGGTGAAGATGACCTCCCCACCCTTCCCCAACACAGATATGGAAATGAAAGAGAGCAGTGATTTTCTGAGGTTATTGTAGACTCACTAAATGTGTTAACATGAACCATTATAAGCTTAACACCAGCTAAATCATTGGCCATCCTTCATTTAGGTGGTTTAGTGCTAACTCGTTAATTATTTTCATAATGATTTTCTGTTTTAATATTGAGAATGATAGCTCAGAGCTGAGTGATCTTAGTCATCACTCAGCACTAAATGATCTTAGTGATAGTGGACGAAAGAAATTACCAAATTAAATTCTCAATATCTAGTTTCAGGATGAAGAGGAAATCATTCCCTTCTTTTATAAATAGCAGGGGAAAAAAATCTTTTTCAGACTACAATTGTCTTGATTTTCCAAATATTTCACAACAACGCATCAAAGTAGTTGACCGAGGACCATGCCTAAGGGAGGCAACGTTATTAATGAGAACACCAAAAAAGAAAAAGAAAAACAAGAGTAAGCAAGAAAATAAACAAAAAGCAGGCCCTGAAAGAGTAAAGGTCCTTTTTAAAAAATCTTAATTATACAGAGGATGGGACTCATAATTTACGTAGGAGAGTACAAGCTAAGCACCCCTAAATGTTTAATTTTGAAATCAACCCTGCTTGAATTCTTCATATCTATGGATTTATCCTCTTAAAAACCATGTAAACAATTAAAAACATAAAAGATCTGTGTAAATTTAAGCCTGCATAACAGGCGTAAAAAATATAAACAGCATATTATTCCGACAGATTTCATGCAGGTGTGCCAACAAAACTTGAGACTTCTTTTAGTTGTCCATTCATTCGTATGCATGCCTGTTTGTTAGTTTGGGCCATTCTTGCGAAGACTATATCTCAGAAACGATTTGAAGGATTTTCCTCAAGTTTTGCAAAAATGTCCACTCTGACTCAAGCATACATTTATTAGACTTCAAGATTATTTGGCCCAATGTTTATCCCTTGCTTTTAAGATTTTACAAATACCTCACTGATTCATCAGATGTCCATCTTTCTGACCTGTTTAAATTAACCCAGATACATAGTTTATTTGCATTTCTTTCATTTTACATGGAAAATTTTACTTGATGTGTGTGAAAGGTCCCATCTTTAAGCTAGCATGCTTTTCTTTTTGGCATCTCTGATTCTTTGTATTTTTTGACTGACAGTGAGGGAGCTGGTGGTGTCAGCAGGAGAGAGTGTGGAGGTCACGCTGCCCCGAAACACGGTTGAACTCAATGCCTTTGTCGTCCCAACACCCCCTCCAGGTACATCGTGGAAGTATCCCATTAAGTAACGGAGCCTGTAACTCAGAAACTTCTTTTGCATTTGTTTGTAATAGTTATGAATGGTTTTCTTGTAAATTGAGATTGCTTTTCCAGTATAAGTATGAAACACATTCATTCAGCTTGTTGTGATATTTTTGCATGTTTTCAAAGTGCTGAAGCAAAGGCTGACTGACAGATGTATTCACATGAGTCACAATCATATTGTATGTTATGCTGAACACCAGAGAATTTTAAATCCAGACTGTGGAAAGATTAAACTGTTGAGAGGAGGAATGCACGTCATAACTCTGTAAATCCCCTGATCCCTCCTCGACAAGCTTCAACCATACAAAAATCTTCCAGCCGTAAATGATCTGATAGATTTTAATTAAATGCATGAGCAGTTTTGGTAATGGATTAATGCACTCTATTTAATGTTGCTTCCTCTTTTACAGGGACAAACTATGCATTTGATTGGCGTCTGAAAACTCATCCCAAAGATTACAGCGGGGAGATGGAAGGGAAGCACAGCAAGACTCTTAAACTAAGCCAGGTATAAATCACAGCCATCGTAATCACAGTCGGCTAAATATAAAACATGCAGCCTCAGCTCTTTTTGATAGATGAACAGTTTCTGTAGTTCTATCAAAATGATCACCTTCTTTTTCTGCACACCTGACTCACTCTCTCCTGTCCTCAGCTGACTGTGGGCTTGTATGAGTTTGAGGTGACGGTGGATGGGGAGGGGGCCCATGGAGAGGGTTTCGTCAATGTCACTGTCAAACCAGGTAAGGCTGACCACTATCTGCAATTTAAATCTTTTAGATGTTTTTATATAAATTCTTTGGCTTTAAACCTCTATTTGGTAGGACAACAATGTAGTGCCAGGTAATGTACAGTCATGCATAAATACTACGCATTTTGGGCACTAAGGATCCATCACAGGGCCTGATGTGCCATGACCCATGGCTGGAATGGGTGGAGGCAGCCAGAGTCAAGCTTGACATGTCAACTCACATGTGTCGCTTGGCAGCCAAGGTCAAGCTCGATGGCATTTATTTTGGCTGGCCCTTTTCACCCCTGGTGAAGCACCCTGAGACCACCAGTGGTTTCTGGCCCTTGGGACATCTACAATATGACAGGGCTACAGCATGATGACAACCCTGCTACCTGCATGGATTATACCCTAGGGCAGTGTTTTCTTTGGAGCCCCCCCACATGTACCTAAAGAAAGCGGTGCCCCCCCAGGGCCCAAGAAAGAAGAAAAAGTGATACACTGCTGCCAAAAATCAACATAGATTTTAATTGTTTCATTGACAAAACCCTAGAAAAAGGCCTGTGCACGCTTATCTTATCAAAAGACCTTCATATAAACTACTTAATAACTGCTTTATCATGGTTTAAGTCCCCCCCCAAGATCTTTGCCACTTTGCCCTAGGGTCTTCTTACTTGCCACATCCACCCCTTACTCTGTCATAAAGGTGTGGACTTTGTTGATTTTTCAACAGATTATTTTACCATGCCCCTGGTAATATGCAAAGACATCCAGAGCACGACCAAGGTTGTGTCATCCTCCTTCCCCTCGATGGTACCCAGCCTACTTGCCACATCCACACCTTTCTTCAGCCTCAATTTTTGGGTCAAACATAGCATATTAACATAGCATATATTTCATGTACTTTTCTAAAAATCCATTCATCTGTATTTTGGCATAATTCAAGGTTGTTGGCCATCAATGCATAACAAAGCAATGATGTTACATGTTTCTGGACATGCTATTTAAGTTTCACATTGCATCGATATTTTCCTACTTCCATACTTGTTAAACATAATTGTAGAGTATGAATATCAAACTGGAATTTAGTTCTTTTGCAGCATTTCTGTCTTAACTCAGATATGGATCCCTCTGTCACTCTTCTCAGTCCTCTTTTTTTCCTTGCACAAGGGTTTTTTGTGAGTTTTTTTTTCTCATCTTTATCCAGGTTTAAGAGTGTGAGTTTCATACTGTATAAACTATGAAGCCCCTTTAGGCATATTAGGGATATGTGGTATGACGAAGATATTTTTGTGACTATAGGACAACCTGCAGCTTCAAAATGTGTCGTATTCTGACTGTTATTGTTTCTAACAAGTGCTGCAAGATTTGATATTGATGCTGATAAGTCTTCTGCTTATATGAGAAAAGATCACATTGAAATATGTTTTAAATGGGTCTTTAATTTGCTATTATGTAGGACTACTTTAACGTATGTAGTTTCATATTAATGGTACAAGTGCAGACCATCATGGTTGACCTTTGATGGCATTTATCTCTTAGCTGTCAGTAAATAACTTGAATTTATCTGGATGAATTCAGCTCTGCTTCATTCTGACAGTGATCTTAGATCTTATTGCTCAAGGATGAAGCAGCTTTCCTCCCACACACAGTCGTGTTTGTGACTTTTGTTGAGGAGGTAGCTGCCACTGACTTGTGCCAACTGTGCACCGACCTCTGCTCGTTTACAGCTCAGTAAGCGAGCTAATTTCTTGTTTTCCACCTGACAGAGCCGCGGGTAAACAAGCCTCCTGTTGCCGTGGTTTCCCCAAAGTTCCAAGAGATCTCCCTGCCAACCAGCTCAACAGTCATAGACGGCAGCCGTGAGTTTCCTGCATAAGAAATACATGTGCAAACATTTTAAACCACTTTAAGAGACAATAAATCATCACATCCAGTTAAATGTCTTCTCTGTGTTCTTCTCCTGTCCCCTTGCAGAGAGCACAGACGATGATAAGGTGGTGGCGTGGCATTGGGAGGAGGTTAAAGGTCCCCTGAGGGAGGAGAAGGTCTCTGCAGACACTCCTGTCCTCACCCTCACTAGTCTGGTGCCTGGAAACTACACCTTCAGGTAAAGGTGGACCTAAATCAATCTGTAGCGAGGGAGGAGATTGATTTAATGTAAAAAGTCCCAAGGCTTTATTATTGATGACAGATAGGCATGGCACAATAGCAAATACACGTTAGATAGAAATTTAGAATACAGCATCTTACTTACTAGATTAAATGGTATACAACAATTTGTTCCTATTCAGTATATTTCAGTCAGAAATGAGGCAGTCCATCCGTACTGATGTCTATCACAGTGTTCTGAATACTGTAAGTTGATATAGCAGCACACAGTTTATCATGATTTATCTGGGTGGTAAACAGACTCTCCTTTAACCCCTGAATGACTGATTAAATCACACAAATAGGACCGAGAGTAGCACAGTGCAGTGCAATGTTTGAGTTACTTAGCAAAAAGTCAGCTTTAGTTATGATGTTTTGAAAGAAGCTGAATTGATAAGAGCAGTCCAACGTCAACTCCTGTCCTCCATAGTGACCGCACCCACATCTGGGTGAAAACATGCCCTGAGAATGAATGGCGGTAGATTAGAAAACAGTGGTAGAAACATGACTGAATAGTTTGCATTGCATTATTAAAAAGTCATGATTTCCATTGTTTTTTTTATATTGAGCTCTGTTGCTTTGGGTTGAAACTAGAGAGGAGTAAAGTGGTCAAATCTGGGACCAATGTTCTGTTCCTACTGACTTGATGCCAGAAATCGCTCTGAAACAGCAGTAGCTGTAGTCTGCCTGCCTGTTAACAGGTTTCTCCCTCATTCACTAGGGCAGTGCTTCCCAAAGTGTGGGCCCTGGGGGCTCTAAAGGTGGGCCTTGAGAGGGCTTTTACCTCATACATAAAAACTCCAAACATAATTTTGAAACTAAAATCAAGTTTTAAATGATCATTAAATACTTGATTAAATGTTAAAATGCTTTTTTAAAGTCCAAGAAGTAACTAAACACAGATAGAAGATTAAACTTACATGTCATGTCACTTCTTCAACATTTAATTTGTCTGATGTAAAGATCAGGTGTCATGGTGCTGAACTGATGATGCTACATTAACATGCAGCTTGCATTTTAAGAGAATAATATTAGAAAGAAAATATAAATGACTTAGTAGATGCCTGTCTAAACAAAAAAATGCTGATGGCTCATTAACTGTACCCTATGGCTATGCTAACAATTTCTTGTGGCGTTTATGTCTCTGAAAACTAGGCATTTGAAATCTTCTGTTTATAAAATAAAGATAAGGAGGTAGATACTGTGATTTTCATGTTACAGTTGAATGAAGGGTTTGTGGTTCCCTTGATTACAGGTCACTAATTGGGCAACAGTGCATTGAAGTTTAGGAAAGGCTGCACTAAAGTATTAATGATGTTTTAAAAGTTTTTCTTTTTTATTTACTGTTAAACACAATCAAGGGTCAGATGTTGTGCACTATTTCATCACTGCTGTGATTATCATCTGCCAATCAGAGCAATGATGATAATCACAACATCACTCCCTCTATTTTAATTTTATTTAAGTGTACAGTACGTCTGTCATTAATATAACATATAAAGAGTAGGAATCTATGGCCTGTGCTTGCCTAAATATCATTGTACTTACAAAAATATGAAGAAAACGTTCTGTGCTTTTATCTCAGAGGGGAGTATAAATGTTTAGGATGCTCATTTAGATTTTTGCCAGTCAGTTTTATTTACTTAAGGCCAGTTCATATATTATAATATTATCTCGACAGTATACATAAAGAGTAGGTCTAGACTGCACTCTTGTTATATTATTTACAGAGATTAGTCCACTGTGAGCAAAGCATTTGGGAACAAGTAGCCATGGTAAAGAAATCGCCTACTATTTCAAGCAGAACCAGACTTATGCTGAACAAAAGAAACTGACAGATACAAGGAAAGACAGCATCAACAGGAATAATAAGAGCTTACAGACAAAAGGTTAGAGTGCCAGTTTGTAAAAGTGAAATCGTAGGACAGTAAAGTAATGATAATAGACTGATGATAATTATAACAGCTCATATTAGCATTTATGGCAGAAATGATTATACAAGAGGTAGGACTGATGGAATTGATTATAGCAAATTAAGTCAACAGCTCTTTATCTAAATAAACATTTGTAATAAAAGTATGACTCTAGTAAGACTCTAGATTGGTATTATTAGTTGTTGCAGTTGGAGACGGAGGGTCTACAGCCACAGGCTGTCTCACCAACGATCAAGAGGTCTAAACTTAAAGCAGCACAACTAAGAGCAAGTCCAAGCCTGAACCAGCCTGACCTATAAGCCTGATTTAAAAGGACAGTTCTGATCTTAGTCGTACAAAAAGGCTGCGGGTGTTTGTCTGTGTTCAGCCTGTGCTTGTTCCTCATAAATGTCTCATCTCAGTTTGACAGTCACAGACTCAGATGGAGCCAAAGACTCGACACAAGCCACTCTCTCCGTCAACAAAGCCAAGGACTACCGGCCTGTAGCCAACGCCGGCCCCACTAAGGTCTGAAGTATAATCCACCTCCTTTGCTCTGTGGAAAATCTAGTTTTGTTTACTCAGCCAGTGCACTCCTTTCAACTAAAATCTGGTCCTTTCTTTAATTACTATTTAGGTCATCCAGCTGCCGCGCAACTCCATCACTCTGTACGGCAACCTAAGCACTGACGACCATGATTCTCTGTCATATGAGTGGTCCCTGAGTCCTGAGAGCAAAGACAAGGTGGTGGAGATGCAGGTGAGACACACATGCTTGTTTTTGTCTGGTTTCAGTCCAGACTAAAGGCTAATAGTGATATCTTTGCTGTGCTTTGTAGGGCGTCAGGACTCCAATCTTGCAGCTGTCAGCAATGCAGGAGGGAGACTACACCTTCCAGCTGACGGTGACAGACTCATCTGGACAGCAGGACACTGCCAAGGTCACCGTTTTTGTGCAACCAGGTAAACACTTAAAGAGCAATGGGGAATGCCTGTTTATGCCACTTGTGCACATTTGAACTCTGAATGTCTGAGAGGCTGAAACAGCTGCAGAGGGAATAAATTACAGCTCTTAACAGCTACCACTGTCCCCTTATTCATGTCTTTAATCGGCTGGGGGCTCTTAATTTCTCCCTCAGGCTTTATACAAATACTCACGTGAAGTGTTAAGAGCAAAAACAGTGCTGTTGCATTTCTACTTGACCTTGATAATGTTAGAGGCTCATATCAGTACTTGAACTGCTGATAGGGAGCTGTATTTGCTTAACTGAAATTGGTCTACACCTTTATGGCCAAATGACAGAGGTAAATGTGAATGCATGTGTTCATTTTTCCTGATAAGCACCCTGTAAGAGTGCACCAGAGCAAACACAAGTATGACGAGCTTTCAGTGTTTGGACATGAGCTGTTATGTGGAAACAAACCAGCCTGCAAGGCCACAGGATGTGGAGCGTTTGAGTTAAATCTTAAGGAAATGTCAGCATGTGTTGGTTGAAGTGTGTAATTCCAGGTAACTCAAAGAAAGACTGCTGTAAATTCATAATTCAGTTTAGCATTTTAAAGCTGTAAAGACTGGAGTTACCACTTTTCAGTCAAAATACTGAAATTGAGTACTGGTATGAGTCCTTAATAATTCCCTTATTATTCTTAAAATCCTTTTCAAAGTGTGTTTTATTTCATCAGCTGTCCCTCACTCTAACTCCTCCAAACTCATTTGACACCATGATTCAGCTGCATCCGTTGCTGACATTTTAACAGTCAACATTAGCCTTTTTAAACATACATGTGCCATTACACGTCATTTTTATGTAACCCTTTCAAAACATTTCAGTAACACAACTTCCAACAGTATGCAAAACACTTGAAATTACATGTTGGCATGTGTTAGAGCAACAAAGGAGCCATCAGTCAGTCCTCCACTTAACAATTTGGCTGTGCATTTACAGTTTGCTCTTTTGTCACCCATGATTGTTAAATAGCTCAAAAATGCACACGTGGCCTTCTCTGTGTACCTGCTCAGATAATGAGAAACAACTTCATTCCCTTAATGTGGTATCAGGTGCAGTATCAGCTGTGTTTTATATGGAAATTCAGAATACATGGAAATGATATTGCACCAACCCATACACATTTACTTTTATCCTTTTTAAGAAAGCATAGCTCAAAAGAGACTGGAAATGAAGGGATGCCAAGGGGTTAATAACATAGCATCAGGTCCGGGAGTGAATATATGAAGATGCACATCGAGGATTGAAGTTTCTTCCTTTATGATTCCACTAGAGTACACACAAAGACAACCTGCCAGACTTGAAAGAAAGCAAATGTTTTAAGAAATCTTTCAAAAAGAGCAGAGAGTTTCCACAGACATCGTTTCAGTGGGTTGTTTGTTGCAAAAAACTGCACTGTAGTAGCTAAATGTACCTTTACTTGATTTTAGAACTAACTTTACAGTTTAAAGGGTTTTGCGTGCTAAACTATTTGAACGAAACTTCTGATAGTTGAGGGAGAATCTGCTTTGTTAACTGGTGTTTGTTTAATGGGATTTTTCTCATGTGGTTTTTCATGTTGGCTTTGAGCCTCCTAGTGTCTGTCTCAGGGATTTTTAGACAGAAATTGTATTTAAACTTCCTCATGATGTCCCTGTTACTCTTGCTGCCTCTCAGAAAACAACAAGCCTCCTACAGCAGATGCAGGGCCGGAGAAAGAGCTGACTCTGCCTGTCGATCGGACCACGCTTGACGGCAGCAAAAGCAGTGATGACCAGAAGATTGCCACCTACCACTGGAAACAAACCAAGTCAGTCAGAGACACACTTTTATTAAATAAATGCTTAACAACAAGTACATTGTAATCCAGTTATAAAAAAATAAACTAATAAAACACAAGTTCCAACACTGCTCAATTCAATTCAAAAATTGTGTTTGTCCTTGGGGGACTATTCAAGGCACTAAGAGCAGCAGCACTGCAGTTTTTGTACGTCTATATACAAACATGAAAAGCATGGAGAATTATTTTAAATATAGATCTTTGACCAATAAACTTAGTTATGCAAGAAGAATTAAGATCCAGTGACAAGAGTTGTTTTATTGCAAAAAGAAACAGAAATTGATATATACAGTTACATAAAATGGACCGGTACTGAGTAAACAGCATGGTTATAGTGCAGTCGCTCCAAAAACACACAGGCAATAAATATATAACAGAGTTATACAAAATTGACTGGGTATAAAAGTGTTATGCTGCAAAAATGGAGAAAAAGTTACAGCAGTAAATAGATATTGAACAAAGTAATATGATGTGTACTAATACTAAATCATTAAAGTGGTATAGTGCAAAAAAGTCAAGTTTACAAATGGTAAATCAGTCTGTTAACAGCCCTGTTTGTGAGCAGTAGTCCTGTTGTCACATCAGATTACTCACTATTATGAGGTTTACATTTCCTCTAACAGTAAAATCTCTCATTTTCTGTGTCTGTCCATCTGTTCCTCCATCAGGGGTCCTAATGGTGTAAAGATCGAGAATGCAGACAGCGCTGTTGCCACGGTGACAGGCCTTGAGGTTGGCACGTACGAGTTCACCCTGACCGTGACTGATGAGAGGATGCTGCAGAGCAGCGACACTGTGACGGTCATCGTCAGAGAAGGTTAGCAGATGTTTAGACTAATCCCTCTCCGTTTAGAAAAACAGCTGACAGGGATTGAAGTCAGGCAGGTGAGGATTATGATTTGATAAATTTGTAACTAAGGAAGCGTCATGCAGCAACCACTGGTGCTGAAACATGAAGCCAATAGTGAAGTGTACATGGCTGCTGTTTTTAGAGTGTCTGCTTGAAGCTGGCTGCAAAAAGCAAGTGTTCTTCTTTAGATTCCCATATTAAAACATCCATTTTTTACAGCAGACAGAAACATGCTGACAGCCTGCTTTCAGTAATTGTATTGTCTCTGGTTCATTTGTTATTGTTAAAATATGAACTGGATCTACAGTTCAAGGTTAATGCTGAGGTTTTGATAGACGACCATGCTGTAGCTGTGATAGGATACATATTTTAGATCTTGAATGCAACTATCATGTATCAATTGAACAGTTCAGATCTGCAAAGATAGCTGCAAGTATAATTCACTTAGATAAAGATGACTGTCCCTGGTGGAACAAAGATAGAAATAGACAACTTTTACCATGGTCAGTGTCCAGTAAATTCAAGAAAGAATGCAAACTACAGGTAAAGTTATTTGACTCATCTGCTATGACTGTTGTTGACAGACTAATTCCATCTAAAATAAAGCATCTTAGCTATGGCCTTTTATGTCACTCCCATGTCTCATGTGCCATAGTTTATGCTTCAAGAGCCCTACTCTTGAGCCCAAGAGTAGAGGACTCAGGGCTCGTCAAGCTAGATCTGCATTTTCAAGATACTCGTACTGCTGGCCTCAGCTCCACCTCTTTGGCATGCCAACTTTTTGTATAATGTCTCCTACACCTTTAAGTCTTTTATCAGGTTCTTGAAACCTTTTGTTGAAGGATAGTCAGAGATTTTGAATCTGTAGTTACAACAGCAACATTTTTGATATTTTCTTTAATCATGTGTTTCATCACGTTTTTCCTACTAGAAGTCGACCAGCCTCCTGTGGCTCATGTCATCTCGAGTCCAGCCGTCGCTCTGCCTGTCAGGACCGCCATGCTGGATGGATCTCACTCTAAAGATGACAAAGGTGGAGTCAGCTACCTGTGGGCCAGGGATGACAGCAGTCCTGCAGCTGGAGTGAGAATCACCTTTTATACCTTTGACTGAATATTAAAAACCTTTTATCTGACTCTGATCTGCTACACATCTAACATCTACAGTATTAAAGATGAAGAAATAAATAATTTCCTTGCTTTTTATCATTTGTTTCAATAGGATGTACTGAACAACTCTGACCACCAGGCGGTGCTATTTCTTGGTAACCTGGTGGAGGGGAAATACAGCTTTACTCTGACTGTAACTGACAGTAAAGGACAGACGAGCACAGACAGCGGCACAGTGGAGGTCAAACCAGGTAGGCTCACTCTTAAAGATAAAAATGACTGTATTTAATATTTTTATTTATGCTCCTTTATTGAAGCAGGGATGACCCACGGAGACCATAGGCTCTTTTAATGGGTGCCCTTCAGCAGTTCAAGTCCAACAAAACAAAATAAGACGTATAAACTTAGTTCCAGTAGTCACAGATGCAGTCCTCACACATATTTATACTTGCTGCATGACCTTTAAAAAATGTTAAACCCATTTAAACCAATGTGAAATACTCTGCTTTAAAGGATTGAGATTTGGTGGTCTGGCAAGAATTTAAATAGGTTCTAACTCCTTTTTAAGTGTTTTTTTTTACACATAAATCCCACTAATACATCTTCTGGTTGGACACTCTACACTACGATGAGACAAAAAAAATATTATATTTTTAATATGTCTTTGAATTAAATATTCTCCTGAGATCCTAAGGGCTTTGAGGAACTTGTTCACATTTTTAGAAATTTGATTAGATATTTTAGAGACATTTTCCTTTAATACTTTACTGAATTTTTGTAAAAATAAAATTAAGGAAATTTGTTTGTATGTTTGGGGGATTTTGGAAATTTTTAGAATTTTTAAAGGGGGAAATTATTGACACAATTTTGCTTGAAAATTTGAGGAATTTTCCATGGAATATGCAGGGAAGTTCATATTTAAATCTAAAGTTGTTTTTTTTTTTCAGAACGTTTCAATCTAATATTTGGGGATTTTTCCAGGATATTCTGTGGAAGTTTTTGTGAATTTTGTTTTTTAAATGTTCAAGAATTTTCTCTGAAATTGTTGACATTGTCTTTGAAATTTTAGGGAAGTTGGGGGGATTTTTTTTAAACATTCTGGAAATCTTTATTCGATTTAAAGGAAATTACTAAGACCTCCAGAGCTTAAAGTGAAAATTTAGTGATACTTGGCTTTAACAAGTTCTTGTGGTCCATCATTAGAAAAATTACAGCACCATTTCTTCCTTGCCCTGTACCAACTGGTCAACTCAGCAAAGTTTTATCTGCTGGAGTTTGTCTTGAAGCAGCCATCTTTAGCACTTTAAAAACCTATTTGCTGTGAAAATCACTTCCAACAAGTAAAGAATTGAAATATTACATTTTTTTTTTTTGTACAGTAAAATAAGCCTACTTTCTGCTCAAAGACAGGTCTTAGGTTTCATACTCTTCTGATCCCACATATTCAAAATAAAAAACGCATTCCAAACAAAAGTTTGGGTCTCAGGAAGATATAAAGATGGACAAAGTGACAGGGTATGAAGCCAAAACATTTAGAGCTCCCCCTCCTGACTGGCTGCAGTATAGGTCATGAGCCCCACTACCTTCATTTTTAACAGAACAGGTATGGGACAAACTAGAATGTTAAAATACACCTAAAATACGTTTTCTCTAATCTGGAATCTAACATGTCAGTTAGTATGACACTAATTTATGTCTATATGCTCATTTTTCTGTGCAGATTTGTTGAAATTAATATTTAATGCCAAAATGTGTAGCTATAGCAACGTGATGAGCAGCTCTGTTGATAAATGAGGCTCTTGCAGCGTTCTTAAACAGATTAGCAGTGCAGAGAAGGAAAGGCCAGAGGAAACGTAACAAAAACTAACAATACAGTCACTGAACTTTACAGCAATCTGTTCCACTGACATTTCTCTTTGACATTTATCTGTAAGTTAAATATGTGCTGCAGTCAGCGTAAGGGGTGTGGTGTCAGAACTCGCTTCTGCACTCCAGAATACATTGATGTGTGATATGTTAGCACCTGTTTGTATAACAGGAGGAGATTGAGAGGTGTATATATGATCAAATGACACACAAAAGCACATGTATGCACAAATCTATGTTATATGCACTCAGATTTAATCACAAGATATCCCTTTGCATGTATGAGAGATTGGTTTTTCTTTCAAAAAAGCCCCTGTATGTACATTACATTTTACCTTGTGAGAGATTTAACAGCCAGCAGTAAAAGGTTGAGCAGCTCAGACTGCAGCATACGGTGAACAGACACAAACCCAGCCAGAGACTTATCCTTCTCTTGGTGCTCTGGCCTCTTTCCCAGATTTCAGAGCGTCAGGTGGATCCATTAGCCTCTCTTTTACTACCCTCCTGTCCTATTCATGTTTCCTCCTCTGCCCTCCTGTGTTACTTTCTCTCACCTCTCTCTCACTCTCTTGCTCTGTTTGTCAGACATATGGGAGCGCGACCTGGTGGAGCTGGTTCTGGAGGTCACCGTATCGCAGGTGTCCCACCGTCAGCGCGACATGCTGCTGAGGCAAGTCGGGGTTTTATTGGGTGTGCTTGACAGCGACATCATTGTGAGAGAGATCAGTGCATTTAATGAGCACAGGTAAGGAAAAAACTCAGTCAAACTTGTCTGCATGTTTTCTTTTACTTTCCCCAAGTTTTTCTTTTTTTATGAACTTAATCTGATTTTTGAGCACAAAGCCTTTCTTCTTCTCTTCTCAGTACTCGTTTGGTCTTCCTGGTGTCTGGCGGTCCAGGACGCCCTCCTCTGTCGGGCCGCAGCGTTGCACTCAGTCTTCGCAACAAACTGCGCAAACAGAAGAATGACTTTCTCATCTATAAGGCCCGGCGGGTGGATACAGTCAGTGAGTACCAGATAATTGTAGAGACACATGAGGAGAAACAGGCGCTACTTTTATAGAAATGACATAAGGATTGGTAAATGCACTTACTTTATTAAATCCTTAAATATCTCTTTAGAATGCAGTGCTCTTAGACTGTTTGTCTCGATGGTTGCTTTGAGGTAAAAGCCACAGGCAGATCATAAGAGCAGAGCTGCTTTGACCTCTAGTTAATGGTCAGATGGTGGCAAAGGGCAAAGACCAAATTTCTAAGATTTTTGAGCTGTCTCTACAAGTTTTATCTTACCCTTTCCACTTTTCTGCAACCTTTTAACTGTTGTCTTATTGAGTTCATGTATTGTTGGTTTATTTTGTGTATTGTGCATACTGTAAACTTCCTTTTACTTCTAGTCTGCTTCCACTCTGTCATATTTAAGCTCTAGTTTAACCCCCCTTCTCTCTCCTCAGTCTGTCAGTTAAACTGCTCGAGTCACGGCGAGTGTGACTCGTTCACGCGGCGGTGTGTCTGTCACCCGTTCTGGATGGAGAACTTCATCAGAGCTCAGCTGGGAGATGCAGAAAGCAACTGTGGTGAGATGAGACTATTCTTCTCTTCAAGCACTTTAATAGAGCCCATATCCTTCAGACTCACCTATGTAATGGTGGTTATAGGTAACATCTTGTCCAATTAACCGCAGTAATACACTTGCTTTTGCTTTGTTTTTCAGAGTGGAGCGTACTCTATGTGACTATAGCATCCTTTATGATTGTGGTTGCTATAGCAACTGTGGTCTGGGGAATGGTGTGTTGCTGCAACAGGTGAGCAGAGTTCAAAAATATCAAATATTGGTCTGATTTTTGTTGACATTTTCAACACATGGGATGTAATGCTTGGCATTAAACTTCAAATCCTTTCTAAGTTAGACATACTGCCAAACCCTCCTAAGGGATAAAGCTCATTAGTTTTTTTCTCTGACGATTGTTGATGTGCCATTTGAATTCTTTGCATTGTATTTGTCATTCTCCTGTACACTTACTGATGAGATTTGGTATGTCCTTTTTAATCCTTGCAGGCGTAAAAGTAAAGTGCGAAGAAGCAAAAGCAGGTACAAAATACTGGAAGCTGATGAGCAAGACAGTCTGGAGCTACAGCCACCTCGAGCTGGTGAGAACACACAAACACATTAATACTTTTTAGTGAAATTTACCTTTAATGTCGAGGAGCTGAGAAAATGAATGATGCTTTAATTTAACACTAAAACTGCCAGGGATCTCTGTATACCCAAAACAGCCAGCAGGTAAAACTGACCCATTATTTGAGTGCACTGATTTTCATTTATAGCAGTGATCAAGAGCAATTATTTAACCTCAGACAAAGAACAGCTGATTAACCACAGAAAGAACCCTAGATCACTGTCAGATGATAATCCATCACGTCCTAAATCATTTTAGGACTGATTTATCAGTCCTGAAACCTTACCAACACCAGTTTCTTCTTCACTCAAAGCATTGATCAGATCTATTGACAAATTTCGATATTATCAATGCACAACTATCCCCACTCTATAAAGCAAGCTAACAAACATTGTTGAGTGAGGAAAGTGAAAGAAAATCAAAGAAATGTGCCTGGTAGATGATCCTGATGTCTTTTCATCTACCCCTTTCCTTGCTCCTCGCCCATCTCATCACAAACAACACTGCATGCTGCTGATTTTGTCACCGATATTAACTCACATCCCATACACTGTAAGGCTTTTGATTTTTAAATTATGAAAAGCTGCTCCAAAGGTTTCACAGGGTGAAGACATAAATCTTGAAATGTACACGATAAGGCCACTTTAGCCTCCTGGCAGCTGGGTTTTAGATTAGACTGTGTTTTTAGTTTCTCATCTTATTTGGGATCAGTGGGACTTGGGATACGTTTAAAACCTCAGCCTCGTCATTGAACAGGAAGTAGTTTAGACCAAAATGATGTCCACATATCTCCAGAAGATCCTGTTTCTTAAAATACAGCACTGGATTTCTTTTAGAACAGATGATTAGGCGGAGTAACAATTTCTTGGAAATTTCTCTTTCTAAAACCTACAGGAATTCCCTAGAATTTCAAAGCAATTGCCTAAACTTTCTGTGAAATCTCTTTAACATATTTACACAGTATCCTTTAAAAAGTACCCCTAAATGTCCTCAAATGTTTCAGTGAAATTTTCTCATAAAGCCAAATTATTCCAATAAATTATATCCCCAAAATTCCATATAAACTGAACTAAATTTTCGAGCAAGTGCTCCAAAATTTTAAAGCCAATTCCTCCTAAAATTGCTCATTGAATTCCCTAAAGCTTGCAAATATATTCCCCAGAAAAGGACAGCCTCACTCCCCAAAATATAAAAAATAGATTTACAATCTGTCAAACTGTATGTAAAATATCCCAAAAATTAAAATCAAATTCCCCAAAATTACAAATACATTTTCAAATTTCCATCAAAATGCTTGAAAATGTTAAGCGTAAAAAACCCTGAACAAATTCCTTTATTTCTTATAAAAATGCTTAAAAAAATTAAAGCAAACTTCCCCAAAATCTTCTAATGAAATTTTCAGACAATCATCCCCAAAATTCAAATGTTGAAAATTATAAATATGTTACATGTTATGTTATGTGAAGTCCTTATATTTACATGCAGGGACTTAGGAGGTTATTGGATGTTGAAGGGTAGTGGTTGTCTGTTAAAACCTGGGCCATTTCTGGCGTTGGGCCAAACCTCATATGTCCATTTTTCATTATTTTAATTTTTTTATTTCCATCTGTCAGTGAGTTTTTTCCACATTTTTAACCAGTAAAAGGTGTCAAAAAGATGCTGACTGTCACCATCCAGAAGTAAAATCAATTGAAACAATTTTTTTTTTCATACCCTCAAAAGTGGTGATTTTGGTGATAGGAGGTTTTGGCTTGATGTCAGCGATATTTAAGAGCTTAAATGAAATGTTTTCATATTTTCCAGCTGCAGAGACAAAGTTATTCCATGAAAAATACTAGTTTTTGCCACTGAGGAGCTCAGATTATTTACAGTTGTTGTTTATTTGGCATTAAATGATCCACCTGTTTGAAGAACCCATTAGACAGAAGCATTCAATAAATATTCTTCTTTTAATTTCATATTGTCCCTTCTTTTTTCCTACAACCACCTGCTCTAAAGTCCGCTTGAAGCCAGTGCCCGCCCCCACCTCCTCTGCACTCATGCACTCGGACTCTGACCTGGACAGCGACGACGGGCAGGGTGGGGTCCCGTGGACAGAGCAGGAGCGCGGGCATCTCCTGCGGCCCCAGAACGGCTCTCTGAGGAATGGCCAGGGTCCTGTGAGAGGCAAAAAGCAGAGGGAAGAGCTGCTATAGCAAGGGAGAAGGAGGGGAGCTCGCTGCTGCCCTCATATACACAGACATGCCTCCTCACTGCTCCTTCCCAACCTGTTTCTATTTTATTCCTCCTCAACACAAAAAAACCTCGCACCTCTCATTGATAAAGACAAACCGTATGTACTTGAGTTGAGGAGAGGAAAAACATGCTGGAAACATGTTCTACTGTCACAGAAAAAACACCACTGTACTGATACTTCCCTGCTCCCACACTGAGCCAATATGGAGGAAAAAAAGACACTAATTTTGCTAAAAATGAAGGGGTGAGCACTGTGTTTTGAATGCTTAAAAAAAGACCCCCTTTTATTTAACACAGAGACATAAAGAATGTACTGTCACCCCTCTTCCTGATGGCACACGCAGCTTCAGTGACACGAAAAAACCAGCCACTTGACACGCTCACACCTTGCCTCTTTGTAGACACGCATGTACGCACACAAAAACGAAGATTTCACTCTTTCAGGTCCAACTGATGCTACCAAACACTGCCATGTTGAAACTAATTAACTGCAACAAATCTGCTACACATGGTGACTTGAACCAAAAGAGAGCTACGAACAGCATTAGACCCTTTCCTGAAAACAAAAAAAATGTGCATGCAGAGTGGCAGATTGCATTTCTGGTGCAGTTTGGTACTGGAATGATCGCTTGCATGTTTGTGTGATGGGTGTATGTGTGGATATTTTCTGGCTGCTGAGCCAAACTATGTTTCTTCAGAGCAGTTTGTATGTTTTTATGTCTGTTTAAAGCCCATGAAAGAGTCACAGTTTAAAACAGAAAAAACATGCTTTTATTCTGATGTCACTTTTGATTAAGTCACTGGAAACACACTGGAACAAACAACGATATTAAGTTCTGTCTCAAAGAAGGCGATAATGAGGAGAACCTCGCAACACAAGGAACTGGACAGATGGGATTGTTTGCTCATTCACCTTGATATTCATTAACTGCTTGAAACATGAAGACCACTGTATGTTTTTTCTGTTTTTTTTTCACTACAAACAAACTTAAGGCTGTGATTAGATGCACTTTGATTTAATGTTTGTCAGCTTCAGTTTGTCTCACACACTAGCATTGGTTTAAATGGGAGATCAGTAATAAAAACTGGAATATTCATTTATAAACACAGGAATTCATGCATTATGCATGTATGAATATGACATTTTTGTTTATTTTATGTATGAAAGAGAAGGATGTTATTCAGTATTCACCAATCAGCAATAGCATTATGCAATCCGGTACAACAGCTAATACAGAAACTAAGGGAAGATATGCATTCATACACTTTATATGACTACGTTTCTCCTAATAATATGGAAGTTCTGGTTATTTCTCAAGGAATACTATTGTAATCTTGGGAAAAGCAACAATGTTGGGTTAGATTCAAGATAAAGAAAAGTCTTAATCTATAGTTCTTGTTTTCACAGGAGAATTCATTCAAATAAATTCTATGGACATACAGTGCTTAACAAATTTATTAGACCACCTGTCATATTTGTCTCAGAGACAAAGTGCTTTAATGCGGACTCTTTAATTTTCAGTGAGCTCTCACCGTTTTACCATTTTGAACAGGAATGAGGAATTTCAAACTGAATTCACCTTTTTATACCCAAATTTGAGCCGGCTCTCTGGGCTTCTCTGAGAAGTCAGAAATTAATCAAGCATAACATTCAACCACTAAAACTCATTTTTATGTTCAGGAATGTGAGTAAAAACTATAATTTGACATATTAATACAGAAATAATAATGTGCTTTACTATTTTTTCAGTTTTTTTTGTAAATTAGTAAATTTGAAAATTCATGGATAACAATAATAATTATATTTTAGCATTAAAGATATCAATTTGGTTTATGAGCTTCTACATATTGGTGTATTAACCATTGCAGAAACATAAAAAAATATTTTAGTAATTACCAATGCTGTTAATTTAGGGCGGATTTGGCATAAACCTTACTTTGGGTGGTGGTCTAATAAATTTGTTAAGCACTGTATGTCCACTTAGGGCAGGGGTGTCCAAACTATGGCCTGTCAGCCAATGCAACCATTAGTCCATTTTTTGATAGGCCTGCGGTAAGCTCTGAAACTTGAATTAAATATAACCCACATCAGAACATGAAGCTTGTGCATGACTGTATTGTACTTCTTAGATTCAGTTCAAGACTGCCTACTGTGCTAATTCTGTTAACAAACATTTTGGCAAGATGAATTTATTGATGGGGTTCTTTGTGACTAAATTGAGACAACACTTGAAATGGTAAACATATTGGCAACCTAAATAACAATATCTTGATTTATAACACCTTAATTGATTACCACAGTAAATAGCAGTACTGATAGCAGGCCCAAGGCTAGCAATAGACAGGGCCAACCAGGGCCAGCTGGACTCTGAATGGCCTCCTCAACATGATTGGTAATTGACCTCATTAGCCATTAACCAGCCAACTGAGCAAACTCAGTTACTTAGCGTATCTTAACCTGCATAAAAATAGTTTTACTAACTTAAATATCCTTAAGGTGAAGTATATGAAAGTGTCTTCATCATCCCTTTATATTTCTGTATGTGGCTCTCAGTAGAAAAAGTTTTGCAAGGGCTACCATACATCCTAAACTTTTGGTCAGGCACCCTTTAATGAGGCACTGAAAACTGCTCCGCTACCCACTTGTGGGTCCATACCCACCACTAGAAAATCACTCTTAATATTCATAGAGAAGGATTTGTTTTAGTACACCACCACTTCCTTCCATGATAATAATAAAGTAGAATTTTCTCTTTTCTGTCAATATCAACAAAAACTCTCAATGCAGAGGCTTTTTCAGTGTTTTTAACATGTTCTCTATTAAGAAAAGCAATTCATATAACTGCAGAACTACACTCACAATCATATGTACATTTGGGCACACAAGCAGAATGAGATGGAAACAAGAACCACAGTCTATTAATTTTTTTTTTATATAGCATTGCCTTGAATCGTTTATAAAAGAACATGGGAGGCTTTTGCCTTAAAGGGACCTCAGTCCATTTGGTCTTAATACGGTAAAATCTTTCTTTTTGGACTTTGAGGGAAAGTTATCTTTTTCATAACATATATTTAATAAATCTATTCATCAATAGTGGTTTAGTCAGGAAGTGGAAGTAGACTTTATGGTAGAGCTGTTGTATTGGATGCATAGGGATAATGGTATTGCTGATCAGTGTACAAAATGTAGGTGAAGTTCAAGAGCCCCACAGTGATTATTGCATACCTGTAGGCTTGAATGAAAAGTGTATTATAGGCTTAATTTAAAGGAAAAGTGCTGTCTGTTCAATTCCAGCAATTTATTCCAATCTGTCCAGCTTTTAACAACATGGGTGAGATTATTATTGTTTTTTGGGGGGGCATTTTTAGTTTGTGTAATTTGAGGTTTAAAATTACATCAAGTTTAAAGAATTATGTGTTGTTTACACATTAAGACAAAAAAAGCTTTAAATCGAGCATCATTAAAGCTCCTGTGGGAGAGTTTTTGTTTGTGTTGATTTGGCGCTCCCTGTGGACAAAGCAGGAATTTGTATTTCTTTGCTTATCCTGTCATGTACTAGTTAAAATTGCTCCTTTTGATTTAAAAATCATACTTCTTTATTTTAACTGTTAACCTTACAACTCACAATGAATCTTTTGCACATATAAGGCCGTTTCTGCAGCCTCTTCTGACACCTGCCCCACCGCAGAGCTGACAGGCATATCAATCAACTACAGAAAAAAAACGTCAGTCTTCTTAAAGATCGTGTGGTTTGGTTGTACAGAAGTGTCAGTATTGATTTCTTCTTGTTTAATACCTGACAAAAACTCCTCACAGAAGCTTTAAGACAACATCAAGGTGAAATAGAGTATTTTTTTGGACTAACCTCAGCTTTATTTCAGATTTTCCCCACAACTTGAATTAAATAAGATATTTTATGTGACAAATGCTTGCATAATTAATACAGCATAAATGGAAGCTGTTAGCCAGCATAAGAAAGAAAGAAAATCTGCATTTTTTCTCTGTCTATCAGCAGCAGTGGCAGGTGTTTCCTAACTCGTCTGTACTGGGAGAAAAATCGAGCCATGTGAGTTTTCCCTGCAACATTTCTGTGTGATTGCTTTTTATGTGAAACTGGCCTGTAAGTCACTCTTTCTTTGGTTGTTGAATGTTTAAAAGGGTACGACACAGTCCGGCTTGTACCTTGTGTGAAATAAGCAATCATTTGAAACATTTGTGCAGAAAAGAAGAAAATTGTCTCTTTCTCACTGTTAAGTCATCTCATGCTGATGTCAGTCAAAGCAACCAGTGCACATCCAGCAAAGGCAGAGATTTCTGCAAGATTTTAATATGTATTTCTTTTACTTTCAGTGGATTTATCTGTCTATCTTCTTGACAGCTTGCAAATTAAAGTCAAGTGCACCAAAGTGCCAACTCTGAAATGTCATCTCCTAAACTCTTCCAAACAATGTCACATTCTTCCCTTGTTCTTTGCACATCACAGAAAATTACTTTTGAAAAATACTGCTGTTATTTGATGTTGATCACTCTAATTTCTTGGTTGTTTGTTCACCCTTTTCTCACCGTATGAAATAACATTACAAGGATATTTCTGTAACTGATTGATAGGAGAAAATTCAGCAGCTCTTCTGTTACATGTGCAACACTTCTGTCACTATTGGGATTTAAAGATGTGAATCAACCTTGGCTCTGACAGAGTCCACTGTGAAGGCAGGCAGAGAAAATGGTGTTAAATGAAGGGAGATTAATTTAAGATGTTTTTAGATAAGGTGTTAGTGAAGGATTAGCCCCTTCCCTTTCTTTCTGTGTGAGCACACCTGATGCAACTGGATAATCTGTAAAATGAAATAAAATGTTTCAGTTTGTTCTTGAGTTTTATGACAGAGAGGTCTGGTGAGGTTTTTTATGTTCTCAAATTTCTTTTGACATCTTTTCCTTGTACACATTTCAAAATGTAAGCCCTATGTATTTAACCCTGAGACAGCACCAAAGGCCTTTTTCAGACATATCTTTTATCCTCTCACAAACCTTTGGACTTTAAGTTCAGAAGGAGCCTGAAATAGGAAGCATGCATGATTAGATAGCTAGTATTTATTTTTCCATTAAGGAGGATGTGTTGTTTATATCTGCCTAAATGCATGTGCAACACTGTGTAAACAGTTTGTGCAAAACTTTTAAAGTCATTACACTTTTTAAAATCCTGAGTACAGTTTTCTAACTTATTTTGAATCTCTCCTACAATGGGGCTCCTGGAATGCACATCATGCATTAATTTTTCCTGCTATTACTTCAGCAGTGTTTCAGCAGGGCATTAATATAAGCCATCATCTCACTCACACATCGCCATCATTGTTTAGATCTCATTGACTTTTATAAGCTCATTAGGCTTTATGGTTGTCCTTTGATGGCCCATTTAACTAATGTTTGAAACGATGGTGTTTGTAAAGATTGGTGATGATGAAAATTATGGTATTTTACCTAGTGCTGCAAGCAGAGCTCAGTATTTTTCCTGACAAGAAAAGTGAAATGTAAAAATGCACAGTGAAGAACAGATCAGGCTGTTTGCCCACACGTTTCTCCTCCCTCCAATTAACTGCAATTTCCCTTATGATATATTCAGAGGGATCTGAAATAACTTTAAGAAAAAATTTATTTATTAATTGGAAAAAGAGGCAAAAAAGTAAAAACTGGCAAAATGGGTTACAGGTGACAAAACTCTCCTTAAAAAAAAGTGGTGAAAAGGGGTTAGAGAGTATGAAAAGGTCGTAAAATTGTAAAAGTAAGTTAAAAAGTGCCAAAATTGGTTTAAATAGGCAACATTTTTGTTTCTTGTTGCCTTAAAGGCCTTAAAGGCAACAAGGAGCAAAATTGGTAGGGAAAGTGGTGAAAGGCAGTTAAAAAGTGTTAAACTGGGTTAAAAGTGGGAAAAGGGGCAAAAAATTAGAGCAAACTGGAAAAAAGAGAAAAAGGGGATTGAAATACAACAAGGAGAAAAACATGGTGAGGAAAAATGGTGAAAGGCAGTTAAAAGTAGAAAGAATATGCAAAAAGTGGAGACAAAAATTGAGAGAACAGTGGCAAAATTAGGTTAGGCAAAAGTGGCAAACATAGGTAAGAAAATGGTGAAAGGTGGTTAAAAAAGTACCAAAATATTTGGGAAAAAATGGCATGAAAAATGTTTAATAGTGGCAATGGGTTGCAGAGGCAAAATATGCAAGAAGCTGCAAAATGGGTTTAAAAGTGGTAAACAGGGGCAGAAACAGCAATGAAAAGGGGTCTTAAAGTGTCTAATAAGCAAATTGAACACCAGAAACCAATAATAGCTTGACCCACTTATCCGCTCAAAAATGGGGTAACTGTTATCCAGGACACTAATGCTGCTGATCCAAAACATATGCATTGATATCATCAATTAATCAGAACTGGGGAGGGCCCATTTGCTGTTTTATTCAGGGCTCAGCCAACTCTGTGGGCAGTCCTGACTCTGACAGGGTTTTCCTGTGTGCAAGTACACAAAGCTACTCAATTACAATAATTTAAGTAAATATGTTATCAGTTAATTTCCAAGCCTGCTTAATGAATGCAGAGCTTCCAGCCCCAGTAAATGTAGTGATACATCCTTAGTGGAGACCGAGAAAGCCCAGAAAAAAACATGTTGAGGCATGATAGGGAACAAGAAACATGCAGTCCTGAACAGCATGCTGCAGCGCGTGAGCAGCATACGCCTGTACTCTGATGTAGGCTAAATAATTTATCACTTTACCCTGTATTACACTGAGTGTTAATGAGCTGGCATGATGACATAACTGCCCTGTAGCATCCTAATATATCATAAAGGGAAGGGGAAGACAAACTTCTTTATTTCCCCTCGTATTTCTGCCCTCTATCGCTCACATTCCTTATATGGGAAAGGAATTAGTTGCGCGAACAAGGGCGGAAACGCAGCGCGGTGTCAGCTGGGTAAATTCACCGACATCCAGGAAGAAAAAGACGAAGCTCAGTCTGCCCTGCGAGCCTGCACACTGCACACTCCCACGGCGAAATTGACAGCAATTTTGAACACCAAATCACTGCTTGACCACTTTAGCAGGTAAGCTACGCGCAGTTGTTGATATTTGTAGTTTATATCGCCTTAGAAGCGTCAAGTTTTCAGAGAAAGAGACGACAAACAGCGTCGCCGCTTCCTGCTTTCGCCGCTGCATCGAAATCATTCAGAAATTATTTATTGAAATCGGCGTGATGCTAACAAACACACGCCCGGCTAGCTGAGACTGTTAGCCACAAATCTGACATTCAGACACCACCAACAAATATCAGTAAATGCTTAAATAATCAGTCGGATTCATGCTTCTTCATTCTGTCGCCAAATGTGGCAACTTCATGTCTTTTCTGCAGACATTAGCTAACACAGGGAGGGGTGTGTGTGTAAGAAAAAAAATCAGGAAATGCCGAAAGACAGTGGAAGACACTCGACAAGAGGGAGGATAGATAAGAAACATGACGTGCTCACTAGTTGTGTTATTATTATGTTTGTGCTAAATCGTAACACAACACAAACGGCTAGGAGGGAGCAAGATAAGCTAGCTTTGTCACTGTCGCAGATGGAGTTTTGACAGATTTTCACTGTTCTTACATCGAAACGAGTTTACAATAAGTTAGCGTAATAAAGTTCTAACTCTTTTTGGTTATCCAACCTGGCAAATCCAACCACACCACCTCTTATTCAATCAACATTTGACTTTATTTGGTAGGTGGGGGATAAACTTGCCCAGGGCGCAGAATTCCTCACAACACCTACCGGCTCCGCTAGCTGTTAGCATCGCTAGCTCCAAAGCTAGCATCCTCCTTGCCTTTAACCGTCTGATTGAAACCTCAGTGATCGCATTAACATCAGCGGCTTGAACTTGATTTGTCTGAGCCTTCAGCCCGCTGAAGTAGGACTGTCAGGGCGGTTAAAGCTCGTTGCTGCGGCCTACTTCTTCCTCTGTGAAAAAAATAATGGGCCATGATTTATTTTTGTCCAGAAGGTTGAAAAATTAAGCGAGTTCTTTATGTCTGCACGCCTGGCCCTGAGGCACAAACCCTCACACAGGCCTAACCCACTTCACTGCCCTGCATGCTGAGGCTGCACTTCTGCCTTTTCTCTGTTAAAGTTGGCTTTTGAATCTGCTGGCAGGGTTTTGTACATTGCAGTGGTACGGAAAATACACCTTGATTCATGCAAATGGCCTCCCATCAGCTGTCATGCACACTGCTTTGATGTAAATACAGTAAAACTATCTGCCTCAAGGAAGTTAAGCCATCTGTTACAAAAAGCATTATTTAGTACAGCATTTTAGCACTCACCATCATTGTACCTTTGTAGACATGTATATGGTTTAATACAGGGTTGTCATTATACCACCAAACTACTGCATCTTAAATTGCATGATTATGTTTGCAGCATTCTTGACTAGAAAGTGCTGTGAGCTAGAGAGACTGCACTGTGTGAACTGCACAGGGATGTTTGCAGTGTTTCAGCATTTGAAGTGAATTTAATCCAGATGTTAATACATCTATAGATAAAAAGACATCCCTCTTAAAATATGAACATCTGACTTGTATTTTACATGCCTCTCAGCATCAGTCACGGTGCTTTCGGCATAGCACATGATTAATTTAATTGCAGATGTTGCATGATTGCATGTTAAACACTTGTAAGTTGGTATGAATGCAGTTCTAATTTTAAAAAGTAAACATTATTCCTGCTTTTTATAAAAAAAAACTTTCCAATGAAAAGACCAGAGCCTGTTTTGTCAGGGATGAGGCTGTCAAAGCCTCGGTGCATTTGGTGCTATATGTGCAACTTTAGACGATGTGCGACGAATTTTAGTCACACCGTGACTACAAATGTTGGTTGACTGCCTTTTTTACATGACTAAGCTTAAGCTAAAGCTGCAATTTAATCTAATTTGCAATTAATTGCCCAGCCCTAGTGAAAACGGGTAATAAGTGAAATTTAAAATGTCAACAAATACAAGCATGATAATAATTAAAATAATAGTGATAATAATAAATAGATAATATCTGTTTTTGAGGGAGTGCTGATGTGGGCAAAACTTAACACTTTGAAACGTTTACACCTGTGGGCGAAAGGACACAGCAATTATTCAATCCCAATAATCCTGATTTCATGATCATAGGGAGTCAAAAAAATAATGATTAAAATTGAACTTGATTAATTTACTTGCTCTATCTATCAGCTGCGGATTTAATGCAGTCTCTACTTGTAAGTAGGCCAAATTCACTGCTTTTAACAAAGCTTGATAAGACAAACTATCATACTGAACTTATGATTGTCCTGGTTTATTCACATGAAACCCCTCATTAAATTCTAGTTAAAGTATCTGCTTGAAACTCATGTTCCTCCACCCCAGTTTTGACTGCCTTGCCTTTTTTAGGTCTTAAAGGATAATCAAAGGAAAATGTTATGAAAGGCACTATTCCCTGGCGCGAGTCAACGCTATATCTGCTCTGTCTCTGGAAAGTTGTTTCTACTTAGCTTGACAGTGGAGTTTCCCTGATGCTCAGCTTTTGGCTTGAACATATGTTGTGGTCATATTACTTCAGCGCACTTTGGGAAATCTATTTGAGCTTTTAAAGGGATGTCGAAAGGAAACCACACAGTTCAAATGTTCTTCATTGAGGGTTATAAACAGGAAGACATTATAGTCTTCCTCAGTTGGTTTTAAGGTGTATATTACTCCCTCAAACACCTGGAGGGACCACTCCCTTCCTGTTGTTGCTGGTGAGTCATCTCAGCTGAGACCAGGAAGTGTAGCAGTTGAACTGTGGTTACTGCAGGTAAACCATAAATGCTGCTGCAGCTCTGAACATGTAGGCATTTAGGTCAAGGGTAGTAAGGGCGTGTGTCCTGCTTATATCTAATTTTACCTCTGCGTCTGCGAAGAAATGAGCAAGTCCATGTGGCATGTAACAGGCTTTTAACTAAACCCATTTTAAAAGCAGAAAACATTTAGGCTAGGTATTTATGTTTTCTTTATTTAACAAAGCAGGTATATCTTGATTCCTGTTTTACTAACATAACCTAACAGCCTGTTTGATGACAACCATATGTAACCAACGCTAGCTGGTGTCTGTATGACACAAAAGACTCTGACAAAGTGTTGGTATTTGATGACCTGGAACCAGAAGTGATTCAGCAATATTAAGTACTTCAATGTGAATGAATGTGGCAGCCGAAAGGGAACTTGCTGCTTTAAAAGTGACCACAGTATCTGTTGTAAAAGTAGTGCTATTTGTTTGGATCACATGTTTTTAAAGTGTTATTTTTTGGCTCATGGACTCACTGTTTTTAATGCTGGTGGTGATACACTTCTGTTTAACATGACTTCATTTGACAGCCTGAGGGTTGACACCATTAATAACATGCCTCACCCAATTTAGACGCCATTATCCTGCAAACAACATGACTGAGACTGGCTTTGCTCAGTTTGAGTCATATGATGACAAAATACTTAAAATACAAAGCACTTCGAAGTTAAACAGGACGGTTAATCTCTTCGTCATTTGGTGATTTTTGCCAGTGTTGCTGATAAAATACCTGCTTTCCAGAGAATCAGAATCAGCTTTATTGGCCAAGTATGTGTGCACATACAAGGAATTTGACTCCAGTAACTTTTGCTCTCTTGTACAAAAAACACGGAACTTAAATAAGCGTGAAACAAAGATATATACATATATACAACATAAATTAGGCATTAAGATAAATTAGGCTTTAACAAGCAAAGAGAAATTGCAAACTGAAAGTAAGAGCACATATATACAACGTTACGGGAGTATGTACATTGAATATATACAATAGTGCAGAGTTACAAATATTAATTAATTATTATTATATTCCAAAAAACAAAGCAAAATGTAAAATGATGTGGTGCATTTATCCTTTATTGTAATAAAATAAACCTGATTTAGTTGAGTTCTATATAAAATCAGTAGCTATTAGGTGAAATGTACTTCATATGCTTTAATTACTGCTGGGGATGATGGGAGGTCGACTGTCTTTGGCGCTTTTATTTTGGGGGTCATGGGCTGAGAAGTTTAGGAACCCCTGTGCTAGATCATCTGTGCCCCCCTTTCAAAAATAATGATGGTTTTGAAGTGTGTATTTCTGAGAACAAAACATGCAAATATTTATTTGCATAAGAAATAACAAAACCTGAATGTTCAACAGAACTGCTTTCATAATAAATCAACATTTTCAACATTTTCTTTCCCTTTTTTGACATTAGAAGTACTTCTGCAAACTGCAAATGTAGTGGCACTATTGTCAACTTAAAGGCCTCTCTGAGGGTAATTTATTTTAACTTCTGAAGTACTACTTAACACAAAAATAATTGCAGCCTTTATGCGATTATGTAATTGCACAGCCTGATGCCCATTGCTATTAGATTAATCGTGCAGCACTAATATGGAGCCATGCAGAGGACACAGACAGACACTGTGCTGAAGCTCCTGACGCCCAAACTTAGTTCTGTTCAGCAGAGGAGGAAAAGTTTTGAAATATTTCAGGATAAAATGGAAGTTTTCCTTTTATGCATTCAAAAATGTTAATTGTCCAAGTAAGTACAATGCCAGCTGTAAAAGATACTAGAACATACAAACATAATGGTCCAAATTTGGCAATTTTGACTTAAAATGACTTAACATCTGCTGCAAATGAGATAACTGATCCACTATTCTGCTGCCATACCTGTTTTTAAACGAAGTCGTAAAATTTTATTCCCAGAAAGTCTATTACATCCAAATCTGGAAGCTAGAATGATTTTACCTCTGTTTTCTAACTAGTAAGTTGAGTTTGAGTGAGTCTTTAGCTTCATCTGTCACAGCCAAAAACCTCCCAGTCATCAGATCTGTGCAGATTTAGTTGTCTCTTTGTAGTGAAAGCGAGACGGTGGCAGCAGGTTTATCTTGTGTGTTCTTCATTAGTGAGAGTGGCCTGTTTGTCTCCTTTCACTGTGAGCCAGGTGTAAGTACCTGAGACTGCCTTCACTCTCAGCCAAAGAGACCAAGGTGGTGTCAGGTTACAGCCATCTTATGTAACGCTAGCCTCCCTCTCATTTGGTCTGCGTATGTGTGTGTAAGATTATGCTAGACTTGGATTAAGTTTGTTAATCTTGTACTTAAAGGGGTGAGTTGGGAGAATCAGTTTACATGTTGACCCACAGACTGATGATATTTACTGACGACTGGAGCTGCTGTGAGTTTGGAGTGATGTTTTTAAAACCCCAAAGGGTCTGTAAAAGACATAACTTGGATAACAGGGCAGGTCTGCACTCTGCAGAGTCTGAAA
The DNA here is from genome assembly GCF_018320785.1 of Cheilinus undulatus. Taxonomy (NCBI): domain Eukaryota; kingdom Metazoa; phylum Chordata; class Actinopteri; order Labriformes; family Labridae; genus Cheilinus; species Cheilinus undulatus. The sequence continues at coordinate 14,457,359 of NC_054880.1, read as the reverse complement.
CATGTAATGATGTGCACATTTTTACTTAGCAAGTCCTGACCTGCTTTACAGACCCGTTCTTCCTCTGTCTCCTCTTCTTCTTCAATCTATTGTGCACAAAGAAACTGAACACGGTGTCTGAGTTCAAAGGATGTCTAGTTTTTATAGCATGGTAACTGCAGCCTTGCAGATAGATATTAATGTCATACTGATTCCAGTAAATAGCTAAGTAGTCTGGTAGCAGTGGAGTTTGAATATAATGAAGTAGATAAGATCATTAAAAACGTAGAGAAGTATAAGCAAAGAGCTTTCTGTCTCATTTCCGTTCTTCTGTTTTTACACTCCCATGTTCACCTTTCACTCAGTCATGCAACGAGTGTGTGTTTGGATAAAGTCTGAAAGATTGCAAATTGAGGAACAAGGTCTTGATCTGAGTCTCGGGACTGAACCCTCAGAGACATTTATGGCGTCTGGTGTAGTGCTGCTGTAATGTGCAGCTGTGACTGTACTGGACCAGGTTACGATATGCTATGGCAGTATAACACGCAAACGAAATCCCGAGTCTAATGTAGGGCTGGGGAGTTAATTAATAACTACATTAAATTGTTATGTGGCCTGCTGAGATTTCAAACTGCAGAAGCTGCAGTATTGCTCTACACACCCTGCTACACTGTCTTTTAAAGAAAAGTTTACAAACTTCCTACTTTTCTTGTTTTTTAATACGTTTCTTAATCAGATTAAGTATGATATAAAATGGCCAATACCTTCAATATAACAACTTGTACCAAATTTGCAATATGAGCCAAAATAATTGTAATTAAACACTTCTTTTAGAATCGTTCATCCCTAGTTTCTGTGAAATATCGTGCTGGCTATAATACAGAATGATTTCTTGCCTGTCTTTGTAGCTTTATATATAAGATGGGGAACCTAACAATAATGGCATATTAACCCTTTCATCCCCAGGCCCTTTTCCAGTGTTCAAGCTTGAAAATGACATACCCAAATACAACTATTTCTCTGCAACTACAAAGTCTGCATGAATAAGCTTGGCATCAATGTAAAGATAACTGTTCACAGGTTTCAGCAGACGTTTAAAATCCCTGTAGAACTTACTGGGACTGAGTAAATAAAGATGGAAAATAGCATAACTGATTTTTTTCTGCCTAAAAATGTTTACACTTTTGGAGTAAATATCTCCTGTGTGTCTGGCATGAAATATTGTGAAATTATTGAGGGTGCCTTGTTTGGACTAAAGTACTGTGTTTAGATGAACTGTAGTTTTGACATCTTTCCGTTCTACTGGTTGTGGTCTGAGTTGTGATTTGTTTAGGTGGAAATGTTGTGCTTGTTAGTTTGCAGTGATCTGTGGGCTTTAAACAGTGTGTGACTGTGACAGGACTCTGTTGATGGACTCTGAGACTGCCTTTTAAAGGTTTTCCTCAGAGGAGAGCTAGCCCCAGACATGGGGCCTCTAGGGATGAAAGGGTTTTAAATCACAATCGCAATATTGGAAAAAAAAAATGCAACTGGATTGTTTTTGCCAACTGTTCATCCACAGTTTCCTGGTTTGGTTACCAGAATACTGCAGAGAATTACGATAGTTTTGAAGTGTGAATTGCTCAACTCAAAATAACTGCTTTCAAAATATAGGTAAATAAAGGTCTTACTAAAAAGAGCAATAGTGGCACGATTGTAAACTGAAAGGCCTTTCTGCGGGCATTTTTGAAAACCTCTTAAGTACTAGTTATTACAAGAATTATTACGGTCTTTTATGGGATGTTGTGGTTGCACAGCCTGACATTGCAATTAGATAAACTGTGAAACACTAGTCAGGTGTGCAGTACATAAATCCACAAGTGCTTGACATTGTATAGAAAAAAAAATGTAAAATGGGACTGCCTGGAAGGAAAATATGTCCTTTAATAATAATAATAATAATAATAATAATAATAATAATAATAATAATAATAACAACATTTAAAATCTTGCTGATTTGATGTTTCCTCCAATATAGCACCAAAATATTAACACTTAGTATTTGACTGAAAAACACAAACGGCTTGCATCTTGCCTGCTTTGATTAAATTTATTTTTGCTATATTTATTTGAATCCTCCTTCAGTATGGTCACATATATTAACATCCTGAGGGGGTTAGTTAGTCACACCCCTCATGTCCTCTGCTCATAATAGACTGTTAGCTTCACTCTGATCCAGATATCCATTCACAGAGACAAATAAATTCTTGGAAGAATACTGTCAACGGGAGCTGGCATGTCATTAGCCCAGGTAGAGTTGTTTTCTCCTTATAATGTTTTATTGATAAGAGCATTGTGTATGGGTTCTTTGCCCAGACGGTACTGGACCAGCCTCTTTTTGGATTAAACCATTACATCAAAATGAATGGCAGCAAATAAAAGATTTTGTCTTTAGTTGTTTAAAAGCTTAAAAAATGAAAACTGTAAAGTTTAATGGTTATTGAGAGCCCAAATCCAATAGCCATGAAGTATGCATAAAAAGTATGGCTTTTCTGAATAAGGATTGGCACCATGGCATTATAAAGTTATAGGTGTGTGTGAGTGTCTGTTCAGTCTGTCAATCTGGACATAAACCCCATCATGCAGGGCTGAAAGTACGACACCATGCCAGATCTCTGGTGTGAGGCTGCGAGGGGCAAAAAAGTAGTGATAAATCTCAGCTGATCCAACTTTGCCCGCCAATCAGAAACGGTGTGGGGCGGGACTTGGTAATGTTGGACATGTTGGCTTTGAGCTCAGAGGGGAAGTATTCATGAAACTAATTCAAAACGGGGCTCTCAACGACGTGTGGCTGCAGTATAATTTACTAGGAACAAATTGAATGCTTTGTTCTCATCTTTGATGTGTTTCTCCTCCTCACAGGTATGGCTGAATTGGCAGGTCTGGTGCAGCGGCTGGAGGTAGCCGTGGGTCGTCTGGAGTCCATGTCAGGCTCAGGAGGCGGCGCTGGAGGAGATGCTGGGGGAGGTAAAGACCAGATATGATCGTTGTGGAATAACCACACCTATCATGAATAAGATGTCGGGTTAACTGTGAATAATGTTTCTAACATTTATTTAAAAAAACATTTTAGTGCTTTCTCAATCCTCCTGATCTTTCTGTAGCTGTGTCTGCGTACGTCGAGGCCTTTGACGAGATCGTCAATGGTCCCGTGGCCGAGTATTTGAGACTCAGCCAGAAAATAGGGGGTGACGTCCAGAAACATGTGAGTTGGTTTACGTTTTATATTTTACTAAATACCCAAGTTAACTTAACTCACCTGAACACCACCAAAATCTGTGTGTCCATGGAATATGAATCTTTTTTTCCCTTTCAGGCAGAAATGTTACAGCAGGGGTTCACCTGTGAGAGAAAAATCCTCATGACTGCCTCCTCCTGTCAGAAGCCCGCTGATGTGAGTTGAAAACTTAATCTTTCAGTTAACTGAATTACACTGATCATTACATTTGCATAATTGATCATGCTGGCCTCTTTAAAGCTGCTTTTGAATATTTTAGATGGGGATGTTTGATATTGTTTGTATCACATGAGCAGAAAGCAGATGATGTGACTGTGGTGCATTCATACAGGCAAAAAAAAAAAACTGTCATTATAGCGTAGGACTTTTTTTGCTTCTTCCTGACTGACAGGGAAAGTTTCACACTTGTTATTTTCACTTTAGCACACCTGAAATTTCATGCAGACCTCCCAAGAAATCTTCCCAAGCTGTTTTTTCACACCTGCACCTCACATCGGACACAGTGCTTGTCAGATGGAAGAGCTGTGTGCCTCAGGAGGCAGGAGACGGCATAAAATGTGACACAATAGATGCTGACAAAGCAATAGTCTGTTATGTTGTGCTGCAGAGATTTTTGCCCTTACCAATGCCTAGACCAGCTTATAAATGATGCTGTGTTTGATACAACTTTTCCTGTTAACGTTCAGCTGTGTTGCTCCACCACTCCCACTTATTCAACAGAGCACTTCACAGCAAAACAGGCAACTTAAATATTAGGGATGCACAGTATTATTGATGTGATATCAGTATCAGCAGCTGTATTAGCTTAAAAAGTAAAATCTGTATCAGCAGATAAATAATTTTAACCAGTATTTTGGCTATAAAAACCTGCCTACATCAGCTGTAAATTTATGAGCAGAAGTTAATTATCCTGCATCCATATTGTTTATCACATGACTAAGGAGGTCTTAAAGCAGTGTTATTCAATCTGCTCAATTAAAAGAGCCAAGTTGTTGATAAAATACCTTTGCAAGAGCCACAATCCACACCCAGGGGTGGGAATCCAATAATAATCAGAGCATGCAGAGTTTGGTTTCACCTTTCATTTATATCATTACCTCCGCCAAGGAGGTTATGTGATCGACAGGGTTTGTTAGTTTGTTTGTTAGCAACATAACTCAAAAAGTTATGGACAGATTTTAAAGACATTTTCAGGGAATGTCAGAAATGGCATAAGGAAGAACTGATTAGATTTTGGGACTGGGACTGATCCGGATCACCATCTGGATCCAGGAATTTTTTGAAGAATTCTTTACTATTGGGAGATAGGGCTAATGGCGGAGGTCTGCGCTCTCCGAGTGCTTTTCTAGTTTTTTTTTTTTTTTTTTTACCTGTAGTCAGTTAAGATAATTTTTAGAAATAAAGAGCTAGTTTAAGCAATCACTTTTTATCCCCCCTGTCAACTCCGTCAAAAACAGTCATTCTCAATTCATTTTATTCTGCTTGTTTGTTAAAATACCAGCTAATCTAGATGCAATAATGGCTAATTTATTTAGAAATGTTAGTTTAATATGGTTAATAATAAAGATAAAGTTCAAGAAAATTATGAAATTCAGGGATGAGATACTTCAGCTGAGTGAAAAGGTTAACTAATGCATTTCCTAATGCGTTTCAGATGAAGTTGACAAAATTCAAGATATGATTGGTAAAAAATAAATCATATCAGGGAATTAAATCTGTTCCTTCCCACAACTGCAAGTTGAAACCTCAACCTATACAAATCTCCACTTCAGGTGATTAAAGTTAAACAAAAGTTCATGGTCACCGTAAGAACCTGTTTGTCCCTTTTCTCAAGAACCAGTGATTTTAGTCTTCCATGTTCTTTTTTACATCCGATAGAAATATACAGACCTAAAATTAAATTTGACTTTTAAAGCCTGCTGCATAAGTGTGGGTAATGCATTGATTGATGTTACTTGTAATGGATCATACGGGAATTATTTTTCTATTTTAAACTTAAAAGAGCCACAAGTTGTCACAAAAGAGACATGAGTTGAGTATCAGTGTCTTAAAGTGTAACAAAAAGCTTCAAATTTAAATACAGAAACAAATCTAGGGCTTGCCACAAGTGCCAGCTGTCAGAAAAACAACCAGCTAGTAATTTAAAAACATTTGCTGCTCTATTGTTGACTTCATGTAGTTTGACTAGCATGTTATGACCTGCTTTTTTGTGTATTTTAGAAACACTCATCTTTGCTAAAGCCATTACCATCATGAATAAGATGCCTACTGGAGTGATCCTGTTTATTTACAATAGCTTACTACTCCAAACGTCTGTGAAAAACCATGCTAATCACAGTAAATTTTCATTAATCTTCACAACTAACCTGAACTCTGTTCTTCTCTGAAGATTAGCAAATTGTTATATTCAAATAATATGAAGTCATTTTAAACAAATGGCCTTCATGAATGGTATCAAAAGAGTTGAGATCGACGCACTGGTGAACAGAAGACATAAAGCAGTTTCATTACGTGCACAGGGATTGCACCAATTGTTCGCAAATGTCATATTTTTCCTCTTGGGTGTGGAATTTTTATTTTAATCAAATAAATGAGTATCTTTTCTTTAAAGTGATTTCAAAGTGTTCAGTCCAGTGAGGGTCTTTATGATACAGTTATGGAGGAGAGGCTGGTTTGTTTATGATCCTAACTGTTGTGGATAAAGCTGTTCATCGTACTAGAGTTTACAGAGATGAGCCTGTACCTTTTGACTGATGTGAATTCTTGTGTCGTCTTTCTTTTTCAGGACGTTTTGAATAAAATCATGCAGCCAGTGAGCGCAATTGTAGTACAGGTACAGGCATTTCGTGAGAAGAACCGCAGCTCACCGCTCTTCAACCATCTCTCTGCTGTGAGCGAGAGCGTGCCAGCGCTCGGCTGGGTCGCTGTGGTGAGTCTGCAGCTTTTTGGGGTGGTGGTTTGTGTGTTTGAGAGAGTGGCTGCATGCGTGCGTGAGCTTTGTTTGTGAGAGAAAAAATGAGTGTGTAATATCCGGAAACAAGCCACTTACACTCTGTCATCACTGTCTGGTGATCGGCAGTTTCTTGGCTGATGGACGACCACCACAAACAGAGCGTCACTGTCTAATGTTTAGAGAATTAACTCTTTGTTTGTTGTTTTGATTCTAATGAATAATTCATCTGTTTTCAAATGCGCACAATGGACGCTCTCATTACTTGTATGTCTACTCCAGTATCTTGAAGATCTCATTATAAATACAGCCTTCAAGCTGAATTCATGACTTGGACCACTCTTTTCCTACTCTTGTACTCAGTTTGAGAGGTGCTTTCACATTGTGGAAAATCTCTCACTTCTTTGCTCAGAGCTGGAAGAGAGGAGGGATTACATTCATGTGAAAATGCTCGACCCAGCAGCAGTTTTGCTAAGTAGAATATTGGAAATAGTCAGAAACTGCTATCATAGATGCCAATACATACCTATCAATATCCTAAAACCTCACTCATGTGTAGAGGAGTACCTTCACAGCAAGGTTGGGGATCAACAGTACTCTTTAATAAACTGAGTCTTTTCTATAATATCAATGCTTTTGTGTGATTTGGTGGAAAGATGAGACATTACGTTGGAACATATTTCTCCTTCGTACAACTGTTTATGCAAGTCTCACCTAATGAGGTTTTATTCACCTTCACCTAAAGGGTTGTTTCCACCCAGCAGACTGGTTCAGTTTGCTACACTACAGGGGGCTTTTATTTGTTTCTGTCATCAAAAGTTGGAAAAGGTCCTAGATAACTGACATATTCCCTCCTACTTTTTTTGGGTATCTGTCTCAAAGAGATGGAGTGACAGACACATTGAAGGTTTTGCACAAAACACGGCTGTCTGCTCAGTCAGTCAATCAATCAATAAGTCAGTTAATTCACCATTTAATTCAACCATTAAAAATACAATACAATCCATCATGATAATTAATTAAAAACTCATTTGTGAAAGGGACTCCCCAGAAGCTATGTGGAGCTTGTAAGTGGGGCTCCATGAGGAGAGGGTGAAAACAGACTCAAATCTTCTTAAATTAGGGATATTTGGACTCAACAGAGATCCATACTGTTTCCTGGACCGTGGACGTTGATATGTGGCTACAATTCTGGTTTCCTGACATTTACATGGATCTGATTTCACAAATACAAAACAGAGCTTGAAAACTCACATCAAACTGATTCATCAGTGATGGATCTGAAGCTGAATTACTGACGTTTTAGATCAGTTGTTTCTCTGTATTTCACTGATTAACTTACTTCTTTTTACTTCTGGTTATCTGTGAAAAGATTCATCTATGGTTGTTGGATCTGTTTGGAAAACTTCAGGATGATATTTCAAGATGAGATTTATGTTCGCCAAGCTGTCTTACTTGGTCTAGTTGAATTTAAACAGCCAAAGGTCACATATTATGGAAAATATATCTTTTCAGGCTATTCTAACAAAACTATGTGCCCCTGTCCTGTCCACAATCCCCCAAAGAATCAGAACCCACCCCACCTTTCAGAATAAAGTGTGCTGAAACAAGCTAGTCTCAGATTTCCTCGTCATGATGTCATGTGGGGAGTTAGCTCAGCCCCCAGGTTCTGTTGGCCCTTCCCTGCTTGGAAGAAAGTCCTGCCTCCTCTCCTAAACTGAGAGGAGGAAACTGTGCCGATCATTCAAAGGGTGGAAAAGAAGCAAGCGGTGTCAGACGGTGCTTACATACGCCCGTTTCCACCAAGTGGTCCGGTTCTGTGTAGTACAGTTTGCCACGTAAACCCTGATCTAGTTTGTTTCCACAGCCAATGTTAGTCAAGCCTCAAGGAAATCCGTCTCTTTTTAGAGATCCAGATCATTCGGCTCAGCTCAGTAATTAGAGTCGGTGTTTTGGCGCTTCATTTGGTACCACTTCGGCTTTTAAATTGTCTATTAAATAACAAGAGAAAGTTGGAAAAAGAAAACTGGTACTCAAATCATCTCAAAACTAGATGTGACTATTAAAGCTTTGAGCTTGTGGAGGGATTACAACATTTAACTTTAAGAGTCAAACTCGAGCAAATTGCCATAAATCGTGTCATCTAGAATTTGGAGAGGATGGCTGCCTTTTCCCCTACTTTCAGGCCTCTTTTGAAGTTGATCTAATTGCCTCCAGACTCTACCTCCATACTTTTCCAACTTTAAACTAGAAAGAGAATATAATGAACAGCTTTAGTAACGATTAAATTAACTTTCTCCTCTTTTTTCCTTCAGGCTCCTAAACCATGTCCGTATGTCAAAGAGATGCAGGATGCCGCCATGTTCTACACCAACCGTGTGCTCAAGGACTTCAAGGAAAAGTAAGTAAACTTTTGTTTTTGTCTTCGTCAATAGCAGCTAAACTGTAAACTTTAAAATGCAACCTAAAAAAATCCTGATCTCCCTTCACTGCTCTGAGATTTTTAACCTCTTTGTTTAGATTTGTTTATGCTTGAAAAGGGACAGATGAACTTTAACATGCAGCCAAGCTCAGTCCATCTGTCCTCCATCTTTCCTTCCTCCTGGCTCTTTTATACTTCAGTTTTACTGAGTCAGCACTTCCACTCGACACTGACGCATGCTGCTGCTGCTAGACTTCCTGTATTTTTAACCTGAGACCAAAGTTTTTTTGTTTACAAGAAGACTTCAGCTACAGTCCTGTTAAAAGGTTGAAGTTGTTCTGAGCCTGTTGATAGACTGACAACATATGGTGCAATAAAGTCTCTGAAGTCTTTAAAGCTTTTCAGAGATTGATTCAGAAGGAAGTTGTTGTTTACGATTAAAAGAAGAGGGAAAACACCCATAGAAATCTAAATGTTTTTAAAATGCTTCTTCTAGAAAAAAAAGCTTAGCACTCCTTCAGAAAAAGTAAAAAGCCCTGTTTAGAAAGGTTTTTCATTACACAATTGCTGAAAACATACAGAAGTCATATTTTCAAATAGAGCTGCATTGATTTCCATTGTCATCCTTGCCATGAATGCATTGTTTTCAATCATGTGATCCTGAATGTCCGTTGGGGTCAAGAAGTGGGAACAGCTGTTGGGAATGAATAGGAAAGGAAATATAGTACTTAAAAAGCTCTAAATGGACCTGTGTGCTGCAATAACCAGCACAAAATTGTACATGCATTGAATATGATCCCTACACTTTACAAACAAGTTTTTTGATTTGTTTTTTTTTAACCACAGTTTGAGAGATTTACCTGATGTGGAGGCGATTAGCATCACAAATCTTGCACAGTTCCTAGCATTTAGCGTTGTCTAGTCAGATGAAGGACGACAAGAGTCTTGTACAGGGCTAAGAGGCTACACGAGCCCCTTTAACAGATAAAAGAGTCCTTGTTTTGTCTCAAATGTTCTTTTTATTGAAACTGTGATGTACTATCAACCAAATAAACCTTATGGGGTAAGACAAGTAAATGCTAGCCATTTATGAGCGTGCCTTTAATGTTAGCTACACTAGCTAGCTCTCATTTGAGTGCCAGTTTCCTTTCCTCCATCCTGTTGTTATTTAATCCATATTTAAAAAGTTAAATGGAGAGTCATTTAGGAGCCAACCAGCTCTACTGAGCTGAGCCAAACAATCTGGACCTTTAAAAAGATGGATTTCCCATCACAATGAGCGAGGCTTGACAGACATCTGCTGATGAAACACAGTGCTAAACAAAGATAAAACTCTACTGAACTGAACCAGGTCACTTAATGGAAATGGACCATACATGAGCGTTTTTCACTTTAAACACTTTGCATCCCTAAGGGGAGTTCTCTCCTGCCGCATGATGTCATCTGAACCTTTATACAGTGGAAATAGGAATAAAAGTAGCTGTAAATGCCAAGATTAGATAAAAAACCTCCTGTTTTCATCTCATCCTTGCAGGGATAAGACACATGTGGACTGGGTGAAGGCTTATATCAACATCTGGACTGAATTGCAGAACTACATCAAACAGCACCACACCACCGGGCTGTGCTGGAGCAAGAGTGTGAGTCTGCAGAAAGTTTATTCTTTTATTATTATTATTATTATTATTATTATTATTATTATTATTATTTAATTCACAATTTTAATCCTTTGAAGGGGGAATTTACAAGGTAAACGGAACCTTTTGGAAAGACGTGCATTTTCAGGAAGTTTGTTATTGATTCAAAAAGAAGTAGCAATCGCAATGTTTATTTGCAATGAGTCTTTCACTGAAAAATATATGCTACCACAACACATTGCTGCAGCACCATCATTTGCCATTATGGTGCTGTTTTTCACCATTTCACTAAAAACTTCCAGCTTTTGCAGCACAAAAATTGCATCTGGTCATACAATGACTTTGATGATATTTTATCTAATCTTTCATCCTTGTAAGAATGTCAAAACAAGATTTTTCTCATTAAAATGCAAGCAATTGAAAATTGTATGAAATGGTAAGCAAAAAGAACCAAACAAAATGAAGCTTAAAACACATTTTTATCTAAGAGATTTTCAATTAAGGGAATTTCCTATGATGCTTAAAAAATTAAGACGCTCCTTAAAATCCTATTTAATGTCCAATTAGAAGCCTTAAACTGGCTTAAAGCAACACTGTTGTCACTTTTAGACTACGTCACTACCACCATTTGGGACCAAAAATCAGTATTTTCACCGTCTTTGAACATGTTGTACATCCATTCATCAGCAGATAAGATTTTAAATGTCATAGTTCATATGTTGACTTTTCTGGTGGTCTAACTTCACGTACTGTTCTTCTTATTATTGCTTGTATCAACAGAGACTCCCGTATTTTATCACACTTTTAGTGAAGTACCTGATATCTGCTTAATGATGATTATCTCAGCACAAATCTATATTAAATCATCTGCTAAGCTTATGGAAAATTAACATTTTACACATTATTCATTCTTCAGGGTCCCAAAGCATCAGCTTCTGCAGCTCCCCCCTGTGCTCCCACTGGTGGTTGTCCCCCCCCTCCTCCCCCTGGACCTCCTCCTCCAATGGACTTTGGTGAAAGCGGCAGCGGTGGCGGCGATCCTGGGGCAAGTCGCAACGCTCTGTTCGCCTCCATCAACAAAGGGGCTGACATCACCAAAGGCAGGTGGTTTCGTTTATCATAGAGGGGCTATGAATGATTCTCATACCATACGTGCAGCTGTTTGTCTTTTATCCATAGATGTGATTGATTTCTCTCTGTTTCAGCTTTAATAGCAGCTGAAATGTTCCGACAGTCAGGAAAGCAACAAAAAAAATGTTTTAATTAAAATGACTGTGTAAAGTCAAATAAATAAGTATTTAAAGGTGTGAAAATGGGGAAATTCAACATTTTCTTCCCAGTTTTTCTTTACATGAGGTGATAAAAATCCTCAGTTTTTATTTATCATTTGTTAAAAGCAAATTTCTAATAATTCATGTTTAGTTATGTAGTCTGCTCTGATTCGTGTGTACAAAAATACTCTCAAGAATGGACAGGTGAGATTATTTTTTGCAAAGTGGCACAGAATTTTTTTTGTGGCATTTGGCTCTATTGTGTTATTTTTGAGACTATCAGAGTTTGTAGGGTGTTTTATTTTGAAAAATGCCCTGCTGCAACCTGAACATGAACCTCTTTTCTTAAACTATCCAGGCCTGAAACACGTGAGTGATGACCAGAAGACCCACAAGAATCCAAATCTGAGGGGTCAGTCTGCTTCCGTACGCAGCGGACCCAAACCTTTCTCTTCCCCTTCTTCCCGGCCTGCTGCATCTGCAGCCCCCACCCGCACGCTGCCCCCCGTGTGTGAGCTGGACGGAAAGAAGTGGAAAGTGGTGCGTTGCTTGGTTCACTTTTACTTTAGAGGATTATCTTATACAAGTCCAAGATGGAGCTGAAATTATCACATTAAAACTTATTTAGTTAAAAAGTATGTTTGACTTTTCTTAGATTGTATTTTTTAATGTATATATCGTATTTCATTAAATAAAGACAGACATGTAGAACATGTTGTTTGGCTGGCAGTTTCACTTTAACCCGGTCACTAAAACTAAAGCTTGTGTTTTATTGTTCTGCAGGAGAACCAAGAAGACGCAGCCAACCTGGTGATTGACGATACTGAGCTCAAACAGGTGGTCTATGCTTTCAAATGCAACAAAAGCTGCCTGACGGTTAAGGGCAAAATCAACTCCATCACTGTAGGTAAGAAAAACATCTTTACGTAGGATTAAACTTCAACAACACAATCTTTAAGAGAGAGGGAAGACAAACTGTGAGAGGGATGGTGGACACACGCTTGTGTTCAGAATCTGTTAAATCTAAACAGACATGTTTCCAAAGGCTACCGCCTCCTCTCCTTCGTAGAAATATAGATCTGCTTATGAAGACAATAAATATGTTTGTTTTATAAAATGGTTTTGAATAAAGAAACTGTTAAAGGCCAATAAGGAATACTTAACCTCCTATGACCCAGAATCCTCATAGAGGACATTACATTTTGAGTTCCCTGCACCATAACTCTTAATTTTATTGAACTTAGAACTGTTGGCCTAATTTGTGGACACTTTGTCTGCCATCTTGTGGTCACAAAAGCACATTACAATTATGTATGTCCGTTCCAGATGGCTGCCATTCTTACCAAAATACTTCACAGCGAAAGCATAGAAATGTACTGTAGCTTGGGCAGATTTTGGAAAGAAACCAACAGTTTACAAGCAAAAGTGATTAAAAATTCTTATAGCAGGCGGTACAGATTAGTCTACATTGATTTTTATTGATATGGGATACATTTCCAATAAATGTAGAAAGGTGGATCTTTAGTGTTTCTCAATATTCAGAAATAGAAAATTCTATGGGATTTTTTTTCAGGATATTTTCACCTGTTTTTTGCATCAGTTTTTTAGAATTATCCATAATGTGTTAATGGTATCTTTACTGTTTTATACAGTAAATAAAGCCACACTTGAAGAAAAAATACTTGTGTTGAAATACAAAGTTTAGTTATTTTCTTCTCAGATCTTACTAATACCAAATAATTTGGAGATATCAAAAATGCATATCAATAAAAGCTCAGGCCTTAGGGTGTTAAATGTTGCCTGTGTAGGGTGAAACTTACCAAAACTGGCTCAAAAATGGAGATCTAGCTGAAGCACTGAGCCAGCTTGCTGATTTTTATGCTTATATATCACCTGAATAGCTCTTAAGTTATGTTGCAATGATTTCCGGAAGAAAATATATCAAAGATACAATGTAGAAGTGTCAAAACTAACAGATATTTAGACAATTTGGCACGTCTGTCTGTGTAATATGTTGAAAAGTTATACAAAATATCTATACATATACTTGGATCTGCTGGTGAGAAACAATCAAGTGAAAAAGGCTGCAGACAAAGTTGTCACTAAAGACTAGACCGGTGGTTCCAAAAGTGGGGGTCGAGACCCCCAGGGGGGTCCCCAGACAGTGAAGGAGGTTGCGGGATGCTTCCCAAAAAAGCCAAAGAGAAATGTAATATGATTTAAAATCATGAATTTTTGATATTATTTTAAAAGAAATAATAAAATGAGTCCGATTTCAAATTAAAAGTAGTTATCAAGTGGTATTTGTGCTTACGTATAAGTAAAAGTTATGAAAATGACCTAAAAACAAGTTGCTTTGTGCAGCCTCATGAGCTTTATCCCCTTTAGATGGGGGTCCCTGATCTCTGATGCCATTATTATGGGGGTCAATGGCGGAAAAGGTTGGGAGCCCTGGGCTAGACCACAGTCTTGAACTAAACTATTATAATAACAGATCTATAGTCAAGGATTGTGGTAAACCTTCTACAGGATTTTTCTGATAATGTTTAAATGTAATAGACAAATCTTGCATTGTTAAACACCATACCTCCCCTGTCCTCCTAAATCAATGTTTGTTTATCTCTGCCAGACAACTGTAAGAAAATGGGCCTGGTGTTCCAAGACGTCGTGGGCATCGTAGAGATCATCAACTCTAAGGATGTCAAGATCCAGGTGAGACCAACATACGCTATAAAAATAAAATGCTGTTACAACACCACACCAAACGATTTCTGCTAGAGATCATTGATAGGAAAATCTAGTTTTTGGAAATTTTGATTTTCTCTTGAACTTTCTCTGCTGCTACTTTCGGACTTTCCCTGCACTGGTTGTACATGTGTCAGAATAAATCTTATCTTGATAATTTGCACATTGGCTTAAAGATAAGTCATTTGGGAACAGCTGCCAAAATAAGCTTCAGAATAAATTCAAGAATTAGGCTCAGCTAACAAAATATATGATCTTGCCGCATATAAATTAGCCTTTTCTAAGATTTCTTTTTATTTTGGGTTAGTAAAGTGGTCCTTTTTCTGTCCAGGTCTTGGGTAAAGTCCCCACCATCTCCATCAACAAGACGGACGGCTGCCATGTCTACCTGAGCAAAGACTCGCTGAACTGTGAGATCGTCAGCGCCAAGAGCTCAGAGATGAACATCTTGGTACCCCAAGGCGAAGACGGCGACTTTGTGAGTAACTTTTTTCAAGTAGTTATCATCCCTCACTTGTATTTCAGTGCCATAAGAATGGGCACTAAAATCAATTTTGGAGGAGAGAGGAGCTCTGACTATTGAGATTGATGGTTTTAAAGTGTGGGGTGGGATGGGTCAGGAAGTTTCTGTCTTAGGATCTAGGGTCGAGGTCTGATTACGATACTTAAACAATGACCGATCTAACCGAGGCTACCATTGCTAACGGCCCACCTTTAGCTACTTCATCGTTCCCCTCAAATGATACTGATTGGTCGGAGCAGTTTTCAGTTCTGCACAAACTTTGTGGATTGGAGCTTTTTAAGATGGATTTAAAAGGTTAAATCAGAAATCCTACTCTTCTCAGTTTTGAAGAAGTGACATTGATGACCACAGTTGTTCTAAAAGTTGAAGTGATTTAATCTTTGAGTCCTCAGGGCACTGAGCGCTGAAAACAGTCGACTGCTTTAGCTTGGTTGAAGAGAAGTGCTGCCAGCGACAAGGGAAAAAAAGGGATGCACAATTTTACCCGCAAATATACTTTTATCCGTAGATATGTAAATTTCTGCAGATATTTCCAGCTGATAAGTCGTTGTATTACACATATTGTCCTTAAATATCAGTAAAATGTATAAATACCATTGGGTATAGTTGGTTTTGAGGCCCTGCACACTGAAGGAGGGCCACCGAGAACTTTCAACAATTTGAACAATTTAAAATACCTGTATCGGCTAAAATGAGTTTGTGAATATCAGCATGCTGGAGAAATCCAATGTGGTGCATCCCTAAAAATATTACTGTGAAGTAGTTCTAGGTAATAAACCAAGTTTTGTTTCAGTCACAATTTTGGCTTCACACAATCACAAAAATATGCCATTAAAAAACCCAATGTGATATTTATGTTATTATGTAGCGTTACTTTTGTCTCTGTTTTTTTTTTCTCCACTCATTTATTTTCTTTTGTTTTTCAAAGTAAGTGTTCATGTTTGGTAAATGGATGTGATAGGTTTACATTTATAACCTCAATTAATAATCTTATTTAATAATCATTATCACGGCATCAATTGAAATGATCAGAATTCATTTTTTCGTCCTACTATGAACTAGTTAAACATTTTTGAAACTGAATTAAAGACTACGTCCTTGTTTGCTTTCTCTTAAGGTGGAGACCCCTGTTCCAGAGCAGTTTAAGACCATCTGGGACGGCAAGAAGTTCGTCACCACAGCATCAGAGATCGCCGGATAGACGGTGGCGTGGCAGCGTTTGAAACGACCACCCTCCTCCACACCATCCCCACATCCCTTTTTTTGCAAAAAAATGCCTTCCTGACTGATCCACCGCCCCACCAGCTAACTCTCACACTGTAGACTTGAAATTTGGACCTCATGCATTTATATCTTCCTCCCTCTTCATTTTATCAGCCAATCACAGCTTCAGCTGTCCCTTCCTATCAGCCAATGAGAGGACTGCTCGCTTTTTATTCTCTGGAGCAAATCCTCCAGCCAATCAGCAGGGAGCAGCTTGTCCTTCAGATAGTTTTGTCCCCTGTGAGCACTTTTCAAAAACATTCCTGAGTTTTGCCAATAGCTGCGATGCTCTGTGTGATATTTTGTATCTATCAGGATGATGCTAAGCTAAATTTAACACGTAGAATAGCCAATGTGGGAAAAAGGCTTTCCCTAAGACACAAGCACTGCAGCCAATCAGGACGCTTAAGGCTGTTGTTCTTTCCTCTCTGGACAGGAGGGGCTGGTGTTAGTTTTAAAGTCTGATCGGTTCCTGTTTCATTATATGCAATTTAAAGGTGAAGCACTTCCAACAAAGCCCTTTTAAAGAAGATAGCGACATCCATATCACCTCAGCTGATGTTGTCTGTATTATTAACACTCGTGGTGAATAAATAAGTGTCGGAGCATATAAATAACAGTAAAATCACATTCTACACATCAGGAAACTCTCCATCTAGACAATTATTATGTTAAAGCTGCCGGATAAATATCATTCCATATGCTTGCCCTCAAACCCACACATCAGACATTCCTTATGTCAAAAATTACAATAAAAAAACATTCCATGTAAGGAGACGTGTAAGAGTAAGTTTGCAAGAAAGAGACAGAGATGTTGGTTAAAATATGGAGGATTAAGAAGAGGCTGAAAAGACCCACCCACTACCATGCTTCAAATCTCCACCTCAGTCTCTAGTGGAAATATCTGCTGTAATCATCTGTATAAATATGAACAATTATTGAAAAGTCTTAAATAATCGTAGCCACGTCTTTGGTTTTCAGCTCACGCCGCTGTACAGCTGCTCGCTGACTTTTCTTTTATATCGTCTCTTTTTCTTTTACCTCCTTTTTATTTCGGGTCCAAAATCAGAGTTTTGCTCATTAGTACTGGAGACATCATTAAAAATGTTGCAATAACTTGGCTTTGTGTTGTCTTTATTGGGTTTCATGTGTAATATGTACAGATGCAAACAGAAAAGGAAAAAAAAAATCTCAATTTAACATTTTAATCATTTGACCTCAACTGAACAGCTCCAGTGGAGTGTTTTAATACAGTAGTAAACTCACACACATAATCTGCTAAAATTACACAAACAGTATCAACATGCCACAAGTGATCAGTGCAAAAGGAATGCATTATGTGCTTTCTGCAGCCCCGCTCTAGGTGTTAATCTCATTTCTTGAAGTTAATTTCTCTAGAAGCGGGGTTCATTCCCGTTCTTTTTCGCTGGTTTTATATTTGCTGCAGGAGGATTTAGCGTAGAAAAGGAAGCAAGTTTTCGTTGAACCATTCTCTGGTGAACTGAAGGTGGTCTCCCTCCGTTGCCAGGAAAACCAGTTTTCCAGCTTTGTCCATCGCTGCCAGGCCGAGACGATCCTGCAGAGGATGGACAAGGTTTTTGTACTAAGTTGAACGTATTTGGAGAATTAACTAATTCATATTAATGGGGTATATACAGAAAATTTGAAAATATTTGTAAATTTTAAGACCCAATTGGCTCATTAGTGTCTCATCCGTTACACTGCTGTGCATGATTTATGCAGATTGTATTTGTTACTGTAGCATGCATGTAACACTTTAAGATGCTTGCTGAAATGAACAGACTCTGGGCTAGTTTTACATGAAAAAGCTTCACTACAAAACTGTTTTATATTTGCAAAGTCCTGCAAAATGCATCAGCCTTAGCAATCCTGCATTTGCCCATCTTTGACATGCATACAGCACTCAAACACACAGTTAACATGCTGGCGAGGGACAGCAGAGGGATGCACAGGCCAGAGCATCAACAGGTTTGCAGCTTAGATCTGGTGGAGACAACCAGCCTAAGCATCTTGGCAAAAATAAAAATTTACCAAGTTTAATAATTTCTAGCCTTTTTAAAAGGCTAAATGTTGTGTACCCAAAAGAAATCATAGGAGTTAGATATAAACACATTAAGCTGATCAAAAATTGACCAAATGTCTCAGTAGAGATGAAATGAAGCCCGCTACATGGCAACTGCAGATATTTAATTTCAAACATTCAAACATCCATTAATACTGATTTTCATTGTTTCTTACATGATTGTGTTTGGTGCAGAGTAAAAGGTATTAATGGTTCTTTGAATCTCTTATTTAAAATTATTCAGGTAACTAAGTGAAATGTTTTGTTAACTGAAGGATTTGATATCAGTGCACTTATGGTCCATAATTAGGCTGTTGCCGTTCTGGTAGCTCTAGAAATGTACATAAAGCCTGAAGTTTGACACCTACAGTTGGAAAGTCATTTTATCTATAATGGGCATGTAGTTCAAAGAAAAATCTTTCTGTTTTTTGTTATTGCATGGCAACATTTGAGAAAAATCTATGCACATTTTCATTTATGATACAATAAAATGTTTTTGTCTTGTTTTCTGTCAGCTTCAAAACCAAGGTTGTCACAGTGGGTCAGTTTTAGCACAGGAGAGATTTTGTTGTCTTCAGTGTTGGACAAAAAATATATCTGTACTGATATTGTTAATAAGTCTGGAAATATTGGCATATTGGAGATCTACAAAAATCTAAGATTGTGCATGCCTTTTTTTAAAAATTTAAATCAGGAATTAAAAAATACATTACATCACAATCTGCATTTTCTCAGTAAACGGACTTTAATCTTTGTTACCTCTTTGTAGAGGACGCTCTCCTGCAGAGTCTCTGTCTCTTTAGCCTGACCCTTTTTTAAGAAGCCAAACCACTGCAAAGAGAAAAGGGAAAATATAACGTATATATTATATTCTGTTAAAAATTAACAATCTACTGAAAACTGTTTCCAGAAAACACAGCTTTACCTCTGAGTCGACAGGATCCACCACAGTGTCCTGCAGGAACTTGACCAGGATGAACTTCTCCAGCAGCTGAAGATTCTTCTTATACGTCTCATTTACAGACTGGAGAAAATAAAAATAAGAGATTTCATGACCAGACTACGACTGATTACACATATACTTACGTATAAGTACACGTGTAAAAATGAAGCAATCGCTAACACAAGTTTGCTCTCAACTCCTCACCATAAACAACTTTCTGAAACACACTTTCATCTTCACATTAATCAACATTTATTCCTCTTTTCTTTTTGGATTTTTCTTTATCAATTCACACTGACCATCCTCACTGTTAACACTGCCTACGAAATATAATTCAGTTTTAAGAAAAGGGATTTGCATTTTGAAGAAGGCTATGTACTACGGCATGAATAAATAAATAAAATATCTGTTGCTTTAACAAGAGTGGTTATTATTCAGGTAAAAAAAGACATATTGTCATCACATCTTAACTTCACAATGGACCATGATTTTTCTGACCTCAATGCCCCCCCCCCCCCTTTTAGGCTGGGGCCCAGAAAATCTCCCTTTCCCCCCCTTATGGACGGCCTTGCTGGTAGTACAGTTCTCTAAAACTCTGAACCAGTTTTTAATTAATAAATTATATAATTCTTCAGACTGACCCTCTCCTGGTTGATGTCGGCCAGAAACAGGCTGTGCGTCCTGTAAAGGTCGTCGTTTAAGGGGTCGTGCCAGTATTGCGCCTGAACCAGACTGGAACAAACAAACAAAATCTCAGTACTTCAGATAAACACGACAAGAGTCCGTATTTCAACATCACAAACAACAATTCAGAGACTGAGCTTAAGATGTCTCACTGTTTCTGAACCAGGTCGGTGTATGCTCCTTTGTTTAGCGCTTCACGAATCATGTCACAGATGTGGGAGCTCTCTCCGGGACACCTCGGCAGCCCGTACACTCCTGAGGAGTTCAAACTTAAGTGAGGAAGTTTGTTTTTGCTTCAGATGAGACTGTCATAATGATGATTCAGAATCACACAATAGAGTCAAACTTTGTTGTTTAGAAAAGGGTCAAAGCAGAAGTTGTCTGTTTTTCTTCACACTTTTTCACTGCTTCAACAGGAGAGACCAGGTATACACGAAGACAAGGAGAATATTAACATGCATGGCTCACTGTCATTAAATAAAATCTGGGGAAGATGTTAAAATCTTCTAAAATCAAGTTTTACTGTATCACCATGAAGAGAATATTTATATATACATAAACATAAAGGCAGAATAAGATTTTTAGCACATAAAAATGAGTATGAATAATTTAAAGACAGGACTTTTTTCTCTTTGAAAACAAAACATTGTCTTCCAGTAGCTCTCAAACTAAGAGCCTTCATTCCATCAAGTGTTAACTTCATCAGCACAAAATATGACTAAAAGTGTTTGTCAACATTTTACCATGAGGAAGACGAAACTGAAACAAGCTAAAAATAGATCTTTGAGAATAAAAACTCTGATTAAAGAATAAGTGCAATAGAGTATTAAGGGCACTGTGAAAAAAATAAAAGGGATCTGTTAATTCTTGAGGACAAAAATCAACATTTTTAGATTATCAAGAGAATAGGAGGAACCTGCTGACTTAAAAAATCTGTTTTGACTTTTTTTATTATGGGGTAGTGAGTGTAGACTGATGAGAATAAACATGTTGTTTTTTATTTACTGTAGTATCAGGCTGAAACATAACAAAATTGAAAAAAGGTAAGGGGGCCTGCCAAAATTAAAAGACTCCAACTGAAGATTTAAGCCTCAAAAAACTATACTCTCACACAACCTACAGTATAAAAGAAGTGATTTAGGAGTTTACGCACACACAGATTAAACCAAAATTTAAAGGAGACTATAACTGTTAATTATGAGTTTATTAATTCTGCATTGTTAGATTAAAAAAAATCAGATTAATAAAAGTGTTCTTCATTTTTATCTGGTCACTTTATGTTATTCAGATTTTTTTGCACTGATTTAATGTTTATAAATAATAAGATTATATTTAAACAATTTGCTAACAGCAACTCCAATGCTACCTCTACTGCTGTCTATTGTGCTGTGTATTTGTCTCTTAGGAGTTAATAGATGCACTCAGTCATCTTTACAAAGGGAAGTGAGCAGAGCTGATATTCTGCTTTCTCAAACCACTCTTACCTTGGTGCTGGCCTCCGACAGAGATCAGGGTTTTCATTGGAGGAGAGGGACAGCGCTGAGCCACCGCTCGCCTGGGAAAAGAGGAACCAGACAGAATCAAAGCTAGCCTCCTCGTTCTTGTCAGGAGGTGAATAACTTTGAACATAAAACACGCCCGAACACAAACTGTAACCTGAGAATGAAGCTCAGGACTTCACCTTCACTATCCTCAAACAGAAATGATTTTTATTTTTCCATTCACTCCGGAGGAGAATCAGGCAAGAAGGGAAACTATACCAACACAGAAATCATCCAATTTCTTTTACAGTCTCATAACAAAGGCGTACAGTGTCCAGAACAGTGGTTACGTACAGAAACTGAGCCCCCTGGGAGAAGCCCATAGCGTTATATCCTCCCTTCAACTCAGGGTCCTTGGCCAGCTGGTTGCACACCATGGACACCTGCTCATTAACGTCCTTGAAAAACCCATTTTCTGTGTCCTGCAAGAGGAGAGACATGAAAAGTTCAGAGCGTGACAGACGCATTAAAGAGGAGAAAACTAGCAGCGTGCGGCGTCACGGTGTTACGACACATCAAAGCAGTAAAGCAGCAGAATCCACGCCGGCTTGTTATGAATATTAACGCTGAGAAACGACATAGTGAAGTTGTAAAGGAGCCATTTTTCTGATGTAACCTCGGCCACTAGGGCTGCAAATGTCACTGAATAGGAATCCTTACAAGTCATGTGGATGTATCAATCAAAGCTACATCACTTCACTCAACAGAGGACAACACTTCTATTTCACTGTTAGTTTTCAGTTCACACTCTCTGGTAGAGTTTCTATTTTTAGACCTATTCTCATCATTATAGCACCCACTGAGAAATATTACTGAACTAATTTTCTTTTATGTCCTTCTTTAGTGTTTTAATTATTTATCTTGTGATTATTTGGTTCACTTCTGATATTCTTGGCTACATGTGTCATATTTCATTCCTATTTTCATATATTTAAACTATGATTCAGGTGATAATACAACAATGCTGTACCCCAGGATATTTCAAAATAGTCACACTATCCCTTTAATCAGGGCTGCAGGGGAGTAAAGTTAGGACGATTCTCAGGCTAATGTTTGGCAGGGATCCTAAAAACATGATATTTTTTCCACACCAAATTATTGAGTACCACCATAGAAAAATTGCTTTCCTAAATCTTAACCAATAAAATGATGGTATTTTCTTGTTTTTATGTAAATAAAGAAACATTCAAGTTTGGATGGGACCAAAAAAAAATCACCTCTCAATATCTTGTTGCTGAACGGTGATGCACAGGTGGACAGCATGTGGGTAATTTTTTGCAAAGAAATAGCAAAAGGTTGCCCAAAAACCAGAATGAAAAATCAATACCTAAGAAATAACTTTCTAAACATAAATCTGAATATATAAAAAATAAAATATATATTTCAAATTCAGTTGTGCAGCGTTGGTTCGAGCCATGGTGGTGGGGCTTTAAGCCTTGCGAAGTTAGCGTTTCGAGAAGATTTAGACATACAAATATAAAATTAAGTGGCATACTTAGCAGAGAGGCCGACCTTCAGCCTGATAGTGTGGCTTTTGTTGTGCAGTGTACAGAGTTACATGATGGCCGACCACAGCCCGATCAGCTGCTCCTGAACGGGCTGGTAACATGGATTTCTGGCGTGTTTGCTATTATGGTTGTAGGACAGCTTACGCTTACCACCAGGAAAACCCCCAACTTTGAGACATTTTTCATCCTAGCCAGCGTCATAAATCGTAATGACAACAGCAGGCATCACTATAAGATGTGCCATCCCTCTTATAATAAAAGATATGAATGAGCAGAAAAATATCTGCAGAGCTCCAGCTGACAGTAATGATGCATTATTTATGAATGAATCGGATCTAATGGAGATTCCAAGAATACACCATCAAAAATGTGCCCTGAACTCGGAATAACAACTCAGAAAGTCGGAGCAACTTCAGTACCCTGCCTTACAAAGTCGTATATGTTACACATGGAACGTATTGAACTCAAATGTGATGTCATCCCCAGCTCCGACGTCCAACTTCCAAAGTAAATGGAAAGCAGCATAAGAGCTGAATATTTTATGTGAATAATGGGAGGGATTTTCCTTTGCACTGTGAGCACTGATCATGTGTCGGAAATGATTCCGTGTGAGCTGGCTATCCATCCGACTGTTACAGAGTCGACTTTAAATCACACAGCGTTCACCCGGCTTACTGTGGTTTCTTTTTTTTTTATGGGGCCGATAATTCCTGCCAGTGCTTCTGCCTTCAGTTACAGACATGAAAATCTGCTGTGAAGTGTGTGTGTGTCTGTTTCTGGCAGCAGGGACAACATGTTAATTTGATCCTCTGTCCTGATGTAACTCTGTTAATGCAGCACTTATAAATCACAGCCAACACCCCTGTAATAAAAGTCAAGTGTCCTTATTGTACTTTTAGTCTCAGTAATGGAAGCATTTCTAAAATATTTAGAGAAAGGTGTGAAGAGGCACATGTTCTGCTCACCGGCAAGTGCTTTGTCATAAATGCTGCGAGGGTTAAACAGTGATAAAAATAAGATACTGCCCAGCTCTTACTTACTGAAAATCTTGTGTGCCAAAGAAAATGTCATCACATTTTTCTCTACTGAGCATAGGAATTGCATGAATGGACCTTTACAGAAATATTTAACACTGAATTTACTGGTCAAATTTTAAGTTACTGACCTATTTTTAGCTAAACAGTGACATTTTATAACAACATTGTGTAAATAAAATAAAAGGGCTCTATCGTTTTATGTTACAAAACGAATGAAAATTATAAAAACAGTTAAAGGAAGTGAGTGTCTGCTGTTTTTCGTATTAAGTTAACATTTTTCAAAAGTGGTTTGGCTAAGAATTTTGTTCGTATTTTAGTATTTTTTGCGTAAAAATACCTCAATGACATTTCCTCCAATCATCAGTGAGAGCACGTAGATACCAGGGATGTCCTGCTCAATCATCTTCTTTATCGCTCCCATGCTGAGCGGGTTACAGCAGCTGTCGCCTAAAGAGAATATAAACATTTATGTTCATTTATTAAACTACTGAGACAAAATGAAGTGTCTTCTACTTCAGCTGGCTGTATTTTCATTCTTAGACTGCTAAACACCATTTTAGACATCTTTGCACAGGTACATGACTTTTTTTTTATCAGTGTAGTATCATAAAGAGTGGTATAATCCCTCACCCATCCCATGCCACAGCACCAGTGGCACAGTCCCATTGTCAGATTTGTAAACTGGGCTGCCAGAGACAAGCAGCAGCGGAGCAGCCAGGAGGAAACACAAGAGGACTGATGTCATTGTGGACCCTGGAACAAAGAAGAGGATTGAAATACAGACAGTGAAATCTGACAACTCCTTTCCAAATATTATCATGACTAATATTAAAGTGTATTTGAACATGTTAAAATATATGAAAAATAAGAAAAGTGAACATACTGTATTATTGTTGGGGCTGTCAAGATTAATCGAGATAATTGCGATTAATTAAGGTCCACAATTAGTGCACTAATATGTAACTTTAAGCACACATTGGTTAAGGTGTGTCAGCTTCACCACTGCTCCTTCATATGTCATTTACTTTAAAAAAAACTCACAGACCACTCAGTGGAAAAGTCTAAAGTTATGTACACCTTTTAAATGATCTTTTCTTTCATTTTCAGTCACAGTAGTTCCTTTTTCTGTGGTTAAGTCCATTTTTAAGAGTCCATGTTTAAATCTTCCATCTACCTCTAAAAGTAGGTCTACAAACAGGAAGTCAATCACCCTTTCTTTAGGACAGTGGAAAAATCCAACATGACATGAAAACAGCTTAAAAATGCAAAATGGTGGCATTTTAAAAAGGGTGTGATTAACCACAGGATTTGGAGATTAATCTCAATTTTAAAATGTAAGTGTTTGACAGCCCTTATTGCCACATTAAGTACTCTTGGTAGACTCTGATTAAGTTAAATGTCATTTAAAAGTCTATGTAGTTTGTTAATTATTTACTTAATGTCTTTACTGCAAACAAACAAACAAAAACAGTAGGGTCAAAGTGTGTTTTTCTGTGTTTTAAAGAACACAATTACTCTTCTGCAATCAAGACTCAAAGTAAGACTGAGCAGATCCCACAATCCATCACGGACTAACTGTGATAAATATAGCCTTCAGTTAATTTTCTGTACATCTTTCTAAATGCAGAAATTAATCAAGCATATTTAAGCTGAATTTATCACTTTCAACAAAGACTACCTTTTTAAAATATGGTTAGTTGTTTTGTTAAAAACAATTTTTTAAAGACTAGTTTGCTCTTACAACCATTTTATGCCCTGGTAACAGGGTCGGAAATAAGCATAAAAAAACGTGATTGGCTGGCCAGAGTGGTCGGTACAAAAAGCTTAATTTCCAGCCTTTAAAAAAAAAAAAAAATAAATAAATAAATAAGTTTATGATTAACAACAACAAAAACAAAAATCCAGGCTACGTCCCAAACTGCACTGTTTATGGAAATGTTGCCAAAATACTTGTGCAAGAAGGAGCTTCTGGTTGAAAACTGACGGGGGTTTGTATCCTTCAAAGTTTTGGACGGTTATGATAATATTCATTAATTATATAACAACGATTATGTCGTTTTAAAAATGCGATATTGAAAAAGTGTCGAGATATCGAAAATGTTCTAACCTCTTTTCGTCTAGATAATGAATAAATAAGAAAACAAAAAACATGTCGAAGTGCAAAGCATTTGTTTATAGAACAGCTAAGTCATGCAGCTGCTGCAGCACAATAGTCTGTGAGAAATAGGAAAACACAAACAAAGCCAAAAGTATTTTGTCATTTGCAACGCTGCTATATGTGCATCATCACAGAGGATGAGGAAGACTGCTGAACTGAAAACTGATAAGAGTACTTTTCAGTGAAGTTAGCCAGACCAGGCTAACAAACGACCAAGGAAGTTTACATCAATAAATCACGGACTTGTGCTTTAAAATAAGCTATAGGATGTTTATACTGTGGAAAAGGTTGGAATCACTCCATGATTTGCAAAAGCATACATTCATTTCCAGTAATTACGCATAATTAGCCCAAAATGATCAGCTTACAGTGATTTCTTACCGTTACAGTGTCCTTCCTGCTTGTGTTTGTTGGTTTCCTCGTCACGCGACTGTCTAAAGCCAGCAGCCAATCAGATCAAAGGGGCGGGGCTATCAGCTGAAGGGGCGGAAATGTCTAACTTGTGACAAGGCTTTTTTCTACTAAATCGTTCCTTGTTTTTCCCGTCTGACCGATTTCTCTGCTGATACAGCGTTTATTAAACGCTTTCGTAAATTATTTTTTAAACGCGAGTGGATACGTAAGGGCTTGCAGCATTTTAATTATTATTACCATTATTGAGCTGCTAGCAAATTAGCTTGCCATGCTAGCTTGTTGCGAAACTAATCGACAACAACATTCCTGTTCGGATTATTTAGTCAGTAATCTGAAAAGTTAATGCATCGACTGGGTTTAAAAGGAGTGTAACAAATAGAGAGAAGGCTAGGTTAAGTTATACAGCATGTCTATTCAGTTTGACGAGCCTACATATACGGGGAGTTATGGTGTTGTGGGGTCTTTTCCTAAAAGTTTTGGTTATGGGGTGGATGTGCCAGACATGGAGGAGATCTCCTCATCAGCTGACAAACCGAGGATCCTTCTGATGGGGCTGAGGCGGAGTGGCAAGTCATCTATTCAGAAGGTAAAACACTTTCTAATGAACATCAAACACTCTCTCTAAATCACAGGACATCTGTATGAATACACCTAACACTGCTGCTAGCACCTAGTGGGTCACAATCAGACATCCCGCAATTAATCCCATTTCTCTGAAATTTGTCAGCTTCATATTTTCTCGAAGGGGTTAAGGGGTGTTGATTTAACATTTACATAATTATGAAAGCTTTAGTTTAGTTGCTAGTAGACATTAAACGCTAATACAAAGAGTTTTTTTCTAAAATGTATTGATAAAAATGAGGGACTCCGTAACTTAAATAATATGAGCTTTTAGACCCCTATAGAGAGAAAAAGTAATGTCATGGCAGCTAACAAGGAGAGAAATGCCAAATATGTTGGACAAATTGTAAATAAAGAAAACTATTGGGGCTATTCAGGATTTTATAACTGCAATGAAAATAATAATTATTGTAAAAATAAAGACTAGTAACAATGTACACTGAGAAAATATTGCTCAACAAGATGGCAACTGGATAATATCAGTATATGCAGTAATGTAGAGAAAACACATTTCCGGCCAATTTTTGAAAATATTTTAGACTATCAAGATTAATCGTGTTAATCAAGATTAACTATGATGTCGAGCTCTTAACAAGTAAGTAGCAGTTGTACAAAGTAAAAAATTTTTTTGCAGTCATTGCACAAAGTCCAAACGTTTTACACAAACATCAGTAGTCATGTATTGAGTAGTGGCTGAAAGGATAAAGGCAGAAGCCTGTCCTACATTATTATCAAGTTAAGCTTCCAGTTTAAGCAACTTCTAGAAATTCAAAGAAACAACACATATTCCAGTCACACTTAAAGCCTCAAAAATAGCTTTACAAACCATACTTAATGTAAACCAAAATTGAATTACATGTTTTTAAATTTATGCTGGCATCATTAAACTCTTAACAGACAAAATGCAGACTGTAAATCATCGAAGAAGCTAAAACAATAATCCCTTATGCCTCTTTTTCAGGTTGTTTTCCATAAGATGTCCCCCAATGAGACACTTTTCCTGGAGAGCACTAACAAAATCTACAAGGACGACATCTCCAGCAGCTCCTTTGTCAACTTCCAGATCTGGGACTTTCCTGGCCAGGTGGATTTCTCTGACCCAACGTTCGACAGCGAGATGATTTTCAAGGGAACCGGAGCTCTGATCTTTGTCATTGACGCTCAGGTACAATAAAGGTGACAGTGTAGGTTCAAAGGCTTCCTGTGTTGAGATGAACTAACATTTCACCTTATTTTTCTGGTGTGGATTATGTCTTTAGGACGACTACGTTGAAGCTCTTGAGCGGTTACACCTCACCGTTTCTCGAGCTTACAAAGTGAATCCAGACATTAACTTTGAGGTGTTCATACACAAAGTTGACTGTCTGTCAGACGACCACAAAATAGAGACACAAAGAGACATTCACCAGAGGGCCAACGATGATCTGGCTGATAATGCACTGGAGAAGCTTCACCTCAGGTGAGTCTGACATGTCTGCACAGGTCAGGTCTTACCAGTTTGTTCGTCACTGAGAAAAGATTTCCTAGCAGATCGCTCCTCAAGGTTATGGTTTCTTTTCTTTAAACTCTAGTCCCACAAGGTGGGGAGCTGTTCTACAACTTAATACAATACAGACTGTTGATTTAATTTCTCTCATGATTTCTTTTATAATCACCATCTTTTAATTATTTATTTAGAGGATGGTTTTAAAAATGTTAAAGAAAAATAGGTGTGGAGTTACAGAGAACATGTAGGATCTGCCCTGAATGACAGTATGCATCTTTTTGCTCAGTAACTACATACATTCTATAAAGGTGGATGAAGAAACTAATTTCAATGCATTTTCCAAGTTTTAAATCACAGGATTAAGAAGCTGAAATAAATAAAATATAAAAAAAAGTATGATGCATGATGTGCAAAGAATTATTCTTACATCACTACTTACATGCATTTAACAGTTTGGGTGGGTAACAGAGGCCGTGAACTGTGGAGTGTCGTTTTACGATGTCCAGATCACTGATCTGGACTTTGCTGATGATGCTGTGACGCTTGCAGAGACGGTAGATGTCCTTGTTGGGGCTCTTAACCTGCTGAGTGAGGAGGCTGAAATGTTGGGAATGCTCGTCTCCAGAGCCAAAACAAAGACCCAGGCATTTTGGGATGCTGCCGTTGAATCTGTGTCTGTGAATGGTGAGAGGGTGGAAGTTGTAGAGCAGTTCACCTGCCTTGGCGGCATAATCCATCGATCCCCTTGACTGCAAGGCTGAGATCAAGTCAGGTGAACATGAGGTGATGGGTTCCTGGAACAAGACAGAGTGGTGTCCCACTTGTCTGGGCATGCGGGCGAAAGTCAGAGTCTTTTGGTCCTTGGTGCTTCAGGTCTTACTATACTCTTGCACTCTGGGTGTTAACTGATGGCCAGAGGTGCTGACTGGACTCTTTTGTGACGACTTCTCTTTGGTACATTTTTGGCACACTTTTTGGGTATATTGGCAAGACTGTGTGTCTAATGCTGACATGCTCAGGAGAGAGGGGGATGGAAAGGGTCGGCTGCTTGATACGAGAAGAGCTGTGCTTTTACGGGCACCTGGTGCGCTTTCCAGGGCCTGATCCAGCTCAATGCATACAAGGTGCCCAGGAGCAGGTGGGCTGGTCCAGATTCTAGGGGACCGTCAAGATAAGAGGAATGGGTCGGGTTTACTACAGGAGAGTCTTGATATTGTTTACAATAAAAAGGTGTTCATATATCAACATTATTATCAGCTAAAATAGGTTTGGAAATCATATGATTGGCAAAATCCAACATCTTGCATCCCTACTAATTTTCTGTCCAGTGAGATGCTTTATTTAATGGTCATGTTTTATTATTTAAATGTATTTCTGTTTACTTTCTTCTCTTTCTTATCACCCTCAGCTTCTACCTGACTAGTATCTACGACCACTCCATATTTGAGGCCTTCAGTAAAGTCGTCCAGAAGCTTATTCCTCAGTTACCAACGCTGGAAAACCTTTTGAACATTTTCATATCTGTAAGCTTTTTTCCCTTAAAAAAGTGTTGTTCTTGTGGGGCTTATCCAGCTTTTTCTTTTACAGTTATTTTAGGGGCTTCTCTCTTTTACTTGACAGGACAGCTGAAGAGAGACAAGAAATATGGGTGTAGAGAGGGAGGGGTAACATGCACCAAAAATGCACAAAGATAAGGATTCAAACCTGCAACCAGTACTTCATGACTGAAACTGTAGCTTCTGTAGCCTTTGTTTATTTAGCATGAATGTTAGATTTGTGTTTACTTTGTGTGCACATTTTTTAAAGATTTCTCTATATCTTTTGCTCTCTAGCATGTCATCATTAATAAAAGTCTTGCATGTTACTACAGCATAACAGAATATACTGATTCTTCCATAGTCAGCTCATAATGTTTAGAAAAAGATTGATTTTTTCACCGTATATGTGATCATCTCTCATGTTTTGCAGCATTCTGGAATCGAGAAAGCCTTCCTGTTTGATGTCGTCAGCAAGATCTACATCGCCACAGACAGCTCTCCTGTGGACATGCAGTCCTATGAAATCTGCTGCGATATGATAGACGTCGTCATTGATGTCTCCTGCATTTACGGGTAATATGAATTCAGTTCCTTGCAAATTCTTTGCAGTGATTGTTTGCTTTTTATGCAGAGTCTAAGTAGACTCTCTGGGGCCTTCTTACTTCTCTGCAGGCTGATGGAGGACGGTAGCGGCTGTGCCTACGACAAGGAGTCACTGGCCATCATCAAACTCAACAACACAACAGTGCTTTATTTAAAGGAGGTCACAAAGTTCCTCGCTCTGGTCTGCATCCTCCGAGAGGAGAGCTTTGAGAGGAAAGGTGAGATTCAGAGTTTATTAATAGTAGCTTGTTTTTCTCTATCTACAGTGCCATGAAAAACTATTTCCCCCCTTCCTGGGGTCTGATTTTTTGCATAGTTGTCGCACTTAGAAGTTTCAGATCATCAAACAGAGTTTAAGTTTTAACCGTATTACTGCCAGATCTGCTGAATCCTTTAAACAGAACTAAACATTGCTGCGAAGGATGGCACAACAAGTTATTGGGTTTAGGGGGCAATTACTTTTTTACATAGGGCCAGGTAGGTTTGGATGTTTTTTCCCCTTCATAAATGAAATTATCAGTTAAAAAAAGCATTAAAAAAATATAATAAGAAGAAAAAGCATTAACTTAGGTTATCTTTGTCTAATATTAAGATTTGTTTGTAGATCTGAAATATTTAAGTCTAACAAATATGCAAAGAAATAAGAAATCAGGAAGGAAGCAAGTATTCTTTTTACAGAAGTATAATCTGGTTTTCTCCATGTTATTCCAATCACTGTTTTTGTGTAACTAGCCACCACAATGGTGCTTATATTTGTAGAAAACATGCTTTAAAAGCGCCTTTTATTCCCTTTTCAGGTCTCATAGAGTATAATTTCCATTGTTTCCGAAAAGCCATCCATGAAGTGTTTGAAGTCGGCGCTTCAGTACAGTGTGCCAGATCATCCCACAACAACCTTAACCCTTTAAAGTACGCTGCAGTGAACGGGAGTGCTATTTAGTGGACGAAGAAGAAATGAGACACAAATGTGGCAAAGTGGAGAAGTAATCTAAAAGCACACAAGTATCCTGTTGGATAAATATGCCTTACTGTGGGCACCTGAATGTGAGAAACGCTGAGCTGCAGAGTGATGAAAATGAAGCTCTGGATGCTGATCTTTCCGGTTCTTTTCTGGTTTCCAAAGAGGAGAAAAAAGGTGAAAGATCAGCTGTTCAGACTCATATCTGTCCAAACCAAAAAGCTGCTTCTACCATTCACATGTATGTAAATCTGTAATGATTCCGTCAGCTGTGTTTACTCTCTTGGCCAGTTAATGCTGCATACTCTGACAAATATACGACTTCTTCAGTGCTCAAAGTTTAAAGCTACTTTGACTCAACCTGTATATTTCCATAAACTGCACTTCACCTTCTAAAAGGTACATGTTATCCATGCTTCTGTACATTTGATCTTAAAATATGGGCTGCTGAGAGAGGATTTAATCCCCTGTACAAAAATGTGACTTTTTTCTTGTGCTTGCTTCATTTGATCAATAGAGTGGGGAATAAAAAACCAATCACAGCGTTTACATCCTGCCGCACATGCTGACAGTCGACTCTGTAGGTGATGAATGTTTTGACCTGGGTAATTATTCAGAGACCGTACTGATTTGTTTTTATTATTGTACATATTTCTTTAATAAAGTATGTTTCATAATTTGCTGAGTCATGCTTAGTTTTATCTTTCATGAAATTATTTCAGACTCAGGAATTATTTCACTCATCTTAAGAGCAGATGTTGACAGAGTTACTAGAAGTATGAGGCTTAAGGTCATACACTGAAAATATACAAACCCTTATTCCAAAACGAATGGGACACATAGAAATTATTTCATGTTCAAACTCAAACTTTATTGGGTTTTTGGAAAGAAACACGTTCTGAATTTAATGCCTGTAATATGTTCCATAAAAGTTGGGACAGAAGCACTTTTTCTACTGTGATACATCATCATTTCTTCTACCAGCACCCTGTAAGTGTTTGGGGACTGAAGATTTTAACTGTTGAAGTAGTAAAAGTGTATTTTTATACCATTCTTGGTAGATGTTCAACAGTGCAGGGCTTCTGCTGTGTATTTGCCATACATTTTCAATGGAAAACAGGTCTGAACTGCATGCAGGCGAGTCAAGTAAGTGCACTTTTTTATTATAATGCCATGCTATTGTAAATTATGGCTTGGCATTGCCTCACTGAAATAAGCAGGGATGTACAAATCGCAGGATACTCTCAAAACTTAAAATTACCTTTAGTTTTACATAAGAAACATATATAGCCTATACAGTGCTTAACAAATGTATTAGACCACCCTAACCCTAACCAAAGTAAGGTTTATGCCACAGTTGCCCTAAATTAACAGCACTGGTAATTAACAAAATCATTTTTGATGTTTCTGCAATGGTAAATACACCAATATGTAGAAGCTCTTTAACCCAAAGGATATTTTTTATGCTAAAATATAATTATTATTGTTACCCATGAATTTTCAAATTTACTGATTTACCAAAAAACTGAAAAAAATAGTAAAGCATATTAATATTTCTTGATTAATATGTCAAATTATAGTTATTTACTTGCATTCCTGAACAGAAATATGAGTTTTAGTGGTTGAATATTATGCTTGATTAATTTCTGACTCCTCAGAGAAGCCCAGTGAGCTGGCTCAAATTTGGGTGAATTCAGTTTGAAATTCCTCACTCCTGTTCAAAATGGTAAAACATGGAGAGCTGACTGAAAATGAAAGAGTCCACATTAAAGCATGTCATGATGCTGGATGGTCTGAGACAAATATGAAAGGTGGTCCAATAAATTTGTTAAGCACTGTATATAAAGCTTTCATCACAGTTTATTAAGGAAACATTTACAAATGTAATTTAAATTTAAATGGTACTTAATTTGAACAGCTTAACTGTAGACTTATGCCAATTTAAATGTCTTTCAATTGCATTTAACATGATAATGGTTATTTTGATATATTTTACACATATTTCTGCATTTATTTATGCATATAAAATATCTTTACAACAATAGTCACGGCCAATTTTATCTCTAATTTCTTACAAATAACTTTGCAAATATGAATAGTCGAAGTTGATTATAGAAAAATTTGTATTTTTTATTAATTTCTTGATATTTAAAATCAACTTACAAGCCGCAGTGAGTGGAAAGGGGCTGTATGTGGCACCTGGGCCACCATCTGCCCACCCCTGCTCTAAAGCCTGTATGCACTGTTTCTCTCAGTATTAAAGGTGCCTTCAAAGATGTGCAAGTTACCCACACCTTGGACACAATACACCCCCACACGGATGCTGGCTTTTGAACTTTGCATTGATAGCAATCTGGATGGTCCTTTTTCTCTTTAGCAAAGAGGAACAAAAAAGGAACATGATTCCCTAAAATAGTTTTGAAATGTAGACTTGTTAGACCAAGATGAACATTCGTAGTTAAGAGAACCGCCTTACTGCTGCTGCCCTATATTTTTTTATTTTAGTACCTCAAAGATTTTTTAACTCTACCTTTAGTTTTAGTAGCAGGTCACAGTTGAGTCTGTGTAACTCATGTTTTTGGACAGTAGATGGCAGCATTCTTATATTTAAATATTTGACATTTCAGGACAGTGATTCTGAATTTGGCCTTTCAGTCTTCTCATGTCTGAACAATAACTCAAACATGTAAATACTGAGGTTCAAAAAGGACTTATCAGATGATCAGCAGATCCCATAAACAAGCTTTTAAATCCACAATCACCTATTAAAACCTTCACCCCGTCATGTCCAGATGTAGTTTTCATCCAGACTTAATGGGTGGTGGCAGGATGGAGCCACAGCTGAAGCCTCTAATTGCCTGCAGACCTCCTGCTCACTCTGTGGAAAACGTAGGTCAATGAGAGGGAAAATCCTTCCTGGCTCTGTGAGACCCTGCAGTTTGCTCCTGACCACAGAAAAGTTCATGTGGCTCTGAAAACTTAGAAGAAATCTGAGACTGTGGAGAGAAAATCACAACAGAGTGGAACATCATCACGTATGTGATGGATGGCAGCAGAGCTGAGAGATGGTGTTATGTAGTAAAACTGCTATTGTAGCCTTATTAAACCATACACACACACACACACACACACACACACACACACACACACATATATATATATATATATATATATATATATATATATATATATATATATATATATATATATATACTTAACAGTATAGGCGTTAAAAAAAGAAGGATATGCTTTTAATATTATTCCCTAAAAACTAACGATTTCAATTATTCCTAACTAATTTTAAAGCTCATCCAACATCATCTATTTCTCCTGAAACCAGCTACAAGATGACTGAAACCTCTGCCAGGCTTCATTTAGTAAAGATTTCTCTTGATGAAAACACAACTATCTATTTTCTTAACATTATCGTAATCTATAGCTGTAACAATCAACTCTTTTCATCTGACTATAGTTATAATGGTACATTTTTAGTAGTTAAAGATATACGTAACCTTGAGTGATTAAAGCCATATATTTACTGGCATTAAAAAAGTGTATATATAACTTATTAAAGACGTATTTAACTATCTTCAATAGAAGTCCATAACTGATTTTTGTCACTATACTGAATGAGGACTAATCAAATATGATTAAGAAAATTAAGTACCATTACAGAAGCCATACGAAGATGTACATGAAAGCATTTTATTTTACACATATTCTACGGTGATGGTAAAAATAACTTTGTTGTCCCACAATAAAGAGGTAGTTAAGATGATAAGACTAGATAAAATCTTAAGAAAATAACCAAAATTTACTTTCACAGCAAAATAGAATAAAATGAAATATATGGATGTTTGACAGCTTAGGTCAAATCTGTCAAACTGAAGGCCAGGGGGTCAAAGCTGGCCGGGCACATTTAATGTGGCCCGTGAGAGCTTTTGCATTGTGGGACATGTAGTTTATCAATGACATGCTAACCCTTGTTTCATTTTTCAATATTCCTCCTTGATCACAGAATATCAACTGTTGGAAGAGGTAGTCATGTACGATCAGAGCACATTTATGTGTTGAACAAAGATTTGAAACTGCATGCAGGCTGTTATTAAAAAAAGAAAGAGTGCTTGATCATATTCTTGTGGTTATAAAGAAGAACTTTAACAGCTTTCTTAGATAAAGATGAGTAAGATTTATAAATAGTAAAAATCAAGAGTGGGCAACTGGCATCCTGGGGGCCATATGGGGCCCTCCTCCCCATTAAACAGGTCACAAAATCTATCTTCAATACCAAAACAAACAAACAAACCAATAAAAATGAAGAAAAAATGACAAAATCTGTCATGAAAAATGGAAACATTTCTCTTAATCAATCATGGATTGCTGGTATATTATAGAAGATCTAATTGGCTGTATTTTTTTCTGTTTAAGTTTGTTTTTAACATGTATCAGTAAATTAAATGATAAAAAAATAGCTATGCAAGTAAAATACGTCAAAATGATCAGTAATGATTATGTCCAGTAGCTTAATTTTTTTTAAAATTCTGTTTAGCTCATCTAATAAACAATGATTATTTGCAATAGAGTTTGAAAATATAACTGTTGGTATATTAAAGGATCATGAAAGCTTCACAGTAGTTAAATTTAGAATATCAGACAATTTGTGACAATTTGGCCCCTTAGTAACCAAAATTGCCCATTCCTGACATTAATAGTAAAATATGATGGGGAAAAGGTATTACATATGTAGTACCACATCAGGCATGTATTTTACATCTATAAGTAATTTTAACTCATAAATATTTGAACATCTAAAAACCTACAGAACACAAAGATTTTAACTGTGTGCTACTGTCTGTAACTTCATACAGAAGTGACTGATGCACATGTTGGACAAATACTAGTTACAAACATTAAACCGTTGGTTGTTGTAAAGTCCACTGTATATTAAAGCTATATTAAACTCAATCTGGTTCAGTTTAAAAGGCGATGGAGCACACTGAACGACCAAAGCTCGGAATTTTCCACGTGCAGAGAGAAAAAGTGGTTTGCACCGACAGCCGGAAACTTTACACTCTACTATGTATTTAAACTATTCTATTACATCCAAAAAACACACACACTGTCTACTTTCAGTGAGCCTGAGCACAAGGTGAGGGACAGACAGAGGGACAAGAGGGAGTGGAGACATGCTGAGGGAGAGAGGAGGCGGAGTTTGGAGGAATCATTTGGGTTTTACGCACCACACATACATGCTTCAGTCAGTGGAAACTCGTCACTCTTAGCTCGTAGGAGTTCACGGAGGATTTAATAATCTGTCATATCACACAGCAGAGCAGCACGAGAGCACAAACCGCTGCGATCCTGCAGAGAGAGGGAGACTCCTGAGGGCATCTCCAGGCTGCTGATGCGCAGAGAGAGGTACGGTTTAGCGTTTAAAACAATTTATGGTCACGACCGGCTGCTTTGCAGTGTTATAAAAAGACGTAAAGACCTGTTCAAAGTGAGATTAAGTGAGTTTGCATTGGTTTGTTTAGCATTTATGCCTGTTTAGCTTGGACATTCAGCTCCTCACCTGTGCTAAGCTGGTGCAAAACGGCGCGTAATTACGCATCAAATGCAATTTTTACAGGTTTTAATCTGTTTTTTGTCACACAGGAAGGTTTTAGAATGATCAGAACCACTTCCTACTTGGGGTGAATTTATAACATGTTTAGATGATACAAATAATAAATCTAGTCATTAAACGTCATTTGACTGAATGAGCTGTACTGCATTGAACGTGGTTTAAGATTTTTTTTTTTTTTTTTTTACTGCAGTGATAATGTAAGAAGAATTTGAAAAATGGGTATTTCCCAACATCAAATCTAAACACCTGTACGTTGCGTTTTCTCAACCCTGCAATACAAAGTTTCCCCAGTGAATTTTAATGCATTTTTAAAGCTTTTGAAAAAGAAAAATAAACATTAAGGGTACTGGTTTATTCAGCAATTGGGTCCAAGATAACAAACTGAGTTGATAGAAACCTGACAGAACTGAGCATTGGCAATGCCAATTATTTGACCTCCTACATCCAGGGTGCACCACAGAGGATGATCTTTCTTCAAGGTTAGAAACCCATGGATATTATTGGGGGTTGGGGCCTAAAGGGGTCCTTAGTGAGTAACTGATACTGTGAATAAGTGCTGCAGGCCCATTTTTTCAAGTAGGATTTATGAGAAGAAGAACAAGGAGACCTTTGAGGAAACAATCCCTTGTTTGAGCATTGCTGTATTTGGCCCAGACTCAGCAAAATAAGGCTCCATATCTTGAGAATAAAAGTGTAATCAGATGTTCATTTTCAGGCTTGTTTACAACCCATTCAGCCCGGCTCACTTCAAGTGATGTCATGTCTCCTTTCGGATTACAAATTTTTCTTCAGAAGACTCAGCAAACCCCCTAACTACCAACCCCCAACCCCTCCACCACAACTCATAGTTTCCATCACCACACACCATCCCCTTACCACCATCACGCTCTGATCCATTTGGCTGAAATTAATAGATTCATTGAAACAATCCAGCTCTGGTTACAGTCACTCCTGAAAGAAGAGTGACTCTGCTCATGTATGGCACTAAAATAGGAATTTCCTCACTTTTGTCTTTTTTAGAAACAGAGGGCGGAAGAAAAATGCTTCTTCTTCTCTTCATTTCTTCTCCTTTGAGTCCGAGCCACACCATTTTGCCACGTTTCGACCACGGTCACATTCCTCTGAAATTCTTGCATTGGGCGAAGGTTGGCCAAGTGCACAATAACTGAGGACAAGCCAGCTACAGAAAGGAAGAGTTAAAGGAGATGATGCTGGATTGTCAAGGGACTAGCGGTCACAGAAAAACAGACAGTATCATCATGAGTCAGTCCCACTCTCATCACTGTCTTTTCCATTTCCTATTTCCGCTGGAAAGCCTGGGAAGAGCTTTAAAGGAGTACTTGGACATTTTGGGAAATGATTTGCTTTTCTGCTGAGAGTAGGATGAGCAGTTTGATACACATTTGAAAAAATATGAAGCTGAAGGCTTGGCTAAAAAGCTGTCCAAACAACAGCGTGAAAAATTACAACCTTGTCAGGCAAAAAACAGAAAAAAGTTTTCAATCTAAAGCTAGAGGGAGCAACCAATTAGCCAGCACAAAATGAGCTAGCTTGCCAAAGGCAGCACAGCTAAAGCCACTTTTACACAGAAATAATACACAAAAAAATTGAAGAATTGTTTCTAATTTTTAGTTTAAAAAAAGTTCTGCATTCAGGTGACAGGCTTTGATAACAACTGCTGCACACATAGATCTGCTAAAATGACTAAAAACGCTGTATGCATGCCAAACCTGTAGTTAGCGCTGTGACTTTGTGATGAAACAGCACACATGCACATACACACTTCCTTCCACGGAGCAGTGTCACACAAAACTGGCTGCTAGCCCTACCTTCATCCATATTACAGTCATGAAAGTTCAAAAATGTTAAAAGGAGGTAAATAAGACTGTTTCCCAAGATACTGATAACCTTTGGCTACAGTATTAAGCTAGTTTGGTCATTTGTGAGTTGAAGTATTTGCTTTGTCCCAATTCTTGTAGCCCAATTTCATCTATTTATATTTTCATGAGGTTTAAATCTTATCCCTGTTAGTTCTTGCCTTCTCTTGTAATCTCGATAAAAGAAAGAGCTCTCAGCCTTTCTTTATCCAACCAGCCCAAAGTTTAGCTTCGAATTAAATAAACCTAGCAGCTAACATGAAGTAAAGACAGCAGGCCTACGCTCTCAGAAAACAAACATTTGTTATCATTAACACCCGGGTCTTGATCTGTCCAATGCCAGCTGAAGGCCGGTGGGAAAATATGTTTACTCGTGTGTTTATTTTGGATAACAGCTGCCGATCACGGCGACTGTTTATTTGTATCGGTCAGTGTTCGCCTGCAAGTACAATCCAAGTGCAACAATTGCTCTGCCAAAAGTAACTTCACTGACCAGAGGCCCACTTCATTTTAAGAGACTCTAACCACGCTTGATTATCATCGTTTGATCTCTCTCTGCACTGTCATTCTTTGATATAAGAGGTTTTAGTATTTTTAGTAAATCCTTGGCAGTTAAAATCTCCTTGTGAGTCCAGATTTTATGTGATGCAAATTTTTCACAAACATTCATGATTCATAGAGTAAGTCTGGTGCTCAACCAACACATTGTCCAAAGCAATGATGACCTTAAAGTCTAAAAAGTCAATGCTCCTTAAATCTCCTTAAATCAACCAAAAAAATCAGTTATTGTTGGCTGTTTTAAAACATGAACTCCCCTTCTTTAAATGGTATAAACCTTCGTTTTGTAACATTAGTGTTGCAGGTTGGTCCATTGGACTAGGACGGTATTGTTGACCTTTCAGGGGTCCTGCCATTTCTGTGGGCAGACCTGCTGGTTGGTGATACTACCTGGCCTGCTTGTTTTCATTTTGTTACTAGGGGTATGTCTAATATGTATGATTTCAGATTGGGGAGGCTCCTAATCATCCCAATAATCATCTTGACTCCACATGCTTGAGAATTATTGGGGCAAATTGTCTTCAACATGCCTCAAATCAGGCTAAGTTAGATGAAAATGGGATTAGAAAAGCTCCTGTGTTGCCAGCCTAAGGCTGTCAACATTTTTGATACTTGGATATTTCTCAAAAACTAATTTGAATTAATGCATTCTCTGTAGATAATCTTAAAAATGTCAAAGTGTTAAAGAGTACTGTAAGTCATAAGATAGATGTGTTGGAAAGAAAGAAATCCATCAAAAATGTTAAGGCAGTCCGTCTGCAGACCACTGTGGTGAGACAATACCTTTGTCAGGACAGAAATACAGACCATCACTTAAAAAATTGGATTAAATGTCCAGTTAGGGTTTGGATAATGGTTAAGGTAAGGGTTAGGATACTAAAACTTAAAAGTCAAAAACCTAACCTGCAAAACCTGATTACAAAATGTTTAATAAAGCTGAGTAAACAGTCTGCCTCCAGGAAAATAGCTTGTCCTCCATGAAAGCCCTCTTAACACAGCTAACGTAGCTGAGGCAAAAGCTAACAAGCTATAACGATAACGTTGCTATGCATTATACATAGCTACATCCAAGGCTAAGGAAGCTATGTAAAAAATTTAGCTACACATCTAAATCTGAAGCTAACAAAGCTATGTTATCTACCTAGCTATATTAGCTTTAGCGACATATGTTAAAGCTAACATTGCCAAAATTAAAGCTAATATAACAAGCTATGTGACAGTAAAATATAACATAGCCAAAGCTTAAGTAGCTACAGTGGCCTATGTAGTAGCGTTAACTACATATCTTGCATAGCTACACTAACTTTAGCAAGAGCCAACAAAGGTAATGTTAAGATAAAGCTGATGTAGCTACATTGGCTAACACAGCAACGTTAACTACATAAATAGTGTAGCTTTATTAGCTTTAGCTATGTTTGTGAAAGTTCATGTTGCCCAAATTAAAGCTGATGTAACAAGTTATGTTACTGCAAAATATAACATAGCCAAAGCTTAAGTAGCTACATTGGCTTACATAGTAATGTGAACTACATAGCTACATGGCTATATCAGCTTTAGCTAAAGCTAACAAAGGTAAAGTGAGCCCCGTCACATAATTACTTTAACAGGTCTATTCATAATTTAACCCAGGATTAGACTTCTGGCCTTTTTCCCATCTGTAATGTCGGCAATTTTGTTGTTTCATGATTTTAACTGCCAGACTCTGTTTATGAATAAAGTTTAATTTTAAAATGTCTTAAACAGGAACTATGTAGTATGGGTAAATTACATCACTTCCATCCTGACAGAGGTGGTGTCTCACAGTAGTGGTCTGCAGAGTCTGACATGTGTGTTCTGCAGCCAGACCCCTCTCAAAAATATGGCAAATGTTTTTAAGCAATATAAATAGTGATCAGGAGTTTGCTTCCCATAGTTTATAGGTGTAAAAGATGTAAAATAAATTATTGTATAGCATTTCTTATACTTTCATGTCATGGCTTGAAACAGGTTTTAACAGGTTTTCAGGTTTGTTTGACTATATCATAGTTATGCTATTATGACAACCCTGAATTAAACAACTGAACGAAAGCAAACATTGGGGAAATGTGTCAATAATCAAGCATGAAATTATAAATATGATGCTCAAACTGCGTGTGAAAGTTGCTTCTTGACCATTGATTATGGTAGTCAGCTTTCTGGCTTTTAATCCAAGAATTTTAACCACATTTCATGCTCTCCTCCATTGAGTGTTTGCTATCACAACATGACAGATTTTTAGAAATTAAAGTGTGTGATGATGAATAGTCAAACTCGTACCACTCATAAAGACTGTGAAACATAGATGAAGCTTAGCTAATCACATAATATTTATCACAAGGATGAAGTCTTCAGTTTTGATCCAGTTCCTTTTCTGCCCTGAGATGCATGAAGTATTCCTTTTCATATATATCTTAGAGACAAGAAATCAATAATTCAAACAGTTATAAAAGTAAGAATATTTGTTCTGGTGTCCTGAGCCACAGTTTTGGAGCCACTGTTTCAGGTCACTTGGAGTTGAAATCTTGACACGATAGTGACTTGTTGACTTGTCGCCTGGCAGAGGTCTGTTAGTCAGTTTAGTCGACAGCCTCAGAGGTGAAACTGCAGCTGTTAGCCCTCATTGTCTCCATGGATAAACAAACAGCCAGCTGGAGGCTCATAAAACAAAACCAGACATGCTCATGGCCTTTATAGGTGTTTTATTCCCTAATGTTATGGGCTTAGTGTTAGAGGTTATGCATCATTAACAGTGGTACTAAACACGATGTTGTTAAGAGGACATATAGTGTGAAATATCCAAATTTTATACTGAAGATTGTTACTCACATAGGTTTATAATTTACTGATATGCAAACAACTTATCCTGTAATGACCTCAGTTCAACATAGCAGGTCATCTCAATGAAATATTTAACATAATGAACATTGGATTATTTTTAAAATTAGGTGAAGAGGCAGGAAAAAAACAACTTTACCCTGTGTTTCTGGCTTAAGGTGACTGTTTATTTAGCCCCTTTTACACATGCGCTGTAGTGCTGAAAATGTCCAGAAACTGTCTGAATAAAGTGCATGTTTGAATACTAGAAGTCAATTTTTTTTCAAACCAACTCTATTATTCCTTTTTATCAAG
This sequence comes from Cheilinus undulatus, assembly GCF_018320785.1. NCBI lineage: Eukaryota > Metazoa > Chordata > Actinopteri > Labriformes > Labridae > Cheilinus > Cheilinus undulatus. The sequence goes on along the minus strand of NC_054880.1, from coordinate 14,414,510 downwards.
CTAAGCTTATTGTAAAAAGTCAACACGTTTGAGGCTAACACAAAATAACTGTACCTTGCAAAAAGATGCTCAGAAAAGAAATCCACAAAAATTATGCTTGCTCACAATTTCCATTCTTGTTCGTCCCATGCTTGATGGGGTTGAGGTCAGGGCTGTGTGCGGACCAGTTCTTCCACACCAAGCTCATCAAACCATATAGTCCTTGCTTTGTGCACTGGGGCAAGGTCATGTTGGGGTAGAAAAGGGCCTTCTTCAAACTTTTGCCACATATTTCGAAGCATAGCATTGTCCAAAATGTCTTGGTATGCTGAAAAATTAAGATTGCCTTTCACTGGATATAAGGGGCCTAGTCCAGACCCTGAAAACAGTCCTCTTCCATTATCCCTTCTCCACCAAACTTCAGTTGGCACAGTGCAGTCAGGCAGGTAAGTCTCCCGGCATCCGCCAAATCCAGACTTGCCCATCTGACTGCGAAATAGAGGCTTGATCCCTCTCTCCACAGTACATGTTTCTCCTGCTCCACAGTCCAGTGTCAGGGTGCTTTACGCCACTCCATCTGGAAACCCATCCCATGAAGCTCCTGCTGTATAGGTTTTGTGCTTACATAAATACCAGTGGAAGTTCAGAACTCTTCAGCTACGGAAATCAGCAACCTTTACACACCCTTGCAGTCATTAAACCCGGTATGTCATTCTACATAGTCTTCTGCGTCAAGTTGCTGTTGTTCCTAAATGCTTCAGCTTTCTTATAAAATCATTCACAGATGACTGTACAGTTGACCGTCTTATTGCAAAGATCAATCACAATACCACACTTGAAGTCGCTGAGCTCTTCAGAATGACAAAAATGTTTGCAAACGGAGACTGTTGACTAGGTGCCAGATTTTATACCTCCTGGCAACAGAACTGATTGAAACACCTGAGTTCAGTAATTAATTGGTGTGGTCAAATACTTTTTTGTACTCCCAAGGTCTCCCCCCAGTTGGCCATGCCAGAGAGACCTCCATAGGGAAGCACCCCAGACCTGAACCACCTTAACTGGCTCCTTTCAATGCGAAAGAACACGGCTCTAGTCCAAATCCTCCCTGATGTCTGAACTGTTTACTCCGTGTCCAAGTCTGAGCCCAGCCAGTCTCCAGAGGAAACTCATTTTAATTGCTTGATCTCATTCTTTCAGTCATTACCCAAAGCTCTTGACCACAGGTGAAGGTATCCCCATCTAATCCAGCCCATTGCCACTAATTGGCCCTGCAAACAAAACAATTCCCGATGCCAACATTACACATAAAATAAAATTACAGAGAAAACACAAGGGAGCTTGACAAACTCAGAGAAAAGTGTGAAGAGAGAAAAAGAGAAGAGGGAAAAAGACAGCTGGAAAATTTACTGCAAGTAAACAGTGAGCAAATTCATATTCTTTCCGCTTATATGTCCTTTTTGTCTTTTTCAGGGCTTAATTTTGTTGGTTCCAGTATGGCTGACCAAGGTGGGACCTAGCAGGTCATCTTGCCTGGCTGTAGTCTTGTTTTCTCAATCATTTTACATTCAATCACCGCTTTCTTTTTTGCTGGTTTATGCTTTTCAACCCAAACTGTGCATCCATTCAGTTACAACAGGAAGTGTGTAACCAAGTTGTTGTTTTAATTTCCACCCCCTTTACTGTTTCTCCTCTCTGAAATGGATTAGGGCACTTTAACGGCCTGTGAAGCTCTGAACAGTCCTCATATTGTGTGTCTCCTGGGTTGCATAACCTGGATTTGAACAGATGAATGAGAATATTGACGGCAGCACAATACAGCGTAGAACATGCGAACAACAGCAGAAACCCTGCAGCATTTGGAGGAAAAGTGACACCCTTATTATTGCAGCTATAAAATGTAACAGAAACAAGAAGGCTGTTCTCTTACGGCTGTCAGATGACAGCTCTCCCTTTCATCGGGAAGTACAAAGACGCTCAATGTGCTGCGGCTTCCTGCAGATCACAAGGCCGACATCAGCTGCACGCACACAAATCAAATGAACACACACTGTATGTTTGTTGTTGCTGATTAAAGATCCCACCGGGGGTAACTCCTATAAACAATGACACTACTCTGAGACAGAGTCAGCACACTTGAAACAATACTTTGGATTCTTCAATCTAAAACACAACATATCCTTACTGAAATCCTTTAGTTATAAGCAGAAATATGTTTGGCAGAAAACACTCCCCGCCCTCCTGGTGGGGAGTGAGTCTCTGCCTCAGGTGAAGGAGTTCAAGTATCTTTGGGTCTTGTTCACAAGTGAGGGTAAAAGGGAGGACAGGAGGATTGGTGCAGTGTCAGTAGCTTTGCAGGCATTGTGCTGGACCGTTGTGGTGAAGAGTGAGCTGAGACGGAAGGCAAAGCTTTTGGTTTACCAGTCAATCTTCCTTCCAACCCTCATCTATGGTCAACAACTCTGGGTAACGACCGAGAAAATGAGATTGCGAATACAAGCCGCCAAAATGAGTTTTCTCCGGAGAGTGGCTGGGCTCAGCCTTAGATAGGGTGAGGAGTTCACACATCTGGAGGGAAATAGAAGAACTGCAGCTCCTTCACATCGAAAGGAGTCAGTTGAGATGGTTCGGGCGTCTGATCAGGATGCCTCCCCTTGGAGGTTTTCCAGGTATGTCCAGCTAGGAGACCTTGGGGAAGACCCAGAATGCTCCAGGGATTATATACAGTGCTTAACAAATTTATTAGACCACCACCCAAAGTAAGGTTTATGCCACAGCTGCCCTAAATTAACATTGGTAATTAACAAAATCATTTTTTATGTTTCTGCAATGGTTAATACACCAATATGTAGAAGCTCTTTAACCTAAATGATATTTTTAATTCTAAAATATAATTATTATTGTTATCCATGAATTTTCAAATTTACTGATTTACAAAAAAAAAAAGAAAAAATAGCAAAGCACATTATTATTTCTTGATTAATATGTCAAATTATAGTTATTTACTTGCATTCCTGAACAGAAAAATGAGTTTTAGTGGTTGAATGTTATGCTTGATTAATTTCTGACTCCTCAGAGAAGCCCAGTGAGCTGGCTCGAATTTGGGTATAAAAAGGTGAATTCAGTTTGAAATTCCTCATTCCTGTTCAAAATGGTAAAACGTGGAGAGCTCACTGAAAATGAAAGAGTCTGCATTAAAGCACTTCATGATGCTGGATGGTCTCTGAGACAAATATGACAGGTGGTCTGATAAATTTGTTAAGCACTGTATCCTCTCTGGTCTGGAAACGCCTCGGGATCCCCCAGGAGGAGTTGGAAAGTGCTGCTGGGGAGAGGGATGTCTGGGTTGACTTGTTCAACCTGCTACCACTACAACCTGGCCCCAGATAAGCTGATGAATGGATGGATGGATGGATGGATAATCACAGGGGTTAAAAATGCAATTAAAAAAATGTATGCTGACTAATCACACTAATGATATTACCCAACAGACTACAGTAGCTTTGGAACTTTGATTAGAACACATAAAAATCTTCTGTACTTTTAATTTTCACAATTGTATGGATGAAATCCAGACTCTGGAGATTAACATAATCCTAGATTGCCTAAGACGAGGACAATCTGCCCTCGGGCTGCACTTTATATGTTTCAAAAGCTAAGTTTTGATGCCATTCAGAAGCATGAATTGCTTTGTCACTACAATTATTAATTCTATCAGTAATGCAATCTTTCTCAAATAATCAACATATGTGATAAATTGTGATTAACTAATTGCAAAGCATGTAACAATTTAGATTAATTTCTAAATTGACAACACTTATTTTTATATATTGACAATGTCCACTAAAGAGTGGAAAATAACATACACACTAGGATACACCAGAATATTCTTGGCAGACAAGTTTTTTTCTTGCACTTCTCCCGACTGGCCTCAGCATGAGTTTTATCTGCAGACAACCTGTTCATAAGCTATGGCAGTGCCTGTCTGTCGAACTAAGTTTACTAAAAGAGCTGTGCATGTCTAGAACCTCAGTTTATCTTGCTGCTCTGATTGACCCATAATGAATATGACAGACAGAATGCTTGTCCTATTGCCTTAAGAGATTTTTTTTGACAAGTCCTGCCCTTCCCAAACACTTTGTGTGGGAGGTTTCTTGGATTAGTGTGAAATATATCCTATGCAATGTATATATGAATCAGTCTATCTGGTGTGTCAGGTTATTACAGAACAGCCTCATGTTCTGTCATCATCAGCTGACAGTCAACATTTGCAGGCGTGGGAAACATTTAATGGTAACAGTGGATTCTAGACACTGCTGTGACACTCTGGGTCTTTGGGTTTAGTACATTGTCATCCAGTCATAGGAACTTGTGTCTTCTACAAGAGCATATCCCATTGATTCACATATAGGTAGTTTGTGGTAAGCTTACCTTAGATGGTTACTTCCCTATGGCTAATAATAAATCCACTGTGGGGAAAAAATGAATGGGATTTTTAATTCCTGAACCACACTGTTGAGCTCTATCACAGTAAAACAAAAAAGAGCGATCATAGTTTAAACATTGGAAAGTATCAAGTGAAAAGTTCTTTCTTGATGCAGACCAGAAGGTGTTGAGCTCTTCAGGTGTAAAAACTTCACCCCTTAAAAGGCGCTGAGGCTGTTTTACAATGCATAAATTCATATTTTGTACCTGTGACAGATTTAGCACTTTCTCTTGTATTTACACTACATTTTATGATGTGTGACAGTGAATAATCTGGTTTGTAAACCGCAGACACTGTCTAAATTCCTGAACAGGGGGAAAATAACCCCCCCCCCCCCCCATCAGCAGCAGCAGCTCCCATGACTTGAGAGATCCTGGCTGTGATCATTAGAAACTGTCAGGTTTTGGAGCAGTGAAAGGACAGCAGCAAACCATGAAGGGACAAAATCAGGGGGACTGGTGGCTGATCCTGGGAGACAGTCACCATTTGGCTGCCACTACAAAGAGCTCAGAACAGAGTTACTCCAGTAAATCTCTCAGCAGGACACGCAGTCTCAGAAAAGAATTCAGCACGTCGACTCATCAAGGTGAATAGTGGGTTTTAATGGTTTCAGCAGAGAGAGAGGCGGGATGGATGACTGTTAAAATGAAAAAGAGAACAGTGGTGATGAGTATCCCTGGCTGAAAACCAAAAGGACACCTGCTGTGTAACGTGAACTCCTCCTAAACAAGGTGTGACTACATGTGAGTCAGTTTTATAGGCTATAAAAGTCAGACAGTCTGAATGGTGTGAAGGTCAAATGAAGGGATACTCAACAGATGTTTATTTGTCGTCAGTGACAACCTCAAAGTGAGATCTAGTGAAGCAAATAATGGAGCTCTGGTCTCTTGTAGTGTGACAGGCAGAAAAGAAAAGAGCATTTGGTCCTTTTTGATGTCCTGGTTCCCTTGAAGTAGTCACTTTAAGAAAAATGGACCATCAGTCCTTTCTGTTATTTAGTTGTTTGAATGTGTTGTGTTTTCTTCACTGATGGGGCAACAGAGGGAACCTGACTTTTCCTGTGCATCCAGGAATTAGGTATGGAGCAATGCCTGTATACAAAACTTGTTGAACAGCATTGAATCACAAACTCAAGCCTTTTCTAAGGCTTTGGGACTCCAGGGGACTACGGTGAGAACCATTATCCACAAATGGAGAAAACTTCTTTCCTGGGAGTGGCCAGCCCCCTTCACGTTTTTTCTTTTTTTCATATTTGTCACACTTAAATGTTTCATACTGTCAAAAAATTTTTCTATCAGACAATGATAATCTAAATAAAAAGTGCAGTGTTTAAATTATTTCATTTATTTTTGAAAAAAGCCATCTAAACCTACCTGGCCCTATGTGAAACAGTAATTAGCCCCTAACCCTTATACCTAACCCCTAACCCTTATATCTGGTTTTACCACCCTTAGAGGCAACAACTGCAATTAAGTGTTTTGGATGACTGGCAATGGATCTTTCACATGGCCCTGGAGGAATTTTTGCCTTCTGGTCTTTGCAAAGTTGTTTCAATTTCTGCCACACTTGAGGGCATTCAAGCATGAACGGCCTGTTTAAGGTCATCTCAATCAGATTTAAGTGCAGACTTTGACTTGGCCACTCCAAAATCTTCATTTTTTTTTTGGTCCACCAGGTGGACTTTCTGGTGTGTTTCAGATCATTTTCCTGCTGTTTAACCCAAGTGCACTTGAGCTTGCCGTCACAATCTGATGGCAAGACATTCTCCTTCAGGCCTTACTGGTAGAGAGCTGAAATGATGGCTCCATAAATTATGGCAAGTGGTCCAGGTCCTGAAGCAGCAAAGCAGCCCCTGACCATTACACCACCACCATGTTTGACTGTTGGTATGATGTTCTTTTTATGAGATGCTGTGTTAGTCTTGCACCAGATGCAACAGTACACACACCTTCCAAAAAGTTACAATTTTGTCTTGTCAGTCCACAGAATATTTCTCCAAAAGTCTTGTGGATCATCAAAATTGTTTTTTTGGCAGATGTGAGATGAATCATTGTGATCTTTTTGGTTAGCAGTGGTTTTGGTTTTGAATCGCTTCCATGGATGCAATTTTTTCCCAGTCTCTTTCTTATTGTTGAGTCATGAACACTTACCATAACTGAGTCAAGTGAGGTCTGCAGGTCTTTAGATGTACTAGTTTCTTTTGTGACCTCCTGGATGGGTCATCAACACATTCTTGGAGTAACTTTTGGTTGGCTGATCACCCCTGGGAAGGTTCACCAAGTTTTTCTCCATTTGTGAATAATGGCTCTCAAATCTGGAAGGGGCAAATACTTTTTCCCAGCATTGTATAAAGAAGTATTTCCAAAGTGTACCCCCCCCCCCCGCCCGCCATAAAACTCACATAATATACCACTCTTTTTTTTTAGTTTGTTTTGGTCTTGTTTGTAATGTGTTTATCATGGAAAATCTCTCCTTTTTTATCTTTGAGCAGAGTCAAATATGTCCTGTTGTTAAGTGTCACTGCATCAGCCTGTCTCTGCTTGAATACCTGATTTTCAACTCTGCCTTCTCCCCAGTGAGTCATACTGTGTTTGCCTATTGTGTCACCTATTATAAAGTTAAAATGCTCCGACCACTGGGAGCTATAAAATGTTGATTTTAACAGTGACTGATTTTAATTAGTCACTGCTGTGGTTTGGCTCTGGTCCCTAAGAACTCCCTACTGGATGCCTAAAGGAGAATTTGATGACAGACAACAGCTGGAGACCACAAAATGTGTCCGCAGATGTTGTGGCTCAGGAAGAGAAACACAAAACTCATAACCATGAAGACTATGAACGGAAGGAAAACCATTGTTCTATCACTGCGTTCGCCGTAGACATGGACAGACGAGAATAGAAACAAGCACCCCTTTAGACGTTTTAGGAGGGAAGTTTGGCTGATTTCCCCATTCAGACAAGGAATCTGACAGAAAACAGACAGAGGATGTGATGTTACGTCTCAGCTTGGTTTTCCTCCTTGTTTTGTTGACCTAGCTGGATGCCCTTGAAGAGGAAGTTGTGTTGTTATCTGCAGGGAGGGATGATGGGGGGTGTTTTCAGTGTTGTGCTAACATGCTATCGGAGAGGAAAGTCATGGAGAAGGACTCTCAGTTCTGTCACTGGCTTTAAAACATGACTGAGCATAACTGTTTATCTTTTATAAGTTTGTCTGCATCACTGGTTATTAGAAAGAAAATGTTTCATGGCAGTAAGACATGAGGAGTGTAAACTACACTTCCAAGAAGACTACTAAACAGACCAAATGCAAATTCTTTATGGTCACATATCATGAAATGCAATATCCTAAAACATTCAGCCTATTTGCTGAGTGAAGGTCAGTTCTTACCAAAATGATTTTTCCATGAAAATATTCATTTTTGCCCAACCTTTGGGTCCTATCAGCTATTTTGTCCAAGCCAGTGACATCCAACAAAAGGACCAAGAAAGGGGGTCTCAGCTCATTCCTAGATCCCTTGTGGGAGATTTGAAAGCCACACGGTTTGTCAGTTGCACTCTGGTGAACCCTTCTCCTTTTTTTGACATTAAAGAAACATGTAAAAGCAATTCTGTGCCCAAAATAGGGGCTGAAAATTATAAACAATGACCTTCTCCAAGTGAAATATTTCCCTGCGTGCCTTTGTAAATGTTCCAGAGGTTGTCATCCTGAGCATGGCCATATAACCTAAACTCCAGAGGCCTTTCCTTATCCATAATGTCCACCCACATTGTATATATTTTACTAAAGCCTGCCTGGCCTGTCTTAACTGATCCATGTGAGGGTATTTTAACCTCCCACACTTCATTTCCTTGCTCATTTCCCTCTGCTGTTGTACAACAGACTCAGCTAAAGCCTCACTGTGTTCAGTTATAATAGTAGGATGATGTTTTTATCTATGTGCCTATGTTTCCACCTGTTCTTCCTCTGTTTCTTAACCAGTTGATTCAAATAATATATAAACCAATGATACACTTGAATTCTCACTAAAAGTAATGGATTAAAAGTTTGCATTTTGATTAAACCCTTAAAAATGTCCACATCCAATTTAAATCTTTTAATCTGTTTTGTCTTGGTTACATAAAACCAAATATTCAACAGCATAACAATTAGCATACCTTAGTGTGAAGCAGGATGTTATTACATATTGAAATATTGTTGTTTAAACCTATTGAAACAACACTTCTATGAATAAACTCAACAAATGCAGCTGTTTTAAACCAAACCACCAATATAATTTGGCTTACAAATCACAGTAGTACGATGATAGCTAAGGGTTGTGATTATGGGCACTGTTGTTATTTTAGCATTCTTGATTCTATCTTGATGGCATGTGGCTTTGAATTACAGTCAAGGGCCAAATATTTTCATCAGAAGCAGCCAAAAGCATCTTTCTTTCTTAAATTTTTTCCTTCTTTTTTCTATAGAGATTTTAGGTTGACTTATGAAAAGAAAGTCCCCCACAATGTATGCCTGACAATGTAAGAAGTACTATGATGGGACAAGAGGAAGCACTGGGGTGATTTCTGAGGTTACAGTGTTAAGTATTTAGCAGATGCCTTTGTCCAAAGTGACATATATCTGAGAGTAAGTACAACACAAACAAATACCTAGAGAAGAGGGAACAACATCAGCAAGTGCCACAAAGTGCTTCAAATACTGTTGGACACAGGTGCTGCCATGCAGTGTTAACGGCAATGCACACGGTGTATAGAAGCTTTTCTTGTGAGATTTGTAGAAAACTTATCAGCAAGGGAGGAGCATGAAGCCAAATGGCCCTTTGTCTATTACCTCCAAAATCTATTCAATGACATGGAGTGAACTAGGGATGCACACCTTAGCCAGCTAAACTCAGATATTAAATTAGCCAGCATAAGATTTACATTAAGGATTTAAGTCATTATCCATCATTTTTTATAAACCCAAGCCTGAGCTCCTGGTCAAATGCTCTTTAAAACTTTAATGAAGCCTATCGCCAAAAGCCACTGTAGCTTCGCTTAATTGCCACTGCCTTCATGTCTGAGCATGTCTGAGCAGAATTCACCATAAACTCAAGAAGCGTAGCATTTAGCATGTCTTCAGAACAGCATGATATGGTAATAATTTGAACTAGAAAAAGGAAATAAAGTTGTATGTAGGCTGTTTAGGTTGTACTTGTGTATAAACCTTTTGATGATAAACCTTTTTAAGCACGATATTAAGCTGCAAAGAGGAACGAAGACTTGAGGAGCTAGCTGCTAACTTTAGCCATGCTCTAGTACGCATACCAGCCTCGTGTCTTGTGGGGCTTTTCCATTACATTGAGCGGCTTGGCTTTACTTAGTTTGACTCCCAGTGCAACAAGGGATTTGCATTCCACCACAGTGGAGCTACCTGAGGGTGTGCAAGGGGCTGATGACGAAGCGTTTTGGGTTGGCGTTGGATGGCGTTAAATAGCTGCACTTCAGTAAGTATTGTTTGGTTCCATCAGAAGAAGGAGAAGCGCTGGTTTAGCTGTCCCCTCAAATCATGCCTGCCCATGCTGTTTTCCCAAGATATTTCAACGTATGATGTTGTGGATGCCACTTAAACATATCTGCGAGGCGTCTCCAAATGATGATGAACTGCTGTGACATCACTGCAGTGCCTTCAAAGGGCTCTTGAGATATTGTTGTCAGAAGCAAGGGTTGACTATGAGGCCCAGTAACCTTTGATGTCCAAATCTGACCAGTCCATCCTTAAGTCACAGTGGACATGAGTCCAAAGTTTAAAGAAAATCTCTCAAAGGGTTCTTGATATCTCATGTTTAAAAGCATGGGATAGCATTGGGCCAAGAGACCTTCACCTATGACCCATGGCCTCCAAAATCAAATCAGTGGGTCCTTGAGTAAGGGTGGACATGAGTGCAATTTTTTAAGAAAATCCCACAAAGCATACCTGAGATATTGCACGTTTGATGCCTCAGTGCCAGCTCTGGCAATAAAGGCATAGGAAGCTTCATAAAGAGACAATAGAGATGGGATAAGGTAATCCTGTCAGAAGATTTTTATGAGAATTGGTTGTTGCCCATTAGTCAATGTTATGTTTGATTGTAGTTTAGATCCTGTTTTCATGAAGCAAACCACCTATTCTTAGCTTTAGGTAAAAGAAATGGGAAAAAGCTTTAATAATAGTCTGTGCTATCATCTAATCATTTCTATGAAACATTCACAGATGTTGAAGAATGTATAGAGAAAGCTAAAGTTTCTCAAAGAAAACTTGACAACTTCAAGTTTTTGTCACTGATAACAAAAAAGCTACATTGGAGGGAAAGCGGTGCTCAAAAAGAATAAACTAGATAAATGATTGGTATTTCCTTTTAAACCCAGGCCAAACAAAGATGAAAAAGCCCCTGAGAGCCTTTGAAAGGGAGAACACGGTTTCACTGCAGCTCCCAACAATTAATATTGTTTGGTTGTTCTTTCTCAATGCCAAATCGCCACAGGGGGTTTCACACAAGAATGAGGGGGAGTGAGAGTCAGACGTCACCAAGCTTTCCCTTATTAGTGGGCAATGTTGTAAGAGGAAAGTGGTTATATCATTACCGGACTTCTTTATGATTAAGCAGCCATAACCCCACTAAGTTAAAATGTTCACTGAGCCCTTTCTCTGCATGGGGGAATGGCCTTCTAACTGTGGAACATTTAGGACAATATTTAACCATTAATTATTGTGTGATGTAAATGGTCTTCATTCCTTGGAAGTGTAAGGTTAATCTTTTTCAAAGTTCCCAACAGCAGCTCTCTCCTCCCAGGCTGATTATTTCTTATCTCCAGAGACCATTTTTCTATTTAACAAAAAATGTGTAACGTACTATAAGAGACTGCCTAAATATTTACCTCCTTCAAGTCAGTATTTAGTAGATGTACGTTTTGCTGCAGCCCTTTTCAATTTCAATTTTGCAAATTCTCTGTTGGATTGAGTTTTGATCTTTGACTCAGCCACTTCAGAGCATTCACCTTGTTGTCTTTAAACCATTTCTGTGTAGCTTTTGCTGTATGCTTCGGGTCATTGTCTTACTGGAAAATAAATCTTCTCCCAAGCCATAGTTCTCTTACAGACTGAAAAAGATTGTCCTCCAGAATTTTTCTATATTTTGCTGCATTCATTTTATCCACTGCCTTTAAAAACCCTCCAGGGCCAGCTGCTGAGAAGCATCCCCACAGCATGATGCTGACACCACTGTGCATCACAGTGAGGATGGTGTGTTTGTGGTGAGATCATTTTGGTCTCATCTGATCAAAGAATTTTATCCCTCTTGACCATGGTGTCCCCCATATGCATTTTAGCAAACTTTAGTGGAGATTTAATATGAGGTTTCTTCAACAGTGGCTTTCTCTTTGCCCCCCTCCCATAAAGCTTTGACTGGTGAAGAACCCCAGCAACAGTTGTTGAATGCAGTGTCTCTCCCATCTCAGCTGTTGAAGCTTGTAACTCAGAGTAGTCATAGATGTCTTGGTGGCCTCTCTCACTAGTCTCCTTCTTCCCCGGTCACTCAGTTTGTGGGGATGGCCTGATCTCAACAGATTTACACGTGCCATGTTCCTTTCATTTTCTGATGATGGATTTTACTGAACTCTGGGGGATGTTCAGTGCCTTGGAAATATTTTTGTATCCATCCCCTGACTTAGACTTTTTAGTAATATTTTCTATGAGTTGCTTGGAGTGTTCTTTTGTCTTCATGGTGTCATGGTAGCCGGGAACACTGATTAATCAGTGACTGGACCTTCCAGACACAGGTCCCTTTATACTACAATGACTAGAGACACATTAACTGCACTCAGGTGATTCCTATTTCACTAATTGTGAGACTACTTGCACCAACTGTCTGGAAAGAGACAACCCCAGTTTATTCCCACTATTGCATCAGCATGTAAATGTGTATGAACTGGATTAGTTGATACTGATGGTCACTCCATATAGAAACCTTCATAATCAGTGTGTTAATGTGGAGTAAATCAAAGTAAGCTCCAGTCTATTAACTATTTGTTTTTTCAAGATTTAAGTCTATTTATGTCCTTTTCTTAGGATAACAAGGCTGGTTTTCCCAAGATAACAAGGTAACCCCTAGAGAAATTGCCACAATTGCTGTCATGGGAAAATGCAGTTGAATAAAATGTATGCAGCATGTCCTCCCATAGCAGCTGTTCTGACATGACAAACATGCTTGTTTGATTTTGTTTCTTTTTTTCTGTCAAGTTTTGTTCCTCTAAAGTTGAAACTGAAACATTATCTATCAAATTAATTTGAGTTGCTTAAAATTTGCAGAAATTTGGGTCATGACAGAGTCGGGTAGAGTCAGGTCCTGAGTCTTGACCAGTTGAGAATCATTGTCCTACAGGTCACTGGTAGCTTCTCCACTGGTAGGGTAGCCCAGAAGGCACCTCATCATGTGTTATCCACTGGAGGAGCCAGAAGTGGTTCATAGAGGGTCCTTTATCTCCAAAGAAGGAGAACTAGGAAAGCCCCTTGACTACATTTTCTCTTCTGGAGGGCCACCATCCTTCACCTTTGAGAAAACAGCAACAGTTCACCCTAAAGAAAGGGAACCCTTAGTATGTTTTGTATAGCATAGAAGGGGACTTTATCACATTTGACCATATCAGGTCTCCTTTGGTGGCAAGTTGTCAATATTTTTGTCAACTGGACGGATAGCGCTGACTTCACTTCATCGTGTTTTCTCCAGAGAAGAACAAAAGATTTTCTAATGGAAAGTTACCCTAGAGGTGATTTTAATCCCATTTCTTGCACATTAATGGTTATTCAAAAAAGACAGGGTCTGCTCGAACTTAATTCTAACCCTGTGTTAAAATATCAACCATGTTGTAATATGAGCCTACATTGGCTGCTTGTCTTTCTATTCCAGATACGTTTCTATGTTCACATAGCTCGTCATAACCAGCACCTCAGGACAAATTGACTTTGCAGTCCCTTTGTTCCCCTAGTTTCAGCCTACTGTTCTCTCTCTCTCTCCAGGAACAAACACTAGAAAAGGAGAGCTGAAATGATTTCAAGAATCTGTTCACAAAGTAACTCTAGAATAAAGTTTTTGCTTCTGCTGATAATATTCTGTACCCTCATTTGTGTTAAGATTGTTAAGGTTTTCCTGGATCTTTTGAATCCGTTGTAGTGTTGTAAAAAGCTCTAGTTGATCTTTATTTCCCAACTGTTTATCCAAAAACTTAATCCTCTCCTCTATCTGCTTTCTCTCTCTGTCTAAGTTATCTCTTTCCTCCTCCTTCCTGCTCTGTCTTGTCACGGATAGTGAGTGATGAACTGTTTCTGTGAATCCTCCTTTTCACAGGAGGTCAGCCAGGGAAAAACACCATGAGTGACCGATTTGACTGCAAAAACTGCCAAGAGTCCCTGTGTGGACGCAAATACATCCAGGTGGAGGACAAGCCTCACTGCATCCCATGCTATGACCGCCTGTATGCCAACACCTGCCAGGAATGTAAAGAAATCATCGGTCATAATGCAAAGGTGAGTTCATTTTGTACATTTGTGAAAACTCATATGTCCTCAACTAATGCTCATGCAGCTCCTGTAAAGCCTGACAATATTATAAAATATTTTTAAAAGATTAATATATTAAAGTATTTTTTAAATATTAATTGGTTTTGAAAATGTGAGCAATCCCACAAATGATGACTAATATGACAGACTGAACTGTTTTGTTCTTAAAATGTGTGGGGTGCAGTGAGCTGACCACCACAGTACAGAACACACTAATTAATTGACAAAAACAACCAGTCTCCACTCTCAAAACTCCAAATCTTGATCCTGATTATCACCTCCCAGCTCCAACAGCTTTTTCTCTCAACACAGCGGTGTATTTAAATATGACATACTCCTCAGTAATCCCTGCTTGCTTTAATGCTGAAATTCCACACTGCTGCTGCCAGCAAAGCTTAACCTCCTCCACCCCAGCCTCCTCCTTCATAGCATAAAGCTTGTTGCACCCTCATTTTAAGATTCATGCTACTATGTATTCATTACTTTTGAACTACTTTTATTGATTCAATGTGGACTGTCATAAATATTTCTATCCATATGGGGGTTTCTGACCATATGCTCCCTGGAAAGTCAAAGCATGCAGCTTGACTAACCCAGGGAACATCTCTTGAGGAGAGCCTTCTCTGCCAAGTAAAACTTTATATCCATTTTCCAATGTAATGTATGACAGGAGTGTTCCAGCTTCAAATAGTGTATAATTTTATAAGTGAGAGCTGTTTTTAATTTCTTACCAGGTGAGGGGCAGGTATCATTACAGTGACTAGAAATCATGTCACAATAGGCACTGTTTCTGAACAAACCACCAGATTTCATGTTTTTCAGGCATGGGAAGACCTCAAAAAAGCCCTGGTTTGACTTATTTTATGTTTTCCAGGTCAGTAGATATTTGAGATAACCAAATATATATGCATATGTGTGATTTTTGTGATGTATTAATTAGGTAACAATAATTCAGGTTAAAAAAAAATCCCAATCATAGTTCTTGGTAGTCCGAGCTGACATCTTCAAATGTCTTGTCATGATAAAAAATGGTGAAGATTGCAAAATAATTTAGCTTATAGTGATTTAAAACAGGAACAAAGCAGTAAATCCTCAGCTGGAGCCAGTGAATATTTAGCATACCTCTGGAAAATGAAGTTTATTTATTGCCCTGGTAGTCACTAGTTTACTTCTTTTGATCATTTCAACTCTCGCAAAGGTATGAAGCATTCTTTTAAATGAAACTACCGTTTATTAAATTGTTTACTCTAACCAGAACAACTGCAACATTAAGATTTTGCTTTAATTATAGATGCATAGGAATATAGCAACATTTTAACTGGCTGTCCTTCCTCAGGGATCCCAGAGTAATTGCTTCTAATCTTACTTAAGGATACTTTTACTAAAGTGAAACTACACGTAGAACTTTAACTCATAGTGCCGTACTTGTATGCTGCCATATTGCTGCTTTTCTCATGTTAATGTTGTGAATATTTTTTCCTCTACTGAGGCAACAAACTTCTTACTGCTTTTTAGGAAAACCAGCTGTTGTTCATAGAAAACCTTGTTCTACTGACATGAAATGGCCTGCTTAATTCCCTCTAAGATGCCCAGAAGCTCTAGTTAGTGAAAATTGAAAACTCAGTCCCAGAGGAAACACCCACAGATGCCATGAGGCCTTCAGTGTCCTGTAATTTATAAACTCCATGTGAGGGATTGGCTGTAAATTATGATCCTGCTTGCTTTGGCCTTCCCTCCTCCGCACAAGACATAACATCCATCCCTCATACTTCTCCATCCCCCTGCTGTAGATGTTTCTCTTACCGTGAAACCCCATGCCTCAAAAGTACGTTTTTCACCTCACACCGTTCAATGGGCCCATTGATCACGGAGCTCACTTGAACTGTAGATGAACTGGAAAACAAGCAGCTGTTGGGATGGGTTCACAGTGTGTGTGATTCTGATTTCTAAAGAAAATATCAGTGGAGGAATAAAAGAGAAAATAAGTCTCTGATTGGATGTAGGGTGTTGTAGATAGCTGGATAATCCAGGTCAGTTGTGGCAATCAAACAAAACACCCACATGCCTGAGTTCAGGAAACTGAGTCTGTGATTGCTAACCTCCAAGCAGATGGCTGCAGCAAACTTCCCTGTAAGGACAACTACAAAATTTACCACAGCTGTTTCTATCAACAAGATGTGTCTCAATTTCGGGGCTGCATCTTTAAGATGGGTATTTGATGACTAAATTCATCACAGCAGCGTCAAAAGCTGTCCCATTTTTAGGTTTCCCTTAAATGAATACTGCAAATTCATCATTCTTTTTCCTGTATCAGCAGCTAAATCACACTAAATCTTGCTCCCCTGCACTTCTACAGTATGTCAAAGTTTGTAAGAGTGTAACCACTGTGAAATAATCAGAGATAAACAGCAGATTTCACAGCATTAGCCTGTGGCTTTGCCTTTTCAGTATTCAGTCTTTTTTGATTGTCCACTGCTGTTAATCCTTCAAAGCTGACAATAGCCAGATTCCATGTATGTCATCAGGCAGATCCACTTTGCAATCTGAAACGTTTGGGCCTAGTCAGAGAATGAACAGACCAATTATTTTGAGAACAAGGTCATGGTTTAGTTGTACTTCAAGCTGGTAAACAATGGCAAACAGTAAAGAGATTATTTTGGATGTACTATAGTAGTAGTTTTATTAGAAGTGGGCAACATTCTTATTTAAAGAAAACTTTAAACTGAAACTGAAAACTTTCTTGGTAGAAAAGATGATTTCGCTCTTCACTATGGTATGAGTTTGATTCACCGACTTCATTAACCTCTCCATTCATCAACTGACTCCACTGACCATTAACATGGCTAGCGACTGTCGGTTGAGCTTGGAATATGTTGTCTTTGCTCCCTGGGGTCTGGCATGCCCACTTCTTCATATGATTTGTTGCTCTGATTGGCCTGTAATGAATGTGACAGTGTTCACTCTCCAAGATTTTTTTTGCCCTTCCTGAACACTGACTATGGGGTGTTGACCACATGGATGTATACATGCTTTTGCTGTACAGCACGATGGTTGACTTGAGTTGTTTTTAGAATATAAATTTGACTTGTTTTCCCATCTCTTTAACTCTGTGTGACTCTCTTCTCTCTGCAGGAGCTCTTCTATGAGGACAGACATTACCATGAACATTGCTTCCGCTGTTTCCACTGCGACCGCTCTCTGGCAGACGAGCCTTTCACCAGCCAGGCCGATGCGCTGGTGTGCAGCGACTGCTACTGCAACGAGTACTCCTCCAAATGTGTGGCCTGCGACAAGATCGTCAAGCCAGGTACTGATAACAGAGACCGGCTGTTTGAGTTTTTCCCCCTCGCAGAGGACGTCACGCATCTCCTCAGGGAGAGCCCTTTGAGTAATCAGTCAGCCAGACAGAAAGTTCACACCCTGTCTTTGCACAGATAAAGAGGCTAATGAGTTTTTGTTATCTGGGGTGTGACAGCTCAGATGTGACAGAATGATTGTTTCCTTGCTTGGCTGAAAATATCTCTCAGCAGGGTTTTCTGCTCTGGGCGCTGTGTGACGACACAGGAGCAGCGGCAGTGTCGGATGACTGAAAATTACCCGGGCCTTGTGGGTCGTGTGGGATTCTTTCACTCACCACTTCTTCTGTGAAATGAGCAGTCTTTTTCTTTCGTTTCTGTTCAGCCTGGGATGTCTTTGAAAGCTGCAACCCTCGCCCAATTTTTCTTAAAAGTGCAGCCAAGTTCAAGATGAAAACATAATCATTCCTTTGGGCTCCATTTCAGGTCCCAAGTGTCGTAAAACAAGGCCAATGATTAAATTCTGATGTCCAGTTTCTGGGCTTTTCTGGCCTCTAAACCTGGTTTTAACGGGCAGTGGAGCACATCTACTTTAGAAGAGTAATGCAAAACCCATAGAAAATATAAAAAGCACTTGTATTGGTAGAAACCTGCATATGGCTCAAATGAAACCCATAGCTAAGAGAAATATACAAGGTAATAAAAACATGCAAATCACCTGAATAACAGTCTAAAAAGGAGACCAAAAGCAACATGGTTTAAACTACATAAAAAGCGGCGTTGGGATGTGTTACAGCTGTGTTTACCAGCTAAAGATCTGCTTTGTACTGCCTGTCAGATTATTTAGATGCAGAATAAGCTGATGTTATTGTTTGGTGATGGAGGGTTGTGTAAGAACAGGCTCAGCTGTCACACTGAATCATAATTTTTGGGTTCCTCTGAGCTTGTGTGAACACTCTCAGGTGTCATTCCAGTTCAAAGCTACAGCACTACAGGGCAAAGGGCACAGGTTTTAGGAGTGTCCTGAAAGGTGGGATAACTCAGCATTCTGAGATTTACTGGCTGTTTGGTATCAGCAGCATGTTCTTGATCGATTTTATCCTTCAAAAATAGATTATTTGTTGTTTACCCAGGGTTTTGTTTTTGTAAGTGAAGATAGTTTCTGCTGTCCAATATTAAAGTATCACTTAATTATCTCAAGTTAATGATGGTCACCACTCCCTATCACTCTTTGGCCTTGGTTAAGGTCATAGTCAAGTTATGCCTCTATTGTAAAACCAAACAATGATATAAGTTAAGTTGCCACCTAACTAGTTTTAAGTTAGGGTTTAGTGCATTATGACACAATGTAGGCATAGCCGGTGCAACCTGCCAACAGAGTATGTTTTGAAAAGTTGTCAGTTTTAGTCCTAATCCGCTGCATCTCTGTCTCTTTTTCCTTGCAGGTTCAAGGATGCTGGAGTACGGTGGCTCCACATGGCATGAGGACTGTTTTACGTGTCATGGCTGTGAGAAGTCGATCGGTGCTGAGGCCTTTATCCCAGACCAGAACAACTACTACTGTGTGCCATGCTACGAGGGCCAGTTTGCTCCTCAGTGCAGCCACTGCAAGAAGGTGATCCAGGCCTAGAGAATCAATTCTGATTATTAATGATGGAACTTGAGGAGCTGCAGTTGTTTTGCACTTTCACACTGGATTCATTTATTAAAACCAGAGGTTGCTGATTGGTTGGAACCTTTTCCCCTGAATTCTCGAGTCTTGAGCATGCAGACTAGGAGTTCTTTACTTTTAGTGATGAATGATCTTCAGGTTATGCACAAAGCAACTTTTACTGGACTACTGTCCTGACACATGAGACATTGACAGAGAGTTTTTAATGTCATATATAAATACAGTTTGATTTGATTGATTCTGCTTATATTCAAAATGTTACGGAGTTGCTAATAGTGAGGAAAATTATATTATGTAACCCATGTAATCCCAAATGGTTGGATAGATTGGACAACACATATTTACTGGAAAAGATGAAAAGTTATAATCCAACAAAAGGGTGATGACTGACCCACAGATATGACCACAGATCTTAACTCACCATGTGTTGCCAACCACTGTAATTAAACTAAATCAATTTTTATTGTGATGATTATTGGTGTTCTAGAAGACTGGAAGGATAGAGCAACACAAGAAAGTTTCATTACCAAATAAAAGACTTTAAGCTTAATTTATGACTTACAATTATCTACTAAACAATATAAATAAGAGATTTGGATTGTTTTTCTTCTTTAACCCTTGTTTACAGAGTGGTTAGGGAGCTCTGTTCAATGTTGTGGTTGGAATCCCATTAATATGTGTGCCGCAATGTGTTAGGAAATACATGACAATACACACTCTATTGTAAATCTCACCGTGTCACTTCATCCTTTTCCAAGTTATTCAACCAATCATCACATTATAGGATGAGCATTTGATAGGAGACACATCACAGCTGACTCTACTTGCTACCAAATTGCTAACAGATAAAAGTACATCATTGTTTGTGACATAAAGTGACACATTTTGTGGTCTTGTCTCGCAGCCTCTGACTAAAGGAGGGGTGACCTACAAGGACGAGGTGTGGCACAGAGAGTGTTTTCTCTGCACAGGCTGCAAAGCTCCACTTGCCGGACAACCGTTCACCTCGCAGGGAGAAAGTCCGTACTGCGTCAAGTGTTTCAGCAGCCTCTACGCCAAGAAGTGTGCCGGCTGCAACACGGCCATCACAGGTCAGTGGATCACATATAAACAAACACCAAATGTGAGTTTACTTGAGTAGATCAATAGACCTGTAGCCAGGGTAACTGTACTTTTTCTTGAGTTCAGTCATTGTGTATTTTATCCACCTCTGCCATGTGCTTCAACAGTCGTTAACCCCGCTCTGTGATTTTACATGGTCTTCCACCTTATCACTAAGCTTCTGTTGTTCCTAAATGTTTCAACTTTCTAATAATATCCCTTACAGTCAACTTTGGAATATCCAGGAGGGATGAAATTTAATGAACCATCTTATTGCAACAGTGACATCCATCACAGTACCACACTTGAAGTCACTGAGCTCTTTAGAATGACCTGTTTTGTATTACGAATCCTTGCAAATGAAGACTGCATGACTAGGTGCTAGATTTTATACACCTCTTGCAACAGGTCTGATTGAAAATCTACTCAGATCATCCTTTAGCCAGAGTGGAGATGTACAAAGTTTCAAGAAGATACTTTGTGTTCACAATAATGGACTCACAATATGGACAGACAACCTGCTCTCTTAGGCATACAGAGTCTAACCGTTTGTCATCTCCTGGTTCCTGTCCATCTTGTTCATCTACTATCACTAAAACACAATCAGTACTCTTCAACAAATTGGTAGAGGAAGTTAGGTGACTTAAATGCTGTCTTTGTGTCCCTTCCTCTCTTTGTGTTATGAGTACTTTTACTTTTGTCCAATGAATCCCTTCAACAAAAAGTTTTGTTTCACTTGTTGAATGAACTAGTAGAAGCAGACACTGTTTAGTCTGCATCATCTGCGGCTCAATACATGTGACAGCTAAGATATTTCAGGTGTTTCACATTAAAAAAGCCTGAGACAGATTTAAACTTTTCACCTGGACTGAAAAACATGGAAATAATAATACTAATTACACTTAATTCAAATAACAACTCCCCATGTTGGATTTAATTTAACTTCCACCAAAAAACAGGAAATATAAAACAAAAATAATGCACCACTACGGATAACAAGATCCTCTAAACCTGGCTTTCTCATCTATTTAACCTGCAAGTATTTTCAGTTCTGGCCAAGAAACTCCACATACCAGAGTTAAATGAGAACTTGAATGAGGTGTTTTAACCACAGCTGTAAACTAGAAGCCGGGAGGTCAACATAGCCGGCAGTTCCATATATAGCTCCTGCCAAAAGCTGATGTTATCTTGGTTTCATTTATGTCATGTGTGTAATGTTGCAAGGCTGTAATTAACCATTTTTTCCACCCCTTGTTAAAGATTCCTTCATTGCTTGCTCATGTGTTGTGTCTGTGTCTCACAGGGTTTGGAGATGGGAAGTATGTTTCTTTTGAGGACCGGCAGTGGCATCAGCCGTGCTTTAAGTGTTCTCGCTGCTCTGTGTCATTGGTGGGCTCTGGTTTCTTCCCCGACCGGGATCAGATCCTGTGTACAGACTGCAACACTGACGACTGACCAAAGCTAACTACACCTGTGCCTGACAAAAGCAAACACGTCTGACAGAAGCAGAAAATGTCAGAAACCTCCCTCCAGCACATGAACACTGCAATATTACTTATTCAGTCACAGCGAACAGCTGACACAAAGCTCAGTATTTGCAAATTGAACTCTCATTAGCTTTAAGTGCAAATGTTTGTATAAAGTCTGCAGAAATATTCTGCTTTACATGTAAGACTTTGTTTTCCTTTATTTAATGTTTTGCACATCTTCGACTAAAGCATTCATAGAAAAGTTACACATAAACCTTTAATTTAAACTTTTTGTTTAAGCATTGAAGTGTAATCCATTATTTTATATTAATTAAATCATGACAGCTAAATATAACAAACATCTGAATGTTCAAACCTGTGCCCATTACACATATTTATACTTTTTAAAATAGTATTCTGATGTGTTAATCTCCTGTTCCCATACTGCTTGCTGTATCTGTTTCTTAAAATGATTTTTAATATCTTTACTGGCATCTATGCAATAAAAATGTAAAAAAAAATGAACCATTGTGTTTTTCTTTAAGACTGAATAATCTAAGAATGACACCATGCATAAGTAAGCCTACAGATCATTTTCTATTGTTCTATGGTTTACAGAGGAAATTAAATGGCACCGTTCCCTGCTGTCCAAAGTTATACTATACTATATCTGAGTGTACTGCTCAGTAAGTATAAACATTTACATCCATGGGGCAGTTTTTTTTCAAGGTAGGCAATTGCTCGGGGCCTCACAATGTAGTCATCATAGATATGCATCAAATATGAGTTATCCGTCTACTGTCAGTGATCAAGATAAGCATATTAAATGTAAATAAGGAGCCCACAAAGCATCAAATTGGAGGCAGGATCGCATTAGAGGCAAGATCCTAGCCCCTCAAAATCCCAAAATGTCTTCATATTAAGCAAATTATAGTCAGGTAGAATCCCTTTCTACTTATTGAAATAAAGACTTGGAAGAGAACTGTTTGGTTAAATTGCATTTGATCAATAACTACCGACAGGAAGTTATATGCCTCTGAAAACTTACTAAATGTTGTTGTTCTGTGGTTTGCCCATTGTTTCCATAAGTCTAGTGCAGCACCTAGCCTTTTCTTCAGTCAAGACAACCTTTGAAATTTTCAAATATATCAAGTCACCTGAGTCAAAAAAACATGGCACTCCAGATGAACTGTTTCATACTTCATGGGATACATTTCACAATCATGCGGAAAACCTTGCATACAAGCTTTTGGGAAGAGGTGGACAAAACTCATGCCAGGGCCAGTCGGGAGAGTACAAAAACATCTCTTCTGCCAAGAGAAGCTTAAAATGTGGCTCTTTGGGCTTGTTTAATACAAAAATGTGGTCTAGTTCTGATAAAACTGCTGCTATACTATAACTACATTCAAGCGGATTGTTCCACTGGTGACAGCCATTGCTCTCAGCTTCCAGTACAACTGAACCCCACCCATGGCTACTGCCTCGTTCTTCTCAAATGACACTGATTGGTCAGGTCCTTTTTCAGACCTGGCATAATCGTTTGAGACTGCAACCTTGCAAGAAGGATTTGCCTAATGACAGAAATGAACTCTGGCTAATCCATCTGCTCTGCAAGGCTGTCAAAGTGCATGGTTAAAAAAAGCATTCTCAATTCCTGTGAATGCTAAAGGATTCACATAGTAATAGAATTAACATGATTAATCTCAAAGGCACCCTCTTTAAACAATTAAAAAGCCTCTTTTTTCAAGGAATGACTGTGGGCCCTAAAAAACACATTTGTTTTTTGGCATCAAGCCTTTATCTTCAAGGAAGTTGACCCCTAGAAGGACTTAAAACACAATTTTAACATTTCTCACACCACAAACACTTGCTGAACTGAAGACAAAATGACATAACTTGTGTGTACTGGTGTGAGCCTATACATTCGCTGACCCCCACACTGACTCGATGGCATCTGCCTGTCAAGCTTGGGTTACAGGAGAAGCTGCACAGGCCTTTTACCTCATTTTGTCCTGTAACTCTGATTAGCTGTAATAAATGTGACAGGCCCAAAGTTTGTCCAATCACCTCCAATTCAAATTTTTTGAAAAGTCCTACAAGTCCCAGGTGGCCTAGTGGTTTTTTAAGGTATGCCCCCTGTGCGTGGGCGGCCCGAGTTTGATTCCGGCCTGTGGCTCTTTCCTGCATGTCTCTCCCCACTTCTCTCACTCCTGTTCCCAGTTCTATCCACCGTCCCCCTCTATCATTAAACGCACTAAAAAAAGCCCAAAAATGGAAAAAAAAAAAAAGTCCTGCCTGTCCTCAACACTTTGTAAAGGAGGTTTTCCAGATCAATTTGAAATATGTCCTGCAATGGATATGTGAAACAGTCTATCTGGCACATCAGGTAAGTCCGCCTCTGCAATGGTAGATGAATAGTATCTTAGCAACTTGCTAATAAGATAGCAAGTGTTAAGTTATATGTTGAATGATGAAAAAATGGGAAAAAAATTTACATTACCTAGCTGTACTGGTCCAGCATTGAGAAATTTGATTTAGTAAGATTTCAATCAGACTGACATGTTAATATGCATTTAATATAAGAGTTAGTCAAACTAGCACAAAATAAACTGTCTTACTGCAGATATATATATATATATATATAGTGATTGTTGTAATCAAAGTCAAATTCTGTTATTATTTTTTCCTGTCTCACCAATACAACAAAATCAAGCAAGACATTTTAATTCCTCTTGTTTGATGTTTCAAGTGAAAGTAAATAATTCCTTATCTGATCCTTCAGTAAGCTTGCTCTGTCTCGACTAACTCATCCTAGACTGAATTAGGGAAAAGGTTCCTCTGAAAAAACCCTCACCCAATTTCCCAAAGATGTTTTTCCATTGGTAGTCCCATGCAGTCTTTACTGAACTGTAACTTACAAAATCTACAACAACATTTACAGTTCAGAACCTCTGCACTGATCTCCATGATTGTGTTTATACAGAGGCTCTGTCAGGCTGAAGTCCACGTCAGGAGGAGGGCAAGGACCAGCTGACAAGATGAGGGACAAAAATTTCATAAAAGGGGCTTTGTTTAAAGGCAACTCTGATCTGTTTGGGCTCAATGACAGCTGAAATACCTTTAACTATGTTTGAAGCTTTACAACTAGCTCAAAGAATATACACTCACCAGTCACTTAATTAGGTATACCTAATGAACTGCACATCAACATTAATACATAATCAGAAATCTTGAAATGTTTATATTGGATGCCTACAAATCATCAAACGTGACTCTGTTTACAGGGGACTGTGACACCTTTTCTAATAGTTGCCTTTTGCCATTGACGTTTAGTGTTATATTTTTGTTCTGGTGTGAGAAAAATGCTATAACCAAGAACTCCACCACATCCAAAACCTATACAAATTATGAAACATTTATTATTCTAATATGAATAAAAAGATATAGAATGGAAAAATAAGTAATATGCATGGATTTGGCCCTGAGAGGTGCTAACGTAAAATTATGGGCACTCTCTGAACTCCAGGCGCCCAGCATTCCCTCATAAACTGAAAAATGTAGCCATCCAGAAGTGATCTACATTCCTGTTACGTCCTGCTTTTGATCATCTTTTATGAGCATGCGTAAAAGTGTTGTCTTGTTGCAACAAGCCTGTCTTTTTAAGTATACACTGTTAAAATTCTTATCACAAGATCAACTCCAGATGAAAAATACAAGAAAAAAACCCTCTGTGGTGTGCTGTTACTGTATGTGTTTGAACTTTTCCCATGACTCCTCCTGAAATATTTCTGACCTTGTTTGTGGGGATAAAGGCGAATGGTCTTGTTTGGTCCCAGGAGGAGGACGAAGGAGGAGGAAGGATGGGGTTGAAGCTCCTCGGTGAATATTTAAGATTTCACGTCATCCCTTGCTTGGACTGCTCAGGGGCCCAAACTCTGCTGGAACTCTTGCTGGAGGCTGTGAAAGTAATTAGACGACATTACTGCGACTGACAGACCGCAGAAGAAGAGAGGGGGGCTACGCCTTGCACGAGACCCTGCAGCCTCTCCAGTATTGTAAATGCAGATTTTTTACAGTCATCCAAAGTCTCTTGGAATCCACATTTAACATATTAGTAGTGTCAAAACGTCTGTTTCAGTGTCACTGTGAATAATAAAGACTAAAGAAGAACCCTGAAATTACCCAAACAGATTAATCATTCCCCCTTTAGGGTTTCTAAAGAGGTAAATAAGTTGGCCTCATAGCCCTGATTTTCAGATATATGTTTTTCCTCCATAACAGAGGTGTGTACACTTTTTTCACTGAGGACCACATGTCAAAAATAAAAGAATAAGTTGGCCACATTGATATAACTCACCCACTCAACAATAAACAAGTACATCTCTGTGAGAAACAGCCTGTGTTGCCCTGTAACATTGTTAAATAAGCTCACCTCTCTGTAAACAGTTTACATGGGGACTATTTCTTTTGTTTCAATAAAAGCAGCTGACAGGCGCATCTGTGGTTCATCATCTTTGTTTTTGGTATACTTTGTTGATTCTGTTGTTAAAAACTAAGCAGCATAAAAGAAATTCAACAAACCTCCACTGTTTAAGGTTGTCAACATTTTAGAGTCAATACCACACATTTTAAACTATACAATCTCAGTTATTCTATTTATGAATGCATCAAATAGTCTGGCAGATGTTTTTGGGAGACATAAAATTACTATTGTTCTATTTTCACTGGAGCCCAAGACAAAATTTCCCAAAGGGGACAGTAAAGGGTATCTTATCATATCGTATAACACATCACGTGACAGAAAAATCTGAGCTTTTGCCTGCTTTGGTCAGAAGGGGGAATCTCATCCAAGATTGTCCTTTTTAACTTGTAGTGTATACCCCTTAGCCAGTACTCATCAGCTTCTCAATCGAATTCAAGTCAGGACTTTGACTAGGCCACTCCAAAACCAATTTTTTCGTTATTTTTTTAAGCCATTCAAGCGTGGACTTGCTGGTGTGTTAGGATCATTGTCTTGCTGCACAATACAAGTCCCTTTGAGCTTAATGTCATGAACTGATGGCTGGATACTCTCCTTTGGGTTTTTCTGTTAGAGAGCTGAACTCATGATTCTGTCAATTACGGCAAGTCATCCAGGTCCTGAAGCAGCATAGTGGCACCAGACCATCACACTACCACCACCATGTTTGATGGTTGGTATGATGTTCTTTTTTATGATTGTTTTTTGTTTTGTTTTTTTGGTAAATGTAAGACAAGCCTTTGTGTTCTTTTTGGTCAGCAGTGGTTCTGGACTTGGATCTCTCCCATGGATGCCGTTTTTGCCCATTCTCTTTCTTGTTGAATCATAAACACTGACCTTAACTGAGTAAAGTGAGGCCTGCATGTCTTCAGATGTCATTCTGTATTCTTTTCTGTCATCTTGGATGAGTAATCAATGCTCTTTTGGAGTAATTTGGTTGACCAGCCACTCTTGAGAGGGTTCACCACTGTTCCAAGTTTTCACCATTTGTGAATAATGACTCTCACGGTGGTTTGCTGGAATCTAGTCAGTTTTGCATCTGATTGAACAAAATGCTAAAGTTAAAACGGCCATCCGTATATATATATATATATTTTTTTTTGATATAAATTATGGTTGAGAATTTGTTAAGTAAAAAAGAAATGTTTAAGAATCTCCATCAAACCTGTATTTCAGACTACTTTATAAGAAGATACAAATACAATGCCCAGGGTTTACTTTACTTCTTCATTGGGGAGTTCAAACAACAACATGAAAATGACATCACAACACAGCAGATAGGAAAACTTCATTTCCAGTAAAGGTCAGTCGGGCTGCAATTAAACTGTTTGCAATATTCTGCACAAGGATTCATTATCCACAGATGTTGTTTGTGTCGTAGATGGCCTGTTATTTGACTGAACACACATGTTGGTTATCAACTTCACAACAAGTTCATCCATTGACATCAGAGAGCTTCTCAGAAGAGCTGCAATGACTCACCCTTTGGATACTCAACATCCTAAAGGAAATGTCTGAAACTGAAGAGCATCTGGTGGCAAACCAGATTCCTTTAAGCACTAAACTACAATTTATACTTTACTCTTGAAAGAGAAAAGGACATAAAGTAGAGTCATTCAGTTTACCTTGAGGAATCCTCTTTGGCTCTGAGCAGCTCTATTAAAGCTTTGCCTTGGTCAGTTCTTTCCAGATAATTTCCCTAAGTGACAGGAAATAGAACAAAGATTGCTGTTAAGTGGAGAAACACACATTGGACATTTATGCCTCATTACTCACACACCCTGAAGTTAAATGTGTGGAATGTTTTCTGGTGCGAGAGTGTGAGTTTCCAGCCAGATTGCATTACGTCGTAGGTGATGTTGAGCACTTTGAAATGTGACTTGTGAGTGAGTCATTGGCTGACATAGTAGCTGGTCCTATTCACGCTTGCTGCAGTATCTATGTGTTGGATGGCTAAAGTAGACATGGGAGGAGGTGAGGAAATGATACACCACTGGGAGAAAAATGTGCAGTATGTCTCCAAACCTGTGTTGATGCTCAGTGCACTGTCATTAGCAATGAATCAGTGACCCAGGTAAAGATGTAGAGGGGCCACAGAGATACACATGTAAACAGCAAAATCACTTTGAGTGTACCCACCTATTTTTGTGTCTCAATAGAATATACCCACTTCAAAATAAAGAGTATATCCAGTAAAGAGTATGAAAATTAAGAGTACTTCTGCACTCATCACAACACCACTGGAGAAAGGCTAACTTTTTGTGCTGTTTATGGCTTTGCCAAGTGGTCAGAAAAGGGAGACAAAGAGCTACTTCCGAGTCATGAAAAGTTGTCGCACATAAAGGCTGCTGTTTCTCTGCAAACCTTTTAAACTTTATAGTTTAACAAGTTTGCAGAGAAGCCTTTGTCTAAAGCCAGGAGCACTTGTTGTACTAAGGTCCATCAAGAGCTTCAACCTACTAGAACCTTCTTTAGCAGAGTAGACATGCAAGAGAAGACCTAATAAAAAACATTTATTGAAATGTTCATAACTGTGGTTGTTTGCTTCAAGCTACCAGCAGCATATGTTCTGCTGTGGATTGTACCCTTCTGAGGGGTCTGACATTTATGGGTAAGTTAAATGTTCAAAGTTCTGGTAAGCATAAGGGGTGTAGGTATGACCAACCAGCTCCCTTCTACATGTCTTGGCCCTAAATTAGGCTACCAGCACCTGTCATGTGGATATTTTCGCCTCAATTATGTAAAGTGGAGGGAGACTGAGAAGCGCTGTACATATGGCGATGTTGACAGTACCATGGATCTTGAAGGGAACATGAATATTTTAAACAACCTTTGTGGCAGAAAACCAATTCAGTTATTGTTGGTATATTTTCTAGAAATAGCATGTAGAAAACGTAATGCTGGTACTAGAGAAATTGTCATGATTAAGCATCTTCGAGCAAAATGTTGTCATGTTTTAGCATATTATACTGACAGTGAATATCATAATTGCAAGATAAGATAACACTATATTGATCCCCAGAGGGGAAATGCTGGCATCACAACAACACAAGAAAAGAAGGGGATAAAAACAGAAAAGGATCCAAATAAGAGAAGGCAACTTAAATAAACCAAACATTTAAAAAAGATAAAACATGAGGTATATACATTTGGAATTTGTGCAATAAAGACAATTAAGGTGACAATTGTTGGTTTAAAGTGGGACGGTACACTTACTGGCAGCCTACATAAAAACATATAGGTATATGGACAGAGCAGTTTGATCGCATTATGAATATTAATATTTCTTGTGAATATTTATGTAGTTGTAGGAAAAGCATTCAAGTTAAAAGTGCAATAATATAACATAATATATCGAGTATTACAATGGTATTTTATATCATAAATGCAACCTCATATATCATTGTATGAAGCGATATATTGATATATTCATATAAAATCATTAATATAATACAATATAACATACTATATGATTATAAAACTGGATATTATATGGTATGGTCACCAAGTAGCATTTATGGTTAGTATCAATAGCAGTAGGCTATATTTTAGATATGAAGAATAAGAAAAATCTGTGGGAATGACAGCAGCAGTACCAGTTAAAACAGCATAGTGCATAAAGTAAAACATGATATAATTAGTTCATCCTGTAGTACTATGAATGTCTGTTGCCAAATTTCCATGAAATCCGTCAAATTTTTCAAATATTGAAATGACAGCAACCTAAATGCCATGAAAAGAAATGTTTGGGGATCAACAGCAGACTTCTTACTTTTTTAGGATTAATCCCACAGCGACCAGGAAGGGTGTCAGAATTACACTGTAATGTACCCACTACTTCAGCTGAAATAGTGTAATATCTAAAGTAGTGGACCCAAACAGCCACAAAGCAAACCACCTGCCAGACTAGCAGAGCAACAAAAAACAGTCTTTATGTCATTCCTGCCAGATGAGATGTGACTTTGGGATGTGGAGCAGCATGAAACCGAGGACTGCATTCCTGGGATGGACTTTTTTCCAGTCAGTCTCTCCATCATCCCGGTTTCTCAGCATATCTGGATCCTCGGGATGCCTCTCTCCATCCTCCCTGATGTGGAGTATAAGGCCTGCTCTGACTAATGTGCATGTCACTGCCAAGAACTTCGAAGTTTTTAGTCTAGAGGGGCTCTGAAATGTTTTTCATCAAAAAAATGGGATGGAAACAGAGAAGTCTCTTTGAAATAGCTTTAAATAAATAGGTTGACACTTTCCAAACAAGTCAATTCATAAAAAGATGAAAGGAGGACTGCTGGGTACCAAATTACAACAGCAATAAATCAGCGTACGTTAGTGACCGTTAACTGTTGGAACATGTTAACACAGCTAGCTGGTCTTGATAAATTGTGAACAACGCTCGAATTCGTATTTTTTTCTAATCCAAATACAAAGAGAAGCGTTTTCATTTTATTTCTGGTTCCACCAATGAGTTGGGTCATTTCTTAGCCTTCCATTATTGAGAGAACCACAACAGCTTTGTCACGTCTTAGTGCTAATCAAAACTTAGCCTGCTAGCTCCGTTTCACACACTACACCAGTTTAATGATCGTCTCGCAGTTGGAAAACAAGCGAATTTATCACAGGGAGAGACTTAGAAGTATTGGGATTCATTCACCGACATTTTTCCAAGATTTTCCTCAAATTTGTTCTTAAACCTACAAGAGTTTCATGTTCTTAAAACACTGAATTGTTCTTACCTGTGCACTTAAACTGATGATTACCAGGTGCTCCTTAGATCCTTGTCAGCACACTGAAACGTCCTATTTATGCCCATATAAGGACATACAAGAGCCGTGTCAAAGACTGAAAGTACAGGAGTGAAAGAAGAGGAAGCACGATATCTGTAACCAAAACAACTGCAATACTTTTCATAGTTCTGACATGGATGTTGTACTGTGCCACAGGCCTAACTGCTATGTTATCTGTACTGTGCCCTTCAAACACTGCATATTTAATCAATACTTTACTATATTTAATGGACCTATTATTTAATTATATAAGTGTTAAATTGAAAAACAAAAAAAGCATTTAGATATAATTACAACTTCTATTCTGTGTTCTTAATCTTTGATATTTAAGGGCTGAGTGCAAAATCAAACATTTTATCCTCTCATATCAGCATTCAGGTGTTTGAAAGAATGCTCTGTGATTTTCTTAGATTTAGTTCTAGGCCAAGGACAAATCACAAATAAAAAAAACTGGTGAAAATTAAAAGTTCAAAACTTGGAGAGTTGGTGTTCACAGGGGTATTTACCTATTAGCTTGTACTTATTTGTACTCGTCTCATTGGTCTTCTATAGACATCATATGATAATGTAACTCCCTCAAAAGCATTTGTATTTTTTGTTAAACTATTAGATGGGTTAGACTGTATTTGACAAGTCAAAGAACCCCAAAATGTCCCGAAGTAGGTCGCTTTATCATCAGCTGTAGTGTACTGTGTTATGGTGCTGCCTAGTGGACAGTTAGTTTGCTGCATGTTGACATTAGAAGTGTTCAAAGCTGTAATTTTGTGTCCAAGTACCACAAAAGCAACTTTTTAAGTGTCTAAGTCATTTGTTTCTTAAAACAGCATGGAATGCCCACGTTAATGGCTGAGATAAGCCATGCAGCACTGAGTAAATATCTCACTGCTGTTATGAGCCTGTGTTATGAGTGCTGTTTGAAGTGAATGAACTGGCTTTTCTCCATAAAAGATAAGTAAGCACTGATATCTGAGACAGTAAACCAGTCCATAACATATTTTTATGGACTATGTGTGTGGGAACTCAATCTATCATGTGGTTCATTTTAAAGTTTCACAGGCATGCATGTTTGGGTGATAGACACTAGAAAAAACAATGATCATTGCAGTAGCCAGTTCTGTTAATAAAGGCCTAAAACAAGTGGTTCAGAGCACCACTTTCACCTTGGACCTTTAAATAAACAAAACATACTCATGTTACTGGTATTTCTTTTTATTTTTTGAAAAACAAACCATGTAATAAAAGAATCCCAGGGTATTTGTGGGGTACATGACTATGTGACGCTTAACAAAAAACCACGACTTTCTTACAATGAGAAACAATGAAATCAGGTACGTAATAAATACAATCTTTTTTTAACACTATACAAGATGGTGTGTTACTAGAATTGGGCCAGGTCAGGCCTCAAGTTACATGCAACACCGTATTTCTACTATATGGTAGCAGGTCAAAAATCTTAACCATGACCAAAGGTAGGTGAAGGGGGGGAATGTTTCAAGCAATACACACAGTACAGGCTGAAATATGACAACCAAATTAAAAAAAAAAAATTACAAAGTCCATAAATCTTGTGTTTGTCCGCACTTGTCTTTATGTGTCTTCAGGTCTGCAGCCATTTATTTTAAGTTGAATAATCCTGCAGAGGGACATCAAATATGTTAATTCAGAGGCAGAAACCATCATCTAAATATAGTTTAAATATTAACCGCCATTACTGAAATGCAATACAGCCAAATATTTGCTCTTTCAATCCAACTTACAGCTCTTGGTTTCTTGTTCACCTTCATGTCAAATCTGCAAGAAAAATGGAGCAGCAGGACTGCATTAGACAGGATCAGGT
Source organism: Cheilinus undulatus (assembly GCF_018320785.1). Taxonomy (NCBI): domain Eukaryota; kingdom Metazoa; phylum Chordata; class Actinopteri; order Labriformes; family Labridae; genus Cheilinus; species Cheilinus undulatus. Next base: position 14,381,800 of record NC_054880.1, on the reverse strand, counting down.
AAAAAAATGGGAATATTGGTGAAAGCCAAACCACTACTGTGTCATGAAAAAGCCTAAAAAACAAGACCATAACAAGAACGCTAAATGAGCATGTTTGTTCTTGTTTGTGCACAAAACTGCAGCAGGCCCAGCATTAGACAACACCAGCAACCTTTTATTTGATTGCTGGAATTAAGGGAAGCACGCTTAAAATGAATTTGGGGTAAGAGAGATTTTGAAATCACCCCAGCAGCAAGCAAGAGTAAGAGTATCTAATGGAGTTCAGAGTGCAGGAAGCTGAAATGCATTTGAAGAAAGATTTAAGTGTTGGACATGCAGTTTGGCTGAATATCTAGCAGGCTTGAAATCAAACCCTAGTTCAACAAACGCAGGCTGGAAGCAGGAAGAAAGGTGGAGGAGTTGAGGATGGGGTTAACAAGCAGGCAGGATGTACACACAGCAGGAACAGGAAGTAAAAATCCAGACTTACTCAAAGTCATAATCAAACATGGCAGAAGGACTGAGGGAAGGGAAGAGCAGCATTAGGGGGAGGAAGAAAGCAGCAGCTGTTAGTTCACCGACCTGAGACTAAAGCCCTACGTCTACATAATACTGCAGTCCAGACTCTTTACAGAGTGAGAGAACCACTCTGTCACGGTTAGCTAGGTGGAGTACCTGCTGTGTTAATAAGTGGTTAGCTTCAGGCATAAGAAATAAAAAAACAACATAAAACACTGCAAACTACCATACCTTCTTTATATTGTGAAGTGTAAATAAAGAATTCTAGTTAAAAAACAGAAACTTGTTGACCATTTTGACACCCAGTTCACCTTTATTCAATCTTAAAAATATATATAAATAAAGAAACATATTAATCATCAGTCTGTTTATGTACCATTTGTACATCTTTTTTAAAGTGGGGCAGGGACCCCCCAGGAAAGAGGTCCACAAGACAATAAAAAGGGTATAGGAAACTAAAAACCAGACTGCGCAGGGCCAAGAATGAAGCCCCTGACACATTGCTATTCAGCCTCGACACAGTAATAAAGCTCCACGATGTTTCCATATTGGGGTCCCATGGTGAAATTTCCCATTGCGCTACAGCGTTATAGAAATACAGGATACACAGCTTCACATTAAGCTGGGCATCCACTGTGCAAATTTCAAAGCAACTCTATGACAGTTGTGGCAGAATGTCAGCTAATACTGTGTGACTGAATTGCTTATGACACACAACAATTGCGCATGATTTATGGGCTCACACTATACTATCCAGTGGTCGAGCCCAATCTGAGTGCTCACACAGTACGAGTTAATCAGGACAAAGTGTGACTAAAATCTGTGGAGTTTCCTTTAAAAAAAGTCCCAGACACTGAGGCTGAAATCAGTCCAGTCACATTCTTTTTCTGTCCCTCCCTCCCACTATCTCTCTTTCTATTCCACACACACAAACAGCATCTACATCCTTGTCAGATAAAGGTCCACAGGTAGGAATATTTCCTGCTCTTTTATTTCCTTTATTATAGCAGGGTGGGGGGGCAGTAGAAAGTCATTCCAAATGTTGTCATTATGATTTAGAATACTGTCTGACAGTTTACATTGGAAAAAAATATCCAAAGTTGAGGGTTCTGCTCTAGGTTCTGTTCTCCCTGTGGCCAGCGACAAACTACAGGATTTTAAGCCCGATATGAGGCAAGATTTGCCTCCCCTGATGATCATGGGGGCGTATCCCGAGTGGAAAGTTCCCACAACGATCAATGAGCGCAAACAGACAGGGTAGCGTCACCAGCCAGATTACACTTACTTTCACTGCTCGCAACCATAAACACAACTGTAACAGAATTTTGATCAGGATTTCATCCTGAGTCTTTCCCTTGAGTTATGATTTTTGCTGCACCTGTAACACATGCCAGGCAGCCTGTAGTGGAGGGACAATAAGAGGGTATCGACAGTCAAGCCTGTTTTTTTGTTTTGTTTATTTTCTGAAGTCACGTGATCACTGAGGTCGTTGGCAGGTCAGCAGGTTTGTGGTCTCGAGTGATCTGACAGTCTTGCCGAGTCGTCTAGTGTGCACATTCAGAATGATTAAAGATGAAAAATGGTTCGAAACTGTCTTTATGTATGTGGTCTCCTACATTTTTAAAATCATTTCAGATTTTAAATTGCCTAGTGTGTGGCCAGCCTAAGTTGAGCAACAAAATGTTCAGGCTGAATCAGATGAAATTTGCACAGTGTACACCCAGCTTTAAGGATTTAGCAGCAGTTCATTTGTTGTACTACATATTCATACATCTTTCATCAATATACGAATCACACATATCCAAAACCATAGAGGGTGATCCAAATGGATGATGAATCGGCTGTTATCTGTATCACCAGAACTATCAAACCATATTTTCCAGAAATGGTTGAATACTTATGGTGGCTTTTGTCTGACATAAATGTCACTTTAAATCTTTATCCCAGGTTTTTAAAAGGAATGTAAATACGCTACAACAAAACCCAGAAATGCTAAAACTGAGCATCAATTAACAGCACAACACCAGAAAACAAGAAAAACACATCTAACAGCATGCTAACACACTGTATCATGTACAGTGACTGGGTACCTGTGTCTGTTTTTGTTCTTCCTCTTCTTGTGACTCCCGTGATGACTGCCGGAGGAGGAAGAGGAGGCAGCCTTCTGAGGCTTTAGGTCCTGCAGCGTCGAGTCCACATCTTCTGTGTCCTCCTGGCTGGGCTCGTTCTCTTGGTTCTGGAGGTCTGGAGAAGTGTCGCTCTCTGTACCGCTGCCTGCCTCACCTGATGAGATATAAACAACAGCAGAAACTCAGTGCCAAAAAGTGTCTATGCTTGTACCATTTCAATGTAATTGCCTTATAAAGTTACCAAAAACCTACGCTTTTCATTCATGTGATCTGGTATCCCACCAAGAGCACAAACTGCCTGTAAAACAAAACAGAAAGTGCAGTTACGTTAGAACTTCTTCTGTTGTCCTGGCAGGAGTAGCAACAAATGTAGTGTGGAAATGTGCACAGAAGGAAGGACTTACTGCAACTGATGTGACTGATGACTTGCTGAATAAACGTTCTGCTTCCTTGAATTTCCTATTCCTTCTGTCAGTCTTACTATTGGAGTTCCTGTCAAATTTAGAAGCACAATACACAGTTTAGTCTTCTAAACACCTAAAAGCAGAACCTCTTGGAAAGCCATAGAGAGAAGTATCAGGCACTTACTTTTGGTTAGTGAGGTATCTGTCCCATCCTCTGATGATGTTGCCATACATCTGAGTGTCTTCTAGGTAGCTGCCTTCAAATGCATATATTTGTCGTTCCAAGTTGACTAGTGTCTCCTGTGATAAAGCAGAAACTAACATTAGAACTGACTGAAATTAGGCTGTATACAAATATTTGACAGATAGAAATGCATATTTAGTAGACTACAGATTTAATTTCATAGTGATTTTCCTAACAGGAATGGAAAGACTGATAACTTATCCAAGTTAAAAAAAGATAACAAAGACAAGCTGCTCAGCAAACTGAAGCTAGTGTGAAATAATACTTACACTAAAATGACCATTTCACTAAATGTCTTAAATTAACATTAAGTATTTGGCTGTGCGATACTATCAGTCTTCTTTTAATATGTTTAAATGTCTTCTAATTAAAAAAATAAATAAATAAATAAAAAAATAACTCCAGGGTTAATTAGTGAGGGACACGCTGTTGTTCAATTTAAGACTGTAAACTGGCCTTATATGTCCAAGGTAAAGCACTATTTTTTTTTCCTGGAATTAGCTAACACACATTTTGGTGTTCTTCAAAACTAACAACATAGAGGTCTACAATATTTGCTACATATTCAGAGATTGTAGGCCACACCATTGAACCATGCCATTCTGGCAAGATATCCCATTCTTTAAATTAGAAAAGTGCATTTGTGAGGTCATTGCCACCATTTAAAAAGTAGTGAAAAAAATCAAAGCAATACGTGTTGTTTTTTGTTCTACATGGGGAGCTCAAAAGGATTTTTTTTCCACAATCAGAACCTGACTGATGTTTTATCTTCATTTATTTCTAGGCAATATGGTATCATACTAGTGTAGTGAGTAAGAGCAAATCTTTGGATGACTGAGTGGACTATATGTAATATTGTCAGTATTATTGCAAAGTTGGTGTGTTATTATGCAATCATTATTTTAGTATGTTTGTTTGTTTAATATTATTGTGGGTTTTAAATCTATGTAAGTTTTTTAAACCCAGAAATAACACTGTATCCCAAATCAAAAGTTTTTTTCAAACTTTAAATTATGTTAATCAGCAACAAAACACCATAACTAACAGAATAAAAATCAGTCAAATAGGTCTGAAATAAAGGAAAGATGGCCTCTCGTCTAACATATCGCGAGAACTGAGGCGACCCGGGCGGCGGCTAAATTCTGGCTATGAATAATTGTACCGCCCTAATAAATAACAAAAGTAAGCGTTACCAAATACACTGCTATGGAAAACGGTCGTCTTCAAATTATTTTTAATCCCTACGTAGTACACCCCTTATAAAAAACACAATAATTGATAACGATGGACAATATTCACTAACGTCTCAATGGTACCTCGCCGGCTAGTAGCAGGACTAGCATTACCGTTGGAGTGAACTGCGCAGAAGCAAACCGAGTTAGCATTTGTTAGCAATAGCTATCGTTAGCTTAACACTCAGAGAGGCCTTGTCCGACTATTTGTGGTTAAAAATCGCTGAAATTGCAAAACGGTATGCAACTGAAGTTACACACAAGATAGTGGTAATATCTACTTACAGCTAGTTCTTGTTTCCTCTTCACCAGCTCAGCGAGCTCCCGGCGAGTGTCCGGGATCTGTGGTGGAGTCGCCTTCGCATGCATCGCCATGATGAATCGAGCTATCTGGAAACAAAACAGAGGCGGTTAGGTATAAAACGCCTGATATGCCGCACTTGAGCCAGGAGATGGCGCTAAAGGGCAGAAAACTGACGCAAGCTCAAATTACGCAGTTTTCAGGTCTCCATAGCAACATCATCTCAGAGGGTCCGGCTTCACAGATTTAAAAAATACTTTCTACCTGATATCTGACTGAACCATGGGGAACCTGTCCCGAGGACTTCATAACAGTAAGTTTTAGCAACAGAAAAATATGCTTTATCCATGAAATTAGCACGACATAATTATTTTCTTGATATTAAAGCAGATAAAATGTTGACTACTGCCGTTTCACCTCCAATTTCAACTAAACACCATCGAGAGGTGGTTATAAATCAAGAGAAGAAGGGATTTCTATCCAAAGCAAAGAGGTTTCCTTCGCAGTTCTTCATGGTAGGAAATCTGACACATAAATACATATCTAGAGTTTAATCACTAACAAATAACAGACATTATGTTGTGTATTTGTTTCAGAGTGAAAATCCAGGACCAGGCAGCTATAACTGTGCCTCCAGCTCTGAAGTCATTAGTCCTTCATTCTCAGTCAAAGGAACCACAGGCTTTATTGTTTCCAAGGTCAGTAGTCAATAGAAAGTACTGATTTTAAATGTATATAGGGCAGGAGCTTTGTGATTGAAAGACTTGAGGTAAAATGTTGTTTAAGTATTTATTGTAATATTTTTATTCAACACTTACCCAAAGGAGTAATCCATTACTATGTCAATCCAGCAACCCCTCTTGTTGGACTATCAAAATCTGGTTATATTTGACTTTAAAGCTCTGGTAAGGACCTTTTGGTTGTGCTGATTTTGGCGCCCCTTTCGGAATTTTTTTTTTTTTTTTTTTTTAGCGATTTATTTATTTATTTATTTTTAATACAGGGACGGTGCATCTTAATCAATATTCCAGCAAATATGACAGTTAGCCTAAAGGCACATTTCCATCTGGAAAATGGATGGATTTGTTTCACACATCCATCTGGAAAACCGCTCACACACAGTGTTTGGGAAAGGGCAGAGCCTTTGAAAAAAAAAAAATCCTCAGATGGTGACTAGATGAGCGTCCTGTCACATCTTTACGGGCTAATCGGAGTAACAAAACACGTGCTGTAGCCCGTAGACATAATGTACCTAGAGGGCCAGGGCCAGTGGGGCGTACGTTAACACTGCCATATTTCCAGAGGCATTCCTCCATGCTGTTCTTTGTTCTTCCTTAAACAAAGACATTTCGAAAGTTCTGATAAAACTGGCGCTTTAGCAGCATCCATGCTAATGTCTTCTGCCATAATTGCCAGCCTCTTGTTGCTGCTTGCTTAAGTCAGCCTGAAAGTACTGACCCTTGCCACTGATTGGTCCTGTGACTTTCTAAACGGGCCTAAACTGTTCAGACGGGAGCTTTGCAAGATGGATTCGGCATTGAGAAACACAGAAACGGGCGTATCCATCTGCTTTGCAAGGTCACAGATATGCCATTTGGCTCCCTTAAATGAAAGTAATGTTACTGAAAAGGCAAGGGAAGAAAAACAAACAAAACAAAAACAGAGTAAACTGAGTATAAGCAATGCCTTAAATGAAAATTACTAAAACTATCTATAGATCTAACATGCCCATCGCTGTGGGAGGGTAAGTCGCCAAAGTCTCAAAATACATAAAGCATGTAATGCAAAATTTACTAAATTACTGACTAGCTACTGAGGAGTTGTACTGTAAAATATGTTGTTTTCTTATTGACAAGAACAAAAAGAAATAGATCTCCAACCAGGTTGATTAAGTGAAGCCCCACCTCTATAAAAAAAAGCTAAATACACAGCAAAACTGACTGTGTCAATTTAACTCATGTAGAGATAAATTTAACTCTTTAAAATTGCTTATGTTGGTCCACACTACATATAGTTTAACCACACTTTTAAGTGTTAAATATTTTGCAATATGACAGAGCTGCAGTAACTCTTGAGAATCTGTGGCAAGGTGGGTCCCCTCTGGCAAGAACAAAGCAAAAAGTCAACTCTAACTCAGTGGATAGCTTCACTCAGAGTTCACGCCAATTTTTGCTGTGTAGTACAGCTGTTTTGGGGATGTGATGTGGAATCGTTCTCTCGCTATATGCTACTATGTAGTCATCAGAGGTGGAGAGGTACAAGAGTGTTCTACTCAAGCTAAAGTATAGCTACTCTGGTGAAAACTTACTTATGTTGAGTAAAAGTACTGATTTCTAAATGTACACAACAAACTACAAGTACCCAAAAAGTAAGAGTTTGTGTAAATGTAATTAGTTACTTTCCACCCCTGAAAAATGCATGCAACAAAGTAAGAATATCACTCAGTGAGAATCTTTGCCATGAGGAAAAACCCAGGCTTTCAAAGCAGTGTCCTAATTTGGCACCTAAACCACAGCGGTGGTAACAGGCAAAATGTACACGACAGTGCTGATCATGTAGTCTCATGTCTTATTGTGGTGCAAAATTAGTCATCTTTATGATATGAAATTTGACACTAACATTTATATTTGATGCTACCTTTATGCCCCTTAATGAAGAACTTAAATTTCATACTGTGCAATAAACTTGTAAAGGTGAAGTGTGTAAAATTGGAAATATTAGCAACATCTAACAGTCAGATTCTAGATTGTAATGCTCACTTCTCTGGTGGTACTCTGGTACTCTGGTAGTGCTACTAGGATAAATATTACACACTGCACCTTTAATGCTAACTGGTTTACTAATCCAACAGGCCAGCAGACCTTCCAGTTACCAACAAGCTATCCCAGGACCGAATGCATACAACCTGCAGAGCTCCCTCATCGACAAATATGACTTCAACACAGGAGTCTCCAGAGTGTTCAGGCTGCCTGTGGCTGTAAAGGTGGAGGGTCCGAAGCACAAAACTCCAGCACCAAATCAGTATGATGTAGGTATGATGCATAGACCGTGTAAAGCATGGACAGTGCAAAATCTCACCTTATGTCAGGCAAAAATATTTAGAGCTTAACTACAGAATGGCAGCGGTGTTGGGACATGATGACAATCAAAAACAGATGGGACATGAGAAAATCAAAATACAAACTCTGGTTTTCATGCTGTGATTTGTGTTGTGATGGCTAGATATTATCACCCTGATTTTTTTTTTATAAAAATCCTGTTTTTTATATAAATGAAATGATAAAAAAAATGTCATCACTGAAAGGTTTGTTGACCAATGAAGTTTTTTTGCTGTGCTGTTTATACCACAACACAGATCAGAGGTGCAGTGTGACATAATTTACTGTAATTAAACTTAACACTAAGAAAATAGTCACCGAACTTCCATAACTATGAGTCACTGCTCCAAATTGACTGTACAAACATGAGGGATTATTGCTCCTTTATTTGTAAGCTAAATCTGTGTTACTGTTGGTAGAAGCGGCATTGCATCAATACTGAGGCTCAAGTCTTTCTGCACAGGCAAGTACTCTAAATGAGAGGGCTCTGAACTGTAGCATGTATCATGGCTTCATCTCTATGATGGGAGGAAGTTGAGGTGTATCATCCATCTTACAGACTTCAGTATGATGTATGCATGTAACGACTGTGTTCTGGACCCTGTAATTCATGTGTAAGCTTTTTCTTTAATCTCATTTGAACAGGTCAGAATTCGTAATAGAGAGTCTTTCTCCTCTGTGGTTGGTACATCAGCTTTCCTGTCAAAAACTGAACGTGACACTTTCAACCCAAACAAAGATACACCGTCTCCATGTAATTACCTCCATTTCTAAAAAATCTTTTTTTCTGAATTTCATCCTATATGTTCATATTTGAATTCATCTCATTTTTGATCCCTGTTTCATAGGCCACTATGAAGTGAACACAAGTGTAATCCGGTGCTGCCCCAAGGCGGTCTCGTCCCCCTTCAGATCTAAATCTAAGAGAATTCCTGCTCCACTGGAAAAGTGTGCACCTGGCCCAGGAGCCTACAGCCCCCATCAGATCCCTGCACCCGTGAAAAGAACCCTCCTGCCGTGAGTCCCAACACAAAATTTACAGCTTTATTTACACGTTACCAACTTACTTTCTCCCAGAAGTCTTGAGCTGTAAAATTCTGTGAACTGTGTTTGCAGGAGGGGACCGTATGTGTCCTTAGCACATCCTCCTCTGGTTGTCCCTAAGGACCCTCCTGTCCCAGGCCCAGGACATTATGACATAATGAAGAACATGGGCTCGTCCAAGCATCCTGTGCCCACTGCTGCATTTGCATCCAGAACGGAAAGAACATTTCCAAACTTAAACGCCAAAACGACACCAGGACCAGGTAAAGCACTGAAAACATTACATAACACATCAATACTTTAAAAAAGCAAACATTTTAGAGGACATAGATGGTATCTCAAAAAAAGTGTTCTTATTTTTTTTCAGTTTATTCATATCTGATTGAACAGCTGAGATATAGACTCCTGCAGGGAGGAAGAGGGGCACTTGTGATCTAAAATAACACTTTTTACACATGAATTTGCTTGATGTATTGAAATTTGTAAAGCTTTGAATAAACACTTTGGGATTTGATTAGGTTTGCTTGAAATTTGCATCCTCATGCCGGGAGCTGTTAAATTCAGTGAAGCAAATGCAGAATATGCTGACTTGAGGATATGTAAATGAGGCAGGATGGGGAAAAGTAGGTGCACATGAAAATTTAATGACAACATTTCATCATGAAGTAGCTCCTGAAATCTGTAAGGGTTTTTTTCTTTTAACCCCTTCAGTTCCATTACCTACCCTAATGTTAGCATTTTTGTTCCCTCTGAACAAAATGAGCTTATACTCAGCTGTTAATGGTTATAAAGCAGTATCACTAACTAGTGTGTTTCTCAGCAGCTGAGAAGTATATATTAAAGCTCCCTGAGAGGGCTTTTAAGCTGGCTTTGAACACCCTAAATTTAAGATTGCTGTCTATGACCCACAAAGGCAACGGAGACCTTCAAGCAGCATGAAGAATGATTAGTTAGTATAAATGTTTTAATGCTTTAAACTGCCACAGGGTAGGTGTTATAGAAAGTGATTTACAGCTCTCTGCAGAAACATTTTCCACAGTAAAGGTGCAATTGGTACATTTGACTCTTAACCCGCTGAGGTCGGTGCATTCGCAGGAGTGTTTTCGCTATGTTTTTATTCATATCTTTATGATTTTACACTGTAGAAACACAGTTCAAACAGCTTGGGCAATTTGACTCACAACTGATGGCAGAGGTTAACTGTGGTCCATCACACGTAAGCTGCACAAAACATGAATGAGATTTGGCAACGCAATGGCAGCTTTAGGTTGCGGTTAAACTGCATGAACAGTCTTTCACATACCATCCAATGTTTCCGATACCTAAGTTGTGTCAGTCGCAGTGACTCCATCATGACTGCCTGCGTCTGTCATGATGGTTCTACAGCCAAGCTGATAGCCCTACTGGCCCTGAGAAACCACTTTTGGTCAACCCCTAGTCTTATCCATATATATGAGCACAACTTACCGTTTGAAAAGAGTCCGTTGTACTCCACCTGTGTTTTTCATTGTTTACTATATTACATCCTAATCCCATATTTGCAGTCTGTCATCATTTAATTAAGAATCTCATTCAGAAAGGTCATGACAGGAATAAACCTTGACTTTTTTGTTACATTTATTTGATCATAATAAATCTTTCTTTTAACTAGTAACATTTAACCCTGATACATTGTAAGCTCAGAGGTTTTTTCTTAAAAAGGGAATGTTCATGATGACTAGGTACAGCCAAAAAGAAGGGTAGATTTAGGGGCTGATTTACCCAAGATCCACATTAATGCACTTTTTGGCCTGAGGCTGGCTGGGTGAATTCCCCACCTTCACAAAGCTGTGACACATTTAAACTGGGAATACCCCTGACTGTTTGGATATTATCAAGAGAGCATTGCGCCGACTCATAGAAAGTATATCTCTGTCTCACATCGCCTGCAGCAGAGGAGAAAAGAAACAACTGGTCCTTTTTCTATTATTTACAATTCAGCTTGATTTAAGAAAAAAGAGAATATGCATATTTATTTGAAATTAGTGGCTTTAGCTTCATGAGTAACACCTGTGTGTTTTAACCATTAGAGTTATCATATTTTAAGTCCTTATTAGAATGTTTTTGCCTCATATGATTAAACTAATTCTAACCTTAGTGTTCTCCTCCTCTTCCCAGGTTTCTATGATCCTCTGATTCTGTCAAAGCAGTCCTTCATGTACACTGACTCCAACATCTGGATTCCTTTTTAACATTTCAGTGTAAAACTACACTGTAGATATGTATCTTTTCCACATCCATGAACTGTGAATATCTTTGCAAACACAAGGTATGTGTCTCTGTTTTTATGGGGAGAAAAAGATAAAAAAAAAAAAAAAACTTTTTTTCCATTTGATTTCATTTTCTTTTTGTAGCAAGGCAAAAAATTAAGAGGATTTTTTGTGTATTTTTCACAACGTTTTATCCTCACCCCAGTTTTCTGCTGCTCTAATCTGGAGATGATAAAGCACAAAGAGTTGCTGCAGTCTCTGACAGCTGTTTGGTACAGTCAGTGGTTCGCCATGCTAACAGCTGAGAGCTCGAGATGACACCAGTGTGCCAACTGCTGCAGGGCAGGCAAAGGGGTGGGAGTGTGACTGTATGTGAGCAATGTGACAGAGCGGGCATGAGGCAGGGATGGCGTTCAGCACCAGGGACAAATGGACACATCAATCACTCCCTTCATCGGATGCTCTGTAGGGGGAAAAATGTCCACAACACTTGTGTAATCAAAGTTCTCTGCAGTTTGTGAGCAAAAATTGGCATCAGTTTTGGAAAACAGTTGCATGGAAAGACTGACCCTTCTGCTCATAGAGGTTGTAATCAATATTTTCACAACAGTATGCATTAGATGATGTAGTGGAGTGGGTTGTAGCAAACTGAGATGGATTATCACCTTACAAGTTACAACATTTCTTGGCTTTTCAGAGCATAATAGAGAGATTAGTTCATTGTGTATCTCCTCCAACTGCAGCTAAATTGTTCTTGTAACTGAACTCATAAGACTCTTTTCAAATTTAACAGGCAGCTACTTTCGAGAGAAAAAGCTCCCACTGTACAAAACCAGCTCAGCTTCAGCTATCATAAAGAAATAAATGATAAAGACAAGAAGCAAGCTCAAATAGTTGAGATTTTTTTAGGTGAAAATATTTTCCGCTGTAGAGACAAAATGATGTAAAAGAATGTGACTGTCAAACTTTAAACATATGAAAGACTTTATAAAACATTGATGCAATCTCTTACTTTATTTAGATGTTTGTTTTGTGCATTTGGATACCAAGTTGTAACGCTTAACGTTTTGTGTGGATGCACCTCAATACATACTGAAAGTGACATGATATCTGATAGCTCAGACTGGTGCAGAGGTGGTCATGGATACCTTCATCCAGATTGGTTTAGTTGGGAGGATGCAGCATGTACTGGCACGTATCAAAGGCCGCCTCATCAACTGATGTGATCTGTGTTATTCTGCCTGTAAACAAAGAGCGTGCCTGTATGCAAGTCCTTATTCACTGATGGGAGTTGCTGCTCTTTCTAGAGATCAACACTTTTTGGCTCAGAGCTGATGTTTCTGTTCCAAAATGGCTCTTTATTTGGTTTTTGAATCTATAAAACAATGGCATGAATGGAAAAAAGGAAACTGTCTCAAGCAAGAGCACATTTGTATTAAATACAAAGCTTTTTTTTTGTATCTTCATATTTAAACCTACATTTGATATGACAGATTTTGCTTTTGATGTTCTTGATTTGAAACACTCAGTTCCAATTGTAAACTGTTATGATTTTGAATGATGAAGACACTTTAAAAGGAGTCAAGTTCTAAAAGTGGCATTAATGGATTCTTTTTTTAAGTGGAACTGCATCATTTTTACCCAAATGATGATTAGATTTTTTCTGGCATCTCAAATCTAAATTTATAGCTTAAAAAGGAGAGGGGTCTAGCTATAGACCGTTGATCTCTGAAGGCCACACTCACAGACTGTTCATCTGAGACGCTGTAGATTTCAGAAAGGAAGTGCCATAATTTGCCTGTACAATGTATTTCTGGTTTTAGATTTTTTTTTTAACACAACTTTATTCATAAACAGATTCTGGCAGTTACATTCATGATATAACCGCATTGCAAACATTACCAACGAAGAAAACGATTCATAAAAAATTAAATAGAACTAAGGGTCAGAGGATTGAGTCATGTATAGACCTATTTTAGAAGTAGATACACAAATGGTGGTTCGCTTTGGCTTCATTAGCTTTAGCTAAGGCTAACATAGCAATGCAAGCCATGTAATCAATATTACTATGTAGCTAAGTTAGCTTAAGCTGCGTGAGCTTTAGCAAATATAGCAAAGCATACTTAGCTACATAAATATGTAATTTATGGAGCTGCTTTGTGAGGTTAGCTTTAACTACGTTAAAGGTGACATATTTTACCCTTTTAAGACAAGTTTATATGGGTATCAGAGGTCCCCAAAACATGCCTGTGAAGTTTTTTGCTGAAAAAAAACACTTCAGTTTAAGATTTTTGCATGTCTAAAAACCCCTCTGTTTCAGCCCTTCGTCACTAGATGTAAAATCTGAGGACGGCTTGTTTCAGCACACATTTTCTGAAAGATGGAGAAAGAGGGGTGGAGAGGGAATGGATTTTTCTGGTACTTGAGGGGATTGTGGACAGGCCAGGGACACATATTTGCGTTGGAAAAGCCTGAAAAAGTGATTTTTGCATAATATGTCCCCTTTAAGTACGGGACTATGTTGCCTTTGTAGCTCTGTTTTCTGTGTAGCTTCTGCAATGAACAGAGCTACATAAGAAATTGCTACTTGCTTCGTTGTCAAGACTGTTTACTTTTTTACTCTTATCTTGTGGTGTCCTAACCAGTACCTTAGCCCTTACTCTAACCCTAAACGAAATTTTAATCCTATTTTATTTTGAAAGTTTGTAGCACATATTTCCGTACTGAGAGATAGGAGATGTACGGTCTGCAGCCCGACTGTCTTGGCTAAGTTTGGGCTAAGCCTAGGATAGTTAACACTTGTGGCTCTGCCCTGATGTATGGACTATTGAGGACAAGTGGTTGTGAGTACTACTTTTTTCTTGTTTCTTTTGAAACCATCCCGCAACCCCTAAGGAGTCCTGACCTTTACTTTGCGAACCACTGTTTTTTTTTTGTTTTTTGTTTTTTTTGATGAGTCTAGAAAAGGCAAAAAGGTGGAGGTAAGGTGGTTCTTTAGCCTTCTGGTAAACAGCTACAAAGCATCCAGCTGTCTATCAAATCTGCCTCAGCCATAATATGCAAATTTATGAATAACAGAAAGCCTTGATAAAATCAAAATGGATGAGTTATGAAAAAAGATCCCTTTTAAAGTATGTGCCAATAAAGAAAAGAGTCACTTGCTCCAAATGTGTTTGTTGAACCAGACTGTCAGGATGCTTATTTCTTCTGAAAACACGGCCTCTTTAATGTGGGTGCCAATGGAGATTCCTTGGCTTTTGCAGCCAGCCTCAAGTGGACACTTGAAGAATTGCAGTTTATTGTACTTAATATTGGCAGCTTACTGCAGCTTGATCAAAACAAAGACAAATCAGGACATAAAACATTCTACTGGTTTTAAACTACAAGACAGCTCACTGTAAATATTAGACATTTGTCAGGCTTGTAGCTACCATAAAACCTGTAATAATAATGATAATGATAATGATAAAGGTAGCCATCTTTAGAAATCTTTTTCAGACCAACAGTTTCCTCATTTTCAGGTTCTGCTACGGCTTAGTTAGGCCAACCGCTGACCAGCAGCTGTAACCTCATATCCAGCATATATGAGTATGGCATCAATCTCTTACCTCTGCCAAAAACTGTATAAACATGTTTTTAACCTTCGTTTAGGAAACTTTTACTCTGAAAAGCTGATTTTTAAAAACTGACGTGGCATTGGTGCTCACCACATGGAAACTACTGTCATAGAGAGATCTGCTCTGTGGTTGAATAAAAATCAACATGTTGCCAGAGCAGTTATTATTTATATCTCTGGCTTTTTTCCACAGACAAAGGATGAGATCTAGTTTAGACCACAGTGTCATCTGCTCACAAGGAATCAGTTGGGAATATTTCTCCATGCTCTCCTCTCGATAACCACACCAACTGCAGACAAGCTGCACTCCCACTGTAGCAGCTGTGGTTATATTCAGACTGTGACTTCAGCAGTGTGCTCTCCAAATATGTGTACTCGCCCTGTAAAAACCAAACCATTGTGCACTTCAGGGTTTTACAGTGAAAAAGCATTTTATAACTCCTTTTTGCAAACAGAACTGTGCTCATGGGAGGATCCAGGCGAGAGGTTTAAGTGTAACTGCAGGCCTCTTGGGTTAGAGTCTTTTTGTAGAGCTTTTGTGGAAGAATATGTAGGAGGGGCAATTAACTGCATGCCTCTGTGGGTTTATGGGAGGCCCTCTGTACCTCCCAGTTTCTTCGTCAGGTGAAGGCGAGTACGGACATGCACTAGCTCAAAGAGATTGTCATGGAGAAAGGGCTTTGGTGTAGGAAAAGTTCAACAGTAAAAGCAGGCTGAATCTTCACTCATTAAAAACCCTACTTTATTCAAGACTGTCAGTGCCCAAACCCGGTATATGAGGCTTCATTTAACTCTAATTTATTTAAATGTAGGCTCTTAGGCTCTAGTTAAACTCATTTGTCCTGGCAGAGAGATGTTTCCTGTGTCAGAGCTCATCATGCCAGCTTGTCTTTTGCTTGGCAGGACATCAGCAGATCTCAGGCGCTATTGTTTTGCTGGAGTCTGGTTCAAAATATGTTTTATTAAGAATACGACTGTGACATTAATGATATCATATGAGAGAGCTGTACCACAGGCAAGGCCACTCATGAGGGAGGATAAAGGGGAGAGAACTCTGGGGCCCAGGCAAATGGGGGGCCCATGGAGGTCAGGAAAACCACGGTCCCTCTTTGAAGTTAATTTTACCCTGAATAATAACCACTCCTATCAAGGAAACAAAAATTGAATTTCATTTGTTTATTTATGCTGTAATACTGTATAGTCTTTTTCAATATGTAAACCCCAGAATTACCTTTTTGTTAACATTAACAAAATGGATGGACACATCAAACTAAACCATTAGGAAAATTAGGACTGCGCTAATGCCAGGATGCCAGAGAATAAAGTAGAAGGAACTGAAATAACTTAAAAAGAAAACTGGTTTAATAATTGTGAAAAAAGGCAAAAAAGCTGAAAATTTAAAAAATGGCTGAGAAGCGGTAAAAAGAGAGTCAAAATGGGTTTAAAGTGGCAAAAAGCATCAAAAACTTGCTTAAGAAAGGCAGAAGGGTGGGTAGGAAAATGGTGAAAAGCTGTTAAAAAGTTGAAAAATGGGATAATGGCAGCAATTAAATGTAAGGAAGGCAAAACAGTAGCAGCATTTAATTTAGTGAAAAGGAGTTAAAAAGCACAAAAACATATTCAAAGTGGCAAAATTTGGTTTTAAGAGGCAAACATGGGTTACAAGGGGAAAAATGATTAAATGCCAATAGCTTCAGTTAAATTATTTCCAAACTTTATCATTATAAAGAACATTTAGAGACAGAGGCATTGGCTCATGACCAAAGGTCTCCAAAATTTGACAAGATAAACAGAGATTTTTTATTCTTGTCAAGCTATGCTATGATGGTGACAGTGGTTCTGCATATTCCCTGCTCCAGTGCCATTGAGAGCATTTAAGTATTCTTATTTTTGCATTAAGTTCAAACAGTACTGCAACCAAGATGCAACAGAGCTGATGTCAGAAATAGAACAAGGTCCCCAATTAGTTCATGCTTAAGGCCAAATTGTTTTAAAATATCAATTTAAGTACTGAAACATTCATGAAATGTCTCCCACTGCACAAATAAAAGATGATGTAGATGTTCATATCATGAATATACAGTACTGTGCAGAACTTTTAGGCATGTTTTGCACAAAAAGGAGGCTGAACAAAGGTGTGTGACGATGAGTAAGCCTTCTGAGGGCACCATTGGTCAGGAGGGAGGATTGACACAACTCCAGTGCTCTGGATGTCCTTGCATATTACCAGAGGCATGGAAAAATAAACTGTTAAAAAATAAGGTCCACACTTTAAGGGGTGGACGTGGCATCCTGGTCATGTTGTGGATGCCCCAAGGGCCCAAAGACCACTGGCAGTCTTTTAGAATATTACCAGGGGTGGACAGAAGAAAAGTTGTAGAGCTTGACCTTTGACTGTTGACATGTGTCAAGCTTGACTCTGGTCGCCCATCCCCCTCCTCAGCCCTGGGTTGTGGCACATTGGCCTGGTGATGAATCCTTAGTGCCCTACATGCTTAAAACATATGCACATTATTGTATCAAGTACGACAGAGTACAGTTATTCAAAACCTTCAAATTTTGCAGTAAGGCCACACAAGAAAGAGCTGAAGTGAAATCATATCAAAATTGGTGGAGCGGGTAAACTTCACTTTGTTTTCTTCATTGTATAAAATTATTGGAAGGGTCCCTGAAGGCCAGATACTGGTGCAGGTGGGCTGGACCTGGCCGATGCATCACCATTTGCAGGCTCTCAGTCTTGTTATTTTCTTATACTTGCCTTTACATAAAGAGTGTGACTGTCAGCAGACCCATGCTGTTTAAATGTCCAGTAGATGAGGGGGAATTTTGAAGTTTATTAATTAACTACCATGTATGTCTAAATATAATCACCAGATCAACAAAGAACCCTTTCATCCATCTAAACAAGTCCTGATATAGTAACTTGTTTATGTTCTTCCTTTTATCCTTGTATGGCAAGAATAAAAGGAAGAATGTTTTCAATGCTGTCAAATGTCTCCAAACATTTCAGATTTTCACATTAGAATTAACCAGTGTTAAAATTTATGCTATGGATGGTTAGATACACAAATTATGCAAAAATAATTCTGTTCTCAGATGTGTCAGTGTTAATGTCTGTTTAGATGGAAATGAGCAGCTAAATAAGTAAGCTGCTCGACTCTCCTCTATCATGGTGTTGCATTTCCAAACCCATTACTGCTGCAGTAACCCATCTTTTTTTCAGGCTCCAGACTCAACAACAGAGCTGTTCCCTCCCTCACATGCATGTACTGTATGTATAGATCAGATCTAACTCCATTAGCCTTGATGAAGCTGCTTTCTACTCCCCTGAGAGTGCTACAGGGCAGCAACTCGATTGATTAGCTGTGTTGCAGCTCATCACAAGCAATCTTTAGCCTCAATGTATCATTTTTAAAGGAAATTAGAAAGTTTCTGCTTTTCACTTAGTGTAAACTTTAACTTTTAAAAATAGAGGTTACTTTACTACAGGAAAAGAGAAGACTGGACCAAATACAGCTTCAATAAACAGCTTCAAATTAAGTGTTTGATTCTATGAGGTCTTTAATGTCTTCTCTAAGCTAAGTGGGTCATGCATATTTCATCTTGCATACATTTGGCCTTTTAGCATTTAGTACAGCATGTTATATAGTCTATGCTCTCGTCTCTAAATGACCTTTCAGTGACTTTTATAATGCTTTTTGACATGCTTTTCTACTCAGTCCCAGCTACTAAAGCCTGTAGATTCATGAAAAATGATGACCTCATTTATAATTTATCTGAATTTTTATCCAGATGACCAAAAAGGTACTGGTCAGACTATTTATAAAAGCATCTTTTAAAAAATGAATGACACACCATCCCATTTTTGCTCTTTTATCTTTATTTATGAGGCAAGATGTCATATTGAAAATTCACAACAGTTCTGATGTGGATATAATTGTATTTAGGGGCGTAACAACCTGCTAAAAAGAGAGCCAATAAGGCCGTGTTTAATTCAGCATTATATTATGGCCTGTGCTGTTTCTTGTTTGTTTTTTTTTTTTGTTTTGCTCTCGCTGTCTCTGTCCTTATCAGATAACACTTGGCGGCAGATTTCCTCCTGGAAGACTGCCCTCCTCTGTCTCCTGCAGTGACAGGAAGGTCGTATCAATTGTTAACCGGCATGTCATCTCCAATATTAAATGAGCTGCATAATGCACTGTCACTGTCAACTCAGTCTAAGAAGAATGTAATGTGCAACATTGGGCAGTCATATAACAATATTTTTTTCAGTTGATTAACATCATTGATCCTTTTAAGGGATATTTCAGTAGTATTCATGAACAACCCCGATTTTGAAAAAGGTTGGGACGCTGTGTAAAATGTCATAACACAATACAATGATTGCAAATCGCATAAACTCATATTTTATTCACAATAGAACATAAACAACATATCAGATTTTGAAACTGAGATATTTTACCATTCAGTGAAAAATATTAGCTCATTTTTAATTTGATTGCAGCAACACATCTCAAAAACATAGGGACAGGGCCATGTTTACCATTGATCAGAATCCCCATCTTTACTTCTGTGAAGCTCTGCCTCTATAAAATGCTAATTTTATACCCAGTCATGTTACTGACCTGTTGACAATTAACCCTGATTAGTTGCAAAAGGCATTAGTTGCATAAGTAACACTTTTTTTTGCGCCTTGCCTTTTGTTGTCCATACTGGCTTTTTGTGTTGAGTTTCTGCCATTTATAAAACATAAAAAAAATTAGCTAATATTTGGATGTAATGGTAAAAAGGCTCATTTTTAACATCTGATATGATCTACTGTGAATAAAAAAAATGGGTTGATTAAATGTGAAAACCATTGCATTTTGTTTTTATTTACATTTTAATCAGTGTCCCAACTTTTATGGAATCAGGGTTTTAATTCTATAGAATAAATTGTACAGTATTTTGGCTTAGTAAGTAAATAGGCCTTTCTGCTGTTAATTAACACAGACGTACTTGTCTTAATTACACAGAGTCCATTTATTACGTTGTTATGACAACCAACTCGTTCCAGGCATAAGGGTGATTTCAGCTGCTGGAAATCATCTGATGGACCAAACTATTCGACATTTATGGGGTTCAGAAGTATAATGCGAGATTTTTCTATCTCACGTGTAAGATTTAATCTAATTAAAGGCCTAATGGTAAAATAATTGGTCGTTTCGTAGTTTCACTGACTTAATGGGCCTGGTGTTTGAATTCTTAATGAGTTTCTTCCCTCGTGAAACAGTTGGTACAATCCAGTTGTCCGGCATGCGGTTTTTCACTGAGAGGAGCTGCGTCAAGCTAGCAAGAAAGAGAGACGGCTACAACCGGAAGTATGTCGACAAACGTTAAAAGGGCAATGATTTTCCGGTGAATATACTATCACTTAGGAAAGTGTGAGTATCCTTTTGATTTTTCTTTTATCATTATGTGTAACTACAGACTTTGTCATCAAGGTATTTCTCATATGTGGATAAGGGTATAGATTTAAACATATAGATAGTACTGTAAATCCAGGATAGGCTACATGAAAAGGAACAGAATGTAGTACTCAGGTCCTGGGGTCAGAAGGAATTAGTACCATAAAAATATAATATTATCATAAAAGAATCAATATATAGGTCTATGTATGGAAAAACAAGGCTCTAGGCTCAGCATCCTCTGGGCAAAGTACCTGGTGGGAATGCTTTTATTATTCATTTAATGCTGTCTCTTACCTGACATCTCCACCCATGACCAAAGAAGCACAAAACTGCATGCATGTCAGCACAACCCACAGAAGAAACAGAGCTTAACAGTGTGGTTCCAGCAATAAAATTACCCATTCATTTTCTCCATAGTGGATTTTGTTATTGGCAATATTGTGGAAAGAATTCAAGTCAGACTCACCATGAGCTACCTGGGTGTTAAACAATAGTATAGGCTCCTATTGAAGACAAATGTTTGTAACATATCAACTTCTTTTCAAGAAAAACAGACAACCCCAAAACTTCTACAGAACCCACAATCCTTATGTGTCACAACAATGTCTAACTGGTGGGGCTCCAGTAAGCATGGAAATCTCTACCTTGCCTGCCAATGAAGACAGCTGAGCATTAATGATGGCAACACATGCTGCCATTGCATTTCAATTTTTTAATTTTATTTTCTATTTATCCTTTATTTTAGCAGGGTGGACCCACTGAGACCAAGGTCTCTTTTCCAGGGGTGCCCTGTAGCAATGCAATGAAAGAGAGAACAGAAAAATCAGAAAAAGCTTGAAAAACTATCCTGAACAAAAAACTAAATTAGTTGCAATGCATTGTGGGATATGTAGTTCCTTCAACCTATTAAAGAAATTATACACAGTCTTGCACTTTTGCCCTTTTCTCTGTTTCCGATGCCATTTTTGCTACAAAATATTTCATTGTCACAAGTGTTTGGGTAGCTGGTTAGCATGGTTCATACAGTAAAAGTGTTGTCGTAAGGATTTTTGCAATATGTCTAAAAATGTTGAATTTCACTTTGGAACTAGAGCGGTAGAAGTGGGTGGACACTATTGAGCTCTGTGGGCGGGGTCATTTAAAGAGACACACACCAAAATCTAGCATCTGTGAAAGGCTGTTTAGAGCTGGTTTATACAGGGTCAAAAACCCCTCAGATGCTTGCTCTGTGGTAAATTTTGACCAAAGCAGAGCATAAATGTTTAATTTATACCTCATGGGACTGTATTAAAGATGTATTAAAAATTACCTTTTTGATTGCTAGTAGATTTATCTTGGCCTTATTGGTGTCTATTGTAATTGCAATTGTATTGTCATCATTTTTCTTGTTTTACTTATGATTTTAACATCTTGTAAGTTTTTCCTGTTTGGACTTTTATCACTATAATCTACATGGATGTTTAGTGTCTTTCTTTGTGGACAGCAGGAAGAGTAGTTGCATTTTAGGTAGTGGCTAATGGGGATCCAAATCAGTGTTAATTTTGGCAGCTATTTTTAATTTTAGTCTTAGTCTTTAGATAAAATGCCTTTTAGTTTAAGTCACATTTTAGTCATTTCTACCTTTTTAGTTTTAGTCTAATTTTAGTCAACAGAAACTCAAAAACATTTTTGTATAGTTTTAGTCCATAAAAAGTCCTCACATTTTAGTCTTTACTTTTAGTACGAGCATTTATTTTCTTGCCTAAATCTGGTACCAAATGATGGCAGTGTGTTCTATGTACCCTGTCAAACCCGGGGTCCCTGCTTTCTACAGCTGAGAGGCAGAATAGCTATAGATGCATTGTTTTTAACAGATTTACCCACAATGGAGAAATGGAATGGAATGACAGACGAAAACGGAATTACATTTTAGTCTAGTTTCAGTCATCTTGACGAAAACTAAACCTACTTTTTTGTTTTGAACAACTTATCCAAATGAATAAAATAAATTACAATTAATTACAAATAAAAATTACAGTTAGATGTTAAACGAGAACAAAAATTTACGCGCATTTTATTTTGAAATTCTGTAACGGAAACGGGTTTCTCACGCTTTGTAACTGACATCCCATCCTGCGGCTCTCAGCACTCACTGAGGCTTTTATTCCCGCACTGTACATTTCAGTCTAACGACCCTGTGGATTCAACCGTGACAATAATTTTAACGACATTTGAACAAACTCTTTATAAGTCATCGTTTTTAACGTTTGGTGTGTTTTTATCGGATCCTGTCTTGTTTTCACCTAACATTTTTTTCACTTTTTGCTTTATTCCGGTTGGATTTACTAAGGGCGTGTTTGGTCGATCTGTACCGGGAGTTTCATCTCCTGTACTCGGGGAGGACTCTGAGGAATGACAGCAACTGGAACAGGACTGCGATCCGCCTGAATGGAAACAATGGATTATAAGGAGCTCGGACATCATTTCGAGGAGAAGCTGACACTAACAGACAAAAGTGAGTATCAGTCAAAGAAGAAAATAGGTCAGGAATACCGTTAGTGTGGAATAAAGGTGGGGTTTTGATTGTAAATGATGTTATCTCCCTGTTATTCTCCCTAATCTTTTCATCCTACAATTCATAATCGATCCGTGTCAGTGTTTTCAGAGGGAACATTTAAGACTCAACAGCTGCACTAATGCAACACATGATGTTTCCCCCACTGAAACCGAAATAAAAGGGATGTTTTAACGCCCTTGCGACCCCGCTGTAATTCCTGCACAGCAAACAGCGGGTCGTCTGCATCTCTAACAGGCGGGTCCTAAGCAGCACTGATCCTGGAAATGCTGCACCGCGCTGTGGTCTCCATTACCAAACACGTCAGTGGTGCACAGGGTGAAAAATGGCACTCATACACAACCAGGCAGAGCTGACACTGGAGAGCGGGTGCAGCGCTGTGTCTAAACAAGCAGCAGTGCCTTACGGTGTTGGTGAGAAACACAGATTAAAGCAGGGAAACATCTCCTTTATCTCCTTTTGCTCTAGAGCACTTTAACAGCACATAGAGTGGCTGATGCAGAGGTTGAACATCTGCATCTTTAGCCTATTCTCTCACACACGCAAAGTCGTATTTACACGATCCAGTATTTAATATGAATTAAAACCCTAATCATTATGTATAGTAAGCAGATTTGTAGCCCTGCCCCCCTTTAAACAAATTTCCCTTAAATTGGTTCCAGAAAATCTTGACCGTCACTAATATTTTTCATTTATTTGATATTTTTTCTGTTTTGTAATTAGCACATGCCTATTCAAGCTCTGAAAGTCTTATTATTTCATTGTGTTGAGTTTTGTTTATTCTGGTCTGGTTTCCTTTTGTTCCATCAAACTCTCCTTGACCTGTGTCATGGTGGGCAAGGTGACTTTGTTCATTGGTTTCAGTAGCATACCTCCCCACCACCCCTTCAATCTCCTCTTGATGTGGAGTGTTAAATGGACAGAGGAGCATCCGCTGCAGCTTTCTATCACAGCGAAGGCAGCCTGTCATTGCTCACTGCATGTGTGGGAGTTTATATGGAATTTGAGGCCAAATACTTGTTTAAGGACATGCTATTCAAGTACATTGTTCCGTGCGTTTTCTTAAACATATTATGGCTTATTGTATGAATAATCTCAAGGCTCACTCCCACCAAAGTGACCTGCATTGGCAAGACTAATACAACATATCAGCCTCCATATTTATTGACTTGTCTTGATATCTGCCTGATGATTGGAGCTTCTATGTGTCACTTGGCCAGTTATGTCTATCAGCTTTTTATTTTACAGATTGCCATTTCTGAATCAGATGCATTGTGCCAATCCAAACCACTGGCTCAAAGCCTTTGTTTGCAGCCATAGTTAGACACCCCCCCTGTACTGTGGGCCAGCCTCGTTTCCCTTCTCCCCAGCAGCTCCTGGGCACTGAGAAGGAAGGTAGTGGCTGGGTTACTGATCCTAGTCAGACAGCAGTACGAACTATTAATAATCTGTACTGGTATCAGCACTGAAAACCAATATTGGTTAATCCCAACTCATAAATACCACAAATGTTTCCTATTAAAAAAATTCAAATTTTGCATGCACTTGGCCCAGCAACAGACCTTGGCCATCATATATTATCCTTCAAAAAGAATAAATAAATGCATCATCAGTGCATTTTCTGACTTTTGTGCTTTTATTTTGGTAAGACAGTTCAAAGACTCAGAAAATGCGAGAGAGAAAGTGGAATGTTGTGTGGGAAAGGAACCATGGGCCAGGCTTGAACCCTGGCTGCCTGCTTGGAGGACAGCAGCCTCTGTACATGGAGACCCAACCTTTAGGCCACATGGAAGAAGAGCTGGTTTCACCTAATTTATCAGATTACTTGCCAGAAATTTGGCGATATTTTGGGGATGGACAATAAAGATCAGTGGGAGGAAATAAAAAATCCAACGATACATCTCTGCTGATAAGTGCACCGATATAATAGCAGCATTGTGCTAACAAACACCTGAAAATGACCCTAAAAGCCTGACATGAAACAGTCTCTTTTCTTAGCTTGTTTTTGTCACAGCTATGGGATGGTAGTGTTTGGAGTTTATTGTCAAGATCTCAGACTAAAGCTCAGTCCCAAAATACCATTTCAAAATGCTTGTTGGAAATCAACATGACCATTATGTGTTGAAACAATTTCAACCTTTATTTATGAAGAAACCA
The DNA here is from genome assembly GCF_018320785.1 of Cheilinus undulatus. Classification (NCBI taxonomy): domain Eukaryota; kingdom Metazoa; phylum Chordata; class Actinopteri; order Labriformes; family Labridae; genus Cheilinus; species Cheilinus undulatus. Next base: position 14,356,824 of record NC_054880.1, on the reverse strand, counting down.
CTGACTACAGTTGTTGAGCTGCCATCTTGCCAACGATTCTCCAGACTTTCTAGGAGACGCTCAGTTTGGAGTATGCCTCTGGAAAATCTCAATTTGAAGGACCATGCAGCCCTACCCCTCCATTCCATCAAGACACTTTACCCCTAAGTGAACATGCAAACAGCAGGGGTGGTAGAGGCAGGCGTGCCCACAACAAATGGCTGGGTCCCTGAAAAACCCAGAGAATGGGCCCTCCCCAGTTGTGATTTATTGATGATATCAATACATGTGCGTTGGATGAGTAGCATTGGTGCTAGCATTCCAGTTATGGTTACATCATTTTGGAGCTGAAAGGACTGGCGAACAATTGCTGGGTCTGATGCTCAAATTATTAATGAATTCATTAACGTTTTATCCACTTGCATCACAGTTTCTGCCCATTTTTTGCCAAATTTGTTCCGCATTAAACCCACTTTTGCCTCTTTTAACCATTTTCTGCACATTTGTTGTACGATAAGCAAATTTTTGCTCCTTTTTAACCCTTTTCACTTCTTTAGTCACCCATTCTTGCCCTTTTTAACCCATATTTGACACTTTTTAACCACTTTTCATCATTTTACATCATTTTTTGCTTTCTGTAACCCAAATTTGCCTCCGTTATCCCATTTTTTTTTTACTCTTTAACCACTGTCACTACTTGTTTCTTGCAATTTCACCACTTTTAAACCACTTGCCGTTATTTAAATATTTCTCCCTTAAAGTTGTTTCAATTCCTTCTCCTTTATTCTCTGGTATCCTGACATTTGTGCACACCATGGCTTAGCTAAGAAGTCTGACATTACTTTCTAAATGTTTTCGTTGATGTGGCCATCCACTTTGTTAACATTATATATTCAAAAAGGTTTTTCTTTGAAAATGTGCTGAGTTTTGAATTTTAGATTTTGAACTGTCTTAGCAAGGATTTGACTGGATGGTGGTTCTTTAGCGACAAGTATTTTATTTTATCATTTGTTATTTCATATTTTGTTGTTTTTAAGCATGGTTTTTAACTCTGTGGCTGTCTTTGGAGCTAGAAACAGCCAAATCACAAGACTGTAGTTGTATAGGTGGATGTTTTTTCTGTAAATGAAACTGAAAAAGGCTCATATTGTCCCTGAGAAAAATCCTCCACTGATAAGGTATCTTGAAACAAAGGATGTTTTGGTTGCAAGCCGTCCAGCATGAGCTCCTGCACTCAGCATGGCGGATCAACATGTGACGTTATGAGGAGGAATGCTAGATGCCGAAAAAGGCCGGGGTGTTAGATAAACAGAAACATTCTTCTTCTGACTCCGCTCTCAGAGCTGAGTCTCATTCTTGTCAAAAAACAGAAAGATAGGAGGAAAGGAAAGCCAACTAAGGCTTGTTTGCTTTGTGCAGCTTTGGTGTGCCTGCAGCAGTGGAAGAGGGGATCATAATCCTGTATCAGAGTGATTTATTAGGGTCTGAGGCTGGCAGATCTTTGGGTTTGCCCTAATGCATGTAGACTATCCAAATCCCTTACAGACCCCCTCCACAAATACACACTTGCTTGTCCTGACCGCATCTTTCCCGTCATCCCTTTACATTCACTGAAACTAGTCAACAGGCTCTTAATCAGGTTTCTTTTCGGTGCATGCTGTTGTTTCTGGATCAACGCTACTGAGCAGAATGGACTAGAAGGATTTGTCTTTGAGGAAACACAGCTAGAAGCCTCCTGTCTTACTTTCTGGGCAATTCCTGGAGTCAAACCAAGCCTCTCCGAGACATGACATGTTCAAAGACTCTCTGTTTTCAGCTCACAATAGGAGTGGCACTACCGTCCTGTGCTGAAACAATCCACCTTTTGTGTCAAGCTGAGAGAAAACCCTCTCTGCTCATTTCAATGAGGGTTTAGATAGAACAGGTTACAACTCCTTCCCAGGTGTAAACTTCCGTTTCCTGATATCTGCTCCGTCACTGTATCAACTTTTCCGGCCTTGCTGCCCCTCAGGCAGACACTCAGCGAGGAGTTAAACACTCCGCTGTGGAAGTAATCATGAGACGTGGACTCCCTCTGGCCCTGTGAGCTTCCCAGTCATGCTGACGTTATGTTCTTGGCTCACATTCAACACCCTGGCCAGGCTGGAAATGTGGATTTTGGCCTAGAAACCTCCCTGCTCCGGCTTTTGTTGGCCCCTATCATTACTTGTCCTCCACCATTATACTCGAGAAAAGACATAACCTTGGTCTAGTAAATAAACCCAGTAGATCAAAATAAATCAAAAGATGGGAAATACAATATGATAATTACAATATGTAATTATTTCTATTATCTCAAATTATACATGAACTTTTGTACAATGTCAGTGACCCACTGGAAACAACACAACCCACTTTTGGGTCCTGACCCATCAGTTAAGAATCACCGCTTTAAAAAAGAAAGTATTCACTTTTTGTGGACCTCTGGTTGGTTATTGAAATGTAAATTTTGGTTGTTAAAATTTTACTGTTAGCTTAACTTCTCCTAAATGATAATAGTTCAGCAGCAGTTGTTGTAGGAAGAATGATACTATGAACAAAAAAATACTTTATGGGTTGTTTTATTATTTTCTAAGGACACAACAGCAGAGCTTGAAGAAAATGGAAAGGTCAGTGTTAGCTGACCATGTTAGCTTGTTCAGCTAGCTAGCTCAGTTCCTAAAGTAGCAGCTAGGTAGTCTTTAAATCATAGGAAAGTGTTCACTTTTTGTGTTATAAATAAATTATAACAGTAAATTGCTTGTTTTGGGACAGTTGTTTTAATTTAATTGTTTGATGTAACATTTGACTATTAGCTTAACTGCTCCTGTTGTTGGTATCCACCTTATTTCTAGCCCCCATGATTCTTTGCGTGAATATGGGCACAACTTTCGGTCCCTTATATATAAATAGAACTTTGCATTGCTTATGAGATATGAAACGTGAATTTTAGAGCAATTTAGACATTAAAAAATGTAACTTTCGACTGCTTCACCTCAAACGGGACAATATTATTTCTCCGCCCTCTACTATAGAGTACAAAGTGACGACATTACCTCGGATAACCTAGACAAGCATATTTAGCTAACTTTATTAGCTTCATATCAGTATAGTAATACATGATCATGTTTTGTTAACTGAGTTTGGACACCACCTTCACATAACATTTCTAGTTGGTGGGGTTGCTGTTAATCCTTATTAGCTACCAACTAATCCCTCTTAAAATGTGGGAATTATATGAATAAAATTATCCGTGACTCAAGTTGTCAGCTCTTCAGTTTGGTAAATGTCAAGTTTTAAATTAATGATGAATTAATATTGAAAGAATTACATCCCAAATGCATTTAAACAGTGAACAGCATATTTTAAACACTGTTGTTAAAGACATATATTTAACTTTGTCACGTAATTAGTACCATAACTGAAGTAACAGGTACTGAGCATTACAGAAAACATTATTTAAACATTCAGCTCATTTAACTTGTTAACAAAAATGAATTATTGTTTATCGCAGCAAATATATATTTATTTCAGAACAACCATTGTTGACGCTAAATCACTTTAGTACGCCAGTGGAAGAATCGCGTTTTGCTATTATTGTTAGTGTACTGTACTGGAAGTTCAACCCATATTCATAGCTACAGTAGACCCCCCAGGAATAATGTGGTATCCACCATATTTACTTACTTACAGCTTACAATACAAACACTGTGAACATGTGATTACAAAAATATAGCAGTATTTAAAAAAAAATTCGCGGTGAATTGCTATCCAGCAACTTCATTCGTAGTTAGCATCTATCGTTAGCTGCTGTATTAAAATACATGTATTTATGTACTTCCGCCTTAGCACCGGAAGTTTCGCCCATATTCAGATTTACAGTAGCGGCCCCAGGAATAATGTGGATAAGCCATAATCATGTAGTAGGAATGATACTCTGTTCTGAAGTAAGTTTTAGCAATGTTTTATTATTCTTCCATAGCCAAGGATACAAAAGCAGAATTTGTAGAAACGGAAAGGTCCAGGGCTCGCTGAAAATATTAGCTTGACCAGCTAGCTAGCATAGTTCCAAATGTAGTGGCCTTTTTCAGAAAGGAATTCTTAAAACTCATTAGAAAGTCTTAACTTTTTTTTTGGGAAGCTGCAGATTATCAAATTTTTATCATGACATTTCAGGATGGTTGTTTAAGTGTATTAATTGTTTGACTGCTAGCTTTATGTCTCCAAACTGATAATAGTAAAGCAAAAATTATTGTAACAGAAATGATACTTTGTACAACAAAACTTACTTTTTTGGGTGGTTTCCCATGTTTCCAAAGCTGAGGACACAACAGCAGAGCTGGGAGAAAATGGAAAAGTGGTTAGCTGAAAACGTTAGCTTGTTCGGCTAGTTAGAGTTGTTCCGGGAGTAGTAGCTTTTCCAGAAAGGAATACATTAAATTATAGGAATATTTTTACTTATTATGGAGCTGCTGGTTACTTATTTATGTCATAACAGTGTTTGTTTTTATGACAGTTGTTTTAATGTCATTATTTGATGAAACATTTTACCATTAGCTTAACTGCTCTGGCTAATGGTATTAGTAATAATTGTAGTAGCAGGAGTGAAACTCATAGCACTGTTGTTCTCATTGCTATAGCGCGATCAAAACTGGATAAATTAAAATACATTTTGGTTAGTTTTAGTTGTTTGCAAAACAGTGACCACAACAGTAGGTATGTGAGGAATTTATTTAACATCCCAATGATAGCTGGAACCTACTAGCCAAATCTAGAAATTTTAATGTTTTGTACCACATTATTTTGTGTATTTACACTTACGGTTTGTCTTGTATTATAAAAAGTCAATTTAAAAGCTAGCGTATCTGCTAAATTTGTATTACCCACATCTTATAGTAGGGAAACGTTTCTTGTGTGACTTAGAGTTGAAGCTAACGTTAGCAGCACTGTCCTGCTGTTGAAGTTGGAAGTTGACACCCAAGACACTCTAACAATTATTTAAAATTCTAATTAAGTAAATCATTTTCAGTCCTAATTATAAAAGCCTTTTCTGTTACTAATTTGTGAGTGCCTGTATGAAAATACGATCAAAATAGTGTAATGTTTTGTTTGGTGGCAAGCTAATAAAGTTTGGATGAAATATAAGTCTTATAAAAATAGTTACAGAATAAATGTCTTGCTGCAGTGTAATTGGTTAATTCATGGATTATACTGTTTGTTTAGTTTAATCCTGGCTCTTGTTTTTAGTTAGTATAACTTCACATTGTTTTTGTTAGAATTAGAGGAATTTTAAAGCTTAAAAAAAAAGACAAAGCTCTTCTCAGCTCCTGGCCTCAAGTTCTCACAGCTCGGCCAACTGTGCCTCATTTGTGGTTTGGGTGTTTGAATGCTTGTCCATGGGTGGGTGGGAGAGCGATGGTTTCTGCTGAGATGTTTGGGTGTGGATGGGATCGGCTAGAATGACTCTGAGAAACTGGACGCGGAGCTGAGGTTGAGGCGGGTTGTTTTGGTGTGAGCAGATTCTTCAGGAGGAGGAGAGAGGACACTGAGCAGACCATAGCACTCTCCCCTCCACGTCAGCGATCCTTGTGACCAGATGCCGTTAATCACAGTCATGACTCCACAGGAAAAGAAAGGAAACACTCCACTCCGCTGGGCCAATATGAAGAAAGAGAAGGATGTAACTTCCTGAACGCTTTTGCACAGATTAGTCATGTTTCCCTTCCTATCCAACAGAAAAAAGCAGAAGTCATGAATGGGACATTGATATTAATAATCTGGTTTGCAGCATAATCCTGTTAGGCAGCGTTGTGAGGCAGAGTTTAGTCATAAAAGGATCTGTCATATCAAATTCTATAGACTTGAGTCAGCACCTACGTGTGGGACTGTTTAAGAGCTCAGGTTGAGGGAATAACACGAAACAGAGGCACTTCCAATCCTTTTCTTTTCCCAACTCAACAATGTGCACAAATACTCCAAATCTTGAACAGTTAATCCAAAATCACCCAATTCTTAAAACATTATTTTTAGCCCTGTAGACTAAATATCTACTATTTTGAGCTTGAGCTCTTAGTAGGTACTCATGAAGTGCTCACTGTGCTTTGGGGTTAGGGTTAAGTTAAGCAAAACATTAAATTTCTCTGTATGAAATAGTCAATGCTCGGATCTATCCATGATTCAAAACCTTTAAAAGATTAGGGGGAATAGTTTAAGTTAAAACAGTTTGCAAACCTTTGTCTAGCTGGATATATTAATCAGAAAATTACAAAACTTCTCAATCCAGTAATAGATAATATTTTCTTGGCGGCCATGTTTCTTCGAGGTCACACTTGGGCTTGGAAGCTTGAATATTAAAACAGTGCCTTACTGCTTTGTTTCAGGTTATTATCTAAAGTGTGACATATTTTTGTCATTCTGTTTTTCCACTGTATCCTGATAAAACGTGAGCAAACATCAGCGACAAAATCAACTTAGTTCCATAGTTTAATTCTAGTTTTACTCAACCACCCTGTTTCTTTGGTCCTCTGTCACAATGTTAATGTAGATGAACAAAGAAAGACAGAGATGGCAAGGCACCAGGAGTGTCTGACAGGAATATTTTCTTAGTTTTCTTTCGCTTCTCACTCGACAGAGCTTGTTAGCTTGTTTTAAAAAGTGGGATGATGGTACATTAATACTGTCCATAATGGTCATTGAAATATTACACTCAGACTTGTGTTAAGGGGGGCATAACATACCTCTTTTCCACCTTTTAACACCCTCGACTGGGGTAAGCAAGATGACAATGAAATTAGAGACAAAGACGATGGATATTCTAAAGTTACGGAGACAGTGCAGCATAATTCAAGTTAAAAAACATATCTGATAACCTTTAAGCAAACATCAGACCACACCTCATATTAGCATCCAGCCATGGCTTTTCTAACCTGTAAATTTAAAAATCATCTAACATGTCCCAAATGGCATACTTCTGTACTAAATGCTACATATTTCGAGTGCAAAAGTGCACAAAGTACATTCTCACTGAGACATATACTCAAATGCAGTATTCTAATGATGGATGCTTCACAACCTCAGTGAATGCCATAATGGTGACATAGTGGATGTTGTGCTGTTAGAATGCTATCGTGCTAGCTATGGTTAGGATCTGTTAGCTAGCTAATGTGTTATTTGCAGCAGCAGAATATTTCAATCAAGAGGAAAAAATTAAGGCAAAATAAGTTCATTTTCTTTAAGAGAATAATGTAAACATTAAATACAAGTGTATGATTTTAATAGTGAGTGAAAATAGCGATCAACTTCTGATTGTAATCGCTTAATGTCTGTTTACAACTTGCTGTTAAAAAAGAGGTAGAAGAAGAACACAGAAGCAGTTGAACTGTTGTCACTTCCTGTAGTGCTTGATTAAGGACAAAACTACACAATACTAGCTGTCATACATGGATATGGACTTATTGTAGTATATAGTAAAACAGTATGCTAACAGAAGTGTGCGATTTGTTTCTACCATGTGGTTATGATCAAGGAGCACTTTAGCAACAAGCTGCTCGACACTTTTTTGAAAATTGAAACTGCAGATTCATTTTGATGTATCAGATGCATTCAGTATTGATTATTGCCTCCAGGCTTTTTGAACTATCCCCCTCTGTCCTCTTTTATCCTGCAGCTCAAGCAGATCTGACTTCTTTGAGCGTCAGCTGAAAGCTAATTACTGCAAGTTTATTCTTTTTCAGAATTAAATTAGTGCTTTTTTCCTGTTCTTCCTGCAAATACAACCCTAATTGGATTAAAAAAAAATCCTTTCAAGGACATCATCCATGTATATTTATACCATTTTATTAAGAAAAAACAGCATCAATGTGATTTTTAATCAAATTTGTTGCTTTTTATTCTTAGACACCCAGCTGTTACTGTTTGGTTCCTGTCCCGTACTTGTCCCTCTCCTGCTACCCATGATGCTTTGGAACATGTACTGGATGTTTTTTGTTGACGTGATATTCCAACCTCGGGGGAATCACTAACAGATGCATCCCCCCCTCCCATCCCCACGTCCTGCTGCTTTGAAGTGCATGTCTGCTCATATGTGTCTGTGTGCAGATAACAGCCCTGATGTATTTAGCATTTGACGTGACGCCCACTTAAACTCTCTCTCTCTCTCACACGCACACGCATACACTTGTCACTCACCACTCAACATCTCGGTCACAGGACCCACAGGCTCTGCTGCAGCCTAATTTAATCTTGAAGACGGGACGACAACACTCATAAAAATAAAGAGAAGCATGTTTTGATCAGCCATCTTGACTTTTAGCAGATCTGACAGTGTCGCAAGGAGAAAACCTTGGCTTTTTTTTTGTTGTATAATGATGCTTTGTCATGTGGTTTGTCAGATGTTTTCTTTGTTCAGCTCTTCCAAACCGTTCCAAGTGTTTTTCTTCTCTGCGTAGATGCCTATTTTATAACAGGCATTAAACCTGTTACGTTGCAGCGCTTCCTGCTGCAGAAGTCGATTGATTACCTCTGCAGTCTCCTACAGTGACGCCACTCTGCCTCCACCATTACCCACGCAGGAGCCGCAGTTAGCAGCTCGCTGTTTGTGTTTTATGTTTCATGCTCTGTAATGATCCCTGAAAAGCTCTCCTCCAGGATACTGATATACTTTGGCTACAGCTTGTCAGGTTTTCCCTCCTCTCTTGAGGGCTTTTAGTTGATGTTTGACACGGTCCTGGATGCCAAATTTGATGTGTCTGATGATAAGAGTTGTAGTAAATCACGTAGACGCTGTCTGACCTCGGTGAAGCTAATCACTGTCCTCTGGCAGTTTTCTCCAAAACAGTGAAACATTTGATGTTTCTGAAGCAAAACAGCAAAACTGATGCTGTAGCAGCCTCTTACAGTCCTTTTTATTTGAAAAGATGCTTTGATTTTAAAGATTTGAAATGTAGAAATGGATTAGCTCACTTAAAGGTGAATATTTTATGGTTACCTGATGACCTGTGAGGTGAAGAGGTCAATATTAGAAGAATAAGGTGTATGTAGAAAAAGAAAATGTTCCCTTGAACACAGAGACTGACAAAAATTTCTATTTGAAGTGATAAAGCTGGTCAACATATATAGAAAGGGTAAGTAATAACAGAAAAACACAGTAATGAGTCTTTTCTCTTGCATTTTTTTTTACCAAGCTAAACCTTTGTCATTGACACATACCTGTTTCTGAGTTTAAAGCTGCATTTCCACTAAGCTGCCTTGTGTGATTTGGTTCATAAGACACGAAATCACTTGCATTTCCAGTGTCAAAAGTTTGAAAAGAAACCAAAATCTGATTTTTACAGCCCTTCTCTTTTGGCACTCTTCAGTCAGGGTACCAAGCACACTTATCTGTCTATAAAGACCGGACCTAGACTCACTGCAGTTCATTGATTGGTTGAAATAATATTCACTTCTTGTGTAACAGCGGTAATAATGCACAAGCACAAAATATGATATGTTCTGTGCCAGGAGTGCGCACAGTTAGCTGGCTTAACGGCTAAACTCAGATATCAAATTAGCTGGCTCAAGATGTACAAATCAGTGAAACTAGTTGTTTATCTTTTTTTTAATAAACATGGAACCTGAAATCCTGGTACAATGTTTTTTTTTTTTTTTTTTTTTTTTTACTGTAACGAAGCCTCCCACCACTAGTAGCTTCTGTAGCTTCAGTTAATGGCACTGCCTTCATGTCAGAGCTTTTCCCCCAGCTTTTTGCCGGATGTAAACATGAGAAGCTTAGCATTTAGCTTGTCCTATGAACAACATAGCATGGCTGTATTTTGAACTAGAAAATGAAAATGAAGTTCTCTGTAAGATTTTAAAACTCATGTTTAGCTACTTAACCAAAGTGACAAGTAATGAAATTAAGCAAGATATTAATCTGCAAAGAGTGACAAAGGCTGGAGGAGCTAACTGCTAATTTTAGCCACACTACTCTACTCGGCAAAGCTGTGTCATATGATATATACCCACTGACACAAAGGCCATGTGATATATTTGATTTTTTTCAAAGCATTTTCTCCACTTTAGACTGGTAGGTTAAACACAATTTAAATGCACGTTTAGCCAGATAAGAAACATCCTAATTTTGTGCTAAGCTGAACAGTTCTTCTCCCTTATTTTAACATGTGAGGCGGTTTCCTTTTCACTATTTTTTTTGTTTGACTTGAAAAATAAAGCTAAAATAGAATCACATGTGTAACCCTTTTGGAGACGAAAGACTGGTAGCCTGTCCCGGACGAGCCCCCAAATTATGTTACGCACCTGTCTGGGGGGTAGGTGTATAACATAATGGACTAACAAACTGGGTCGAATGCAAAACTAATAAGAATTTATTTACAAATCCTCAAATAAAAGGCTTCCTACAAAAATTCAAACAAGAGGCTGTGCATACAAAAGAAAAAGGCGCTATGGGCTCACAAAAAAGGGAATTACTCAGAAAACATGAACACAGATTTACATAAAACAGAGATATTTACAAAGGTTACAAAAATGTCAAACTTTACCAAACGACCAGAAAGCACAATTTAAACTACACCAAGTGTTTGAGGCCAGGAACAAAATGTTTGCTGCTGTCAGGATGCCACTGGATTGTCTGAAGGCTGCCATATTTGAAAGCCAGTGATTCAACCGAGGAACCACTGTGGATCTCGTGTGCCACTGCCACTGCCCCTCAAAATCCCCCTCACCATGAGAAAGGCTTGATGGGCATTAGCAGTGAAAATGCAAGCAAGATCTGCACCAAACTGAATCAAATCGAACCGCACTGTTTTATTGAAATGCACTGTAGTTGTAGTTTTACGACAACCTTAACATAAATTGTTGTTTTTCAGTTTATGGTCATAACTCAGACTTTGTCTTTGTCACTCACAAAAAAATGTGATATTGCAGTTTCAAGGAGCTAAATAGTTTCCTAATGGTCTTTTCTTGGATGGCAAATAGCATTTTTTCTGCATGTTAAAATAGAAGAACTACCTTATTTTTGACACAGTGGAAGACAGTGTTACCTATTATTTTTGCAGTTGTCATTGCATTATGTGTTGACCTGCTGTGACCAATGTGATACAGCCCCCTTACTTTGCTGAAACCCGATCTCGGCTGAGATTAAACTTAGTCGGTCATCACACCTCAACGTGCTGCCAGGTCAACATTAGTCAGCCAGACGGAGTTATGCCCTACTTCTGAGGCCAAAACAAGAGACTGGAGGGGCAGCTGTGGTCCATTTACACTTCTGGAGACTTAATTCTTGATTTTTAATCATAAACACATTATCAAAAATTTTATTACTGACACATTTTTAGCTAAAAGAATCGGGGAATAATGCACATTCCTGGACAGACTTCTCTTGAAAAAGGGTGACTATAGAAGGAGATGAGGAAAAAGATCATTTTAAGGTGTGCTGTAGTTAGTAGTGAGATTGTGATGGAGACTGTTGGTCGGTGGTGATGAGAGAAATTAAACAGGACGTGGATCAGCTGCAGTGCGGCTTATTGTTACTGCAGATCTCTGTTTACTTCTTGTTTCTGCTTTTTGTTCCCCGTGTTGTCTCTGTGTTATATAACCATTTGCCTCTGTGGCCATACAACACTGAGCATTGTTTCTAAGTTTCACTGCTGATACTGAAATCATCAACACCCTCAAACCTACGTCAGAAAAGCTTCAACTCCCAAAACGACTTGTATAACTTTGTTGGAGTGAATTCCTTTAGAAAAAGATCTTGGTTTCTGTTCAAACAAATACATCTGTTATGAAGGTGTCACAGGTTACATACACGGTATGAGTTAAGTAAATTTAGACACAATTTAAATCAACTTTGACATTTTGTTCTAACACGTGATACTGAAACGGGTCTCCTGGGTGTTTTTAGTCTTGTTTTTTTGGCCCATCAAGGGACCGGATGTCCTCCTTCCACACTATCCTTCCACAGACCGTATATAAATGGAAGTAGCCACAATGACATCACCCTTTGGTTTGAGGACTGGGACTGTGTGTAAAAACATACACTGCTCACCATATAGTCCACCATGTAAGGCACTCACATGTCCACATTAACATCCTGGATAGAGTGCACTTGTTGTATCCCAGAGAGTATGCCAGCATGACAACAGAGCACAGAAATGCAGAGCAGTTTTAATACAAGTAAAGAATTTACAACAAAGTAATGTTCGCTATTTCTCATGATGTTTACAAGCCTGATATCAGAACCTGTGCTCACAAATCAGTCAATGCACAAAAATTATATAATTATTTTCTTAAAAAGGAAGCTTTAGATTTCTTTATTACCTTATTTTTTCTGGAAAATTTCTTAAGTTTAATATCCACAACTGTAGGTGATACAAAATGTAATTGTGTTACAGTAGTATCACCATTATTAGCAGCCATATGACAGAGAGTCTAAAACTGTTCTTTATTTGCAGATGAGTGCATTGCTTAGTGTGCTACACAGAGCTCTCTACCTAGGGAACAGGCTGTAGAAACCTACTGTGAGACTTTAAAAAAACAAATCATAGGTTGTAAAAGACCATATTTGGGCATGATGGATGACAGTGATGTTTACTGACAGGCCATCAATTCTAATTGTCTGGTTTTAATGGTAGCACCTTGTCAACAGTAGCCTATTGGTGTTACATACAATCAGGAAACCATACATTGTATAAAACATGGACGTCGTCTCAGTGGTGTCACCCATTGGTTTCTGAAGTGGACTTTTAAAGCCCAATGATAGTGGTCACCATGTTGGAAATGCTGCCTTAGACTGACATGGAAAAGATTGGCCAGACACCATGTCTCTCATCAAACAAATCCATCTCACGAAGCTCCGATCTGAAACGATTGTGCCCGATCTGAAAACAGATCTGACCAATCAGTGTCATTTGAGGTGGTAGCTACCGGTTTACTTGTACTGGAAGCCGATTGCAACGGCTACCACTAGTGTAGCTTGGATGTAGCTGTAGAATAGCGGCAGTTTTATCAGAACTTGACCACATTTCTTGATTAAATAAAAAGCAAAGAACAGCACTGAGAACTTTTCATGACAGGGGAGATGTTTCTGCTCTTCTCCCTACCTGCATGATAGTTCCAGCTGGGGTTTGATTTGACTGTAAGCCAGTATAATGGCTGCTGCAGGTAGCAGTTAGCCCGGATGTATTTATGATGGATGTGAATATATCCCATGCAATGGACATATAAAACAGTCTAACTGGTGTGTCAGGTTAGCCTCAAACCACCTTTTGCCAATCACGTAACAGGCATTGGGTTGGGTCTTGAGCCTTTTGGCAAACAGCCACTATTTGCCACCCACTGGTGAGATCAGCCATGTCCCTGATCATGACAAAATTTAATGTTTGTACCAGGGTGTAAACATGTTTATTTCTGCTGTAAAAATTCACATTATTGAATGGGTGAGAATGGGACTACTAGATTTTTTAAACAAGCCTCAAGTGGAACTGCAGTTTTTGCACTGAGTTCAGTTTTCAGTGAGGTTGGTTTCCACATGTGGACTTGGTCCCTGCCAGCCTGAGGGAGCTTGTGTTTTGTCCACACTTTCAGATCAAGAGGCAATGACAGATTCTTATGGACCGTGGTTGGTATCAAACATCATAACACAACCAAAACACACTGACTACATGGCCACATGTAGTCACACATGAAATATATGGCACTTCCATTTTTTTTAGAAACTTGAAGCAGTTTTTATCTGTTTTCCTCCTTTTCAGTCCATTGAAGCAGAAGCCAAACCTCTGTTTAGCCTTGCTCCTGTTGCAACATCAGCCGTGTAGACTTAGTGTAAATGACTGGGGAGGTTTGAAGCCACTGTATCATTATAACCGCAATGTAAAGACAAACAAACCTTGTGGTGACTCATTGTTTATTTACATTTAAATGCCTTTCTTAACATTGATGTATCTCTGGGATTAGCTACGATGAGGTCATGACTGAGGAAGTGAAACGCCCTGACTGAAGCTTCAGTCACAACAAACCATGCCTGAGTTATTTTCTCTCTCTGTCTCCAAGAAAAGCTTTTCTCAGCAGTCAACATTTAAAAGCAACTCAGAAATCTTCCCCATTTTACTCCTTTCGCACTGCAGCACCTTTAACCTTATTTTTAGTATCAGCCTTGTACTAGTGAATAGAGCAGGAGGAAAAAGTGAATAATAGATTATCCATTTATGATTCATGTTTGTCTCTGTTTGATGTCTTTGTGACTGGGTAACCCACTTCTTTGTGGCTAACAGCATCTGCAGTTTCTTCCTGACTGGAGAGGAGTAGCTTACATCCTGTTTGCGTGCCTCTTGTCATTTGAACTGAACTTTTTCAACTCTAATGTTCAGACTAAGAACTGCCTTTAGTACATAGTTTTGCTTTTTATAGTCTTTCCTGTTTGTGCCCCGTATTTATGATGAGGGGAGGGCTAAGATAACTATAGAATAGTCCAACAATGGATTTTCACAGTTAAAGACCAGCATCTTCTGTCCTTATTAGTCCGGTATGACTGTGCAGAGACAGACATTGGTTCCTGTAGAACAACTGTTCACTCAGTTATTTTTTACATTTGTATTTTTATGGGGGGATATTTGTCTTTATTTAGATAGACCAGTGGATGGACAAGAAAACAGAGAAGAAAGAGTGGGGACTGACAGGGAAAGAAGCCGAGGACCTGACTCTAGACTGGACCCCCCTGATACAAGAGCCTTCAGTTGACTCTGTGTTACAGAAAATTTTGAGTTATTTCTCTAAAATTTTAAAATATATGCAATTAACAGAATCTTAGAACTGAAAAGTGTTAAATAACAATGAATAGTTAAAACTTAAAGTAACCATCTGAAGTATTCCTCAAACCATTGACTTTGTACCTCTGTCAACCTTGCATCTCCAGCTAACAAAGCTAGCCAGTAGGTTGCAATGTAAAAACATGTCAGCGTTACTGTAAGTCAACATAGATTAAAAAAATGTTAAAGAAGTAGTTTTTATTATAATTTAATAGTTTTATTTATTTTTGCTCCAAAGTGGCAACTGTTAGCATGTATTAGCCAACTAGCTATAATTAGCTAGTAAGTGCAGCAAGTCTACTAGTCCAATTCCTTTTTTAAATGGTAATTGAAAGTATAAATAGCGATGTAAAACTAGCTTACCTGTCCAACTACTTTTTAAAGTATTGATTATTGATAGGATAGTTATGTGTCACTACATCTTTGTTTTTTTAAAAAACATCATCAGCAACTGTTATCATGTTTGGCTAACTAGCTATATGTAGCCAGTTACAGCAAGCCTTTCCAGCTCCTTTTTTAGTTTTAATATCTGAAAGTATAATCATGTTTACTACTTTTTTTTTTTGTTAAAGTCAGAAGCAACTATTAGCACATAAGGCTAACTGCATTTAAGTAATACAGCTAGCTTACCTGTGAAACTACTTTTTTAGTAGTAAACACTGCTAGGATGATTCTGTATCAGTACATAATTGTTTATTTAGAAAAGTATGTCCGAATTCAGAAGCAACTGTTATCATGTTGAGCTAACTAGCTATAAGGCTGTAAGTAGCTTGGCACAGCTAGCTTACCTGTTTAACTACTTTTTCAGTCAATAATGATAGGATATTTGTGTTTCAGTACATCTATGTTTATTTAATAACATATAAATACTTCTTTTACTCTTAAGTCAGCAAGCATCATGATGTTTGGCTCACTGGCTTAAAGGTCAAAGTAGCTTGTAACTACAGCTAACCAACTTGCCCAACAACTTTTTTAGTGTTAATTACTAAGAGGATAATTATGTTTCAGTGCATCTTAGTTTTGATTTAAGTGATATTTTTATTACCTATTTTTTTCTCTGAAGCCAGCAGCAACTATAATCATGTTTGGCTTACTAGCTAAATGTAGCTAGCAAGTTTAGCCAGCCTGATTGTGGTAGTGGCTATTTTTAAAAGATTTTTTAACACATCTTAGTTTATTATTAAAAAGTATGTTTATTACATGGCTAACTGGCTCTTCATGTAGTGTACGTGCCCCATTAATTTTGTGTGTTCATAGACTTATTAGCTTTAGCCGTTGTCTTTAACACTATGCATCTTATCTGACCCTTTTTGTAGGTCCACAATCAAAACTCGACAAGAGCCATTTTTAATCACATTACTACATTTTTTTCTACCAATAAACTAGTTGTTAAGTTTAAGTGTTAATGTGGCTAGCTGAGCTTTGTTCGCTAGCTGAATCTTATAAAACATGCTCAACACTTCTGGTGAAATTTACCCTTTTTGGCTGAAAGTAAGAAGAGATTTTTTGTCTATTTCTGTGTGAAACTTAACAGCCATGGGTTAAAAAATGTCCCAAAAGAGCAGAATGCCTAAAAGGTATAGCCATGTTAGCCAAAGAAAGCTGCTATTAGTGACACTTCTGCTTTCAGAGATCCATAGACAAAACATAAGGATTATCCATAACAGCTGACTCACAGGTCTCTCTAATTGAAACCTTGCTGTAAAATAAATGTTTCTCTTCTTTCATCAGCTCAGAGAAGCTACATTTCTTCCCTGACAGTGATTAGTAGCTGTGGATGTTGTTGTTGCTTGTCGCTGTGACCTGGAACTCATAACAAACACAGCTGTTGGTCTGCCGTCCTCTCTTGCCGTAACAGGAGAATCATAGGGGTTCAAAGGTTCGGGGAGCGTTTGTCGGTGCAGGCCTGGAGTTATCTGTACCCTCAAAGGCAGCGGTTTGGTTGACATTTTGTTTATAGGCTGTTTTGGTTTCATGCATGCTTGATTTTAGACTCATTGACCTTTTGGTTTAAGACCTTATTCCTGTTTGTCGTGAGATGTAGCTGAGGAAGAGAACAACATGCATCTTATTTTATCTTGTTGAGCCCAAAATTGAAGAAAGCCTTTACTGTTAATCAGACTGCATGTAGTAACTTTACTTTATGAAGATTTAACAAATCAGTTGTAGATCTCCAAAAATCTTAACTTGAGGCATGTGTTTTGGCTATTGTTTCGATTAGTATCCCAGGAATGTTCTTCCTCTGTTTTTCCCTGGGGTGTGGATACTTGCTGCCCAAGAGTGTTTCCGTTTTTTCCATCCATAGAGGAAGAGGTGGTGGTAGGAGGTGTTCTACAAGGACTCAAGGGCTGTTAAACATCGTGTAAGCCTTCAAACACAGCCTGCAGATGGTAAAGAAATGAGCAAAATGCCTGTTTTTGATTGAAATATTGCAGATTCCTGGACTCACTTAATCTGCGTTTATGCATTTAGTGGAAGTGAAATCTCTTAGACAATGTCCCATAGCTTTTACTACACATACAGTATTTAATCTCCTCTCTTTTAGGATGAGTTTAATCCTTTGATTCCTTGGCACATGCAGGCTGTGCATACACATACAAAAGACACACATTCACTGTATAAACACGTGCAGGAGAAATGTGGATGCCAGGGATTCCTGAGGTTGGCCTGACCCAGATCCTGCGTGTCCCACTCATCACAAAGACACACAGACATATATGTGCAACATGCATTACTCTAAACAAAAGACTGTGACCTGCTTCACACAAAATTAACATCTGAACCTCTCATACTTAAAAAAATGATTACAAAGATTTTTCAACTCAAGATTTGGATTTTTAATTTGCACACAATCCTCTGAATCAAAGGACCCTTATGCACGCCCAGTGCAAAACAATTGTCCTATTTTCCACCTGATATGGTTGTCATTTTTGTGTTCTGGCTCAAGATGTTTAAAGAGCAAATAAACTTGAGCTCCTGTTAATGTCTGTGGGTGTCTTTGTCATAAAATGAGGACTTGTCAAGTAGGGCTGGGTATTGCCACGGGTTTCCTGAATCGATTCGATTTCGATTCACAAGGTCCCGATTTGATTCGATTTCCGATTCGATTCAATATCGACTCATTGAGGGATATTTCAGCTACAGTATCTGTTTTGCTTGAATATGAAAGGGAGTCTTAGAGAACTAATGGCAGAAATTCTACTTTCAGTTGAATTATTAATAAGAAACCTTCTAACTAGGCCCAGTATTTAAAATATTCAAGTTCACACTAAAAACTGACCCCAAACTTCCTTCCTCAAAATACTTTTTATTGACCAATACATTTGATCAATCAACATAATAAAGTGCAACATAGACTTAACAGTCTTAATAAAAGACCAATCTTTGAATAAAATGAATCAATATGGAAAATTTAAATAAAAAATCAATCTGATTTGGAAAATCAATTTTTTTTAACCCAGCCCTATTGTCAAGCACAAAGCTTGATGTTCCTATTCTGAGGAGGTAGAAAATGACATCTAAAAACTGTGGCACAGCGTGTTCCTGATATTTAGAGGAGGCATTACAAAGGAGGACATACGACTTCTGCTAAGCTTGTTCATATACAGGTTGCGTACCTTCTAAGCAGTGTAAATACCAATGCGCCAGCCTGCAGGCACACCTGTCTCCTTAGAGAAATGAGAGTTGGGGCGCAGATGGCCTAGTGTGTAAGGTGTGTTGTGTAGTTTTAGGTAGGACTAGTAGACTTACAGTACTGTGCAGCCATGTCTAGGCCAAAGATTGAGGCTAAAGTAAGGCGTAGATGGGGCAAGTAAGCTGCCTGTGGGCACTATTGAGCAGGAGGTGAACACGACCCTGGTTGTGTCTGGATGTCCTTGCGTAATACCAGAGGCATGAGAAAATAATCTGTTGAGAAAATAACAAAGTCCACAGAGGGTGAAATAAAAGGTGGATGTGGTGAGTAATCAGGAGCTTGTGCCTAGGGCCTGGAAATCATCGGCACCTGGAGCCTTTGTCTTTTTTCATCCTCATCCCTTTGACTTCAGATTTTGTCTTATGGACTGAGGCTTCAGGACTGAACTACATTTATATACATAGTGGCATCAATATTGGTATCCTCTAAAATACATTTGTAAATACTGGCACATCAGTGAAAATCCAGTATCGTACATCCCTATCAGGCCTGCCCACAGATTTCACGGGGCCCTTGTCAAATCCAGAGAATGGGCTCTTCCCAGTTGTGATTTTTTTGGTGGTATCATTGTATGTATGTTGGAGCAGTAGCATTAGTGCCAGTCTTGGTGCCACATTTCATCAGTTTTGCTCACATTTCTGTGGGTTTATGCCACTTTTAATTCCTTTTTGCCACTTCCCACCCATTGTTGCCTCTGTTGCCACTGTTAACCCCTGTTCGCTACTTTTTATGCCAAATTTTTCAATTTGTAACTCCAATTAGCTATTTTTATTCTCATTTTTTCAACTGTAACCCTATTCACCACTTTTCTGCATGTTTTAGCCACTTTGAACCACGTTTTGCCACTTTCTGCATTTCTGACTCATTTTTGACACTTTTGAATCCCTTTTCTCCACATTTTCTGCCCATTTTTGACACTGTACAACAATTTTTGCCACTTTTAGCCTATTTTTGCCTCTGTTAACCCATTTTTGACATTTTTAACCCTATTTTTGCCTAAGAGGGCCAGGTCACCTGCAGACTATTGATGTTTAAGTTCAAAGTATGGACATTTAGGACTGGACTGATGTCATTTGCATTTTAGGAAGTTCTTGTTTTATTCTGAAGTGGAACAAAACTGTGTATGTAATATTATTTACAGAGGCCCAACAGGAACAAGTAAACAAGCTTCCTTTGACAGGCAGAAACCTCAAACAGAAGTACATCCATTGACAGATGGCTACCTGCCAGAACTGCATTGGCTAAAAAATTATAAAAACATATATATATATATAGAAAGAGAGAGAGAGAGAGAGAGAGAGAGAGAGAGACAAAGGCAAAAAGAAAAAGCAGGATAGAGAGGAGATGAGTGAGATACAGGGACGCACACAGAGGGAAATGTACATACAGCAACAAAACTAAGAACAGATAATACCAACTTTTTGAAGCAATGCCAGAAACAATAATAGGAATATGAATGACACAAGCAATAACTGAAGGAAAGGAAATGAAAAAAGGAAGACAAGTTCAGGAAACAAAGACATGACTTTGTGGAATCAACCCAGGGGCTTTCCTACATAGTTTTTGGTAAATGTCGTGTTATAAGTATTATATAAGGTTATTAGAAGAATAAATATCCACAATTTGTTGATTTTTTTGTGAGATGAGCTATTTTTCCCGACTGTATGTGGTTAATTTCAGCTCAAAATGGCCTGCTTTGGCAGGTTAACATTTTGAAATTCCTCCGAGTTTTATTTTACCAATGGTTTAATCTGGATTTGGATATTATTAGCAAATCTGTCCCGTTTCAAACAAAGTAAAGTTGTCCTGGCCAGTGTGCACATCAGACCCGGTGAAACACATGCTGCAGTCTGCGGTCACTGTGCCGTCGCAGGGTGCCTCGACAGAAGCCAAACCCCCTTTTATGGCCGACATTCTCAGTATGGTGCTTAACGCTATTTTTAAACTGGAGTCTGTCACAGTGGCACAGAAACCTGGGACGGCTGTGGAGGGACGAGAACCCGGGGGGGAGAGCTAGACGGGTGAACATCATGCTGAATTTGTGTTTCTGTGTTAAATAGAGCCTGTCACATGAAAGAACGATCACACGATAAGACGCACTTGTTGACTTAGCACTGACATATTTCTGCAAGGCTGCGTTTAGTGTCACCACTGTCACAGGGAAAAACAGAGAATATGTTGAAAGCTGCAAAGGCATCATCCCATTTCAAGACTTACCACAACTACAATTAAGTATGTAGTTGTTGGTGTATTGTAGACATATGCCTTATCAACAACCAGTCCTAGACTGCTTCATAAATAACTTAGAATATAATGGAGCTCTGCAAGTGTAAAGCCATTTTTTCTTTGTCAAGAAACATACATGATTTGCAGTTGTAAATATTTTTCTCTTTATAAGCAGTTATTAGCTTGCATTTATTGTCATTATTCTGTGTTTAGCTGTGTGGCTCTCCTGGGATTGCTTCAATGTTGGAACAAACAGAAACTGAAACTTTTCTGCGAGCCTACGTGGAAAGCATCACGCAGGAACAGCACGCATTCCTGCCCTTCCTGTGCCTACAGGGAAAGTCTGAGGCAGGGAGAGAAGCAGCAAGGAGCCAGAGCAGAGCAGACATCAGTGACAACAGATTGACAATGATGAAGTCAGATGCTGAATAAATGAGGAGCTGGGGTGGAGGAGGGTTGCAAAAAGTGGCAGTAAAGAGTATCAGGCTAGAGCAGCTTAAAAAAGGCAGCAGGAGTGCAATTAGCCAATCACGTGCCTAGAAGAGGATCAGCTTGCTGCCAGCTGATGAGGGCTTGTGTGAGATCAGTTGATCTCAATTATATGGCCTGCCTGATAACACTAAACACTCAATTTCGAAAATGTCGAAATGCAGTACAGGCCCATTTCATCTTTCAAGCTGCACTGTAGATGGGGAACTGGGAAGAGGGTTTTGTTGGTGCCTTAAAATGAATAAAAACACTCGTAAAAGGATGGTCTCCTTCATGTGTATGGACAAACAGCACTCAGTTGATGACGTGAGTAGCAGCCATGGTTGCTTCATCTTATTTTTTCTTCTTGGCAGATTTACAAAGCAACTACATACACACCACCTACTGAAACTGTATTTATATACAGTCATGCTCAGGCATGGAGTGATGTTGCTTATATGAAAATGGACCAGTGATGGAAATGGGAGCAATCATGCTCATGCACATAAAAGTCCTTCAAGAAATGCTTTATTTTTGCATAAACTGCATGCCTCCACTGCTTAATATGTTTCAGGTATAGGCTCAATCACATTTGTGTATTTGTAATAAACACTACTGGAAAGGCAAGTCTTATAAAGATGCAGAAGAACAATGATCTGACTCAGTAATGCAAGTTCATTATTAGTAAAATTGCTACCAGTAGCTACCATAAGCTGCTGTCAGCACTAAACAAAGTCAGACTCTTGCTGTGAAGCCTTTCAGAAAATTCAGTTGAGCTTGACTCGACTTTATTGCAAATAATTGTCTCTGCCTCCCACAGAAGTTTATAGTGTGGTCTACCATTACACAACTGCTGTCATCACCCCTCTCTTACAGTACCATTAAGCTGCAAGAAAATACACAACAGCCACACCCATGCTGTGCTTACTGTAATAACTACTCAGCAGTGAAGAGTCATGTGAGGTTGGCGTCTTCTGCTGCAAGAGGTCTTCTGTTGTCTTTTCTTTGCAACGAAACAGCAGAAAGAAGTCGTCTCTGTCCTTGACCTTCTGTTCAGATCAGTTTACTACAGACGTGTTTAAAAGTTTCTGCTTATATTTCAGTGACTAAAATGATTTAAGTCTTTCTCTTGTTAACTCCTGTACAAGAATGCAAAGACAAAATCCTAAATTTGTTTTGTTCAATAGAAGCTTGAATCTTATGGAGATATTACTGATGCAGAACTGCTTTTGCATGTGTAAAAAGATCCCTTCACATATCAGTAAATATTTGGACAAATTTTGTGAATGCTCAAGTGTTCCTGCTTTAATAGCTGGCATGCACATGTCATTAGATCCACCTGATGTTCTGTCTGCTACAGGTCTATTGGGCATGATCTAGGTTTTGTTTACTCCTAGTTCATGCTCACAAGCTTACATTTTTATTAAAAGTTAATGATAACAACTACGGATCCACTTGACTAGCTGTCTAAAAGATTTTAGATAGATCCCCTGGTAATAGGCACCAGAATTAGGTTGGCTACCCTCATTCTTAATCATTTTTTTTTTTTTTTTAGTTCTAAACTAGGGGTGTGTATTTGCAAGAATCTGGCGATACAATATGTATTAGGGGTGGGAATCACTGGTGGCCCCACGATACAATACTATCACAATACTTGGGTCACGATTTGATATTGCAATTTTAAAAATTTTGTGAAAGGCTACATGGAGTATTGCGATACCATATATTGCAGTATATTGCGATCTATACCATTTTTTAACTGTTCAGCTGAGTTAGTGTTAGTCTTGCCCTGATGTTTGTCGTATTTCTGCAGTATTTTATTTTCGTGTAGCATTCTCTTGCAAATGTGTCATGTCCATTTACTTCGTGCCCTGCTTGCATTCCTAAAGTCCTTCCCCTGGTGCTGCCATATTGGTTGTACTAACTTTCTCCTGCTCTGTGACCTTCACCTCTGCCAACCTCACTGGACAAACAACTGTCCAAACAATTGATTTTATTTTTCCATTATCATAGAATTCAGTTCATATAGCCATTAATTTGAACAAAAAAAAAAAAATTGATGCTTGGTGGACAAGATGATATGATATATCACCAGACAAAATATCGCGATATTATGCAGTATTGATTTTTTCTCCCACCCCTACTGACAAAATCAAATTTATAACCATCAGATAATCAGGCTTTGTTGACTTGTAAAGCACTTTGAATTGCCTTGTTGCTGAAATGTGCTATACAAATAAACTTTGCCTTGCCTTGGTCAAAAGGGAGGAATAAAGAAAATCTTTAAGATTATCTTGTAGTGTATGCCTGATTTTAGGTGTGAGACCTCAAATACACTGGGTTTTTATCGTGTTTCATGCTCTAGAAGATTAAAAATGATAGAAACTGCAGTGATCCTCCTCGTCCTAACCATTCCTTCCTCAGACTCTGTACCTCGGACGTCCTTATAAGGTTGGTGGTGAAGAGGTCCAACTCAAAAAGTGAGCTTCACTTGGAGAACAAAATAATCTTCTCAGGAGTGCAGGGACATTGCAATCCTCTTTTTGCCAAATCCTAATCCTTTTTTCAACACCAGGTACGAGCAGTTTGAACAACATCTTTTCTCTCTTGTTATCCAAACACTCACGCGGCTCCCGGTCACATCCTATTATTCCTCAATTAGGACACCGTAGTAGCAGTCTGTGCATTAAGCTGCTAGTTAGAGTACAGTGGGGGTGAATGGAGAGGAGCCAAGAGTTAATCTGTGATTTATGCGGTTCGGCGAGTGTTTGGACGGGCCTGAGGAGAGCGTCATGCTCCATCTGCCCGATGTTGGCCGCCTTTCACCTTCCTAACTCTGTATCTCTGTGCTCCCCTCTCATTATTCCTCTTGTTGCCACTGTCTTTATCTCTTTTCTTTTTGTTCTCTTTAAATCCTAAACTCCCTTTCCCCCCTCTGTCATTATAAAACAGGCTGCTGCACCAGTTTCACTGCTCTCTCCCTCTCTCATTGTCCTACAGCTCTCCTTTCTCTATAAATCACTGCTCTCACTCTCCATGTGTCCTTGGAGAAGAGCACATTTTGTCTCTTTTCTCGCTCTTCTACTTCTTTATCTTTTTTGCTTCTTCTCTTCCTCCTCCATCTTCTTCCTTTAGTTGTCCTATTTTTTATCATTCTATTTTTTATCCCTTTCCTCTGCTTCCTTCTCTCCTCTTTACCTTCTTCGCCTGTCCCCCCTTCTTCTTAGTGTTATCCTTCTTTGTCCTTCTCTTTTTCTTCTGTCCCTCTTCCTTGTTTGTCTTTTATCTTCTTCTTCTTTCCTTGTCTTATTATCTCTTCTTTTTCTCCATCTTTCCTTCCACAGCTTCCTTCTTTAGCGCAACAATTAGAGCAGGACGAAGGCAGAGAAGCAGCTGATCTCAGAGACAGTATCAGCGGGTCTGCAGAGTGTAAAACAGACTTGGAAGAGGGAATCAAACAGGATGTTTTTTGTGGCTTTCTCCTTCCGACAGGGTCAGAGTTCAGGAAGTCAAGCCTCATAAGCAGATCTGTGTGTGCACTTTAAAAGTTGAGTTCTCATGTGAAGTTTTTTCACAGACTTTAGTGTTACATAAAACATAAATGAAAGGTTTGACTAATCCAAAAATGAGTCAAAAAAGAAGTTTTAACTGTCAAAGATTATTTGGGGAGTCAATGAATGTCTTAAGTAAAAATTAAAGGAAGTAGATATAACGTGACAAAATTCTGCAAGCCTTGTAAAGAATCCAACTTCCCTTGATGTACCACTAAGATGTAAAGCTGCAAAGATAAGCCAACCAAAAGAAAATTAACCACTCACTGTTTTGATCATAATTTAATGACTTCAAAGCTAAAATCCTCCTGGTTTCTGCTCCCTAATTACAGGATTAGCTGCTGTTTTTGTCATCTATAAGAGTACATAATGTGCTTTCATGCTTAAAATAATGCAAGGGATGTGTATTTATATGTTTAAGTATACGAGTGTTTATTTATAAAGCACCTTTCATACAATGTCTATAAAAAGTATTCACTCCCTTGGATGTTTGACCTTTTATTGATTTTTATAAATCAACCATGGTCAATAAATTTGGCTTTTTTGACACAAAACAGTTCAAACAGTTCTTCACTGTCAATGTGAAAAAAGATCTCTGCAAGGAAATGCCAATTAATCAAAATATGTAATGTAAAATTAATGACTGCATATATTTCACCACCTTTAGAGTGACTTACGTAATTCAACAGAGGTGCTAGTAGTCTCACAATTAGTGAAATGAGGATCACCTGCATGCAGTAAATGTCTCTCATGTGATTGCAGTCTAAAGACACCTGTGTCTGGAATGTCCAGTCACTGGTTAATTAGTATTCCTGGTAGGGATGGGAACAGTTAATCGATGATCGATCAATTGGTCGTTAAGAATGTGGTCGATCACGGGGAATTAAGTCGATCTGATGTTGGCATTTAATAAAGACACTAAACACGTCTTACTCTGCACTGCACAACAGTAACTACTGGCATGACATTGTGAGTGGGTTTTTTTTTTGGTTTTTTTTTTTTTTTTTTTTTTTTTTTTTTATGAGGCCCGCTCTCTGTTATATGATGGGCTATTGTCGTTGGATTCCTTCTAACTTTATTTTGTTAAAAAAAAATGGCAGCCAACCAGAGTCAGACCGATATGGGATTTTTGGGGCCAATGCCGATACCGATACTGGGGGCTAAAAAAGGCCGATATCCAATATATTGGTCGATAACCGATATATCAGCCAATATATGAAATAAGAACATTGATATACACAGGATAGATACTGTAGATGAACATAAATTCTTATATTTATATTATCTTTGTTTATTTCACAAAGATGCAACTTAGACGACGTTAAGACGCTGTATAATAGTCTTTTATTAGATAATGGTGGGCATGTGAATTAACAGTTGCATTTATCATTGTTTATTTTTGACTCCTGCATATCTACACCTCTAAGCAGTAGAGACACAACTGGTCAACTACAACTCCCACAATGCTTTGCATGTCAACAAATATGGCTGCCCACTGAAGAAAGTCAAAGTACATGGTCGAAAATGGATTAAAAATGGATAAAAAGACGCTTATTATCGGATGTAACGCTGTGGATTTAATCTCCAAAGACCCTGAAAAGTCACCAAACTTTCGGGCTCACTACAACGGTGTCCTGTAGAGCTACGGAGACATTGATGGTAGCAAATGAACGGCAAAATAGTCAACTTTCAGTGGAAAAAAAGATTACGATTATTAAAAGATTTCTATGACTTACAGTTCAAAAGTTATCAATGTTTTTTAAACAGTGTCACGTATTGTTGTATAGGACAACACTGTCCTCAGAGACTCTGGTAAGTCAAATCTGGGCTCACTAGAAAATGTTAGTGCCCACGACTTACGGTTCAAAGGTTACCAAGTGATTTATAAAGGGACGTGCCTGCCACACGTATCTGTGCTGCGTGAGCTCTAAGGGTTAATATATCGGCTACATATTGGCCAATGTTGATTGATCTGTGATACGCTAAAATCGGCCCGATTAATCGGCCCACCGATCAATCGGTCGGGCTCTACAGCCAACTAAGGCTATTTTTTCTTGTGGTTGTTTTGGGGCTTGAATAGTTTTTTTGAGAGGCTTGCATATTTTTTTGCGCATCCCCGCAATAGGTAACACAATAGACCATGCCTTGTTTATGTTTAAGAGCCCTAGGCTTTCAAAGGGTGAAAATAAATAAATCATCGACAAACACACTTATTAGTTACCTTTTGTTATATAGGGAAATGTTATATATATACATATATATATATATATATATATATATATGCAGTACGATTAAAAAATCACAATTAAATATTTTATCTAACCTCATTGAGCCCTAATTCAGGCAGATCTAATACCCACTCTCTTCACTGTGACTGTGAAGCCATACTGTTGTAACTCATGCAGAATGTGTCTTACTGTACCTTGGACATCCCTGAAAAATACGTCTTGGAACAAACTCCTGACATCAATTTCAGACTGACTGTAAGCATTATTTATTTATTTAAACCGCTTGTTTATTTTTTTTCAGCTGAGCAGCCATGAGCATTATGTGCTTAACAGCGAAGTCGAAGGATTTACAGATGAGTTCAAGCAGCTCTATGGGGATAATTAAGCTTATTATCATTAATTATCCCCCTGACAATCACTATGTAAGAGTATTTTTAAGGGGAGTGTGCCAAGACAGACTTACACAACAACCTCTGCTGATTCCCTCTGCTCCTACAGGAAAAGTCAGCATATATCTCGGCCTCTCTGTCGTATTTTTACAGTGATTCTGCTGCTTCCTTTAAAGATAGCTAAGAGTTTTCCCACTCTTGTGTCTCACCTGCTGCTGGTGTTTTAACACTGCTGTCAGGAGGTGTTTCCTCTGTATGACTGAAACACTCAAGGACAAGAGGGGGGTTTAACTTGTGAAAAAGATGCGGGTGATATCTGCAGTGCGAGTGTTGTGTTAATGCAGTCACAAAGGGTATTTAAGGTTTTTAGTGGCAGTATGTCAGCAATAAGTGTGGAGTAAAATCATTGGTGTTTATTGGAAGAAAAGCCCCAGAGAGGGAAAACTTTAGGGAAATGAATAACGTAACAAAAAGAAGACAAATATGGCGAAAAGCATCATGACAGCACAAGGAAAGAGAAGTTTCATCAATCATTTCATATTTTTCTGTCTTCCAGCTCTGCCCCTACAGACGAACTCTCAGTCCATCCAGAATGGAGACAAAAGTTCAGAAAAAGACCCCCTGATGTCAGACGACTCAGCCATCACAGACCTCTCCCCTAAAACAGACTCCAGCCCCAAAACAGAGACCCCCACCAAGACAGACGCCTCCTCCAAGACAGATGTCAGGCCATCCACCCCTGGCAGCGGCAGCAGCCCACAGCCCAAGAAAGGTAGAGTTATGGATTTGTTTGTTCATTAGCATCTAAGAGTCAAAAGAATGAGGGTTGGTTTCACTTTCAAAACACTCTTGCAGAGGTTAATGCAACATTTAAGAGGTGCTGGTTACCTTACAGTATGTCTGCATGCTCCATGTATGGAGGCTGTTTTCCTAGAAGTGAGCAGCCTGTTTTGGATGCCTGTTGCTCCTTTTTCACTCGTTATTCCCTACGCTCTCTCACCCCATTTTTTCAAGCTGTATCCACTGTAGGCCTGCACTAAAAAATTTTATATGGCAATGTATCGTCACATGTTCCTTGCAGATACAAGTGTCGATACAGATATTACATTATCAATTTGGACATAAATGCTGTGATGAGAGTTTTTAAATGTATATGTCTCAGGGGGCAGTTAACAAGAAAGCCAGCAGATGGCAGCAGGTGCTAAACTGCACTATGCAGCACAAGCCTCACTCCAAAACAAGTTAGAGGTGGTACTCAATAGTAACATGGATAGTAGTCTGTCGATTGCCAGTAAGAATGAAGGCAAAGAAACTAGATGATTTCAGGTTTCTACAAACACCAGAAAGTCAGGAGCTGGACATGATTAATGTAAGTTGTGCAATAAACAAGGTAAAACTCTGCAACAACACCAGGCTAATTAGTCACAACAGCTAGGCTCACTGAGCTAGTCTGTGTCATCCCAACCACTGAATGACACTGTTGAGTAAAAATTTCCCTCAACTTCTAAACAGGATAAGGAATTCATAAACAGCACTTCATGATTTATATGTCAGGTCTTTAGCCAAAAAATGGTGCTGACAATGAAGGCTTCAGACAGCTGCTTAAGGAGTGTAACGCTGCTTTACTCTCACTGTTGGTTCATTTTAGAAACTGCAGTGCCATTTTATGAAGATGAAAAAAGTCATTCTTGCAAAAGCAGACGGGCTTAAAGTAGAGTAAAACCAGAATATATTATAAGAGAAGTATCAAAAACAAGGGGCATTCTAAGTTTAAAGAAAAGGTTTAATTTTACTGTATTTGCATTTTTTAATTACTTAGTAAGTATAAATAGACTGTTTTAGTTTACTTTGATCTCTGAGGATCTGTATTTAAGTGTTTTTATTTAAACATTTTTATTTCTGCCGTACAGTTTGACAGTTTGATATGGGGTCTTATGAGGATTGACTCCCTTTTGGAGGCAGCCTCAAGTGGCCACTTAAGGAACTGAACTTTTGTTATTTTGCATCATTTTTTATTCTAATCTTGGATGTTGCTACAGGTAGTTTTCTCTATATTCTGAAAAGACAAGCATCTTTCTGGTATAAAACTAGAGATGAATGTATGTGCTGTGAAACACTGGTGCTTGTCTGTTTGATTTTGAGGCAGCATTAGAGGTAGCTAAGACTGTACACTGTGTTCCTTAGATGAAACAGTAAATAAGGCAGAGTGATCCAGCAGAGATACTGGAGTAAGAGTGAGTGCCTGACAATGAACACAGTGAACAGAAAAAGTTATTATAATGCTGTTAGAAGGGTTAAGATTTAAAAGACAGACTAGTTTTCCATATCGGAGGCTGATAAAACTGCTGCAGTTTTGTCTTATTTCAGTATAATAATGGTGTTTTTTCCAGTATTTATTTTTTAATGGCTGATGAAGTGTAAACTGTGGAATCAGCAATTTTTCATCCTGCTGCTGCTGGTATTGTGACTGCGGTTGGCCGTGAGCTTGTTTATTTTCTCATTAAAACCTGTTCCATGTTGTTGCATGTTGCTTTTGCACTTAACAACACGCAAGAACACATTAAGAAGTATAAAAGCATTATGAGAATAAAAGGATGATTAAAAGTGAAATGTAAATCAAGGTAGGGCATGTTCCTGCTCATTTTTTTATGTCTGACCTTGATTTCAAGAGAAAATTAACTCCTTAGATATGTAAAAACGTAAATGTGCATTTTTTCATACAGTTTTTCTTATGGAAGTTTTGATGTATATCAAGTTGTTCCCTTCTTAAAGATGGATCTAGAAGAATGTCAAATCACCATTCACCCTGGTGAAAACAGGTCTCTTAGTGTGAAGGACTGATGGAGAAGGAGGGTGAAGGATTGGTGCATTACGCTGCATCTCAACTGGACCAGAACCTCCAGGCTGATGACATTTAATTTTCTCTACTCTTCACAATGGCTGCGTACGAACCAGACTAGCCATTTAAGAAAGTCTCCTAAAGGTGGGCACATTCAGGTTGCCATGGAGACCATGCTCAAGTGCTGCAGGGCCCTGTATGATTGGGTGAGGAAGCGCGGCATGCATATTACATAGCACAGAAGAAGGGATGAACGGCTGCAGCGAGGAGACAGGCTCAGCACTGAGCACCCCAGGGGTCTCTGGTTTTTAAACAGAGTGTGCGGCTCTTCAGTCGGGGGTTTTCACAGCACACTTTGAGATGAGAAAGTTATAAAGACCCATGTGCCTTTGAAATAATCAGGATTGGTGCTGATGAACACTGCTGATCACACTGGCAAAAAGGTGCATGAACATTAGGAGTTTGAGGTTGTCTGGTAATGGAAAGACAGACTTGTTGTTCAGCACACTTTTGGGAGCAGATGGCCTTGTAGTTAAGAGGGACCACATGTATGCAGGCAGCCCAGGTTCAAATCCAGCCTGTGGCTCTTTCCCTGCATGTCATTCCCCACTCTGTCATCGCTGCATCTCTATCTACTCTCCTATCTCTCCATTAAAGGCAAGGATGCCCCAAAATGAATTTTTGGATGAAATTCAGCACAGTTTATTTAACACAGGGACCCCCGAGTGTGGCTAATGTTAGCACCACTGACTTCCACACCCCTGAGCAGGATGTGGTTACTGTTGCTCAATTGTCAATTGATGGTTATACAATTATAACCTAAAACAGCTGACATAAAACTTAATCTAATTTTCTAGATTGAAACACTGAAAAAGCATGCTATTCCTGAGAGATGCTATTGCTGCTGTGTGTTCACTGTGCTTGTTTACATCTAGATAGTGGAGCATTGTGACTGCATGGCAGTAACAGTTAACCACAGCTATAGCTACTAATGAACATTACTAAATTAATACAAAATGTAATGAATAATAAGTTTGAATGACAAGCAGTTTTGGACTAGACTAACAGACTAACCCAGGGTGTCTTTAAAAGTATTAAAAGTTGATAAATCAATTCATCAAAAGTTACGGCCTCTAAAAATTATAAAAAAGACTTAAACCTCAGACTATAGGGTGTTAAATTTTGCGTAGCTGTGTCACTTATGTAAAAGGTAAGAAATAGAAGATACAACAGGGTCTTAAAATGTATGAAAACAGTCTTAAAAATGTATTTAAAAGTATTAAATTTATTGTCAGATTTTCTATATATACCCTGTAACCAGAATGCCAACTTAAAGCAAGCTAAGCAGCACATCCACAGCTCCAGCAACACTTTTAACCATCCTATTAATTCTGATAACCAGGGGTGATTACTGATTGATAGCAAGTGCTCCTCTGATACCAGTCGGGTTAAAACACACAATATGAATGAAAATCACTGATTTTTGGCATTTCCCAGCTCTGCTATCACCATACTGTTTTTTGTTTGATATGGTGCTTTTCTACAAGGTGTTATCTGCTGGACTCAACACCACATGTTATTCCATTAGGGATTGCACCTGGTACATTTTTGGTAGACCTCTGGTGAGGTTCCAACTAAGCGGAGCCAATACTTAAGTGTGATGTCAAGACACTACTGACCACCGAGTGGTCTGAAGAGTTTCATATTTTCAAAATCTCAAGTCTTTGGGATCACCATGATGTTTTTATGTAAAAGTGAAATGAGCCTTTGTGTTCTTTTTGGTCAGCAGCGGTTTTGACCATGGATGCCATTTTTTGCCCTCTCTCTTTTATTGTTTAATCAGACTGTGAGTCAGTGAGGCCTGCAGGTCTTTAGCTGTTGTTCTGGGTTCTTTTGTGACCTCCTGGATGAGTTGTTGATGCACCCTTGAAGTAATTTTGGTAGGCCAGTCACTCCTGGGAAGTTTCACCTCTGATCCAAGTTTTCTCCATTTGTGGACAATGTCTCTCACCGTAGTTTGCTGAGTCCCGAAACCTTAGAAATGTCTGTGTTATCCTTTCCAGACTGATAGATGTCGACAACTTTGTTCCTCATTTGTTCTTAGATCGTGGCATAATCGGACCACTGAGTGGTCTGATGGTGCTTTTCCATTACATTTAGCAGCCTGGCTCTACTTGGCGGCCCAGCGAGGCAGGGGATGTACTTTTCCACCACAAGCTACTGGTTTGAGGGCGCATGTAGAGTTGATGCAGCGTTTTGAGTCATTGATGTTAAGTAGCTGTGCTTTAAGCATTGTTTTGTTCAAGAACTGGCCATTGTTTCTACTTCAAAGTTCATACTTATTTTTCTATTGGTAATCCAGCGGGTATTTCAGAGTTTGATGCAACAGTTGCTACTTAACCACATCTGCAAGGCATCCCCAAAGGATGAGAAACTGCTGTGATGTCACTGCTGTGCATTTTAATTTACCCTGAAGTGTTTGATTTTGTGTGGCTTAATACAGCATTTAGGCAGCAACTGTCATTTCTGTTACAATAGAGAAATGATATTAAAGTAGTCATATCAATAATAGCATAAAACAGTCCTCTGAAGTCACACAACTAAAGACTGAGGGTTAGATTATGTGAGGTTGGGACTTTGTTATGAAAGTACAGTTACAATATTTAACAGCATCCCCCTTACTCCAAAGCACCAACACGACATGTCGTCTGCTGTGTTTTTACTGCATTATTTCTGTTGTTCCTCTAAAAACAACCCACATGGTTGTGTAATGATCAAAAGAACAAGCACATCTCTTCAGGAATTGTCTATTTCTTTGAATTTAAATTACATCTTTAATACTGTGCACCACATTTGTGTCTTTTCTGTTGCTTATTTGGGTCTAGTTCCTGTTTGCAAGGTTGCTCAAATGTTCCTATTCTCATGCCCGTCCTGGGGGATCCTGAGACATTTCCAGGCCAGATGGGACATGTAATCCCCTCAGCGTGTGCTGGGTCTCCTCTCAGTTGGAATCGTTCCTGGAAAACCTCGAGAGGGAGGCGTCTGGAGCTAAACTTCAGATGCTTGAACCAAGTCAACCTCACTAGCTTTGATGTGAATGAGGAGAGGTTCAAAGTGGGTTAAAAGCACTGATTGGAGCCTCGTCGTAGGTGCATCTAATGTGGTAGTGTGGTGTTAGGTTTAGGCCTGTGAAGACAGATCATCTGCAAATCATTACAATACAACAGAAAGATATTCTAATCAATATTTTTAATTCAGTGGCTGAAAAAGGCATCAAAAGCTTTAGGCTTCAAGGAGAAGGCTGAGGTGAAGCTTTGACGGGACAGCAGCAGGGTAGTGTGATCAGGGATCAGTGGAGGGGATGCCATATTTAAACAGACCGTCCTGTTGAGTTTAGATTGGAGTGAGACCACCTGGAAGTCAGCTGATTACACCTCCTTGTCCTGCATGTACTAAAGCTTAAATTCTGCACATTTTAGACTTGAACTAAATCTTCATATTTTCATTTTTTGACAGATTCAATGAACTCAGAGCAACGACAGAAACTTGCCAAGGAGCGGAGGGAGGAACGAGCCAGATATATCGGTAAGGAATCCCGCAATGACCTCGGCCCTCCTTTGAAACGCTTTCTCAGTAAATCTGTTCAGATGTGCATGAACTTGAATTGTTGTAGCCAACTTGATGCATGCACAAGTCCTATTATTCACAGTATTAACTCTCCTTTTTCCTCTGTCACTCTGCTCTGACGTGACTGACGGTTCTTGTCGTCTCTTATTGTCTCTCTTGCATGGCTTTCAGAACAGCAAACTCAGCTGCAAGGTAAGGGGCTTCACTAAAACCCTCAGCGCCCATCGCAGCAGTCTTTCCATGTGGGAATAATCAAAGTTCATTAAGTGAATCACAGACACGTTTTTCTTTGTCCCTTCTGTGAATCGATTCTTATTTAATTTCTCTGTGATCATTCAGAGGAACCCTCTGAACCTTCAGCGCTTTCACTTTTGGTTTCCTTCCACTCATGTTTAGTTTAAATATCTCTTTATGTTCTCGCTCATTCCCACCCAGCCTGCATGCCCAACACATGTAATCATGGTCAACTCTGCGGCTGTAGAACGAAACTTTTCTCCCTTATGAAAACACAGAGCTATACCAAAGACATGAAAGCCTAAATCTAGATTTCAAGTGCACTTCTTCTCCCTGTGGATAGAGGCCAAAGCAGAGGAGAGGCGTCCCACAGAGCCCGGGGCTCTTGGCGTGAAAAATGAGCCGTCATTAGTAAGACTGGAGACCAGGCCTCTCAGACAGATTAGATTTAATTACTACTTTCATTAGCATCAGTAATTTGGTCATGCTGCAGTCGCACCACAGTGAAAGGGGAATTCTGCTGCCGCTTTCATCGATAGTATCCAAGGTTTCTGAGCTTCATTTGATCTTAGATTAGTCCGTCTTCTGTAGTCTGCTTCTGTCTGCAGATAGCGGACTGTGTCTGCCTTTTTTATCGGGACAACAGAGCGAACTCTGTGGAAGCGTACTGCATCAATACGGGAAGATAAAATTTGGATCTGTATTTCTGAATCAGTGAGATATGTTTCACATTTTAGCTGGTGTTAAACTAAAAGAGGGTCACCAGTAGTATCAGAAGTGTGAGCGTGGCTTATGACTGCCTTACACACTAACGAGGAAATCAGGATAATTCTGTCATTTATGTATTTTTGGTGAACAGATCAGACAGTCACATCTGTGAACAGCTCACATCAATAAAGTCTGAATGAGGGATACCCTGATTGAGAACCAGCCGATCATGGTCATGGTCAACACGTTTTTTTTAGGCAACCTAAAAGTGTGTATATTTTATGTTTATCCCCTTAATATAGAATAAATATGGACAGATTTGAAAGAACTGGTTATTTTGTATTAATAGCAGCCATGCTCTGCATATTATGAGTAAATCCCCATAGACAGGAGGACACAAATAGACTCAGGAGACATTATTTTTCAGTCCTTCACAGAATCCAAACATAATTGGATTATTTTGAAGGAAATGGATTTACGGAGGGGTGAAGAGGCTTTGTCATTCCCAAAAAAGCTCAGATTTGCTCACCTCTTTTTGAAATTAAGCTGCAGACAACTGAGCTTAACTTAGCCATATTAAGATGGACAGACAGCTACCTGAAAGTGAAGCCAAAATATAAAGAGGTCCTCCTGCCGACTGGACACAGTTTAAGTCATAAACCTCATGCCCTCCATGTTAACAGATGGGCCATGGGTGAAATTTTATAATTCAAGTACATGTTCAGTACATTTTTCTCAAACCTGTATTCTACCTCAGCCACCTCAAACATTTGCATGTCTTCACTCCAAATGATGCTACCAGTACAATATGCTAGCGCTTGTTGCTTGGGGTGTTTTGGCTTCACTTAAAACAATGGACAGATGGAGACAGAGACATGTTCATATTAATATACAGTCAGTGACTGAATACTCTCCTGACAACATTGCTGAATCCTCAGACAGCTAGATCTACTAAAAATCTCTCTAAACCTGAATCATGTCATTGCTTTGATATGACCCAGCATGTAACCCCCTCATCATCATTGACACTGACCTTTTCATTGTTTTGTAAGCAGGCTTATCTGCAAGTGATATCAAAACTGTACATCTTAAATTCAAGAGAAAGTGACACAGCTGCCTCTCAGTCTAAAAGAGGTTTAATTTAAGAGGATTGATGCTGTTTGAATGTTCCTCTAAGAAATGAGCCGCAGCAGCGTATGTGCAGAGACAAACAGGCAGCTGCCGGAGGCCGCTGTGGAACTCAGCAGGAAACTTCTGCTTATTTACTGTTATCAGGATTATAGAGCCATGATCACAGCGTCTCCCATCTGCTTCAGTCGGTCTGTTAGCTCGTCTGTGGCGGAGGAAGAGTTCAAGTGATTTTAACAGCTGGATTAGAAGGCTCGACTCTGGAGACGAGAAACGTCTTTACATCGCAGATACTATGAACATCCTCAGCAAACCTCTGATTTCTAACTCTCTCCTTCCATGTGATTATCCCCTCTCTTGCTTCGCTGTATACATTTAAACCACTGATAATTCTCTGTGGTGACCCTGCAGCTGCTAAGAAGGCCCAGTGGCTGGAGAAGGAGGAGAAAGCTCGACGTCTGAGGGAGAGCCAGCTGGAGGATCGCAGGAGGAAGCTTGAGGAGCAGAGACTGAAGGCCGAAAAACGCCGAGCCCTACTGGAGGAGAAACAGAGACAGAAACTAGAGAAGAACAAGGTGAGGAAATGTGGAACACAGACTGAATTTATTTCAGGTTGATAAATTGTACTCTCCTCTCCAAAGTACCTGGTATTTGTTGAAGTCAGGGCTAGGTTGGTGTTTATGCTAGCCTTAAGCTCAGCACAATATTTACAGACTGGAAAATGTCCTGGGTAACAGAGATCAGCTCTTATGCCGAGTATCAGCTTCTTAGCAAAATTTTCCAGAGGTCAAGATTCAGATTCTTTATTGGCAGCAGTTTGAGTTTAGAGATATTGATCACAGCAGTGATTCACAGTTTTTGGCTCTTAAAAACAAATCAGCATCTCATTTGAGACTCCTTTTGAATGAACACGTTCCTATTCGTGTCTAACCAACAGTTTTATTGTGTCATAATGGCAGATTGCTGTTTTGATTTAACGTTCATTTAAGCAGGAGTGTTCCCATTGAGATGCAAAAATAGAGAGACAGAGTGAGTTCAAGGAATTTCATACCTGATGACTCCATGAGAGCAAAGGTTCAGCTACTGACAGTTTTTGTAGTCATTATAGAAAATAGATAAGAGGGCAGATCATGTAATATGGCCTCATGGAGAAAGCTCTACCAATCCTCCTGTTTCACTGTGCATATAAAAGTATTCCCCTTGGATGTTTTACCCTTTTATTGATTGATGAATCCATCATGGTCTTTATAATTTGCTGATTGACAAAAAAATACAAAAAAAATTTCATAGTGAAAACATTTCTATAAAATAATGTCTAGATAAAACTATGTAAGGTAAATCAAGTGACTACATACATATTCACACTTGGACGGACCTAATTCAACAGAGGTCTAGCCACTTGGTGCTAGTAGTCTCACAATTAGTGAGATAGGAATCACTTGAGTGCACTGAATGTGTCCCAAGTGATTTTAGCATTGAGACACCTGTGTCTGGAAGGTCCAGTCCCTGATTAATCAGTATTCCTGGCTACCATTACACCATGAAGACCAAAGAAGACTCTGTCTAACTAATTCTTTCAGCAACTCAGGGAAAGGTTAGTAGCCCTTAGGCGTCCATGATCACACCCGTGTGATTTCATCATTTGCTACTTTTGTCACATGACAGCATGAAAACAAAGCCACATTTTGCATTGCAATCACTTTGTGTGGAAAGTATTATCTTTAAGCCTTCTTTCAGTATTTGTTGATGTCAATAGGCCAAGTAAAAAAGGAAATATAATCATTTTGTTTGATATAAAAATTAATGTTGCACATAGGGGACAGTGGACCATGCTGTACAGGACTGGCACTGGTATTTTTCATCATTTCAGCATGTTGTTATTTATTTTTTAAATGACAATATATTGTTTTAAATAACCATTTTTAAAAATCATTTTTTGTGGAGGCCCTGTAGCTAATACAGTAAATTCAACTTAAAAAAATATAGTTTCATTTTACAAAGTTAGTGCCGAAAAGATTATACCAAACATGAGCATGGTATACATTTTCTGAGTGGCTTACTTTGTCAAAAGACAAAATGGCAAAATAACCAGTGGACCTCTAAGGGTTAGTAAGGATATCAGGGGATGGAGACAAAAACATTTCCAAAGCACTGAACATCCCCAGAGCTCAGTTAAATCCATCATCAAGAAATGGAAGGAATATGGCACATGTGTAAACCTGCCTAGATCAGGCCGTCCTCACAAACTGAGTGGCCGTGCAAGAAGGAGACTAGTGAGAGAGGCCACCAAGGCACCTATGACTACTCTGAAGGAGTTACAAGCTTCAGCAGCTGAGATGGGAGAGACTGCATACAGTGACTTTTGCAAAGGTTCTTTGCCAGTCAAAGCTTTATGAGAGAGTGGCAAAGAGAAAGCTACTGTTGAAGAAAACTCTGATTTAATCTCAACTAAAGTGTGCCAAATAGCATGTGGTAGAGTCCATGATCAAGTGGAAGAAAGTTCTTTGGCCTGATGAGATCAAAATGGTACTTTTTGGCCATCAGACAAGACGCTTTGGCGGGCACTGCACATCACCACAAACACACCATCACCATTGTGAAGCACAGTAGAGGGTAAGATGAATGTGGCAAATATATAAAAATCATAGCGGACAATCTTATTCAGTCTGCAAGAGAGCTACAACAAGGGGAATATTTTGGAGTGGCTGAATCAAAGACCAGACTTCAGTCCAATAGAGAATTTGTGGCTGGATGTGAAAAGGTTTTGTTCTGATAGAGCAAACCCAGTTTCATACTCAGATTCTTTGTAATAATAAAGTTTGAGTAAATTAGAGATTTTTTTCCAGCAAAAACCCAAAGTATTTATACATTTGAACACATTCTGTAAGCTTATTCAAGGTAAAAATCTCAGTAATAGCTTGAGTTTGTAACTTGTACATTAAGAAAGGCATCTTTTTAGTCTTGTTGGCCTTAAGTATGAGTCTTAATTCACAAAAGTTTCTCTCAAATGCTACTTGTTTTTTTTGTTTCACTTTCTAAGGAGGACGGCAAAGCTTAATGACCATATCAAAGAAAGTCAACACTGTTTTTATGTCTGGCAGCAAATTTCAGCTTGTGGGCTGTTTGACTTGATGCTTGTAGAAGTGTTTAGTCTGGCTGAAAAGGTAAAAAACACCTTGCACAGGCTCTCAGGCAAACAGTGCTCTGTAGAGGACAGTGGTTTAGTTTACTGAGCAAACTTTAAACTTTTCTGTTAAACAGTTAATTTAATTGTTACGTGTGTGTGTAAAGGCTGACTTGTTCGACTGTGTGCTCTTCCAGGAGAGATATGAAGCAGCCATCAAGCGGTCGACAAAGAAGACATGGGCTGAGATCCGCCAGCAGAGGTGGTCCTGGGCAGGTGGACTCAACCAAACCTCCCGCAGAGAAAGTAAGTTTCAGATAAACAACAACCTCACTGACACTCCTAGAGGCCAAACACAATGAACAGCGTTTTTACGTATATCACGTCCTGAGTTACTCGAGCGTTCACGCTGCAGACTGTGACTCACTGGTCAGACTGATGCAACTGGAGGAAATAGTTCCTGAAGGGTTTGCTGTCATAAAGACGGGGTGACAGACACCCAGGCTATTCAGTAATCAGTGATGTTAAACCTTTGTAATCCCTCTCTGTGTTTAAGACCCAAAAAAGGAGCTTGAGTTCCAATTCACCATTAAAAAGTGATCACAGAGGCAGAAAATTAAGAAGGTTGGCTGTCATGAACACGTTTCATTAGATCGACAGTGTGAGGAGTGTTTTTCAAAGAGCTGTGAGACTGTCCTCTTTTTGGTCCGCACATGTGACGGGCTGCCGTTTTTAAAACCCGTGACACTGAGGTGAAGACAAGTGTGAAAGATCCTGAATGTGTGAGAGAGTGCCTGTCCTATTTTACACAAGTGCCATGCAGCAGAAAAAAGCAGAACGAGGTCCCACTAAAGTGATTTCTAAATAAACCAAACCCTTCCCAAACTTTCCTCAAGTTTCCTCCCCATTTCCCAGCAAACCTGAATTCAGTTTGACCTCTCATTGTGTCAATGAGAAGCCAGTTTGAACTCAATAATGGTGAGTAGCTGCCAAAATATCAGCACGAGAGTTGCACAAGCTCTGCCTAAGTTCAGACTTACCCTAGTTTAAACAAGATTTCTGTTGATGCACCAGCTAAGAAAGCTCAAACACTGGTAGAAGTTACAACTTAAATCATGGTCAAGATGTAGTGTACTTTTATACTTTTAATATATTTAATACCACGTGTTTTAAATGATGCGTTCTCTTTCATTTTAAATGGTAAACGGTATTGAAAAGGACTGAAGATTTAAGAATATATACATCTTTAGTGATATTTCAACCACAAGCAAAGGAGAGAGAACTATCTAAATCACACTGATATCATGTATTTCTGTCTGACAAAATTACTGCAGCAGCAGATCATTGTTTGTTTTAAGCATCCAGGCTCTGACCTCATTGCTCCTTGCAGATTTGTTTTACTTGCAGAAATTTGAAGCAGTATCTTAAAACCTCAATTGGAGCTGACAGGTGGATGTTAGGCTGAGGTGGGTTGATAGAAAGGGCGCAGAACTGATTCAAGGAAGAGCTGGCAGTAGCAGAGCAGAGGGAGAGAGCAGAAATCTAGAATAGGCAGCTTAATAGGAGGATGTTTGTCAGGTGATTGGATAATGATTCAAGTTTAGTATGAGATCAGCACAGCTCAAGTCATCTGTTTGAGCTAACACAAAGTTGTAATTGCCATTTGTGCAATTAAGTAAGTATGCAGAGTTAGCATGGATTTTTCAGTCTTTCAAAAACAATAATAACCCAAATATTTTGTGCCCCAGGACTAATATCTTTGTTGCCATGGAATCATAAAGATATCAGTATGATTTCTAACTATAACTATAACTGTATTGAACAACAGTAGACAACAGTGATTCTCAGTCAGACTATGGCCAAGTTATATGAATTGTTGTGTGAAACAGCAGTGAGCTCCCTAGTCCATTTAGGTGTTGCAAAATAGAAATCTCGGGCACTTGAAATTGACTAATTTGCTGTTTTTAATCACCAAAAATTGCATGCTAACTCCTACAGTGTCTAAATTGCACAGGTTCATTGGTAAGGGTTTGAAACTTCCAGTGTTTTGTGCCATCTAGACATTTTGCAGGAGATAGGTTGCATTTTTTAGTGTCTATTTTTGGGGCTTTTATGCCTTTACTCAGTTAGGACAGTGGATTGACTTGAAAGAGTGGGGAATGACATGTGAGAAAGGAGCCACAGGCTGGTTGACTCACCCACTTTGATGACAACAGCCTCTTGTACATTGGGCGCATGAACATAACCACTAAACGAGTGACACCTCAAACCTGCAATTTTCATGTATTTATTAATCTCATATGCACCTGCCTTGTAAGACAGATGTCTTTTCAAAAGTTTCAGCACTTTTTAATGCTATTTATCAGTAATATAACAGGCATTGTATCTTTCTAAAATACTTGACTCCACTCTAAACAATGACAAGCTGAGATGTAAATAAGGTGGTAGGGTTTCATGAGGACTTTCGACCCTAACTTAAGACAGAGCTTACGCAGAGCTGGTGCAACAGGCCACAGATCCACACCAAGGGAGAGTCGGCATCCAGAATCCCCCATGAGACCTAGGCTGGGGCCCTGCACCCTGGCAGCCTTGTGAACAGTTGTTGTGTGTTGCGTTCTCTCCGGTGCAGGCAGATGCTCGGCCTCCACGGTCAACTTGCCGAGACAGGTGGACCCTGTCATTAACAACAGGCTGTCCAAGTCCTCTGCCACGCTCTGGAACTCCCCCAACAGAAGTAAGGACGAGCCGACGTCAATGTCCACCAGGCTCCTTCCCTCCCTCTCCCCTCCTCTTCATCCCTCCCCACACCCCCCTCCCTCCTCCTCTAATCTGGTTTTTGGTTTTCTTGATTTATTATAACTGTCGTCTCTGGTGGCCTGCCTGCCTGCCTGTGCTTGGTGACTGGTCATTTACCACCTACTCCCCCCTCTGATCACGCTCTCGGTCTCGTATGCATCGTGGTTTTATTCATTTATTTTAATTTCAGTTGGTGGTGTTCATTAATTTGAGTCTCCTCTGCATTTTTGATCAGCCTCCCTCACATCGACATCACAGCGTCATAATCTGTGGTCTATTTTGGTTTTGTTTTGGGGGTTTTTAGGTTCACATTGTGTCACAACACCTTCTCTTTGGTTGTCCCCCTCCACCGTACTGTTGGTGCTTTGGTGTGGTGGTGCTATTGGTGCTGGATATTGTACTGTGATTGTTACAAATCAAATTGTAACGATTCAATGAACATGTTTTATGTTTTAATGCTTTGTGTACTGTCTTTGATTGTGTTAACATGTTCCCTGTTTCCATAGCAATACAGCGTCCATTGGTCAGTTATTTATAGCTGTATTGTTGCCTTCTCAACAAAAAAAATGTCTTCACTCACTCATTTTAATGTGTGAAGTTACTGTTTACGTAATGTCAAGAAGCTGGTATGACTATGTTCTTGTCATAAGAAACACGTTTATCTATTTTTATATTTACACAAATCAGCATATGGCTATAGCTACAGTGTTCTTACAACAAAATGGTGTATTTTTCTTCACCAAGAAAAGGTTAAAGCTCCTGTGAGGGAATTTTTTAACTGGTGACTAAACAGACTGAAAGTAACACAAACATCTCTTTATGGCTTCAGTTTGACCTCCCAACCTTATCTCCTTAGCCCCCCCCCCCCCTTAGGACGAAAGCTTGGCCCCTTAGGACCCACTTGTAAAATTAAGCATCAAATTTAATTGTTTTCATAGACAAACTCCTGTCCTAACAGCCCTACTGACTTAATTGGTTATTCCCAAAACATCTTTGTTCAAAATTTCCATTATCACGATGGTGTGTCAGGGTCGCTCCAGAAATTTTAAATAGAATAAATAGGATCTGTTAAATTTCAAGAGAAATAAGTTTAAAATACCCCTAACCGCTAGGCTGTGAGCGCCCTGGTACAGTTACACTTTTATCAGGACTGAGCAGTAAGGAAGTATTTGTGATTTTTGCTCAGAATTGTTACATTATCATTATCATCTGGATTTAGAAAAGACATTTCTTTAATTTGGGATTATCCAACCACTGTTTTGGTTTTGGTTTCTTGTAAATTTACAACTTTACAATGTTGTAAACTTGACATTTTTGAGAGTTAGCATCAAAATTTACAACTTTTTAAACTAGGATATACTGATGCTAAATACTAGTTTAGTTTCTTATTAATAAATGACTTTATAATCTCAGACGTTTGGCGTTAGGAGTTTTTCTCTCAAAAATGAGTAGATACTCAATTTTTTATGTGATAGGTGGCCCTAATATTCCATTTTACACTATTTTTCTCCTCCCTGACCCCAGGCTGGGAACCAGTGAACTAGAGACTATTATAGCTGATATGCTATTTTGACTGCATGTAACCACTGGCACAGAGGAAGGCGTCAAACTACATGATTTAAAGCAGTGGCTCTCAACTAGTCTAGCCTGACTCATCAGTTTCTTCAATGAAAAATCACGACCCAAATATAAAATACTTTTTTAAAAGCGTGTTTATTGAATGAATATTAGTGCAGTTTGGATTTTGGATGGAATAAAATGAATGGCACTCCATTTCTACATGATTACATATGATTTTTTGCCAGTTTTCAGAGATCCTGAAAAATTATTTCATTATCATGGGAAAAGCAGCTTTGGCATTTCAAGAAGAGGAGATATATGAGTTGAAATGTTAAGAAAACATTCAATTTACCCATTATCACGATAAAACACAGTAAAATGAATTTATGGATGCATATCCATTCAAGGACTGCAGTATTTCAGACACTGCCATTTTTTCCAGACACATTTGTGACCCACTGAAAATGGCTCTGAACCATGTTTGGGTCCCATTCCTCGAGCTGACAATCACTGATTTAAAGCATGTTTAAGGTCCGCATTAGCAAAGAGATCAAGTGTGTAGATCCGTCCACAGGGGTCGCAAAAATAAACACAAATCAAGAGTTCATCACAGGAGCTTTAATAAGAGCATAGCCATGCTAGCAGCTCTCTGCATTGAGCTAATTGCTAATGTTGGCATGCTAAAATTCTCATATAAAGGTTGCTAACATATTCAGCATGTGTGGCTTCTTTCCCATCAAACGCATCTTTCTTAATTGATTTAGCATGCTAACATTAGCTCATTAAAGCTAAGTAGAGGATTGGCAGAGATGCCAAAAGCTGACTACACAAAACTACTCATTTCTTTACGGGTAACAATTTTGATTTCTTCTTCAGTTTATCCATTTCTACCATGTTAGGGCATAGAGTTCTGTCTTAATTAGCTTAATTTGTTAAAATGGTTAGCCAAAGCTATTAAATAGTGAAGCTTGTTAACCAGCCAACAAATGGCATAAATATGGACTTAACCAAAAGGTTATATGTTTAAGCCTTCGTAAAATGAAACTTAAATAACTACATAGCTGTATTAATAATGAAAGTATGTTTGTTGTTGTTGAATTTGCGGACCAACAGACATGCTAGCTTAATGCTAGCTTAGTCATTGAAGCTTTTTGTTTTTGTTAAGTTTCCATAATAATGCAAAGTGATTCAAACCATTCAAATGTCAAAATATTCAGTAAAATTAAGA
Source organism: Cheilinus undulatus (assembly GCF_018320785.1). Taxonomy (NCBI): domain Eukaryota; kingdom Metazoa; phylum Chordata; class Actinopteri; order Labriformes; family Labridae; genus Cheilinus; species Cheilinus undulatus. The sequence goes on along the minus strand of NC_054880.1, from coordinate 14,312,229 downwards.
CATTATTGGGATGACTTTTTTGAAGACATACCATTCAAGCTTTCTGAGATATTCAGCGATTTTCAAAAAAGTTGGGACTAGAATGGATAGAATGTTGAAAACGGGGACATTCTAACATTTTTTACCCCAGGCTCATTCAAGTCCTTATAACTCACTCATACTTCCACTTAGAGACTCCATTAAACCTTTAAATGATTCATAAGACATTAGGCTATTTAAGTTTGTATGAGCTTTTTCATATCATTGAGCATTTCTTTATAGCAACCTTCCAAAGATGATTCACCTTCACAGATCTTCAACTCATTTTCCATTCACTTGAATGGCATAGAATGTTCAGACATTAGAGTGTAGAGGCTGCTGTGAGTAGCCAGTAACCTGACTGGTAAAATTGTAACTTAAACCACAGATCTAACACCACATCAATAAGAAATACCTCAAACAGAGGCAATATTGTTCTGCTTCTGTAAAACCAGGAATCAGATCAAAAGAATGTACCCTTTGGCTGAAAATTCACCAACTTTCCAAAGAAATCCACAAACTCCTCCATTTACTCCAATTTAATGTTTTGGCAGAAACATCAGGAGAATACCAAAAGAAAGGAGTTCTTTAAATCACTGCCTACGCTCCATTTCTCACACTAACAACATGAAATTAACATGACTGTTTTATCAAAGCTTTATGATGCTCATGGTGTGATCTGTTTGAGGATAGCAGTTACAGGCTTGGCACTGAAAGAGATTCAGAGGGTGTTTGTAAGGGAAATCCCTCTGAAATCAGCTGTGCCCGTCGGCAGATATTCGTGTCATGGATTATGTTCTTCAGCTTTTCTACAACATTTGTTTGAATATTTGTTGCTGTTTTTGCATTTGTAGTTCGGTGTCCGCTATTCAGAATGCAGCATTTACAGCACAATTCCTTCAGAAATTGTATTTTCTAGTTATATAATTAAGTTCGTTTTAGTCAAACAAGCATGATGATGTCAACGTTACTTAGTAAGTTGTGATTAAACATAAAGATCCTGGTCTTCATTTATACCTACACATCTAAATGACAGTAAAAAATTAAATGTGTTTGTATGTCAATATTTTCTGTATTATAATAGGTATCTATGGTGTTATTTGACTTATCTGTGTGTCAAGCACATTTCATGAGACTCCTGAGCTCCTAAATGTACAACAGTAACACTTTCTTTATGTTACATCTTCATTCTTCATTAAGGTCATCATCACTTATCATCTCATCAACAGTGCAATCAGCTGTCAGACTCTCCTCCTCATGTAACCACAGCAAAGATTTAGATTTGATGTTTGATCATAACAAGCACAGATGCTCTGATACTGCAGAAACACGAGAGGACAGATTTAGTACCGAGTAGTATATCTGGTCGATACCGCTCATGTTTCTGCTTTAAGAGGTGTTCTGTAGTACTGTGATGCTAAGATGGTGACGTTTTTAGATCAGGCATCAATCTGTCTCCAGGTGAACGGTCGATCACCCGCTCGACTCGACCTCCTCTTCTTGCCGCATTGGAGAGAGAAGAGGAGGAGGGAAACCACTGTTGCCTAGCAACAGGAGGTAGTGGTGTTATCAGTTAGTCATAAAACATGTTGTTAAAATGATCGGGCCAACATGCAGCAAACGTGACTGTTTGTGCTGTTACATAAGGAGAGGCAGAATATGATTGTAATTTGAGTTAAATATATGAAGAGCAGATGCAGAGCTCATGGTCAAACTGGCACTAGAAACATTTCCATTCAGGTCATGTCTGGAGACATTTGTGTCTAAAGAAACAGAAAATTCAGCTTGTTGTGTTTGTCATGGTGCAGTCTGTGCCCACCTGTGTGTTTTTGTGTCTTCGTAGCATTTTTTTCTGCTGACTTTATTGTTTTAAAGGAGCAGGAGACAACAAAAGAACTAAAAGTGTTCACATAATAATCAAATTGTTTTTACATTTCATAAGAACTAATACAGCTATTTATCTGTTCTAAACAGAAGCATAATGACTCTGTAGGGCTGTAGTCTTCAGGTGAGAGAGCCACATACAACAGCAAATCATCTGCGTAACTGTGTTGGATGATGTTCTGCAGAATATGACCCCAAGGAAACATACAGGTTAAAAAGAAGAGGTCCAAACACTGATCCCTGAGGGATTCCACATGCCAAAGCCACCCTGGCAGATTGACAGCTACCAAGAGTTAAAAGATAGCTACAGTCCTCAAAGTAAGACCTAAACCATTTCAGAACTGTTCCAGAAAGCCTAAGTGTCAGGCTACAGCCACCAGATTGTTAACTTCCTTTAGATTGTTAGCCTAGCTTAGCAAAATGACTGAAAGCAAAAATAAACAGCTGGACTGTCAGTATCTATACATAGGCTAACACCATATTCTTAAAATCACTAGTAAATCTGCATATTTTGTGTGATTTAAGTGAGTGCAGGGAAACAGCTTGATCAGTGACTTTCTAATATTCTCAGCTGGATGTTTTTCTTAAATCTGACTGAGGAGACTGGGTTCCAACATGAGAATTTTATCTACTAAAGCATTTAAGATAAAAGAAAGAGTGACTAGAAAAATATTTATCTCATACATTTAATTCACAAGATAAAGAACAATGAAAGGAGAATATTAAGGCAAAAAACCCTAAGTGTTAAATTTACCCGCCGGTCTTAAGTTGAAATATTTAGAGAGAAAATGCTTCAAACGTTTGTTTCTTTTTCACTCTGTGTTTAAGAAGTTTTGTGTTTTTCATTTAAGATTCTGTGTGAAGAGTTTCTCGACCGGAGCGCTCTCTTTCTAAATCATTTATCTGTCACTTTTCCCTCTCTTACTGCGGCTTCAAAGATTCACAGACACACTTCAGACAGTTTCTCTCTTCACATTACATTAAAAGAAGGCAACAACCTGTGACTAAAAGCATTTTTGTTCAGTGCTATGGAGGTTGATTTACTCCTGTTGAAGGGTTTATGGTGTGTGTGTTTTCACTGGTCCTTACAACGTGTTTCATTATGTTCCACTGATGTCTGAAATATTTCACCACATGATGCTCAACAACAGTTTTGTACTGAGTGTTTTAAGGTCAGAGAAATCTGATGCTAAAAATAAGCAAGACTAATGAAATGCCAGAGCAGCACACTGCATTGAGGTTGAGTGAGGTCAAATAAAATCAGAGTTTTGTGTTTTTGAGTGGTAGTGTAACAAAAATTTACTGAGATTTGCTTCTCTGTGTCTTTAATGTCTTCATGTATGGAGGCTGCAAGAAACATGCTGCTTCTTGCTTTTTTACCAGGGTTTGTTTGTCTAAATAAACATACATAATAATGGTGTTTATTTCCCATTTTTCCCTACATTTTTACTACCATTTGACAACATTCTCGTTTGAATCACTTTGTAAGGAAGTATTTGATTCTTGGAAAAAGTTCACTCTTTAGACAGAGTTTTTATGATTGTTTGTGTCATTGGTACACCTCCATCAGTGTGAGTGTGCACCTGTGAGACAGAAAACAGGAGATAAAGACAGTTTTTGTGGTGAGAAGCTTAAGACTAAAAAGTTACTAACACCGCCCTCTTGTGTCAGCCCGCAGCCTGCGTCTGAGCCCCTGGGAGAGCCGCATCGTGGAGCGGCTCATGACGCCGACGCTGTCCTTCCTGGCTCGCAGTCGTAGCGCCGCAACTCTCCTGAACAACAGCGACTCTCGTGAGTGTTAAAACCTGTCATGGTAATGAAGGAATGAGCTCTGTGGTGTTTGTTTAATATGTGCATATTGAAGTTTTTATTAAAGTGAGCTATTTTATTAGGAGCATGTGTTTTGTCTCACCCCAGAAGTGCCAGATGTGTGCCCTCGGTGTATCTGAGTATCTGACATCTTATCTGACGCCACATAGAAGCCCCAAAATAGTTACAGTTTCCACAGACACTCGTGCCCTCACTTGGTGGGTGGACAAGTGTCTGCCATTTCAGCCACTGAGTTACAAAAAGTTCAGACTAGGGACAGAAATCAGTAAGCAGGAAGCGGCTTTATTTCATCTGAAAAGTTTCAGCATTTTAACACCTACATCTTAATGATGTTCATGGTGGTCAGTACAGATCCTCAGCTGATGAAATATTGTTACAGAAATGTCTGGAGCTGTAACAGTACGTTAATGAAGCCATATGATGAAGCTGGGCTGTTACAGTAGCTTCATCAGGCATTTAGTTAGTTTGTGATGAGTATAAGCTAAAGACCACTACATTCTCCTTCCACTAATCTCAAAGGAAATTAAGAACTAAATTCAGCAGATCAACCAAACAGTCAAATAATAACTAAGGTGACAAGGATTATGTTTTACAGCTATACAAAAAGTCCTGCAATGTCCAAGTCCATCAGTAGTTATTATAGATTTGATTAAGTAGTAAATTAGCATGATTTATGACTGGTTAAATACTAGTTATTCCTGTGACCATTCATGAAGTGAACATATCTGATGCTTGAACAGTTTATACCACAAGAGTTGTACTTTGTGCATTTGTCACATTAAAAATAAAATAAAATGAAAGTTTTATTGGCATTAAAATCAAGTTAGATTTAGGAAGAAAGCCTAGGTACAACAATCCTATTTTAAAATACCTCCCAAAGTTTTTCAGACAGATTTAACAACCACAGGGCGGTCATTTACAGATCACCTGATATAAAACTTCATTATTACATAACTTCTACATTAGTTCAGTTTTACACCCATCACTGATGAACCAGGCTGGTGTTTGCCTTCAGGAAATCAGGTCCGTATAATGTGAAGAAACTCAATTTGTGACCACATACCAATGTCCATGGTCCAGGAGTAGCATAGATCTCTCTCGGGTCCAAATATCCCTAATTTAGGCGAATATTGGTCTGTTTTGTTTCATTTTCACCTGCTAGTCACAGAGCAGAAATCTTTTTGGTCACTCAGCATGGCTGAGCATTTAATTCACATGCTGAAAGTCACAAAGTAGAAATAATTGGTTACGCCAACACATTTGTTTACGTAAACGACATAGACGACTACTGATAAGAGATTGGGAACATTTGTTCGATTTCTTAAGCAGAAGATTTCCATCACCATCCCTCTGCAGCTCTGTTTTAAGGGGAAAGGGGGCACTCATAAGAGAGTTAAAAGTTAGAAATGAGACTGAGCTTGAGTATCCAGCTTTAATTTATTTGTACCACATATTTGACACTGTACAGACACAAGGGGAGGGAACTGGCAACTATTTGGCATTTTTCTTTATAAGTAAGTTATTTCTGTCTGTTTGACTGAAAAGAAGCTTTCAAGTAACAATTCTCTTCAAATGCATCACTGGTGTTTTTGATGAATGATTAATGAAAATTAATATGAAATTAAAAAATGCCAAATAACACTCTCAAATTGAAGATGAAAGCTTTAGAGGGATAATTTTGTCAAAATTGTTTCTTGATGACCTAAAAGTATCTCATTTACAATGACATAAAAAGAAAATATTAAACTGAGCATTTTTCCTTAATGTTAAATAAAGCTGATAAATAAGGTTACAAGGCACTTATTGTATAAAAAAATATAATTAAGCTTGCAAGCCATAACCAGAAGAGTTAAAAACTCTGAATCTTCCCTCCTCAGCTCTCATCTGTCGGCAGGATTTGAGTCGTTTTCTTATGTTGTTGTCGTGTTCAGTTTGTGGTCCCTGTGAGGCTAATATCATCACCCTGCACGTTGTGTATTTGTTTGTGTTTGTGTGTGGGCCCTGACCTCGGCCCCTCTGCCGCTCTCTGCATGTTGGCGTGTCACTCAGACTCTCACCACTGCTCCCGTTCAGCCTCTGCCAGCCCACTCAACGCCTGCTCCCACCATGCACACCAGAACGCCGAGCGCTGGAGGGTCTCCTCGGCGAGCACGCCGGACATCACTCAGAGACAGCGCCGGAGAAACTCCACCCCGGTGCGCACACTGCCTCCTTAAACATGCACATGAACCTGATGTCTGCATAGGGCTCTGGCCTAACTTTTCTATTCATTGTCCTTTTTTCCCTCAAGGTGGACAAGAAGAAGAAAGAAAAGAAAGACAAGGAGAGGGAGAATGAAAAAGAGAAGAACGCTCTCTCAAAAGATAAAGTGCAGATGAGGAGACAGACGACATCTCCAACAACCACCACTCAGAGATCCAGGCCAGAGACAAGGTAAGAAAACATCATATATGTGTGATAATCTGGGCTTTATTAATAAAAACTCTTAATGAAAACTATTTTGAAGTTTGAGCGCAGCAGAGAGAGGAAGATAGGGCAGGTTAGTATCTGACAGATGGTCCAAGGTGCTTTAATCTCACCACTAAAAGGGACTCTGCTGGACTCCATTCAGACAGTCAGCAGTCGAGGTTCAGTCTGCCAGCAGCAGGTCTGTGTTTGAGACGACTCACAGACAGAACGGGGTTTTTCCTAACTGATGCACACATGGGGAAAAAAGATGGCACCTCGCCCTGTCTCCTCTCACGTTACCCCCCCCACCCCACCCCCTGCAGCCAAAGAATCATAGCAACTGAACGTGGAGTTTCAGTTTCATACATATGACCTAGATTTGTCTTTATGTGGCACACTGGGAACCTCATTACCCCTTTTTACAGTGAAATCTCATCCCCTATACCACCTGCTCTTCCCTTTTCTTTCTCTTTTTCCCATACATTTCTCCTCTAAGCACCCCAAGGTCCAGGAACAGACCTCCGTCACCAGCCGCTCCTAAAAGTCGTCCGCTGTCCCCTCTGGTGCCCGCTGTGGCCTCCAAAACCCCAACGGGCAAGAAGACTCCTACTCCCTCTGGCACTAAAACCCGACCCAAACGAGCCCAAACGCCTGCCAGAGTACAGCCCCAGACGGTCACTACAGTCGCCGTGGAAACAGGCCAAGAACCCCAGCAGCCTGATGCATCAGAGGAGAAAAAGAGTGAGTGTGCCAAAGAGATAATAACCTACAGGCTTCAAGGTGACAGGGAGGTTTTTGGCCGACATTTTTGTGTGTCGCACATAGTCCTACAGAGTCTTTTTACTGATTATGCTACTGTCTGATTCAGGGTTATTATGTAGTTCACTAAAACTAAAGACATCAGTAAAACTTCAGTATTAAAATTATCTTAGGCTACTGAAACTTAAAAATAAGGCTTGACAAAAAAGGAAAGCTGCCTAAAATTGTATTGTTTGCTTACAAAACTAGATAAAGTAGTCTTTGACCAAGCATACCGACTTGTCCTTTATTATTGGTCTCAGGCACGGTGATTTACACATTTGGATGAGATTTTTTAATTCCAGAAGTTTGAAAAGGGGTCTTTTCTTGAACAATATTTGTAAGAAAAAATGGGAAACTAGGACACTGACTCATGCAGGAGTGGCATCAAGTGTGCATACATGAATAAATAGCATGTATTTACATATTCTACAATATATCTCTAATAACTATCTGCTTTGACCAATAGTTAGTTAGCCCAGGTACCCGGTCCTAGGCAGTGTAAACTGGCTTGATTTGATTGGTCACACAATGATTTTGGATATCAAGTTGCACATAGGTGTCAAATTTAAAGAAGTAAAATGAAAAGTGAAAAGTAGCTTATTTTATACATGTTTAAATGGTATGATATTTTTTTCTGGCCCTTTTGGGTCTTGCCTCTGACAAGGATCCCAAAGATAAATAAAACTAGCACTGAAACGAATAAAAACTAAACTAAGCATCGTTAACAAACAAAAACTAAACTTAACTAACAAACCAGCAGTGAAAGCTAATTTAAACTAATCCAAAATAGAAAACAAAAAACAAAATAAAAATAAAAATAAAAAATAATGAGGGATCGAAACTTTTATAACATCTGTGCATCACCTTTATAGTTCTGTTTCATCCACTCCATGACCTTAATTTACTTTTGTAAAATAATCATGAAAAAAAGCCTTTTCTTCTGCAAGTTCACTTCATATCTTTCACCTTTGTTGGTAAGTTAGCCCACATAAATGTCAACTGCAAAACTATTTTATAGTTCCCAAAATAACACCCCCATGTACCTAAGAAAAGTGGAGCCCCCTCCAGAACCCTAGAGAGAAGACAAAGTGACATGTTGCCACCAAAAATCAACATAGATTTTAATTGTTTCACTGATAAAACTCGACAGAAAGGTCTATGCATGCTTTTCTTATCAAAAGACCTTTGTATAAACTACTTAATAATTACTTTATCATGGTTTTAGTCAATATTTGCAAATCTAAATTTGGCAGACAAAGCCTAAGCTCTTTGGCCCCGCCAGGGGAGTCCCAGACCGCGGGTTGGGTTCCAATACTTTAGATCATTGGTTCCCAACCTGGGGTCCAGGACCCCCCAGGGGGGCACAAAAGATCTTCAGGGGGGCGCAAGGCTTGCCAGTGCACCTGTAAAGTAATTTAACTAAAATTCAATTATGTACAGAAGCCCTGAGTTGACATACATCCGCATAGAGATGAAACATGTATTAATGATAACCTCGATAAAAATAAATCCCCCACAGTTATCATACTGTTCAAATATTAATTATCATGATAGTCGTTAGTGATAATCGTGCTTTAATATCACAGTGAATAACATTTAGTCAGCATGCTACATAGGTTTGTTGACCGATGGATTGGAACAAAATGTTCAGGTCGACCTGACATGTAAAACACCCAAATTCATTTAAATAAAGGATTAATTTGGAATAATGATAGATTTTAAAATGTGTAATCTGGCAGTCTGTAAAGATATTTTCTCAGTCTTTCTTTATTGACATGCCCTTGGTAACCCAGCCCTGCTGCATTTTTAAAAATATAACCACCCTGTTCTCTCTTCTCTCTCTGACAGGCTCTGGTAATGTTCCTGCCATCGTGGTCTCCTCTGCTCCTCTCACACCTCCCTCCCTCAGCCCACCTGTTGTATCGGTGGCCTCTCCAGCTGTGCCAAGTGTAGAGCCTGCCGCCAGCAGCGCCGCTGCTGCTGCTCCTGCTGCAGCCTCCACCAGTAACCCTGCCTCGTCTGCTACGCCAGCAGCCGCGCCTGCCAGCAAACCTTCAGCCGGCACCAATGACCCAGAGGAGGCCGCTCGAGCCCTGGCAGAGAAACGCCGACAGGCCAGGGAGCAGAGAGAGAGGGAGGAGCAGGAGCGTCTGGAGCAGGAGCAGAGGAACAGGTACGGTATTATGTCAACAGCAAAATCCTTTGTAAGTTTGTGACGCAGCGTCAAAGAGTACAAGAAGAAAAATTGCGTCTAAAATATCAATATGATTGTGTTTATTTTAAAGTAATAACAGAAGGACCCTACAACATAATCCAATAAAAGAGTCCTGTGATAAAAAAAATACGAACTTACCTTTTATGACATCACATTGTAAGTTTATTTTGTCTCTCACATCTGGTGACCTTAATAAAATCATGTTAACAGCACAAACACAAATTTGTGGTTCCTCCAAGTGCTTAATTTCCTAATACCTTCTATTTTTAAACTGAGAATGATTGCAGGAAAGTAGGGATTTGCATGAAAAACTTGCTCCTTTTAAATAAAGTACAGGTAAATAAAAGTAGTAACTTATCTAAATTCATTAGTTTTTTTTGGAAACTTGGCATTTTTCTCACATTTTTAAGCTGGCTGTAGATAAATATATGACAGTTTTTTTATATCCTATAAAAACACTTAAACTGTGACAAAGATTAACATTTGGTAGTTGTAACCAAGTTTTTATTTTACATAAATATACCCTAATCATGTTCCTAATTTTGAACAAATATCTTAGCTTTTTCAGAAAGCTGAAAATTGATTGGATATTGGCAGCGCTTTGAGGTCAATAACCCCAGAAACTGTTGCTCTTTCTGTATTTGTGTCATTAGAATATGAAATACTGTATTTAACACTGATGTGTCTTCAGGATCCTTCGGGAGGAAGCAATGGCTCGCGAGGCAGAAGAGAGGAAGCGCAGAGAGGAGGAGGCTCGATTCATGGCTGAGCAGCAGCGTCTGAGAGACGAAGCCCAGCGAGCTCGAGAGGAGAAGGAAGCGCAGGAGAGAGCCAAAGCTGAGCAGGAGGAGAACGACAGGCTGCAGAAACAGGTCAGTGACCTAAAAAACTCTTTTTTTATAGCCATTTTACTCTACTCTGACTAAGGGTAGAGCCTTATTTTATCTTATTCAGCTTACTCAGTGAAACCAGTATACTAACAAGTCCAGGAGGCAAGGAGGGCCACTGAGGGAGGTTTCAAATGAAGGTTAGAGGATATTAACATAGAAAATGATTCTCACATTTGAAATGAATAGGGAGTGAACCTAAAATGCTTTACTTTCATATTTTATGCAACTTGGCCCACTGTAACACTGAAAACCTGCCCTGATTTTTCTCCATGAATTCAGTGAAATATCAGCCTCAAATCCATCTGTATTCATTGAACGCCCAGCATGTGTTTAATCCGTCTCTGCTATCAGGCCTGACACTTTATCTGTCAGACACATGATCACTTCCTATTAACTGTAAATACTGTTTAACCCTCTAAATTTCCATTAACCAACGTGAACCCTGTGATCCCCCACATGCAGTAAGCCCATTTACCATCTGGGCAGATTAATGCACACGAGGATGCCTGAGCTGTTGGAGTGGGGCAACGTATGAGAGGGAGAGGGGATACTGTACACGAGTTCAAACATCAGGCCCTGGTCTGACTTCCTCGCCCCCTGACTGTCTGGCATCTGGGCAGATTAGAGGAGAGGAGTGTGTGCGGTTGTCGTGAATGATGTGTGTCAGGATAGTCAGAGGGCCCTTGTCTCCCAGTCTGCCTGGCCTGATGCCAGCTGGTGACCTCCATAATGGTGATGAGCGCAGGCCGAGGCAGCCATTGTGATCGGGGGTGATAGTGACAGGCCTGTGTTGCTTCTGTCTTGCAACACTCGTCTCTGCTGTGGGCTGATAGTCGGAGAAGCAGCGTCAGTGTACGCCATGCCTGAAGCTATCAGCCATGCTTGACTCCCCTTTTCCCCTCAATTGGACCTTTGTTCAGCCTGACAGCACGCTCGCGGGAATGGCCTCATGTTTAAGTGTCAGGCTCTTTGCAGGCTGAACAGTCTGAAAACATGACTATTTAAATTATTTTCAGCATAATCAAACTGACACTGGTAACATGAGCAACAAACAGGCAAAAACACTTTACACTTTTTACACTTGACAGATGTGATTTATGTCCACGTCATAATTTAAGTTTTCTTGCTCACATCTGTGTTGTTGGTGCTGAGGCTAAAACCTCAGTGAACCATGTAATAGAGTTATTCAGATAATATCAACTCAGCCTGAAGGCTGCACATTAATGTGAACATGTGCTGCCCCCTGGTGGTCAATCATTGCTCTAAATTACAGCACATTAATGCAAGGATGAACAGCGGTGGGAGAGGTATTAAGACTCAAGTCAAAGCATTTTTGAGTTAAATAATGGAAATTATTGTTTGTACAAACATTAAAAGATGTGTTTTAGGCATATCGTGGAAGTATATATATATATATATATATATATATATATATATATATATATATAAGTGTTTCCTTTTAAAGGTACAATACATGCACTATATGGACAAAAGTGTTTGGCCACACCTGTCGATTATTGATTTCAGGTGCTTACAAACATTTGTGATACAAAATGAGTCGTTCTTGAGAATTCAGTGACTTCAAATGTGCTACTGTGATGGATGCTGCCTTTGCAATGAGATGGAATGTGATTGGATATTCCTCAATCAACTGTAAGTAATACGATTAGAAAGTGGAAGCATTTAGGAACAACAGCAACTTAGCCATGAAGCAGCCGTCCAGGTAAAATCACAGAACAGGATCAGTGATGTAAAAGTCACCAGTGCTCTGCTGATTCCATCACCGAAGAGTCTGAACTTCCACATGCATTAGTTTAAGCACAAAAATTATGCAGTTGGAGCTTCCATGTCTGAGCAGCTGCATGCAAGCCTCACATCACCAAGTCAAATGCCAAGCATCAGGTGGTGTGATGTAGAGCATGGGAACGCTGGACTGTGGAGCAGTGGAAACATGCTCTATAAAGTAAAGACAGTCCAAATTTTTCAAACTTATGATATAAGACAGAGGCAAAGGTGAAATAATGTCTTTGTAGCCTTGAATCATTAATTAATGCCACATCATTTTCCTGTCATTGAATTTAACTTTTAATGATTTAAGTAATGTACGTGAGATAGTGTTATTTTGTCCTCTTCATATGAATTTTCTATGTTTTGTGTTTTCAGAAAGAGGAAGCTGAAGCCAAAGCCCGTGAGGAGGCCGAGCGTCAGCGCCTGGAGAGAGAGAAACACTTCCAGAAAGAGGAGCAGGAGCGTCTGGAGAGGAAGAAGGTGAGAAAATAAATTCAGAAAGTCAAACGAGTTCACACTCGAGTTTATCCTGATGCTTTAAAAGACACCACCACAGCAGGTTATCCCTCTCTAAGCAACTTCTCTGTCTGTTCTGTCCAGCGCCTCGAGGAGATCATGAAGAGGACTCGTAAAAGTGATGCAGGAGAAAAGGTCAGTTTGGTTCCTCTGACTCTTATAAAGGCTTGAAGAAACTAAAGTGCCTCTCTATCTGAAATATAAACAACTTTTTTTCTTTTGGATGGCAGAAAGAAGTCAAAGCTCCACAGATCAACGGTAAAGAGTCAGAGCTTAACAAAGGTAACTGTTCATGATAAAGAGCTGCTCTAATATTATACAGCCTGAAAAATACTAAAAAAATCTTGCTGAATGTGATCTCTCTGCAGCCGTTAACCTGCAGAGTCCAGACCCGGCTATCCTCAGCCCATCACAAAGTGTCTCTGGTCTTGTTGTAAACGGGGTGCAGCCTGCCGCCCACCAGAACGGCGTCTCAGCCAACGGTGACTTCGAGGAGATCATCCAGCTGAACAACGGAGGAAACCCGGCTCAGAGTCAGAGCGGGCTAGTCAGCGAGCCGATCATCGCCTTCGAGGGCGGAGAGCCCTTCAGGATGAAAACAGGCCCCATGAAGCCTCAGCATGTCGCAGGTATGATGAAGTGACACGAGATTAAACTGATGAGACGGCAGAGTCTGATAACTGATTTAGACTGTGTGATTAGCTTGAGTTTAGGATTGGTTGTTTTTGGACTTAGAGGGTGAATAGACTAATCAGGGATTTCTGAAGTCTAAAGAAATTCTTCTGAGCTGTTCTCAGATTTTCCCCTCATGATGTCATATGGGGAGTTAGCTCCGCCCCCAGGTTCAGTTGGGCGTCCCTGCATGGAAAAGTTCCTCCCTCCTTTCATGATCCTCCTCTCAGGATCAGGAGAGGCACATCCATTTCCTGAGAGGGGCGGAGTCAGACAGCTCAGTAACATTTAAAGCCACAGACACAGAAACAGTTCGTTCTGAGCAGGGCTGAAACAGAGGGGTTTTTTTAGACATGCAAAACTCCAATACTGGAGAGTTTTTTCAGCAACAAACTTCACAGGCATGTTTTGGGGACCTCTGAGACCAATATAAACTTTTCTTAAGGGGATAAAATATGTGACCTTTAAATTGTGGTTGCAATTTTAGTCCGGTCACTGTAAAAAAATGTTGTGTTGAAAATGACATTCAAGCGGTTGAGAAATAAAACATCTCATAAACGACATATCACGCACTATATGGACAAAAGTATTTGGCTAATTAATGAATTCAGGTGTTTCACTCAGACCTGTTGTCACAGGTGTATGAAATCAACCTAACCAAGCAGTCTCCATTTATAAACATTTGTGACCCTGAATGTGTCTTTCGAAGAGTTCAGTGACTTCAACGTGGTACTGTGATGGATGCCACCTTTGCAATAAGAAGGTTGTTGAAATTTCACCCCAGCTGAATATTCTATTGATGAGTTTGATGTGGAAGAACTGGACGGGCCAGGGAGCCCTGACCTCAACCCCATCAAGCACCTTTGGGATGAGCTGGAGCAGAGATTGGGTTTCAAGTAGTGCCTGACCTCATAAATGCTCCACAGAATGAACGGGCACAAATTCCCACAGAAACACTCCAAAATCTTGTGGAAAGCCTTCCAGGAAGACATGAGCTGTAAAATCAAGCTGACTCCATATTAATGTGCATGTATTTGAATACAATGCCAGTGCAGTCCTTGTTGGTCTACTGCTCAGGCGGCACATTCTGCATCTTTGTTGTATTTCTTTTTTTTTGTGCAGTTAAATTCAGAGGATAGTTTTAAAATGATTTTGAAGCAGTTCTAAGTTCTTGAGGGAGTTGAGTATTTGGATGTGACTTTGACTCATATCAACTATTAAAGATAACGTCTCACCTTGATCTCTCTCTGTTTCTGTGTGTCCTGCAGAGGTCCTGTGAGTCCCCACACCTCCAAGGAGAAGCGCCTTATGTCTCTGCTTGAGCTACGAGATTCATGCCACACCACAGCGGCTTATTAAAATACGTGTGCCAAAACAAACCAACGAACTGCGCTGACTTCACATCTACAGTTTATCTGCAGCAGAGGATGGAACAGAAGGAGCAACAGAAACACAACAAACTCATCTGAAACATACAAAAAAAAGCAACAACAAGTATTCTCCACCGCGTGTTCTGGTGCAGCATTTGTTATTGTCACATACAGATTCTATGGTGCACCTTAAAGATGACTGACTGTAACAAAGTTTAAAAAATACAGTATAAGACCCTGGAAATACATAATATTTGACAATGGTTGTTATTATTACCGTCATTAAGACATTGTTGTTGTTATCTTAAGTTGAACTGTGTGCGTGTGCGTGTATGTTTGTTGTCTTGAATTATTGAGTTATTTAACATGGGGAGCATTGAAAGGACAGGCCACAGACAGTGTATGTAAATGTATAAAGAGCCTGGCTGCCTCGGCCTCCTGTTACAGGGGATCTGTGAAATAAAGCTTTATGAAAAGGGGCTTGACTTCCTGCCACTCTGTCTGCATTTATTATTCACAAAACACTGGAAACAATCAATTTCAAGATACACTCTTACTCACATATAGGCAACATGCATTTTTTTTATTATCCTGATATTTTGTCTACAAATAACTCTCTGGGACCATCTTTGAAAATGATCAGACAGAAGTATTTTATGAAAATACCTAAACATTTTTTTAAAACCCATGAAAAATTCCCTGAAATTTCCTTCAATAATTTCCCTGAAAAACCAAAAGATATAATACAAAATTTCCTGAATTTTCTGAAAGCAAATTCCATCCACAATTTTCACAAATTCCCCCAAATTTACAAATCATTTTTCCCAAAACTCAATAGAAAATAACAGAAGGTTTCAAGCACATTCCCTTTGTATTCAATACAGTTAAAAAAAAATCTGCAGAGAATGCCACAGACGATTACAAAAAGATTCTCAACAAATTCAGCCAATCATCCAAACAAACTCACTTTAAATTTTGACATTACTTAAAATTTCTGAGAAAATTCTTTAACTTTTTTTTTAAAACTCATGAAAAAACCTTCAAATTTCCCAAAATATTTCCCAAATGTATCAGGAAAGCTTTCTGAAAAAAAAAAAAAAAGATTTACATTAAATTTCCCATGAAAATTCCATCCAGAATTTTCCTATCATAATCCCCCATACTTAAAAATGAATTCTCCCCAAACTCAATAATAAATTACAGAAAGTTTCCAAACAAAATTCCCTAACATTTTCATGAAAATTCTGGAAATCACCCCCAAAACTTCCAAATTCTTCCAAAATTGCAAATAAATTACCAAAATTTTCATAAAAGTACATAAGAATTTCCCAGCAAATTCCCCTCAAACATCAAATCAGACTCCCTAAAATATACAAACATATCCCAAAAAAACAGTGAGAGTTTTGAAAACTTCAGAGTAATTTATTCCATTATTTCAAGCAAATTACTTCAATTAACTTCAATGGAAATTCTGGACAATTATCTCAAAAACCAATAGCAGAATTCTTCACCATGTTGTAGCCACATTTTTATGTCTCCATATGAACAGGCTGGGTCTCAGGAGGTTAAATGATTTCCCGGAGAGTTTTAGTTTCAAGGCAGTCTTACAGCAGCAGTGATTTAGTTTCCCCTTATCTCAGTGAAACTAGAACTGTTATCTTTGAGGTTTAACTTGCAACTATTTTGCTCGTTTGATTCTTTGATTTCAGTGGTTATGTCTCTAGTAGAACTTCAAGTAACCTTTTGTCTGCAGTTGTGTCCCACTACTCCTGTCCTGGCAGGGAGAATGTTTACATTCACATAAAGTGACTCTGGTAGATTAAATCTATCTCTTAACTGACGCTGAAGTAAGGTTTGAAAGCAAGACTTTCATTTGTGCAGAATTTCTTTTCTTCTCTGCTTCAGTGCTGCCCTCTTCTCTCCAGAAGGTGGCAGCACTGACTCTTCAGGTCAGATAGTATTGAGACATCAATGCCTCATAATGGCAGCTAGTGAAACAAGCATGTGGCGCTTTGTTCAAGACAAATCTGAAACAGTTGATAAAGTAAAAGTGAGGAGAGACAACACACAATAACAGAACACATATTCTATAAAAAAGGATATAACAAGAAGAAATCAGACAAGAAATTTAATAGAGAACAGGCAAAACAAACTTATAGTAAGAGCTCTGCCTTTGAAAGTTTGTTCTAAGAGTGATTTATTGAAGATACTTGGCAAACACAAAAATCGCTGCACCTTTCCTCCACTCATGGACAGGTTCTTCTTCTCTGAAGTATTTATGAGACAGATTTAAATGGGAGTTATCAAACTTTAAACAGCAGAAGCACAGATATCTGGACCGTTATCACGGGTGTTGCAAAGCTCCAAAAAGCCCCGAATTCCCATATCTTCATCTACATACCCTTTGGATTTTATATCTCAAAGCTAGAGCTACAAAAATAACACAGGCTACATGTTATAAAAACTTAGAGACCAACATTTAAAGCTTTTGATAAAAATGCACAAACGTAGACAAATATGACTGCACCAAGAAATGCATTAAGGTCTTTCGATGAAGGGTCTATCAGCATCACTGTCTATAGCAGTATCTGTCTGTACATGAAATATTAAACACATCTGAGGTTTTCTTTATTCTGATAAGATAAAGCTTTTAAAATAGATCAAGAAAAGTGCTGTGGAAACCCCAGCACCACCCTGCTGTTGTGCAGTCTTTCTTGTTTTAGGTGTATTCTCCTCATTCACTCTGAGGTCGTTTAACTTCAGTTTCCTCATTCTGTTAGAAAAATGATCAAATCCCTGAAATTACCAACACAGTTACAAACCTGTCGGGCAATGAGAAAAGGAAAGACAATACTTAAAAACATGGATACAAAGCTATTTCTACAGCTCTAGGACTCCAGCGAACCACACTGAGAGCCATGATCCACAAATGGGGAAGACCTGGAACTGTGGTGAATCTTCCCAGGAGTGGCCAGCCTACCAAAATTACTCCAAGACCACAATGATGACTCATCCAGGAGGTCACAAAAGAAACCAGAACAACATTTAAAGACCTGCAGGCCTCACTTAACTCAGTTTAGGTCATTGTTCATGATTCAACATTAAGGAAGACACTGGGAGAAAACGGCATCTATGGGAGACTTCCAAGGCCAAAACCACTGCTGAAGTCTCCTCTCACGTTTGCCAAAAAACATCCTGATGATCCCTAAGACTTTTGGGAAAATATTCTGTGGACTGACGGGACAAAAGTTAAACTTATTGGAAGGTAGTGCCCCTTGAAAACCTGCTGTAATTAGGGGCGCCATGAATTTTGATCTCTACTCATCACTGTTGAGTAGGAATCAGAGAAACTGCTGAGTTTAGTTTGGTTTATTTATCGAGGGACAGTGTGCAATGACGTTGATCGTTCATTCAAAGTAAATAAAAACATGGTTGCACCAGATTTAGCCAGTCGGTAATTTCCATCTGTTGTCCCACATAAAACTGACACAACTCATACATGAAAGTCCCAAAAACAAGGGCAGACACCTGACAAGACCACAGCTGACAAGACAACAAAATACACTCTTAATCATTATAGAGGGCGATAGATAAGTCCAATTATATACAAACTCTATAAGGGTAAGAAAGTAGTCTAAAATTTTCACATATGAATGGTCATCAGGGTAACTCTGTGACTGGTTGGGAGAAGTTGGAGGAAAGGCTGCTATTCTCAAAATCTAAGTCTCTTCAGTGTGTTTGTTGCTCTTTTATTCAGTATATTTATACGATTTAACAGACTCTCATGAGGTCTCTGAGAAACATGATTTCATGAATGACCAAACACACATTTCAACAGGGTCTCTTTATTTTAGCTTGTGTGTTTTGGCTCTGGCTTTTTGTGACACTGAATCGAAAACCGACTCCTGACAGCTCTGAGGTAAAGTTCACTGAAACATCAAAGATTTTATGCTCTCCAGCATTTAAGTATTAGATGCCTTGTGGTCACTTTTTCCCTTCAGCTCCAGGTAACTCTGTCCTCAGATGATCCCTCGAGCTGCTGGTCAGTTTACACCTGTCACGGTGCCGCTACGTATCACATTTCTCACAGAATACACTGGACTGTGATCAGGCTGCCATTTGGGGCAGAGATGTGAATCTGGACAGGAACCAGGAGATGAGGACATGCTGTCTGTCACTGTTTACTTTAGTTTGGACCATGACTTTGTACCTGGAAGTATTACTCATCATACAGAGTAGCATGCAAACATAGAGTGGATGAAGAAGAGCTGTCAGAGCAGAGCTGAGCAGATAATCATGCCTCTATTATCCTCAATTGTTTGTCTTATCCTCAGGTCAGCATTTGAAAGCATTAAATTATTCAATTCTTGGGTTTAGAGCTAAAACCCCAGCTCCAAAAAAGTTGGCAAGCTGTGTAAAATGTAAATAAAGACAAAATGAAGTGATTTGCATATCTCATAAACCCATACTTTATTCACAATAGAACATAGACTTTATTTCAGATGTTAAAACTGAGACATTTTACCAGTTAATGAAAAATATCAGCAGCAGCAGCAACACAAAAGAGTAGCGAAGTTTTGTTGTCCCGTTCTTGTCTGATGTAGGATTCTAGCTGCTCATCAGTCCTGGATCTTCTTTGCCATATTTCTTCTTTTACTGTGAAGCCATGCTGCTGTGATGAATATGTGGTTTAGCATTGTCTTGCTGAAATATGCAAGGCATGCCCTGAAAGAGTGGCTGTCTGGATGGGAGCATACAGTATGCTGCTCTAAAACCTTTGTACACCTTTCAGCATTGAAGGTGTCACACCGTCACAGTGGTTGGGGGGTTGGGGATTGGGGTGGAGATGCTACAGGGAGCGCTTGGGTGAGAGAATATGATGACAGAGGCAGAAAATATTCATATCATCAGAAATAGATGATATGAATATATGGTACAGCAACAGAACAGCAGCTTCAGGTAGCAGGTCACAATTCCTGTGTAGCAGACTTTGCTGTGACATCCAATCATGTATGATATGGCTGCTCTTTTATGGTGGCTTCTGTCAGAAGACTTGGCATTATAACTATAAAAAATGAAGAGTTTCTGCAGCTTTGTAGGCTGTTGGACAAATTTGAAGTAATATTAGTGCTTAACTAAAAAAAATCTGTGCATGTGACATACAAGGAGTCATTTTTTAAAGCCATCTTGGTGAAAATTCCACGAATTGCACCTTTAGCCAATCAAACTAGGCATGTATGTGCTCTTTAGTAAAAACAAAACAAACTTGGGCCACAATATTCAAATTGAGGTTGAGGGTATTTTAATACCTTGCTGCGTGTATCTGTCCTCCTGTTCCTGGGAACGTTTGTATTTGCATGCCTACCCACCTTTTTTACTGCATGCTACAATGAGAGGTCATATACCCAGGCATTTATCTCCAATCACACATTGACATCGCTGCTTTATGGTCCAATCAATGAGGACCCAGAGATAAGATCCTGAAGAATAAAAGGACTGACATGTATGTGAGTGTGAGGTTGTGTGACTCATTTTGCTGTTCAAATTTACTTTGAACGTCAGCCAACAGGATACAAAGACAAACAGACATTTGATATATCCTGCTTGTCCTCTATGAAAGAAGATTATGATTGGAATATGAAACATCTATGTTCAAAAACAAAGTCAAAACCGGGCGTATTACTCACTGTGGGTCTCAGATAAACAAAAGGGCTTCAGAGAGAGAACTATTTATAATTGAGATGTGATTTCACCGGGTGTCTGTCAGACAGTTTGTCGGTCGGTTGCAGGTTCTTAACAGCCGGCAGGGTGGTTTCATCTTCACACGTACTATAAACGAAGAGGCTGAGATGTCTGGCTCTGCTCTGTTTCACAGCACTCTCATCCTGCAAGGTGAGTCTTTTCTTTCTTTCCCTTTCTATGCTGCAACACTGACTGTATGTAAAGTCTTTACAGTCTATGTGCTGGAAAGATCTGGTGCTTTTACTTGAAGTTCTTGTGAGGAGTTTTTAGCTGGTTATGAGAGACTGAGATGAATATGGACGTCACTTTATAACCTACAAAAGCAAAGGAGATCATCAGTGAGACCTTCAGTTATTTCTGTTGTCAGTTTTACTAACTGTAACCTCTACTTTGGGGTAAATGTTAACCGTGATTAAAAGCTTGCTGCAGAAGCAGGTGTTTTGGGGGGTACATTTACAATTTCAAAAGTCCTCAGAGAGTTATGTTTGACTGTGTAAATATTTACCCTCTTCAAGGCAGTATTTAGCAGATGCACGTTTGGCTGCAATTACAGCACTGAGTCTGTGTGGATAGGTCTCAATCAGGCTTGCACATCTGGACATTGCAGTTGTACTCCATTATTCTCTGCAAAACTGCTCAAGCACAGGTTGCACAGAGATCAGGTGCGAGCCACAATTGGGTTGAGGTCCAGGCTTTGACTCGGCCACCCCAGAATGTCTGTGTAGCTTTCGTTGTATGCTTTGGGTCTTGATGAAAAAAATCTTTCTCCCAAGTCATAGTTCTTTTGCAGACTGAATAAGACAGTCCTCCAGCATTTTCCTACATTTTGCCACTCCAATTTTACCCTCTACTTTAACAAGCCTTCAAGGGTCATCTGTCAAGAAGCATCCCCACAGCATGATGCTGCAACTGTGCTTCACAGTGGAGATGGCGTGTTTGTGGTGGTGTGACGTGTTTGGCGTTTTCTCTGATGGTCAAAAAGCAGAAAGCACCATTTAGGTTTCTTCAGACCAAAGAACTTCTTCCACTTGACCATGACGTCTCCCACATAACTTTTGGGGAACTCTAGTCCAGATATAACGATTTTTTTCAACAGTGTCTTTCTCTTTGCCACTCTCCCAGTTGTTGTCTGCAGACTCTCGCTTATCTCAACTGCTGAAGCTTGCAACTCCTTCAGAGTAGTCATAGGTGTCTTGGTGGCCTTTCTCACTCGTCTCCTTCTTGCACGGTCACTCAGTTTGTCAGGATGGCTTGATCTCGACAGATTTACACATGTACAATATTCCTTCTATTTCTGATGATTGATTTAACTGAACTCTGGGGGATGTTCAGTGCCTTTGAATTTTTTTTAATCCCTCCCCTTACCTATACTTTTCAATGCTCTTTTCTCTGAGTTGCTTGGGGTGTTCTCTTGTCTTCATGGTGTAATGGTAGCCAGGAATACTGATTATCCAGTTACTGGAACTTTCGGACACAAGTGTCTTTCAGCTACAATCACTTGAGACACATTCACTTCACTCAGGTGATCCTCATTTCACTAATTGTGAGAGTACTAGCACCAACTGGCTGGACCTCTGTTGAATTAGCTCAGTCACTTTAAATATTTATGCAACCACTTATTTTACATTACATATTTTTGTTTGATCAATATTACCTCGTAGAAATCTGATCTTTTTTCTGTCATTTTTGTTTGTAAAAAAAGCAAATTAAAAAAAGCAAATTTAGTTCAGCTAAAAAACATGATTCTTCAGCCACAGATCAGTGACTGTAGTTAATCTTAATGAGTGTTTACACTCATTTCTATAAAACCCTGTTATGACTCCATGGCGGAATAGATATTGACTCTTTATGGTGCCTTTCTGGCTACAAATAAAGGACAATAAAGAGAGGTGGACACATATAAGTTGAACCAAATACATCAGGGAGTGAGAGAAAAAAAATGAGAGAAGAAGAGACAAAATAAGCAGATAAAAAGGAGACATTAACCACTTTAAAATACAGGAATTAATGCATAACATCTGATTTTAAATTGTACTCCTCCTTCTCCTTCTAAGTGTCCTGTTTGCTTTGTCCCCGTTTCTATGTTTGCTCTATATTCTGAATGATGACACAAAAGCTCCACAGGTTTCATGTTGCAGCGCCTGCACTCACCACTATCTCATAATCTGTTCACTTTCATCTCCTGACCTCACTGAATCAAAGCCATCCTCTGCCCCTTGGTATCCAGACCTCCTTGGTGAAAGCATAAACAGCTCCTAACAGAGAGTGACGGATGAGCGGCCATGCTTGCTCTCACATTGTGGCCCGAGCAGAGATTTGTCAGGACGCTAAATTTAACTGTGGCACATCCCATTCGTCCAACACCTGTGCTGTGAAGGAAAAGGAGAGTTAATGGAGACTGTTTGCATATCTCAGTGGAAGGTCAACGAGGGGGGATTTGATGACTGCATGCCTTACAGTTGTTAAAATTCAGACCAGGTCTTTCTGCAGGCTGTGGAGCGGATGTCATGTTGTTATCGTGCAAAACGAAGAACAGGAAGTCGGTTTAAGGCTCAGGAAAACGGCTGAATTGAGCTGATGTTACTCACAGCACCGACAGTTATTCAACGCAGGATTCCTGAAACACATGCAGTATTAAAAGTGTCTCCTGTATTAGGAGACAAAAAACTCAAGTTTTGCCATTTGTACTGTTAAAAGAGAGACAGAGAGAAGAAAACAAAGAACATAAACAGATTATATTCAGATGCTACAACTCGTTTTCAAATATTGAAGCTGTTTTGTACTGCAGGTGTCCATTTCACTATCAGATTTACGTCCAGAATTTGACTGGGCCACTCCAAAACCTTCATTTTAAGCCAATCAGAGAGGGACTTGCTGGTGTGTTTTGGATGATTGTCTGGGATTACCTCCTTCAAGATTTTCTGGTAGAGAGCAGAATTCATGGTTCCATCAATCACGACAAATCCTCCAGGTCCTGAAGCAGCAGTGGCCCGGACTGTCACACTACCACCACCATGTTTGACTGTTGGTATCATGGTCTTCTGATGAAATGTTGTGTTAGTTTACGGCAGATGTAATGAGGCACCACCTTCCAAAATGTTCAACTTTTGTTTCATCAGTCCACAGAATACTTTCCCAAAAGTTTTGAAGATCATCAAGATGCTTATTTTTGGTAATGTGAGACAAGCCTTTGTGTTCTTTTTGGTCAGCCTTGGTTTTGACCCTGGTACTCTCCCATGGATGCCATTTTTGCCCAGTCTCTCTCTTATTGTTGAATCATGAACGCTGACCTTAACTGAGTCAGCTGAGGTCTGCAGGTCTTTAGATGTTGATCTGGGTTCTTTTGTAACCTCCTGGATGTGTCATCGATATGCTTTTAGTGTAATTTTGGCAGGCCAGCCACTCCTGGGAAGGTTCACCACTGTTCCAGGTATTCCCCATTTGTGGATAATGGCTCTCACAATGGTTTTCTGGAGTCCCAAAGCCTTAGAAATGGCTTTGTAACCCTTTCCTTACTGACAGATGTTAATGTCTTTGTTTCTCATCGGCTTTTTCAACAAATGTGGTTAATCACAGTTAACTGGTGATTGTTGAACGTGGTGAGCTCAGGGTGTTTGAGGGGCAGGGATGAAAATAATAAAAGTGCACGTGCTGTGTGCTGTGGGGAGCCATTGCTCAAAAAGTTCTCAAAAATTTCAAGTGAAATAGACAGAAATCTTGATTAAGATTTTTTTTTTTTAATCATTATGATTACTTTCTACACCTGTGTTAAAACATACATACACTGAGGGCACTAAGCCATTTTTTCCACATAAAGGGCACTCAAAGGGCAATTTGTACCTATTGTCTTCTATTTGGCGAGCACCAATGAGGACTCCTCATCAAGTTTTGTACTATAAGAGAGCACCTAGCCATATTTTGCCTACTTAGAGGGCACAGGACAGTGTGAACCTTACACTAAATCAGGTGAAACTGCACCATCCAGAATCCACTTTGGCTCTCAGTCTTTTTGCATCTACTCCTCCCCCTCCCCCTGTACTTTTGTGGTTGAAATTTAAAGAGCAGGCTGGCAGCTCAGCTGAAGCATTAGCACTGTCTGAACCCCCAAACCCTCTCCTCAAATTACAATACACAAATAAAAACAAGAAGAAAAGTGAGGGAAGCAAGACAAAAAGAAGGAGTTATTTAGAATAAGACACATACGAGCAGATATCATGGCACTGTCATAAAAAAATTCACTTTTTACTAAAGTAAGATGTACAATTTTTTAAGATATTAAACAGATACCACATTTAATCTAGTTAAACATTTTTGTTGCTGTGCAGAATATTTTTGTTACAATAGTTAATTTTTTTTTCTTATGTCAACATGTAACTAGTGACCTTAAAGTGAAAATTATAACACCCCATAAAAAGTGATTTATCTGCTGTATTTGAGAGAAACTTTGCTGTAAATCAGGTCTTGTATCTGAGGATTGTTGGTCTTGTCACCACGTTTGATTTAAAGAGTCTCTGAGGTGACCAGGTACTGTTAGGCCCAACATGACGGCACAATGATGTAAGCATGTAATTCAGCTTATAACAACCTTTTCTTTAATGTTTGACTCTCTTGACATCTTAACAAAATCAGTTCACTCCTCTGTGTGAACAGAAACTCACTCTACAGACTGTAAATCTCCTGACAGCGATCACCATTTTGCTGCAGATTTTTGCAACCCAAACCTGACTGTAGTCTTACTCACAGCTTCAACAGACAACATGTCGGTGAGATGAGACAGAGAATAACTTTAGACAGGGAGAGTGTGTTTGTTTGGCTGATTCCCAGCAGTCCCCTGAGTGGTGTTAGTGTGGTATCTGTGTGTGTGATAGGAGGGGTTATGAGGCTTTTAGTTTGATAAAAATAGTGCACAGGACTGTGGACAGAGTAAACCCCGCGAACAGAAGAGTGAGACTAAAAGACAGCTGAGGTGAACAGCTTACACCACAGAACTAAGAAGATGAGGAAGAAAAGGTGCTAAAAGTGAAATGTTTTAAACTAGTTTACTTCATCAGCAGTGATGACCCCGGCTTACACCCTGTATGCAGTCACTGACAATTAGCGGCAATTAACATAATATATGAAGTCAAAATAAATCAATATGTATGTGAGCTTTGAAATGTTATGACACAAAAATTTTAAAATATTGTCTTGTCTCAGTTAATTATCCATACAGATGAATGCATCACATTTTGTCACACAAAAACCAATGATAGCTGTCATTCAGTCAGCAGGAATTTCTTGATTAAAACTCTCATGTAATGTTTCTGGGGGAAGGGCAACATGAAAATATGTGCCAGTAATACCAGCTCACAAGACCAGGCTTTAACTGGGTCATGCTTTACCAGGCACCAGATCAGGGAATAAACAGCTTCTATAACTCCTCAGATCTTATACAAAATAAGAAAACTGCTCATTTTCTGAGCCTCACTCTACTAGTGAGCTTTCTGATTTAGGGCTGTAGATTTGTGACATTTGGCACTGACTAAGTGAGGGTTTTTTTCACAATCAAACTTTTTTTTAAGTGGAAAATGCTTATCCCAGTTCCCCAGTGTCCAAAGTGCATGGCCTTCAATTGTCCCAAACTAAACTAAATGTAGCAAATATTCACTTTTACAAAAGCAAAAACCAGTAAATTTTCAAGATTTTTGCCTTAATGATTATCAATGAGAACAAGACTTCAGTTTTTGATAAACCATGAACTTGGTCTTAAGATCTCAGCATGGATATAGGTGCTGAGGTGTGGTAGTCAGTCCAGAAACGGAAACAGAAAAGAGTGCAAAAAAGAAAGTAAACTACTGTGATTAACCTCAGAAATTCAGAGATTAACTGCAATGTAAAAAAAATGTAATGGTATGACAGCCCTAGTTTTTTTCAAACCTTTGTTTTAATTTTAGCTTCAGTTTAAAATGATTGTTACATTTTATTTGCAGTCATTTAGTTAAAACTTAACTATTATAGACTTGGTTCCAACAGCACTACCATTTGTATAGTGCTGTTGTACTCGATATCACACTCAAGGAATACCTCTTGTCCTATTAAACTGTTGTATTTCCAGTATTTGAGTATCAGAGCAGTGTTGGTTACCATACTTGTGTGTTTTTGCCTTCCCTACTATTGATAGACATGTTTGCTTTTATTGGTCTTCACACAAAAAAGAAATTGACTGTTTTTCTCTTGAGAAACTCCAACATTAGCATAACAAGGTGGCTTTTAAGTCTCGAATTTTAATTCCTGTGGTATTCCCATCCCCCATACCTATTAATCCATCTATGTTTGTGTCCCACAGTAGATATGGCAAGAAAAGAAGGCACACAGCACTAGATAATGAGCTCTTGCCTTGGAAATTTGATCCTTTCTTCCCTGGACAGGACATGCATGCTTAGTCATTCAAAGTCTCGCGGGATTTGAGGGCAGCATTCGTATTGGCCGTTGCTAGCATGTTGGGCTAATAGCGTCTGTCGATCGTTAGCTACCGATAAATGTCGATGCCTTCAGAAAAATCCATTAAATACAGTTGGATAATACAGCGGGATACTTCCGGATATGTTTAATGGGAGAATTCATGGTAATGGGACAGCTCTGCCTGCCTTTTCTAACAGTGCAGAGCGTCTGTAACTGTTGCTAACTGAGCCAGTAAGTGCTATCAAGCTAACTAGTGCTAACATCCGTTTGCGCTTGGCTCGTAGCGTACAGTAAAACCAGGAAGGAGGGACCAGACGATCGAGCAGCTTGGCCTCAAAGGTTGCTCTACTTCTGTGAACAGTAATTCCTTACAGATATCCTCGTCCAGGCATTGAAACACGAGGAAAAGGTAACTCCTCATTTTCCTCATTTTCTTTTAAACCTAACACAGTCTAAATGAGCCGCCGCTTTGCTAACAGAGAAAGATTGGGTAACACGTTCAGCATGTCGTTCACGTTAGTGGTGTCGTTATCGATAGATTTGGTCAGTTTCGTCTGACTGAAGTGCTGACAAAGAGTTGTGTGGACCTGCAGCTGCAGCTACAGAAGTAACGGAACATGTTTGACATTATGATCCGTGTTTTGGTCGGTGCCATGTATTTGCTGTTAACATGTAACTGTTGGCACATGAGCTCTGCAGCGTTTTCTGTTTTTGTAAATCCAGACATGGGGGCAAAGTTACTAAACCGATTATCTAAAACAGCAGTGTGGTTTTAGAGACGTACCTTTTTCTTGTTGGCAGATAAGCAGTGAATTTTCAAGGGGCATGCAAATATAACGGAGGAAAGATTGGGTTTAAACAGTAAATAGTAACATTAAACGTAAGATGGAAACAACGCCCTCAGCTCACAGCATGATACTATCGGGATTGTGGGTTCACATCATGGTTTTATCACTATTTTATATTTTCTGTGTTTTCTTTTGATGTACAAAGACACGTGGTTCACATCATTATATAATAAATGGGATTTTTTTTCTTTAATTCTCCAGTTATATTAAGTGGAAAATATCCTTTTCCTTCTGCTCTTTAAAAGTATAAATAACACACTTTACTTTGGAGGTTGTATAGTTATTGATAAAATGCTGATTTTTTGTATCCACACAGCTAAAATCTTCTAAGAATACCTCTTTGTTTTCTCTAAGTCTAAAAGAGTATTGCAGTGCATTCTGTTAATATTGCAATTTTTAATCAGCAATTCTTTATAAAGAGATTTTTGAGTCATCATTATATCCCTAATTAATCCTTAAAGTGATGTATGATCTGCTTTATATCAGAAAAGACAGGTGTCACATTGAAAATCAACTTGGGATGCACATTATTATTTTCCTGATATCAGATATGCCAGTATTAACAAATCATTTTAGCCTGTACTGCTATCGCTGTAACTAGGTGAATGTAATTCAGACCTAAAACTTCAAACCATAGCTTTGTATCTACCGATAACATGTGAATAACACCATGGATCACTAAAATTAACATAAACCTAAGGTTATTGTATAAGTAGGGATGCACGGTTTCAGCAGATATTGGCTTATAAAGTGAAATAGTAGTATCGGCAGAAATGAAAATTTCAGATGATATTTACAACCAATATTTTGTTTATAAAAATCTGCCTACATTAGCTGTAAATATTGGCTGTTTAGAAAACATTTAAGCTAGTGAAGTTTTATGCAGGTCCAACAGATCTACATCAGCTGAAGTCTTTTCTATACTCACCATCATTCCTTGCACTTTAAATTGTGTTTTAAGGACCAAAATGTGTTCATTTGTTCATCCTCAAGCTTCAAATTGTGTGTTTTTAAGAACTGAAATTTTAGGTCTGAACTACATTTACATATAAGTATCAATATCGGTGTCGGCTGTACTGATTTTGTAATACTCAGCATATCAGATATTGGCAAAAATCCAATATCGTGCATCCCTGTGTATAGGAATAAGAACACTCAAAGTAGACTTGATTTGTTACTCAGTAAAGCTACTCTGACTCACTGTAGCTGATGTCAGGGGCCTTTCCGTTTTGTAGTTTTCACCTTCACCTTTGTAGTCATACTTGTCCTTGATTTGGTGGTCTCTCTTTTCTTTTGCTTAGCAGCCCACATAACCAGCCTAGCTACTTCTCAGTGCATTATACCAGAACCAGTTCCTGTTGAAAGTGCATCAGAGCAAACATGATTATGTGCCGCATATAATCAGCGGAGGCAAGTGAGACAATTACTTTGCAGAGGCAAATGTTACTACATGAGATTTTCATAGCCTCACGACTGCCTTCTTTACTACTGGAAGCACGGGGCAGAAATGAAACGGAGACACATTTCATTTCATGCCATTGTCTTTTCTTGACCTTTTTGATGCTGAATAGATATTTGAGGTGAAAGTGAACTCAGTGATGCACCTTTTTTTAATTATTATTCAGAGCATGCATAAAGTCTGCAGGGCTTTTTTTCGCAGAGATGATCCTCTGAATACTTACCTGCTAGTCAAGCATAAAGACTTAAAATGTCTCCAGTCTTGTAGGATACTAGTGTTCATAGCAGCTGGCAAACCCACCCAGTAGAACCTGCTTGTTGAGGATCGTGTTACCTGTCAACAAAGGGGGTGCATGGCATTCAAAGAGGTATGGGTTACATTGATCATGTACTGAAAGTTTGAGGTGCATCAGAAGAGCAGTGAAGGTCTTTTGTCCCCCAAATGGTCAGCATGGTATTTATCTGCCCTCTTTAGTTTAGCACAGACTGGAAGGGATAACAGTTTTACACATGGCAACCATTGTTTGTCACGTAGCAACTGTTGTCCCTTCAAACATGACAGGAAAAGGGCATTTCACAACTTGTGGGTAGAAAGCCCTTTTAAATGCATCTCAATGGGTCTTCTGAGGAATTTTGAATAAGATGCAAATGCTTCAGGCTTTGACTTAACCATTAGAATAGGAGATTAATGTCATCAGCACCAGGAACTCTGCCTCCTCTTGAACATGAAGAAGTCCCTGCTGTAGTAAAAGCTTTCTGTTTGCCTGACTGCACTAAAGCAACACCACCTGCTCCAGGGCTTCTGCTGCTGCTTTGTAAGACACCGATGCTCTGATCTCCATTTTGTGGAAGGGTGGGTGAAAATAAAAGTGAGTTACTGTAGTAGAAGCATTGTTACTGGGTTTGAAGATGCACAGTAAATTAAAGAAATGTTTCCTCATTGCATGAACTACAGTTTAGGGATAAATATTCTTGTCTCGAAGGTGTTTTCAAGAAATTGCACTCTCTCTTTCACTTTACATCCTACCAGATTTTTGTGTGTTTTGTATTTATGTTACATTAACAACAGAAAAATCACACCTTTCCCTTCCTTTTGGTAACTTAAATATAGAAACTCACTCAGAACCCTTGAGGGAGAGGTTTACAAGTTAATAAAGTTAATGTGTAGACCATGTTAGCTGTACAAAAGCTTAAAGCAGTAATACATAATATAAATGCATGATATGCATAAGTTAAAAAGTAACAAAACGCTTGATTTAGATGTTGTGTCACATGCACAATTCTCGTTTGCTGTTTAAATCTGTAGTTTGCTGCAGGGCTTGGTATTTGATATCACCTTTGACCTTTACAGTCAGCCATGGCCTTAAAGTTTTGTTAAAGGCTATTTGTTTTACATTTTATTTTGCCACTACAAACACATTGGCTTTAGTTATGTTGTTGACTTAATTAATTAGCTCACCTTTTTAACAAACTCTTGAAATTGTTAATTTGCAGATTACTCTAGTTTGGGCATTTATTTTGTTACTACAGACAGACATGAAGAGTAGGTTGTGGTTCAAGGCTGTAGACTTGAGCTCTGAGCTTCATTTCTTGAAACTGTATTCTACACCAACACCAATGTCTATTCATGATGGCCTTCAGAAAGTTGCAAAACATGATACAGTGTCTCTCAAAGAGCTGATTGTGTCGCTCTGGTGATTTGGAGTCATCATTGTAAGATGGTCAATTCTCAGAATCCCCTTGTTTGTTTGCTGTATGCACTTGTATCCTTGAAATGCAGAGATATTTAGATTAAACTGTCTGATGTTCATTGAGCTTTTACTCCACTTCAGCGGCAACCATCAAAGACTACTACTCTGTATCACCAGACTGAAAACTCAAAGTAGTGTGAAAACTTTCCAATATACGCAGGCTTTTATCACTTTGCCCTTGCGTGAAAGGCTTTGGACTCTACAAATTAAAGCAGTGAACTTGAGATATTGCAGAACACTCTTAGGCTAAATGGCTAGTTCCAGCGGCATACTGTCATGGCTTCCAGTTCTGCATAATACATAGATGTGTGTATGTATTATGTGTTTTGTGCACTATTGTCAGGTCTGTATGATTTTGACGATTAAGTAACTTTCAGAACATTTATGATCAGTAGCAGCCATCTTTGTTCATAAAACACCTCCATAGGTGTCCCTTTTTAGAGGTAGCATCCCTCACAGGACCTGCAATATGAAATATTTGGAACTCATTTCAGCCCATACCTATATCAATACCAATTTATAGCTAAATGTAATTAAGACCTAAAACCTTGTCCCCTGAGATATACTTTTAAATTATGTTGCTCCAGCTGCACTGGAACTAGTCAACATAACTAACACGAGACAGCTTTTTTTATAAGTATTTTAAACTTTGAAGGCCCATTTTATATTCACACATTGGTATTGGGGGCTTTTCCTTTGGAAAAAAAAGCTTTGTGCATTTAAAAGTGCATCACTTGACATCTTAAGAGTCCACCAGCTTGTTTAGAGGATGCACAGGGTGGATCCCCTGTTGGCTGTGAAAGGAGGACATATTTGTTAGCTGCATTTGGCGAAGCGTTTGAAATGATGCAGCCTTCGACACCATTGTTATACAATCAGTCTTCAGTTGTGCCCTCCAAAGGATGCAGTCCCCGAATTGGGGCACAGCTATTGTGATAGACTTCCAGGCTCTGAGAGTTAGTTCCAGCATCCTAATAGACAGCCACTAATTACATCTTTGTGGTACAGCGTTATTTAGCAGTAAGCACTTACTATGTTTGTTTGATGTGTGCTACAGTTTGATCTATAATGCTGATGCAGCAGCACCTTAAAAATGTTCAACGTCAGCAGATATAAAAAAAATACATCCCTAGCACTTAAACCCACTTTATTTAGTATAAAGCAGTACTTATTGGCCTGCACTGAGCAAGGATGGATAGAAATCTGTATAAACACGGGACCAGATGCACCTGCCAGAGAAAACATTTGCTCACAGAACCTTCACATCTTGCTGCACAGAAGCTCAACTTGATTCACATTGCTGCCGGCTTATGAGCACATGTTTGCATGCTGCTTCTGCTGTGTGCAGCAGCTTTCGAGCTGTTGGCCTGTGTGTGTTATCACTGCCCTGGTTTTTGATTTATTTTTCTCTGACACTTCAAGGTCATGTGGGGCTTCAGGGGGCTGTTGATGGGAGGTTTGAAAGCAGATAGGTGCAGAGAACTTGATCACAGGCTACAGGGTGTCATGTATGCTGTCCAGTTCCGGCCTGTCAGCACGTAGGGAAACATGCAGCTCTACAATGTAGATGAGTAAACCGGGCTTGTTTTAACTGAATATTAAAATTTCCTTTAGTAGAGTATTGTCGTTTAGTTTCTGATTCGTTCCTGTTGTGATCTCTTAGTGAGGAAATTGTGTGCAAGTTCTATCAAAAGAGTTATATTTACTGGCTTTCTTGTTATGTCCTTTTAGGAAAGGATTATTAATCCTGGTTTGAGCACAAAGATGTCAAAGGCTCCAGGTTCTCCTGCTCGGTCCCGCTCAAGATCAAGGTCAAGATCAAGATCTTACTCTAGATCTCACTCTAGGAGTCGTTCCCGCTCAAGATCCAGGAAACGTCGCTACAGGTAAGACCAGTTTCTGAAAATACCATACAAGTTTGTTGTGTGGGATGTGAATTTAGATTGTCCTTTAAGGTAAGATTTACATACTTTGGAATACTTTAAATTTTTTTCTTTTTTAGTAATTATTAAATAACCTGCCCTGCGGTGGGCAGTAAACTGGTATCAGTACTGTCACTGGTAAAATTTCTGCCGCTGAGTTTCTACCCCTTCAAGTATAACGTGTGTAATAACAGCAACCTGCAGCGAGTATGCTCACTTTGCACACCACCTCTCTTGGCCTTTCTGAGACTGTGAGCTGCAGTGGACCGGCTCAGTCCATCTCCTGTATTGATTCATATTATCACACCTTAAACAAAGGTTTAAAGGTGTGCTTAAACTCATGACTCACTTGTTTTGTGTCCAATGATTATTTCACAGTGGCATTAAAGGTTGGAGAAGCAGCTCTAAACACTATAACTCTGTAAACTGCTGCTATCTTTGCTAAAGCTAAGTTAAATTAATGATAGACTGGGCGCGCCAGTAGTCGAGTGGCTAAGGCGCGCACCGTGTATGCGGGCGGCCTGGGTTCAAGTCCGGCATGTGGCACCATTTTCCGCATGTCTCTCCCCGCTCTCCTCCCTGTTTCTGAGTCTATCCACTGTCTTCCTCTATCTAATAAAGGCACGAAAAGGCCCAAAAATAAATCTATTTAAAAAACAGAAATTAATGATAGACTTGCTATTTTAGCCAAGTTCTTCACAGTAAAAGTGCATACTTATTACATTGCTTGAGCACGTTTATTGTGACAACCACATCAGGAAATGTAGTGATGTCAGTTGCAGCTTGAAACACCTCATTAGAAGAGAAACTAAACTTAAAACTACAGGTGCATTTACATGGAGTGAACAGAGAGAGACTTAAGAAATTATTACTCTGTGCTTTTATGCTCAGACATACGTTGAGTATGCCATCACAGCCTTGTTTTAAAGGGAGAAAAGGGGTAACACCTGAATATGCATTTAAATGAATTATCTTTTTTATTTTGTAATACTCTGATTTAATCTTATTGCTTGTTTTTCAGTGTGTTTGTGTGTGTGTGCGTGTGTGTGTGTGTGTATTGTGTGGAGATTTTGTAAGAATAATGTGCACTCAAAATAAGTTATATCCGCTGAATAACCATTAGTAATCAGAGGAAGTAAATGTGGAGATTCTTCTCTAATTTTCTTGTTTAATTTTGGGTGTCATGTTTCTGCATGGCTGCAAAGCAGGCATCAGTCCACTGCTGGGAACTTGTGAAAAACACAGGGATCAGGTGGTATGGCTGTCTCTCTCCTCTGCTTTCTATCGTAACAACTCTAGGCTGTTGAACAAATCAAACAAATGTCGACTGAGTACTTGGGTGTGATAATATTTGTCTGGCTCTGATCTGGGGCGGTACAAAGCAACAAGGAAATTGACAGCTGATGTGTTTGTTTACTTGGCATTTTCTCCATCATGGCAGCCATGTTTTTCCTGTGGCGGCTTGTGCAGATCCCCCAAAGATCTGATGTAATCTGAATATAAATCCTATTATGTTTTCCTTAAAACTCCAATTAGTGCCTCTAGTTTATGTCTACTTGTTAATGAGTTGTTTTATTGAAGAGCGACAGATAAGATTATAAAGATAACAGAGCAATGGCTCTGTTTTGTGTTGATTTGATCACCATGAGTCCCTTTCAGTAAGTGGAGTACTCTTTTTGAATAACAGGGTTATGGATTAGATGTAATTTGGTTTTGATGTTTTATTCTCCTATGAGGCACGACTCATTCTAGGTTTGGTCTTAATTTGCATGAATGTCTTTCCTGCGTGGGAGATGCTGTGAGGGAGGCTGACAGAGCCTCAGGCAAATTTGCATCAGCTCCTCTTAGTCATCATTTGTTTTTTTCATGACGTGCTTTTAAGATTTAAGAAGTCAACCTTTGCAGTGTTTTCATCTTATTTATCGAAAGAAAGGGAGTGTTCTCCACTCTCACTGCCTCTGTTGTGTTTGAGGCTTGGAAGTTAGGTTGCTGGGTTAGGGTTAGAAGAGCATTGCCAAACTGCATGTCAATGATTGTCCAAATAGAGAGAGAGCAGCTGCATATCCTTCCCACCCCCCAATGCCTCCTGCTGGTGTGGATTAGAGCAGGTTGTGTCCTGGCTGCAACCTTTGTCCAACACTGTCGCAGAGCTGACACAGAGTGCGTTGTTTGTTTACTGCAGCATAGTGCAGGATTTCTGTCTTCAAATGAAAAAAAGGAGGGGTAAGCAGTGAGATGACAATTGTGTCCTTGCGTTACTGTTTTCTTGGCTGACTGCAGACTTGAAGGTTTGAATTAAAGGTTAACACTCCATTAGTAGGAGGGGAGACATTTCCTACCTCCTCCCGTCTCCTGAGTGATTTATATTCCCGTATTAAGGAGAAGATCCGGTGGGTAATAGGTGTGTGCTTATGCCACCGTAGTTTTATTTGTAAGGTCAAAGTTTGCTGGCTGTGGGAACAAATTTTACTGTATACAAGTTAATTCCCCATTTAGGGTAGTTTTTGTCAGTTTAGCAGCTACCTGAGTGACATGTTCAGGACAAGCATGCTCTGTTCAGTGGAAGGACTTCTTCTACAACACTGAGCTTACATTGCCCCCTGTTGACATTTTTGGGACTCACTATTCTGACACACTATATAGAGTACGTTTTCAGAATCAAAAGCTGCAAGACAAGACATTATAAACATAAAAGAATAGATTGTCTGATGTATTTAATCTAACAATCTACCACTTTTAAACCAGCTTCTACCAGTATGTGCCCCCAGATAATAGATGTTAGTTGTTTGTTTCTAGTTTGTATTAAAAAGAGGAGAGTCCCCGGGGTCTCCTTTAAATTTCTTTTTTATCTAATCAAATCAAATTTGAATATACAGAATTGAACTATCTTATCAGTCCCTTTTTCCATCTTTGGTTTTCTGGAGATAAAATGAAGTGGGAAAGGAGCATCTGCTAATGGGTGATAATTTCCTGTAAGAATGATCATGTAAACAGAAATTTTTTAAGCCACAAAGATATAAATCTGCTTTGTGGGCTTCAATATTATTATTTTGTTGCCTCAAACTGACTGAATTTTTTTCTCTTTCTTTTCTTGTCCAGTTCGAGGTCTCGTTCCCGCTCTCGCTCCCACTCTCCATCCTACAGAAACTATCCCACCAGGGACTATCAGAGCAACAGAGGTGGCTTCAGAGGCTACAACCGAGGCTACCGGAGGCCTTACCACTATCGTGGCAGAAACCGAGGCTATTACCAACGCGGCCACTACCAGAACAGGGGAGGTGGTGGCGGTTATGGTTACAAGTCCAATTGGCAAGGTGGTGGTGGTGGAGGAGGAGGAGGGGGCTGGCATGACCGCCACCATGACCAGGACCACAGTCCCAGGAGAGGGCGCTCTCGTTCACGTACGCCCAGAAGGCGTTCGGGTAGCCGTAGCCGCTCTCGCTATTCTGATCGTTCGTCTTCTGGGAGATCTCGACGCTCCAGGCGCTCCAGCTACTCTTCCCGGTCCCGCTCCGGGTCACCACGTCACCGGAGCAGCAAAGGCAAGCAGGGCTCTAAGAACAGCAAGGACAAACAGGCAGAAAGTCAAGTGGAGAAACCCGGGCAGGCAGCAGATGGCAGTGCTATCGAGAAAGCATCGGGAGGTAAATGGATTGATTATGACGCCAGCCCCAAACAAACCCCCCCAGACTCTAAGAAAGAGGATGCTTCCACTGGTCCTGACAGTAAAGGACCTGGGGGTGGGGGTCCTCTGTGGAAAACCATCGGCAGTGCGTCCCCTCCACCAAAGAGCCCCACAAAGTCGGGACAAACAGCCTCCTTTGGAGGCTTCGGTTTCTTCTCAAAGGAGGATGTCAAAGCTGGAGATAAGACTGTGATCTCTGCCGCCTTCAAAAAGTATGTCTGTTACTCTTTGCACCATTTTCTAATGTTTTTCTATTGTTTTCTTTTTAATTTCTCTAACAAATGATGACAATATTTTTCTTTCAAACATGTTTAGCATTTTTCAAAGATCCTTGGAAGAATAAAGGTTAAAAAGGAATTCATAAGACTCCTGATTTTAAGTGCAGTGAAAATGTAGCCGGCTGTTGTCCTTTACTGTGCACTGAGAGGAAGTTGTATGAAACGGTGATGGTAACGTGAGTATAATTACTGCAATGTGAGTCCTGGTCTACTATTTTAACTAGGGATGGGCTGATTTATATATTTCTTTTATAATAGTTATCAAGATACTAAAATTATTTAAAAATCAGTGTTTCTAGGTTTATTCTTCCTCAAGGATCTTGTATTTTGAATGTGACTGCAGCAAGTACTACAGTGTATAGTCGGATAGAATTGAAATTTACAATAATATATCATTCTTTTCCTAATAAGACCAAAACAGCCATTAAAAGAGGAACATTTTTATGTAAAGTATCCAGTATGCATTAACATAAAATTAAAGCTTATATATGGGAAGTAAGTAAATTGACACAAAAAGGCCATATTTTTAGTTTCACTGTCTGGTTCAAAGCATGCCCATCCCTGGTGTATTACATTTTTTTCAGTTTGTGAGATAATGTTACATGTATTTTTCCATCATGCATTGTTCACATTGTTTTAAAGTGTTGGTCTAAAGTTAGCCTAACAGTTGAGCATTAAAGCACTGTGCTTTCTAAAGCTGAGTTTCGTTCTTTGTTTCAGGTTCTTGGCAGAAAATAAAAACAAAAAGCAAGCTGCTGAGAAGGAAAATGGACGTGAAAAGGAGCAAAGCACCACGGACAGAGAACTGGACAAAGGAAGCAAGCCTGGAGACATGTTCAACATTTCCTCCACTTCTTTCAGTGAGTCCAAGGAGGACAAGACCATGCCTTTCTTTGATGCAGGAGAAGAAGAGTTCCTCAAGTCTCACGGGCTGAAGGAGGCAGACATGGAGGAGGAAGAAGACGAGGTGAAACCCACCCTCACTGCTCGGGATATTTTTGGGAAGTGGGGAGACGAGCCGCCCTACTCGACGTCCTACCCGGTAGTCAAAGAGAAAAGCCGGAGAGAGGCTGAGGAAGCAGAGTCTGTAGATCACATGGAGGAGGAGATGTACCGAAGCCGTAAGCACAGCTCCAAGAAAGAGGAGAAGTCCAAGAAGAAGGAGAAGAAAGAGAAGGAGAAGTCCAGAAGGAGTCCGTCCCCTCCTGCACCTTCCAGAGAGAAGGAGCGTCCTTTGTTCCCTGGAGCTTTCCCTCATCAAGAGGGGTCACCGTCCCGACGCCTGTCTTCATCAAGAGAGGAGTTTGAACTCAAATATGGTGCTTTAGATGAATTGCCAGGGTATGTTAATTACACAGTGCAATTGGTCTTAATTTAAGATGATCAAAAAATATAAGAAACATAATTTTCTTGAAGCAGTTTGTCAAACAAAAGCTTGATTCAAAGTGTCGTACACATTTCGCCTTCACTATGAATGTTGCAGATGCATATGGGGAGACTAAGTGTGACCTCAATACCATGTTTGGGTATTTTTTGTGAAGCTGCGTGTTCTTCCTCCAACGCAGTTTTCCCTTATTTCTCACATACACGAATCTTGAACATTAATGCCACTCAGGGTTGGCCAGTTTAAGTCACTACAAGTGACAGTAACTGAGCGGTGCACACCGCACCAGGAAGACTTTTCCATCATGCTGAGTATACCATCCATTGTGTTTTGCAATTGCTCTAAAAAAGGGAGGACTTGTCTAACGGAGAGAGTAACTTCACTAGTGGTGCAAAAGTGCCTAATGCCCAAAGGCATTTTGGGTATACTCTGCAGATTAAGGGATGATTGTGGAATAACTTAAAACTAAAAATGAGTTCTATCAACTCAGAAAATAGAGCTGAAATTGCTTTTTTTTTTTTTTTTTTTTTTTAAACATTTTTAAGGAAACCCAACTCATTTTTAACAACCTTCAGCTATTGAGTCTTACAGTGTACAGAGACAGATAAAGATAGGGGAACTCAACGGTATTTTTTAATACACTTGGCAGGTAAAATTGGAGTAGGAGGAGTAGTTGGTGGAACTCAACCCATCTGAATACAAAAAAGGTGAGTCCACTTTTCAGGTGATGAACAACTGCAAACGGGTGCATCTCAGGGACAGATTGTTGCAGCAAAATGGAAAACTATTCTGGAGAACATGGTCAACTCAGCAGTTTTAATACTAGGCAAACATGCTGATGTTTCAGCATTGCAGGTGTCTTACTAACAGATTAATATATGAGTTGCACTTTTATATAGTCCAACTACATTCAACTAGCTACCTCTTATTGCTGCTCTATATTTTGTAATCAATGTTTGTCACCTCTTCTGTTCTTCCAGCGCCTCCCTCTCTAAAGATCGCCTCATGCCTCGAGAGTTGGTCAATCCCTCTAAGAAGGATTCAGAGTTTCGCTCCATCTTCCAGCACCTTCAGTCGGCTCAGCTCCGTCGCAGCCCCTCTGAGCTGTTCGCTCAGCACATAGTCTCCATTGTGCACTACATCAAAGGTATAGTAGGATCTGTGCTGAGTAAGATCACAACAAGATGGACTGGACGCTGGACTTTTTATTTTCTTGAAAAGTTACCAATCTTTATGTTTAGTAATGCTTCTCTGTTCTGTATGTGCAGCTCAACACTTCCACTCGTCAGACATGACTTTAAGTGAGCGGTTTGCGATGTACCAAAGAAAAGCTGCAGAGGTAGAAATGATGAAGCCAAGGAAGAGCCCAGAAATCCACAGGTATAAACACTATTATCTGCTCAGAAATGTATTCAAAATTTCCCTTTGAAGTCTTTTTATAAAGCTTTCCACTAACATCAAGGTTTCTTCTCCCCTCTCAGGAGAATCGATGTTTCCCCCAGTGCCTTTAAGAGGCACTCTCACCTGTTTGAGGATATGGACGAGTCGAGCTACAAGGTGACCCACCCTTTTGAATTTTGACGTGTTTGGAACAAGCAAATATGAGACGACCCAAAGCAGCAGTGTTCAGCTTTGTGCTTTTCTTTCAAAGGATGCATATTTCTAATTCAGAAAGAGCCCAATTGTGTGTTGTAAGTGCCAAGCATTCCCCCAGCCTTTGAGATATGGTTATTGATTGGGTATGTACGAACCCAAGCAAAGGCTAAAAGGAAGTGAATTAAGATCCTGAATCCAAGCTTCTCAAGGGACGCTTATCAATGCCTTAACCTTGTAAGTATTTTTCAAAAAAGAATAAAACAAAACCACAAAAAACCTTGAATAGAATTTATGAAATGAGCTACATGCATGCTGCTGGTTTCCACATACACTTAAATATGGGAAAACCTTTTTTAGAGCATATTTTGTTCAACTTCTTTACTTGTGACACATAGTGTTTGCTACATTTTCAGACGATTGCCCATCAAAACAAAGTGTAATGAATTCAATCTTGATATTCATGTATAATCTTAACCACTAGAGGGAACACAATGCTCATATATGTGGTACATATGAATTGTTTTGCCAGAATACATTGGCTTCAAGCTTTGTTTTTGTCCATAAAAAAAAGTAAAAAACTCTGTTGTCTTTATCCCTTCATCCAAATATTTCATCATCCAGCATTTTAAACGTCTGCTGATGGTGCTAACAAACAAAATATCTCTGCAGGATTCAAGTCATAAGTTCAAAGGCGACGTGATGGATCTGCGCCTGGATATTGAAAGGCGTAAGAGGTTCGGGAAGGACTACAAGCGCGAAGGCAGGAGCCCAGGAGGCTCCCGAGGGCCAAGCAGAGAGAGGTCCTCTGAGAAATCTGGGAAACACCACAAGAAATCTAAGTAGGTTCAAAGTCCCGCATTCACAGGAAAAAGGCTTTAATTCAGACTTGTTAGAGGGGATGTGTTTCAATTTTTATTTTGTGAGGAAAGAAGAGTTGAAAAGCATCAGTCATGTCTCCTATAACCATTCTTGAAATACTCTACTTCATAAATTGTAGTGTGTGGAACAAATTTCTCTGAAACCCCTGTCCCATCTTTATGTTTGTGTTCACAGGAAGTCAAAGAAGAAGCGAGATCGCTCCCCATCCTCCTCTTCCTCCTCCTCCTCTCCATCCCCTTATCCTCCACCCTACAGAGGTAAAGAGTACATGGGAGAGGGGATGGAGCACCCGGAGGAGGGCTACAGTCACTCACGTTATCCTCCTCGTGACTACGGAGGGCCCCCAGACAGAGGCCCCGGACATTATGAGGGCCACAACCCTGAGAGAGGCAGAGGTCGTGGATTTGTAAGTTCTGGTCTCTTTGCTGCTCCTTTCTCTTCTTCTGCTGTATTTTTGTTTTTCTTTTTTCACGGAGGTACTGACATCTCATCTTCTTGCAATTCTCTGTCCTAATGGCGTCACAGTAGACTGCGCTTCTCTGCTCTGTTCCTTCCTCCTAATGCTAAGGAACATAGTGTGGATGATGATGATAATGATGATGACACTATCATACATAGTCCATGCACTACCTGATTTTTGTTAAGGTAATGTAGCGCAAATCAGTTGGACTTCATCACTAAACAAATGCCTGATTTCCATCAGAGAGGCTTTTTTCTGTGTGTTCTCTCGTTCTCATCGTCCCTGGATTTGTGGGAAATGTTTCTGTCCACTGACTGTGACTTTGAATCCACATGTTGTTTTGGTTTCAGTTCCCTAGAGTCAGAGGGAGAGGATGGAACAGGGGGAATTATCCCGGCAACAACAGCAATGGAAATCCAGCCAATATGAATCCTCAACAGCGCCCCCCAGAGGAGGAATGGGACCCTGAATATACTCCCAAGAGCAAGAAGTATTACCTGGTGAGTCTGTGAAGCTCCACATTTATTAAGTGGAATGTATATTTACCAACGACATGATGTATAATAGTGCCATAATACATAAAAGCAAATAGAAGATTTAATTATCATACAAACTATGGCTGGATTTATGTGTAGCTGTTTCAACATCAATATGGGTTATTTTTTGATATCAACAATGTTTAAAAGTATTAGCCAGGATCCTCTCATAAATAAAAAACTGAAGTTGCTTTTTTGAAGTTTTAAGACATAATAAGACACTGGAATGGCCCAAATGTAAGAAAACTCTGATAACAAGAAAGCCTTGTAAAACTAATTTAGTTTTCATGTTTTTATGTTTTTAATACTTTTTAAGTTAAAATGTCACAGCCAGTTTCCCCACATAATGATGGTATGCCTGTAGGGGTATCGACAGGTGCATCCCGCCCTTTGGTGATAAATTTTCATCCCACAGTGAGATGAGTTTTTTCCCTGCCTCTGCTCTGACTGACTACAATTCTGTCACAGGTTTGGTCTAATGTCAGCATTCACTGTGACTGAAACGTTTCTGACACACAACCAAAACTCCAGATTTATGTGCTCATACTGTGGTCCTCACACTGACGACGTTTCTGTACCTACTAACAGCAAAAATTTGACCCTTTCCCCTTCTTATGGGCAAATAAATACTAGCCTGTGATAGGGACAGTCTTTAATTCATTTCCTGGCGCTAGTAAAGCATGCTGTTCTTATTGCCTAGTCGAGAATATGATTATGTTTATTGTCTGCTATCTATAAACCTATAATTCAATCACCAGGACACACTATGTAGGAAAATGATCTTTTCTGATGAAGGTGTGAATGATTGTTTATTTAGTGATAGCAGAGAGAGAGAGAGAGAGAATTGGAAAAGAACGGCGTGCGGCGCTGTCAGTCTACAGTTTTTGCTTTGATTTTTGCTTTAAAATGATGTTAAGTCAATCAGATCAGACAGTGTAGAGATCAGACTGTGGATGAGATTGCATCATCAGTTCTAGACGCGCCCTCAAACATATTGCTGGGATGTGGTGGTAAAGCAAACATCTTGCCATGCTGGGTTGCCATGTCAAGTCAAACCACAAGTCGAGCTGAGCCGCCCTGCCACTTGTAATGAAAAAGCTCCACATGTACCAACATGACTCCTGATTCCATTGCACTAGATACCATGCATTTTTGATCAAACATATCTTTCTGTCTGATCACCACAGTACTTATCTGCAGGGGAAGGTGCAGATTGTCCTCGATTTTGTTGATCTTAGATGGTGATTAACAACACGGATAAAATCCTGCAATATTTTCTTTAAAATCTGCATTATATCAACTCTTCAGTCATCAGTTTACTATCTCGCTTATCTTGGCCATTAGTAGAACATTTGTTTTACAAATAAGCAGCTCTGTCTGTTGTTGGGAGCCTTTATTGGCATTTAAAAGTCAAGACTCTGAAAACAAGAGGGCACCATGTTTTTAAGGTGTGATTCAAGGAAGACAACTCCATTTACTTTAATAGCAATACAGGTACAAGAAGAGCATGACTCATGTTTTTAATAATAATAATAAAACTTTATTTGTATAGCACCTTTAAAAACACAGGTTTACAAAGTGCTTTGACAATAAGCTAATATTGGCTAGTTGTTTTTTTTTTATTTAATGAAAAATTGTTCTCTTTAAACAATTTTGTGCCCTTGTAGTGATTAGATCAGAGGTGTACTGATTAGAATTTGATTGGCTGGTTTCCATTTTTCCTGGTTTTGACCTCCTGATAAAGATTTTGGATGATAACAGAATTTTTTTCTTCAAAAATATTTTATTGAATTTTTTTTTACCTTGTCTTTATTGGATTTTTATTTCCATGTTTGTAACAAAACGATGTCTATTAACTTTTTATTTAAAAAAATTTCAAAACTGCAGC
This sequence comes from Cheilinus undulatus, assembly GCF_018320785.1. NCBI lineage: Eukaryota > Metazoa > Chordata > Actinopteri > Labriformes > Labridae > Cheilinus > Cheilinus undulatus. The sequence continues at coordinate 14,268,929 of NC_054880.1, read as the reverse complement.
AGGTCACATGATCATCTCTGGTTTTAACTTTGTTAATCGTGCATCACAGCCTTTTATTTCCTGTTTTCTTTTTTGCTTTAGTCCATAGTTTATGCAAGGGTGTCTACTAGCCTAAATAAAACAAAATCTAAATACTACGTGAAGTAAATTTTTGTGTTAAGTTTATATTCTAGAGAGCAATAATTGGTCAGTATTAACACTCTGATCCTCTCCTGTTTTCAGATCACAGGAACAAAGCCGTTTACAACAGCTTTTTTCTCTGTAACTCCTGAAGGAATTAAAACAAAAATTTGTGACTGTTTTACTCAGCTAGGACTGAAATCTTTTATCTGACCTCTCTTCCCTGCTTTAACAGTTTTAACATGTTTTTATCTGCTGTAAATACTGAAATGATACTTGATATAAAGTGACACATCTGATTGAAACAGTCTTCTCAATCACATGCACGCATGCTTAGGGTTTGTCACGTAAGATGGGAATATAACCGGGACATTTATCAGCTTATGTTATACATTAACTCACCAGGCTACACACATGTGAGCAAGACGTGGCTGGAGCTTGTAAATCCATGCAGATATCTTACATAGACTTTAGGTGGAGAGGAACAGGTACACGGAAAGTTCTACCTAAAATGTTTCATAGCTTTCTCTTAACTAGTGTGTATCCGCAGCTCAGCCACACTGTGAAGAGCGTTTGTCTGCTTCAAACACCTCAAAGCTGTTTGCTGTGATCTCAGCACGGCTGACATTAATGTACGGGACTGTCAAGTAGGCCTCAGGGATGCTGTTCTTATGAAAACGTAACGATGGTGGAGCACCATATTTGTGGAGGTCATAGATTTTTAAAAATTTAATATCTATCATTTTGACCTTTCCTTTGTCCTGCCCCGCTCCAGCACGATGACCGCGACGGAGAGAAAACCTGGACAGACAACCGCGGAAGAGGCCGGGGCGCTTTTCCCACTCGCCGTGGACGCTTCGTCTACCGTAAAGGAGGCAGCAGCCCCAAGTGGACACACGACATGTTCCAGGGCGGAGAAGAGAGGGGGCTTGGAGACGACAACATGGAGGTGGAACGTAAAGAACAGAAGGGCGCTGGAGACGGGCCAGCCATGAAGCAGTAAACCACTCAGTCTGTCATGCTCACATTCAAAACGATCACAGCCATGATGAAGAGGCTAATAGAGTTTTATTCTCCTCTTCACGTAATCTTATAACTGTTTAAAAGGTTTATAGTGTTCAGTGGCGAAAGACGTGACGTGATTTAAGAGCAGCACTCTTCCTTTTGTATGAGGTTTCAGCTGAAGTGTTCTTTTAATGTAACGTTTGTTTGGATTTAATTGTAACTTTTTAAGGGAGAATTAACAGGCAACAAAGAAAAATGTTCTCTAAAAGCACGGGAAAATGAGAAATGCATTTGTGCCTTAGAAAATATTAATAACACAGTCACATGTAATGTGTTTGAGGTACAGCCCTGTCTATGAGAGCTGTGTTTCAGTGTAGAGAGGCATTAGACGATGTCCATTTCTCTATTTTCTTTGTTTGTGTTTGGGGCTGCGATAAATCTTTAATGTTACTGCATGAAACATATGATTGATACCTCGCTCCACGGGACCAATCAGTAGCGGGCTCAGGGCTCAAAATATCGCACATGAAAGTATCTGTTGAACCCCTGAACGGTTGGTTGTTTGTCCCTTATGTTATCTGAGCTCTTTCATATAGTGCCACTTCAACTATACTTCTCATCTGAAAGTAAAGACTTTGTATGTATGTGTGCGTGCTACAGTATATTCTCAGTGGTTGTGGATGTGTTCAGTTTTTTTAAAAAGTCATAGAATTGTAAAGCAGTAAAGTCCCAAAAACATGTAGGTTTTCATCTTCAGTCACAGCCTCTTAGATAACTCTACTTTAGTTTGAATTAAAAACAGCGCCTTGTTTCAAAAGAGGCTAATGCACGCACTGAAGTGTAGTTATTTTAGGATAACAAAGAGGGAAATTATAGTTCTTTTAAGTTTGAACCAAAAAAGATCAATTTAAGAAAAACCCAAGCAGAAAATGAAGAGAAACCTTAAAAAATGCTGACAAAAGAAATGAAAGTGAATATTTTCAACACAAACTAGAAGGTCTAGTTTTATGACTCTCATTGTGCTGCTTTGTCCAACTTTGTACATACTGCATGTACTAAACAGAACTGTCTGTCTTTTGTTTGTTTCATCTGAAAACTTTTTGTACTGCTCTCAAGAGCTTTGAAGTACTTCTGTCTTTTAATTTTCTTTAGACTTTTTTTTTTTTCTCCAGGGCAAATCTGTGAGTGAATTTTGAGACAGACTGTAGAAATGTTAGACAGCCCACTGTGTTTGAATGGTTTGTGATTTAACTCCTTTGTTAGGGGTCACACAAACCCCGCTGCAGTCTGTGTACAAATCTGAATAGTTGCTGAATCAAATTTTTCCTTCTGATCTTAATAAAACAAACATGTTTAAAAGTGTTGAAGTGGTAACTTAAAACTCACTGACAAACAGCACAAAACAAGAAAGTTTGGAACATTTCCTAGAAAACATCTGCAGGGGTAGAGAACACAAGATGAAGATTAATTTTCTCTTATAATTTTAGTCAATCAAAAAAGATCTACAGTTCAACTGATAGAAATTTGAATGCTGAGGCTCTTGTTCCCTTGTTTTCTCTTTGGGCATGTTTATTAGAGTTACAGCATCTTCTATGTTGTACAAGGAAGCGATGAATTTCTTCATTTTTATAAAAAAAAAAAAACTTTGAAAAATAGATTCACATGTTTGCTGCAAGTGTGCAATACATTTGGGTAGTGATTTCATATTGTTGCATTGTTCTTCCAATATCTTTTCTGTTGATGTGTTATTCTTAAAACCTTAATTTAACCCGAGTACAGTCATTGTTAAGAGCACAGTGAGGACTAAGTTGTATGTAAATCGAGGAGAGTACAATCAGATTTTGGAAGAAGAACCATTTGACATCACTAACTAGATTGCTTGGAATTACGATTGAAGCAAACATCAATCTATTTCATTTTATTTCCTCAAAATGTAGAAATTTAATATGATGCTGTGTACAATAAAGAAGGCCAGGCAGCTTATTTACATACAGTGCATTCAGGAAGTATTCAAACTCCCTTCACTTTTAAGGTGCTACCTGATGCTACAGTAAAAAAACAAAAAAAATTTATTCCCATACATCCACACTTAGTAACCCATCAAGACAAAGTGAAAAAATTAATTTTACTTTTTTTTGGAAATCTATTGAAAGTTAAAAAAAAATCCTAAAATATCACATTGAGGGAAGTATTCAGACCCTTTGCAAATTTTGCAAATTCTATTGGACATGATATGAAAAAAGCAAACACCTCTTTAGAGAAGACTCCACAGCTGACAATGCATATCAGAGCTAAAACCAAGGCATGAGGTCAAGGCCCCAACCAGTTCTGAGGGCAGGCCTTCAACCATCCTGTGGGTTTACAAAGAATGGCCTGACAATGACAAAATATCTAGTAAGCAGCATTTTTAGGTGAAAATGCCTTGTTGGTTGCAGAGGTTAAAGAAAAATGACCCTACTGGTTAAAAAGCAACAATAACTCAAAGAACCACTTGTTACAGCCAAGGTAGAAGTACATTTCTGAAGCAGCAGCAGAGGATCGGGCCAGGTGCCATTCCTGTCAGTTAAGAACAGGACACTGAGGCCATAATTTACACAGGAACTCTAAGTGCTGATATTTTTGAATGGTTGGATCAGAATTTGGAGTTAATATTAAAGCCTACCAGACGACCAACAACTGTGGCATGTTCAAAGTCACTTTCCCCTCAAAAACATGAAAAATCAAGGTGATAAAACATAAATACATCTGATTTTTAGGTGTGGCCTGGGACCGCAAACAATTGCAAATGACCAGTTAGTCACAGAATGAATCCACACCATCAGGTCATGAGTTTCTCATTCCGACAGAATTGGGAGTTGTTCTCTGTAAATCAACATAAGTGCTCCACTTGTAACATAGTTGGTCTTTTCATGGACCAGGGAGGAAAATCCAACCAACAGAAAATCGACTGTCTCCTGGGACATCGCTTGGATCTACTTGGGGAAGCTCTGCATTGGTAAGATCTACAGTACAGCTGAGGTCAATGGCTCTTTCATAGCTCCAAACAGGCGATGTCTTCAGCAGAGAGAGCTGCAGTGTTTGAGCTGAGACTGGAAGGGAAGAGACTGGGAACTGTGGAGAAGGAAACGCAGGATGGGGGCAGAGGGATACAGTGGGAAAAAAACGGAGGGTTTCTGTGGGAAGAAGTCTTCCCTGTTAAGATTATCCTACCATGAAACTGCCTCTGTCAGAGGAGCTTTTTGATTATTAAGCAATTTATAGCAACCTCATTTCCTAAAGTTGGGTCATTGTGAAAAAAATGTTAGTAGAAAAGTGATGACACTGAGACCCATGTTTAATTGAAAATAAAACAAAGTCAGCATAGCCTACAAAAAGTTGAATCTGAGGAATTTTATTCATAGAAAAATATATACCCATTTTGATAGGCCTATACCTCTCGAAAGTGTTGGGACAAGGCCATATGGACTCTATGTTTTTATATAAGAGGGGACCAGCGTTCGTGATTTTTAAAGCTAAACCATATGCTCTGTAATTTATTATTAAATAACAGGCTGCATAGATTGGCCACCCTCAGCTAGCCTACATTTTACACAGCTTCACGTCCTTTTAGGAAAGGTGATAGTAGAATTCCGGATAATTTAATAACACTGCTGACATAACGGAGTTTAAAATACTGAATGATAGATATGGTGACTGGACGACTTTTATAGCCTTAAACTGATCATTTGAGCAACCGATTATGTAAAAACGCTACAGTGTAGTTTGAGGAGTCGTGGATCTGAGTCCTTGCTCTTAGATGTTTCCTCCACACCCAGAACATATTCAGTAACCACCAAAAATAATATTTGGAAGTTGAAATAAAACGTATATCCCACATTTTGTAAAGAAAAAATGCTTAAAATACAATTTTCTGGTTCATAGGACGGCCAGTTTGTATTTTAGGAACACCCAGATTGCTGTCTCCCCTGCATTATCTGCTAATCGAAAATGGCGTCATCGTGATTAAGAACTTAACGTTTTATCGGGAAAATAACAAACTGTGGCTGGATTTAAAGGTAAAGACGCCATTAACATGACTTTTTTAGTGAGGATAATGAGGACAGTGGTCTTCTATGTTTCAATAAATACTCCGGCAAACTGCCAGTAGTATGCGACCGTTAGGAATGAGCTATGCTAGGCTAGCAGTTTCTACCTGTTTGCTGTGCTGTTGCTAAGCTAACCTAGCAAGCCGAACCCCAACTCCTGTAAAAGTATTCACATTCATTACTTAGGTAGAGGTATGGATACTAGGGTTTAAAAAGACTTCTGTAGAAGTTGAAGTATCAACTCAAGCTTTTTACTTAAGTAAACGTGTAAAAGTACTGGTTAAAAACTACTTCAAGTATAAAAGTAGAAGTAATGTAAGGGGGGAAAAATGCCATCAAGGACAACAGCTTAGGCTGCACGCCTGTAGTGTACTACCCCACCTCCCCAAAAAACATTTTTCTAAAGGCCATAATGACTATAATGTTATATTAAAATGTTAATGTTGAAAAGTGTGGGATACACCTGTTTCAGCCGCATTTATGCCCATTCAAAATGAACATATTTTAATACAATGCAAATACATTCAGGAACCATATGTACCACCAACCTCCTCGCTGGTGCTTGGTTGGGACGTTTTGCTTGAGTTCTCTTGAGTCTCTGCCATGGACATCTTCATACTAGGCTACATACAGTGCTTAACAAATTTATTAGACCACCCTAACCCTAACCAAAGTAAGGTTTATGCCACAACTGTCCTAAATTAACATCATTGGTAATTAACAAAAACATTTTTATGTTTCTGCAATGGTTGATACACCAATATGTAGAAGCTCTTTAACCCAAAAGATTTGTGTCATGCACAGGTGTGATGGATCGCGTACAAACCAGTAGGGTGTTGGAATGGTATTATGTATATTTCTCATCCAACCATAATCAAATTCTCTCTATCTGGATGGCGCGATTTATCTGGATAGGTTTTTGGGTTTTTTATTTGTGTTTTTTTGAACAATGACAAGCCGGAATAAAAAAAAAGCTGAAATTAAATAGGAGTAACGAGGTTATTTTTAAAATGTAAGGAGTAGAAAGTACAGATATTTGCTTGAAAATGTAAGGAGTAGAAGTAAAAAGTAGGCTGAAAAATAATTACTCCAGTAAAGTATAGATACCCAAAATTTCTATTTAAGTAAGGTAATGAAGTATTTGTACTTGTGTAGTTACTTGACACTTCTGCTCCTGTAAATAGTGAGTGGGCTACGCACATACCACACAGACATCACCATGGTTTTACTCAGCAGAACATGAAACAGTCCCTTTTTTACACAAACAACCAAATGTAATAAACATGTGACGTTTTTGATTTAAAAAGTGGTTAAACTTTCATTTATTAACAATGAAAAGATTCAGTCTATTACAGATGAATCCAATTGTGATGCATATAAAAAATCATGGGCGTCATCACACGCTTTTAATCCAACGCTGTTGGCAGGGTTGCCAGGTCTGTGTGACAAAACCAGCCCAATGGCCGATAAAAACTAGCCCAAAACCAAGCCCAATGCTAAAATTCAAAATAATACAGTAAAATCTCTGCCATGCTGCATATTGCTTGATAGCCTGCAGACATTCTGCTTCTCTGTGGGTGGCATGTATGTCTGTGTGCCATGTTCCATGTTTTCCTGCCTCTCTGCTCGTTGTTTTAGTTGTACTTGAGTGTGAATAGAGTAGTTTGTTCTGCTACAGAAATTAAATACTCATACACAAGACATAAAAAATGGGTCTGCTCATCCCACGGACAAAAAATCGTACGTTGAAGTACGTTGAAAGTAGCCCAGTTCCACGGGAAAACTGTGGACCTGGCAACCCTGACTGTAGGGACCAGAAGTTTATTCAGTTATTAAGATAATATGAATTTACTTGCAATGAATGACTACAGACACATTGATCTTTTTATTTTGTGAAAAAATGTTAATTTAGTTTATGAAGCTTTTTCTTCACTGTTAGAGTCTTTTTGTTGGTATTGTGTTTACATTTCTTCCTTAGTCTAAGAAGTATGGAAGCCCATCTCCGCCACTTAAAAATGAAAAAATAGTAGAGTAAAAGACAAAAAGGTAAAAATGTTGAAATTATAAGATAAACAAGTCAAAACTACACAACTACTCTATCCAAGATAAAGTACAGTTATTCTGGTAAAAATGTATTGAAGTACAAGTAAAAAGATTTGTCTTTAATTTTGCTCAAGTAAAAATATTTTAAAATTTACTTTAAGTACAGAGTATCGATTAGGTATTGGAGAGCTGTACAGTAAAATATAACCTTTCCTTATTGGGAAGAACAACAAGTAAATAAATCTTCAACCAGGTTGTTCAGGTAAAGTTACACCTCTATAGTAAAGTGAAATACACAGAAATAATGACAATGTTAATTTAAGTCAAATAGAGCAAAACTCACCACTTTGAAGTGTTGATATCAGTCAACACAACATATTGTTAAAATACACTTTCAAAGTGTTGAATATTTCACAGTATGACAGAGCTGCAGTAACTCTTGAAAATCTGTGGTGGGTGGGTCTCCTCCGGCAAGAACAAAGCAGAAAAGTATATGCACTTTGCGTCATAGGAATACCTTTTTAGGAATACTTAAAGTCGCATATGGGAATTTTAACTTGGTGGATAACTTCACTCATGGTGCAGATGTGTTTGCGAACAAAAACAGCAACATTCCTCTTGAAAAAGGACCAAAAGAACCCCAGCAGTGATCACTGTAGAACAGGCAATAACTTGACAAAACCAAAAACATATAAAACTCACTTAAACACCCTGACCAGGGGCATAATGAGGAACTCTGCCCACGCATCCCCCCAGATTTGAAATGCAGTGTTGTCAACAGAGATGGAAAAAAACAAGAGTATGGTACTCAAGTGAAAGTACAGTTACTCTGGTTAAAACTTACTGAGTAGAAGTGAAATATTGATTTCAAAGTGTACTACAGAAAACGCAATTACAGTTATCTGGGTAAATGTAATTAGGCTGGTTACTTTCCATCCCTGACTATGAGGAACATGTATCTAATAACAATAAGTTTTTCTCCCATAATTTGGAATTTATTTGATCTCATAATTATAACTTTCTATGTCATAATTCTGAGTTTTTATCTCACAATTACAACTTTTTTATCTTATAATTAGGACTTAGTATATCATATCATTTTGAGTTGTTTATCCAATATTGTTTTTTTTACTTTTTTCGTTGTACTTTTAATTAGGATTTGTCCTTTTTTATTGCTTTACTTTCATCTTTTTTCTTTTTTTTAAGTGGCAGGATGGGCTTCAGTAAAGATGTCAGTGATGTCCCTGTAATGTTTGAAAATTTAATCAGTATTTTGTGATTTGTACCAGATTCTTCTCATAATGTCTTTCTCTCTAAAGGCTTGCTGTAGTTGTGGTTTTCTTTAGGTTGAGCGAAGGGTAAAGAGGACTTACATTATTTTGTGTCTTTAAACACTCAACATACCAATGTCAAAACAATTCCTTTTTTTAATGTCTAACACTTTGGTCCATCATACAAATTGTGGTAAAAATCTTTCCATCATTGTGCACTGTGCGTCTTGCCTTTTGTATTCTGTGGTCTGTAGTTTGATTTCATTGTTCTCAGTCAAAGTATCTGTTAGTGGTAATGGACTCGTCCAATAGTCCCAGTCCCTGTGACCAGGATATCCGGCTGTCCGTTCCTCCAGATCTCCCTGACGATTCTCTCCCTCTCCTCCAGTCGCCGAGCCTTCTCCAGCTCCTCAGCCGACGCAAACACGTTCACACTCCTCAGAGTCCCGTTAGACTGGCTGCTGCGCTCACTCAGGGGCCCCACTGTCACTTTGGGGATCTCTGCCTCCTCCCTAACTTCCTCCACCATACTGTCCTCCTCATCTTCTTCATCCTCCTCACTGGACTCTTTCAGCTGTCTCCTCTCAGGGGAAGGTGGTGGCCTGTGGGGGCGACGAGTCCTGCAGGCGATGCCGGTCACCAGGAGGCAGAGAGCCATGAGGAGGCCGAAACAGACGCCCATCATGAAGTAGAGGGCAAAGCTCTCAGGATTGGCTGTGAGTGTGGGGAACAAAGAAAAGCACATCAGTGGTAAGTAAAAAAAAGTAGAGAGCAAATTCAATAAGTATTGTATCATTTTTTTTACTAAACTCTTGCACATTTACCTCCTGTGTTTTTATACTGGTGTTCGTTTTTTCTGCCCCATCAACAAACTTTAGTTTACTTCTGCTTTGTGCGGAATTTCAATTTTATACTAGTTTGATACTCAACGTCATTACATTTCATAGGGAGATAGTGAATTCCCCTCCATTATATACAAGCTTTGGTTTTTTCTTACTTCTGAAATAATGTAATTATACAAACAGGGTCACCCACCATGGACCTTTTGGCTTTCAAACAGAGTTTGGTACATTTTGTTACATTTCAGATCTCTGAGTTGTTTTTTTTTCTCCTGTCAAAGAGGCATTTCCCCTCTAAACATCTTATATTTGTATATTTAAAAACCTTTGATTGTTTTGTTTTACTCGTTTCTTTTCACATTTGTCATCTCATGACCTCTCACATTTGTCCTGTGACCCCTGGAAGGGCTTGACCCTCCCATGTTGAAAACACTAGAAAAAATAAACAATCTTAGTCAAACTAGCAGCAATCTCCAAAAACTACTCCAGTTAGATACTGCTGATGTATCAGTTAATGATAAAAGAAACAAAAAGTATATTATTCACATAGGCATTTTTTTATCTTCATCTATTCTTTGTTTTCCTATATAAAACTTATATACCTTAAATATTGGCTTTTGGTTCAGGCTTTCACATGAAATGGACTAGTTTTGCATCTGTTTTCATATCTAACTTATATAAAGGTTCTAGATCCCTCTTTCACCACAGAAAGTTAAAGATTTGTGGGTGTAATGCTTGACCCGAAACAGAATCTGTCACCTCCGTTGTTATTCTCCTGCCTACTTTTTTGAAGAAACTGTACTGTACTGAACTATGTGAGCAGATTCTCTGTCCGAGTACTGCAGGGATGTGAGCCAAAGAAAACAGGACACCGAAGTCCCTGGAAATGATTCAGACTAGACAGTGAGAGGAATTCTTAAAGCACAAAACAAAAGTCTTCTGTTTGGATCTGCAGCAGTATGGACCCAAGATTTCAGTGTTTTTACTCTTAAAGGAATGTCTTGATACTCCTATGCATGCACACAGGAGAAACAGTAACAGCCAACATATTGTCAAAGCATAATATGTTGGAAAATTGCTTCATAACAGGCCTGGGAAAGTGTTATCTCTGTTTCCTGACACTAATGTCTTAAGTGTATTTCAAATTTGGAGTAAAAGCCTCTAGAAAGTTATCCCAGCTAAGAATAACACAAACCTCACTCTCTAACAGCAAGAGAAAAGAAAGAGAAATCTGACTATCAATACCTTTAAAGCTTTCTTTAATAGACATTTATCTTTTCATTTGATGTGTTCAGAAACGTTGGTTTAGTTCAGTAGGAAGAGCAGGCGCCCGTATACAGAGGCTATAGCCCTCAGTGCACAAATTTCATGATTGATTCCCAGTTCCCGGTGCTGTTTGGCCCATGTCTTCCCCCCTCTCTTCCCCCTGTTTCCTGTCTCTCTTCAGCTAGCCCATCTAAATACAGACAAAAGGCCCCAAAAAAGAATGATAAAAAACTTGAGAGTTTAAAGAATAACACAGTCTCTTTCAAATTTTCAACCTAAGAGGGATAATCTCTGAAAAACTGTCAAGCCTTTATTGCATTGATGCAAAATGTGTAACTATTAAAATTCCCAAACCAAATAATAGTCCTGTTAAAGGCTTCTAAAATATCAGTTTATACGCCTCTGTGATGGCAGTAGCCAGGGCCAAAACTCTGAAATAAAATCAATTAAACTGCTGTTTAGAGTTAGGGTACGGGTTAATGTAACAGTAAGGATAAAAAAAAGTTTTAAACCTGACCTACAAAGCCTCATTACAAAACTTTTAATGAAAGGGAGTGAGTCTGACAAAAAGCTTTTCTTCCATTAAAATATAGCACAGCAAGCCTACCTTACGTAGCGACATTAGCTGCATGCTATGTAGATAATGGTGATACTTGGCTAACATAGCTAAAGCTAAAGTTACAAGCACAAAGCTACAGATCTATGTTATCTACATAGCTAAGTTAGTTTAGCTACGTATGCTATGTATCCATGTTATCTAAGTAGCTAATTTAGCTACACTGGCTAAAGCTCAGAGGGATGTGCCATAATTTGCAGCAACATATTTCCAGTTTTAATTTTTTTTTTACATTGATAAAGTCTGGCAGTTACATTCATACATTACCTTTGATGTGAGCGTATGTGGCCATACTGTTACTGAGCAGCTCCATGTCTTTTTTTATTGGCTCCATCCTTGTTCACTGTGTATTAAAAACCAAACATTTCAAGCTCTTCTTTTACACACCAAACTCCTGGACTGTTCACCTATGACCATTACTAAGAAAAGAAAAGGAAAAACACACATGAGTCAATGTTGTAACCTAATATATGTAAGTGATGTCTCTCATAAACCCACAAGGAAAGTCTGAGCTCATTCAGAGATGCTTCAAGTCCTACAGAAAGCGTCCGCACCCTCCCATCATTCCTCTGATCTAAACTGGTGTCAGAGGTCAAGAGACAAGGACATTGTGTTCCTCGTAAGTGTTTTACACCCCAGCCTGCAGTCAGGACGGCAATCTGGGCCCCTCTGTGTGTCTGATAGGGATGTTTATATTTATGACATCATCTTTTCCGGCTTCGAGCAAACGGGTTTCTTATTTTCCCACAGAAACAGTGACAGTCACATGTTTGCTTAGACGTTTCCTGTGGGAGAAAGTTCAGCTGAAACATTTATTAGTAGTTGGTGTATTCTTGTTTTGATTTATTCTGAGCATTTCCTGTGATAACTGTCTCAGAGGGTTTGGGTGAAGAAAAAAAGTAGTCAAGAAGTTAACATGCAGTAACTGAGGAAAAGTACTGGCTTTTCTGTTGAAGGACACTGCTGTCCCATAATGCGATGGAGGATCTGCCACAGCTGCAAATAATTACACTTATTGAGGATGTTGGTGAAACAGCTGCCGGGGTCCCCTCAGAAAACAAGATTTAACATTAAAAAAAACCACGAGTTTAATGTGAATGACATGACCTAATGCACAGACAGACGTGAGATATCCTGTTTCTGTCAGGGGGGAGGGGCAGTGGGACACAGATGCAGACCGTAGGTTTCAAAAAGTTATCCTAGAAGGATAACCACTAAATCGCAAGCGATAAAAGGGAAAGGGGAGAATACCAAAGCAAAATGATAAGCCCAACTAATAACTCCCGCTCTAATTAATAGTAGAAAAGAGAAACTGAACCACTGCCGCCGTGCAGCTGAAAAGAAACTTTGACTTGTAGGGAGAGTGAGACAACTGTCTTCAGAAGAAACTCAAAGATGCCCAGACTGGGGTTCAAGAGAGAAACAAAGAAAAGCTGGTTATACCTCCAGCATCAACCACTACCTCTGTGGTAACTAGTAATTTAAATGAAAAAAGCTCTGAGAAAAGAGTCAACAGTGCTTGAGAGACTTCACATAGAAAGACACAGGAAAAATCCCAAGGAGATGCTCTCAGTACCTCTGAAGGTGAGATAATGAGTCTGCACTGAGAGCTGCAACCCCAGAGCATATATAAGCTCTCCACACCTGGTCTCACTCAGTGCTGATCAGCCACACACACCTGGCCCAGCCCTGATTGACTCAGCCACATACACCTGGCACAGCACTGATTGATTCAGCCCTGTGTAATCCCCCTCACAGTTAGAGTAAAATAGAAGAGTATGATGTATGACTGTAGACTTCCTGCAACAACAGTCAAAATGACAATAGATGCTTGGCAGGTGTAATAATGACCTTTTTGCATGCCATGATTGAAGCTGACAAGAGTGTCTAGTTTTTAGGAACTTTTTAGAAGACTTCACCTCTCTCTTAGATATGTATTAATTTATTTAATGGGCTCTTCAGGTTGAATAAAGGTGCAAACACTACCACAATAAATCACAAGTACATTGCTGTTTTTCAGCAGGCACGCTGCCATTCATACATTTTATTGTGTCAGTTGTCATTCAATAACTAATTTGTGGCTGTTTTCTAGAGATTCTGACTTATTTTTGCCACTATCTAGAGATAAATCTGTTAGTTTTCCTATGACAATGCGTTGAATTTGTATATAGGCACTGAAAACCAGAGTTAAAGGAGCCTGTAAGGCTTCCAGGTTTTTGCCTTTTCATCGGATTTGTTAACAGTAATGAAAATGTTGGCACATCAACATCCTTTCCTTGAGGTAGTTGGAGGTGGAAGTCAAACAGAAGCCAGCCTGCACGCCTTAGTGAGATCTATTTGCTTTGTTAAGAAAAAAATCTTGCGATATATCATCAGGGATATACAATTTCTGATTTTGGGGTATGCTGGAAGCCTAGTTGTTATATGTATGCTCCCTATGTGAGATAAACTATATGGACAAAAGTAAAAAACAAAAGTTTGTTCAAGGCTTGTTGAGATATTTCATTCTGGACTAAACACATAACCTTATAAAGCTGATGGTTAGCCAGATTCCATGTCAGTCATTAGGCAGATCCATCTCACAAAGCTCCAATCTGAAATGTTTGTGCCCAGTCGGAATGAATGAATGGACCATTTAGCATCACTTAGGGAGAATGAGGAAATAGCTCCACACACGGTTAGGTGACTCTGCTGCAAACCTGTAAACTTAGGCTTGAGAATGGTGTGGCTGCAGCTATAATAGTTTTATCAGAACTGGAAAATATTTCTTTATTAAAAGAAGAGCAAAGAACTGCACTGAAAGCTTTTTTAGGTGGCCCTTTAAGAGATTACCTTACAAACGGAGGGTTACACAAGGCTAAAATGGGGGATTTAGCATGAACCCCGTCACAAATGGTCCCACGGTTACAGTAAAGCTTGATGTAAACATGATGACTGATATTTCCACCCCCTCACATTCCCTGTCATTACAACAACAATGTGCGTGGGAGCTGAATGTTTCCTTTCTGGTGCCTTTTCTCCAGGGAGAACAAAATCATGCCCTGCTTAAATCGCTGCCATTGGGGGCTTGAGTCTCTCTCCCACCCTGATCTTTATCCTGGTGACTCTTGGCAGACCCTGAATACTCTCAGAGGCTTTAATTTTTGTTTTTTTAGAGGGGTAATTACACTGGTAGAGGCTGACTCAGGGTTCACTGACTCATGGGAACCAGTGGATCTGAACCAGTGATGCCTTCTGTTTGACATTTAAGTCACAGACACAAGAAGCACGACTCCATCTGCACCCTCAATTTGCAGCCCCCAGACCTTAACAGCATAAGTGACTAATTAAGTTTTTGGTTCAGTTGGTCTAAAGAAAACAGTGTTTGTTTCAATTACAGACTAATCTTTACACCCAGTAGTTCAACATGCCCACTTATCAGACTTCTTATCAGTTTGGTATCTTTAGGCTTTTGATGCTGTTTTGGTTATTTATAGACACTTTATGAACCTGAAATGAGAACATTGTTAACCCTCTCATGTCTGAACAAAACAGAAAGCTAAATCCAGCAACAGGGAGCCCAGATTAGCATTGCTTTGAAGGGTTTATCGGCTAGTAAAGCACTGTCACAGGCAGCAAAATCTGACTCATAACTCATTTAAAACCAATTTACAATAATGAAGTTAAAGTTCAGAGCAAATCAAGCCATTCTTTCTAGTCTTAAGAGAAGCCACTGTAAGTATATAGGAGTAGATAAGTAGTTCTCAAAACAAATCTGACAACATGTTAGGTTTTAAAACACTATATTTCATGAGCGGATTATTTCTGGATTTCTTATTTTCTATTAATTATTAAAGTTTTGGGTTCAAATCCGGCCTGTGGCCCTTTGTTGATTCTCCCACTCTCTCTCCTGTTTCCAGCTCTATCCACTGTCCTTCTCTATAGAATAAAGGCATGATAAAGCCCAAAAATACATATCTTAAAGTCCTGAAGTCCTTAGTGGATGTGCATCGATACCTTTTATTTTACCCTGTTTTACTGTGAAATTGGGTACATTTAAATGTTTGGTCAGTATTTCAATTACTTCGTCTTGTTTTCTTGCAATGAATAAAGCTATTTTTCTTATGATAATTATGTTATTTCTCAAGATCTCTGCAAAATTGGCAAAAATAAACACATAATGATGGGAAAAGGTCAGTTTTGTCCCTTTATTTTTCATATCATGTATTTTTGTCCAATCATGCTCAGAACTGCGGCTTACTAAATTACCTTAATATGAATTTTTGAATTTTTGGGGGGAAATTTGGGTCACCATTTGTCGTAAGAGAGAATGGTGGGTCCTGAGGTTAGACCAGTTGAGAACCACTGCTTTACACCACTCCGTCTGACACTTGGCGTTGGACTTATTGATGTGAGGCTTGGGTGAAGCTGCTCGGCTATGGGGGCCCTTCCTTTTAGAGCTTTAAAGTACTAACTTTCCTCTGTTCCCATTCATTTCTAATGGCTGCCCCCCACTTCCTGCCCCTCATCAGGCATTCAGGATCACGTGGTTGCAAACAACCTATACAGCCCTTGCTCTGACTATTAGCTTTTACCCTTTGTCTTGCATGTTCACATTTAGGGATAGGGTATCCCACTTCTTGTCAGAAGTCCTTTAAACAGAGATTTAACAGATACGCTGATAGATGCAACCCTTCTTCCTGGTGAATAATCGGCAAGATGGCTGCTCAACTGACAAAAGATGTGTAGTTTCTCCATTAATAAAACTTAAACATTGTGTCATCATTGTTTTTAACAAACTAGGTAGGGTTACCCCTTTTGTGTGTTAATTGCTAACTAGCTGACATTACATCGTAATTTCTCAATTTATGCTTGACGGTCTTGCATTCTTCTAAGTTGCTGCTGACATCCCTCAAAGGAATCCAAAAGCCCATGAAGAGAAATAACCACAACTGAAGACAGCATATTAGAAATTGCATCTTTTGATGATATATCAGGGCCTTGAAATCATGAGGGGAATATTTCACCACTACTCTGTTTAACTGTGGAGCAAGAGGGTACTTGAAGAAAGGCATCAGGGGTAGTGGTAAAATTAGAAAGGGTGTCTTCACACTTGTATTGGGACACAGACTGAAATCGTCCAACAGCTTCAAAGGATTTTTTATGTCTTTGGGAAAATAAGAGTCTTAGCACTTAATTATAGGCAGAGGGATTAAGCTGGAGACTTTCTGTGGTCCTGCTGTCAGCTTATTGTCCAAACAACACTAAAAAGTTTTTAGATGATGTAATCTCAGGGGCACACTCACTTTTTTTGTTATATTTTCTCTCACAAAATAAAACTATACTTGTGTTTTTATGCAGAGCCCCTCGTGACTTCATGACAGACGGGTTGTGGTGGAGTTTGTCTGAGCTGGAAGCCGAACAGCAATACCAGAGGGAGACAAATGTCCGTTTTTATGTAGCCGCAGTCCTGAGGCAGACACATTTAACACCTAACATTTCCAGACAAATCCAATAACTTGTGTTCTTTAACTAAACACATGCAAAGCCCGGCAGCTGTAGCTGTTTATGTAACCCCATAAAATGCACTCCCATTCAACCCTCCCACATTTCCTGCTTAGATAATCCCATTTAAGTCAAAAGATGAAACCTGAAACCACTGAAAACCACACTTGTTATTTTACAGTAGGCAGCCCTCTTTTCACTACATGTTTACAGTCTCTGAGAGGAGTGCTGTCAAAAATACTTCCCTCCAGAGCATGAGACGGAGAGCTATGAAAGTTGTAGAGCTCATGAAACAAACTCTGCTCTCTCTTTGAATTTGCATCAGATGTGTTGTTGATTTTGAGCATGCTGCAGCTGCTTGCACCTCTGAAGAGTTTTATGGTTTGTGGCATTGTAAAAACATGGTGCATGGCTACTAATAAACTACTTTGTTGCCTTGTTTATTGCCTGACAGTGGAGCAACTGCAGTGTACTTTCAAAATAAAAAAGACTACGCTTACATAAATGTCTTACTGTCAGTGTCTTCACAGAAACCCTTTGTATTTTGTGATTAAAAAGCTTGATGAACATAAAAATTCAATACATTTTTGAAGAAGAGAATAAAAGAAGACAATACATCAGTAGTCAGACCATCACTCACCTTGATTTGGATAAGAGCCAAACAAACTTTTCACTGCAAAGCAAAAAGTTTAATTCCAAATTTAGACGTGATTTGTCAGGCAAAAAGTGGATGAAATCCCATAGCTCTGTCAGAGGTGTAAAGTGAGGTTGTCTGAAACTCAGTCTCTGCTGTAGCTTGTCGCAAATGAGCTGATGTAGCTGCTGGACTGGAGAGGGAGCAGCTTCCCATATGATCTCCTCCCTGTCATCCTCTGGAGGAGGAGGACCAGCCTCGAGCGGTCCAGCTGAAGAGGAGGTGTTTCCTGTTCCTGAGAGATTAAGAGACACTCACAGCATCTGACTACAAAATAAAAGTCCTGAATGCAACAACAGGGACATACCTTCGAAAGAAATGAACCCTTCTGTGCAGATTTGAGCCTCACTGCTGACCAGAGGGAGGTGATCTCTCCTCTGCCGGCCACAAACCCACCACAGTAAGCTCTGTTCACTGTTAAGCCAAGAGGGTGGGACAGGAAATAACTTGTCGACTGCTGTGGGCACACTGCCGCAGGGCTGCTCCCCAGGGCTCATGGATTAATTGAGCCCTTTGTATTTTAATCTGAGCATTAAGAAAGGAGAAAAGAGCCAACAAAGTTTAGTAAGCCAACACAGCAGCAGCAGGTGCTGTTGTTAGGTGAAAGGTTATGTAGCATATTTACTCCTTTATTATGACTGGGTAAAGTCTTTATTATTGTAATGTTCATTTATACTTCTTTTCCGTTATATTTCACCAATTTTGCTTACACCATTTAACTGCATCTTAACCAGTGTTTAGTATGTTTTTATGTATTGTCAAAAAAATATTTCCATGCTGAATTTTAGTTTTAAATATACTTTGAGTGGGTGCAGACAGCCTGGTGGTTTGGCCGCACAGAGGTTGGTCTTTTATCGGCCCTTTTGACAAACATCAACCAAAGGCAGATAATGTGGGCATAAACTGATACCAGTAGCAGATATTTATCTGTCCTGTGGTATCTATTAAATGATGCTGGCATTTAGCACACTTAAAGGTTATTTCAGAGATATTTATTAAAGGGCTGAAGATGTGACCTCTTGGACAAACTGTGATCTGCTTTCATGGTCAAATATGAGTAAATGTTGGCATTATTTTGTTGGCCAAAAAAAGCCCCTGATGAAATAAGCATCCATTTTTACGATCAGTGCATCTCTAAAAAGTATAAAAGACAATCTTGCATTGACTTTACTTTCAAATACATGCACTTTAATTTGGATTTGACCCTCCTTTTTGCAGCTATAACAGCCTCCACTTTTCTCTGAACGCTTTCCACAAGATGTTGAAGTGTTTCTGTAGGGATTTATGCCCATTCATTATGTATAGCACTGATGTTGGACAAGAAAGCCTGGCTCGCTATCTCCATTCCAATACTTTCCAAAGGCGCTCAATGGGGTGAGGTCAGGGCTCTGTGTGGACCAGTCAAGTTCCTCACACACCAAACTCATCAAACCATGTTTTTATAGCCCTTTCTTTGAACTCTGGGTCACAGTCATGTTGGAATAGAAAAGGGACTTCTCTAAACTGTTGCAAAAAAGTTGGAAGCATAGCATTGTCCAAAGGGTCTTGGTGTGCTGAAGCATTAAGATTGGCCTTCACTGGAGATAAGGGGCCTAGTCCAAACCCAAAACAGCTCCATACAGTTATTCCTCCTCCACCAAACTTCACAGCTGGCACAGTGCAGTCAGGCATCTAATGTTTTTTTTGGCATTGCAAGTAATCAATAGTTGTACAAGTGTACCTAATAAAATGGGCTGTAATTGGAAGTGTAATGACCTGTTTTGGACTAAAAATTACTCAGATGGATTTGAGTTTTTTACAGTGAAGTATAATGATGCAAAATAAGACAGACATAGCACATTCACTGATGAAAGCCAGTCTGAAAATTTTTATCTAAAGCTTCTTTTTGAAGGCATCAGCAGATGCTTCTGAGTGCAGCTGCAGTAGAATAGTTTTCCGAAGTCAGGGCATCTCATTGTTTTCAGAGAGACCAGAGAGACAAAAGTAGACCCTGGTCAGAAGACATGAGGAGTCTTCAGAGAAGTAGGGGTGGAGTGGTAAGATGAGAAACCAGAACTTCTCCTTGTGTGAGGTTCTTTAACTTTACTCTAGGAACTTTTTTAAGATACTGGTGAAGTCTGTGACACTGAACCAGCCTGTGTGATGTATTGTTTAAGAATTGTTTATGCGGTCGGGCCTCTGTAAAGTGCTATTCTGAGTTGAATGAGCGTTGATGTGGCGCTTGGTAGTGTTTTCAGCCCAGCAGTAAGCAGTCATTATGTGGCTGCTCTCATTCAGACACTCTCCAGGTTGGTTTTAAAGCAGTCAAGAGAAAAATATGTCCCTAAAAACACACCAAGGCCACAACCAAAACAATAATCCAACCACTTAGGGGCATTCCTGTGTGCATGTTGCTCTCAGTTTAATTCACTCAGTTTAAATGATGATATGGCTCTGTGGTACCCAGTTTATCTGCCTCCGCCTGTGTTGTGTCAGGCCTGTCCTCTTCCTGATACGCTGCAGGAATAACATACCCCTCTGCAAATTCCTCAAATTCCCAATCCTATTTGCGTATCGGCAGTTTCCAAGCGAAACACTCTCTCCCTTTCACTCGCTCAGCTCGTTTTCATTGGCTGCAGCAGAGTCCCATCCTGCTCGGCTGGCTGTCAGAGCGGAGAGTGACAGCTCACTGATGCATGCAGCAGAGATGTTTGTGAGGCGGAGGCTGTGGAAACATGCCCGCTTGTTTTTCCCTCCACCAGACTGGCACTGACCATGAGTAATGTTTTCCTACGTATGGGCAGTTATTAACTGTGAGGCTGCTTTCACAGACGGACAGACAGATGAGCTTTGTGCTGCAAGACGTGACAACTCCTTGGACACTCACCAAGCCTGACCTAAACTTACTGTTAATTGTTATCTGTATCATTTATGTCTAACAGCAGGTATGTGTGGGAAGAAGAGGCTGTGGAAGGAGTGGACTCAGCCTTTTGGTTTCAAAGATGAAGTCAGTGAAGAAGATCCTTAAAAGTTGAACTGCTCCTTTTTGCTGAGAATTTATTATTTAGTTCTCATACTTGTTTTTAAAGTTATACACATCCTTTCTTACACATGTATCATTGATCTTCTTTATATCCCAGTCAGGTCACTTAGGTCCTTTTTTATGCCCCTAAACTGTAATTCATATCTTTATCTTTTTAAACCTGGCTAATGCTGCAACTTGGTTTTGCAGAACACCAGCTTGAAGTTTTATCACACAGGTTTCATCTGAACAATAAAACAGGACATGCTGATTCTAGGAGCAGACACCTACAGACCACATTAGCAGTCTATGCCTACAGGTGCTGACAATCAGGTGGCAGTCAGCCACCTGATTGTCAGCACCTGTGGCTGCCAGAAGCTACCAAACACAAATTTCCTTACTTTTTGTTCTAAGTTGAGTTTAGTCCAAATTATTTGGAGTTATCTTATTGATTCCTACATTTTCTGGGGGGATTTTACTAAGTACATTTTTAATTTTAACAACTATGTTATCAGAATCTTTCTTGTTTAGTTTTTTATAGTTTATAATAATTTTTTAGGGGTCTGATGACACAAAGTTTATGATTTTATTTCCCATCTGTCATTCCTTAGTGAGCGTTTTGGGATTCATGCTTGGAAAAAGGTGCGCCACAAGTAAAACTGAGTTAAACCTGATTTCTTTTGAGCCAGCAGGGGGCAACTCAACTGTTTGCAAAGAGGAGTGCATTTTGATCTCCTGAGATCATGCATGTACACATAAGGACATTACATTTGGTTTTCCTACAACATAGTCATAATTTCTGCTATTAGAATTTTTGAGATTGTTGTCTTAAATGTCTACTCAATCTGCTTTGATACTTAAGAAATTTCCCTGGAAACTTTCAGGTATTTTCCTGTAGAATTTAGTACATATTTTTATAGGTGAGAGTTTCATTGGAATTTTTGGGAGCAGTTGCTTTGAATTGTTTGGCTTTTTTTTTTAAGATTTATTTTTGGCTTTTTTGCCTTTATTTGATATGACAGTGGATAGAGTCGGAAACAGGGAAGAGAGCAGGGAGAGACATGCAGGAAATAGTGCCACGACTGCCATGACTTTCACACGTAGCGAAGCCTCACTGTGTCTCCACCCCACCGGGGAGGGAGTAATCAGCGAATTACATTTTGGGAGTGATCCGGATCACCGTCTGGATCCAGGAATGTTTTTAAAGGATTCTTCACTTTTGGGAGATAGGGCTAATGGCGGGGGTCTGCGCTCTCCGAGTGCTTTTCTAGTTTATAGATGATTTATTCTTACATTTGAGTCTTGAACATCTTTTTACCCAGGTTTAATTAAGAGTTACTTTTCGTATTTTATTTTATTTGTTTATACTTAGCGATCACTTTTATGCCCTGATTGGTGGAGACACTTCCATCTTTGCCTTTTTTTCTTTTTTCTTTAACTGTTTTTAGCCCGTTTTGTCCTTTCAGAGGTGGGTTGTGGGGTTGTGTGTGTGTGTGTGTGGGGGGGGTGGTCATGTTCATCTTTTAGTTGGTTTTGAATAATTTCCATTCTTCCCGTTTGTTTCATGTGACCTCTGTCATAATGGATGTTACAAACCTGAGCCTGAACAGTGAAACATTTGCATGTTTATTTCTTAGTCTTGTGTGCATTTTCTGAACATAAATCTAATTTCTGTAAAAGAAACTGAATGTAACTGTTAACGTTCAATAAGGCCAAAATATAATTTCCAAAACACAAACACATGGTGTTCAACGATTCCAGGGTTCCTCTCTAGAAATCAGATACTGTTATCGATGCTGAAGCTAGCTGATTATTACAGAGAAACAAGAAAAGATTCTGTTTGTAGCAGATACTTGAGAAAATGTTTAGTTTCTTTCTTTAACCTGGGAAAATGTACAAGACTAGATCTGTATCTGACAGAGAATGTTGATAGTCATAAACCTAATTAACTTCTCATTTCAGCTGTAAGGTCACATCTAACCCTTCAGCACAGGTTTTTTTTTAAATGTCTGATATAAACTCAGAAAAGACAAGGTTACAGATTACCATTCAGTTTCAGGATTTTTAGAGGCCTGAAAGAGTAAAAGTGTTCAGCATTTTGAAACTCTCTTTGGGAGTTTGGACTGAAATAAACCTCGCTCAAGCCGAACCCAGCAGTTTTATATCCTTCTATAAAAAGAAAAAAAGTCATTTTGTTTTTTTCTTGTACTCATTTCTGCCTCCTCCCTGACTGGCAAAGTTGCGGACTCTGTGGATTTTGGCCAGTTGGCTCTCGATGGTCTTCATTATGTCCATGTGGTCAGGGATGTGAACGTAGCGAATGTTCCTGCCTGTGATAAAAAGGTCCTGCAGCTGTGTGACTTGACCCCGTCCGTCCCGGTACACCACGTCCTTCAGACGGATGTTCATGAAGGCGTCCACGCTGACCACGCGGCCCCGTGCTGAGCTCTCGTTCCTCAGGTCCACCGTGGTCACCTCTCCCTGCAGGCCCTGCAGCAGGACCACCATGCTGTTCTCTGCGATGGTGCGCTCACGGATGGAGTTAAAGACTTCAGTTGGCCCCGAGCCAGACGGAGGGAATCCAGCCCCCTCTGACTCCATTACTGATGAATACCTGAAGGTCAGCTGTAGATACCTGTACAGAGGAGGAGGATCAGACAAAACTGTTCATTGTTATGCTATGTTATGACTTTAATACATATTGACATACAACACGACGTATATCTGTCCACACAGTGAAAAACTATAAACTAGGGCTTTGAAATACACTGTTTTCTAATAAATCATGGGTAAGACAATATCATTTATATCAGCATGGTTTATGCTGTGTGCTATCCAACTTTCTTCTGGCTGTTAATGAGTGCAATGGTAAATAAATTAATTCTTGAAACAAAAACAGGTGCTAGATATAAGAGATAGTGTAACAACCACTTACAGGAATATGCTTACTGGCTACAAGATACCCTATTTAAATTTTTAGTCTAAATTGGGAATGTCATTTTTTTTAATTAAGAAATTTTATGTTATTAGTTGAATAAAATATAGAAACAAAGTCCTAGACTACTAAAATTGAGTTATTTGTTGTTTGAATGAACCAAATTGAAGGAAAACTTCTGCACACTGTCTAAATTGCAGAACTCCATTGTCAGAGTTGGGAAAAGTGGGTAGAAGTAGCAAGAACGAGGCTCCTTGCTAGGTCCACCCACTTTTCCAAATGTTGACAACATGTTTCTGCAAGACTTTGCTCTCTCCCTCCCTTTTGTTTGGAAATATGACTGAAGATTAGAGGTGGGTAAAAATATCGATTAATCGATGCATCGCAATATTTCCTCCCCCAATTCATTATCGATTCAGCAAATCCTCTGAATCGATTCAACCCCTGGCCAGTGGGGGTCACTGTGCGTGTGATTCACGTTGTGTGGACGAAGGCCGCACTCGACCAAACAGCAACTAACCATAACCATGTTATGTGAGGTTTATCACAATTTCCAAGAGGACAGAAATATTATTTAAGTTTACATGCACTTTACTTTTTCAGTGTTTATACAGAACTGTCATGTTTTTTACTTTTGTACTCCATATGCACAAATAAGTTATTATTGTGTAAATTTTTATTTTCAGATGTTTTACTGCTCAAAAATGTGAGGTGACTTACCAAATACATTCACATGGGCATGAAAATAATTATTAAAAAATTGTCAACAGGTTATTTGTGTATTTCTACTTCTTACTGAATCGACACTGAAGCATTTAAATCAATATCGAATCGAATTGAATCGATATCGAATCGAATCGCAACCTAAAGAATCGAAATCGAATTGAATCGTGAGGTTCTTAACAATACCCAGCCCTACTGAAGATCTTGTGCTCAGAAATAGTGGAGATGTACGAAAATGTTGCCAATACTTTTGGCCAATTTGGACAACATTTGAGAGTTTATCTGCAATTTTTGATTGAAAACTAAAATTTTCCAATATTTGGTGTCTATGACTTCTATTTATGATGCTGTGGTTTCAATATAGATTTCAATATTTGATGATTCTTACTGTAATCATGTCATAGTTTACAATTTTGGTACTGTGACAACAATTTCTTATTTCTTTACAGAAAACAGTATCAAGGTATACTGTATGTCAGGTATTGTCATTCAGAAAAAAAGATATTTGGTCCAGTCCTACCGTTTCAATTTTTGACTAAATGTTTTTTTTTTAATTAATTTTAGTCCTGAAAGGTGAATCCGAACCCGATGCAATTTAGGACTGGAATTAAGGACATTTTAATCAATAGCTGGGATAATGAAAATAGCAGCAGGTCTTTACAATAAAGATGGAGCCAGCAAACATTTGACATTTCTTTACATGAAAAATGCCTGAAAAGATCATTCACCTGTTCAGTAATTTAAGCCATAGAAATGTAATTTTCTGCTGATTGACTTGTCAGTTAGTCTAACAACACTAAATACTGAAATATAAAATATTTCCGAGTTAGAAACATTGCCAAATATTCAATAGTCCAACACTTTACAATATTGTGTTTAAAAAAAAAAAAAAAAAGACTTATAATCTGTTATTCAATGATTGGAAGTATCAATAAG
Source organism: Cheilinus undulatus (assembly GCF_018320785.1). Classification (NCBI taxonomy): domain Eukaryota; kingdom Metazoa; phylum Chordata; class Actinopteri; order Labriformes; family Labridae; genus Cheilinus; species Cheilinus undulatus. The sequence goes on along the minus strand of NC_054880.1, from coordinate 14,243,911 downwards.
CTCCAAAGCTGGAAGATGTACTGGGGGAGAATGAGTCCATCAGAAAACGCCACCAAACTCCTGCACACTGTTGAAATTTCAGTATTGAAATCTGGGATTTTCACTTGTATCACAACTGAAACCACAAAGTTGTTCTCAAAGGTGTGGTGAGGCACACTGGTCTAGGTGTGCTGTGGAAATTTGTACAAACATGAGTAATTACTCTGATGATACAACAACTAAGGAAACTTTTACATGTGTTTGCACTGGCATTTTATACTATCAATGATTGAGACCATTCTGACCATCATAATGTTGTAAAACTTGCAATATCATCAAGTATGAAAAGCTTAACAAATTGGACAACCTCTTAGAAAACCAACATTTTCTGTGATAGTTCTGGATATTTTCCAACTCTGCCTTTGCCCTTTATGTACGCATATTGGATAGCTTGGTGTAAAAATCACATAACAGGTACAAAAAGTTTTCAATTTGCTCCTTCAGATTGTTTTTTAATCAGCTGTGAATAAGGCTGATGTGGCTTAAAAGTACACAGCAGAAACATACTTTGTAGCATGCATTTCTGTAATTAAGTTGTAAATGAGGCAACTCTGGGTGTGCATTGTGAATTGAACAACCATGCAATATTAGCACAACTATGTTCAGCTAAAGATACTGGCAGACATCTTAACGTGAGTATTTTGCATGTAAAGGAAGAAGCACAAGAGCTGGTGAAATACTTAAGAAGCTCAGCTAATGTAAGAGAGACAAAACATTTCCTAACAAAAATCCAACATGGAAAATGACATTTATTCAATGAATGTAACAACTATCACGCCATTATTATGAGTCAAAAAATGTTCACTACCAATATAAATCCTTAACAGTAAGTCGACCGTCCAACAAGGCACGAAATCATCCTCAAACACCTGAAGACAATACACTGACTGTCTCTACTGAGGAGAGGGTGGGAAACACGTGTAACAAATATGCTTATGTCTGATTTTACAAGCAATGCATATAAATCCGTCCAGTCAATATTTGATTAAAGTAAAAACTTTTATGATACACCACGCAGCAAGCTAGGTAGCTAAACTGAGCTCTAGCTGCGACACAATGATACAAAATCGCCTAAAAGATGACGTACGATGCAGCTAATGTTACAAAAGACATACTTTACATTTACCTGTACTAGCTGAAGCCTTATTCCGCTTTAAAAGCCCACGTACTTACCTTGGAAGACTGTGTAAACCGTTCAAACAAGTAGAATGAGTTTAATTTCCCGCAACAAGTTCGAAACAGGAAGTGCAGCGTGATGACGTTTCACTCTACGTCGGGGATATTTCCACAAGGAACGAACGTGCCATCTGCTGGCTGTTTTAAGGAATTAGCCACCATCTTACAACAAGCTGTTTCTCATCACTCTTTTACTGTTTTTTAAATTTTCTGTGGTTGATTACTGATCCATAGATAGGTGAAGTCACACATACAAAAAAGTAAATCAATGTTGGATAAAAATATGATGAATCAACGGCTTCTTAAGAGATTAATTAGGATTACAGTTTCACCGTCTGAGAGCTGAGCTTTTGTGAAAGCATTTTTAGTTTCTTCCACTTATTTTGGGATAAGTAAGACCTGATCATTTTAAAACCTCAGCCTTGCCTTTGAACAGGAATAATTTTATCTTTTATTAATACCAAAAATTATGTCTGCAAATCTCCACAACCTCATGTTTCTGCAGAAAATACATCACTAGATAGGTTTGTAAGCAAATGTTTTGGCTTTGTTGGTCAGTTGTTGGGGGTCTTTAATCAATGAAACATTGTGTTAATCATTAAGAGAGGTATGGTATTCCCATTTTCACATTTATTATAATAATAATAATAATATTTATTATTATTGTTATAATTTTTTATTATTAATAAAAGTAGTGTTTTAATTTATTTATCATTTATTAACAAGGACTTGTAAATGGTCAAAAATGAACACAACTTCCACCAAAAGTTCAGAATATCTTGAATAATATATTTTTGAAAATACACCCCAAATGATCCAGTAATATTTTTTTTCAAAAAGCCTAAACATTGCGATACTGTTTCCCAAGGAATGTGAATTCCCAAAGAATTTCAAACAAATTTCCTCCAAATTTTTGAATTAAATTAACAAAAATGTACAAATTCCATAAAAATGATAGAAAATTCCCCCAATACATCAAAAACTACCAGAAATTTCCATGAAAATTCTCGAAAATTTCAAAGGACACCTCCACACTATCCCTTAAAAACACCAATTATATACCCCAGCATTTACAAATAAATTCCGCAATTTTCTATGAAATGCCTAAAAATTGGCAACCCCCCCCCTCCCAAAAAAAAAAATATAAAACCGAATCCTTCCAAATTATGAATACATTTCCTGAATTTCTGTGAAAATGAAAAAACAAACAAACAAACATAAATATACCCAAACTATCTTCACCAATTCCTGAAATTTATCATGAAAATTTCAGAGAATTTCATTGCAAATTCTCTCAACATTTCAAACAAATTACTTAAACTTCAGTGGACATTCAGGACATTTGTCTCAAATTCCAACAGCTGAAATGATTTCTATGTTGTAGGAAAGCTGAAATTTCATGTCTTCATCAATTAGATCAGAGGGAATATGTAATATTGATGAATTTCTCATAAAGAGAAAAATAACTATACATATTTATTAGTTTTTTTCCCAACATTTGATATTTTTAGTATATTTTCAGCATTTATACAGGCAACCATGGAGGAGTCCTATCAGATCCCTCTTTAACAATGATTCATTTATTCTTGCACCATGTAATAGAAAGGATTAAATCATATGAATAAATACTTTATTAACAACAAAGACATATGATATGTAAACTTTGTAGAATATGCTTTAAGTTTTATATCAAATATAGAAGTTCTAGTTACAGATACAGTAAAATACAATATAAATATTTATTCTTTCCCTGTCAGTCATAAGATGCTCTTCTTACTTTGCTGCAATGTTAAATAATCAAGTGTACAGTTTAATTCATGAATAGTTTGATCACAGTGACCGATGATGGGAATTTCCTTTAGAGAAATTCTCATCCTGAGTGAGGCAGTTAAGTTGAACCTGAAACTACGTCTGATCCAGTACTGAAACTAAACAACATCAGAGGTCGTCCATCATTGCCAGCAGGTCGTCTCCTTTGTTGTTGCTGCTGCTGGGAATTTCTGGCTGCTCTTCTTCTTCTTCTGTAAATTGTCCAGCAATTCGAGCCAGCTCCGTCGCAACCTGTTCATCCTGAATGAAACAATACCAAACCATGTCAAGTCTTTATTAGTAAATAATTAAAGGGCATTCATGTAGCTTGTACAGAAAGTGGTTGATTAGTAGTTATCATAAATCTGTAGAGGAGAAAATGTACGTACAATAACAAAGTGTGGTATGGGGTAACTCAGAAAGTTGGTTTCATCATATTTTGAGGGTCTATTAACAGGTAAAAAGGGTGATTTAGAGTGAAATATGTGACTGTACTTCACCTGCATGGCTTGAATATTTATCACTCCAAATAAAGGCTCCTCAGCGCCACCTGTTGTTCTCCTGGAGACACAAACAAAGTCAGATAGGAACATTATTTGACTGAATGAATAAAGAGGAGCACTCACTCTTCCTCCATTTCCTCCTCTTCATCTGTCATAAACAGGTTGATCCTGAAATAAGGCTCAGATCTGGGCAGGTTCTCGGCCTTCATGCTGCCCATCAGACGAGCCAGCTGGTTCAGCTCCTCTTTAGCCAGCAGGTTTGGAGTGTCATCCGTCTGCAGCAGGACAGGAGAACACAGTTAAACTTGGATACAGGGAAACCAGATAAATATAATGGGTAAAAAACAAGTATCAACCCAAATAGTGGGCCAAATATCCCATGGCAGCCAGGAACAAATGAACTTTTTAGTCTTTGTCCTGCATGCAGGTAGGCTGAATCTGCAGCCAAACATCAACAGCTAAACTCTGAAAACAAAGATGTGATTGCTTGGTTGCTTGCAGTTTCCACAAAACTCTGCAGCTGCTTGATATTCCTTATTAGGGCTGAATGATTAAATGAATCAGGAAGAGAAATTTCCCTCGAGTCAAAGTGGTGTGCATAAGAGGCCAGTTGTGAAGCTCAGTATATAAAAGCCCTAGATAAATCAGTCAACCTGATAAAGTTTCTTTTGTACTGGTGTGTTAGCAAAGAAAGGTTATAAAACAACTCTATAGGTCACACAATGACACAATATTTTTCTGCGGTGGTTCACCCAAATATCAGCTGTCACTTAAACATGAACACGACATAAGTCTTTTACAGAGCTAATCATGTAAACCTCATTTCCATAGAAACAATTTCATACTCATCATACAAAGTAATTCTGTTAGCAAACAATGCTGCTAGGCCTTATTATCTGAGTGTTGAGCTATTTCTTTTCATTGATTATAATGTAGGTGAACTGTTGTCTGAAGGAACTGGGAGCTTTAATTACAGAGAGGAAACAAACAATCATAACTTTCTTACTTTATATTTATCTTTTAGAGTTTCCAGTGAGAAATATGTCACATACTGGAATAGTTATACATGGATATGAGGCCACCTGAGGTCTTTTACCCTGGGTTTGTGCTGTTAAATAACATGCACTTTATTGAATAAGAGTGCACAGTCTGCCAGAGCATCATCATCATAAGAAGGAAGAAAACATAAGAAAAGCTCTAGATACGCCATTTCTTGGAAGCCAGTGAGGAGAAAAAAGAAGAAGATTTTATGGTGAAAACTGGAGAGATTTGAACAACTTTTTCTGAGCCTATGAGGTCTTAAAGGGGTCTAGTAACAGCCCTGGGTGCTAACTTAGAGCATGTTAATATTGAGGCACATTTCTGGTAATTAGGTGGGATTTTACTTGATAATTTCTAAGATGATAATTTGATGATTGTCATAATGTCTTTTTTTGGCCCACTAAATCAAAATGAATCATTCCCGAATATTTATTTTATTAGTTTTCAGAATTTACAGCATTAGTATGTCTGGTCTCATTAATTAGAGTAAACAAAGCCTAACGCTATCATTGCACCATAAAATGAATAAGGCACGCTTCTTTTATGCAACCAAAAATGAAAACTCCTCTTTCTCAGTCAACATAGCATGCACAAATATTTTAATACTTCAATTTACTCCACTTACTGGTGGTAAATAGACACAAATGAAATAAATGACACCTTGAAATAAACAAATAAGATTTAACTAAATACCTTGGCAGATGCAGTTTTGGATGTGTGTGTCTCCTCTGGATGGTTGGCAGTGTACCTTTATTTCAGAAAAAGAACACAGCACTTTTATCTTCTTATGTTCTTATTTTTATCACCCATAAAAACTCAAACATGTGTGACGCAGAGTTCATTCATACATGTTGAGGCCGAGTCTGATGACTCTGTCTCCGTGTAGTTCAAAAGATCCCTCTCTGATGGGGCTGTTGTAACTTCCTCCTGTAGGGAACTCACTTTGGTTTACTTCTCTACCCATACTGTCAAACGTCCTGCATGAGGAAACAGGAAACACATAATGACACCCTGGAAATTTGAATTGAGAAACTCAAAAAATGGAGATTAAATTAAGCTTTAGGGACATAAAAAAAATCTGGTGTTCCAAAATTAAACTAGTCCTAGGAAGAAAATTTCTTTTGCTCCTAGAATAAAGTATTTGTGTCCCCATGGACACTCCCTGAGATATCAGCCTCACAGAGGGTGTGTTGGTCAACGTTGGTGTGTAAATGTGTATGAATGGGATTAATACTGATGGCCAATTCTCCACAGCAACCTCTGCCATCAGTGTATGAATGTGGAGTAAATCACAGAGGTGGAAGAAACTAAGCAACTACTGTACCCAAGCAAAAGCACAGTTACTTTGGTTAAAATCTACTCAAGTAAGATAGAGAATGGAGAAAGTACTGAGGAGTGGTACAGTAAAACATGATCTTTCCTTATTGGCAATGACAACAAGAGAACAGCCAGAGAAAAGAACAACCAGGTTGTTCAGGTAAAGTCACACCTCTACAATAAAGTGAAATACACAGCAAAATTGACAGTTAATTTAACACACGAAGAGTTGAATTTAACACTTTAAAAGCATCTATGTTGCTCCACACTACATAAAGTTTAAAGGTGCAGTATGTAAAATTGGGGAATATTAGCTCCATAAAGCAACCAGATTCTAGATTGCAATGTTAATTTTTGGGTTGATTGTAGCAACTAGTGTTTCTATAAAATGGATTTCTGTTATTTGGTCCCTTCTGTGGTACTGTAGAAACATGCAAGATGAGGGAGTTTAATTATTTTACAGTTTGACAAAGCTAAAGTAACTCTTGAAAATCTGTGGCAAGGTGGGTCTTGTCTGGCAAGAGTCAACCTCATAGCAATGCAAGAGATACCAATGAAGAATATGCCTTATGCATCCAATGAGGAAAATCTAAAGTCACAGACAGGAACCATAACTCAGTGGAGAACCTCAATCATGGTGCAAATGTGTCTCGCATAAAAAACAACAACAATCTATGGCCAAACATGACCAGAGGGACCCCAGAAAGGATCACTGTGCAACAGGCAACATCTCAACACTCTGCCCAAGGGCATGATGGGAAATCACACATCCCAACACTGAAGACCATTTCATTTAGAATGGAGTTAAAATAACACTTTGGGAGTTAAAATCAACTCTGAAATGTTAAACCCTGTATTGGCTACTGTGTAGTCAATAGAAATGGAAAAATACAAGATTCATGTCCTGAAGTGTAGTACAGTTACACTGGTTTAAAGTTACTTTAGAAAAGTAAAAGTACTGATTTCAAAGTTTACTAAAGGTTCAAGTTATTATCAGTGAGGAGCCTAAAACTGTTTTTAAAATTTCCCATGCCCCCTATAGTGGCTTTGTACATGAGAAAAAGTGGGTACTATTTCACAAATTTCGGTCCATCCATCCAGTGGATGTGGAAATATTTTACAAGACATTTGCAAACATTAACCTCTGATTCTTATCAAATACTCTGAGTCTAGTAGTTGACTAATGATTAATGCCACTGGAGTGGATGCTAGAAAGATAAAGAAGGCAAGGAAAGAAGGATCATGAATGATGTTTGCCAACACACCACAGTTTTTGTTTCCTTGTTAACATGTTATTGGTCTAGTGAAAACTTGGGTGGATTGATACAATTCTTAAATATTTAAACACATGAAATGCCATGCTTTTTGTCATCGTATGCTTACCTAATAAGCCCTGGAACCTCCATCCCATGAGGCACTGGGCCTGATGTTGTCAGGACAAAACGTCCATTTGGATTCTGGACTTTATTTTTCATGAAAAGTGATACCTAAGAGAGGAGAAAAGAAATTACAAGGTTTTTTTGGTTTTAAATATTTTCTACGTTTTCATCTTATTTGCATAAAGTAAGAAGCAAAGTGGCTCACTCGAACATGGTTATCTTGCAAAAAAATGAGCAGTGTTTGCCGCAGAAGCTGGAATTCACCTTCTGATAACGATGAGTAAACCTGCAGCAGGAAGAACAAAAACTGGTCACGCAGGATGTGGGCTAAGTCTACAGATAATAAAAGCTGACAGCTGGAATCTACACAGGATGGAGTGACTTAGAGTACAGACTGTTTTTATCACACTGGGATAATATGCATCACAGCTGTACTTGAACCTGAACATTTCAACAAGAACTACTCTCTATGTACCTCAATGATTTTCCTATGTGCTTCTTCCACCTGATTAAGAGCCACAGGAGTTTCCTTTACCAAGTCTCTGATGGTATCTATATGATTGTACGAGATGAGGAGCAAGTCTTTTGGCCGTGGACATAGGAAGACTTGATATTTGAATGCCATGATCATCAGCTCATAAAGCTACAAGAGAACAAAGACAATAGCATGTAATAGAAGACATTTATGTAGGTCACCCAGATCCACTAAAACAGCTTCTTATGCTTCCTAACTGACAAGTTTCTTTGCATGTTTCCCAAATTGTTAGTAAAAATCTGTACACATTTCTTTTGACAGAAAATTGGTGCCATAGCACCTTAAAGAAAACAAACCTATCTGGCAAAATTCTTAAATTAAAAATGAATCTATTAAAGTGTTGGGTATGTTTTGAGTGTCAATAATCTCATGTATTTTTTAGTTTAGTGGTAAAAACATGGTCTTAGCACTGTCAAAGCTTTGAAAAAAATGTGCTGATTTCATGTCATGTTCTCATTTGTAAGACTTTATCTGTACATTCCTATAAAAACTTCATTATTTACAACTGCTTATTTTTCAGTACTTACCCTATCCATGCTTGCTGGGTTTAGCCTCATGATTGATGCATGTGCTATTCGAGTTAGCACTGTTTTCAAAGTCCTGTGAGAATACAGCTGCTGAGGTTTGAGAAGCTCGTCCATAAAGCCTTTATTAAACATGGTACCAACAACGTCATTGATAACTATAATAAAGGAAATCAGACGTGGTGAGTCAGGTGAGTAGTTCTACTCAGAAAATGCAACCATGAGTTCAAATTTTTCTACACTAGGCAACTTTGCAAAAACAGAAAACAGTAATTTTGCAGTTACGCAGTCATTGCAATGAAATAAAATGAAAATCTACTTTAAAACTTTGGTTTTTAATCCAACCACATTGTATAAAAGTATTGTATGATAGAAACAGAGGTGGAACAGCTAGCCTGCTTCACTAAGCTAATATCTGTTAGCAAGAATTGACAAGGTTTCCCTAAAAGCACAGGTTTAGCTACTGCTATGTGCAATAGACACTGAATTTAGATTTGTATCTATCTATCTATCTATCGTCTAAAGCTACCTAGAAAGCTAGATTGCTATAGCTATAGCTATGTATATTATTCATTCTATCTCAGATAGATAGATAGATAGATAGATAGATAGATAGATAGATTCACTTCAAATGTACTCCTAATAGCTGTGACAGCAGTGCTTATCTGTTAGTATTTGTTAGCAAGAATAGCATCTGTTAGCAAGAATTGACAAGTTTTCCCCCCCCCCCCAAAAAACACAGGGTTCATCACTGCAGTTAGTAAGCACTGAATTTTGAACATTTTTAAAAATTATTCCCCACCTAAAAATCACAGTATATCAGCTAAGGGAAAATGAGTCAGCATATTTAGTTTAGCTCATGGCAATGGCTATCTCTGGGGCTTGCTAGCACTTTCTCTTGTGTTCGCTGGCTAGTAATCTTTTTGTAGAACTTTGAAAGTGATAAATGAACAAGGACTATCTATTTATCCGACTATCTAGCAAGCTAGCTTTCATTCATTCTATCTCAATAAATTAATAGAGGGATAAATAAGTTTAATTCCTACTTTCAAAATTCAACAAAAACAATACTAGCTAGCTAACACAAGAAAAATCTGTCAAAAGGGCGAGCTAGCCCTACAGGTAGTCATTGCTATGATCGATAGATAGATAGATAGATTGATCTTTAACTCACAGTTGACCTCACTTTTAAGTACTATATATGTCAGCTCAAAAGACAGAAAGGTTAAACATAAAAATTTGAAATATGTCCTGGATACCTCGTTTCCTGTCATACTCTGACCACACTCCTGCATCCCAGGAGGGTTTCCAAGAAAGAAAGGAGAAAAATACACTTGTCATTCAGAGTGTTGCACATGACAGGTTATAATGCACACATTGAGTTCATAAGCTGACGTCTGACAGCCACGGCTGTCAGGAGGAGGGATGACTCAGGGCTAAACATGTACACACCTAACAGGCCTGTCAATCTATTTAGCACTACCTTTCTCTGAGTTGTCCTCAGACGTGTTCTGAGCTCGCAGGCGTTGGTCCAATATGTAAAGCATCTCTCCACCGAGGTTAATGAAAACCAGCGGGAGAGTTCTCACAGACATCTTGCAACCAGAAAGTAGGGGTTAATTCCTAGAGGTTAAAGCTGGCGCAGACGTAAACATTACACCGCTGTGCCTCCTGTTGATCAATAGCCCTGTTGTCATTTCAAAGGCTTTATCCAACGGTTTCTGTCGTGAATCACTACTGCTAACAAACTGTCCATGTTAAAGTCTAATGTGATCCCAAATCTGTAGATAACCTGTAGCACTAAGATGTAACAGGTGGCCAGGAAGAGGATCAGCCAAGGCCACATACAAGCTTATTGGCCGGGACAGAAAGACGTGTCAGCAAACTACACCCAACCACAGAAGGATGATAGCCACAGTATGTGTATCTGTGCCATTTCAGGTAACAGACAACCAAACTATTAGACCACACAAAAATGTTTTTCAAGAGGCAGACTGACACCTTATTTACATGATAATCCCTACAATAAAGACATTCTGCATTTACAGTGTTTACATATGGGTACTGAATTATATAACCCATGTGTTCTTGTGAAAAATCTCATGAAAGCAATGTATTTACATGCAGCTTTAGCATCCTCCACAAGGATTTCAAACCAAGCTACTGGGAATTGATCCAATTCAGCCACAGGATTATTAGTGAGGTTGAGAGGTTATTTTGCCAGGTTAGGAGTGGCTTGATCCTCTCCAACTGAAAGGTATAGAGTAAAGCTTAGACTCTGTGCATGCAAGAAAGGTCTTCATCACAAAAAAATATATTTCCTTGTTAAAAATACCATGTACAAAGGCAAAACAAACTTTGCACAAAAAGTAACAATGCTTGTTTTAACAATGCTTCTAGGCAATAACTCATATACCACTGGAAAGCCTGTTTATTTCCCTTTAAGACTGTGCCACATTTTTAAGGAACATGTATTTGTGGGATGAGCAGCAGAGCTAAGTATGTGGGTTGCACCCATTAAAAAATGTCCACATCTTCTCTGCCAATGTCAGACAGCTTGTTTTGCTGTTGCTACTGACTCTTGTTTTGAGCTTCTGGTGCCTCCATGTGGCAATAAGGTGACAGGTCAACTTCAAGCTGGTGTTCTGCAAACCCAAGTTGCAGCATTATTTGGAATGAGCCCTAGTACCATATCCAAACTGATGGCCAAGTTCCACATAACAAAGGATATCAGAGACAGGCCGCGAAGTGGGCGTACTGAGAAGATGGCACTATGCTTCCTTACTTGTCAGCACCTTGTCATGCTGGTTGAAGAGTGGGGTGCCATCCCACACCAGTGAGTGACCAGGCTGGTGACCAGCAATGAGGAGGAGGTGCCAGGTTGTTGTGGCTGTGTATGCTCCTTCCACATGCTACTGAGATTCCTGTTTGTTGAATGAATACACTTTTAATTGTTGCATTTCGACAGACTTCAAACATCCAATCCATCAAACAAGAGTCAATGGCAGAGTAAGCTGTTTGGCATTAGCAGAGAAGATTTGGCACATTTTTTTTCATGGGCTTAACCCACAAACTCAGCTCTGCTGCTCATCCCACAAATGCATGGGATCGCCAAGAAGGGATTGCCGAGAAGCATTGTTACAACAGAGAAGTAATCTACCAAACACAAATTTCCTTACTTTTTGTGCAAAGTTAAGTAATAAGCATTGCAACTGCTTCTGATAGAGGCCAACTGTTCACTAAAATACCATTTTTTATTTCTGTGCTGTCTTACTGAGTTACATGTGTGATCAATTATACTATCAAATATATACAGTAATAATGCCATTGGAGCCAGAGGCTGATTAGCTTTACAAACATTTGAGTCTGCACAGTATGTGTGTTTCTGTAGGAATGCACTGTTTCCAGTCAAGAAACATTCCATTTCTGTGTCTCATTTCTCATTTCAAGTGCGGTCAAACTAATTTAGTTTAATTTGCAAGGAGCAGGGCTAGATCTCTTCCTGTTTCCAGTCATTTTGTAAACCTAAGCTGACTGAAGCTTCTATGTTGAGAGTCAGTAAACAAGTGTGTAAAATGTCAATCATTATATTTCCCAATATCAACTAACAGTATATCCACAATTTTGACATAAATGACTCTCTCTAAAACCATACATTATGATAATTAATCATATTTACAATTCTACATGAAGTGTATAGAGGACTGAACTTTTACACTGCTCTCATTCCATTGTCTCTTTCTCTACCCCTTCAATGTCAAATAAAAGATAACGCCACAGAAACATGCAAATTAAAGGTTATCTTCATACTCACCTTCACACCAGCCCAGTTCAGCTGAGACATTAACTAGCCTCTTAACAGTCATGTCTATAGCAAAGAACTTTGGAAAGTAAAACAACTGAGTGAAAAATGTTGACCTTAACAGAAAAGGAAAGATCCTGATCCAGTTCAACAGATGAAAGATCGACCAACATACCTATAATGGAGATTCATCATTATCTCTGGCTTCTCTGTGTGTAAGTTAAACTGTTTTTTTATTGTAGTGTAAATTTGTTGGCTTTCCTGTTTTAATGTGTGTCTTAAAATGTGTTATAAAATTGTTTAAAAATCCAAACCGATAAAAGAGTTTGTGACTCTGTGGTCTTCTCTCCACCAGAGTTGCCTCCTGTTCAGGTTCAGGTTTCAATGATGATCCAGCTTTAGACAGCAATCTTTACAACCAAGACTGGATGCAATCTATACACGATGAGACTCTAGTATCTGCTATTTCCATTCCTGGAACACACGACAGCTCATCATTGATTGGAGGACCATTTATTAAATGTCAAGTTTGGACATTAAAGGAGCAACTTCAGGTGGGAATCCGGTATTTTGATTTGCATTCTGCTCTTTGGTTGCCCACCCATAAGCACATGTATGTGCGGAATAGTAACTGGCTAATTTGGAAGCAAATTAAATTTGATGAAGTCCTAATGATCATTTTTGATTTCTTGAATGCCCATGGGAGTGAAACAGTGCTTTTGAAGCTCAAGCTACATGGACTTTTCAGGAGCAATGTTGTAGAACTAGTGGATAAATCCATCAAAAGGTTCAAGGAAAAAATATGGACTGAGTGGTCTATACCAAATATGAAACAGGCACGGGGAAAGATTGTCTTTCTCCGGAGTAAGACATACCCTGTAGGGACAGTAAACCACCAATCATTCTTCTTTGAACATGATAAGCTGGAAAATGTTGAAGACAAAATAGATCATGACAAGTCAAATCTCTGTAACAACTACATTGCTCTGACTGGTAGAGAGGCCAGAACACATCAAAAACCTATAACATTGGCTAAAAATATTAATGAGCAGATTTACGAATTTGTGAAGAACCATAAAAGTACCTCTTCAAATCAAGGGTGCTTAGGTGTTTTAAAATTCGACTTCCCAAGTGCAGAACTTATAAAAGAAATCATAAAACTTACACCATGCAATTGTAGTACAGACACAGTGAAATCTCACACAACAACAGAGTCTTCAAAAACTGTGCAAGAATCAAAACAAACACAAGGACAGGTGATATCAACATCTGGACAAGAATCTGAACCAACAGAGGCCCCTGAGACATCAACATCTGGTCAAGAATCTGAACCAACAGAAGCCCCAGAGACATCAACATCTGGGCAAGAATCCAAACAAACTGAGTCTCCAAAGACATCAACATCTGGCAGAGAATCTGAACAAACAGCAGCACCAGAGACATCAACATCTGGGCAAGAATCTGAAGTTACAGAGCCCCCAGAGACATCAACATCAGGGCAGGAATATCAACCAACACAGGCCCCAGAAACATCAACATTTGGGCAAGAATCTGAGCATACAGAGACATCAACATCTGGCAAAGAATCTGAACCAACACAAGCCCCAGAGACATCAACATCTGGACAAGAATCTGAACCAACAGCAGCTCCAGAGACGTCAACATCTGGCCAAGAATATCAACCAACAGAGACCCCAAAGACATCAACTTCTGGGAAAGAATCTGAAACAAGAGAGAAATCAACATCTGGACAAGAATCTGAACCAACACAAACCCAAGACACATCAACATCTGGGCAAGAATCTGAGGTAACATCTGGTCAAGAATCTGAACCAACAGAAGCCCCAGAGACATCAACATCTGGGCAAGAATCTGAGCATACAGAAGCCCAAGACACATCACCATCAGGACAAGAATCTGAATTGACACAAGCCCCAGAGACATCAACATCTGGCCAAGAATCTGAACCAACAGCAGCCCCAGAGACATCAACATCTGTCCAAGAATCTAAGCATACAGAGACCCCAGAGACATCAACATCTGGGCAAGAATCTGAACGAACAGAGACATCAACATCTGGGCAAGAATCTGAGGTTACAGAAGCCCCAGACACATCTACATCTGGGCAAGAATCTGAAACAACAGCTGCCCCAGAGACATCAACATCAGGGCAAGAATCTGAGCATACAGCAGCCTCAGAGACATCAACATCTGGGCAAGACTCTGAACCAACAGCAGCCCCAGAGACATCAACATCCAGGCAAGAATCTGAACCAACAGCGGCCCCAGAGACATCAACATCTGGGCAAGAATCCAAACCAACAGAGACATCAACATCTGGGCACGAATCTGAGGTTACAGAAGCCCCAGAGACATCAACATCTGGGCAAGAATCTGAGCATACAGAAGCCCCAGAGACATCAACATCTGGGCAGGAATCTAAGCCAACGGAGACAGCAACATCTGGCCAAGAATCTAAACCAACACAAGCCCAAGAGACATCAGCGTCTAGCCAAGAATATGAATCAACAGCGGCCCCAGAGACATCAACATCTGGCCAAGAATCTGAGCATACAGAGGCCCCATACACATCAACATCTGGGCAAGAATCTGAACCAACAGAGACATCAATATCAGGGCAAGAATCTGAACTGACACAAGCCCCAGAGACATCAACATCTGGGCAAGAATCTGAACCAACAGCTGCCCCAGAGACATCAACATCTGGGCAAGACTCTGAGCATACAGAAGCCCCAGAGACATCAACATCTGGGCAAGAATCTGAGCATACAGAGGCCCCAGAAACATCAACATCTGGGCAAGAATCTGAGCATACAGAGGCCCCAGAAACATCAACATCTGGGCAAGAATCTGAGCATACAGAAGCACAAGACACATCAACATCAGGACTAGTATCTGAACCAACACAAGCCCCAGACACATCTACATCTGGGCGAGAATCTGAGCATACAGCAGCCCCAGAGACGTCAACATCTGGCCAAGAATCTGAACCAACAGAAGCCCCAGAGACATCAACATCTGGCCAAGAATCTGAACCAACAGAAGCCCCAGAGACATCAACATCTGGCCAAGAATCTGAACCAACAGAAGCCCTAGAGACATCAGCGTCTAGCCAAGAATCTGGATCAACAGTGGCCCCGGAAACATCAACATCTGGGCAAGAATCTGAGGTTACAGAAGCCCCAGAGACATCAACATTTGCGCGAAATTCTGAACCAACAGAAGCCCCAGAGACATCAACATCTGGCCAAGAATCTGAACCAACAGAAGCCCTAGAGACATCAGCGTCTAGCCAAGAATCTGGATCAACAGCGGCCCCAGAAACATCAACATCTGGGCAAGAATCTGAACCAACACAAGCCCCAGAGACATCAACATCTGGCCAAGAATCTGAGCATACAGAAGCCCCAGAAACATCAACATCTGGGCAACAATCTGAGCATACAGAAGCCCCAGAGACATCAACATCAGGGCAAGAATCTGAGCATACAGAAACCCCAGAGACATCAACATCTGGCCAAGAATCTGAACCAACAGAAGCCCTAGAGACATCAGCGTCTAGCCAAGAATCTGGATCAACAGTGGCCCCGGAAACATCAACATCTGGGCAAGAATCTGAGGTTACAGAAGCCCCAGAGACATCAACATTTGCGCGAAATTCTGAACCAACAGAAGCCCCAGAGACATCAACATCTGGCCAAGAATCTGAACCAACAGAAGCCCTAGAGACATCAGCGTCTAGCCAAGAATCTGGATCAACAGCGGCCCCAGAAACATCAACATCTGGGCAAGAATCTGAACCAACACAAGCCCCAGAGACATCAACATCTGGCCAAGAATCTGAGCATACAGAAGCCCCAGAAACATCAACATCTGGGCAACAATCTGAGCATACAGAAGCCCCAGAGACATCAACATCTGGGCAAGAATCTGAGCATACAGAAGCACAAGACACATCAGCATCAGGACAAGAATCTGAACCAACACAAGCCCCAGAGACATCAACATCTGGGCAAGAATCTGAACCAACAGAAGCCCCAGAGACATCAACATCTGGCCAAGAATCTGAACAAACAGAAGCCCCAGAGACATCAGCTTCTAGCCAAGAATCTGGATCAACAGCTGCCCCAGAGACATCAACATCTGGGCAGGAATCTAAGCCAACGGAGACAGCAACATCTGGCCAAGAATCTAAACCAACACAAACCCAAGAGACATCAGCTTCTAGCCAAGAATCTGGATCAACAGCTGCCCCAGAGACATCAACATCTGGGCAGGAATCTAAGCCAACGGAGACATCAACATCTGGCCAAGAATCTGAACCAACAGAAGCCCCAGAGACATCAGCTTCTAGCCAAGAATATGAATCAACAGTGGCCCCAGAGACATCAACATCTGGCCAAGAATCTGAGCATACAGAGGCCCCAGACACATCAACATCTGTCCAAGAATCTGAGCATACAGAAGCCCCAGACACATCAACATCTGGGCAAGAATCTAAGCATACAGAGACCCCAGAGACATCAACATCTGGGCAAGAATCTGAGCATACAGAGGCCCCAGACACATCAACATCTGGGCAAGAATCTAAGCATACAGAGACCCCAGAGACATCAACATCTGGGCAAGAATCTGAACGAACAGAGACATCAACATCTGGGCAAGAATCTGAGGTTACAGAAGCCCCAGACACATCTACATCTGGGCAAGAATCTGAACAAACAGCTGCCCCAGACACATCAACATCTGGCCAAGAATCTGAGCATACAGAGGCCCCAGACACATCAACGTCTGGGCAAGAATCTAAGCATACAGAGACCCCAGGGACATCAACATCTGGGCAAGAATCTAAACGAACAGAGACATCAACATCTGGGCAAGAATCTGAGGTTACAGAAACCCCAGACACATCTACATCTGGGCAAGAATCTGAACCAACAGAAGCCCCAGAGACATCAACATCTGCCCAAGAATCTGAGCATACAGAGGCCCCAGACACATCAACATCTGGGCAAGAATCCGAACCAACAGAGACATCAACATCTGGGCACGAATCTGAGGTTACAGAAGCCCCAGAGACATCAACATCTGGGCAGGAATCTAAGCCAACGGAGACAGCAACATCTGGCCAAGAATCTAAACCAACACAAGCCCAAGAGACATCAGCGTCTAGCCAACAATCTGGATCAACAGCGGCCCCAGAGACATCAACATCTGGGCAAGAATCTGAGGTTACAGAAGCCCCAGAGACATCAACATCTGGGCAAGAATCTGAACCAACAGAAGCCCCAGAGACATCAACATCTGGGCAAGAATCTGAAGCAACAGAAGCCCTAGAGACATCAGTGTCTAGCCAAGAATCTGGACCAACAGCGGCCCCAGAAACATCAACATCTGTGCAAGAATCTGAACCAACACAAGCCCAGGAGACATCAACATCTGGCCAAGAATCTGAGCATACAGAAGCCCCAGAAACATCAACATCTGGGCAACAATCTGAGCATACAGACACCCCAGAGACATCAACATCAGGGCAAGAATCTGAGCATACAGAAACCCCACACACATCAACATCTGGCCAAGAATCTGAGCATACAGAAGCACAAGACACATCAACATCAGGACAAGAATCTGAACCAACAGCGGCCCCAGAGACATCAACATCTGGCCAAGAATCTGAACCAACAGCAGCCCCAGAGACATCAACATCTGGGCAAGAATCTGAACCGACAGAAGCCCCAGAGACATCAACATCTGGCCAAGAATCTGAACCAACAGAAGCCCTGGAGACATCAGCGTCTAGCCAAGAATCTGGATCAACAGCGGCCCCAGAGACATCAACATCTGGGCAAGAATCTGAACCAACACAAGCCCCAGAGACATCAACATCTGGCCAAGAATCTGTATCCACACAAGCCCCAGAAACATCAACATCTGGCCAAGAATCTGAACCGACACAAGCCCCAGAGACATCAACATCTGAGCAAGAATCTGAATCAACACAAGCCTCGGAGACATCAACATCTGGCCAAAGATCTGAACCAACAGAAGCCCCAGAGACATCAACATCTGGCCAAGAATCTGAACCAACACAAGCCCCAGAGACATCAACATCTGGCCAAGAATCTGAACCAACAGAAGTCCCAGAGACATCAACATCTGGCCAAGAATCTGACCCGACACAAGCCCCAGAGACATCAACATCTGGGCAAGAATCTGAATCAACACAAGCCTCGGAGACATCAACATCTGGCCAAAGATCTGAACCAACAGAAGCCCCAGAGACATCAACATCCGGGCAAGAATCTGAACCAACAGCGGCCCCAGAGACATCAACATCCGTCCAAGAATCTGAGCATACAGAGGCCCTAGAGACATCAACATCTGGGCAAGAATCTGAGCATACAGAAGCCCCAGAGACATCAACATCTGGCCAAGAATCTGAACCGACACAAGCCTCAGAGACAGCAATATCAGGGCAAGAATCTGAACCAACAGCAGCCCAAGAGATATCAACATCCGGCCAAGAATCTGAACCAACACAAGCCCCAGAGACATCAACATCAGGACAAGAATCTGAACCAACAGCAGCCCCAGAGACATCAACATCAGGGCAAGAATCTGAGCATACAGACACCCTAGAGACATCAACATCAGGCCAAGAATCTGAACCGACAGATGCCCCAGAGACATCAACATCTGGGCAAGAATCTGAACTGACACAAGCCCCAGAGACATCAACATCTGGGCAAGAATCTGAACCAACAACAGAGGCCCCAGAGACATCAACATCTGGCCAAAATTCTGAACAAACAGCAGCCCCAGAGACATCAACATCAGGGCAAGAATCTGAGCATACAGACAACCTAAAGACATCAACATCTGGGCAAGAATCTGAACAGACAGAGGCCCCAGAGACATCAACATCTGGGCAAGAATCTGAACCGACAGAGGCCCCAGAGACATCAATATCAGGGCAAGAATCTGAACAAACAGAAGCCCCAGAGACATCAACATCAGGGCAAGAATCTGAACCGACAGAGGCCCCAGAGACATCAACATCTGGGCGAGAATCTGAACCGACAGAGGCCCCAGAGACATCAATATCAGGGCAAGAATCTGAACCAACAGAAGCCCCAGAGACATCAACATCAGGGCAAGAATCTGAACCGACAGAGGCCCCAGAGACATCAATATCAGGGCAAGAATCTGAACCAACAGAAGCCCCAGAGACATCTACATCCGGCCAAGAATCTGAACCAACACAAGCCCCAGAGACATCAACATCTGGCCAAGAATCTGAGCATACAGACACCCTAGAGACATCAACATCTGGGCAAGAATCTGATCTGACACAAGCCCCAGAGACATCAACATCTGGGCAAGAATCTGAACCAACAGAAGCCCCAGAGACATCAACATCTGGGCAAGAATCTGAACCAACAGAAGCCCCAGAGACATCAACATCTGGCCCAGAATCTGAACCAACACAAGCCCCAGAGACATCAACATCTGGCCAAGAATCTGAACCAACAGAAGTCCCAGAGACATCAACATCTGGCCAAGAATCTGACCCGACACAAGCCCCAGAAACATCAACATCTGGCCAAGAATCTGAACCGACACAAGCCCCAGAGACATCAACATCTGAGCAAGAATCTGAATCAACACAAGCCTCGGAGACATCAACATCTGGCCAAAGATCTGAACCAACAGAAGCCCCAGAGACATCAACATCCGGGCAAGAATCTGAACCAACAGCGGCCCCAGAGACATCAACATCCGTCCAAGAATCTGAGCATACAGAGGCCCTAGAGACATCAACATCTGGGCAAGAATCTGAGCATACAGAAGCCCCAGAGACATCAACATCTGGCCAAGAATCTGAACCGACACAAGCCTCAGAGACAGCAATATCTGGGCAAGAATCTGAACCAACAGCAGCCCAAGAGATATCAACATCCGGCCAAGAATCTGAACCAACACAAGCCCCAGAGACATCAACATCAGGACAAGAATCTGAACCAACAGCAGCCCCAGAGACATCAACATCAGGGCAAGAATCTGAGCATACAGACACCCTAGAGACATCAACATCAGGCCAAGAATCTGAACCGACAGATGCCCCAGAGACATCAACATCTGGGCAAGAATCTGAACTGACACAAGCCCCAGAGACATCAACATCTGGGCAAGAATCTGAACCAACAACAGAGGCCCCAGAGACATCAACATCTGGCCAAAATTCTGAACAAACAGCAGCCCCAGAGACATCAACATCAGGGCAAGAATCTGAGCATACAGACAACCTAAAGACATCAACATCTGGGCAAGAATCTGAACAGACAGAGGCCCCAGAGACATCAACATCTGGGCGAGAATCTGAACCGACAGAGGCCCCAGAGACATCAATATCAGGGCAAGAATCTGAACCAACAGAAGCCCCAGAGACATCAACATCAGGGCAAGAATCTGAACCGACAGAGGCCCCAGAGACATCAATATCAGGGCAAGAATCTGAACCAACAGAAGCCCCAGAGACATCTACATCCGGCCAAGAATCTGAACCAACACAAGCCCCAGAGACATCAACATCTGGCCAAGAATCTGAGCATACAGACACCCTAGAGACATCAACATCTGGGCAAGAATCTGATCTGACACAAGCCCCAGAGACATCAACACCAGGGCAAGAATCTGGATCAACAGAGGCCCCAGAGACATCAACATCTGGCCAAAATTCTGAACAAACAGAAGCCCCAGAGACATCAGCATCTAGCCAAGAATCTGAATCAACAGCAGCCCCAGAGACATCAACATCAGGGCAAGAATCTGAACCAACAGCGGCCCCAGAGACATCAACATCTGGCCAAAATTCTGAACAAACAGCAGCCCCAGAGACATCAACATCAGGACAAGAATCTGAGCATACAGAAGCCCCAGAGACATCAACATCTGGGCAAGAATCTGAACCGACAGAGGCCCAAGAGACATCAACATCTGGGCAAGAATCTGAACCAACAGAAGCCCCAGAGACATCTACATCTGGCCAAAATTCTGAACAAACAGAAGCCCCAGAGACATCTACATCCGGCCAAGAATCTGAACCAACAGCGGCCCCTGAGACATCAACATCAGGGCAAGAATCTGAGCATACAGACACC
Organism: Cheilinus undulatus; assembly: GCF_018320785.1. Taxonomy (NCBI): domain Eukaryota; kingdom Metazoa; phylum Chordata; class Actinopteri; order Labriformes; family Labridae; genus Cheilinus; species Cheilinus undulatus. The sequence goes on along the minus strand of NC_054880.1, from coordinate 14,222,601 downwards.
CTAGAGACATCAACATCTGGGCAAGAATTTGAACCGACAGAGGCCCCAGAGACATCAACACCAGGGCAAGAATCTGGGTCAACAGAGGCGCCAGAGACATCAACATCTGGCCAAAATTCTGAACAAACAGAGGCCCCAGAGACATCAGCATCTAGCCAAATATCTGAATCAACACAAGCCCCAGAGACATCAACATCTGGGCAAGAATCTGAACCAACAGCGGCCCCAGAGACATCAACATCTGGGCAAGAATCTGAACAAACAGAAGCCCCAGAGACATCAGCATCAGGACAAGAATCTGAGCATACACAAGCCCCAGAGACATCAACATCTGGGCAAGAATCTGAACCAACAGCAGCCCCAGAGACATCAACATCAGGGCAAGAATCTGAGCATACAGACACCCTAGAGACATCAACATCTGGGCAAGAATCTGATCTGACACAAGCCCCAGAGACATCAACACCAGGGCAAGAATCTGGATCAACAGAGGCCCCAGAGACATCAACATCTGGCCAAAATTCTGAACAAACAGAAGCCCCAGAGACATCAGCAACTAGCCAAGAATCTGGATCAACAGCAGCCCCAGAGACATCAACATCTGGGCAAGAATCTGAACAAACAGAAGCCCCAGAGACATCAGCATCAGGACAAGAATCTGATCCAACACAAGCCCCAGAGACATCAACATCAGGGCAAGAATCTGAGCATACAGACACCCTAGAGACATCAACATCTGGGCGAGAATCTGAACCAACACAAGCCCCAGAGACATCAACATCAGGGCAAGAATCTGAGCATACAGACACCCTAGAGACATCAACATCTGGGCAAGAATCTGAACCAACACAAGCCCCAGAGACATCAGCATCTGGGCAAGAATCTGAACCAACAGTGGCCCCAGAGACATCAACATCTGAGCAAGAATCTGAACCAACAGCGGCCCCAGAGACATCAACATCTGGCCAAAATTCTGAACAAACAGAAGCCCCAGAGACATCAGCATCTAGCCAAATATCTGGATCAACACAAGCCCCAGAGACATCAACATCTGCAGAAGAATCTGAACCAACAGAAGCCCCAGAGACATCAACATCTGGGCAAGAATCTGCACAAACAGAAGCCCCAGAGACATTAACATCTGGGCAAGAATCTGAACCAACAGAAGCCCCAGATACATCTACATCTGGCCAAAATTCTGAACAAACAGAAGCCCCAGAGACATCTACATCCGGCCAAGAATCTGAACTAACAGCGGCCCCTGAGACATCAACATCTGGGCAAGAATCTGAGCAAACAGACACCGTAGAGACATCAACATCTGGGCAAGAATCTGAACCGACAGAGGCCCCAGAGACATCAACACCAGGGCAAGAATCTGGATCAACAGAGGCCCCAGAGACATCAACATCTGGCCAAAATTCTGAACAAACAGAAGCCCCAGAGACATCAACATCTGGGCAAGAATCTGAACCAACAGTGGCCCCAGAGACATTAACATCTGGGCAAGAATCTGAACCAACAGCGGCCCCAGAGACATCAACATCTGGGCAAGAATCTGAACCAACACAAGCCCCAGAGACATCAACATCTGGGCAAGAATCCGAGCATACAGAAGCCCCAGAGACATCAACATCAGGGCAAGAATTTGAACCAACACAGACATCAACATCTGGCCAAGAATCTGAACCAACAAAAGCCCCTGAGACATCAACATCTCGGCAAGAATCAGAGCATACAGAAGCCCCAGAGACATCAACATCTGGGCAAGAATCTGAACCAACACAGGCCCCAGAGACATCAACCCCTGAGCATCTTACCATGCCACCTTCTGATTTACCTACTCCACCAGCAACAGCCCCTAATGTTGAATCACTGACAACCCCCATCAGCAATAAAGATGGTCATACAGCTGAAACAGAGAAGCCAAAGCCCAATGGACACTTGATTATTCCACCAGTCACTCTCCCTAAAGAGGTTCCTGAGTTACATCCTCCTGTGTTGACAAATTTTCACCCCAAAATTGACCACAAGCTCCAACCACCGTGGAGACAGCGTAATTGCAATAGAGGATAAATCAAGCCAAAAATGCCAAAGAAAACTTTATAGCTGTCGTCAAATTTAAAAACTAGGGAATGGTTTTCTGTTCTAAAATGTGAAATAAAAAGTAAAAAGAATATATTGAGAATTGTTTTCTGTCGTTTTTCCAACAATAGAATGGTTCAGTTTTTCAAACATGTATAGATATTGAAATTAATCTTTCTACACACTAAACGAACGACACATAATAAAGATGATGTAAAGCAGTTATAGAATCACACTTTAAAAGTAAGTTCTACATACAGCTAGTTTTTGGTTATAGTAAGAATTGTGATAGAAACATTTTGAAGTTGATCTGTTTTTCAGAAAGGCATTAAAATGATTAGCAAAATGCTGGTGTATATATGGTACTGGTTATGTCTGAAAGTTTATGAATGTACACAATGATGCAGGGTTTGAAAAACATTAAATTTTCAGGTACTGTTCTAAGTAATAACTTTGTACTTCAGTTTGTGTCAGGGCTTAAGCCAACCAGTATTTTTCCATATTGACAAACAGCTTTTTTCTTAGATAAAAATGTATATGAAATTTATATACTATGATAATTTAATTTGGTCATTCTTGAACTCTACATGAGTTATAGGTCAGGGATTGAAAGGTGAACTGACCCATTGATCACCATGTCTGTCTTTCCATTTTACAACCTTAACTGCGATAATATGATCGACTTTTACAATGCTCACATTTCTATGTGTCTTTCATTCTTGCTGCACTCCCTTTGATTTCAAATTAAAGATAACAGACACATGCAAATTAAAGTTTATCTTTATGCTCATGAGCACACCAGCTCAGTTCAAGTAAGACATCAGCTACCTTTACAACCGGTGTGTCTACAGGAAACAGCCTTCAGAGGTATATGAAACATTTTGAAAAGAAAAGAAGACAAAAAAACTATAAAATAGAAAGATTCTACTCTGATTCTACTCGCTGGATGAAAGACCGACCAACACAGCAATAATGATGATTCACCATTATCTCTGGCTTCTCTCTATGTAAGTTGAACTTAGCACTGGCCACTTATTGTTAATCTTTATTTCACCATGGATGCCTTTTCTGCAATATGTTCTACCACATGTCTTAGCATTTTGCATTGTATAACTTTGTGGCTTTCCTGTTTTAATCTGGATGTGGGAAATGTAATGTTGATACATTGAAAATTTTAAAGTAATTGTCAAATTTGGTATTCTTTGGTCTTCCCACCAGAGTTGCCTCCTGTTCAGGTTCAGGTTTCAATGATGATCCAGCTTTAGACAGCAAACTTTACAACCAAGACTGGATGCAGTCTATACATGATGAGACTCCAGTATCTGCTATTTCCATTCCTGGAACACACGACAGCTCATCATTGATCGGGGGACCACTTATTCAATGTCAAGTTTGGACATTAAAGAAGCAACTTCAGGTGGGAATCCGATATTTTGATTTGCATTCTGCTCTTTGGAAGCCCAAAGAGGAGCACGTGTACGTGCGGAATAGTAAATGGAATCTGTGGAAGCGAATTAAATTTGATGAAGTCCTGAAGATCATTTTTGATTTCTTGAAAGCCCATGGGAGTGAAACAGTGCTTTTGAAGCTCAAGCTACATGGACTTTTCAGGAACAAAGTTGTAAAACTAGTGGATAAATCTATCAAAATGTTCAAGAATAGAATATGGACTGAGTGGTCTGTACCAAATATGAAACAGGCACGGGGAAAGATTGTCTTTCTCCGGAGTAAGACATACCCTGTAGGGACAGTAAACCATAAATCATACTTCTTCGAACATGATAAGCTGGAAAATGTTGAAGACAAAATAGAGAAAATCAAGAAGCATCTCTGTTCTGACTTTATTGTTTTGACTGGCAAAGAGGCAAGAACTCATGAAAAACCTAAAGCACTGGCTAAGAAAATCAACACGCAGATTTATAACACTGTAAAGTACCATAAAAGGACCTCTTCAAATCAAGGGTGCTTAGGTGTCTTGCAAATGGACTTCCCCAGTGCTGATCTTATAAAAGAAATCACTCAACTTGCACCATGTAATTGTGGTATAGGTGTGGGAACAGAGCAAAAAAATGAAAAAGACAAGCCTAAAATCACAACTGAGCCTTTGTATTCAGGGGAAGAAACAGAGCCAACAGATGAACCCGAGATATCAACACCTAGGCAAGAACCAGAACCGACACAGGCACCAGAGACATCAACACCTAGGCAAGAACCAGAACCAACACAGGCACCAGAGACATCAACACCTAGGCAAGAACCAGAACCAACACAGGCACCAGAGACATCAACACCTAGGCAAGAACCAGAACCAACACAAGCACCAGAGACATCAACACCTAGGCAAGAACCAGAACCAACACAAGCACCAGAGACATCAACACCTAGGCAAGAACCAAAACCAACACAAGCACCAGGGACATCAACACCTAAGCAAGAACCAGAACCAACACAAGCACCAGAGACTTCAACACCTAGGCAAGAACCAGAACCAACACAGGCACCAGAGACATCAACACCTAGGCAAGAACCAAAACCAACACAGGCACCAGAGACATCAACACCTAGGCAAGAACCAGAACCAACACAGGCACCAGAGACATCAACACCTAGGCAAGAACCAGAACCAACACAGGCACCAGAGACATCAACACCTAGGCAAGAACCAGAACCAACACAGGCACCAGAGACATCAACACCTAGGCAAGAACCAGAACCAACACAAGCACCAGAGACATCAACACCTAGGCAAGAACCAGAACCAACACAGGCACCAGAGACATCAACACCTAGGCAAGAACCAGAACCAACACAGGCACCAGAGACATCAACACCTAGGCAAGAACCAGAACCAACACAGGCACCAGAGACATCAACACCTAGGCAAGAACCAGAACCAACACAAGCACCAGAGACATCAACACCTAGGCCAGAACCAGAACCAACACAGGCACCAGAGACATCAACACCTAGGCAAGAACCAGAACCAACACAGGCACCAGAGACATCAACACCTAGGCAAGAACCAGAACCAACACAGGCACCAGAGACATCAACACCTAGGCAAGAACCAGAACCAACACAGGCACCAGAGACATCAACACCAAGGCAAGAACCAGAACCAACACAGGCACCAGAGACATCAACACCTAGGCAAGAACCAGAACCAACACAAGCACCAGAGACATCAACACCTAGGCAAGAACCAGAACCAACACAGGCACCAGAGACATCAACACCTAGGCAAGAACCAGAACCAACACAGGCACCAGAGACATCAACACCAAGGCAAGAACCAGAACCAACACAGGCACCAGAGACATCAACACCTAGGCAAGAACCAGAACCAACACAGGCACCAGAGACATCAACACCTGAACAGGTTTCAGGTCAATCTCCTGGTTTACCAACTCTACCAGCGTTTCTACCTACAATAGAATTGCCAACTCTTCCCATCACTGATAAAGATGATGAAACAAAGAAACCAGACCAAATCCCACACCTGATAATTCCACCAGTCCCGCTCCCAACAGAGGTACCTGATATACATATTCCTTTGCTGCCAAAGCTTCCATCTGATCCTAAACAAGAACCACCATTGAGAAGGCCTAATTGCCATAGAGGGTAAATCAAGACAAAATGTGTTGCCAATGTAAAATATATTGCCCTCACTAATTATGGAAAATTGGGACAGGCATCCTGTCCTAAAATGTGAAATAAAAAGTTAAAAGAACATACTGAGTGTTGGTTTCTTTTCCCTCAAAAAGTGAAATACTGCAGTGCTCAAAATAAAAATAGATATTGAGAAGTAACCTTTTCTAGAGATCTAAATAAACGGGATGTATATACGACTATGTGTGAAGGCAGAGGAAGGCAATTACCTGAGGCCCTGGGCTATGAGGGGCCCGTGAACACCTAGTTAACTCAACCTTTTCTCCTTCACCAGATTATTTCCCTGACCATATGGAATTAAAAGGGGTGAGGACCCCCATTAAAAGTGCAACATCATAAGTAACCTTGGTCATGGTATTGGGGCATAAAAAAGCCAGCTGTGAATGAGAAAATGTAAATGAAATGTAAATATTTGTGGGAATAATGACATCTTTTTTTTACCTTTTTATTTGAAAAACACCAAAAAGAAGTCATTTGATGTAACTGTGTTATTTTAAAAAAATATTTTCTAATAAATATATATAAATTAAAGCTCAAATAAATATATTTGATCACATTTTAAGTGGTTTTGGTTGGTAAAACATGACCATGACCAGAGTAAATTGTTTGTCATTGAAATTAATATTAAAACTTCGGTTACTAGATGTCCATATAGCCCGTCCAAATGGGCATTCTGAAATCTGTTTTGAAATTTTTAGACAAAAAAACATCTCCAAACAGTCATTTGGTTAATTTTACATTTGGACTTTCTTTGATAAAAAAAAGAATTTAAAAGTGGAAGAACAATGGATGAGGAGGGCCCCATGCCTGTGTATGCATAGGGCCCTAAGATTGCTAAATCCGCCTCTGCCTATGTAGCAACCTACATGCATGAATCAATTAGTATATTCAAGTAATTCAGGATATTTATCAATAATGTGTTGTTCTTAAGTGAGTAACACCACATAAAACTAACTTAACTTTTGACATTTTCAGTAGACCTATCGTCTTAGACGTAACCCTACATATAAAACTAAGGGAGTTTTTGCACCCTTGTGCTTCTTTCAGTTCAGAGATAACTTAAGTTTTCATCACTTTTTTAAGGCTTCTGTTGATAGTCCTCATTTGCTGGAGTTGATTGAAGGCAGTGGCTGAAGAGGCGGTGTCACACCGCTGTATTTACCTACAGGAGGCTCGACATCATGTGACCTGGCCAAGCTTCGACGTAGGTGGTTGTTTGCTAATGTCAAGAAAAGGAACAAAAACCCAACTTCCTCCTTTAACACCGGCTCAGAATTCACACAGATCCTTCTGGTGTCCGCAGTGAACAGCTGTGACAGTTACCGGCTCGTTTAACTCAAAGAAAAGACGACATACAGCAAAGTAAGGAGCAGTTCAAGGTAGGCGTTTTCACTTTACGTGTTTGTATGAAGTTCAGTCAGACTGGCAGCGAGGGGGAAACAGCTCAGAAAAGTAGTAAACGTTTCACTTTGTTTGTATCCAGGTAGTTTAGACAGCCAGGGATCGACTTAACATTATTAGTGAGGCTAAAATCCAGTCAGACTGGGAAATGATGAGAAAACATTGAAGCCAGTAGTGATCAGGATAGAAACGATACTCGATTTATGGACATCACAGACAGTACATCGTTGAATCACTTCTCATATCTCTTCCTTCTAAACGCCACTTATTCGGAGCTCTAATCATCTTACATACCCTTTAAAAACGTTTGAAATATTTGGAAAATTAACAATATTTCTGTGTGTTTATTTGTAGTAAAGTGACTATATCTGAATTTAGGTTAAAAAGTCCCTTATAAAAAGTCATTTGAACAATATAATAATCAGATAATCAACAGATTAATCATGGACATGATCATTAATTTTACAAGAGAAATAACGTTTATTTTTCACCAAAGTACTACTATATAGGGCTGCTCGATTTTGACAAAAATCATAATTGTAATCATAACAATTATTTTCATAGATCACGATTTTAAACATTTTTGGCTTTGGCTTTTTGGCTTTTTGGCTTTATAACATCTTCATCACAGTGAATTTATTTAAGTTGAGCAGTTAAATATTCTCAAGACTTTATGAAGAACAAGCAATAATGATATTTTATATTGACACATAATAACAATAATAATACAGTCTATTTTTTATAGCACATTCAAAAACATTAGCCTTACATTAAAGGGCTGCACAGTAAATAATTGTTATAATATTAATCCAGATAAATCCATACCATCTTCACAAACTTTTTTTTTTTACTGTTTTCCTTTTGACAGACCAGTATTAAAATAGTATGAATTGTTATTATTACTTATGATAATGACTAAATTTCAAGTAAATTTAGTTGAAGTAGGAGAAATAAGTAACAGTGTAAATAAAGACCACATTAAAGGTGTAAGAGATGAACAATATTAAGACAGAAGAAACCTCCATTTGTCACAGATTCATTTTTAATTATTGCTATCGGGCAGCCTTAGTGTCTGTCAGTAGTTTTAACTCATTTGGTAAAATATCAAAAATGATGTACTGTACAGACTTAATGGGTTACATGAATGCTTTTTTTTCAGAACAAAAAATCTGATTTGGCTTGTTTTTGTAGGTGTTTTTCTCAATCAAAATGAGAAGTACTTAAAAAAATGTCATTCCCTTAAACACAACAATTCATATCAAATTTGCAGTTTGAGTTCAAATAATTGCAGTTAAATTTTTAAAATGGTCCTGCCCTAGTTTAATCTGCTCAGTATTATGTACAGAATGATTTATTGCTTTTGTTTGTTGAAAATACATTAGACAAGGAACTCAAAAACTATTCGCAATTTTGGAAAAAATAACTACAATAAGGACCTTTTTTTCAAATCGTTAAGCCCAAACAACAAACACAGATTTATTTATTTGACTATCCTGTGTTTCAGAGAGATTAAAAAAAAACATCTTTAAACTTCAGATACAGAAACCAAGGGTTTTTGTAATTTTTGTTTTGTTAATTGATTACAATTTTGTCACAGCAGGAAGAACATGATTGGACTACACAGGGTGAGAAGAGATGAATGTTCAAGTTACTCCCCTCTCAGTCGTACACCCCTGGAGTAAAACCCCGCTCAACACCTCCATGAACCTTACAAACTCTGACACCTCTGCATGGATCCTCCCTTCACTCCTCACAGCTTTATACTACCCCCGTCTTTCCTGTGAGCGAATGTATCCCAGTGAACACGACCCATCCTCGGACCCCCAGCACCCAGAGACCCAGCTGGACTTCTTCCTCAAGCTCGGGTACTCCACTGCTCAGGTGAAGGCCGTTCACCAGAAGTTCGGCCCCAACGTGGACACGGATAAAGTCCTCGGTGAGCTGGTTAGGATCGGAGCCCGGCAGGGGCCAGTGACCACCATGTCTGTACTGGTGCCCAGAGGGGAGACGCAGGCTGGGGGCCCCACGATGCAGCTTCCTCTGACTTCATCATCTCCTCAGAGAGAGGAGAGTGGAGAGGATGAAGACGCTCTCAGACCCATTGTTATAGATGGGAGCAATGTGGCCATGAGGTGAGGAACTGAAGTGGGAATGATTGATAAATCTGAAGCTTTGTTATTGGTTAAAACTATTTTGACTGGCTTTAGCTGCAGTTATCTCTGGTTTTTAATCATCAAAGAACTAAAGTACTAAGTTGTAAAGATGATGTAATCAGCAAACAAATGGAGCTGGTTGACTAAGTTATAGTAACGTTACATAGCAAAGGTTGATGCCAGTTGATGTTAAACATGATGTTACTGACATGTTTCAGGTTATACCTTTAACTTTGCAGCAAACTTTGCCCCGACAGTCTGGCTGCAGAACATTCATTTCTGACGACATCTCTCACAGCCTGTTCATCTGAGACACCGTATACCTCAGAACAGAAATACCTGCTAAAACTTAACAAATAAAATCATATTAACTTTCTGTTTAGGGTTAGGGTAACAATTAGGATACCAAAAGTCAAAAAACTGACCCTCAAGACCTGACTACAAAACTTTTATTAAAGCCGAGTAAACAGTAAGCTTGCAGGAAAACATCTCTTCCTCCATGATAACACTCCAACACAGCCAGCGTAGCTTCCATAGCTCCGTTAGCTGCATAAACAACGTAGATGAGAGCTAAAGCTTAGCTTATGAAGCAGCTACATAAGCTAAATATCTACATTACCTTAGCTTTAGCTATGCTTGCAAAAGCTCATGGTGCTGAGCTAATTTAGCTAATGATAATGGAACTATACAGCTAACACAGTTATGTAGTTGACATAGCTAGTGCAGCTTCCAGCTTTGTAAGCTAGGTATCCATGTTATATATATGGCTTAGTTAGCTTTTGCTATATTTGCTAAATCGCACATTGCTAAGCTAACTTAGCTGTAGATAATGGAGACATGTAACTAATGTAGCTAGCATAGCTAAAGCCAAGCTTACAAAGCCATTATGTAAGCTACATATCTACGTTATCTGTGTTGCTATGTAAGCTTTAGCTACATTTGCTGAAGCTCACATTGATAAAGCTAACTTAGCTACAGATAACGGAGTTACATAGCTACAATAGCTCCATAGATTATGTAACTAATGTCGCTAAAGCCAAGCTCACAAAGCAGTTATGTAAGATACACGTGTGTAATATGCAAGCTCAGTTAGCTTTATCTAAGTCTGCTAAAGCCCATGTTGCTGAAGATCACTTAGCTATAGATAATGGAGCTGAGCGATTGGCCAGTTGTGCCTCACTAAAAATGCAAAAAGGGAATTTTTATTGATGACTTAAGGATAGTGATATGTAGTTTATGTTATATTTTTGTTTTATTTTATGGTGTTCTCAAGTTTTATGAACCAAACTACTGCTAATTGATTAAAAATGGTATTTTGGGTATAAATTGATGATAAATACTATCTGAATTCAGCCCAGTTAGAGTGCTTGTTACCTAAGGAAAGGTTGAGAAGCAACAAGTGAAACCCTTTCTTTGTGTTAGCTCTGGATTTGCATGTAAGACTCAAAGTTATTGTAGTTATTATAGTAATCCCTTCCACAATAGCTGTATGGATCACTGTTTGTTTAACTTGAGGTAAGAACAGGCCATGCTCTTCCATATGTTCCCAGTCAGCTGTGTAATAAGCTTTTAGTGGGATTCAATGCAGAGTTACTGTGACTCACTGGCTCACCCTTAACCCTAACTCTAAACTGAAGTTTAATCTGATTTAATTTAGAAATTTTTAGCATGTATTTCAATTCTGACAGACAGTGTCTGCAGCCAGATCCCTCTCACTTTTTCAGACTCAATTACACACATTGCTGCTTTGATTTAAATGCTGTTAGCAGCATGCTAACAATCCAGTTTGGTTAGCTTAGAGGTAGACAGAGATATAAAACAAACAAAAAATACAAGTACACACCTTTTTACAAACACGGTGGCATTCAGTACTGCTTTAGCCTTAATACTAACAGAAGTGTGCTAACATGAAGTTATAGCAAAGTCAACTTTGACCTGATAAAGAAACTAGAGGGTCAAAGGGTAGTTAAATTCACTCTCAAGGTAAATTGAGTGCTTTTATTTTAAGGTCTACCCATTAGAAATTGTCCAGACATAGATAACTGGTTGACACCAAAGTACAAGTCTCTCTGACAAAATTGTCTGAGCTCAAGAGCAACTGCAGTGCAAGTTGTGTCACTATTTGTTTTGAAATAACCTCAGGGAACTGTTGAGCATTAGTGTCATTTATTCAAGGCACGATTACAGCTTCACCTAACTTTTCTCTTTAGCGTTCTTAGGCAGCATCTGTGCCAAGTCTCTCCCACTTTCTGTCACATTAATGGAGTCATAGTTAGAACCTGAGCAGGAACTTGTTACCTGCTCAGGTTTTCAGTGCCACTTAAACTGATTTATTAACAACAATTTGAGGACTTCTGCCTCTGGGTACACTCGACCTTTTCCCTCATTCACCTTCTCACACCTTGACAAGCACACACACTTTGCAGCACAGAGAGAGCGAGACAGCCTAAAAGTACAGCATGTATACTCAGAGTTTACACACCCCTCTGTCATCTTGCCTTTCCCAGTGAGGCACGCCCGTTCAGGCACGTTGCAGACAGGCAACTTGTATGCAAATCAGGGCTCGCACGTATACGAGTTCCTTGTTTCCTTGAAATCAGGACTACTTAAAGAGAAAGATCTTATTAAATCAGGAACAGGCTGAACTGCATTTTACAGCCTGTCTCTCATTAGCTTTCTCCTTCCCTTGTTTTGTCATCTTTCCTGACTTTAAACTTGACAAATTCAAAATCCCCCTGAGCACTTTGAAAGCTGACAAGTGTCATATTTTCAACAGCTCTGCAGCTGTACATATGCACAGACAGTGTGTCATCATGTGCACCTCAGGTTAAATGCTTTCAAAGAAGCATTTACTGTTCATACCAATTGGGACAAAGTGGAGGCCAATGAGAAAGTTGCAACAAAACCCCCCGAAAAAAGAGACTTTTACATGACTGCATATATCATAAAGCAATACTCAAGACAACCCTGAATAGTAAAACGTATGCCTTCAGGCCTACAAAAACATTTGAAAAAGGAAAATCAGCCCTTGGTTAGACCTATTAAAACTAATGAATACATTCCACCTGGAAGAGGGCGGGAATAGTTTGACATTTGAGAGATAACTTTTTTTCCGACAGTCTGTGCTAGTTTCCTGACGAGATTCCTGGAAGTTACTGCCCCCAGGAAAAGGGTGACCATATTTTCAAAACTCCACGTAAGGGCACTTTAATTTCACTGCAAACCCACATGTGTAAGCTCATGGTGCTTTTCACCAGTGCATCTTTCCACATCATGAAAAGTGCCTCAGCGGATGAAAACGAGTCTTCCAAGACAAACCAAGCGTCTGTGGTGCAACAAGAAGCTGAGAGAGGAGTGGAGAAGTAGACAGTCTGGTGGTTGTTCAGTAGGGGTGTGAATCTCTCCTTCTCTGGACAGTTCGATTTGAATCTTGATTCACAGACTACGATTCGATTCACTGAGGATTCATTAAAACACAGAACGATTCGGTCTTGTTCAGTCTGTTTTGATCCGGTACAATCAGATTATAGTATCAAAATAACTTTTTGCTTTAACAAAAATAAGTAAAAAAGGGGAACAAGATCATTTCATAATAATCAGTTTATTTGATCTTATTTATAAAACAGGCTAATTGGCACTGCACTGTGCCAACTATGAAGTTTGGTGGAGGAGGGATAATAGCATGGGACTGTTTCCAGGGTTTGAGCGAGGCCTCTTATCTCCAGTGAGGGGCAATCCTAATGCTATGCTTCAAACTCTGTGGCAACAGTTTTGGCAAGGCCCTTTTCTATTCTTACTGTTCCCGAGACAAAGCAAGGACTATATAAAAATGGTTTGATGAAGTCAGTGTTACCCCACAGAGCCCTGACCTTAACCCCATCAAGCACCTTTGGGATGAACCGGAACGGCGATTGCAAGCCAGGCCTTCTCATCCTGACCTCATAAATGCTTTTCAGAATAAATGGGCACAAATTCCCACAGAAGCACTCCAAAATCTTGTGGAAAGCCTTCCAAGAAGAGCCATTGAATTTTCTAGCAAGTTTAGCTTTTTAAAGCAAATAATTCTCTTGTTTAGGCTTGTCAGTAGGAATTATTTGTTTGTGTCTAGGGCTTCAGATCTAGAAGGTTACACTCGTTCTAGTTCCTCTAAGATGGTAAAATTCACACTCATGTTCTGATTATGTGTTTATTATGTAATTTTAACGTTCATAGTTACATCATTAAGACACCTTGCTCACTCTTCTTTGTCAATGGTTTCTGTTTATTCAGTCACGGGAACAAGGAAGTTTTCTCCTGTATGGGAATCCAGCTGGCGGTGAACTTCTTCCTGGAAAGAGGCCACACTGAAATCACAGTGTTTGTTCCCTCATGGAGAAAGGAGCAGCCGAGGCCAGATGTTCCAATCACAGGTGGGAAAATGAGAAATTAAAGTTAGTTTCTGCTTCCTGTTTGGATCACACAACACTGCTGTCATTATTAATTAAGGCAAAGTAGGGTTCATTAAAAGTAGTTATGACAGAAATTACTGAAAAGCTGAGTAAAGTATGGGAAAATCAAAATGATGTCTAAATATGTAAACTGTTATTCTGGGAAGCTTAAACAACAGCTTCCTTTTTATGACATTTTAAAGAAATATCTATAGACTAATGATATTGAATGATTAAAAACATTAGGCATTTGCAGCCTTATCTAAAAGTTTTTGCTTTGCATAAACATCTAGCTAGTGCAAAATTAAAAAGAAATCAGGATAGTTTCCTCTGAAGCTGCTGTTTCTCAAACTCAGCAGCACTGCTCTACATGGGAAATACCCATGGAGGTTTTTCTTTCCAAATGCTCTGTAAATTCACTGTTCACTCCGTGATCTCCGAGGCTGTAGCTCAAAAGATAAAGGCACAGGGGTTTTTCCGATGTTTTTTTGATGGTAGAAGATAACCATTCAGACTCCAGCTGTCAGTGACTCTTCCAGCCATTGGTGGCCTATTTTTGAGGTGGTTTTTGACTGCAGACTGCTTGTTTGCATTATGTAGATGAACAGATTGCTCATGCTGGTAAATTGCTTTTGTTGCAGGATGTTCTGGTTGATAATTAAACATGTTGAATTCATCTTCTGGGAAAGGCCCAAATTAAAATACATCTGTGGTTCCTGAAATGAAATGTGCTTCACTGTGATATGATTCGTCATAGTTTATTCACTCATTGAACCTTTATTTAATCTTCAGGTGTAATCAAGAACATGTCCTCATTACATTGACGTTGAGAGTACAATCAGCTTGGTACAAACGAATAAAAATATCCTTATTGAAATGCATATTTAATGGATTCACAGAAAATAACAAAACCTACAGAGGATTATCTCTTTAGTTTGCAGTTCTCTCTCGGTACAAATAGTTCAAAAGTAACTTTTAGCTCATTGTTTTGCAACCCCTGATACCATAGAGTCAGTGTTAATTTTAGCAACTGTTTTTAATTTTAGTTTTAGTCTTTGTCTCTAGACGAAATGTCTTTTAGTTTTAGTCACCTTTTAGTCATTTCTACCCTTTTCAGTTTTAGTCGATGAAAACTCAAAACATTTTAGTCTAGTTTTAGTCTATAAAAAGTCCTCACATTTTAGTCTTTACTTTTAGTCCAAGCACTTATTTTCCTGCTTTAATTTGGTACCAAATCATGGTGGTGCGTTCTCTGCACCCTGCTAAACCTGGGGTCCCTGCTTTCTACAGCTGAGAGGCAGAATAGCTACAGATGCATTGTTTTTTAACAGATATACCACCAGTAGAGCAATATCATGGATTTTGAATGTCTGATGAAAATTACATTACATTTTAGTCTAGTTTTAGTCATCTTGATGAAAACTAAACTTAGTTTTTGCCAGTTTTAGTCATCACAAATTTATTTTTATTAGTTTTTGTTTAGTTCTTGTCATGGTAAAAAAGGCCGTCGACTAACATTTTTAGTCATAGTTTTAGTCGACAAAATTAACACTGCTTAGAGTTTTGGTTAAAATTCAACTCTATATTACCAAACAGCAGACAGACATAGTCAGCTACAAAGAAAGTAACCAAAGCTGACAAGGGTCAAGATATTTTTCTAGGAGTTTTTAGACACCTGCTCAGTTCTAGGTTTGGTGACTAAACTGTGACAAAGTTTTCATCAATCATCCTTTCCCCAAGAGAAAGACAAAACTTTGATTAACTAAGAATAGATCTGTGATAAACTTAGAAGGCAGAAGGAGCCTGCATGTTTGTACACTACTGTATGAAGCAGTTTGACAGAGAGAGCACAGGCTGTTAGGGAGTTTAAAACTGTCGCTCTTTTGTATATGCCACAGGCTTTATTTCATTAAATCAAACCAAAATGTTCTACCTGGTTGATTAAACTCAGCTCTTCCCAAGCTGGTGGTAACATTCAGACTCACGATAATCGCTGCAGCTAGAAACAAGGCCGCCCATAAAGCAACAAATGTTTTTTATATATTGATGCCATAGTATATAGCCTTCTTCTAAATGTAAACCCTTTTTCTTGAAACAGAATTATAATGGGTTAAAAGTGGCAAAAAATGGTGTAACAAATAGTGAAATGCAGTTAACATTGGAAAAATGGGCAGAAAAAGTGCTGAAAAGTGGTTTACAGTGGAAAAATGGGTAAGCCAAGATGACAATAGGCTAAAAGCTGAAAAAATAGGTTAAATGTGGCAAATACGTGCAGACATAGTGATGGAAAGGTTTAAAAAGTGGCAGAATAGCTTAAAAGTGGCAACAATGGGAAGAAAAGTTAGTGAAATAGGATTACAAAGTTGTAAAAATGGGTTAAAAGAAGCACAAATGGGTTAGAGGTGGCAAAAAACTTTTTAAACTGGCAAAAAAATGGGTTAATAGGGACCAAAACAGGCAGGAACAAATGGTGCTGAAAAGCAGTAACAAGAGGCCATAATGGGTTTAAAATGGCAAAAAGTAGGCATAACAAAGAGTAAAATGCAATTACAGTTTGAATAAGTAGGAAGAAATAGTAGTGAAAAGGGGCTAAAAGTGGCAAAAATGGGCAAACAGTGGTGAAAATGGTTTAAAAACTGGCAAAAAAAGGCGCAGAAAACATGAAACTGACATAATGGGTTAAAAGCAGTACAAATGAGTTTAAAGTGAGGAAAAATGGTTAAAAGTGGCAAAAAATTGGTGGAAGAAAATGATAAAGGGGTTAAAGAAAGCTGCTTGAATAAATAATTTCAACATCAGAACCCAATAATGGCTTGACACATTTTTCAGCTTAAAATGAAGCAACTGTTAGCTGGGATGCTAGCTCCAAATGCTACTAATCCAGCACATAAATATAAATAAATCACAACAACAGAGGACAGGTTCTCTGGGTTTTTCAGGGGCCCGGCCAAATCTAAGGGCAGGCCTGGCTAGGAGAACAGTAATATGCCATGATGCATTCAAGTTCAATGACAGTTAGATGGATGTAGATAAAATATCATGTTGTGTTCAAATGTAACTTAAAGAAAAGAAAAATGTGGTTGTGGCGACAAACTAAAAATAAATATAGTTGTTTGGAGAAGAGATATGCACGCTCTCTTTGAAACATAAAACAGTAAAACAAGTTCTGTTAAGAACAGATTGTTGTCTCATCTTTCCACTGAATAATAGTTAAGTATTGATGTTATAAGCAAAGGTTTGGTTGTCAGTAATGATATTTATATGAATAAGCAGATCAGTATCAGTAGAATTGAATGATCCCCCTCTCTTCCATGAAACTAGTCTTCTACATTTAAAAGTATTGTATAATAGTTAGAGTATGGATAGTGCATTAATCTGAGTATTTTACATTAATGCTACAGTTTGGCACATTAAGTTTATTTAGAGAGAAAAACTAAAAGTACTTACTTTTTGTTGGCTTAAATTTAACTGTAGTGTTTTTGAGTTTTCCTTGATTAAACTAAAAACAAAAACAAACAAACAAAAACGTCTCTAATTTCATTATAATTATCCACCATGATTGATTGATTTTTAAATAGACAACTATTTGCTTTAAAAGTCAAGGATATGGCAAAGCTGTAATTCTGCCCCTAAGTGACCAAAGCTATCCATCTTTACATGTCATTGATTCCCTACTGTGACTCCATGTTTTTTACAGATCAGCACATCCTACGAGACCTGGAGAAGAAGAAGCTTCTCGTCTTCACCCCGTCTCGGCGTGTCGCAGGTAAACGAGTGGTCTGTAATGATGACTGCTTCATCGTCAAAGAGGCTTACGAGTCTGACGGCATCATCGTATCCAACGACATGTACCGGGACCTGCAGGTAGAGAAGCCTAACTGGAAGCGCTTCATCGAGGAGAGGCTGCTGATGTACTCCTTTGTCAATAACAAGTGAGTTTTGCTCTCGGCACTCTTGGCTGTGTTTGTGGGCGTGCGTTTGGTCTAAAGTGTGAATTTTATCCTCCAGGTTTATGCCTCCTGATGATCCTCTGGGAAGACATGGACCAACGTTGGAGAACTTCCTGAGAAGGTTTCCAAAGAATCAGAAGAAAAAGCCATGCCCTTATGGTCAGAAAAGTTCGAGAACATTATTTATATCATTTTGATTTCTGCTCTTATGGCCCATAGCCTCCAGATGGTCACTCAAATGAAAGCTATTCTTTAATAAGCTGAAAAAAGCCACAACCGTAGCTCAACCTTACTGTGCATTTAAACCTGCTGACTGTCTCTAGACGTCAGTTTTAGATGTGATCAGTGATGCTAATCTTCTGTTTTGTTATCTCAGGGAAGAAATGTACTTATGGAATGAAGTGCAAGTTTCACCATCCTAATCGTGCCATCCAGTCTAACCGCTCTGTTGCTGATGAGCTTCGGGACTACGCTAAGCACCCCTCCACCGCTCAGAAACAACCCTCAGCCTGCTCTAGTCCCGTGCCTGGACAGAGCCTCTCATTGGTGGAGGATATGGCAAAGAAACTAACTCTGGGACATGAGAGCACTTCCTTAAAGAAGGAACATAAATATGAAACTGTAGCTAAGGGGAAGACAAGTCATCGCTCTGGGAAGAGGTCCACATCCAGAAAGGAGAAGAGCAGTCATAAGTCATCTTCTGATCAAAGTTCGCTGCAGCACAGTGGGTCTCAGGAGCAGCTGGACTCTGGTTTAGGCTCTATAGACAGTCAGCCATTTGAGGCTCCATGGAGTATGAGTGACAAGTATGGGAGCTCCAAGCATTCCCACAATGTAAGACAGCAGTACTGTGCTCCATGCAGCTGCTGCTCTCATGGTCCTGGGTCTACAGCAGCTTTTCAGCATCACCACCCACACTACAGTCCTGATTTGACACCCTATGGTCTGCAGCCTTATGCGGGCTATGGGACGTACCCTGTCAGCGTGCCGGCTTACAGTCAGCCAACCAATTTCCAGCACAGCAGAGTCCATGGGCGCCAGCAGCAGTACTGGTCAGATCCACTTGGGGCACATCCTCTGGCAGGTTGTAACCTGCGTGAGGAGCCCTCACATTGGGAGCATCCACAGGGGACACAGCCTAATCCCAGTGACATTAGGAAGCAGAGGGAAGTGGTCCGTAAGAAGCTCCTTGCCATCTTTAGTGCCAACTTGGTGGACACAGCCATGGACATGTTTCCTCAGCAGCTGGATCCACAGAAACTGGTTGCAGAGATCCTTGTGCTGCAAAGTCAGAATGGTTCACTGAGATGAAGTCCAGAACCGGTGTGAAACCCCGTCTTTCAGTGGAAAGACGGCAAAAGATAAACATGAGTTAGTGTGTTTTTGTAATGTGGTATCCACCTTGATTATACAGTGAATGCTGTGGTACTGTTGTACCAGATTCACAGCATCCATTTTCCTCCCCCACCTACTACTCTGCTTCAAATAGTACATCCTAAACATAGGAAATTATACTAATCAGTATCAATCCATCAGAAACAAAATGGTAGTTGAGATTGTGAGATTGGCACCTGGAGGTATTTGAGTTTCATCAAAATGTTCTTACATATTGTAGACGTAAGCTACAGTCAGCTGCCTCTAGACAACAAATACTGTTAGCATTCAGCATTAGCTCTAGCATACTTCCACTACTTTATAAAACCAATGTAAACAATTGGCATAGTCTTGGTGATGATACTGGTTTCTAGAGAAGCATTTTGAAGCCTATCGTTGGCAGTCACCATGTCGAAATGCTATCTCCACCTTAAAATCAGTCAGTGTAATAACATGTAAAGAGGGGAAACTTAAGCAGGCCTCAAGCCTCCTGGAAAACAGCTACAGCATGCCCATCTACAGTCATGTGCATTAGTTTTAGGCATGTCGGGTGCTAAGGATTCAACATGAGGCTCAGTGTGCCACAACCTAGGGTTGACACGTGTCACTTGGTAGCTAAGGTCAAGCTCGACTGTATCTCTTTTGTCCGAACCTTTTCAGACCCTGTAACACGTCTAGAGACCACCAGCAGTTTTTAGGCCCTTGGGACATCCACAGCGTGACCAGGGGCTCTCAGTAACCCTACTACCCACCTTGACAGTACCCTAAAGCCGTGTTTCCATCAGGGGGTCCGGTTTGATTCAGTTCGGTTTGGTATGGTTTGGTACGCTAAACCCCAAAATAGTTTGTGTTTCCACAGACACCCGTGCTCTCACTTGGGTGGGCAGGGCTGTAAAAGCATGCATGTGAAGTCACAGACAGCACGAGTCAGCTGTTCCAGCTGCAGAGTTATAGAAAGGATGAGTGACAGATATCAGTCGGGAATAAGCAGTAAACAACTTTATTTCAGCTGAAAGAGCTTTTTAAAAAAATAACTACATTTTAATGATGTTAACCGCTGTCAGTACAGATCCTCAGCTGATGGAATACGTGTACAGAGACGGTTGAGTCCTAACGCTATGTTAATATGTGAATATATCTAGTCTAGAACAGTTTATACGACAAAATATGAAAGTTTAGAGCTGTACTGTGAGATTTCACTGCATTAAAAATAAAGTAAAAGTTCAGCTGGTGTTAAAATCAAGCTAGATTAAGTCAGAAATCCAGTTATCTAACGCAAGACGTAGATTAATAACTAGTTACAGAGGAGAATGAACTATTCAAAGGCTTTGTATTCACAAAACTTCTGCATTAATTTAGTTTCTCATCCATCGCGGATGGATCAGGCTGATGTGAGCCTTTGGGCTCTGCTTTGTGTACTTAAAATCAGGTCCAGATAAACGTCAGGAAACTTGAGTTGTGGCCAGATACCAATATCCATAGACTAGGAGACAGTTTGGATTTCCGTCGAGTCCAAATATTTCCCATTTAGGCAGATACTGGCCCATTTTTCTCCCGTTTTTGCCCACTTCTCACAGCACAGCCTTCCGTGTTTGAAGCCTGGAGGCGAGCAGCTGAGTCGCACGCTGACGTGATGTCAGTGCAGCCCCTATTGTTGTGTGTGTAGCTCCACCTTTTTGGTACAGTTAGGTAAGATTGGCACCCCTACGGAAGGGTGCCGATAATTAGGACAAAACGGGTTGGTTTTTGGGGACCCTTTCTCTATGGAAACGCAAACACGTACCAAAATGAAAAAAAGCGTGCCGTACCGCACCGAACTGAGCCAGACTGCTCAGTGGGAACGACTTATAAGCCATGCTTGCTTTCCACATCTACCCCTTAATCTGCCCTTAAGGTGTGGATTTTATTATTTTTTCAACAGAATAGATTATTTTTACACATGCCTGTAATATGCAAGATCCAGGGCAAGAGCTGGAGGTTTTCATTACCTCTTGAATGTGCTGCAAAACAAGATATCAAAGAGTGAAATTTTAGCCAGCAAAAAAGTTGTTGCTTACGCTAACAGAGCACAATCCTCCATGGCTGAGGTACCTAAAAAATTTAAAATGCAGGTTTCTTTGCAGTTGTCATGAATCAGGAGGTAGTGCAGTAGTAGCTTAATTATTATTTATAATTTGTGTACTTTGCTTTGGCAATATATTAACATTTTGAATTGAATTGAAAAGTAGTGAAATGATGAAAACTGTAAGATACCATTATTTATTAAATAAGAACCTATAATACAGAATTACAACATCAGATCCAAAATGAGCTTCCCCCTTGAGTGTGATGTCGGAGGAAAATGGCTGCTATGTGAATACGGTCAGAGTTACCTCAGTGAACTGGATTTATTAAAAGGCAGCACATGTAGTTAATACAAACTGCATCTTTATTAGATATCATTTTAATGCCATGTAATGGACTTAAATGTGTGACATTCTGATACTCATTAGCAAGAAACAGTGACCAACCATGGCTGTGTCCAAAACAGCATATTTTCACACTATTCACACTATTCATACTAAAAGTGGTGCCACATTGAGTGTGTACCACGTTTTGACTTCATGGTGCACAGAATCCCTGTTTGCTAACTACATTTGCCAAATGTGTTGTGGCTTGCCGGCTAACTATTAGCAGAGCTCTCTGGCCAACCCCCCCCCCACAAAAAAAAACATATAAAAACAAAAGTAACAATACTGTAGCACATTTCAAATTTTGGCTATTTAGATGTTTAATAATAAACCTTGTTGCTAGCTTAGACACCAGAGCTTGGTCCATAAATACGTAATCACTAAGGCTAATAGGCTTTTACGTATGGTGGAACAGCATTTTAACTGTTAGCTTAGCATGCAGCCTCTGTGTTAAAATAAGAAGTAATGGTAGTAATAGGAAGGACGATGTCCAGTTTAGCCACAGGCTAATAGAATCCAGCACAGTGGGCCTTAAACTGGCTTTTATTGAACCTTCAGTGCTCCATTCTGTGTGATGCTGTCATAGATATTAAATTGTAATTGTGTGCTGTATGTTTTTCTTTTCAGTAGATGATACAGTTAGAAGTCTTTGTGTCATATTGGCACTGTGCATGGCTCCAGCAGCCAAATGTTTTACCAGTTTGGGCGTATCGAAGCGTCAGCCCCTTCATTGAACACTCCATTCAAGGAGTGAAACCTGATAAGTCCCAGTGTTGTTTAATCAAGTGTCTGTTTGTCAGGTAGAAATAAAAAGAAATGAATGTTTGAATGTTATATAGTGCTGTGAATACTACATAGAGTATAACAAAGCTGTCAGAGAAGTTAAAATGTGTTTCAGTGTTTTATTTATGGTTGTATAAATTCTGTTTACATAACTTTAAGTTAGCTGTTTTTTGTCTGGACATATTGACGCTCAGTGTTGTGTCAGTAATAAAAGTTGCTGTTGAGAAATGAAAATAAAGAACCCTGATTTATTCAGGTCTTGGGTCTTTAATTATTTGACCAAATGGTGACAGAAGCTGAGTCCACACGTCAGAATTTTTTTTTTTTTTTCAGTGTCAGTACTCATGATCTGGATTCAGGGCACACTTAAAAGAAATTGACGTAAGTATATAGTACCTACACTTCAATTCTGTTCCTGCGGGTAAATCCTCACCCCCACACCCAGGAATTTGACATCTATTGTAAAGCTTTAATGTCACACTCAGAGTGCTTCTGGAAGTACAAATGGAGAGTATAGAGAAAGCGAAAAACATCTAAACTGAATTCTCAAATTTGGAACTCCTACCTTGATATTCTGTGTTTTGTGTTACATGTAAAGCGTGATTGACTTTAGATAGTTTTAACAGTTGAGTCAGCCTGTAATACTTTGAAAAGATTACTCTGGATCACTAAAAGTCATCATATTCACAAAGTGAGTCAGCATTTAGGGGAATACATTATATTTTGGGTTTGGCGGATGCAGGGAGAACGTTTCTTGCCTGACTGTTCTGTGCCAGCTGTGAAGTTTGGTGGAGGGGGGATAATGGTATGGGGCTGGTTTTCAGAGTTTTGGTCAGAACGCTCATTTACAATGGACAATCACAATGCTTCAGCATATCAAAACAGTTTGGATAATGCTATGCTTCCAACTTTGTGGCAACACTTTGGGGAAGACCCATAACCGTTCAAGTTCATCCCCAT
Source organism: Cheilinus undulatus (assembly GCF_018320785.1). NCBI lineage: Eukaryota > Metazoa > Chordata > Actinopteri > Labriformes > Labridae > Cheilinus > Cheilinus undulatus. The sequence goes on along the minus strand of NC_054880.1, from coordinate 14,199,349 downwards.
CTGCACATTTGGGATGAACTGGAACGAAAACTGCGAGCCAGGCCTCCTAAATGCTCGACAGAATGAATAGTCCCTGCTGAGAGAGCTGGATTTTGGCTGTATCCACCAATCAAAAGGACTTTGATAATCCTTTCCAGTGTTGAGGTAATCCTTTCCAGTGCTGAGGTATTGTAGAGAAGAGTCAAGGCCCTCTTGTAAGCCAGCACCTTTCATTGACAGAGAAGATGGAGTGGATGGGAGTGTGCACCTGGATGAGGGAAATTAGTGAAATAACTAAAATCATTTCACTATCAAATGCAGGTGAGTGGAGGTTAAACACGGTACAACATGCAAATTATTGTTACCTGTAGAGTTTGTATTCAAATACAGAGAGTAAACATGCTCAGCCATTCCCCTTCTCACTATATGCAAAAGAGTCAGGGAGTTATGTGCATGTGCAAACTGGTTTTTTATTTGCATAGCGGTGGTGTCTGTAAAAAATCTGTTCTAGTCGCTCTGAACACACACAGTCAACAGGTCAACAGAGGTGCAGCAAAGCAAACACTGGAAGCTACACTTGAAACCAAAACCCCCACGAGTGAACTCATTTTACCGTCCTGTACTGTAAATGAGGTCAAATATGTTTACAGGAAGAACAGATAATGAGCAGGTATCAGATAACGCAGTGTGTGAAGAGGTGGAAGAAAGTTTCGTTTTTAGAAGTTACCGCAATTTTTAATTCTAAAGCGCATGTAAGACTGCAGTCTGGTAGCTGCTAAATACTGGTAGCCTTCTGTTTAATTAATGCTGTGTGCTGTTACATGGCGTAATGAAACTGGTGGGTCCAAAGATTTATGACTCACTCAGGGAAACAATCACCATTTGTGTGCTTCCTTTGTACTTTCCCTCCTTACAATGCAGATCAGTAATGACTCAAAACAAACAGACAAACTTCAACTCAACGAACCTGAGTTTGAATTTTAGAGTGAGGGTATGTTTTAAGTATTTGTTTTTTTGGCCATTCGAACTAATAGTAGTTACCAGAAAAGGCTTGTTTTTAAGAGACAAAATACACTCTATGATAAATATTGTGTAAAAAAGGATTTGAGATCAGCTCAAGTTCCCCCTCTGCAGGATGGAAATATTTCTTTTTTCTACAGATCTACAAATGTTTCCGTTTATGTTGATTTTTTTTTAGCCCTGAAATGTCTAAATCATTTGAATGTTATTTAGCCTAAATATATTTTAAGTTGTGAACTTCTACTAGACGCTGCTGTTCTGTTGCTGAATCTTATTGATGATTTTTGCTGCTTACTTACCATAATTATTCTCTGCCATTGGCTGTGCCTTCTGCTGCTCAATTCCCTAGCCTCACTAAAACCATGTTAAGGTCACATATTTTACCCCTTTAAGACAAGATTGATTTATCTTAGAGGTCCCCAAAGCATGCCTGTGAAGTTTGTTGCTGAAAAAACACTCTAGTATTGGATTTTTGCATGCCTAAAAACCCCTCTGTTTTAGCCCTGCTCAGAACGAGCCGCTTCTGTTGCTTTAAATGTAAATGAGCGATCTGACTCCGCCCCTGGCCACGCCCCTCACAGGAAATGGATCTGGCTCTGCTGATCCTCCTCTGAGCTACCAGCGTAGGATCAGGAGAGGAGGGTGGAGCTTTCTTCCAAGCTGGGAAGGGCAACTGAACCCTGGGTGGGGCTAACACCCCACATGACATTATGAGGGGAAAATCTGAGAGTGGCTTGTTTCAGCATGTTTTCTGAAAGGTGGAGAAAAAGGGGAGGGGAGAGAATGGATTTGTCTGATTCTTGGGGGGATTGTGGACAGGCCAGGGGCAATTATTTTTGCTAGAAAGGCCTGAAAAAGTGTATTTTGCATAATATGTGACCTTTAAGACTTGCTGCTCATCTCAGCCAATCTCCATTGTTGACTTTTTGTTCTGAATTGATACTGTGTTGTCAGCAGAGGTGGCAAAAGTATTGTACTCAAGTAAAAGTACAGTTACTCTGGTTAAAACTTACTTCAGTAGAAAAATACTGATTTCAAACTGTCCTAAAAAAAACAAGAAACCCCCAAAAACAACCCAATTACAGTCATTTGAGTACATAATAACCCTAGCCATCATCACTGTTAACTATCAGTGGAACCAGTTGGTGAAGTAAACTCTCACTGGAGCCTGTTAGGGGAAAAGCAAAACCATCTTTTCCGCCAAGAAAAGCCTTCGGTGCATTTCTTCAACCATCATTTAATAAAGAGATGCTGTCCACTTCTGCAAAAACTTAACCTGACATACCAGAGATACTCTTTTATATATCCCTTGCATGAATATATTTCACAGACATCTGGGAAAGATCCCAAAGAAAACATGTAGGACGGGCAGGACCTTTCAAAAATTTCTCAGAGGGTAATTGGAGCAAATTCTGTCTGTCGCATTCATAACGGGCCAATCAGAGCAACAAGACAAAATGACGTACGTATGCGCTTCTCTTGAGCTGACAGGCTACCGCTGCCTTAGATTGTGAATGGCGGAGCTTCTCTGTGAATAAAATTGATGCCAAGGCCTGTGGGGAAATGTCCAAAAACATTTTCTCCGTCAAGACAAGCTTTTGGTGTGGCTCTTTGCTCTTGTTTTAAAAAGAAATGTGGTCCAGTTACGATTAAACTGCTGCTTTCCTACAGCTACGTCCGAGCTAACGGCTACCACGGCAGCAGCCATTGGATACACCGGAAAACCTGACCTGTAACGATCGCAAACCCATGCTGAAGCAGAGCAAAAACAACTTTTCTGTCATTAAAAGCTCTCAGTGTTGGCGCGCCGGTAGTCGAGTGGTTAAGGCGCATGCCATATATGCAGGCGACCTGGGTTCAAATCCAGCCCGTGGCACTATTTCCTGCATGTCTCTCCCTGCTCTCTCCCCTGTTTCCAACTCTATCCACTGTCCTATCAAAAAGGCCAAAAATAAATCCTTAAAAAAAAAAAAAAAGCTCTCAGTGTTCCTCTCTATCCTTGTTTTAAAAAAGAAATGTCCAGTTCTGACAAAACTGCTGCTGTGGCTAAGTCTGAGCCAATCGCTCCACTAGCAGCCACTGTATACAGCCACTCACACAACAACAAACCCTTAACTTCACAAACTCATGCCACAGCAAGTTGGCAGAAGAGTGAAAACATCTTCCATATCATGAAAAGCTTTTAGTTGTGATTTTATTCTTTATTTCACACAAAAACGTGGTCCAGCTCTAGTAAAACTGACGCTATGCTAAAGCTACATCTTAGGTAAAAAACACCCTGGAGGCAGCCATTATGAACAGCTCTGAGTCCAACTAAACCCCGGCCACAGCTACCGCCTTGTTCTCCTCAAATGAGTATTTCAAGATGGATTTTCCTGATGACAGAGATGGAGTCTGGCAAACTCATCTGCTTTGCAAGGTTAGCAAAAACTACCACAGTAGCTGCATCTGAGCTAATCTCTTCACTAGGCTTGCAGCACAACTGAACCTCCCCCCATAGCTTCCACCTCTTAAGGACGTTGATTGATTCACTCATTTTCTAACTATGGACAAGTATTTCAGATTGAAGCTTTGGAAAATGGATCCATCTAATGACAGACATGGAATTTGGTCAATCCACCAGTGCTGCAAGGCTAACATTCATCAACTTTACAGCAGAAATTACAAAGCTTGTTACAACAAAGTTTTTGGCCTTTACAGCTAATTTTCCTATTCAGAACAAATGCTTACAGGAGGAATTCTCACAGTCTTAAATGTTGTAATTATCCTAAAGATTAAAAGCTTAAAGCATGATAAGTAACTTGAAAGGACACAACCTTATGGAAAAGCATTACTTGCTGATGCAAGCCACTAAACGCCTCTTAAACACTTTTTTAAGTATTGGCTCACAAAACTGAAACGCGGAAGACAAAATACAAAATGAAAGGCTCCCACACTGTAAAAACCTCAACTCTAAGCTATCCTACTTGTCTAATTTACTGTCAGAAATGTCTAATTACACAAATACATCTTAATCCAAGTCTTTTAAGCCAAATCAAGGCTGTGTGACTGTAAATAATGGCTGAGAGCTTCTAGGCAAACAGGCTGGACTGAGTCAGTCCAGCCTGGACTGAGTCAGTCCAGCCTTGACTGACACGCTTTGGTTGGACACATTGTTCTGATCACATGTTTAAAATACCATCTCCTCAGCATAACTCCTGCCTACACCTTAACATAATATGCAAATTTTTTGGCTGGCATACTTGACAGGATATGTTTGCCTGCAACTATGTTTGAGTCAAGACATGGCCTTCTGTTTGGAGGGTTTAGTTCAGCGCTGAAAGTAGGATTTACATCTTTGACTTGATCTGAAGCTCCAATATAATATCTGATATACATTCAGCTCAACAGCTCATGCCAGGACCATATCATTTCATGTCATTAGATTGTAGTGAGTAACTTTTGGGGGTATAGCACTTCACCGCATTTTGAAAACCTTGTAACAACTTGTGTATACTGAATAATGTAAAAATGAACATGTTCAACAACTCAAGATCTGTCTTTTAGTTCCCATATCTCAAATTTAATTAAGAAACTAAGACTTCTTGGTGTCTGTATAGGAATAAGTCCTGCTTGTCAATGAGAAACAGCACAACAGCACAATGATTGTCCAGGGGAAAACACTGCCAGATTTAGACTATGCGGACATCCTCTGTACAATTGCAGCCGCTTCTGTTTTGAAGACATTGGCTGCCATATCTCACTGGGCTTTTTGCTTTAGCACTCATCATTGTGACCTGTATGGCTCTTTAGGCTGGCCCTCTATAGAAAGCAGTATTCTGTTTATTTACAGAGCACTCACTGGTAAACTCCCTCCTTACCTGCCTATTCTCCTGTAACATCTCAACCTGTACAACCAGATCCCAGAGCTGGATCACTTTAAAAACATCCAGGTTTAAGACTGGGGTTGGACTGCTGAAGTGTTGCTGGACCTATTATCTGGAATAATTTCTAAATGACAGCTAGACTGTCCTCTCTGGTATGATATGCTGTTTTTAAAGAGGTTGTGTCTGAACTAAACTAGCAAAAGTAAGAAAATTAGTGTTTGGTAGATTATTGCTTTGTTGCTTCTTTGATATAAATCTTGTACCATTGGACCGCCTGTTTATTTCCCTTTTAAAGGAAGTCACATTGGTAAAGAACATGCATTTGTGGGATGAGCAGCAGAGCTGAGTATGTGAAATGAAAGATTTGCCAAATCTTCTCTGCCAATGCCAAACAGCTCATTTTGCTATTGCTATTCACTCATGTTTTGAGCTTCTGGTATGTTTAGGTGCTGATAATCAGGTACCATTTGGGATCAGCAGTTGGGTCATAGGGTCAAAGTGTAGAGAAGACACAGAGAACGCTGTGCTGAGTGCTGCACCGATAGAGAAACATGTTTTGTTGGAGGCCGTGTGATGGTGTAGGGTGGCATCTCCCTCCCTGGAAAACAAGGCTTGTCATCATTGGAAATATTGAGATCAGATTCTGCAACCAGTGGCAATCCCATATCTCCACAGTCTGGGACAGAACTCTGTCCTGAGTGGGGTTTACCAGAGACTACCTCCAAAATTTGGGAAGAGAGAGGATGGAATGGCCTACCAGAAGCCCTGATCTCAACCCCATTGAACACTTGTGGGATCAGCTTGGGCATGCTGTTCATGCCAGAGTGACCACCACAACCACATTGGCTGCCTTGTGACAAATGCTGGTTGAAGAATGGGCTGCCATCCCATAGCAGTGTGTGACCAGGCTGGTGAGCAGTATGAGACGTTGCCAGGCTGTTGTGGCTGGGGCTCCTGTTTGTTAAATGGATTTTTATATTGCCAATGTTTCTTCAGACTTCAATCATCCAACCCACCAAACAACACCAAACAAGAGTTATTAGTAGAATAAGCTGTTTGGCATTGGCAGAGAAGATTTGGCAATTTTTTCATGGGTGCAACCCACATACTCAGCTCTGCTGCTCATCCCACAAATGCATGTTCCTTAAAAACGTGTCATGGAACAGAAAGACATCTTGCACCCTGCAGGGCTCCAAAATAATTATTTATTGCACCAATGTGATGTTTCGAGCAGAGTAGCTCTGTCTGATGAAGAGATACTCTGTTCGAAACATCACGTTGGTGCAATAAACAATTATATTTCTGGAGTGTGCGTGACGTCTTTCTGTTCCATGTCAGTCTCTTTTTCGGCTCAGCACCTGCACACCTAGGTTTGGACGTGCGTGTAGACGTTTTTTCCTTAAAAACATGTCACCATTTAGAGGGGAAATAACAGACTTTCCAGCAGTGTTAGATTTATGGCAGAGAAACATTGTTACAACACAGAAATACTCTACTAAACAAAAATGTCCTTACTTTATGTGCTGGGTTTATTTCAACTTTAATTTACTTGAGTAAAACAGTCTTGTACTTTTTCTACCTCTGCTTGTATGTGACCTTTATGATGCAGCTTAATGGAAATTAAACAGGTTTTATCTTCTTTATAAACTGCTTGGTTGAATGGTTGAAGCACACAGATCAGCCACATCCTCAGAATGACTTCAGAAAGAGGTCAACAGATCTCTGTTGGCTTATATGTAAAAATAATGCCACCTGTTGGATATTATGAGTTAGTGCAGCCATGCTTTCAAGCATTGTGAATTTATAGTTTCTTAAGTTGTCTTACCATCTCTTTCTTTTGTAGGGTTCTTTTTAACTTTGGTGTTGAAATATGCCACTTAAAAACTTACTGTATCCAAAATATAAAATAATTATTATATGACATCTATATTAACCCCGCTGTCTATCTGAACCATTTTTTTAGTATTGTGATTTGTTTGACAGTACAGTTGTATGACTGAATCTTCCTCAAGTTGAGGAGCCAATTTACAGGTTTCCTGTAGAATCTTAAGTGTAAAAAAATTCTGATTTTTACCTGTAGGTTGATAATGTAAAGTAACATCAGCACAGTTCCATATGCTAAGGTTACAGTAACATCATTAAAGTAAAAATGAACAGCAAAGTTGAACTTAAAAATTTCTTTCAAAGCTTCTGTTAGGAACTTTTCTATTGTTTTGTTTGGCTTTGGTGCCCCATGTGGACAAAGAGTTACCTCCATTGCCTGCTTAATAGGTTTTCTCTAGGGTTACCAGGGTTTTGTACTTAAGACATGCTTACACATTTATAAATGTTCAATTATTTCAGAGGCAATTAATACATAGTAGCATGAATCTGAATATGAGGGTGTAACAAGCTTTGTGCTATAAAGGAGGAGGCTGGGGTGGAGGTCAAGCTTTGCCAGCAGCAGTGTGGTGCATCAGCACTGATTCAAGCAGGGATTAGTGAGAAGTATGTCATATTTAAATGGATACCCACGTTGACACAATTTTGAATAATTTGCATAAAATCTCTGCTGCAAAAAATGAATATATTGAACGTTTTTTTGACACATTTCAAGTTAAAGAAATATTGCTACCTCTGTGATTAGTAAATTGCAGCACGTCATATTGTAATTTAATCTAATTTGTGATTAATTGACCAGCCCTAATTCAGATGAAACTTCAGTGACAGTTTGATATGAATAAATTATAAAAACTTCACTGAGAGAAACTACAAGATTAGAGCAAATATTTTATTTGCATAAGCATGTTTAATAAAGTTTTTTCACTTGTAAAGTGGGGCAAACCAGAGCACCTGGAGGAAACCCAAAAGATAATTAAAGGCCTTGAAGAAGTCACTTGAACAGTTTTGACAAGTGACTTACTTTTCTCTGTTGGTGGCCTCATTTTTTGCGCTTTTTATTGCGCTTTTTATAGCCACCATTCTTCTGGGTGGTCTTATTGGGGCTGGATTTTTCTGTGGCTGCAGAGTTAACAGCAGCAGTGTCTTCTTTGGCTGCCAGCTGACCAACAGCAGTTTCCAAATTTGGCCTTTGGTTGACCAATAGCAGTTTCTGCTTCAGCTTTTGGTTGACCAATAGCAGTTTCTGCTTCAGCCTTTGCTTGACCAATAGCAGTTTCTGCTTTGGCCTCCAGCTGACCAATAGCAGTTCCTGCTTTGGCCCTTGGCAGACCAGCAGCACTTTCTGCTTCAGCTTTTGGTTGACCAATAGCAGTTTCTGCTTCGGCCTTCGGTTGACCAACAGCAGGTTCTGCTTTGGCCCTCAGGACACCATTAAGAGTTTTTGCCATGGCCTCCAGCAGCAGTGTCTGCTTTAGCCTTCGGTTGACCATTAGCAGTTTTTACTTTGGCCCTCGGCTGACCAGCAGTCGTGTCTTACTTGGCCTCCACCTGGCCAGCTGTTGCTTGCCTGGCTGACATTACTTTCTTCTTGGGCTGCCAAAAAACTCTGCAGATCAATCCAAAAATAGACAGAAACTTGTCTTTTGATACTGTCAACAGAGCTGTAAGTCTCCGTCTAGCCATGCCATAGATCGCTACATAGTCCAAAGACAAAAAATAAGCCATAATTTTTGCCTTTTTCACCCAAAAATACATTTTTGTGTAGCGCATGTAATACTGGACTGGCTTTGGGAGGGAGGGTAGATGTGAAAGCAGGCTGGGAGACCGACGACTCTTCTCTCCTTGATCTCTCTGCTTGTCTCCACTTTCAAAATCATTTTTCTACAGCAATTTCAGACAAGTGTCCTTTGCAGCTGACAAGTCAAACCTCGCAGGTGATTCAGTGTCAGACCTGGGAGGATAACACTATAACTGAGGAGAAAGCATCAGAAATGGAAACACTCTATAAATATTTAAAGACATGCGAACCCCACACAGACAGAGCCCACTATCAGCTTGAATTGCCGACTAAAAACCCGTAAATACTAAATAGGCGTCGCTAGGCCGTTTACTGGGGGCTGACGCCACCCTAAACTGTTCATCAGCTCCTAAAAGTAAATACAATAAAATCAGTGTTGAAAATAATTAAGAAATGCACCACAGCGTTACGTTACTTTCTGCTTATAATTGTAAAAGTTGGTTAGAAGTGACACATTTGCCAAGTTACCTCTCAGCTTCGAAAAACCAATCGACGAACGTTTATTTTCAGAAGACTACAATACCCATATGTCCAACAACTCTTGCGCAGGCGCAGTGTTAGTCGGTATCATGACGCTGGTTATGTTGTCTTAACCCAGTTACTGTAGCTACTGCTGTCTTGTTTGAGGGAACTCGTGAACAAATGAAGCAGTTATGTAGCTCACCGGAGGAGGACTTTACCCTGCTGTGACCAGCTATCTTCACCTGCTGTGACAGGCCTCACTCGGCTCGCTACACTACAGAGGCTCCGTCTGACACCCAGCTAGCTAACTAGCTAGCTAGCCACACACGCTAGCAAACAAGCAGGTGTGAGTCCTGCGATGTGCTGCTGTTTGTTTTTCTCGTCTCGGCTGGCTTTCTAACTCAGCTGTCGGGCGTGTAATCTTGTTATTTTTCGTGGCTGTGGAGTGAAGAAGGAAATAAACCGCATACTCTCAGTGTTTGCTGTTGTCGCCATCAGGGCTCCAGTTTAAAGATGTGGCAAAGTGTCGGACTCACACTGCTGGTCATTGTGGCCACACTTGTCTGTGCTCTGCTCTTCATGCTGTTTGGTAAGTCTACGCCACATAACCTCAATAAGTTACTTACATAACTCCCTCTGTTGCTGCTATAGCTCGTTGTAGTCGGGTTGGAGAGCTAGAGGCCTATAATAGTTCAACACAGTGCTACAAAGAGGCTGACAGCTAATTAGTGGGCTGATTGTGAAACTCTTTTTGACCATAATTTTTTTTTTATAGAAGTCTCTTTACAGTCGGTTAGGGTGCACTGAGTATTCAAATAAAAGTTTTGATCGCAGTAAGGAGTTTCTATTTTTAACCTGAGCAGAGGAGTCTGACACAGGACTGATCATAAACATGGCTGCTCCTTCTTTAAGCCTACAGGTGTATGTTCACAATCATACACAGAGTATGGACTCTGTCTGACAAACCCGTTTAACACTATCAGGACACACCGGTTTAACACAGAAAATCCAGATAACAGAGCAGGAGAAAAAAGATAAAATGTGCCTCTTCTCACATGGTATTATTAGCTGTACTATATAAGAGAAGTAATATTGTTACTGTTATTAAAAAGACCTATGTAACCAATATGTGGTAATTTCTCATGAACTTGCAAAGCAGACAGATTGGCCAGGTTCCATGTCAGTCATCAGGCAAATCCATCTTGCAATGCTCTGATCTGAAACTGTGCCAGGTCTAAGAATGGACCCGACCAGTCAGCATTATCTGAGGAGAAGGAGGTGGTGGCTACAGGCTGGGTTTAGATGTGCTGGAAGCCAATAGCTATGGCTGCCACCAGTGTAGCAATTAGCTCTAATGTAGCTGTAGTATGGTAGCATTAAATAAAGAGCACTGAAAGCTTTTCATGACAGAAGAGATGTTTTTGCACTTCTTTCCACCTGCTTCAGCATGAGTTCGCAACAGTTATGGGTTGGGTTTAGTTTTACTGCTGGTCAAGCAGTTAGACCCCTATATAATCGTATTATGGCAGCACTTTTTTACCAGAACTGGGTCACATTTCTTTATTAAAACACAAGGAAAGAGCCCCAATGAGAGCTTCAATTGGCAGAGAAGCTGGTTTTGAGCTTCTCCTGACCGACCTTGGCATGAGTTTTTTTTTTCACCTACAAGCTCCACTGTTCATAAACTATGACAGCTCCTGTCTGTCGAGTTCAGGTTACTACCGGAGCGGCGCATGCCTTTATCTTGTTCCTCTGATTGTCCCGTAACGAATGTGACAAACAGAAAGCTTATCCATTCACCTTCTGAGATTTTTTTATTTTTTTTTGAAAAGTCTTGTCCTTCCCAAATATTTTGTGTGGGAGGTTTTCCAGATTAATGTTTTATACATCCATGGAATGCATATTTTAAACAGTCTGTCTGGTGTGTCAGGTTGAATTTTTCATTTTCAATAACTGAAAATTGCAAGAAAACTCTTACACACTGTCTTAATCGGAGAAATGTTCCCAAATGTGTCCTTAATTTAAAAAAGAAAGCCAAAAAGTCAGAAACTGTGTGTGTAGACCTGAAATGTAGCTAAAGTTGCTGATTAATCCAAATAGTCTGTGTTTATGTATTTTATAGGGCTATTAGGAAAAACTTGAGTAAAAGTTTAATTACATTGCATCCCTGCTTTCTAGTCCATATGAATGAAATCATTTTGCATACAGTGCATCAGAGCAGTTTTTCGAAAAGGTGCAGCAGTTACGGAAATTAGTGTAGGTACTAGTGTTTGAAATAACAAATTAGCCAATGCAGATAACAATGCAGTGTTTTTTTATTACTTTATTAGTGTAAGAGCCCAAATATGCCAATCGGCAGTTAGGTGTACTAATGCTAGCATCTGATTGATTGTACTCGGCAGATTAACAGTAGCAGCTGGTAGCTGTTCAGGCCGCATTATTTACCAGTACTAATGTTAGGTTGCTGCATCAGTGTATCTCTAATTATAAGCAAATGCTTTTTACTCTGGTGCAAAAAAAGCGACTTATTTTAAATTTTATTGAAGGGATAGCCCTTTGAGATGAGTTATCGTGTTTTCAAGGATCCCCACGAGTGCATCCACTCTCTTTACTATTGATGTCTTATACATGTAGTAAGGTTTTAATTATAAAAATATTGTGCTTTTTTTTAAATTGACAGTCTGACACATGAGAGTCTTTGCTGTTTAAGATAGGGAGTAACAGTATTACTAGCATGACATTGGTACAGGAATATATTAGCTCAAAAAGTTAGTCATAGCTATAAACATTCTGCTGATGTTTACAACCAACACATTGGCTGTAAACATCAGCCTGTATCAGCTTTAACTATTGGCCATGTGTATAAATAAGTTTGTGGAGTTTTTAGGAAAGACCAACAGACAATTTGTGTGCTGAAGTCTTTATCTGTGTTCATCATCATTTCTGAACCTTAACATGTGTTTTAGTGTAGAAATTTAAGACTGAACCTAGGATATAGCTGTTGAACCTTAACCTGCAATTTCCACATACGGCGACTGTGCCACGCACCAAAGCGCCGCAGGTTTGCTCTGACCAAAAGCGAACGACCTAGCCCAGAGCGCTGGGCTAGAGCGCTGTTGGATGCAGCCCTGACCGTTGGGCAGAGATCCCAGGAGAACTGCCAGTTCACACAGGAATAGTATGTCAACAGCGGACTATTTTACCTTTTGGGGTTAATTTATCAGTCTGTGCATTGTGTTGTACTTTGAAAGAACCAGATATTTTATGCTTGTGACTTCCTGTTTAGAGCTTTCTGATCAATGGGAATTGACATGGTTTGGCAGCGTCCAGCGCTGAAAATAGGCCTGAAGTGTATTCGAACGAAGCGGGGTGGCGTTCTAGAGACGCACCGCATCTGTACTGGAGCGCTGGCTGTGGAACTGCTCTGATAGACTAGAGAGGGAGCGATGTGCTCCACAGTACGATTTACTGGCGGATCGTAGCGCGGTCGCTGTTTGTGGAAATTGGAGGTGAGAGTTCCTTTAATATCCAAACGCGTTTCTCCCTAAGGACAAAAAAAATCAACATCCTAAATCAGCTGTAAAAATAATAAATATTCATGTTTTTTCCTACTTTCAATGAGTCTATCTTTAAAACTACTTCAATCCTGAAAAATGTATATCAAATACTAATTATATTTTGGGGATTTTAACCCTTTAAAGGCTTGTATGTGTACACAGCTCCACAGTTTTTAATAGAACAAAATCACCAAAACTTCAATAAAATACACACACACAGTTTTCACACACTAACCATTATCCAACATCAATAGCGACACGCTTATTTCAATATCGAGGCACTCTTGCAGAAAACAAAAAGTTTGAAATTTTGCAGCATGCTTTGAATGGGAAAAAGTAGCACCATCTGGTGGACAAATATAAAAATTAAAAATCAAAAGCGAGTATCTTAAAAGAAATCTTAAAATAAAGGAATGCATTAGTTTAAACTAAGATAAATGTGAGATCAAAAATGCATTTTTAATGGTTTCTTTTTCCTCGTCTTTCCCTCATCAGGTTGGTATGTCGTCTGGCAGCTCTTCCTGTCAAAGTTTAAATTCTTGCGTGAGCTTGTTGGGGACGCCAGCACCCCGCAAGCAGAGTCGCAGCCGTCCGAAACCAAGAGTGAACGAACAGCTAACGCCTCGACGAGGAATCGGCCCAGGACCACACGCCAAAGAGTCGCCGCTGCAGAAAGCACTTAGACACGTACTACAAACTCACTGTGACTGCTCATCAGCCCTGGACACACGACTCTGTCATCAGCCCTCCTCTTCAACAAAACACTTTACACTGACCAGGCAGATCTCCTGGTTCAAAGGGAAAAGCCATTACTGTCCATTTCTTATGTTTACCAACCTACAGTCATGTGTGTACTGTGCAGTGAGTCTGGGGGCTCCACTCATCCTCCTTCTGCAGTAGTGACAGCTGCTTTCATGAGCCCACGCTGCTTCCTGCCACAACATGGAGTACAAAGATCCTTCATCATATAGAGACATTCGTTTATCTTTTATTTACATGTTTTAATCTTGTATTTTGTAACACAAGTGAGTGTTTTTTTGAAGGAGGCTAGTGGATAAATGTCAAAAACTAGCTTGTCTACATCATTTCAACAACGGAAACAGTGATTTATAAAACTGACAGTTTATTTTCTTTAGATAAGTAAGAAAGTGCAATGAAAGGAATGTTAAAGCTACCATTTCGTAGTTTTCCTGCTCAGTAGATTTTGGAGGAAGTGGAGACTGTCTCGCTAAGGAGATAATGGCCCTAAAAGCCTCCAAGTAAGACGACAAATGGCGCAACTTCATTCCAGTTGTGTGAAATGTGACCTTTTTCTTCCAACTTCTTCTTTTTTTTTCAGAAAATTAATTTTGTACTTGAAGAGTCAGGAGAAAGTTTTAAGGAAATGACTGTTGGTGTTCAGTAGCAGCTCAAGACATCAGGCGTTTTCAGACCAGACTATTCAGAGGCACCACCCAATCCAGACACTACAGACTGCTGAGGCCTTTTTTTAAAGTTCGATTAACATAGTCCAGCTGGGCTTTGATGAAGCAAACCTATATTAGTTAAGTACACATGAAGGCTTTGTGGAGTCCTCTTTTCATGAAGGTTTAATGCTAAAACATGTTTTTATTCCTTTCAGATTTAGATCCTCCAACAGCACTGTAACAAAGCTCCACTCTAAATATGCCTTTGTACTTTGATATTGGCTATATTATGGTGTAATTTTGGTGTCCCTGTCATTCCACAACATTATGGAGTTTCAGAGGCAACAAAGGCAGGCATTACAGGGGTGTATACAGCCTTTCATGAATAAATAAACACCACCGTCTCGCCAGCTTGACTCTAAAGTAAGCGTGTCATGCCAGGCAATGTCTCTTACATTTTTGCTTTATTATTTGTATATACAGTTCTTGCAGAACTTTTGGACATGTTTTGGCCAAAATTTTAGGCTGAAGTAGGCCGTAGGTGTGGCGGGTAAGCATGGCCTAGGATACTGTATTACCAGGGGTGAAATGGACTGGGCAATAGAAATGCCATTGGGCTTGACCCTGACCCCCTCAGTACTAGGTTGTGGCACATCAGGCCAAGTGATGAATTCTTAGCACCATACATGCCTGAAACTTCTGCACATGCTGTAAAAATCAGCATTTTAACATGGGGTGTGTGTGATTTCAAGTGTTTGTGCAGCCTCTAGCAGTTAAGAGGCGTTAAACTGACGAGATGAGAGTGTAGTTCTCTGTACGAGTGTATGTCTGTCTGTGGTTGTGTTTACATGCTGTGGTCTCGTGGTTCCACCTCACCCTAACACAGTTTGAAATTACACCAATATTACACTATGCAGAATTCAAATGAATGTACAAAGGCACAGTAATGGCAAGTGGCTTCATTGAAACACTCTAAAAAGGACTATAGACATGCCGTTATGGAATCAATACTTAAAGTAAAAAGATGTTGAGCAATCACAATCTAAAAAAACTCAATATCACACCTTGAACCAACCATATGAAAACATGTTAAGTGTTTATGCAGGGCTGTAAAAGAGCCTAAAAGACACCTGTTCCCAAAGTTACAGACATCTTGATGAAAAAGTTCTTCCTTGACAGTTAACACTATCACAGCCCCTGTGTGTTTAACTTTTATGTTATAGCCGTGTGTAAAACTGCTGCCACATTTCTTTGGGGTTGGCTTTAGCAGCTCATTTGTTGGACAAATCAATGCTTACATCCTTAAACATGATGTCTTTAAGGATCAGTTAAAAGGGTTGGGGTCCTCAGACTGTTCTAAGAGTTTTGACGAAGCTCCTGTGGTCTGAAAGCACCTGATGGCAGCTGATCTTGGGGGGGCTATGACATGATGCTGACGTCTGAACCGCTCCTGCTCCCTGTGCCTCTGTCTGCTCCAGTGCCTGTCTATGTGGCATCCACTGTTTGTTACACGGCCCCTTTTTTGTAAAAGCGACTGCTTCCTGTCATTACAGGGAAGGTTAAAGCTGACCAGGGCCTCGTCAATATTTATGTGAAACTCTCCCTCCAGGTAAAACTCGTGTAACTCTTGCACCTTTTTATCAGCAGTGATTCTTTTTTTCTTCAGTGGAGCAGAAGCTTCAAATAAAAATGGACATTAAAAACAGCATTTGGTCCTCTGATTTGTTTGAGTTCTTTGAAAAAATATGGGTAGCACTTTATTTTAGTGGCCCAATGTCATATGGATGTTATTGTTTGGTATTTTACCCTAACCTTAAAAATCCCTTGAACGTTTTCCAGGAAGGACTGGATTTAATTAAAAAGGCCAAAATTAAGAAATTGCCCAGGAATTATCAAGCAACTTTGATAGAAAAATAGCATCTTATTTCAAAGAAATTACTTAATAAAATACCACTGAATAACCAGATAATAGCCACAATATTATGAGGAATTGTTTGCTAATTTTGACATTATTACTAAGTAAATACTTCCTTAAAATTACCATAGTTCCATGTTATAGCTTGTAAAATGCCTACTTGTTACTAGGTAATTACCATCTAATTCTTGAGAAATTACTAGATAATTACCACTTATTACTATACAATTACTAGATAATTAGGGCCCACCAAAGTGCTAGTAAAACGTGAAAAACAACACAGAAAAAGTGCTTTATAATATGTTAAACTGTCATGAACATGAGCAAAGCCTTGCAGTTAATGGTTATTTGAAAAGACA
Organism: Cheilinus undulatus; assembly: GCF_018320785.1. Taxonomy (NCBI): domain Eukaryota; kingdom Metazoa; phylum Chordata; class Actinopteri; order Labriformes; family Labridae; genus Cheilinus; species Cheilinus undulatus. Next base: position 14,183,106 of record NC_054880.1, on the reverse strand, counting down.
GAACATTTTTCCCTCATAGCGATAAAAATCTACTAAAGGCACTTTGCCAACATTTAATCAGCGACAGCTAAAGTACAGAAACATACAAAATAAAAATAGCGCTTATCCTTTTGGGGGTCGCTGGGGGGCTGGAGCCTAGCTGTCATTGGGCGAGAGGCGGGGAACACCTGGACTGGTCGCCAGTCAGTCACAGGGCTGACTTAAATAGGGTTGCCAACCGTCTCTTAAAATACGGAATCGTCCCGTATTTGATGCAGCATCCCGTTTTGAGGCATCACAGGACCCAATCTGTTTCGTATTTTTTATCCTTACCGGCTACTCTGCCATTGGTTGGTTAACTCCCACTGGTTTCGTCAGTTGGGGACAACTAAGACTTAGAGCCAATCAGAGGCAGAGGAAGGCGGGTCTTCTCTTTGCAAAACACGGATGATGCTGAAAATATTCGCAGCTGGAGTGTGGCATAGGACTTGAATCGTGACGCCTGACGGTGTTCCGTGAAACCGTCGGGCCAATAAACCGGAAGTTTATGAAATTCCCTTCAGTCTGCAAACACAAACTAAGCGCTGTCTCACTCCAGAGATCTGCACCGGCATAGTGCCATATCTGCCAGCCGCAGGCAGTGGCTGCGTAAAAACGCAGGAAGTGTGCCTGTAAGCATCGCATCGCTCCCTTTGTTGCTGCACTCACAGCTCTTGGTATAACACGGTTTATAATTTTGAACACTGTCATTCTTGCCCATCGTTACTTCTGACAGACTCTGCCTCTCTAGAATGCTCCTTTTACACCCAGTGCCCCAACCTTTCAGTGTTCAGTTGTCATTGGGATTTCAGATGCTTCCTGACCGTTTACACAGGATAACATTTCCTGAATTTAGTGAATCTGCCAGCGGGACTGCCAACGGCTCACAGGAGCTTTAAAACACTACTTAGTTAAAACTGAATAAAACACAATTTACTGACATTTCAAAACAGTACTAGTCATTTTATTTTTCCTGATAGAACTGTTGATTAGTGTTGCACCTTGCATTAAATGCTGGGGCGGCCATGTTTGTTTACATTTGATTTCAAATTGGTAACCAAGGAAACGGGAATTCCTAAATGGAATTAGACGTGTTGTGACATCATCAAAGCAAATGGCTTTGATGATGTCACTCTTAGAAGGCTATATATACTAGGCAAACCTCAAACACTGCAGACTTACAGAGCAGATCAGTGATCAGCAAGAAGTCTTCAAACTTTTTGATTTTGACGTAGATTTACAGCGCAGGTCAGAGATTATCGCTCAGCGAGAAGTCTTAAGACTTTTTGATTTCAAGGCTGTTTTTCAAACAAAGGAAATGTCTGAAAACACCACGACTACTTCAGTTAGCTGGGGAGATTTAATGGACAAGGAACTTGAAAACACCGAGTCTATAGAGATTGAGGACGAAAAAATGGTCGATACAATGCCTGAGCCAAGCAGCGATCGAATCCAGGCAGAAGAGGTCAAAAGTGAGGAGCAAAAAAATGCTCCCCAAGAAAGGGAGGAAAGAGGTCCCAGGCAGTACCAAAATCACTACCGGGGACCCCCTCCTCCACGCTACCCTTATCACGGACCCCCACGACCACCACATCCCAACCGTGGACCCCCTCCCCCACCGAATAACAGACCCTCATATCAGCCGTACAGAGGTCCCCCTGGTCCACCACACCATGGACCCCCTAATCAACAACACGGACCCCCTCGCCCACCACTCCAGGGCCATGATCGCCCTCCTTGGATGCGGGACATTGAGAGTCTAAAAAGTAAGCTCAGAGACCGGACCGGCAAACTCAAAGAGGTGTCCCTTGAGCTAAAAGACGTGTCCTCCAAGCTGGAAGAGGAGAAACAATCAAAAGCCAAATTACAGACCGAGAACAACCAAAAAGACAAAAAGATTAATGATCTCCTTGAGGCGGTGAAGGCAGAGAATAACAGGAGGATGGAGAGTGAAAAACAGATCAGGATGCTGAAGGAACAGCTGAAGCACCTGAATCCATCCTTCACTGAGGTGAACTTTGGCCTTTATCCGTATAAGACCAAAGAGGAGCTCATCGGGGTCATTGAAGCTCAGAATAAAAAGCTCCAGGACAAAGCCTCAGGGGTTTCACACCACGAGAAGACCCTGAGAGCTCAGATAGAAGTCTTGGAACAGGAGACCAGGACCCTGAGAGCTCGGAACGAGGTCCTGGAGCAGAGGAACAAGACCATGCCAGAAAAGGCCTCCAAAAAAGAAGCCATGCAGCTGAAAGCTTTAAAGGATCAGCTGGAGTTACAGCGTGATCAAATAAAGGCTCAGGAAAAGGCCCAACAGGACAAGGACAGGGAGATAAAAGACCTCAGGATGCAGCTGGAGAATTCACGTCCAGCCTCCAGAGCACCAGAGCAGGAATCAGCTGATCCTGGGAAAATACAAGAGCTCTTGGATCTTGTGTCTTCTCAGAATAATCAGTTGAAGGATGAAGTGTCGAGGTCTGACTCCCTGCAGAGAGAGGTTCAGGAGGTCCGACAGAGGCTGTCTGCCGAGATAGACTCTCTCAAGGAGGATATATGTGTCCTCCAGAGAGAAGCCTCTAGAAAGGACACTGATTCCTCCCTGCAAATAGAGTCCTTGACCAATCAGCTGCAGGTACAGACCAGCTACATCCGTGACCTGGAATCCAAACTGCAGACTGAGCAAGGCAACATGCACCTGAAAGCTTTAAAGGGTCAGCTGGAGTTACAGCATGATCAAATAAAGGCTCAGGAAAAGGCCCAACAGGACAAGGAGAGGGAGATAGAAGACCTCAGGATGCAGCTGGAGAATTCACGTCCAGCCTCCAGAGCACCAGAGCAGGAATCAGCTGATTCTGGGAAAATACAAGAGCTCTTGGATCTTGTGTCTTCTCAGAATGATCGACTGAAGGATGAAGTGTCGAGGTCTGGCTCCCAGCAGAGAGAGGCTCAGGAGGTCCGACAGAGGCTGTCTGCCGAGATAGACTCTCTCAAGAAGGATATATGGGTCCTCCAGAGAGACGCCTCTAGAAAGGACACTGATTCCTTCCTGCAGATAGAGTCCTTGACCAATCAGCTGCAGGAACAGACCAGCTACGTCAGTGACCTGGAATTCAAACTGCAGACTGAGCAAGGCAACATCCAGGTCCTGCAGAAAGACATTGAGTACGGGAGAGACGTCATCGCGTCTAAGACCAGTCATCTGCAGGCTGAAACGTTGAGGGCTGACACTCTGACAAACCAACTACAGGATGTCAGGCTTCAGCTATCAGAGGCGGAGGACAGGCTCCAGATGCTGGAACAGAAAATGAATGAGGAGGCCTCCAGCAGAGACGCAGTCAACGAGCGGCTGGAGAGCCTGGAGGACGAGCTGGAGGAGAAGACGAACTGTTGCATCGTCCTGCTGAGAGAGGTGCCTGGGTTATTAAGAGAGGTGGGGGAAAACGTGTCATTATGGAGGGAGTTCAGAAAGGCCCTCACTCCATCATGCTGGCGCCAGTACAAGATGGACAAGATAATGGAAAACCTCCGGAGACTGGCCACACTCTGCCCTCCCCCTCCTCCAGATTCAGAGAGACTGTAACAGGCCTGGGCAGCACAGTGGGTCAAAGAAAGTCCTGCTGGATAGGAGGTAGCTTTCTGTTTGTCAGGGTGGCACATGGTCCTGGTAGATAGGAGGTAGCTTTCTGTTTGTCAGGGTGGCACATGGTCCTGGTGGATAGGAGGTAGCTTTCTGTCTGTCAGGGTGTCACATGGTCCTGGTAGATAGGAGGTAGCTTTCTGTTTGTCAGGGTGTCACATGGTCCTGGTAGATAGGAGGTAGCTTTCTGTTTGTCAGGGCGTCACATGATCCACTGTGTCTGTGAAAGGTTTTCTCCAGGACCTCCTGTTACCCCATAAAAATAAAAAAATAAAAAATAGAAAAAAATTTTTCTTGCAGTTTGAATAAAAGTGTTTACCTAAAGTGAATAAATTCTTAGAATAGACTTTCTGTACTGTACTGACAACTGTAGAGTGTTAAGTGTCCATATATACTGTGATTTTCACCTTACACCATACAAAAGGTTTTTACTTATTACATGGATGAGGACAGTGGCCCATGATGTCCATATTACAAACGTGCTGTCAGAAGGGGCCCCCATAGGGCGGTCTTCTACCGTCATTGCAATAGTTGCACATTTTAATTCACTGCTGTTGTTTAAAGTTTGTCAGCACTCAGTTGCCCCTTACATGCCAGCTAGGGGCCCCAAACAAATATCTGCCTTGGCTAGAGCTCAAATGTGTGGTTCCAGGAGAAAAATTCCCTTCAGTTGATTAAAAAAAACAACCTGCTTTAATTTTGAAAGAAATTAAGGAACTGAGGGTAGATTGACGATCATGACATAAACTTAAATATGGCAAAGACGCCTGTTATGAAAAACAGAGTGGTAAGTAGTGTTGTACTCCAGACCACACTATCTGAGACCAAGACTTGCCCGAGATCAGATAAGACCAAGACTTCTGGGGGTCAACACCAAGTCAAGACTGAGACAGAGACAGACTGAGAAAAGACCAAAACCATAAAAATCAATTTTTAAAAAACAATCACAAAAACTGGCAATCATTATCTCTTTAATTTTAGCGTTCTTTTAAATAAATTTGACAAATAAAACAAGGTGTCTGCAACCCTGTCAAATCACAACATGCAAAAATCTCAAATCTAAACAAAACTCTTCCACTAACTTCTAGTAAAAAAAAAAAAATGTATGTGTGATTAATTCCATTTCTGATATCAACAATTCAATTTTGACATGTTAAAAAGAAAACTGTAGCTATCTCTAATGCAAATATTACATGTAAGAATGTAAATACAGATATCTGAGATATCTGTAATTACATTCTTACATGTAACAATTCCAATTCCTCTTTCTGTCCCCAAAACGTTGCCGTAGACAACATGGCGTTTCGTTATGTCAGCCTCCATGAGGGCGACCTGCGGTAATGTAAATTTAAAAAGCTTTTTTCTAATTTTGTAAAAAGAAAACAAAAGTTTAAAGGGGATGATTGTGCACTTATTTTAACATACTTCACATTAATATATAAACATTATATCCCATTTACACCGTTTCTGTTCGGCGAAATGCAGCCAAATTCTACACACTGTACCTTTAAATGTTCAAACGGCTTGCCATACTCTACTGTAGCTGGAGCGATTATAGACACACGGAAGTGAGCGAGAGAATTAAACACTTGGTCAGACAGCAGCTGTGAAAGTGAGTAAAGATCCGAGCAGTTTGTGCTTTCAAGTGTTTTCTGTGGAGTACAGTGGGCTGACAGACGTAAAAACACGGTTCCAGAGAGTAACACAGACTCAGGACTCGAAAGAGCCAAACGGTGGTGTCCCGGTTCTTTTTAACCCAAACATGTCCTGAGACTGATAATAACGGCTTTAAAGCCTGTTTTAATGGGAGTTCCATTCACGGGACATGATGAATCATCAACAACTTAATGAATCAGGAGGTTTTTCTGTCTGTCAGCCTGTGAGCTCCAATCAGCTCAGAGCAGTAGTGCAGCAGTGGGCGTGGCTTTGGATGCCATGTGTCCCCATGAGAAGAAAACAACCGTGAGGAGTTCAGTCAAGCTGAAGTAAACTGCATTTATGAATAAATATTTTACCTAATCATTTTTGACCAGATTAAAACTGTTAGTAGAGATTCCTGAGTATTATTTATAATAATGTAATAGTAAAAAAAAACACAAACCTATTGTTGTGTTGTCTTGTAATACTTTGCACTGTATTCAGTATTTTAGAAGTGTAATTATTATCTTTCTTAGAATATAAAATGGACATAATATGACAAATACTTTAGTCCAAACTGTACTCACATTGCTGTTATAAGTTCTGATTTAACAGGGAGGAAAGACTGTCAGAATGATGTACTCAACTTGCCTGATTAAATCAGTGTTTTTTTTTAATTAAAAATTACTAGCAGGCCTACACAAAAAGCTTGAAAGGGTAGTAAAAGTAGACGTGGCACTGGCCCGCAGTGGCTGTGGCACCGAGGAGTGCGGGGCATCCCTTAATTTTATACACACAAGTTGGCAACCCTAGACAACCAGGCACGCTCACATTCACATACGGCCAATTTAGGGTGATCAGTTAACCTGCACGGGTAGCAAACTCAGCACAGAAAGTCCCTGACCGAGAATCAAGCCAGGAGCCTTCTTGCTGTGAGGCAACAGAGCTAACACCCTTAAAAAAAGTTTATAAAATAACATTAAAGCGACTCAAAACCACTATAAAACACTAAAGTCACAAAACACTGAGAGACCATCCACAGCTCGTGGCAGCCCTACTACACCCCCCACCATACCCTCGGCCAAGCTTACTTGCCACATCCACCCCTGACTCTGCCCTGAATGTGTGGCCTTTGCTGTTTTTTCAACACATTATTTCCTGATGTCCCTGGTAGTTTGCAAAGACATCCAAATCATCATCTAGTTGATTAGAGTACAGTTATTCAGCCACAGTTCAAAGGGGAGTTTAAACTCAAGCTGGTCTTAAAACCACTTTCACCACTAGATGGCAGTGTGACACTGACACACGAAAGAACCACAACAAACCACAACAATCAAAACTTTATGTTAAATACTCCTTATCAAAAATAGTAAATATCTTAACCATTAGGTCTTAGTCTGTTTTAAAGATGATCACATCTGGAGAAGAAAATAAACATCTGACCACCAGTGTGGAGACAGAGCAGCCTTAACTGTTTGACATCTGCTGACCACCATGCCAGGAGAAACAGAAAGAGAAGTAGAAATGTGACTGCTGCATCAGAATAAGTTATTTATTTATTTATTTACTTTCCCTTTTTTTCAGTCGAGGGTTCATGAGGTTTCTCTTGAGGGAAACAGAGCAGCTGCTTTGTTTTTGAGTGGAATCCACAAAAACACACACTGAGACAAATAAAACGCTAAAAATAAAACAAATACTGAAAAACACAAAAACACATGCCTGGACTGTAGTGAACTAAAACAGCTCTTCAGTTCACTCTAGTGGCTGATTTCACATCATTGTCATGAATCATTCACATTAGCTGATGCAGATTAATCTACTTTATGTATAATGTCTAAAATAACATTATTTCAGTCTTTACAGTGGCTTTTGAATAAGGCCTGTTAAATCTATAAATGCCTCAGGGGTCATAGATAATCACGGGGCTGTTTGTGATTATCTTTTGTGCTAAAAAAATAAGCTGGAGGATTTTTTTTATCATATATGTTCAAGACAGGATCTTTTTTTTTGTAATCCACATGCAAAGTGTGACATTCATTGTGTTTTACAGCAGCGGTTCACAGCAGGTCTAGACTTAGGATCCACCGCTGCCTCCTGAATGAGAAATCATGACCCAAATTTCTGAAAACTGTCAACAACTCAAATTGATTTAAAGAAAAATGTTGTTGTTAGGACCTTATGTGGAACACATCATGATTGAAGACAGACACAGGACAAGACTCTGCGCAGCTCGAGGCACGCATCAAGTCTATATTTAGCAGAGGCCACTTCCACAGCATGTCAGTCCGGGCAGAGCAGATCAATTCTAACAGGAGGAAGAAAGTACAAAGTAACCGGTCAGTTTGAAAATACAACTCGATACACGACACCCGGATTGTAAATCATTAAAACATTACACCCAATCCTGAGGCAAAAGCCACAGGTCATCAGTTGGTCAAAGGAAGGAACTACAACACCATGGACTAAGAAATGTTGATTATTGAGATGGAAAATTAAGAATTCATGAAATGGGTATGGGATAGGAACATTTCTGCTGATATGTACAGCTGTTTACAGTTACCTATCAGCTGTACATATCGGCAGTATAAATCATATACCTTATATTGACAGGAGTATTTGGCCTCGCCTGTTAAGTATTGAATTTAGCTGTTTCAATCAGACGCATTGCCACAGGTGTAGTCATGAGTGATATTATTAGAAAGTGGACGCATTTAGGAACAACAGCCATGAAGTGGAAGACCGTGTAAAACCACTGAGCAGGGACTGCCTAGGTGTACAGTGCCGAAATGCTGCTGATTTGGTAGCTGAAGAGTTCTGAACATCCACTGACACCAATGTAAACATAAAATCTGTGCAGCTGGAGCTTCATTTAATGGCTTTCCATACCACCAAGTTCAATGCCAAGGGTCCGATGGAGTGATGTAATAAGCTCGGGTTTGACGGATGCTGGGAGAATGGTACCTGACTGACTGCATTGTGCCAACTGTGAAGTTTGGTGGAGGAGGGATAATGGTATGGGGCTGTTTTTCAGAGTTTGGGCCTCTTATCTCCAGTGAAGGCAAATCTTAATGCTTCAGCATAACAAGACATTTTTGACAATGCTATGCTTCTAACTTTGTGGCAACAGTTTAAGGGAAAGCACTTTTCGATTCCAGCGTGACTGTGCCCCTGTGGACTATAAAGACATGGTTTGATGAGTTCATTGTGGAAGAACTTGACTGACCCACACAGAGCCCTGACCTCAGCCCTATCGAGCACCTTTATGATGAACTGGAATGGAGATTGTGAGCCCTGAATGGGCACAAATTCCAACAAAAACACAGGCATCCAAATACTTTTGTTTATATAGTATATCAGCCTTGAATATCAGCAAAATGTGCAATTGTACCGTTAGGTATATTTGGTTGCTTGGGGCACTGTCTTCTTGGTGGGGGGGCATCCTGTGTAAACCCATAGTTCTGTTGTGATCATGTGATCTCTTGCTATTCAGGGCTGCTATCCACTGCGTATCATTTCAGGAATGGATCCAGTGGATCAGGGCTTGTACAGTTTGAGGAAAACAGCTATGTGCCCTGATCATTGCACAGGTGGAGTATGTGGAAATTCAAGGTACTCGTCATCATCTGTCTCTTAGCCTCAGCCACTGTGTCGAATAGTACTGAGATGGGCTAACTGGCTTCTTTTTAGCAGAAGGTGGGTGTATGAACTAGTGCTGTAGCAGTTAATCATGGCGATCTGTGGTAATGGAATAGAGGCTGCTCTCCATGTTAGAAGATGACAGTAGAAATGTTACATAAATGCATGCTGTTCATAACATCGGCTTTAAAGAAACATGTTGAACTAACAGGGCTTCTTGGTGCTGCTTTTACTTTGGCAGTAAATCTGACTTATTTTTCCACGACTGAAGAATATAAATCTAATGAAATGTAATGAAGAAATATTTAAAGTGCTGTAATTGATACATTTCATTGTGGTATGACTCAAAAGTTGAGAATCCAGTCTTCTATTCATCATCTACTTGAAACACATGCATAAAATTAAAGAAACCACACTTACAGTAAATTGACTTTGAGGCAAACCTTCACTGGTAGTTTATTTCATACTAATGATGCCACCTCTCCCTCAGATCTGGCTCGGTGTTCCTGCCTGCAGCTGGGGCCTTTTTTTAAAGAAACTAGGCCCAGTGGAGCTAGGAAGCTGTAATTTTAAGGCCTGCAAATACTTCACAGGAAATGATTGTGGTAAGCCAAGGAAATGACATCGACTCTCCAGTACTTGCTCTCTCTTGATATTTACAGCTAAAGGCTCTTGCTCTCCTGTAGTTGGCTGGAGGTAATGCACGCTCACCTCCCTGATGACCTTTTACTGTCAGTGCACTCCACAGACAGGTGAGCAGCTGACGACTTCTGCAAATTTCCATCTCAGCAGTCCAACACCTGTTTGCTGTTTCTCCAGCTCGACTAGACGGTATCTCATCGGGAGCGTGAAGACAACTGCTCCAGGGGATTTGAGCTAAAGTGCAGCTTCAGCCCTCTGTCTCTGCAGCACCTTGTGTAGTTGTGTGCAATTGTGGTAAGCCCAAGACAGCCATTTACGAGATGTTTGGCAGGCTGCCCCTGGTGACAGACAGACACATAGAGGCTTCTGCTGCTGTTCGACGCAGGACGCTGTGTTCTGGCCTGAGTGGATGTATTAGAGCTGCCAGGACTGAAATAACTCATTGATTCATCCTTTTCTTCCCAGGTCTGAGGCATTAACAGCCAAAAGCTATTTTTCTCACTTAGTTAGAGTGACAGCATGGCCTGAGATGCCCTTATTACTGCCAAATGAAAGAGAAGAAGAAACAAATCAGAGAACTTTATCAAGGGGAAGCTAGCTGAGGTGATAGCAACAGTTAGCCATAACCTTAAACTCATTTTATCTGTCACAGAAAAGCGGCTCCTGTATATTTAATACATGAAATCATGTTAATGTCCTAAAACCTGTCAGCATGGCCTTAAAGGTGCAGTTTGTAATATTTAGCTTGTAATATTTAGTTTGTAATATTCCTTTAGTGTCAAACTCAATCACAGCAGGAGCCAGATTCTGGATTCAGGTCTAACCTGAGGGCCTAACAGGGTCACCTTTTTAACCAGAAACTGTCAACCTCATTTCACCAGAAATGAAATATAAAAAATTTAGCACTGATGATAAATGATTTTGACACTTAAAAGTTAAAAAGAAAAGTTTAAATGCCCACAATCTGAGAAAAGTAAATTTATTAGTTCAAAAACTTTAAAACATGAAATTGAAATTGAAAAATGTTTTTTAGAAGCAAATATATCAAAAAGAAAGTCAAAATCATGAGTTTGAAAGGTCAAAATATGAAATAAAATTTTATCATCATGAAATTAAAGGTCAAAATATGATTCAGAATTTTAAATTGTGTGTCTAAAAGGTCAAACTATGGGAGTTTGGAGTTAAAAAAATTAGATGATACAAAATAATTGGTTATAAAGGTCAAAATATGAATAAAAAATTAGACTTATGAATCTTAAGGCTCAAATATTACATGAGAAGTCAAAATTCTGAGCTGAAATGCTCATAGTATAAAATAAAAAGTCAAAATCCTAAGTTTGAGTCCTAATTGTGAGATGCAAAATTGAAAATGTGAAACTAAAGCACAAATTAATTTCTTTTCCCACCTCCCTGACTTCTTATCTGAATATACTTCTTACTTTTTCAGATTTTATGACTTATTATCTGCAGACCTCATTCGGACGGGACAAACATCATATATATATATGAGTAGGCCTATTTAGTAAGTATTTAATCACCATAGATCCGCCTTATTCCTGGGGGGTCTGCTGTAGCTACAAATGTGGGTGGAACCTCTGATTCAGCAGTAATACTAGCGAAGCATGTTTCTCTTGAAACAAAATTTGACTTTGACTTTTTAAAAGCCTTTTCACTGAGTTGCTTGGAGTGTTCTTTTGTCTTCATGGTGTAATGGTAGCCATGAATACTGATTAACCAGTGACCTATTCCTTTCCAGACACAGGTGTGCTGTGCTATTATCACTTGAGTCACAACCACTACACTCATGTGATCCCTATTTTAAAAATTGTGAGACTATTAGTACCAATTGGCTAAACCTCTGCTGAATTAAGCCATTCACTTTAAAGGGGGTTAGTATTTTTGTGGCCACTAATTTAACATTGGATATTTTTGTTTGACACTACTTTGTAGAAATCTGTTTTCTCTTTGACATTATAGTTTTTTTTATGGTCAAAAAGCCGAACTATGCTGACCAGGATTTATTTATAAAATCAATAAAAGGTAAACCATCCAAGGGGGTGAAAGCTTTTACAGGCACTTTACCCATTAAAAGGGTATAAATAAGCACCATAAGGATAACCTTGAGGGTTTATCATTAATGCTTTTGTACCTTAATGGACCCTAGCCATATTTCTGACAGTGTTGCAGGGATGTCAATCTGAATTATTTTCTTAGATTTAATGTTTCTACACAATAAGGAGGACAGAATGAGCACTTCTCATCCTGTAACCTACCTTTTTTAGTTGTTTTTCCTTTCAGGCTTTTCATGTCAGATTAGCAGAGAATACACGTTAAAAACAGACTCTTTGGTGTGACCAGACGTCTCTGATTTACCGTGTCTGTGTGCAGTTTGAGTTAAATGGGAACTCTTTTAAAAGTCATGGCGGATTCCTTTCTTTCTCATCTCCCCGGAGAGCACGGCGAGGAATGCGGAGAATAATAAAAACAGTTAGATTGCTTCTAAGTGCCAGGCTGTGTGAGCTTGGAGGATTTTTAATGAGATTTCCTGATTGGGAGCTTAAAGAAGGGGGGACGGGTGGAGGTCTCACTGTGGAGCTGCATGTCTTCTTCACACCGTCTAATCTATCTATCTATACAGCTGCTGCTCCACAGGGAGACTCTATATTTCACTGAGTAGCCTATAATGAGAGCGGAAAGAGGGGCAGGTAAAGATGCAGAAAACATTCAACCTTTTTTTTCCTGCTGTAAATTGTACACCAGAGCGTGTTGTAACACCCAAACCTCCACCTTTATGTTCCCAGAAGGCGTTTGATGTGCATTATATCGATTGACTCCACTGTAAAGCAGAGAAAATGTGCTGCAGATGATCAGGTCACTCAGAAAAACATCCTCCTCAGTCCAGTATAAAGCAGCGTCCTGTCCTTCACTCGGCCCTCATTATTTTCTCTGTCATATCTAATGTTCTACAAAGTGAGGAAGTATTTGGCACAGGAGCATCATCCAGCAGCTCTGTCCTGCTTACTTTAAAATCCTCTCAATTCTCAGAGCTCACTGATGCATTTTTAAGATTAGTGGGTACAAATGATACAGATCAGATATGACTCTGAATCAAAAACATCCCGCAGGGCGCATGAGGGACCGATTACATCTGACAGGACTTTGGGGAACCACAGTTACATAAGCAACCAAAACCTGCAACATTTATTTTTTCCCAATAATATTTTGATGTTGCTATTATAAATACTGTGGTCTAAACCACTATTTTTCTAAGTTTTGTTACTTGCCGTTGAAATAGAGATTTACTTCTGTATGAATGGTCATTTTTTGGACCCTGGGATGTTGGGATGTTATACATGTCAGAGCAGCTATGGATGGATTCTGAATGAACTGGCGTTCATTCGTGGCGTGGTGCTAATATTAGACTGTTCAGTCTTCTATCAAACATGAGTATGACTGCCAATTCTTCAAATATGTTACCATCAGTACTGACATTACAGCAGTAGTCAAGGCAATACATTTAAGATACACAAAGAAAAATTCCCAAAAAGTTGGGATACTGTGCAGAATATAAATAAAAACAGAATGCAATGATTTTTAAATCTCACAAACCCATATTTGATGTGTGCTGAACTAGCCATTCTCAGATTTTCCCCTCATGATGTCATGTGGGGAGTTTGCACTACCCCCAGGTTCGGGTGGCCCTCCCTGCTTGGAACAAAGTTCCGCAGTTCCGTCCTCCTCTCCTTGTCCAAGCCACATCCATTTTCTGAGATGTTGCGGTCAGGGGTGGAGACAGACAGCTCATTAACATTTTAAGCTACAGACACAGAAACAGCTCGTTCTGAGCAGGGCTGAATCAGAGGGATTTTTTTTAGACATGCAAAAATCCAATACTGGACTGTTTTTTAAGCAACAAACTTCACAGGCATGTTTTGGGGACCTCCGAGACCAATATAAACTTGTCTTAAAGGGGTAATATACATGAGGGGTATATATACATTGTCTTGCTGATTTGGGCAAGGCCTTCCCTGAAAGAGACGTTGTCTGGATGGGTACATATGTTGCTCTTAAGACTCTTCATACTTTTCAGCATTGATAGTGCCTCTCCAGATGTGTAAGCTGCCCATGCCATAGGCACTAATGAAACCCCAGAGATGCAGGCTTTTGAACTGTGCACTGATAACAAGCTGGATGGTCCCTCTCCTCTTTCGTCTATATGACACGGCCTCCATAGTTTCCAAAAGGAATTTTAATTCATCTGACCCCAGAACAGTTTTCCATGTTCCCTCAATCTATTTTAAATGAGCTTTAGCCCAGAGAAGACAGTGGCATTTCTGGACCGTGTTCACGTATGGCTTTTTCTTTGCATGATGTAGCTTCAGCTTGCATTTGTGGAGGGTACAGTGAACTGTTGGCAGACAATGATTCCTGGAAGTGTTTTTGAGCCCATGCAGGGATTTCCGGTACAGAATCATGTCTGTTTTTTGTAGTGCCGCCTGACAGCCCAAAGATCCCAAGCATCCAATAATGATCTGCAGCCTTGTCCTTTTTACAGAAAGATTTCTCCAGATTCTCTGAACCTTTTGATATACTGTAGATAGTGGTATATTCAAAGTCTTGGCAATTTCATGCTGAGGGACATTTTTCTGAAAGTATTTCAGTGTCTAGAGAGTGCTTTTGCAGATTGGTGAACCTCTGCCTCTCTAAAATGTTTTTTTAATGCCCATTCATATTACTCAAAACTCCTCCAGCTGTTTGTCATTGGTACCACTTATTTTTCCAGGCTTTTGTTGCCTGTCCCTACTTTTTTGAGGTGTGTTGCTGCTATTCAATTTAAAGTGAGCTAATGTTTTTTTTATGAAATGCCAAAATGTCTCGGTGTCAACGTTGGATATGAAGTTTATGTTCCTCTGTGGATAAAGTATGGGTTTGTGAGATTTACACATCTTTGTATTGTTTTATTTACTTTTAAATAGTGTCCCAACTTTTTTGGAACTGGGGTTGTAGATTTACAAATCTGTCTTGTTCATTTATGTCGCTCTGTTTGTGTGTCTCTATCTTACATCCAACACAGCTCTGGAAGATGTTCAGCATGAGACTGGTTCTGCTTCAGATTTCTTCCCTTATAAAAGTTTCTCCTTCCCACTGAAACTTTCTGACTCGTGCTTAGTGCTGAGCTCATGTTGGATTAATGTTGGGTCTCCGCAAATGATATAACCAAGATCTGCCTTCTTTGAGAGTGTCTTGAAATAACTTTTGCTCTCCATGCAAAGTTTTAAATGAGCAAAACTAACAAATATCACAACTTCCTCTCCCTTATCAACATCTTTTACCATCTTAGATCTATTTGTGTAACTGTACCAGATGTTTTAGGTATGAGGAAATCAACAGCACAGTCCCATGGTTAAGAACAATCCTTTACTTTGTGGACAGCTCCACACACAAACATTTCCACATTAACGTGATTTACAGGGAGATTTACAGTCACACCCAGCAGTAAGACACATCAACAACACTCTACAGGTACAAATGAAAGGAACAGGACTCATCTCATAAGGTGCTTCATATAGAATATGCAACAGGAATGTTATGAAAAATGTCTACGTGATTCTACAGACACCAAACTGCATCTACATTTATATATCCATACCATAATATAAAACAATCTAAACAAAAATAGAGCAAATATGTACAGAACCGACTATGTACAACATCAAAACAGGCTTAAAGATGAAGAGCAATATATATAAATGTACTGTAAATATATAGATTTATGCTAAATAATATACACATGGAGTCTGTGCTGAAATCAAATGGAACATCATGGTTGAAAATCACAAGTTGGCCAGCTGCAGCAACTGTTCTTTGAACTGCTGTGCGTGATGTGAGAGATCCGTGACTCTGTCCACCATCTCCTGGATGGCGGCCGTGTTGGGGTAGTTAAGAGCTGCCATTTTAGTGGCAGCCACCACCGTTTTTAACAAGTCACACAGCACGTTACTGGAGTTCATCACCCTGTTGGCCACCTCAGGCGCTGACGCCTGCCTGGACAGGGTGTCCCCGATGAAGACCAGTTTGTGCGCGCTGAGGATGACGAACTTGCTGTGAGCCACGAAGATGCGGGGAGGCTGCCCGGCGCTGACGCAGCTGAAGAAGGCGTCGACGGCGCTGAGGAGCGTGACGAAATGCTGCTCGCACTGCTCCGAGTAGAAGCCCAGGAGCTGGCGGTCTCGGGCGCACACGTGGGTGGAGGGGGGCGTGGAGGAGGAGGAGGAGTCCGAGGGGGAGGCGGAGGTCATGCCTGAGTGTTGGTGTGAGATCCACTGTGAGATGTCGTTCTCCACGGGTTTGATCACTTCCTGCTCCAGCTTCTTGAACTGATTGATCTGTGAAGGATGACAGGATTGAGATTAGAGATTATTTAAAAACCTGCTTTTTCTATTCTTCAGATTTACTGACAAAATCACAGGAAGTCATGCTCTGTAAAATAAACAAAGATTATATAAATCATAAAAAAACTGGCACAACTGTGGCAAATGTTTTTTAAAGCTGTTTTAAAGAAGGATTGCCAACTCTTTGTAATTTCTTTGTCCCTTTTAATACTGTTTGCTTTTATCTATTGTTTTTACTGTACTTGTTTTTATCTGTAAAATGACCTTGAGTGTTCAGAAAGGCACTTATAAATAAAATGTATTATTATTATTATTAAAGTAGTCATATGTTTACATGTGTGTCTTAGATTTTAAACTGCAATATTTTCTTTACAACAGTTATTTTTTAAAATAAATATAAAACACATTTTTAGTTCAAAGGCTCAGTCTCAGAACAACACATGCCTCTATCACTTAGCCCTATCCCTGTATAAGATCCCGTCTCAGGGTAGAGTGTCCTGATTCTTGTTTGAATGGAGGGTTAGGGTGAAGAGCCAACTAATATCATAACCACATGCTGTTTCTATGCACAATTAGTCCTTTTATTTAACAAGCGTAAGAAATGCTCCAAGAAGAAATGTCCAATATAATTCCTGATGTGGTTTTATAAAAACTGTATTTAGGGTTTTTGGTTGTTTAATATATTTGGAAGAATATTTGGAACTGGTTCTGAATCCTGACTAAACCAAACTCATGCTGTTTTCAAACTCAAAACAAGGAGCTGAACCTTCCTTCTGTCACAACATCTCAGGGTGATGTGATTGAGTCTGTATCTTCTTACAAGTATTTTGGATTCTTGATTGATGATTCTTTGAATTTTAAGCTTCATATTAATCAACTTATAGGGAAATCAAAGCTGAGACTGGGTTTTTATTTCAGAAATAAGTCTTGTTTGTTGTTTGAAGCAAAGACAAGACTTGTTTCTGCCACTTTTCTGTACTACTTTTTTCTTTTTTGTGTCTGTGTCTTTGTTAAATGTGTTGCTGCCTGTCTTGGCCAGGACAATCTTGTAAATGTGATTTTTCATTTCAGTGAGGTTTTCCTGGTTAAATAAAGTCAAATAAATAAATAAATAATGCGGGCAGATTTCTAACGACGAGAGAAGTTTCCTGAAGACAGTATAAAAGTAATGAAGATAACCAATGAAACTGTTGAGTTTACTGTTTTAGACAACCAGCCCCTCTGTCATGGGAACTGTGGGATTTCACCACACAATGGAGCATTTGGAGCCACAATATAGTATGACAAATACAAAGAGTTAAATCTGAGACGAGGCATACAATAATGATAGTAATCATATCGCATATATACAGACTATACAGCTGTTCACATCTGATTGTAAATAATGGTACCCTCTCATTCAAATAGGGGCACTATAGATGGTACAATGTGCTGATAACTCTTAAGTTGTGTGCCTTGTATCTCAAGAAATGGTGATATCTCAACATGAAGTTTTGATGTATGAAAGACCCTTGACAGTGGTGTGAAATGTATGTTGTTAATATTTTAATTTTTAGGAGTAAAACTCACAATAATTAGCAGGAAAGTGTCACAGAGAGACTGTACATTATGGTTTTATTTGGTGAGCCATGTTCTGAGCTTACTGTAGGGCTAAAATAATGTGCCAGTTTTCCACAGCACTGTCAGCCTAGAAGGATTACACTAGTATCAATCAATATCCAACACTCTGGCATGTGAATCAGTATCGGGAAGGAATAACTGGTATTGAACCATCTCTATCCACAGTATCTACCTACCCACAATATTTGACATATACCAAATCAGTCCTAGGAACTCTGACGGTCTATTTCCGAATCTGCACTCATTGTGATGTCAGAAGTCCCTATAATAATATCCACCCCTCAACTGGTGTTTCTACCCTTGGCGGTGGAAGAACACAGCTGTGTCAACTTGTGTCTGCAACGGAAGAGAGGCATGAGGTGATATGGGCCTAATTTGCATTTAAACCGAGGATCCTGAGAAAGCCTGTTCAGAGGTGGTTTATACAGGGTCAAAAACCTCCTCTAGTGCTTGAACCATGTTAGATTTTGACCAAAGGATGGCACAGATGTTTCATTTAGACCACAGGGGACCGGGTTTAAAAATAAAAATATCATGTTAAGCTCTAAGTGAAATTATTTTCCACATTACATGTGAATCCATGGGATGCCATCTGGCTGCAGAGAAATAAAATTCAAATGCTCAGTCCCTCTGGCCTCCCTGTTTCTCACAAAAACTGCATCCACAAAGCCTCTAAATGTCACCATCTGTGTGCGTCTGATGGTGTAGAATGAATAAATATAAATATTTATGACTGATTATCGTGTGGAGAAACTGATCATAGCAACTTCTTTGACATGTCAGCGTCATCTGCATCAGACTGAAAGTGAAAGTCTCACCTGCTCCTGTCCCAGCTGGACCTGACTCTGCTTTATGATGTTCTCTTTCTCCAGGAGCTCTTTCTGCTGACGTTCAAAGTCGTCTTTGCCCTTAAGAGGAGACAAGAGGGTACAAATTGTTAAAGACCCCCACAAATGACTTGAAATAGAAAAATGATCTGATCATTGAATAAAACAGCTGAATCAGGAGAATAAAATTTTTTTGACACATCTGAGTGTTGTACGTACCTGTAGATGAACGTAGTCATAGTCCTCCATCCAGCTCTTCACGCACTTCTCACTGTTGTTCATGTTGTCTTTGTCCTGGCTCGACGACACGGGGAAGGGTTTGGTCTGTCCTCTGAAGTTGTCGTTATCAGAGGAGGGGGAGGTAAGCGGGTGGATCATGTTCTCATCAGGTGAGCTTCCGATAGAGAAAGACCCGTCCATGTGCGTTCGCCTGAACAGCAGCTCTGCGTTGCTGCCTATCGTGGACGCCAGCTGCTTGGCGTCATCAGGGACTGTCCTGGAGACCATGACGAAGCGATCCAGGTCGTCGCTCTTGTTGTGCTGTCTGCCAGACAATGCTAAGGCATTCAGAGCCCAGCTGCAGTTCTCCAGAGTTTGATAGATCTGCAGGAGGATCTGCTGCGAGTCCTCCAGGCGCCCCAGCTGCCGTCTGAGTTTACTGTGCAGGCTTGAGTCTGACAGAGAGGTAGCGTTCACTGCAGCCCCTCTACCAAACACAACAAAGTCCCCTAGAGCAGCCCGCACCCTGTCCAGCACCGTGCGGACATCATTAGCGTGGCGCTCCATGAAGGGGAAAGTCCTCCAGTGAGGGGAAGCTGCCATTGAGTGTAAAGCTCCGACTGATGCGTCCACGCCTTGCTGCAGACGGTACAACCTCTGCACGGCGGCATCCACATCCAGAGCAAGGCGTCCCTCAGAGCTGGACCCTGTAGAAGACGAGGATGTGGACATGCTGCTGCGTGTGCTTCCGGTGCTGGAGAAGGACAGACGGTTCACGCCGTCAGTCACATCCCCTACTGCTCGACTGTCCTGAGCGGGAATGTCATAGATGCCTTTGTTGCCGTCTCTTTCAGATGGCGAAGCTCTGTGCTGCATGCCACGAGGGATGTCGTACACGTCCCTCTGGGATCCCACCCCTGAGTGAAGGGCTGGTGGGGGTACGTCATAAATGCCTTCATTGCTGTTGGAGTTGGGGTGTTGGTGATGAACAGAAGGCTCCATATTTGGGGGGAAGTCGTAATGGGACTGGGGGCTTTGGGTGGGTTTGGTGAGGGTAGGTGGTGGCACATCGTAGATCCCTTCCTGTTTGTGTTTGAGAGGCTGTGGGAAGTCGTAGTTCCCCTCCTGGAGGGCAGGGTTGGTCCTGCATGGAGGCACTGAGTAGACCTACAGATGAAGACAAAAGTATTAAAATAAGGGAAACAATTGTATCATTCAGCTGTATTATGCAGCCCCCTCTCTGTAAATATGCACGTTTTCTCACATTTTTGGCAAGAAACACCCCTACCCTTCCAAGAGCCTACATGGAAAGCATCGATTAGGAACAGCACTAGTTCCTGCTCTTCCTGAGCCTGTGAACTTTTTTCATAAATTAGAAATGTATACATTTATTATACATATAAATAATGTTTACATTTCAGTGCTAAAAGTCTACATTTTGCGCCTTTAAGTCCACAAATCATAAACAGTATGACATTGCCTTATTCTTCAATCCAACTGAAACAGCATAACAAACAAAGCTGTCTCTCTTCAGGCACATCATTAAATCCGCCTGTTTGTGTAGCTGATGATATTTCACTGACTCCACACTGCTGTTGTTTTTAATCAGACAGTATGTTCTTCATTTCACTTTGTCCCAAACAGTAACAGACCATCATTCCTTCTAAATAAGAAACACGATGTACACAAGTTTTCAGTTTAATCTGAGACACCAGATGATGCAGGTGAACAGAGGACACTCACATATGCTGGGTTTCTGTAAACACATGCATACATCCACAAGGACAGTAGTCATGTTACTTTCTGAGCTCTGCTTTAAAACCACAGCTTCTTTAACTGTCTGGGACAGTAAATAAACAGACAGAGTAGAGGCAGATGCACCACACTGTGCAGATTCTCTTTGCCGATGCTTTCCCCATATAAAATCTTGTCATTAACTTCCATTCTTGAGGAATCCTGATTTCAAAGCTGCACTAGAAAACAATACTCTTTATACCTGAGATAATATAATTATTAAAACCCCTTAACTGGTCAGAGAAACACAGCCTGGGAGTAAGGATTCAGTTAGCTCATGTTTTATTTTTTCTGGTAGATGCTGTCCTGGCTCTTGTTAGGCAGAATTTAATCTCAATTGTAGGCATGTTTTGGTGCTTTTCCATATGTGGCATGGGTTCGATTTGTCTTGACTCGACTGAAGGGAAATTCAGAGGGACTTTTCAATCATAGACAGTCATGATCTAGACTGTAGTTCCCAAAGTGGGGGGTCAGGATCCCCAAGGGGGTCACAAGGCAACGAGAGGGGGTCACAAGATGCCTTCTAAAAAAAGAATATTTTTTACTGGTTTAAGATTTTTCAAATGTTAAAGAGGAGAAATGCATAAAATTAGGCCAATCTAAGAATCATTTGGTGAGATTTATGCCGAAATGAAAGCACCATTATTTTGGGGGTCATGGGCTGAAATGTTTGTGAATCCCTGCTCTTTGTGATGAGTCTTGAAGTCATGCCCGCTGCACCGCTGCAGGGGCAAATTAGGCAAAAAGTGGGGCTTAAAACTGTCTAGTGTGTAGCTGGTCATAGTCCAGTCATCAGGGTCGGGGAAAATTTTTGTTCTTGTTTACATGACGTTAAAAAATCTACAAACAGGAAATGCTGTGGCTGATTTTATTGCAGGTTTCCATCAGATAATAGAGCAGAACTGCTGCAGCTAAACAATGAGGAAGTGAAAAATCTTTGGCTCGTGTCGATGCTATATTTAAAACCTCAAACTTTCTGAATCTGATTCCTTCCTCTAATGCTGCGTCAAGAGCCCGTCTAAGCTCTGACCTCCCACTAACTCGACTCAGAGCAGAGCATGATGGGAGCGTGGTAGCCTGTAAGTGATTTCCATCAGCCTTGAAATGCACTCTTTACAGCTAGACAGGCCTACCCCAAACTGTAATTAGGAATGACGCAAATAACAGGTCCCGGCATATTTCAGGTTATTACAAACAAACTGATGGCGATGGGCCCGGTCGGGTCTGGCAGCCTGGTGAAATTTTAGAGGGTCTGGAAAGAGAAGAGTTATGTCCTCGACACTGAACCGTATTCTGGGAGTTTTGGTTAAACTTCACTGGCAGCCGAAGCTTTCATTTAAAGCAGCCGCAAGAATGTCATAAATACGCCATCTGACGTTTTATTCATTTATTACAGACAATTAAGAGAAATACGAGGAACTGTATCAATAAACACAGAATAATACTTTTGCTTCCTCGTTTTCTTTCATTAACTGAAACTAATAGAGTGTTTGACTGATGAAGCCTCTCATTTTGGTGGAAAATTAGCAAAGTGTTGAATTATTCTCTTACCCCTTGTGAGGAGGGAGGTATGTCATAAACACCCTGCGTCCTCGGATCCATCTGAGACGGAGGGACGTCATAAACTCCCTGGTTTCTCGCAGCAGGAAACATCTGACCCGGTGGAATATCGTACACCTGAAACAAGATGGTAACACAAAATAAACAACGGGCAAACATTCTCAACATTGGACTTTAAGTCATTTTTTCAAAGTCACTTTATTTTATCTAGGGTTTTGGTTGTTTGGGGTTTGATCTCAGATTGTATAAAAACGTGGACATTATCTTAGTGACATCACTCTCTGGTTTCTAAAGAGGCTTTTTGAGGCTAAATCACGCTGCAAATGTAGACCCTTCCCAACTTTTGGAAAACCTAGTAATGGACACAAGTGGAACTAAGGTGGCAAAAAACTACACAAAAAAAATAATACAGCAGCAAAACCAATATTTATCTGATGACACCAGGCTAATAAGCAGTTAGCAGCCGGGTGCTACACTAGAGCAGTCTATGGCGTCACATCCAGCACTTAACTGTGCTGTAAAGTCTTAAGCCGTGTTTCCATCAGGGGATCCGGTTTGATTCAGTTCGGTTTGGTATGGTTTGGTACGCTAAACCTCAAAATAGTTTGCATTTCCACAGACACCCGTGCTCTCACTTGGTGGGCGGGCTGTAAGAGCATGCATGTCACAGACAGCGCCAGTCTGCTGGTCCAGCCGCAGAGTTATAGAAAGGATGAGTGACAGAAATCAGTCGGGAATAAGCAGTAAACAGCTTTATTTCAGCTAAAAGAGCTTTTTAAAAAAATAACTACATTTTAACAATGTTAACCGCTGTCAGTACAGATCCTCAGCTGAAGGTATACGTGTACAGAGACGGTTTGAGTCGTAACGCTACGTTAATATGTGAATATATCTAGTCTAGAACAGTTAAATGACCAAATATGAACGTTTAGAGCTGTACTGTGAGATTTCGCTGCATTAAAAATAAAGTAAAAGTTCAGCTGGTGTTAAAATCAAGCTAGATTAAGTCAGAAATCCGGGGTGGGCTGATCTCGTTTTAAAATAGTCTGCAGCCTGAAGTTTTACAAACATGTTCAACAACCACAGAGCGATGTTTTCACAGGTTAACAAACGCAGGACGTAGATTAATAACTAGTTACAGATGAGAATGAACTATTCAAAGGCTTAGTATTCACAAAACTTCTGCATTAATTTAGTTTCTCATCCATCGCGGATGGTTCAGGCTGATGTGAGCCTTTGGGCTCTGCTTTGTGTACTTAAAATCAGGTCCAGATAAACGTCAGGAAACTTGATTTGTGGCCAGATACCAATATCCATAGACTAGGTAACAGTTTGGATCTCTGTCGACTCCAAATATTTCCCATTTAGGCAGATATTAGTCGGTTTTTCTACCGTTGTCGCCCGCTTCTCACAGCGCAGACTTCAGTGTTTGCAGCCCGGAGGCGAGCAGCTGAGTCCCGTGCTGACGTGACATCAGTGCAGCCCCTATCGTTGTGTGTAGCTCCACCTTTTTGGTACGGATAGGTAAGATTGGCACCCATAAGGGTGCCGAAAGTGGGACGGTACAGGTCGGTTTTTTGGGACCCTTTCTAACTTTAACTCTATGGAAACGCAAAAAAATGAGTGCCGTTCCGCACCGAACTGAACCGGACTGCTTGGTGGAAACGATCTATAAATGCTTAATTTGAGAAGACTTAAAATATGGCGTAGCTGAGGACAAAAGCTTTATGTAGCTGCTACAGAAATGCTGTTGACTCCTCACACTTAGAGCATTAAAGAAACTGTGTGGTTTTAAGGCACTTGCAAAGAAAAAACACATTCTTGCAAGTATAAGCGGACTTGTAACAAAGTGACACCAGAGTATTCTTATTGTATGAAAAAAGCAAGACAGACAACAGAGAGGAACATTTCAACACACTGTCAAAAATTGCACAATTTGTGGCAACAATTGGAGAAGTATGTGAAACTGGATACTTGCCATTTCCACCAACTTTTCATTAAGTTTCATTATTTTTTGATATGAATGATAATTAAAATAAAAGAGATGGTATCACTTTGTAACACATGGGGTTACTTATGCACACTCTCAAAAGAAAATTGTGGAAAAACATTGCAAGAGGGCAACTTGATGTTGTTGCGATACAATTAATACACAATATGGTAAAACATTAAACATATTCATAACATAGAAACAGAGAGCCCTGAAAATAACCCAGTCTGAAAGAAGTTTGTTTTATAGGGAAAACTAAAGCACTGACACTGTGTTTTTTTTAGCTCAAGGCGAGATGACAAGACAAAACTAAAATTGTAAATGATCTCTTCTGAGAAAATAAGGTCACTGCAGCAGAGAACAGGAAGTACGGTAGAAGAAGAAAAAAAAAAAACAGAACAAGCTGAAGATCAAAACCAGCTTTCTCACTGACAAATAAAAACCTCCCCTACATTCACTTCAAACAGTTTCAAGTTTGCTGACTACTAACACATACTCCAGTTTGTTTTAATCAAATTAATTTATTCTTATCCTCAAAAAAACTACTAAGATAGATTTTTTTTCACTAAACTCTCAATGGTTTGATCAAAATCAACATGGCTTTGCAGGGAATACCACTGCCAGCCCTAGGGCGGTTTCTGACTTTGACCTTGTACCTCCAAAATGTATTTAGTTATTTCTGAGTCAGAGTGGACATTAGTGCAAAGTTTTGATAAAATCTAGGAAAGGTATCACATTCACAAGAATGGCCTGAAAGTACATACACAAAGACAAACAACCTGACAACACAAAACCTCCAGCCTTGGCTATCGCTGATACAGAGCCATAAAAGGCTCTGCAAAGAGTTATAGTATTAATTCCTCTGCTGTAACTAGGCAATCATTACCATCCATTCATTTTTTAT
This sequence comes from Cheilinus undulatus, assembly GCF_018320785.1. Taxonomy (NCBI): domain Eukaryota; kingdom Metazoa; phylum Chordata; class Actinopteri; order Labriformes; family Labridae; genus Cheilinus; species Cheilinus undulatus. The sequence continues at coordinate 14,158,232 of NC_054880.1, read as the reverse complement.
TTTCATAGGAGTATCATTTGGGCCTTTTTAAAATTCCCCAAAGTGAACCTAAGGTCTTATTTATTTTATATTGAGTTCTTCTTTCACATTCTCACAGACGTATTGTGATAGGCTGAGAGAGTAAGAACGGTTAAAATATAATTAAATCTCTTCAAGTGTAATGATTAATGAATATAAGTGTATGAAGAAAAAAATGATAGGATATTAAATGAGACTCTCAGTAAACTAGCTCAGAAAGGCAAAAAAATCGATGCGACCTATTGTGGAAAATGTCATTGGTTGGGTTTGTAATCAGTTATGATGTCATCAATTAAGCTGCATAGGTGAAGTTTCACCATTTTTACAACATTTTCAGTAAACAAACAAGTATTAAATAAGTGAAAATATCAACTAAAATCATTACATTATCATACTGACATTACACTTCTATAACAAGAGTTATTTATTTCTAAAGTTGTCATAGTAGCTCAAACAAGTGAAGTGAACATGCTTTAGGAACATGAGGCACCTACCCCCTGTGATCTGCTCGGTGGGACATCATAGAGGTCCTGCTGGTTGTGCTGTCCGGGGCTGTAGGTGTAGGTCTGTCCCACTCTGGTCGGGGTCACCACCTGTCCAATCACAGTGGGGGGGACAAAGAATCAGAGCTCCTGTCAAAAAACAGACACTTGGGGCAAAGCAGTGAATTACAAACACATCCGTCGAGCCACCCAGCTGCAGATTCTGGATGCCCTCTGTCTTTGTAGTATGTTTTTAATGGCAGTCCCTGAGTGACCTGGGACTCTAAGTGATTACAGTTGGACATGAGATGCTCTGGTACCAGAGACGGCAACGTGGTCTCTGTTTCAGGCTGTTTGTAAATAACTCAGGAAGGAAAGGGATAAACAGAAACCTGGTATACAGTCTGATCTGACACTGTTTCCTTTCAGCTGTAAACCATATTATATCAAATAAAGTCAAAAATGCTCTAACAGGATGTAGCAAACTGCACCCTTTCATGTTTTATATGTTTTATCAACATAATGACTGAATTTAATATTTTCTTAATTAAAAAAAAAAAAACTCTGAAAACTAACAAAACTCAGCACAGTCATTTTCCTTCTTGCAGCAATAGCCTACCAGTCTCAAATCTGCTAACATATGCTAACTAATGTAAACATATTTTAGGTAGTCATTATTCCAGACTATCCATGTGTATGGTTATGACAAAAAAAGACTTTAAATGTCTTGATAGTCACACTTAAAAGTCTAATTGCACAAAACATTAGAACAGGATGGAGTCTGTAAATAAAGCTAGCTTACAGTAGCTAGCAAAAGACACTGGCTATTTCAGACAAACTGAGTTTTAATAATAATAATAATAATAATAATAATAATAATAATGCGTTTTATTTGTAGGCACCTTTCAAAGCACTCAAGGTCACCTTACAAGAAAGGTTTAAAACAAGACAAATAAATAAGTCCACAAAACACACACAAGTTAGCAATAAGTTAAAACAATGAAATAAACAGTTACGGTCGACTGAAAGACACCAGTCAGACAGAAGACGAGTTGTTGGGTGAAGGAGGTCAGAAAGGTATGGAGGGGTGAGGTTAGAGACAAAAAACACTGGGAGAGCTGCTTTGTCTTATTTTTAATGATTTATATTTATGTGTGTTTATTGGAATGAGCTATTATTAAAAACAATTCTGTAATGTAAAGGCATGTTTGTGTCTACCTAGCTGTAACTGTTATAAGCTAGCTAACAGTGCTAAGAGTTGTATCAGAGAAGTTACTGCTGTAGAGACAAAACTCTGAATGAAGGAAGGAGTAATTTTATTTTTCATCATTTTTTAAAGCATTTAAAGATAGAAAAACTATTGGCATACAGTAGTAAGAGCAAAAAGAGTAAAATGCCACTGCTATGATAGACAAAGTGTTAAAGGCAAAACTGCTGGGATAGCTAAATCAATCTTGGTTTGGCCTCATTTGGATTGAATTAAAAATTGTTTTGATTAGTGCGAGATTTATTCTTACTTCCTTTAAAAGTAATGTACTCAATTTCTGCATAGTTGTAACTGGCTAGCTAAAAGTGCTACAAGCTAGCTAACAGTGATAAAAAGACAAGCAGTCTGTCTTAAATCGCATACTCCTGTTAGTACTGTATTACAGTACACAGAAACTTCAAACAGAAGTCAGGCATGTAAATTGTAGATTTAACACACTTTTAAACACTGTGGCACAGACAGGATCGAGCAGTTTAGAGTAATTATTGCTTAAAAAAACATAACGCTGGTTTCACATCCACCTGTGACAGTTTTGTCACATATTTTTAAACCCTATTTTCACTCTTCTTTTTCTTTTTTCCATTACTTCTAATCAGTCCTCCACACCTCCTAATCCCAGTGTTTCCACCCCCTCCCCCCGACGTTGTCCCTAAAAGCAGAGCTGCAGACCTCCTTGCTGCGTCAGACAGACAGAGGAATGCCGGGAATGTCCTTCCCTGAGCCCCCGTACTCCTCTTTCTGCCCCCATGTACAGCTATCGCCACTCTGGAGCAAGCAGGGTTCATTAACAGGGCTCCAAAATAAGAACCATACGCACGGCTTACTGGCAGAGGGAGAAGTCTCCAGGGAAGTATAAGACTTAAGTCCCAGTATCCACTCATGAGTCGCTCTATAGCCGAGTTAATATCCTTATTACATTTCTCGTTCTGAGGAGACGTTTAATCGGAGTGTGAGCAGCAGGAGCTGAAACCTCAGCCAGCATAAGAATGGGATTAATGTTTGTGAGGAAGTAGAGGAGATGGAGGAGAGGAGGAGAAAGAGGGGGAGCTGGTTTGTAAAAGAGATTTATGAAAAAGGGAACAGAGGTGGAAAGTGGGATGAACGGAAAAATGAGAGGATGTCTCCTAGTATGGAAAGGAATGCCATTCATGTGAGCTGGAGTCTGACTAACAGTAGTCCATATGGTTCTCATAAGTCCCATCAGAACAAGGCTGTGGTGATTTAAGGTGTTCATTGTTGGCATTCTTGTCTGAGTGTACATCATCCCAACACGGCCTGTGGGGTCAGAGCTGAAACATACACCAGGGGCTTTAAACAAGTCAGAAGGATCTGAAATAAAACAGCAGAGGAAGAAATAGAAACACCACTTTGGGGTCTTGTCACACACTGATGCTCTCACACTTTAACTGGAATAAGAAAGGTCTACTCCACAACTATTAACACTATCACTATTGTAATGGGAACTCTGTATATATTCTCATCTGTTTAGGAAGGTGGTATCAGGCTGTATGGCTCTTTCAAAATGATCAAAACAAAAGCTGCTAGTGCTGTATGCTTTAGAAGTAATGTGCAATTGCAATTATACTGTACAGTACTGTGATATGTGATTGTAATTACAAAAGAAAAGCATAAGTGGTATCATAAGTCTACTTTATAGGTTATCAAAATGCAGAGAATAAAAATAGTTTTAAAGGGTGTATTTCTCAACTCAAAATGTACAAATATTTAGTCTAATTTTTTAATAGAAGATTTAACATAACTGCATTCAAAATAATTTTATATTTTTCCCAAAAAATTAAACATTATTCTTTTTGATTCTTCTACAAAGTGCAATAGCAGCACTATTGTAAACCTCAAGGCCTCTCCGCTTGCATGTTTGTAAACTCTTCTAGTACTATTTAAAACAAAAATTATATAATAAATATAATAAATAACATCACATCACAATTAGATTAACTGTGCAGCACCTATACATGCACAAATGCTTGGATCGTTTTTGATTTACCCGTTCTAGACAGCACAGCTATTTTAATGATTGATAGAAACATAAAGTATAAAATCTTAAGTCATGTTTTCAACCAGAATCCACCATGAGCAAATGAGAAAAAGAGTAACAGTCCACACTGCACAAAAATGTTGCCAATGTTTAAGCATAAAAATATTCAAAAAGCACCAAAGCTTTAAAAATATACTTGTATTTTATAAAACAGGCACGTATAAGAAGACTGAACCCATCAAAAATTGCAGGTAAACACCTGCACAGTGTGTCTGAATCACACAAATACATCGACAGTGTTAGGCTACCGATCTACACTATGTGGACAAAAGTATTTGGCCACACCTGTCAATTATTAAACTCAAGTGGTTCTATCAGAAGTATATAAAAGCTCTTAACCTAGCCATGCAGTCTCCATTTGCACACATTCATGATACAAAATGGGTCGTTCTGAGGAGTTCAGTGACTTCAAGCATGGTGCTGTGATTGATGTGTAGGAGAACTTGACTGACCCACACGGAGCTCTGACCTCAACCCTGTCGAGTACCACTGGGATGAACTGGAATGGAGATTGCAAGCCAGGCCTTCTCGCCCCTGATCTCATAAATGCTCTACGGAATGTATGGGCACACATTCTCACAAAAACACTCCAAAATCTTGTGGAAAGCCTTCCAAGAAGAGTGGAGGCTTTTATAGCTGCAAAGGGGGAAAAAAAAAACATTTTCCCCAATGAAAACAGGCAAATTCAAAGAAGACACTCGAGACGATGAATCACTTTTTACAATGCTTGCAATGTTTGATAGTGATATTACTTACTTTCACACATTTACATTGTTCTAAATATGAGTGTGTTATAATTAAAGATGAATTGAAGCACTAAACCAATATTGGGAGCTCCTGTTAGGCTAGATAACAGTGTTTCTTAGTAAAGGTCACCGCTGTCTCTGTGGTTTTGTTTGCTGCTGATGAGTGGAAGTCTGTGTCACCCCCAGATGGCAGCTAGGTGTCTGTCAAAGACCTGGGTGACCTTTTCCACAGGTACATGTCATTCCTTTGAGCAGCACTCTGCCGTCAGCAGCTCCTCTCAGCCGCTCCTCTCAGCCGCTTCCAGATGCACACTGCTCATTTATTTCCCATCTCCACCCTCTGTTTACCCAGCAGGCTGTTGCTCCGAGGCTGCTCAGCGCTGCTGTAATTGCTGGTGGGTAAATATTTACCGCTACCAATGAGCTCGGCTCTTGCGTGGCGGCGGCGTAGGTGGCAGGCTTTTTTTTTTTTCTTGGAGAGCGATGACATCACGAAGAGCCGAGCCGGCTTGAGCAAACATTTGTTACCGCTCAGGTGATGGCAGGCTGTAAGATTCCTTCGTGGAGGAGGTCGAGCAGTGACTAAAGAGAGATCAGGTTTAAACTAGTGCCCTGAGGAGCCAAATAGATGCCTTGTTAACGCTCCTACGCATAATGCTGAGTGACTCATGGCTCTTTGAGCAACGCAGTGTTTACTTAGCATCCTGGCAGGCTCAGGTTTTGGCAGGTAGGCCTTTACAGCTTAACTTTAGAGTCATCTGAGAGGTGTCGTCATAACATCAACAACTACCTCACAAGCTTTTTATACTTGATTTTATACTAGATTTTACAGACTGTTGAGGACTGCACTGCTTTGAAGAATAAACTGAACAAAATAGTGATAAAGGCTGTCAAAATTTACAATACTTTGATTCGTGTGAGTAAATCTCTGTTATTTTCATGGCTGCAGTAGGGGCAAAAAATTAAGTTTCAGTTTCATTTACTATTTTGGCTGCCAAACATCTCACCGGAAAAATGGAGCAGGACAATAAAACACTAATCTTAGCCTCTCTTCGTTGGTTTCCTGTGAGGTTTAGGACTTATTTCAAAAATTTATTGATTGTTTTAAGGTATTAAAGAGATTAGCACTATCAAATCTTATGACCTACTGCACTGCCACACTTCAGCTTCACTAATAAGGTCGACTAACCAGCTGCTCTTGGACGTCCTGGGATAAAAATATAAAAACCAAAGGGATCAAGCCTTTGCTGTGGCTGCTCTCATGAATTTCAAGACTTAAGATCTGCCCAGTCCCTCAACATTTTTAGGTCACTGCTTAAGACCAATCTCTTTTCATTGGTCTTCAACTCTTATTAACTCTGTGCTTTCCTGTTATTAAAATTATCCATCCAGATTTTCATTTATCATTACATTTTACAGTTTTATATCTGCACCTACTTGTTTTTAAATTGCTTCATTCTCATGCTTTGACTTTAATATATTTTGTATTCTTGTATATGCTAGAGCTTCATTATCTCAATTTATTGTCTCTTGGTTATAAAGCACTTCTGTCTACATACATTGTTTTTAAATGCCCCTCATAAATAAACTTGTCCTTATGTTTATCATATAAATGTTTAAGACTGTGGTATTGTGATAACCCTTATATACTCTTTTATTGTCTTCAAAATCAAAACTAAACTCGAAAAAATGGCATTAATATTTTAGGCTCTACAATGCAAGGAGACTTCAAGTCCTCAACTGTTTGCTTTAATCTTAGACTTTCAATGTTTTAAGTTTTCCACCTTTGATCAAGTTAAATTTGGGTCTACCCATAATGTACAGAGCATTGCACTTAAACTACTTGGTTACATTAGTATGCTTTACTTTATTTTCACATTTACATTTCATGCTATAAAATGCAAAAATAGACATATATCTAAAAAAAAGATGACTGGAAGAAAAAAAAACTTTCAGTTACCTATATAGTCTTCACCAGGAGCATGACAATGTTGTGTTTTTTTCTGTAGTATAAGGCTGCAACATATCAAAATTGAAAAACTGAATTTGGTCTGAATACTTTCTGCCCTCTTCCTGACACAAAGGAACGAGGTTGTTATTCTTTCTTTTTTATAAGCACTTCTGTTGTAGTGATGAAGGACACTCCTTGCCCCACCTTCATGATGACATATGAACAATCACACAGTCATAAAGACAGCAATAACATCATGATGACAGATTATGGTGGTTGGTCACGGACACACTTGTAGAGTTGCCAGTCTGTCAGTCAGGACAGGATCAGATTTTTGTAGCATAGTCTGACATGGTGTCATTAAAAAGACAAAAAAAAAACAAAAAAACACAAAAGTGGAGTCTCATTAGTTCACTGTTCACTGACTGTATTTTTTCAGCTTATTTGGGGTCAACACTGGAGCACTGGAGCTTTTTCAGTGACCTGCGTTGATCCCACACCTTCAATCATGAAACTTTCACCTACATCCCACAGCTTCAGCATTGCTAATTTCTGCACCATTACCTCTGTGTGAGTTCCAGAGCACCCGTGTATGCTGGGGAAGTTTTCACTTCACACCTTTTCATTGGTTACATACATGCATGCAGAATCACTTCCTCTGCTGATGGCTTACTGACATGAATCAACAATGCTAATAAGCTTTTTTTTCCATTAAAGGTTTCAGCCTATAAGAGACAAAGACACTGCTGGAGTGGTGATCCATTGACTTTCATCCACCCGTGCCCTCACTCACACATCCTCATCTCCTCTTTTGTTCTTTTAACTGTTTAAGTGTCTAACGCTGAAAAGGTTTACCTCACCTGGTTTTAGCTTTAACTCTGTCCGCACAGACCAAGGTCGAATGGTAAATTAAATCTGTGCCACCAGCTGTGCTTATCTAACCATGATATCAGCCGTATATAAGCTGAAAGTGGTACTTTGAATGTGACTGCATCTAAATGTAGGGTGTGCCCTTTCTGCTTTGCTGAATCACAGCACAAAAACGTCCCTCACAGTGTTTTGGGTCATTTTCCCTCCCTGCTCAGAACTGCTCGATAATGTTCCCCTCAGCCACTCGGAGCGGCACCAGCCTATTAAAGTACCAAACTAATTAATGCAGGTAATTAACTGGTGAATCCTGCGAGGCTTACGGCCATCTCCATAACACGTCCAAGTGGCTAAACCCAAACAGACAGCAGGCTTAATGAGGAGCATTAAAAGAGAACACACTGATTTTAGCACTAATAAGGCTCGTCTTTCATCCTCTCTGATCAAAGAAGTTTTTGTAATCCGCTGGCATGATTATGTGAGAAGTAATGCTTAAAGATCTGTCTGACATTCAATGTTTACTTTCTAGGAAAAAACAATGTCATAAGACGGTCCTCTGGGAAAAGAAGGGGATTATATCAAATGAGAAAAGTCTTTAGTGACCCTTTAATCTTTAAAGGGAGCTCCACAAAGACTGTAAAAAATGTAATAGCAGCTCTTTAAAGCTTTACAAAGACATAACAGTACTTGAGCTAAAGGCTAATGCTAATCATCACTTGTTAGCGTGGTCATATCTGCTTACAGACACTAAACAATGTGCTATGAAAAAATCTAAAGAAACAAGAAATGTCTGATATACTCAATAAAAACAACAATATCTTAGATGACACCCTTAAATCTTACAAAGACTCTACAGTTATGCTAGCAGCTCTTTGTAGATGTAGAAACAGCATAGCAGAGCTATATGCTAATGGGAAACATGTTAACTGAAAATATACCTCTGGAGCTACAATGTTTGCCTTGTTCACAACTTCAGTTGGATTTGTTAGCATGCTAACATACTGCTAACAATGACAGTGCAGAAATTTTGATGTTAAGCTTGAATGTTTACCATCCTAGTTTACCGTGTTAGCGTAGCCTATTACATCCAGTCATGGTCACTTACAGACACTGAAGAAAGTATAGCTGTAGTTGAGTGCTAATACTATGAAAAAATGTTAACATAAAAGACACTTAAAGGCATTTCTGTTATACTTAATATGAACAACAATATCTTACATGAGACCCTTCAATGTTACGGACTCTTTAGCCATGCTAGCAGCTTTGTGAAGCTGTACTGAGGCATGTTGAGGCAGTACTAGATTTATATGCTAATGCTAAACATGCTAAAAGAAAATACTAAACTTCTTCCCTAAATTTTGAATGTTTTCCATGTTCACCACTTTAGTTTCACATGTTAGCATGCTAATATCTGCCTACTAGCACTGGACAAAGTATAGCTGAGGCTGGGTGTTGCTGCTATGATAAAAGGTAAAGCTAAAACACAATAAAAACATATCTAATTCCCTTTTTGAGAACAACTACTCTCTTGAATCTTCACATAACAAACCCTCTACAGCAATGCTAACAGCTCTATGAAGCTAAAGAACAGCAATACTTTGAGCTAAGGGCTAAAGTTAAGTGTGCTAACAATGAGAGTGCAAAAATTTGACGTTAAATAGAAATGTTTACCATCTTATTTTAGCATGTTAGCATACTATATTCTGTTACAAGCACTTCACAAAAAGTAAAGCTTGGTTTAAATGTTATTATGCTGTGTGTGACAAAAATGATAAGAATTTTAGAAAACACACTGCTAGTACTAACAGGACAAAACTCTGACTGTTATTCTGAATTAAACAGCTTTTTTACCCATTGGCAGGACTATCTAATAAGAATTTGTTCTTAAGGATGCATGAGTTGAAACCATTTCGTTTTTACAGGGACGATACCCTGCAGTTATGCTAGGAGCTCTCTGAAGCTGTAGCACTGAGCTGTATTCTCATACTCTACAAACATGTTAGCAAAGATGATGCTAAAACTCAGAAGCTAAGCTGGAATGTTTACCATTTTAAACAGTATTACTAGTCTTAAGCCTGGTTTACGCTAATGCATCGACTCTTGTAGCGGCCGTTGCCGCTGTGAGCGCTAAAAAGGTGACTTGCTTGTTGATAAGTCTGAATCACTCTGCAACTCTAAACCCATATGCTACTCTGCATTGCAGTTTTTATGTCACTTGCTGCTCCTGCCAACACATTTTCTTCTTGTTTGTGACATTAAAGGACAACTGAAAGCAAAAGCAGAGTAGTGAGTAGTGAGAGTAAAATACCTATACTTGATTATTTTGACAACGTGGAAAAACTAAGGACAAACCAAGCTGAACAGAGCATGCTGCAGAGCAGTCATTCAATCTCAATTATCCTTTTTACATGAGTGTGGAAGGACACAATTAATACTGAATTTGAAACTTGATTAATTTAGCATGTTAGTTTGCTTGCATCTACCGGCTAGCATTAAACACAAAGTACATATAAGGCTGAGTTTAAGTGATGGAAAAACTGTCTTTTCAACCAGATGAAGGTCCACCACTGTTCTAGGTTTTGTCCATTTGTGGATAATGGCTCTCACTGTGGTTCACAGAGTCCAAAAGCCTTACAAATGGCTTTCTAACTCTTTCCAGACTGTTTGCAGTGACCTTGTTTCTCATCTGTTCACAAATTTCTCTAAATCGTGGCGTGATATGTTGCTTTTCGAGATCTTTTAGCCTGGTTCACGTTGTCAGACATAGAGCCTGGAAGGTTAGGTTTTTTTCTCCTCAATACATAAAATCATCATTTAAAACTGTATTTTGTATGTAATTAGGTTGTCATTGTCTAATATAATCATGCCAAGTCAAATGCTTTGTTCACAGCACTGTAAGTTACTGCCGGTCAGGATGTTTCTATTTCAACCAAAGTTTTGGATCAACCAATCGACAAGCCAGCAATGACATTCACTCCATTTTTAACCTGAAGTGTGACTGAAAACGTCAGAAAATGCACTTGTTTTTTTGCCATAAATGTCAGAATTTCCTGGTTGCCTTTGTCTGCTATCACATATGACTAAATCCTCTTGTGCAGAGGACAGAAAGTATGATTTGAATGTCAGCTTTGGTTTTGCTAATTGCCAACTCCCTGCTAAAATGTTTCAGCTTTTAACAAAGCATTTCCTGTCTTCCCTCCTCCCTTCTCATTTATCACGTCTCCCATTTTAAACTTTCAAAAGGAGAAAGTCCCCTCAGTATGCACACCGCAGAGCACATTACTTTTACTCTGACTTGATTTATGACCTTACCCTCGCGGTCAAACCTCATGGGCCAGCGATTCATCACAACTGCGACAATGGCGAGCGGACGAGCGTCTGAAGGAGCTGGCCCACGGCAGGAAGAAATAAGTCACTTATCTGGTGCTGAGATTGTCGTGTGCATGATTGGGCAGAGAAAATATGAGCGAAGCAAACAAACACAACCTGGTTTCTCCCAAAAAAGCTTTATCAAGGTAAATGGTTCACCCTTAACGCCTATAAAGAGCTATCAGAGCACTTCCTGGAGTTGTCCAGGAGTTGATTAAGCCTTTTGTTGCAGCCGTACCTCTTTATGGCACCAATGAGCAGATTGGATCTGTGGGTATGACACAGTGACTGCAGGAAATGCCCATACAAGGAGCAGACCTCATAGAAAGGAAGTGAGGAATGAAAGGGTCGTCTGGTGGGAGTCGATAAGAAGCTAGGCGGAGATCTTTGAACTCTAAACCCATCTTTGAACGCTGTGACCTCAGCGCCTGAGTCAGAGGGGGAAGCACAGAGGAAGAGGAGAAACTGGTGCAGTGAAACAGACACACCTTTTAGAAACCAAGAAGAAGAAAGAGAGGAACAAGAAGCAGATGAAAAATGGGCCTCTGAGAGCAGAATGATAAAAGGCGGTGTGAGGCTTCTCCTGGCCTCCATGTGAGGAGACTCTTTGTGTGGCCGAGAGCTCAAAGCAGCTCCGAGGCCTTGACACAAGGTTTAGAGCGGGTTGGGGGCAGCTGTGTAGCTCACCCTCCCTCGAGGGTCACTCAAGGACAAGGTTTCATGATCAAATCAAAAATCCAGAGCGGAAGCAAGTGCCAAACCTCAGTGTGCCTTTTTATACCAGAGCGCCACACCACATAAAGGGAAAAGAACCAGCCGCCAATGTGGATTTGCACAGCCGGGTTGGCAAGAGCAAGCCTAAAACTCAATCTCATGCAGGAACCTTTCTCTGCAGGAGGCTTTGGAGTAATACTAGAGGGGATTATCAGTGTAGGAAACCCGCATCAGTCCCCGTAATCATTTGGGAAGCGAGTGCAAGTCTGTGTTTGCGATGGAAGTCAAGAAAATGTCTGTTTTCTCTTTGGCTCCATCAGCACATGCAGGGTGAGTCAACGCTGGCAGCCTGTCATCAATATCTGCTCCACAGAGACAGCCGTAGTAAACAAGACTGAGTGTCAAAGGCAGAGGTCAGGCTTTGGATTTCAGGACAACAAAAATAATCTCTAAAAATAATGTGACGCTGTGCACTCGGCTGATTGAGTTTCAGAGTGGAAGGAGCTGCTGGTTTTGTATGTAGGATAACTCTGTGTTTATACATCAGCTGTCAGATTTAATCATTGTAGCTTCTACAAACTTAGTGAAAAGTTTAGCTACAACCATCTGCCATGACAATGTTTATCTTTTCCCCTTTGCCCTCAACAATGCACCATCCTCTGTGTCTCCAGAGTAGTTTTGAGATTTTTTTTATGTATTAAAACCTTTCATTTGCTTTATAGGCCTGCATTTTGGATTTTGTAGTTTAAGTGTTCACATGCTTGTACTAATTTTGTCCTGCCTGCCTATTTATAAGTTAAGCATGTAAATTTTTCCCAAGGAGTTCAGCTCTTTTTTTATAATAATAAGCATAATAAGCAATTGATAATCTAGCCATCTCTCCCTCTGGTAAAAATGGTTTACAGCATCCATAGCGAACTATTTTTTGCACTGTAAGCACAGCATGATGCACTTGTGTGCGTCAGTTAAAATATGAGGTGTAGGCGGGCAAATGAGAGCTGTCTTGGTATCTTAAATGTTTCAGAGAAATATATTTTAAAGAAGCCAGCATACTATGGTATAAGAAAAGGAAACAGTCTTAGTTCTTCAGGTGAAAGGCTTGGCCACGATTCATATCCTGGCTCTGATTCAGGTAAAAACAAAAAAGAACAAAAACTGTTCATATTTAGCCTTAAGCTTCAACATGACTGACTGCAGCCACAGAGACTGAATCTGTCCAACACTCGGACGTCACTGGAAAACAGCAGAGCCCTGTCTGAACTCCTGAACACACTGACATACACACATTTCAGTATAACACACAGTCAAAAGCTTTGTATTTGGCGGACAGGAACAACCGCTGCAAATTACACCACTTTTGATAACCACAGATTGTCGGGAGAGTGAAACGTCCAAAACTTAATCCAATCTCTCCAATAACATGATTACAGCACAAAATGTCCTCTCGTTAGAAGCACATCTAATTTTCCATGTTATCAGAAAAGCCTTTTTAATACCACTCCTCTGTTTAGCTTTGAGGCCTGTTGGTGGAAAAGAGAGGTGTTGTTGTGTGCAGGTTGACTGACAGCTCTCTCCTCTCAGGCTGACTTTATCACCGACTGAATCACTCTAAGTCCTCTAAGCCCTTGGCGCCTGCTGCCTATTTACCTGGAAAAATGCACACCTTAGCTCATTTCTATGATTGCGGGAGCTGATTTGTAAGAAAAAAAAACACCTTAGGATATTAAAAGCTCATCCAGCATATAATTACTCTGCGTCTCCTGGAGGGATGATCGTGTCTGAGGTGCTGGAATGACTTTAACGGCTGAATAAACGGGAAAATTCTTCCTTCCTGTACAAGCAGACACCTCTCAATGCCTTTCTATTGTAATCATCAAGAACCGTTTTTACCATGAACAGGCAAGATTTGCTGAAAAATACATAAAGTGGCTAAAATTGACAATGAATAGAAAATAACAGGTGATGAAGTGTATAATATAGAGCTGATACACATTTTACTATGATATAATCTATGCTAATGTGATGATTAATGTTACTGAAAGATATTAAGACTTTAAAAACGCTACCTGTTTCATAAGACAGGTGCTTGGTAGAGGACTACAGTTTTCGGTAACAAAACATTGCTGATTTTTGTGAACAATTTGGACTATATGCAGAAGTTTCAGTGCAAGTTTTAGCCATTAAAACAAAACACTACTTGATCTTTTCATCCTACGACTTCCTTTTTGATTCAGTGGTATCAAGTTGGGTATCATACTGTTTGATTTTTTTTTTTTTTTTTTTTTGTATCATACTTTGTGGCACTTACTGATGTTGTTTCCTCCTGTCTAGATCTTTTCTTATAGTACTTGCTCTCAGGTGGACAAAAGCATTATTGTGATATTGAATCATCAAAATCTTGAATCTTGATAACTATTGCAGTACAAGCACAAGTGGAGCCAATGTAAAAAAGATAACTTGGTAAGGTCAGATCCTTGGTAAGCTTTAATTTTCTCAAATAAGCCACTCGTGCCTGAAATGACCGAGGGTAAAAATGTTAGCTGATGTCAGCAAAATGTAGCACCAGATATCATATTAGAAGCTTGTATTTAATTAACTAATGAGGAAGGGAGAGAAACAGCATCAGTGAAAACAGAATGACACTGATTAAGTCAGAAGCAGAGTAAAAGAGGAGCTGGGCTGGAGGAAAGTTGCAAAAAGCAGCTTGCAGAGGGGGCAGAAAAGCAAAGCCAGGTTAGATCAGTTTAAATATGGCAGCATGAGTGTGATTAGCCAAAAGCGCACTTGGAAGCAAATCAGCTGCCAGTCTCTCAAATTGGCAGTATTTCAATTTTTATAAATGTTTTTATTTTATCTTTCACATTATTTTGCAATTTGATTCAAGGGAATTCTTTTCTATCCCATCAGGCACTCAGTGCTGAGTTTTACGGTACATTTTCATATCATCTTCTCTACTTCCTGTTTATAGGCTCTGTTGTGGCTGTAATTCAGCAGGCATATCATGGAAATGTTTCATGAAAGCATTTATCCCCATTTTCTTCAGAGTTGTAAATAAAAACACAATATGAGGATGATTTGTCCATATAATTGCCTATGCATCAAAATAATTTGACTTCAGGGAAACCAAATCTTTCTGTGTGCAATAGCGGGCTAAATTTGCTTGGACAGCATATGATATATATGCTCTGAATGATATACCATCCAGCCAATAAAAACACAAATACATTACACATAATGGACCCACTGCCTGGGTGATTGTATTTATAACTGCATTGAAAAGGACCATGCCAGGGCTTGCCAGCCGCCCTGTTTACAGCAGATAAATACAGAAAGTCCTTCTTTGTGGCAGCCAGGCTCCTACAAAACCTAAAACCCAGCTCTGTGCTGTTTGCTTTTCCACAGGTTTTTCTCATGCTCACTGCCCTTCTGTGGCTCCGACTAGCTCTGCTACACGCACTGTGCCAAAATACAAGAAAAGCCAAATAGGAGCCCTGCACAAAAACACTACCCTGCTCTGTGGTGAGCGCCAGGGCCGGGCACACCCTGTGCACATTTCACATCGCAGAGCCCCAATCTCTGCAGCCTCTATGCTCTGCTGTATGTGTGTTACAGCAATAATGGGAGTCGTGGCAGGCTGGCAGGAAAACAGGTCACGGTGTAAATGCGTAAATGCCATGTCCCATCTCATCTAATACCCGCACTCACCAGTAAAGGACACACCCATCAGGGGGGATGTTATGGTATAAATCCCCTCTAAACCCAAAGATCAGTCTCTAGAGGTCAGGGAACAAACTGTTCTCCATTTTTCTCCTTCTTTAAAGCCATTCTTCACTTTCTATTTACGCATGAGCCCATCCCTGTATCAGACTGATATTACTAGTGTAATTTATTGGTAGTAAGGTGTTAAAGTGCATCACAAACTACTTTATGACAGTGATTTGCTTCTTTTCTTGTTTATTTCAGAATATTAATGCAATTTGCCATGCCAGTAAAGGTATTCGCAAGACTGACGATGGATTGTGGCATCTTGTAATGTGCAACTTTCATCTCTCCCTTTCACATTAAATCTATGACCATGCCATAAAAAGGCAAAAAGACCACAGGTTGTCCTTCTAGCAAGTCACCTCTGCAGGTGGTTTTTACTGATGAGTCCTTCCTCTCTGCTTGAAGGAGTACTAATCAATGAAATCAGCTGGTCCAGCTTCATTAGCTCTCCATGGTGCATGATTGAATTAAATGATAATTTCTAGAACTAACAGACAGATTCATTGATAATGAAAACTGTCATAAGAAGCAGCTCTTGTCATCTCACCTTGCTTGGAGTGCTTTCAGCAGCTAGCGTGCTCCTCGGTGGGACTTGGTAGACGTCTTGTGCAGGAGGAACCTGATAGATGCTCTGTTGGCTCTGCTGCTGTGGACTCTGGAGGGACGGCGGCACCTGGTAAAGCCCCTGAGACCCAGAGCCGACCTTCTGCTGATAGGCTGAGCTTTGAGGGGAGGACTGGGCAGCGCTGGAGGCGGCAGCAGCGGCTGGCGACTGAGCCTCAAACATGGGTCCGATCAGCAACTTGAGGCGATTGCCAGGGGCGATGCCTTGGCGGCCGTGCAGGGAGCAGAGCCACCACCCCTCCAGGCCCCCTGTATTCTGCTCTATGACGGTCAAGATGTCCCCTTTACGGAAGGCCAGCTCCTCGGGGGACTCCGGTACGTTGTCATACAACGCTTTCGCCATTAGATTCTGCAGAAAGAAAGAGAAAGGAAATTGCATTTTTAATCATTTGTTGTGTTGAGTGCTATCATTTTACTTACTTGGTACTTAAGAGTATGATATCTAATTATTTAATAGTTATCTTAAGCAAAAAAGACAGTTAGCTTAGCACAGTTAGCACAGGGTAAAAGCAGTTAGGGGGAAAAGCTTGCTAGTCTGGCTCTATCAAGTTACAGCTAATGCAAGGAGTTGGTTAGTTTACCTTAACACAAGGAAAAAGCTAGCAAGTCAGGCTCTCTGACTCAAGCTATTGATAAATCCTTACAAATAACTCCTAATTAAATCTAGTTTTTCTACTTTGAGGCTAAAGCGAGAAGTCGGTTAGCTTAGCCTCCCTCTTTGGGATGAAAATTGGGGTAAAAGCTTGCTAGCTTGGCTCTGTACAGCTCTGCTAAGACCAACAATGAAACAGCTTGTATTTTGTTTATATTTCTTCCACAACTACTGATACAACTTTAAGCTTTGTTCTCAAAAGATGAAGTTTTACAAGGATCTTGCTAGCTTAGCTTTAGGATAGATTTAAAGGGGGGGGAGCTGACTAGCCAAGCTTTATCTCGTACTGCTCAGGTTTGTGAAAAACATAAATATGCCCAGTTCAATCCTCACAAATGACGTTGATGCCTTTACTACAAATATCAAGCTAAAGCAAGAAGCCAATTCGATTAGTTTAGCTAAATGAAAAGGATTTAAACAGGAGAAAAAAAGCTAGCTAGAGAACTTTGTTATAACCCATTTAGTCCTTACAAAAATACTTATTTAAACAGCACGTCTGTTTTAAATTTGATACTACAGCCAGCAACAGCAACTATCTCGCCTAAGCAGATCACAATAAGGGCAAGAGTATCCTCTCATTTTACACTCAAATATAAATAAAGTGCTGTTTTTTTTCCTGAAATGTTAAGCTATTCCTTTATAGCACTGAGGTTTATTAGTATGATGGTTCAATTGCAGTTTTTAAAAGCTTTTGTGAACATCACTCAGCATTTCAAATTAGCATGCAGAATAGCATTAGCCCCCAGCTTTGCACCAGATGTCTTTCAAAGCAATCTGAACTTGATGGGATTTTCTCAGCTTGCGCCCTGCTCCAGGGCACAGTTATCTAAAGGGCCGGCCGGGTCTGAGGGATAATGAGTCCAAACCACAGATTTTGGAGATAGGAAAAGCCCCAGAGTGTGCCACTTGTGTGTCTGGGAGAGGCATTTAAAACTAATTGCCTCACTAAATGCATCAATCTTTTCCCCCTTTCCTTTATTCATCCAGGGAAAGAGTTAACTGAGCATGAATACTCCTTTTCAGCTGCTTTGTACTCAAATAATAACAAACTTTAAACTTGTGGGAGCTGCCTTACACAATAACAGTGTTGTACTTTAATCTCTGTAAGCTCCATAAATACAATAAGAGATTAACCGCCTTGCTCAAGGGCACCTTATCGTAAGATACTGAAAGGACGGGAGGGTGTTTGTTGCTCATTTTCCAAGCTTGTCTATGTTCCATGCAAACAACCATGTTTGATTTATTTTTGCTGCACCACTTCCTGGTCAGATGGGCCTCGTAAAGGACTAAAAGACAAGTAACACACTTTTGTTTGCGCAGTTTGATGCAGTAATAAAACGGATAAAAATGACTCAAAATGAAGATGAAGCTACAGCAGGGTTAGAAAAACACTTTAAATCTCAGTAAACAGTAATTTTGCAGCAAAATGAGCTGGATTAAATCAGATCAAAGCAAATGAAAAAGGCAGAGCAAACAATAAAATTAAATCCCTTTGCATGTATAAAGCTACACGCACATTTGGGGCCACAAAAAAACATTTCTACTCAGTGAGGATTTTAAGAAAGTACTATCATCTAGGGTTGTCAAAACAAGTGCTGCAGCCTTCAGTATTATTCTGGTGAAACATCAGAAACCTGAAACAAAACTACAAATCTCTGCACACAATTTTGGATGATTTCTTATTTGTAATTATCAAAAAATGCAAACAAACTTAAACATTATGTTAAAATGACACAAAACTTTAGCAAAGGTTAAGTAATGTGAGGGAGTTTGCAGTTCTGATGGATTCATTTCCCTCCTATGCACCCATCTTGTGAAATAGTTGAAGTTCTTTAAAGTTTTGCTGCTTTCTGATTTTATATTGATGGTTAAAACGGCAAAGATGGATCTAAATTAAAACACTTGGCGCTTAAGAAAGTATCAAAGCATTGAAAACTTTGACAGCCCTACTATCACTCAAATACAGCGTCTCAATCTGCGTTAACACGACCTCGCCCTGCTGTAGCTCAGTGTGAGAATCAGGAAGCCCAGTGTATAGCTGCTGCTGGTTTGGGGCTTTCTTGAACCTTCGCTGGCCTTCCTCTTTCCTACCCATCCAGTTCCCATGTGAAACTCCCTGTGTACGAGTAACATCGTTATCTCTCTCTCTGCGGGCCTGCACTCTCTGGCTATTGTCTAAGTACGCTGTCTGTCAGGGCTGTTCGCCAGCAACACCCAACGCACAATTACACCCTCACAATCACTCCTGCCACGGCCACCGGCTAAGCTAGCTCTAACAAGTCTGATTGTGACCTCTTGAGGTGAGTGTCGCCCAATGGGAAGTCTGCTTGTTGCAATAATTTGATCAGGACGGGCAAAGGCATCCATGAGGAAACTAAACACTGATTACTGTGATTACAACTGTAGCTCCAATTAAGGATTGAATACATTTGTAGTGATGAATGAGGGTTGAGCTTTAAAGCTGCACAGACGTTAAGACCTAGTACACATGTAGGTGGGCTTTTTTTTGTGTTTTGTCCTTTTGTAAAGGCCAAGCACCAGGCCAATGCCCCGTCTCTCTCTAGGTATCCTCCCAGTTGACCCTCCACGATGCACCAGGCATCCCCAGTGTCTGATCCAGCTCACCGGGTCATGGGCACCCAGTAAGCACTGGATCAAGAGCTGGATAAGGCCCAGGAAAGCACACCAGGTGCTCGTAATAGTGCAGCTGCTGCTCCTGTATGCAGGAGTTGACCCTGCCCATCCGTGCTCTCCTGAACACGCCGACATTAGACACCTGGTCTTGGAAACAATACCTAAAAATGCACTATGACTTTTGGCCACACTGATCCAAACGTAACCATGCTAATTTACTTTTCCATCACCAGTTTGGTCCTGCTCATTTGGGTAAGCCTTACAGATGTGTTTAAGTAGCATCTGCACTACCAAACTTTGGTGAAAACAGCATGGACAGGCTTAATGTGAGTGGACAGCTAAACCACACTTGTGGCGGGACCAAACAATGCTTACTGAAGCGCAGCTATTTCACCTCAGTGACAAAAAAATGCTGCATCATCAGCTCAAGACCCCTCAAACAAGTAGCTCGGTTGAGGTGGAAAAGCAAATCTCAAGCTGCCCTG
Source organism: Cheilinus undulatus (assembly GCF_018320785.1). NCBI lineage: Eukaryota > Metazoa > Chordata > Actinopteri > Labriformes > Labridae > Cheilinus > Cheilinus undulatus. Next base: position 14,138,602 of record NC_054880.1, on the reverse strand, counting down.
GGCTGCTAAACCCAGTAGAGCCAAGCTGGCCAATGTAATGGAAAAGCTCCCAAGTCCAGCCACCACCTCTGTCCCAACCAGGCCTCAGAAAGACCGGGAGGGCCAAGTACCACTCAAGAGTAGGCTGGCACAGGGAGACCGTCATCGTTGGTCTTTTTGAGGGTGAGCTGGTCACGGTATGAGCAGATTTGCTTAGCGGTATGTCAACCACATCCACACCCTATAGACAGGTGGAGTTTTACACTCATGCAGGGAGAGGCCCTTGGTAACGGGCGTTAGGCTGTTAACTGTACTTGGGTTAGTGTGGCAGCGTAATATTACACATATGCTCAGTTGCTTTCCCTATGTTGATGGAGGGATGAAAAATTGACAACAGGGGTCCCTCGTGCCTCATAAAACACTATGAGTACACAAACCCTGCTGCTGACGTCGGCAGTTTTGGACAAGGCATGGTTTGGGTTGGTGAGAAAACCTAAAATTACTGAGAAAGTGTACTCTCAGACCACATAACAGTGTATTTTTCAGCTTTCATATGGAGGGAGATGCTTTTGAGAACGTAGCTAAAGTGGGCATGAGTGTAGATTAGGCCTAAGTGGTCTCATCACTAAGTTCTTTTGCAAGATGAACTAAAATTATAATAAAAAGATTGGCCTTATTTATTTCATCACTATATGACTAGAATCATTGCTTCTTAAACCCCTATATAAACCTAATTTTGATGCCCTTTTTCGACCATAATAGTCACAATATTGTTCCAAAGGAGTCCAAAATGATCGTATTACACTTCAAATCATCATCATCATCGTATTTATTGCAGAAAACTTATCAAGTCAACCAACTGAAACATACATGTAGTCAATTTCATGGTTCTCCCTCCTCCAGTATGCTGAAGCGTCCATGTTTTGTCTTGAGAAAAGGTGACACATTACACAGATATTGTAAGAGAGTTAAATATGTGCTGTGTCTTGTACGTGCCTCCTGAGAATGACCCTGTCCACAGAAGTGGTTTTAAAGAGGCTGACTGTCCTGCTGTGGTTGCCTGCTTAGTGTTCGATGCTCACAGAGAAATTAAATCATCCCACAGACACAGAGCTGCACGTACTTAGAAAGATCTCTGTACCCAGCTGTCATATGAAGAATTCACCAACCACACCATCAAAAACCATCGTGTGTGCAGTTTCTGAAAACCACTTTTCATCGGCACGCTTTGCAGAGGATACGAGCTGGTGAAGGGAGGGGATGTGAGAGAGGCTTTGACCCAGCATCCGTCCTCTAAACCACACTGACATGCTCTTTTCTGCACAACAGCTACAGATGACAGCAATACTTCAAACATACAGAGAGCATATTTAAAAAAAAAATCATGTCAGGGTTTAAGACGTCTATTCATGCAACAGCACATACAGTTAAAAGCCCCAGGCCAAATCAGGCCCATAGACGACCTCCAAGTGGTCTAAATGACTACATGTTAATGAATGTGCGAGGAGTTTTGCAGAAGTCAGATATGAGTCTGTGTTTGTGGGAAAAAACAGACATGAAGATGTACAGCCTCATGTTTCTATGGTGTGACCACAAGGGCTCTAACGGGGGCCATTTCACACGTTTCTCACACGTTAGTTCTCGTTGTGGTTGGGTGGCACCAACTTTTATAGCACCTTTAGATCACAGATGTGTCTGAGTAGGTTTCATACATGATGAGCAGTATCATGAACATCAGGGTGATGTGAAATTAACAGCTCACAGCCATGATTGGCTACGGATAAACACAGTATATCTTCATAAAGTGATGCTGCTGTTGTCCTCGCTCTAATCTCTGCAGGTGAAACTGAATATTAAAGCCAGTGTCTGATCTCATGGTGCAAACACTGTTTAGTCACAACCCAATGACTCCACCACTCACCACTGATCCTCCTATAAACACTACCAACACATGTGTTTGCAGTTTGTCAGTGAGCAGGCCTCTTCTCTTTCAGCCACAGCTGAGCTTCCAGGAAGTGATCTGTTATACGCCAGCGAGGCGTTGCGCCGCTTCCTGGAAGCCTTTCTGGTTTAGACCTCAAGTCTAAATAAATAACAGGATGGCACGAGTGTACAAAAAGACGCTATCAACAACATATCAGGGTTGTCACAATTACACAATTCAAACTTTGGTATTCAAGTATGAGTCAACGATGTGAATACTAGCTCTGATTCAGTGACAACCAATACAGTAATACATGTACAGTAGTGCTGCATGATTTGGTAATAATCTACAATTGCTATTATTCTGTACAATGGTGTAAATTGCAATTGCGATTATGATACATAAATGGCCTCTTGAGTCTGCTTGCTTGATAGCATATATTGTAAACTTAAAGGCCTTTCTGCAGGCATTTCTGTAAACATTTCAAGTTCTTAACACAAAAATAATTGTTCGAATCAGGCCAAATCTTGTAGTGTGTGCCAGGCTTAAGTAAACAGCAAATGGTTGTAGGTCAAACTGTGAAAACATTGACTAACTTTATAGCACCACACATTACATACATACTAAACACTTTACTTGTGGCACAAATGACGACAAGGGGGGAAAAAGAGGGCAATTTTTCAACTTTTGCTAATTAAGAGGGCACTTGAGAAGGCACTTCATCAACTTTTGCCTGTTAAAAGAGGGAAAATAAGGAACCTTATCAACATTTAATTAAGAGGGCACTTTGTGCTTGATTTTTTTCCCTATATCAAGTTTTAAAAAGTTGAGTTAATGAAGAAACTGTTGAATTTTGTTCACTTAGAGGGCATCAAAGGGGACAAGTTTTTAAATAAGAGGGGCGATCACCCCCCTGCCCACTGTCTGAGTCCACCAGTCCAGCCTAGTGTCAAAACCATTGAGCATGCTTAAAATGTTTTGAGGTCCAGACTGGGTCCAACTGAGGTTTATACACTAAGGATAAAACTTATCACCAGCTGCATGATATGGATGTGTAAGTCAGACTTTAAGATATTAAATTTAGTATAATTTCAGTCTGACTACCTTGTTTAAGTACCTTTTGAAACCCATTTTTAGGTGGATATAATCAGGAACAAACAAAATATTTAGAAGGCAGGGTTGAGAAAAGAAATTAAATACTGTGATGGTTGAATATTAGAAACAAACTGATGCCTTAAAATGACTCAAAATATAAAGTTTAAACTCTGGCTGACTTTTTAAATAAAGATCAAGAAGACAGTAGAGTAGATGAGTAAAAAGAAAGAATTAAACTTCACTTTTACAGTCCGTAGACTCCCTTCTCTTCAATGACAGACCCTTTCATGACCTAATATGTTTTTGTCATTAGAAAGCGAGGACTCGTGCAAAGCTGAGCAGTCTGAGGCTCACACCTGGGACATAATATCCCGCCTGCAGACCCAGCTGTCTGAGCCCCTCCACCCTGAGCCCCCTCTCTCTGCTCTGACTCACTCACCTCTACATCAACAACACTTTTTTTTTCCCCCAGCAGCAGCGTCTCGCCTGAACACAAACAGTATAAACGTCCTCTCATTCATGAGGAAAGAGAGCGCTGACCGGGCCAAAAATAAAAACTTATGTAACTCCTTCGCCTGCCTGTTGAAGGGTTCCACCTTAGCTTTCAGAGCAAGCTCTCTGGGTGGTTTCAGCTCTGCCTCTCTGGGATTCACGTCAATCTACTAATAATGAACGTGGCTTTGGCAAACAAGCTCACAAACACACGATTCCTCCAAAAGAAACACAACCACACACAAACCAGAGAGTCCCCAGGGTAATGGGAGCCCGCCCTGTTTTCAAAAACAAACAACCTGCTCCCAAAAAAGTGGTACGCTCCGACTGTGAGAACATCATGCAGCACCTCACTGTTTGAAATTAGGGCTGTACCACTGCAACACATGTCCCGGGGTGGTTTCGCGGAAAAAGGGGCGAAGCAGCACACTCATTTGGCCTCATTTCACGTGGTTAAATATAGAAAATAATTATAGTAATGACGGTAATGAGGACCTGATGACTTTTACGAGCCATTCCTGAGAGTGCGGCCTGCTGCGGGTGAGAGCCAGTTCAAATAAATGGGCCGTGTGAAGGGCTCATGGGAAGCGGTTCAGGGCTCAGAGTGCACGGTAATTTCTTCATTTGGACAGTTTTCAGGGAGGCTGACCCTCTGATTACAGCCTCTTTACGAGCCAGTGGCCGTGTATTAACATAATTACACAGCAGGCTCGGAGAAACTCCGGCTCCCTCTGGTTCTGAAGAGAGCAGTGGAAAAATGTCACAACTCTGGAGCTTTTATTTTAAGCCTGTAAGCTCACAACACAGCCACTACCACCACGCAACAATTGATTGATTTATAATATGAGCAGCAGTAAATCAAAAGTGATGACACAGTTACAGCAGCATGGAAAAGCATGGGACGGACTGGTAAACAATCAATAGTTTATTCCAGACCTGTGGGCATGACTGATTATAGAAAAAAGGTAAAATGAAGGCAAAGTTACAAAAGTTGAAAATACTGTAGTCCTTGAAAAACAAAGTTTAGCACAAGGTCATTTCAGAATAATGAGAAAAAATCTGGAAATAATAAAAATCTTCTCTGTGTTACTGAATTAATGTGACTGATTTGTTTGATTCATTTTCATTTGTGTTTTTTAAGCAGGAAAGAATAATCAGTTGAGATCATAAATTGGGTTCAGTGTGAAAATATTGGACATTTATTTCTAGCCCTCTATATAATATATAATACTGAGAGTAAAGATAATTATGAGAACTCACATATGGGTATCATACCAGAATCTTAAACTTCAATGTAATACTTGTAAACATCAAGGTTGTTAAAGTTAACTAAAACTAAATAACTAAAACTAAAAGCTTAAAAAATATTTTAGTTACCTGAAACTAAATAAAAACTACTATTTACAAGAAAAACGGAAACTTACTAAAACTTAATGCTGTGCTGATAAAACTAACTAAAATAAAATAAATTTAGAGACAAATCTCCTGAGTTTTAGTCTTTGCCAGCTGCTGACTGACTGACATGTGGACCCAAGCTTGGAGAGAGTGAAATGGCCTGATTTTATGAAAGAAGACTTAACACAGTGGTTAATTTTAGGTCTTTAGTGTAATACAAACATCAAAATTGAATACATTAAAGGAAGGTGAAGAGTTCTTTTGGATCAGGGTGATGACAAGCATTACGTACTGCTTAAAAAACTAAAACTAACACTAAAACTTATATAAACTAAATAAAAACGAAACATTTTTGAAAAATAAAAACTTAATTAACAAGCCAACTGCAAAAAACAAACAAAAACTAAACTGAAGTTTAAAACAAACAGTAAAAAATGAATAAAAAATAAAACTAATGAAAAATCCAAAACGATTATAACCCTGGTAATCATCAACTTATGTCCCTACTATTATACCAATATTTGCTTGCAAATATTTACAAAAATGCAAACTCCTGAACACAGTCTTGGTGATGTGGCTTACTCAGTCCACTTAAAAGTGACGACTTAGACGCTGTGCATGTGTCCAGTCTATAAATTCAACCTATCCTATGATGTAGTGTTGTATTATATCATATTGTGTTGAATCATTTTGTATAGACATTTCTTAAAGTTTAATGATGAGTTTACAATAAAAAAAACAACAATCATTTTACTTTCTAGAGCAAGTGATAGGAAAATCCTAAAACTGTTTATCAAAATGGATTTTTTCACTCTTCAACATACTGATGCGCATACTATTGTTAATTTTAATCTAATTATTGGTATATGTAATTCTGACCTCTATTCAAGGACACAGCACACTGAGCTCTTCCAGGCTGTTATCAGAAAAAAAGCCTCCATTCATGCTGCTGGGTGCTGAATAAAAGACCATTGTATCCCTGGTGTAAATACGACACCCATCACCTTCTCTCTCATTTGTGATTCACGGGTTGCAGCACAGCGAGGACATCTCCACACCTTGATACATCTAGTGTCTATGCGACCATCGCTTCAACAGGAAAATGATGGGCCATGTTGCGTCTAACCACACTCAGAGCAAGCTGTGACAAACCACCAAGCCTCAAAAACATCTCCTAGAGCTAGGATATGTGTGAAGTCAGGTAGAATGCATGATTAAACCTGTGTCATAGCGGAGTTTCCCCAAAGAACAAAACCAAAAGTTGCAGACTGTGGTACTTTAAAGGGCTGTATTTTACGGTTAATGCTGTAGGATAGTATCTAAATATGATCACAGCTTACAGTCAAGCCTAATCAAGGACTAATCACAACAGATATTTCTATCATTTTTTTAAGACAGCAAGCCAGTTAGCAAACTTGCGAACTGTGCCAGTTAGCTCTGTCAAGATCCGCACAATGAGTTCAAACCATTCAAAGAAATATTTCTATTTTCTGTTTGTGGTGTGAAGTGGATCAGTAACCACAGGAGCTGCTCTCATTGACAAATCCAATTTTCTTAAGCTCTAAAGAGAGTTTCAGCATCTTTAGGCTAACTTTTATCTAATCTGCTTAGGCGTTTTCAGTCAACAAGCTGATTTAGAGGACATAAAAACAGAGAGAAGAATATTTTCCTTAGAAGCTAGGGACCAAAATCAGAGATAAAACAGAAAGTAAAACATGACTACACTGACATTTCTTATATGTCCTGTAACAAACGTCCACTAAAAGCCTTGTATTTGCCAATTTGTTTGCTAATCAACTCAATTTCTCTATGTAGGTGTTAGTTTGTTCTGCTTTTACCAGGAACTGTCACATATTGTATAAGCATTAATACTGATAAGCTACCCTCAGTTGTGATTTATTGATATAAATGCATGTGTGTTGGCTCAGTAGCATTGGTGCTAGCACCTGGACTAACAGTTACTTCCTTTAGGAGAGTTTCAAGCTATAATTGAGTTCTGATGTTGAAGTGATTTGTTTGTGCTACTTTGTAACCTGCTTCAGCACTTTTCCCACCAATTTTTGCCACTTAACTAATTTATGCAGCTTCTTGTCATTTTTCCCAATCATTTTTGCCACTTTTTGCCCTTTTGTTGCCACTCTTAACCCATGATCTTTTGTCTCTTTTCACAAGTATTCAGTCCTTTTCCAGTAAACTTAACTCAGTTTTTCTTCTGTATTTTCTGGCATTGTGGTGATTATACACATCAGGCTTAGCAATGAAGTCTGGCACCAGTTTCCCCACTTTTCCCAAACATTTTTGCCACTTCTCTTTGCCACTTTAAACCAATATTTACTACTTTTGTCCTTATTTACCACATTTTTGCCCTATCCTTTATTCTTTTTCCCACTTTTGCAACTTCATTTTGTCGTTATTTTAAACCAATTCTGGCCACCTTTTGCCCAGCTTTGACAATTTTAATCCATTTTTTCTGCTCAACACCTATCAAGCCACTTTTTGTCACTCTTTGTTGCAAATTTAAAATAATCTAGCCACTTTTAAGCCATTTTTGTAGCTTATCTCCCATTTTTGCCACTTCTCTTCACCACTTTTAGCCAAATTTTACTGTTGATTGCCCAATTGTTCCTTTTTTGCCACTTTTACTGACATTTTTACCCCTATTTTTTGCCAGTTTAACCCTATGTTTGCTACTTTAAACAAAGGATTTGCCATTTTTTTGAGGAAAAAAAGCATTGTTAGCTCATGGTTTGAAAAAAAAAACCCCAAAAACAGATAAATTAGAAAAGCACTCAGAGAGCGCAGACCTCCGCCATCAGCCCTATCTCCCAGCAGTGAAGGATCCTTTAAAAACATTCCTGGATTCAGATGGTGATCCGGATTACTCCCAAAATGTAATTCGCCAATTACTCCCTCCCTGGTGGGGTGGAGACACAGTGAGGCAAAGCATTGGCTTCGCTACGTGTGGACTGTCATGGCGGAAGCACCCATGGTCTCACCGGACGACTGAAAGTCATGGCAGAGGGTGAATATTCCTCTATTCCTCCCAGCATTGTGAATTGTCTTGCAACAATTCGTTGTCTTTCTCTCTGTTACGCTCTGACTCATCTCCTCGACCGGGCATGTGTCTTTGAAACTCTATAAACTCCAAAACTTTGAATAAGTTACTCATGTCCGCCATCTCCTGATGTAGAGTGGTAACAGCGCAGACCTCTGCCATTGGCCCTATCTCCCAATAGTACAGAATCCTTTAAAAAATTCCTGGATCCAGTCGGTGATCCGGATCACTCCCAAAATCTAATCAGTTCTTCCTTATGCCATTTCTGACATTTCCTGAAAATTTCATGAAAATCCGTCCAGAACTTTTTGAGGTATGTTGCTAACAAACAAACAAACAAACCCACCCGATCACGTAACCTCCTTGGCGGAGGTATTAAATCCTGACCTTGAGAAAAGAGCTGAATCTTTGTTATCATGGGAAGACTAAGTCAAATAAAATGTATAGATATGCCCACTATACGCTTCCAAAGTGAAAAACATCAATAAACAAAACATCTTTGGTTTGGGGACTACTGGCTGACAAAAATAATTTTCACTCTGGTAAACCTTTATGGTTATTTTTGAAGTATTTCTAGTATTTCTTAGACAAAACTAAACCAGTTATTGAATAAATACAACATATCCTGCGTTAACTCTCTCTTTATTTCTTCAATCTGACGTCTGAGCCAATAAATGAAAGTAAATGACTGTGGACTCACACACAGGCAGGACCAAACAAGTCACAGGAAGTGATCTGAGTAAATTCTTGGTAAAGATGACTATTCTCCTGCTCCTTCTTACTCAGGGCATTCATCATAGCTCTTTAACTTTTCTACTGTGACATTAACTACAAGGCACGCTGACATATTGCTCTTCTCTGTTTCTGTCCCACTCCTTAGCCTGAAGCACGTCCCACCTCCTGCAGAACCTACAAGGATCCAGGCTAACACTGACCTCGACTTCTCTCCTCTCATACTGGACCCCAGCTACAACCTATAATTAAAGGTGAAAACCACACTGGAGATCCGCTGTCAAATGTGTATCAGTTTCTGTGAAGTGGAAGGGCTGCTGGGTAAACGTGTTGTGCAACATTGCCTCTCATATTCTACTGGGAAGCAGCAGGAAGATAAAGTGTCCTTCAGGCTGCTGAAGTGTCTCTGAGCAAAGCTTTGAATCTCTGCGAGCTCTAAGGACTTTGTTTAGCTGCTGACACCGACCTTGGACCTACAACAACAATTTACCCCACCCAAGGGGTCAAAAAAACATCAGCAACCCACAAAAACAACAGTATGGATGGTATTCAAGGGACCTCAGCCAAGAAGTGTTGGCAGAGCGGGGCGATGGATTATTTCCAAGCCTGGCGTTGATGCCAAACGTGGGTACATGAGTGCTCGGTGGTAACCCCAAGAGACTGGCGCTAATCCCTCCAGGGGGGAATAGCCGACATGTGAAATATTTTTCATGGTATCTCTGCAGGGCCACATTGAGTGGTTTTACATATAGGAATAGCCAATGAGATGGAGATTCATTTCAGTGTCCTCCCGATTTCACGCTACACAAAGATGTCATTGATACAAAAAGCCAAACTGTCATCTCCCCCCTTTGACACATGAAGGGGATGGGAGATAAAAGGGGAATCTTTTGTTTATTAGGGGGGAAGATTCATCCATTTTAATACTTAAATGCTTTGGAAGCAGCTAATAATGGTACTTACTTTTCTTTTCATTTAGTCTGGGGGTTAACTGGTCAGAGGAGATACGGGCTGATCCTTACTATTATTTTAAGTTTACTGAGCATTTATTTTTCTATAAAAACCTTTGAGAAAGGGGCAATAATTTGTTAATGAGGGAAATTATCATACAGCAAAATTTCTGCAGTAATGACATATATTCCTCTAATGATATGAAATAGGAAAAGGCTAGAGTAGTGCACTTCCTCTTAGCATGCCTCATGAAAATCCCAATAAAACTCGCAAAAGATGATGCATTTAAAAACATGAGAACCTTCTGAATAATTAATTGTGGTTTCAGAGGCAAATGAAAGAAAGGAGAAGAAAAAATAGGGAGCTAGTCGGGTATTTGACTCTAGCAGTAACACGTTACCAACTCCGAGAGCTGATCAAAACCTGGCCAAGGGTTAGGGTTAGGCGCTAGTGCTACTGGTGTAGCGTGCATGGGTTTACAGTGTATTAATCATGCTGGGGGCCTGGACCAGTAGGTCAAGGGCTGTAGTATGTGGGCGCCCACTCTACAAACTGAGCTAAATCAGCACCCTAGAATAGTGATTTTACTCCCTACATCCAAAAACATTTGAAAACACTCCTCTGTTCCACAGTCTGTAAAACATCTGTTACGCAGACGACACGCAGCTGTATTTTTCATTCAAACTGAATAAACTCAACAAACCTCACACCCTTCATAACTGTTTAGCCTCAGATTCTTATTGGATGTCACAAAACTTTCTTCATCTCATCCCAGATAAAACTGAGATCCTATTATTCTGCCTCAATTACGTTAGCAAGGAAGTCAGCCACCATGCCTAAAACATTAGGTCTACCTCTTGGCATCCTGTTTGATGACCATTTAAACATTGCCAAACCAAACTGGTTCAGTCCTGCTTCTTTCAGCTAAGAAACATATCCAAGCTCAAACCCATGCTTACAGCTAAACATACTTTAACTTGCTTTCCTCCATTGGCCTCCAGTACAATACAGACTAAAGTTTAAAATGTTATTGAACATCTTTCAGGCTTTACATGGCCTGGCACCAGCATTGTTAAACTGAATCACTGCGCTCATATTCCAGTGATTTCCCTCTCCAATCATCTGACCAGGGACTTTTAACAGTTCCATGTTTGTATAGGTTGTTTGCAATCACGTGATCCTGACTGTCTGTTGAGGGGATCATGAAGTGGGGGAGGGGGCGGAGGAAAGTTGGTATTTTACAGCTCTAAATGGACCTGTACACTGCAATTATCATCAGAAAATTTGACATACATTGAAAATGATCCCGACACTTTACAAGAAAGTGATTTTAAACACAGTTTAACCCATGCACCTGGTGTGGCAGCAATAAAATTCACAAATACTCAATCCTGCAGACCTCCTAGCGTCTCACATCGTCTGGCCAGATAAAGGGAAACAAGAGTCTTGAGGAGTCTTGTACTGAGCTAAGAGGCTAACTGAGCCCCTTCAACATACAAAAATCATCATTTTGTCACAAACATGGGTTTAAATGAAACGCTGATGTATTATCAGCTGAATAAACCTCCTGGGGCAAGCGACTCAGTGATGAGCTGTTCATAGCCGTTCAGCCGTTTGGTTCATGTTAGCCATGGTAGCTAGCTCCTCTTTGAGTGGCAGTCTCCTTTCCTCCATCCTTTGTTGTTATTTAATCTACATTTAAAAAGCCAAGCTGGTATGAAATTAAGCGCCATTTGGGAGCAAAACAACCAGAGCTGAGCCAAAAATCTCGATCTCTAAAAAAAGACAGATTTCCCATCACAACGAGCGAGACTTGACAAACATCAGCTGAGGAAACACGGGTAAGATCAGAGTTTATTTTGCTAAACTGTGACATAATTGTACTGAACCAAAGTGGACCGCTTTGTGGACTTTTGTGGCATAGTTGTAAACAGTTTCTCATGGCCTTATCGGTAGCATTTTTCAATGCAGAAATCACTACTTGCCCCCCAAGTGTATTTGCAGTAGCAGCTCCTAAACTCTGGAATAGTCTACCCATAATATCAGGTCTATAAATGTTACCATTTCTTTTAAAAGACTACTTAAAACTAATTTATATAGCTCAGCATTTCTATTAACACTGAATGCATGCTGGTTAGAGGTTTTGTATTTGTACTTACATTTGTTGTATGGATGATGTCCATTTGGATTAATCTGGTGCATGTATGACTCTCCTTTCTCTGTCTGTATTTTAACAAGTGCTACACAAATGAAGGCTATTATTATTATATTCTAACTCCAACCTTAAATCACCAGGAAAAGTTTGGAAGCAGTGACAGCTTCTTGTACTTTTTTCTCATATTTACTGCAACCAAGCAGCAAAACTGCACAGGAAACACCCTCCTATTTACACTTGATTGCGCCAAGATTATGTGACTGTCATTTGGTAAGTGATTTAAGCAAGTATAGCTGGATTTAGTTCTCGAAATGATGCTGAAATACCTGCCTGATCGTATTAAAATGTAAACTCAGCAGTGTCGATGTAGCCATAATCACTAACAGCCCTCTAAATAAACAACTGACTCTGGGTCGTGTGTTACGGTATTTAAACACTTTTCTCCCCCGGTGTTCCCAGCTGTCGTGCCTCCTCTTATCTGGACTCTCCTCAGGGTGGTTGAGGTTGACAGAAGCCTGCTACATCTTCAGAGATGACCCTGCAGAATAGCTGACATTCCTCAGGGGGAAGGAACAGGGGGATGAGAATTATTTCCGCCAAAAGGTCAGACATGGAAATGATTATGTGCATTGTTGCTGATGTTGAGTAGTCTCTCTCTTTCTCTCTCTCTCTCTCTTTCTCTCTCTCTCTCTCTCTCTCTCTGTCTCCTTGGCTGAAATGAACACACAATAAAGTCTGTCTCCCTGCTGACCGTTTTCAAATGTTAATGGCTGGCTCATGGTGCGAGGACGCAGCAGGGGGATGGAGGAAGGCGGAGGGGAAGGCTATTCATTCTCGCTGGGGGAGAAGCCCTTCACACAGACTGAAAAATCCTGCACGGGAGTAAAGATGTGGCACAGGGGCAAATAATTCTGCTCTTTAAAAAAGCTGAAATAACTCAAAATCACAGCATGAAAATACCATGACTTTTTACAGGCAGTGCGGTAGTTAAATGGTGAATGGGATAGCTTGTGAAAATAGGAAAAAGCTTCACGGAAAAGCTGTTTTACGGCTTGAACGTGTGTTTTAAGCTTGCAGAGCTTTTCTAGAAGGTTAAACAAGCAGATAAATGAGGCTGTTTACCTATTTTTGTAAAGCAGAATACAAATTAGAGCTGTCACAACACCAGTATTTTTAACTTTGACATGAAATTAGCAAAATCAAACGATACTGAAAGCTGTTTTAGTATCACTGCAACAAAAGTAGAAGTCATGCACAGCCAATATTTCCTGATTTCTTGTTTTTACAAATCAAAACTGCAGACAGTCTAAACTGCACAAATGCATTGGCATCTGCAGTATCCCAGCATGCCCTTCTGCCCCACTCATTACCAATCTAAAGGGGCACCTTGAAACAATCATGTGCATCTTCCGAAACAGCCTTCCCACGCACAATTGCCTGGAATGCTCTCATTCTCACGGGGCGCTCCTCGACCTCCCTGCTCCCATCCCCCCCCCCAAAAAAACCTCCACCCAACACATCCAACTCTGTTTGCCCTCTCGTTCCCCCCACAACTTCCTCTTTCTTTCATTTTACGCAGGCCGTCTTTCAGCATCGCAGATCCTCCTCCTCCCTCCCTCTCAGAACAATGTCTGCCCCGCTCTCCTCCAGCCCTCTTTGCTTTTTGGACCAGCGCCTGGAACCTGAACCCATAAAAAAGAAACAGTGAGGAAAACACACATGCATATTGGCTAGAATTTGGGTTCACCTAATCACTCTTCTTTGTGGTAGTGAGGCTATTTTTGAAGCGGTTACGTCAGCTATGAAGGAATGACTCAAAGTTGGGGAAGTCACCAGACAAGAATGTACGAAGAAGACTAAACTTCATCCCTCTAACGATACACCTTCAAAACTCACACGTTTTAGGAGACAGACTCCTTCAGTTTCTGACTAGTCGATGGATGAGTGGATCAAAGTCTCTCTAATATCTTATATAAAACTGGATGTACGAAACTGTTAGCTTAGCATATGACTGAAAAATGACATGATACACCTAGTTAGCCCTTCTCTGTTGGAAAAGTTAAATATGGTAAAATATATAACACTTCAAACTTTGAAATGATGTATTCAGCTGGTATCCAAAAGTACAGAAACTTCAAAAACATCTATTTTATAAGGCAGGCACATAAGAGACGGAAATTTACTTCAAAAATAGCAGGAAAAGTCTGGCACACTGTCATAATTGTTTGATACAGAACTATCATCAATGTTTTTGAGCAAATTAAACAGTGTGCAGGAGATTTCCGGCAATCTTTGGTAACTAAAAAACAGAAATAATTCAGAAATGGGTGCCTAGGACTTTCATTTTTGTTGCCATAGAATTAAACAGATACTGACAGTCTTATTTTTCCTTGTAACACATGAAAGTTAAATATTCTGGTATCACACAACCTTACATCAGTTATTCCCATGGGTCCCATCCTGGGCCCCCCAGCAGGACCCACACATGATACACTGATGTCTAAATTAACAATCAACTGCCAATTTCAATTGTTTTTGAAACCTTTTCTTACCAAAAAACCTTTGTATAAACTATGATTATTCTATTGACAGCCCTAAAACATACACGGCAAAATTAACAGTGTTAATTAAACTCATGAAGAGTTAAATGTTTTACAGTATGACAGAGCTGCAGTAACTCTTGAAAACCCGTGGCAAGGTGGGTCTCCTCTGGCAAGAACAAAGCAGAGAGTAAACCTCACTGCTAAGGCGATTCATACCGATGAAGAACATGCATCCTTGAGGATTACCAAAAGTCAAATCTAACTCAGTTGACAACTTCACTCATGGCGTCTTGTGTCTCACATCAAAAAAACAATAACAATCAACCAAATCCCAGCAGGGATCACGGCATAACAGGCAACATCCAAACACATCTAAACAGAACAAGTCTAAACACTCTGCCAAAGGGCATGATGGGAAACTCTGCCGTCATATCCACCAGATTTGAAAGTGCAGTAGGCAGAGCTTGGATCAATTGACAGACATTTAACTAATTAAAATTACACTCTGAATTTTAAAAATCAGTATTTTACCTCGAGACATTTAGTTTTGCAAACTATAGATAATCAGAAACTGTAAATTTAACTCTTTATGCATTTTGTTTTGCTTAGCGACCCAAATGCTAGCTTTAACGGCACAATTGTTGAAATGGTAGAAATAAACAGGGTTGCTGGAGGTTGAATTTTGTTACAGCAAAGCTAGCAATCTCCCCTCCAGCTCTCACTCATCCTGTATGTATGCTATGCTAGGCTAACTGTCAACTTGTTCCAGCTTCAAATATCAGCTGCTATACATACATGAAGCTTATCCTACTTCCTATTTCTCCACCTGAAAGTAAGGCAACAGAAACATAATGAAAACACTCCCTTTTCTGTTTTCATATGTTCATTCCGAGCCTTACTGGTGTTGTAAGAGACCCGTCTCTTTGCAGGCTCATGGTGGGATTATACGCAATTAGTGACCTATGGAAGACAAGCCTTCCCTTCACACCTGAACGCAATCATCCCTTCTGTCAGACTGAGGAGAGGGAGTCAGGGGCAAAGACAAAGTCTGGCCAGATTCACCTCAGGACATGTGACTATGGAGGTGCCAACCTAGAGGGGACCACATTAAGCTTTCATTGAAACTCTTGCACTCTGTGAGGGGAGGAGCGCTTAATATAGCTGTGAATAATTCATCACAGATGATACCAAATGTGAATGCAAAGATCTGATAGAGGACAGAATTGTCTTTGCCACTATTTAACAGACTTCCGACCCCCTGGAAACTCAGTAAACACTGGTGACGCAAGTGGAGGCCTCCTCTGGTGCCTCTCTGCCAGCTCTTCTGGTTGTGTTGCATAATTCAGAAATGTTTATCATAGGCAAAGATCACTCTTGCATGGTTTCCGTGACCTCAATGTCTTGACTGTGTGAGATATAAGCAAACAAAGATGTACGTTACGTCAGAAAAGCCCACTGGGACAGATAACAGCATGGAAACACAGTTATTGATCACAGTTATGAACATCCATCAATCAATCACTCTCCTGGTTAAGGATGAAAACAGTAGAACACAGTCCTCACCCAAACACACCCTGACTACCCTGAACTCTCTCCCTTTGCTCTGTTAGCTGTACTTTAACAGCACAATGAGTCAGTTAAAGAACATGACGCAGATGCACACAACGTGGACTCTCTCCAATCACCACCACACCCACCTAAACAGTGACACCAGGCCGAGCAGACGCAGAGAACCAAACACGGCTCACAGCTTGGACCGTGTTGAGACGAGAGTCTGGGCCAAAAGTCTGGAAAACACAGCTACTTCACACTTCTGAAAACAGCCAGTGAGGAGCTGAGGCCAGTGCCCTCCAAAGTCCTGAATCATCCAAACATTTAGCACAGTTTTGTATGAGGGAGTGCAGTTTCCTTATATGGTGAGGCTGACTTAGAGAATGTAACGTGTTCAAAAACCAGACTTAAGAGCTCAAACACATTCTCAAACAGGAGAAAGGCATGCCAGCATCAACAAAAGGCAACCCAAAGCTTCCTGTAAGCTGACTTTGTGCTGAGACAGGCTGTCAATCACATAAATAAACCCTAATGACTGACTGAGATGAAACAGAGCCTCCGATTGGCTGTGCTGACAAAAACATCAGGGAAATTTTACTACAGCATGACTCATTTTGTGACTGAAATAGGGAATGATCCAAGCAACAATTGGAAAATAACATGACAGCAAAATGTCAATACAGTTTTTGTTATCAAAGCGTGTCAACCTGAGCTTTTTCTGTGCTATTTATACCAAACCATCCCTTTAAAGAATCCCTTTGATATATTATTGTTGCAAGATGGTTGCATCAGTGTGAAAATGTTTTAATCATTTTTCTCACTTGATAAAAAGCCCTAAAATAGCTTCCCCCTCTAGTCATTTTTAAAAAACAGTACTACAAATGAGTTTCTAGAAAATGTGACACATAACATCATAGCTATGAATCCAATCATTATCTTTAGCTAAAGTATTAAAGTAATGTTTTGCTTTAACTTGATGGTTTAAGTCCCACAGTGGTTGGCAAAAGAATTATTACACAGCTAACCTAATCCTTGGTATATTTTTAACACTGCAGACCCACAATCTTGGTCAATGCATTTTTTAATCTGTAATGTTGCCACCATCCACTAGTAGCCACTGTAGCTCCTGTTACTTGCCACCATAATCTCTTTTACCCTGATGTAAACAACAGTGAATGGATAGCATTGATAGCAGTGCTAACATCTCATAAAAACAGCGTGCTATAGCACCATTTTGATCCAGAAAATGGGGATAAAGTCGTTGCACACTGTCAGATTATACATATACTTTGGTTATAAAACCAAAGCAATATATAAATGAAATCTTGCATTAGTTCATGCAGGACACGGTAGTCATACACCAAGCTGTGATCAGCTGACAGCCAGCTGATCCTAATTACTGCCCAACAGCTCCCACAGTCAATCACAGCTCTTTCTCTCAACACAGCGGTGTGTTTAAATGTGACGTACTTTCACTAATCTGCTGCTGCAGCTACTGCTGGCAAAGTTTAACCTCCTCCACCCCAGCCTCCTCCTTTATGGCATAAAGCTTGTGGTACCCTCAGATACAGATTCATGGTACTATGGATTAACTGCTTTCAAACTAATTTTATTGAATTTAATTTGCATTGTAATAAATGTATCTATCCATATGGGGGTACCTTGGACTGGTCAACTAAACACAATTTAAATGCGCATTTAACAAGATAGGAAAATTATTTGCTTAGGAAAATCACTACAGCTAACTTGACCGTTGACCAATTAAGGAATAATCACAATATGTAGATATGTACAAGATATGTTAGCAGTTAACTAACTGGAGCAGGAATGGGCAACTTTATTCACTGATTTTGTTATCACTGCCAAAAGGCCAGATTGTTAAATTAAAGGAAACTCTTGATAACACAATTATAATTACTTATAACTTAGATAAAGGAACACATATAGACAGCCCTGTGACTGACTGACGACCAGTCCAGGTTGTACCCAGCCTCTCAGCCAATGACAGCTGGGATAGACTTCAGTCCCCTAGGACCCCGGGATAAGTGTGGACAAGGATGAATGGCAAACATGTAGCTTTCAACAGAATCTACTATATCAAACATGAATATTTTTAAACTTAAATGCAAATTTGATCAGCCAGACAAAGAATAAAAGCCAACGTCAGACACCTCTTCAATGTTATAGACAAAATATCTCAAGTTTTAAAGCATATTTTTAAAATCAAAATCTTTTTGTTTTAACAATGCACTTAATGCTTCCTACACTGTTTTCTTACAGAGAAATTAGCATTTACCAGAAAGCACAGTTACTACTATTGAAATACTTTATTATGATTTTTTAATATCTTTTTTTGTTACGTGTTCTTCATGTTTACAATCTTTTAAATCTGAAATTGACTTAAGGGTCACATTGAGTAAGGGGGGGACTAGAGTATTTATACTCATCCAATGACAAGTTCAGTGTCTATTTTAACATTATATATCCCCCTAGGGAAACTGATGGGATAATCTGAGTAGGTAACAAAAAGCAAAAGAGAAGACCCATATTTGCATCATTATTTCTACATCTATTTTTCTCCTTTGGTCAGGGGGGAAAGGATGCCAGTGGGCACTGAGCTGATTTCTTTAAAACTCATTGTGCACCCCTGTAATGGCAGCAAACGTAGCCTGAAGACAACTTTATACAGAGACTATGCTAGCTAGAAATTAGACACTTTCAAGCCCGTTTTCACACTTACAAACCTGAGACGTCTTAAATAAAAGAATGACTCTACTTAACTATGCAGTTTCCCTTTTAAACAATTTTTTTTTTCAAACAAACCCGGATGCACTCATGTAAATCCGTTATATTTATCGCCATGAAACCAAAGTTTACAGCTGTAACTATCGAAGCAGCAACGTCGACTCATCTCACAAAGAAAGCAAACAGAGCACATTTTTAAGTTCAACAAAATAAGTGGAGTAAAGAATCAACCTGTGTGCCGCTTCACTTACTTTGTATTTCATCTCGCAGCTCTCCTCTGTGACTCCGGTCAAAGTGAGAAATAAATCCGCTTTATGGCGTCAAAGAGCTTCACATGTGCGGACTGACTGACGTGTATTTTCTCGTTGGTTAACCAGCCATCTAGAGCTTCATACACAGGAGAAACATGCACGGAGGAATCAGTCTGAATCCGGACCGCTTCTCTCTACTCCTCTACACCAGATCCAGACTGCTGCTCACCACATTGACGCTCCAACGGCTCGTTTGCATAAAACGCCGCTGATTGGTGGAAGAAACATTCTGATCCCGCCTCTAACCCCCACCCGCGCGCCTTGGTGTGTTGCAAAAGTGACGTCATTTGACAGTACTATAGCAGACTGAAAAAATAAAACACTTTCAGACTTTGGATACCTAAAAAAAAGAGAAAAGCTTTTCTATGAAAAAAACCCTAATTTCATTTCTTGTAAATTTCAGTTATACTATAAAATTTGAAAAAGTTACATTTTTATGTTTTACCCTTTTTTGATTTGGTAAATCAGTCACTGTCAATATAACTTAACATTTTAGATAAAAAATGAGAAAAATAAACTCTTTAATGTCAAAGTGAAAACAGATTTCAACAAAGTAATGTCAATTAAACAAAAATGTCAAAAAGTAGATTATATTGTAAGCTGTTAGAACATTAAATATAGGCCTTGAGTTTATCAAAAATTTAGTTTAACCTTTTAACTATTCCATTTATTGATTTGGTTCATTCTTGTTGTCTGTGTATTTCACTCTACCAGATCACAAAGTGTAAATGGACTTATCTGACTTAAATCAATATCTGAATTTAAAAAAAAGATCAAAAGATACATTTGTTGCAGTTTTA
The DNA here is from genome assembly GCF_018320785.1 of Cheilinus undulatus. NCBI lineage: Eukaryota > Metazoa > Chordata > Actinopteri > Labriformes > Labridae > Cheilinus > Cheilinus undulatus. The sequence goes on along the minus strand of NC_054880.1, from coordinate 14,118,874 downwards.
TTTTGACATGCTTTCACTTTCACACCAGGAAGTTCCTTATAAGAAAAAGAAAGCTTCTGAGGAATAGTTAAACTGCAGAAATGGAGGAAGTGCAATTACCTAGTGGTTTTTTCCCACAAAGAAATGTGTCAGTAGGTTCAGAAGAAATACTGAACAGCACAGTGAATTCATAAACATGGTAGTAAATGATCAGTAATAAACATAGACACTGCTGCTTTATATGTAGACATAGCTGAAGACATATCTCTCCAAAGCTGCATGACTCAGATGAAACTAAGCTGGGCTTGTACAACAAGAAAAGTTTGAGTTTCTATGTTTAAATACAGTCTCCACATTAGGTTTCAACAGTGTAAGGGCATATAATTCAACAGAAGGTTGGTAAAACTGTAACCTGACATGCAAGACAGACTGTTAAATATAGTCATCGTATAGGATATATTTAAAATTCATCTGGGAAAGCTCCCATACAAAGTGTTTGGAAAGGACAAACAATTCTCAAACAATTCTCAGAAGATGAAAGACGTTCTGTCTTTTACCTGCATTGTGGGCTAATCAGAGGGACGAGACAAAATGGGATAGCAGGCATGCCCAGTTCCAGATGTAACCCCAAACTGAGAGACAGGAGCTGCTGTAGTTTATGAACAGTGGAGCTTGTTGGTGGGTAAAATTCATGCTGAGGACTGTTGGGAGAAGTGCAAAAACATTTTCTCTACTAAGAGAAGCTTTCAGTGTGATAATAAAGAAATGTGGCCCAATTTGAGAGGGGTCTGGCAAGAGAGTGTATGGGCCACTCACAGACCATTCATCTGAGACGCCATCTCTGTCAGATTGGAAATTTTGCAATAATATCTGAAAAAACTTCTATTTAGGGTTAAGGTAAGGGTTAGGATACTAAAAGTTAAAAACCTGCCCTGCAAAACCTGATTACAACAGAGTAAACAGTCAAGCTATAGGCAAGCTACATAAGCTATGTAGCTAATGTAGCTATTTAGCTAACTTAGCTACATAGCTCACATGTATAAAGCTAAGCGTACAAAGCAGTTACGTAACCTACTCAGCAACCTTAGCTGCTTGCTAAAGTGCATGTTGCTAAAGCTCACATTGCTAAAGCTAACTTAGCTACATTGTTTTTGTAGTAACATTAACTACATAGCTAGCATAGCCATGTTAAATATCGTATTAGACCTCTGATCCTTTTTTTCTGTTTTATCTATGAAATGTTGCCTCAGCTGTAATGTTAGTAATGTGGTTAATTTTTGAATGTAGCTGCTAGACTTTGCTGTCTTGCCTAGTTCTGATCAAACTGCTGCTTTTCTATAGCTACATCTGAGCTAACTGCTACACCAGAAGCCATTATTTATACTGGCTTACAGTATGACTAAACCCCTCCCTGTAAGTATCACAAACTCAAGCCAAAGCAAGTCAGGGGATGAGCGAAAACATCCACTCCGCCATGAAAAGCTTTCAGTGCTCTTCTTTGCTCTTTATTTCATGAAGAAATGTTGTCAATTCTGATCAGACTACTGCTATACTACAGCTACATCCACACAAAACACTACACCGATGGCAGCCATTACTACCCTCTCCCATTACAACTAAACCCTGCCTGTAACTACCACCTCAAATGCAACTGATGGTTAGATCTGTTTTCAGACCTGGCACAGTCATATCAGACTGGAGCTTTGCAAGATGGATGTACCTGACGACAGGCATGGAATCTGGCCAATCAATCTGCTTTGCAAGGTTAGTAAAACAGTGCATCAGGTGTGCCTTCCAACCATTTAAAATTACAGCCACTCTGCTGAGTCAATGTTCATTAAAAGAAATTAGGTCATAGCACGAACTTTATCATTTTTTATTTGCTCTTGTATCAAAGTGTGGGATATTTTTAGTGCTCACTCGGTCTCTAGTGAAGGCGTTGCAAATGTCAGCAGAGATGTCACCTCTGTGTAGCCGGCCTAGGTGTAATTGAGGTGACAAGAAACACCCAGGCTGATCTCTGATAAGCAAGCTGACAAACTGGCAGGAAAGCTCCTCGCTTTTCTGCCTCGCTCAGCTCACACCTCCTCTATGCACAACTCGCCTCTACAAGGTATTGCATTCATCTCATGAGCACAAAAAAGAAGTTATTTCTGAGAATTTGCATGCAAACAACCTTGATGTGTGTGTTATTTAGACCTTGCAGCATTAAAAAGGGCAGAAATCTCCTGTAATTAGCCAACGCCGGATGCTGCAATTCACTTCAGCTCATTTATCACAATCACAGGGTCCCTCATTGTCCCCCCCTGAACAGTCATATCCTCAGATGAATGCCTCCTGTAAGGGCACTCAAAACACTTGTTTGTGTTACATACACCATGCCCAGCTGGAGCCCATTCTCTGGGCCACAAGTGGGTTAGAGGGGGGGCTATTCTTTCAGTGTATGGCATGTGATTACATGTATGTGAGCACCTGTTTCCTATGACAAACACAACTCATTTACCCCATCTGGAGGAAGGCAGTCTGAAATAAGCCAGAAAGGTTGTTTATCCCTCTCCACAGCATTTGGCTGGTTTGAATAGGTCCATTAGTCTTCAGTCTCTAGTGGTGTGTCGTTTCAGTTGGTTTCAACTAAAGCCTGAGGTGCATTTTTATCAGCTCCAAGTTGGTGGTGAATTTTTAGAGAAGTCGTCCTTGCAAGCTTGGGTTTCAGCCTCGAAATCCCTCTTTTGAATCACTGTGAAGAAGTCAAACAATCACTGGCTTGGGGAAGATTTGTATTGGCATTTAGGCTGAAGCAGAGAACCCCGGTTGCCATGACAACCGCCACCATACCCACCGTATTTGTGGGCTCACACCGACTGTATTACACAAGCAGGAAAAGAGCCTCCAGTTGAGGTGCAGAGGTCTAAGCATGGTATTATGGTGCATTTCAGCGCGGAAATAGACCGGTAATAGTGCAGAGTGAAAAATGAGCCACTCGCCTTTCATCTCCGCCAGGTGTCTGTGATGTTTGGGTTACATAAGCGCCCCTGCAGATCTGACCCCTGGTTTAACAGGGGGCAGAGCAGCCATACGTCTTCCATAAGTGGAGATCACAGGGCTCTGTTGCCTAAGGCAGGGACCCTGGTTGCAGGTCTCAGTGGATGGACAGAGGCAAGAGGTGTCGGCCTGACAACAGCTCCTCTGTGCAGGCCGAGCAGAGGAGGAGGAGGAAGCCCCCCCCCCCACTGCAGCCTGTGAAACACTGTCCCTCAAACTCTCGCAAACCAGCTCAGGCTGATTTATAGGATTACCACCACCCTCCCCGGTGCCTTACTCAGACAGGCGAGGCCCCCCACTCATCCTCAGTGGTGTCTCCGTCTTCGTGCCCTCTGGTGACCTTGTGTAGCCTTGTGGCCGGGCAGCAGCAGAGAGGAATGCACAAAACACACAAAACAGCAGAGTGAGAAAATATGAGTCTGACACACAGTCAGGGGTTGCACTGTTTTTCTGCCATTTGTACCCTAAAGTTGAAGATGTTGTTCTTTTCAGGGTCATTTTCCCAAAATAAATGTCTAACTTGGCTCTCAACTACCCAGCCATGCAGAGATTTAGTGTTTTATTTGTTAACATGTATCACTCTGTCTGTTACATTTCTGTCACCATGATACAATGAAAGTGCAACACAAAGAGTTGAAGAATTACTGATTTAGTCAAAGGATACGGTTTTAATTTATTTCTGACAAAGCTCCAAACAAAAAGCACGGAAATTCAACCCATATAACTATTTTGTTAAATGCTATCTTTTAAACATCAAACCCCAGTTCTAGCACGTTCTTCTTGTTACTCTTACTGTTTATGCACATTACGAATAGCCCTCTAAAAGAGCTAGGCCCTTCCTTATAGTCCTCTCTTAGTCCTCAGATGCTGTAAAAGAAATCATCATGCTGAGGGTGTTCGTGACCAAAAATGGCAGCATACATAAATAATAATACTACAGATTGATATTTTCCCCACTTAATTTGTATCATTTTTAAAATCAAGATCAAACCTGATCATACATGTTGTTTAATTCTTGGTACTCAAGCCTTTAAATGCTGGTTTAAGTACAAAAACCATGATGTTTGTGATCTAAAACAGGGGTCCTCGAAATTTTCAGCCCCCAACCTCCAAAATTAAAGTGCCATAGACTGGGGACCCCCGCTGTCCCTGAGGGTGTTTGAAGCATAGTTAGACATAGCAGTGAAATTTCGAGAATAGTCATGTGCAGACCAACTTATTAAGGATTTTTTTTAAATATTGCTTTGGTTTTAGCATAAATCTCACAAAATGACAATGTATTCATATTACATGTAACAAATTTAATGCATATATTCTTATTAAAATGTGTCAGATGTATATTTTAAAATAATTTTGAAATATTCCTTGTTTTTTGAAGGCAGCTGGTGACCCTCTATAAGCGTCTCATGACCCCCAGGGGGGTCCCAACCCTCACTTTGAGAACCACTGATTTGAAAGACACAAAAAATGAAATATCTTTAATATATGACATGCAAAATGGATTTCGATTTTGTTGATTTTGTTAATAATTAGCAAAAACCTTGATTTTTCTGCAAAATCATTTTTGCAAATTTTAAGATTTTAAGAAATTGTTATGCTTGTTTGTGACCAAAAATTGAATCCATACATTAATAGTAATAAAAATAGAAGATTTTTCTGACTTTTTGCAGTATTTTTTTTTTTAGTCATGATCAGATGTGATCATAGATTTTAAATATTAATTTGTATTTTTTAAGGGATTTTACCCTTTTGATGCCATTTTCAAGTGCAAGATACCCTGATTCTCCCCAGCCAGCATGTCCATGCAGGCCCCCTGATGGGTTATATGCTGGATTCAAATATGGGTCCCAAGTGGATCTACGGGTTCCATGGACCGGACATCTGGACTTCACACACTGGGAAAAAATGAATCTGGGAAAAATTAACTTAATTTAATCTTCGATATCAACAATATAAATCCAAGTTTTTAGCTTGACGTAATTCAATCTGATTTTGTTGTCAGTTTCTTTTGTTAAAACTAAAAGACATTGAGATTTTTTTTCAATTTAGGTAATGTAAGCTGATCTTTCAAAGTTTATCCACATAACTAAATCTGACTTTGTTACCTTTACTCAGTTTCATTCTGTGATTCAAAACTACAAAATCCTACATTATCCATGAATAAATGCCCCCTGTGATGCATTGTGGGTATTTCAAATGAGTGATAAATGGCTTTTCTAACAATCAGGAATAGATGAACTGCTAACTGAAGACATGGCAGTGATGATAGATCAGATTGGTGGGATTCAAATCTGGGGATATGTAGGCAGAATTTTCCCATGATGCCCTGGGGCAGAGTGTTTATTTGTGTTTAGATCTGTTTAAATGTGATCAGGTGAGTTTAGATGTTGAATGTTGTACAGAGATCACTGCTGGGAATCCTTTGTTCGTCTTTCTGATGGATTATTGTTGTTTTTGATGGTCAACTCTTTTGCACCATGAGTGAAAAGAGTACCTCCTGATAATGAGTTTGACTGCCTGGTTTATATTTACAGTCAAAAATTTGATCATCTTTTGTTAATTTCATTGTTGAGAGAAAATCTAGAAGGTGTGGAGATAAATGAAGATACTTCCTTTGTAAACACTGTTACAGGTGTTTCAAATGAATACCACTAGTGAGAAGGAATCATAAATGTTACTATTTATATTATTGTGTTAGACTGCATTGAAGCATAAGTCCTTTATACAAGACGAGAATAATTGAACTTACATGTGTTTCAAAGAAACAAAAACTTTGTTGAATCTACTTGAAAATGTAAGTAAATTTCACTTTGATTTTTTGTTCTTGAACTGACACTACTGAGTAGTAGTTTTTACAAAGATTAACCTGGCTGAGCTAAAACAAAAATTGACGCAAGAAGTTGCCTAGGTTTTTCTAAGTAGATTTGGCTGAATATTTTCATCAGTGCATGGTGCCTCTCTGAGACCCATATAGGGCCTATCTCTGCCTTAAGTGGGGCCCAAGTGGGCTGGAAAATGGGTTGGAAGGGGGTTGTGATGTGACAAACACAAAAAAATTAAATAATGTTCTTATGCCATGTGCAAATTAGATTTCCTTGAAGGGGATTATCACAGCCTTGACTATGTTAATGATAAAAGGCAACTTTTACTTGTATGCATTATTTTTATTTTTTTGAATAAACAAGAGTGCCCAAGGATACCAGGAAAAAGCATGCGATTTTCCCTCATGCCAAATATGGGGAAATGGCTGACATAAACTGACAAATAAGAAAAACTACAAATATGAGTCAATGAATCCTCAAGAAAAGCCTAATATCATAAAATGCATGTTTTTTTTACTGAGATGGCTGAGGAATCAAAATTTATGGTTTTAATGGGGCTTTTTAAGTCACTAATACCCTCAGCATATAAAAAAGGGTACCAAGCTTGTTATAAGGCTGTTACAGGTTCTGATATCAAAATTTCAAAATTCTATTAAAAACGTACCCAGGAAAATGAACGCTGTAAGAATGAACACCGTCAAATTAATCAGAAAAAGAAAACAGAAGATGACTCGAAAAGGCTCTAAATGGCCTTAATACCCTTTATCACATTTAGAATTCTTTTTTTTAGCAAAACAGTTATCAAAATGATCTATGTATGGAGACAACAATATACTGCAGGTTATAGTAGCCTACTGATCAATTGAATTGTATATTTTTTATTAAGTTTACGTAATGACGTTTCGGTGACGCAGACGATATTGACCGTTAAACTGGGCTGCTTGTTGTTAATGCCTGTCTGACTTGTGTAGTTCAGTGTTTGGGAGAAATTAATAAACGTTGCTCCGGAAATATTTAGTCCTGGGATTTAGTACGACCGTGAATTACAACAACTTCAAGCTAGCTAGATAATTATGTACCCTTTATGTCAGTTCTGGACTTAAAACGAAGTAGATAGACCACAGACTTCTCATTCAAACAGCGAGGATGCTAGTGCTAACATGGTGGACCTATTTATTTCCCATGGAGGAGGATAATGAGGAGGAAGATGAGGATGAAGAAAAAACCCGCCTGGATGAGCTACACCACACCGTAAGTAAACATTTCTAGTTTTAGATTAAGCGAATTGTGTCACGTATTATGTCCTAGGCTAAGGTTAGCAAAAGTTAGCATAAAGTAGTTAGCCATGACGCAGATTAAACTGTTGTGCTTTTTCGAAGTTTTCTCTTAGCTAAAGCATTTTGTAAATCCAGGGCGCTTTCTGTGGTGATTTTTATTTCGTTTCTGATTGTTTGTGCTCGTTGTCTACTTGTTTGGATTTGGTCTGTTCAGTTTGTAGAGATGTGCAACTAAAGCATGCACTATCGAAATTAGCCTTTTAGAGCCATAGTACGCATTTGAAAGGAGATTTTTTTTACCTGCAGCATTATTCTTTCGTCTGTATAGGAAATGCACTGGTACTTGGCTTCATTTTTCAGTGTTGTAATCTCCATGTAACACATTACCTTTACTGCACTGTCTCTTAGAGAGATACATGTATGACCACCTAGACAAATAAAATCTTCTTTTCGGTATAACTAGAATGAAGTAAAAACTACGAGCTGCCTCAGTAGCACTAAAGTGACACTTTTAAGTGAACACATACTCATTCATGTTCCTGAATCATCAGAGAAAAGACAATATTTAGTTTAAGGTTACACAACTGGGACCAGTCTGACCCTCCCTTGTACCGTTTACTTTTCCTCTTCTTGTAAATTCTTAGTAATTCTGACAAAACGCTGCTGCTCACATCTGTGTAACTACAATCTTGCCACAGGTATTCTGAAAGAGGAGACCTCAAAGAGAAAAAAGGCAGGAAAAAAGTTACGTGACTTCTTCAGACTGCAGCTTTGTGGGCTGCAGTCAGAAACTTTGAGATCGTAAAAAATATTTAGAACTAAATATAATGTAGATATATAACAATTTACCTTATACACAATTTAAACCAGCAACAGGCTGAACTTCAGGCACTTTATGGACTTGAGTTTTTTTGGTGTCTTGGACGCAAGTCTGCCCAAATCACAGGTTACCTGTGTTCAGATTAATTCTCTCAAGGAAGGGTCCTTGGGGTCTTTTGTCCTTGAATCAGTCTCATCAAAGTGAACTCATGCAATCACAAAATGTGTCTTTATTATCATTAGAGAATGAGAACTGTTTTTTAGGGAGGACTGAGATAGGTCAACAGTGATATATATTATGTAAGATGATTATACTCAGTATTAGACTTACTCTAAAACGTCTGAAAGGCTAAGGGCATGTATCCATTAGCAATGAATTTTGCACTGGCTGAATAAAACAATATTGTAGTGTATTGATATTTTTTAACTATCCTTACAGTTACACGCCACTTTTTCCACACATTTTAACTACACTACTAGCAGCTATAGCCAACATTTGTGGTTAAAAGTGGGCTCCACCAATCAGAGACAATGCAGAGATATTTGAGGATTGTGATTAATGTAGTGTTGTTGCCCAGGAATACAAATAAACCATGTTTTGTTCTATTGTTTATCCATCATTTCTCTTAATCTGTTCTTTTCTGTCTTCCCTCATTATAATGAGGGAGCAGAGGGAGGTAGAGCATCAAGCCAACCCAGGCGTGGTTGTCTGCTTGCCCTAGTCAGGGCACCTAACCTTGAGCTCTGCCCCACCCACCCTGTTGCAGAGCTCTCTTTCTCTTTCAGTCTTTCTCATTTTCTCCTTTGTACTTTAAGTTACATGTGTAATGTTTGTACCAGGAATAGTTATTTTTTTGTAGTTGTAATTATGACTTGTGTTAGGGAAGGTAGTATCAGCGTTGTTGCTACCTGGAGCTTGCATATACAGAGACTGGGTCTGTTGATGGTGGGGGGGCCGACGAGATGCTTATCTTAGGAAACGAGACAGGATTTTACACTTTTTTTTTAAATTTTGAAAAAAAAAATACGAATGGAAAATATGTCCTTCAGACAGCTGAAAGTCATAATTGGGAAGCATTAAGGTCTATTCAGAAATGTTTAAACTAACTCCTCTTCTACTGAATAGGCTATCAGTGCTTACACACAGTTTATCTTGTCTAACTCGACTGAAACTGTACTTATAAATGCTCTTCAAATCAGACCTTTCATATTAATAGTCTACCACATCTTTATTTTACTACACTTTGCACTCATTGCTGCAATAATAACAACAATAATTAAAGTATTTAGATTATTTTGAAAGTAATTTAAAAACTATTTACAACAGACTAAGATCTAAAGAGCTGCATCATGAAACTATTTTTCATCCTCTTTAAGTGCATCCATATTTAAAACACTCAAGGGTCCAGGACATATTTGTGATCTTTTATAACTTCCAGTTAGGTATTGTTTTCTGTCAGGAGAGCCGCTGCTCCTGGTGTCTGGGCAATATTGATCTCGCGAGATGATTTTCATCTCGACGAGACATCGCGTGACATTTTGATCTTGTGAGATCTCATGGCACAAGATCTCGTCCCACCCCTAGTTGATGGCATTGTTGTTTCGGCTGTGTCAACCATGTGGTAATGTAGGTAAGATAATAATGTCTCCATGTTGACATGGTGGGAGGTGAGAGCTGGCATGGAGGAGGGTGGCTCTGGGATGCTGGAAATCACTGTTCAGCCCCCTGCAGGTGTCTTGGGTCTTACTGTCCCACTGGTCTTTATGTTCCACAGGCCATTTTTTTCAAGGTAGATGCATCCAAGCTGAAATTTTGGGTTTTAGTACTCCTTATGAAGAACTACAACTGTTTTTTAGTTTAAGGTACAGGCTTTCTTTTTTTGTCTGCTTCCAGTCCTGTGCTAAGCTAGGCTAATCATTCTTAGCCTCAACAGCAAACTGAACACATAAAAACAAACAAACAAACAAACAAAAAAAACCAGCATTGATAGTCATTTTCTCTTACTTCAAAAGAAAGAAAGTAGTATATTTCACAAAAGTTAAACTTTACACTTGGGATAAGAAACAAATTTAATTGACTTTATTATATCAAACTAGATGTAATGATCTGATTTACATGATTTGTGATTTCCTCCTCTAGGTTGAACTTTGTTCGAACCGACACAATGATCCCCCACTGACATCAGTCTTTTCAAGTCATCACATTTCCAAGTCTAAAAAGAGCTCCCACAAACATTATGCGTCGTTCTTAATGTTCTCCGTCACACTGCTCAAACATTACAGCAGATTAATTCCCTTCTGCATCATTAACTGAATCAACGTCACATCAGAGCAAACAGTCACAGCTCTATAGCTGTGTAGCCTTTAGCAACCGCTCCAAGGCTCCAGCTTGACCAAACCTCACAAACATGAAGAGTTTCATTTACGTCTGATTGTCACAGTTGTATTTCAATGACCTGAATAGCTCCTTGTACGCTGCTAAGGCTTTGCTTTATTTGGCCTTCATCTTGGCAGTGATATAAGTTGATCCACGGTCACTGAAAAACAGGGCCATAAAAGTCTGTATTAGACTGAGATTGTGCTGCACACGTAAACGCTCTCTGTGAACGTGAATAACTCTTAACTTGAAGCCAAGGCCATCTTTTAAAACCCAGAGTTCAATGTTCACTCTGTTTTTATCCCTCTCACTTGTTCATTCATTGTACATTGCCCGGGCACACCTTCCCCTGTGAGTAATTTGCTCTGGATCGGTCTTGTATTCTGCTGCAGAGCCAACTGTTCATCATTCTGTCACCAGCCACTGCAGGATAATACTTCAGTGTCAAGAGCAGTTTTAAAATTCAGACAACACACAGGTCCTTGCATACAGCAGACCTTTATTAGTGGAAACAAGAGAGGTGAAAATACCTGTTCTACACTTAAAATGTGAGGACACCAAGGTCATACATGAGATATTGACACAGTATAGGCTCAGGTCCTGCCCCCAATCATCCACTCCACTGACCAGTAAGCCGGTATACTGTACATGTCACTCAATCCACAGCAGCGCAGGACTAATCAGCTCTGAGTCAGTACAGAGAAAGGAAGAACCCTTTAGTCAGACACATGAAGGAGGGAGGAGGGGGCCTATGAATACATCTGTATGCACATAGGAATAACTATAAGACCACTTTTCATGCAAATGACTAAACACCAATATTCATTTAAAACTCTCCACGTTTCATTAACAGGTAGCCACATGCAAAACTCATAGCACCCTGAGTGTGCAGTAAACTTCATACTAGGGCTGCAGTAATAGATTATTTTTGTGATCAAGTACTCTGTCAATTCTTCTGTTGATTAATCAAGTTCTCTAATATAAATAAATATAAATATTTCATTTTTTAAAATCATTCACTTACTGGACAAATGAGAAAAGAAGTTTAGCTGCAAGTTAAAAAATGGTATTAACAGGTTCTGTAAAGAAAATGTATTTTACAAAGTGCAATACAGTTCTGAAGGCAATTTACGTTTAATAAAGTTAGAAGGAGTTATTTCAAATCCAACATTTGGCATTTCTAGGAGGAATAATTTGTTTGGATAAGTGGTTTAAACAGTTTAGGCATCCATACAGTTTTAACAGAGGCTGACTTAGCTTTAAATTCAGCTTTAAAAGCTATGAGTACAAAGTTTCTGATGCTAGAGGTAGGCTAGTGCTGTGAATATCTGACCACAGTAAACTGATCACACATTTTGTCTGTTTTAAATTCATAACTGGTTCTATTTAAAAATAACAGGAATTATATGTTTTTGATTAATAGCAAGATCCAGTTAGCATGATGCCCTATGTGTCTGAAGGTAGCTGAGTGTAAGGAGCTTGGTGGGTTTGTCAAGCAGAGGAGGTCTGTGACCACTGATGTGTGATTTAAGAGTGCAGGCTGTGATTTGTAGGTGATGATAACTGATAAGGTGTTGACACTCACATTTCTGCAGCGAGATGCTTCTCCGCCAGGATGGAGGCTCGATGATAAGACCTCCAGTTGGCAAGGTGACAGACAGAGCTTATTGACCCCCTCTGCTCCCTGTCTGATTGGAGAGTGTGCCTGTGTGTTGTATGTGTGTGTGTGTGGATTGTGAGCATTTATATTTGCTGTGTGTGTTGCAGGGATGTGTGAGCACATGCAGCTTTAATCATGCTAGTAGTCCCAGGGAGCCCTGAAGCTGCTGCATTGTGAGAGTGAAATGAGACACTATAAGCTGAGAGCGGGATGATGAGGGTGTTTTTCAGAGTGAGCGTGTGCAAGTTGTGAGTTTGTATTTTATGGTTTCGAACCCTCATTTCTCATAATCACTTTATTGTTCTATTTTTGATAAGGATTTTGTCCAAAGAGCATGCTGTATGTTTTTCTTTATTAGCTAAATGCTCTGTTATGTTCACCTTTACCTGCTGGTTCTTGGCAGATAGAGTACTGAGGTTTATTGGAGTACCTGCTGCTGAAAAACCCATAATAAAGCCTCACTTACTAAAGTTGTAAGATGGAACCAAATGGATTAACTGTGGACTGAAATATTAAGCTAAAATTTGCAAAAATGCCTCTCGGAGATGAATGGAGTGCAGCTGGACTTTTTCTCTTGGGCTTTGTCACAGATGGAGGAACCTTTTATATTAAAGCATATATCTGATTCATAGATGATATTAAATATTGATTAAAGCAGATTGAATTCAATATCAAGGACACCAAACCAGTAAAAACCACCAAAAAACATAAATAATATCAACATTAATGCTTAAATAGTGAAAGTTATTATTAAACACATGAGATTAAAAGTAATCAATAAGCAACAACAGCAAAACAGTGCACAAAAATCCAAACAGTACTTTGTTTTTAAGAGATTATGAGGAATAAAATAATCACTTCAAACAATGAAATGTGTGAAATCTTAGAGGAAGCTGTACATTATTCATACCATTATTAATGTCATACCTACATAAAATCAAATCTCATTATTTCATTAATTTTAGTAGGCTTTTTTTCAGGATTTTGGTTTTACTGTTTTCTAAGACTGTTCTTTGACGTTATGCCAGGCTATTTTTTGAGTCTTAATTGCACCAGTGATGTTATTGTATCTTCTTTGGTCTCAATGGACCCTTTTGTGTCTACAATGAGGATATTCCTCGTTTCAGATCTACTTCAATGCAAAATTGTCTTCCACTGAATAACCTAGTCTCTTTTTTTATGATACTATGAGTTAGGGCTTGGCAATATGGATCAGAAATCATATCTTGATATTCTAAATCTCCTTGGTGATATTCAATATATAGCTTGGAGTATCTATTCTCTAAGAAAATAACAGTCAGCTTTCAGTAAGATCCACATAAATCGGGTACAGGTAAGTAAGCTGATTCATAAAATATAGGTAAGGGAATGCAGAAAATGTAGGCATTAAGGTGGGAATATGTGTAAGTAATATGCACCTGAAGATAAATCTGAGCATAAATACACTCTTGAATATGTTTGGATGCCTCCAGTATCATCCTGGGGAAAATAGGTGGTTTGGAGACAAGCATTTTTCAACTCCCAATACTCCACAAAATGTACTGTCACACTCGTGTGGCTCACAGGTCCTGCTGGACCACATGCCGGTGGTCACCGCAAAGTGAGTCACATATGCTAGCTGTGCCACAAGGTTCTTACAGACTTTGGTGTACATTTTTGGCAGTAATATTCATGCAAAAATTGTTACTTGGAAACTGGTTTAAACATAAGGTGAATTGTTTTAAGCAGCTTTATAAAACCATCCTGCTCCGCACTTGAAATAGGGACCATGTCTTTAGCAAATAGAGAGGGCGACAGGTCTGGTAATGTCACCTGACCTTTTACCTTTTTTATCTTATGGCATTGCACTGCTTATAATGTTTCAGTTTTGTTCAGTGGGAGGGAAAGGATGGACAAAGTGACGGGGACACAAAGTGACGAAAGGAAGATGATTCGGCGGCTGCACAGAGGAAACATTGTGTTATTTTAACTATATCGATGTAATAGATCATGTCTTATACTATATCTCCTTTGAAAATATATCTATATGTTTGAAAAACGAGATATATCACCCATACCCTACTCATACCCATCCTAAACTCTTACAAGATGCCATGATGCTTCTGTTCACTGTGCTTGTTTACACTGGAGTAGTAGAGCATTATAGCAATATGGCAGAGCCAGCATTACAGTCAAGATAGAGTATTTACTGCAGAATTTATTAATGGATAATAGTAAAAACTTTAACCAACTAGTGATTGTGGTGCTGACTCACAAGGGTGCAGACTTTAATCATTTAGCTAACTCATTGCGCACATTCCTGGTTTAAATTAGTTAATTATTAATAAAAACATTGAGTAGTTATTTTATTTAGTGTAATCTCCATACACAAGTTCAAAGACCCTAAGTCACTTATTTTGAATTTTTTGGACAAGCACAAAAAACCAGAAAAGACAAAAGCTGCAATTTCTAGAAGGTATAGCTAGTTTCTAATTGATATTTTGCTTTGAAAGATGTAGAACAATTAACTATGGTTTGGGAGTTTACTGTAAATTGTGTGGATGGAAAAGTCTATAAATCACCACAGCTCTTATTTAAAGTGATGTTTTAGATGGGTCTGATTCATTATTTTCAATAAGAACCAAACCTTAAAGGCATGTTGCATCAACACCTTTTTCACATAAGTCAGTTCATAATCTCATGTGCTGACAGGTCAGTCTAATCCAATCATACTCACTTTCATCCCACTGTTTAGTTCTCCTCTATCTTCTAAAATCTTTCTTTTTATGTGCTTTATAGTCAATTGTGAGCCAGAGATTTTTGCACATGTGATGGATCCAGCACATTTGGACGGCTACTTTCTGGAGAGTGCTGCAGTCCAGGCCTTTGGAACAAAGCATGCAGAGAAAAACATCGTGGTTTTGGCTTTGCTCTGCTGGTTATTTATGGAGAGGATCCATCCATCCTTTTGTGCTCTGCGGGCAGGGGCGATGCGGGTGGGAATTCTGGGAAGTAAAGGATCTAAACGAGGCAACAGCCCCCTCCAACATGTCGGTGGACGTTGAGGACCGCCGGTGCCTCTGGCTTTCGAAATGCAGCGCTCCGGAGTGCACCCAAGCACACATGCACCGTTTAAATATGCACACACAGAAAACAAACAAGATTTTAAGTGGGATTCCTGACCTTTGTCTCCCCCTCCGGTCTTGTTACTCACCTTTTTGTTGCAGCTTCTCTGCCAAGTGACCTACTTTAAGCTTCTTTTTCTGTACTGTACACATTAACCTTTTCTTCCTCCTTCCTCCTTTATTTAACCAGAGCTTCTCATATTCACTCTGGCCTCTCTCCCTTGTTTTCATACCTGCATTCAAATGTTTTCTTAGCTTAATCCAAGCAGAACACAATTGGGACAAAACAATCATACCAGAGGAGCTGAGCAAACATGTGAACATGCAGGAAGGAAAAAATCTGCGATACAATACAAGCCATCCGTGCTGGGGTCTTTGTGAGTGTATGGCTAGCGGTGTATTAGAAATGGGGGTTCTGGTTTCCTGCATACCCCGCTGACCGAGATGAATGGGTGTAGTGTGGGTAGCTTCTTAATGAACTCATAGCAGGGTGTAGTCTGGGCAAGCGGATTGCTCAACACCAAGTCTGGAGAGAAAAAACTCTACAAATCTAATTGTGGCTCCTGAGAGCGGCCTCCAACTGCTCTGATTGCTTTCTGGTTGCCGCTGTCAGGACAAGGAGCTCTGCCCGGGATCTGCGGCTGAAAGGCAAAGCGAGCGTTAGGGTTTGGCTCACATGTGGATTTGGTGCTGGCCGTTGGCGGAGGAGACATGAACAGACGCGGTGAAATGAGGGACATCTCTGGTATTGATGAAGCTGTGTGTTCAATAGGAAGTGGAAACAGTTACACCAATGAACTGTTGGAGTCGAGGCCTTCGAAGCATGTTAGACTCTACGCTGGAGGCCATGCCAGTTGTCTATCATTTAAAGCCTCAAGTTTTGCTTGAAGTAGCAGTTAAACCTATTGCTCACTCCATGACTTGCCAAAGTAACATTCCCACTGTAATTGTTTTGTTCAAAAGCTCACCAGCCAAACTAAATTAGTATTAGCAGTGGAATTTATTTGAGGAAGAGTTTCATGGATGCTCTCTTCCTGACCTCTTTTGTTTCAGGTTGAAGGCTGCTTTTTTTTGAGAATGCCTCCCTCAGAAACATTCATCTACAAGCCACTGGCACAAGCCTGCATACAAAACAGATGTTTACAACAAGGCAATGATTGTAAGCACACAATAATCAATGTGATATTCCACTGAGGGAATGGTTACTGCATCAACAACAGCCCTGACCCCAAACACTTCTATTCATGGCAGCTGAGTTTTATATTTAGAAAGTCAGCTTGCTGATGACCTACAGTGAATCTACCATCACCTGGGAGCTCTCTGTCTCCTTTTTTAGAAAACATATAGTGTATGCTCAAAGCCAGCCAAACTTGTGGTCTGCAGTTTGATCCAGTTTCTGCTCTCAGTCATCCGGAGTGGTTTCCTCTCAGTGTTATGTCCCTTTATGCAGTCAGAGTCGATCTGAATAAAGGCAGCCACACATATTGTAGTGAAATAACGACCCTCAGATTGAATAGATCCAGTTTCTCAGGAGTTTTAAAATGTTCCTGCTCTGTAAAGTACTTTAAATCTATCATTTTCTGCATTTAATATATTCATGTTTGATTTGGCTATAATAAAACTAACAAGGTATAGGTCTGACTAAATTATCAGGAACTGAAGAGGTTCTGCAGATGTTATAAAGATCGGCTTTTAAAACACCCTTACCTGCCTTTAACACTTGTTGATGGAAGACACCTAACACGTTTGATATTTTGGTCGTATGACTCCAGACATTCCCACAGTGAGACCAGAACCACAAGCATAATCCTTAACTTTGTTTTTTTTTTCCTTTTTGAATTGACAGCTTCTCTATTCATCACGACAACAGTGGGGATGACTTTCTAAGTGCTATAGACATGCTTTAAGTGTATGAGATTGCTCACCTCTTGGTCAAAGTGAAACCGTGGTGCTGTAGAGTGTGGCGCAGCCGGTGTATGTGGAAATTACCGGTTACTTCTAACCTGACACGCCAGATGGATTTATTTCACACATCCATCTGGGAATGCTTTAATAGGAAACGTTTGAGAAAAGGCAGAGGATTTGAAAAAAACTCGGAGTATGATTGGGTGAACGTTCTGTCTGTCACATCTCCACGGGACAATCAGAGCAACAAAACACGTGACATAGCTGCTATCGAGCTGCGCATGCGCAGCTACTGAGGAATAACATGAAACATGGCGACTATAGACATGTAAGTACTCGACTTTTGTCGTTTTTGAAAAGAAAACAACTCACTGCTGTTCTTTGTTCTTCTTTTAACAGAGAAATGTTGTCAAGTTCTGATAAAACTGGCACTTTAGCAGCATCCATGCTAATCACTTCCTCCATAGCTGCACCGGCTCTTGCTGCTGCTTGTTTACGTCATGACTCTGCTGCGCCTGAAAGTACTGCCCCTCGTCACTGATTAGTCCTGTCACTTTGTAACCGGGCCCAAACAGTTCAGATGGGAACTTTGCAAGATGGATTCGCCAGTGAGAAACAAAGGAAATGGGCGTATCCATCTGCTTTGCAAGTTTAGGTTACTTCTGCAGCAACGAAGAAACTGAGTTATGGCTTCGTCTAATAAAGTAAGTCAGGTGCCTGTGCTTGCACATACAGGCGCCTGAAATTCAAGATTTAGATTAGAGAACACATCAACATGCTGACCTATTCACATCTGTGGCAAACAGACATTTCCCATCACATGTGGTGGGACAGCAGCGCTAGGTAGGTAGGTTCTCATGTTGCTGGAAATGAAGTGGATTCAACAAATCTGTGATGTTGGCTTTTTCCCCAGTTTTAAAATTGCCACAGCTAGTAAAACAGAAATAAAATCACAATTTCCTCCATAAATACGTTGTGATAAACATTACCTGGGATACTATTATTATTTGTTGTGCATTAAATTACCATATACTGAAAAAATTCAAAACCGGGATAATGCCTACCAGGGATGCTTGGGTGTGTGGTGTGATGATATCCTTCATATTACGTGGAGTATTTCTGTTTTTTACTCTTCACTGCTTCTACCATTTTGCCTATTATCTCCTTCTTTTGTAGAGAAATCCTTGCTGTAGTGATATTAGCACAGAAAATGTTTGAAACTCTTCTCCTGCATGTGCTAAGCAGCTGCCCCCTCTCCCCTAAACCAAACTGAGTATTTTGAGTTATGAGACCGTGTCTGACACAGATAGTGTCCTGCTGTGAGGTGCATATGTGCGAAAGACAAGTTTCCTTGAAAATATCAAGGCTGAGTGTCCTGAAATGATCTAGAAAATGAAAGCACTTTGTAAGAAAAGGCTTCATAATGGAGTAAAACTGCAGAGTAACAAAATTGAACTTATACTTGAGTTGATTTACCAACTTTCTCTGAGTAGATTTGATAGATAAATTCATAGCATGTGATATACCTTGTAAAAAATAACGGCATTTCTGAGGAGAAACATTGCTTTTTTATTCACAGTGGTGGATTTTTATGTTGTCTTTAGCAAAGTTTTGATCATTTATAATGAAAAAATCAGTCACCACAATTATTTTTCATTATATTCCTTACTGCTGTTCCAAACTCTTCATTCTGAAGACATATACCAAGGAGATCTCTGCACCCAAACATTTCCAGAAACTTTTACCACCTCAGATTGATGCTGCGTTCATATTTCCTAACAACAGATGCTGAAAAAGTAAAGACAGAAAACCCTTCACGGCTGATGAAAAACCCATTCATTGAAAGAATGTGCACAGGGCTCTGTTCCTGACTTAACTAGCCATTTGTTTTTGCTATCGAGTTCATGATGTGGTTGCAGGAACTTTAACTGATGTTTATATTTGTATTCGTCTGGCTCAGGAGAGCACCTCAGAATTTAAATGTGGGTGAAAAATGTGCCTTACTGTAAATCATTTCATATTCTGGAGCCAGAGATGTGATGTGTTGCGATCCTGGGAAATGCTGTTTTGTTGTGTTATTCTTGCATGAAATACAGTGTATGGAAATTTGAATCTTGTGCCATTTGGATGATTTTTATTCTATCCAAACCTCAATTCAACTCAAGTACAATACAATACACCAAAATGTAGAGTTTATGTGATGAAAAAGGCCATTTCCTGTATAAAACTGCACAAAGAACGGTGAAAACAGCCAACCTTTTGTCTCTGAGGCAAACATGTCTGGCTTTTACAGCTGAAAAAGTGCACCGCAGATTTCCTTCCTTAGATGAAAATATGGATTCCTCATCCACCGCTACCTGGGGCTAAACCAATTCCACTAGAGCTCGTCCCTGAGCAGACGGCTAGAATGAAAGCGAGGCAGGGTACCAGCTCTGCTGGCCGCTGCAGGGTATCCGGCTCCAGTCCTGACCTGGTACAACCTGAACGCATGAAGCTCCCCAAGGGGCTCCAGGACTGCTGAAGGAAACCCCCAATTCGACTTCACCCACTTCCAGAGTCCACATTTTATCTCGTTAAACACACAAACTGAGAGGAGGCCACAGAATGCTCTGAGCCAGGGGAAGGATGTTTGTTTCTGAGCGTGAAGAGACCTGAGGGCACACCAAGATAATCTCCAGGGGACTGTTAGATGTTTGGATTTCAAAGACTACTATCTATATTTGCTGTATGTGGGTGTTATTTGATTGTACAGTTCAAGTGTTACTGTAAAGAGAGTGTACAGTAGATTTAGATGGATAAACCCTATACAGTCTGCAGGGACAAGCTTCTCTTACTCTGTCTAGATTCACAGATTCTTCTGTAGATATTATGCATTTGAGTCATCACTATACATATGCTAGGAATTAGAGCCAGTTAAAGGTTCTTTGAATATGAATTGTTTAACTCTCCAAGAAATTAGCATGGATATTTATGTTCTTGTTTTATCCCTTTGGCCTTGTTGTCAGGCTGGCACAAGTTTTTTGGTGCTAACCTCCTGGCATCATATCCTACAATACAGTTCCTTAATCCTGTAGAAACCCTGATTTATTATTTTGATATTCCAGTCTCTTACTGCAGAGTGCCAGGGTTTAGAAATAAGGCAGCTTTTGGAGATGGCTTTGCCCCATTTCTAAGACAGGGGAATCCAAGAGATCCTCTCCCAGTTTTTGGTAAACCAGCTCTGTAATAATGCTGCATCCTACAAAAACAGCACACTAACAAACAAAGAACTTGTCTTAATTTGGGCTGCACAGTACATGGTATTTTCATCATTATTGCAATATGAGCATTTACAATACAACACCCTACACACGCACACTCATAATTTCAGCTCAGTTTAGACTTTGATATTACTTGTGTAGCTCACCATTAATCAGCTGCTGCAGCCTCTCTCCTCTCCTCTTTTAATTATATGATTATGATTGTATTTGCATTTGTTCTTTTGTATGCAGCGCCCTGTTCTCTTTACTTGCTGATAGTCCAGGTCTTAAAAACGAGCGTGTACGGCCTGATTTTCATCAGCTGTTTTATTCATGCTCTACAATCAGCAGTTAATTCTTCAGCTGCTTGGCCTCCAGCTGATTGATCACTTTTAATCATGTTCAGTCAGATTCCTTTGTAATAGCAGAATCATGTCCTAAAACTTGACTAGTCTTTTAGACAGCATTTTGACCCCCAATGTTTGAAAATATGACAAAATTGGGCTTTACTTTAATTTTCTGGTGTTAAAATGCCTTTCCTCACCCATTTCATGAAGCCAGTGTTGTTGTTTGGACTAGCCTGTGGACAAAGCCCATGTTGTGTTTATTTTCTTAGTCTGCTGGGCACTTTGGAACAATAGAGGGTTTATCAGCAGAATTTCCTATTCTCATATTATGCAATTGTGCAGCTGGATGTGTGCCGAGTGGAGCCACAAATGGCCTGGTCCTGTTATAATAAAATGTCTGCTGAACCATTCTGTCATTCCTCGTCTTTTTACAGCCTGGAGGGGCGTTTACTGTATACTACTGTCACACTGTGGCTGGATCTGCCCGTCACTTGGGATGCAACATTCCCATTATGAAGTGACCTGATTTTATTCAAAGCTATGAATATGATTTAAGCTATCAGACCGCAGGCTTTTTTTCTTCTTCCTTTTTTATCTGAACTTTAATCCATTCAGGGATAAACAACAATGCTGAAGCTTTTATTTAAGCTTTATTTTCTGGTTTTATATCAGCCTATAGATCTCCTCTTTGTCTTTTTTTTTTTTTTTTTGTCTGACTCGAAGGCTGTTGTATTTCACCCTGACAGCTCTGTAGAGGTATTTGTACAGTAATACTTCCACGCCCTGCAGTTAGCTCAGGCCTACACAACAAAAGAGCTGCGTTTAGGGATTATACTGTACAGGATGTAGTCGACGCTAAACAACAGGTTTAGCCTTTCACTCCCCTTGTTAGTTTGCTGCTCTTCATCTCCAGTGAATGGACACAAGGGCAACCTGAGCTTTTTATTACCGGCTCCACAAACATGGCTTAATGTTTAAGGGCATCCCATGAAATACCAGGAGAGGGACTGGGAGATATGTGATGCTGTTAAGATGCCATTTGCAGAAATATGAGATAAAAATATTGCCTGAATGATGTCTTGTTGACACAAAGGTCTATAATATGAATATTTGCCTTATGCTTTCTTCATCTGTGTAATATTTTAATGGCTATTCTCTGTAAATGTACAGCTGTGCTGTGAAAGCATTTGACTGACAAATCTCAAGCCTATGTGGTGTTCAGATTAAATGGTGTCTCTGTGCTCTCTAACAGTCTCGTTATAAAGGCAAAAATTATGTTGTTAACGTTGGTTTAAAAAATGTGTTTTCATACAGGATGATGTCTGTGATTGGCTGAAAATGTCACATGACTGGTTATGTTTCTCATTTAGTGAACATAGCTGGAGTTTTGAGGTTAGCTGGACCTGTAGGAGGCCTGTTTTAAGCAGTTGAAGGAATTTTTGTGAAATGATGTAAATGAGGGCGCACCAGGAGCTCAGTTTGATGAGTACAGGTGTGTGTGTGTTTGTGTGTGAACTAAAGGCATAGAAAAATACATGTTAAACGTGTTTTTAAACCATGTTATACAAGTTAACTTTGTAGGATGCTTGAGAACAAACTTTAAACCTGAGATGGTTACTAAAGATAAAGAAATATGGAACGAATCAGCTGTGCCAGGGTGCTTCAGGTGTGTTTTAGCTTGGATAATTTATGTAATATAAAAGTATTCAATTAGAGATGCACCAGTTGTAATAATCCGATACCAATGCTGATGTTTAAATTAATGATTTAGGCAATGGCCAACACTGATGCCAGTGTTTTTTCTTGACTTCTTTAGTTGTTAAACCCACACAAGCCATACACCACCAAAACTAAACAGATCAGTTTATCAAATAAATCACATCTTCAGCTAATAACAAATCTGTTCAGTGATTTGGCTGTTACATGTTCCACATGCCAGCATTAAATTGATATGACAAAAAAACAAAACAAAAAACAAACAAAAAAACCAAAGAAAAAACTGCTACTGATTTCTGTTCATGTCCATATTATCTGCCAGTGACTGATGTCGGTCCAAAGGGCCATTATTGGCTGATAACAATGTTAAACAGATAGATCTGTGCATCTCTTATTATATCACATATCATAACATGGATATTTTTTTATATACAAGCATTGTATTTCCTTAATTTTCTTATACACCTTTACAAGTCCTCTGTGCTTACCATGTAGTGAAGTTAAACTTGATTTTTGCCTAAATTAAAAACTATAAATATACTTATTGCAATCAACTACATGGCTAGTTGACTACATCTTCAAATATATCAGCTCAAACACGGTAGAGAGGTTATGTTTAATCGTTTTGGTCTTCAAATATGACATCTAAAAACATTTTGCAGATCCCTAAATTTCACCCTGATATGTATCAGTGGTTGTGTTGAAATTTATTATGTCAATTTAGCTGCACAAACCATAGACTGTATAAATAAATGTATGCAGCCTCTGTGACGTCAACCACTGATTTCTTAAGCTCAACAATGGTGGTCACCATTTTGGAAATGCTGTCCAAGACGAAGGTTCAGTCAATCTTGAAACAGGCATAGAGGTGCAACTGAGCTGTGCAAACAGCAGCTACCTGCTGAGCTGGGAGTACAATCAGCCAGCTCCTAGTTATGTAAATTAATCTATAGTTTTCAGCCTTAAAATCAACACAGTTAGAAAGTTATATAAAATCACTCCCTTCCTGTATGATGAGTGCTAATGAACATGAGCTATTGATTTGTTTAACCAGACTACAGGCATTTCTATTTTGTCTTGCTCTCGAATGAACGTAGCTTTGGATAAAGGCGTCTGCTAAATGACATTTTAACATTGTAAAAATGGGCTTTTTAACATGGCTTTGTATGGGACTTTGGCACTTTAGCAGCCAGATTAACCCCAAAGATGCCACACCTTATATGAAGCAGATTCATATGCCTTTGTGTACAGCCACTTTCATTCCAGGTTCAAACTTGAAGACAAAAACACCTTCTCCATATCAAATCCAGCTTCACACAGAGCAGAAAAGTGGGTCATGGCAGATGTTTCCTAACCAGGCAAGCTCCTCTCGGCAAAGCCCAGCCAGACTTCAGTCCCAGCGGCACGAAAACCTCGAGTCTTTTCCACCACTGCTACATTTGGGTTTCAGCTCTGAGGATATGATCGCTTTGAAACCTCCTCTCTGCCTTGTCACACAAATGCGGAAAAAATCAATGAAATATTGGTCTGAGCTTAAACAGAAGAGAGCAGGCCGTGTGCACGGAGGCCCGCAGGGATCTGTACCTGCTCCCCTGCTGTTCTCACATCCGTCTCTGAACAACACAGGAACAGATGCAGCTTTGTTTTACTGAGCTGTCAAGATGTCTCAGCATCTCAGAAATGTTAAGGTTTTTGTTCCTTATCAACAGTTTTTGCTTTTGTCCACCTTCAGACTACTGTTTTCCCAACCTGAGAACACTTTTTGTCACACATAATTCGCACGTTTTCCTTCTGTTTACACATTTCTTATCTTTTTTGTGTTGAACCAAGCTTGAAATTAACTACTGTTCCAGCAAACAAAGACATTTTCAGCCCTTATTCTGATAGAGACTCTGGCATCTTTGTGCTGGCAGCAGTTGAGTGACAGCAAACAGAGTGAAACATAATGAAGGGACTGATAGGACAATGAAAAGAGATGATAAAAGAGAAACTGAATGAATGAAGGCTTCATTTTTACTGTGGTGAATTGAGCAGAAGACTCTGCCTCTCGGCTGCAACTATTATTTACAATATCATTGGATCTGCTGATTATCTTGTCTATAGAATATCAGAAAACAGCGATTCATACACAACATTATTTGTCTGAGCTGAAGCTTATGCTTTCAGTTCTCTTGCTTTTTTTAGAGTAAATGTCTAAACTCAAACATCACCTTATTCCTCTAGTGTGAATGTGGAAGCTACTGGAAAGCATATAGAGGCTTTTTGGCTCTTACTTCAAAATACATTAACCCCAATGACTGTGAAAATACAGCTGAAATCCCATTTTACCATGACGTGCTGTGGTCTGGAGATGCTCAGTCAGAGTCATCTGTTTAGACACATGGTCTGTAGACATAATACATGTGTACGTGTTGATGTAAAGGGATCACACTGTTGTTTACTCTCCGGAGAATCCCTCCAGCCTCGGGCTGATGGCTGGGGTCACTGGCTTTGCTTCTTTGGTGCTCAGTCTTCATCACAGACAACATGAAGAGCACCCACGGGAGAACTTAGGTCAACAAACACACTTCGACTGTCAACAAACCAGCTGAGGGGTCATAGCTTTGTACTGTTTCTTTTCTGATGACTGATACGAGAGATTTTAGAGTGTTCTCACACCTAGAGCCCATTTTCTCTGGTCTGAATCATGGCCCAATGTGCACAGTTTTGCATCTTTCCTGATATCTGTTATGCTGAGAAATACAAATTCATTTTTGCAGATACTGATACAGAAATGTAGCTCAGACCTAAAACATCAATCCTCAGAGCTGACTTTAAAGTTTAAGAGTGAACAAGGAAATGCACTTGAGTCCTTCAAACACTTTATAAAATTTAAGGGATTTAGATGGACAAAAATATGACTTCAGCTGACACAGGTCTGTCGGTCCAGCCTAAAATTCCACTAACTTATTACTACATATGGCAGATGTTTATAGGCTGTATTTACGGCTGATGTATCTGTTGTAAATATAATAAAAGTAATAATGATAATAATTTTAATTTATAAGCGCCTTTCTAAGCACTCGAGGACACTTTACAGATTTAAAAACACAGAAATATATGCACAGGATTTTTTTTAATACCTGTCAATACCAAAAATAAACTTTTTAAGATCATATCCGCCATCACTGACATCATGCCGACAATATCATGCATCCCTACCAGTTTATTACATTGTTGCAAAATTACCTCAAGTTTGGCCTGTGCTCACACTAGGACATTCACAAGTAGGAATGATTTGAAAAAAATAATGTAATTGGGATTTTTTTTCTTCAAATACAATTGTGATTTCATTTTCAACTATTTCCTAAGTTTCTTATCTTATGTATTTTTCAACAAACACAACTAATAAATCATTCTCTATTATAACCAACACAATATTAGACAGATTAAACTAGGACTGAATAATTTAAACAAAATATGTGGCTGAAACTGTTTTGGCTCAGTTGCAAATTGGAGAGCGATCATTTAAACTGATATTTGACACATTTCAGATTCAAGAAATGTTGCACCTTTTATGATTTGAAAATTGCAGAAGGGCAGATTACGATTTCATCTAAATTTGGGTTAATTGCCCAGCATTGGTTAGAGTGGATCAGAATGTGTAACGTGCAATGAACATTATTTTCTTAACACATATTTGAAATGTAAGCATAGGAGAGAAAAACTTTGTTAATTACACCATGTTTCAAAATGGTCTAATATCGTTACCATCGTATTATGTACAAACAGCTGCACTCACTTAATACAGCAGTAGATTAAATAAAATCAGAATGATGCTGAGAGCTTACTGAGTAAGGTTAGGTTGAGGTTGGTTCATGTCCTTGCTACAAACTAACCCAACAAGAGCCCAAATTAAAGTGGACAGAGACCCACCTTTTACAAGAGGTCTCAATAAAATTGTTTGGTCAAAACCAGGGTTTGATTGGCAGCTTTTACGCTTCAGTGTATGATTGAACAGTTGAAGGTTGTTTAACATAAAAGTCCAAAATAGCTATTTCAGCTCTATTATGTTAACAGTACTCAGTCACTTTAAACATTTCTCTATTTGTACTCAAATTATTTTATAATCATCCCTCATGAGTTTTCCCAGAATGCATTTGGACTTTGACACTTTGGCATCACAAGTGAAGTTACCCACTCAGTTAGACCACTCCTGCCTGTGGAGAGCAACCACTCTAAAGTAGTGTGAACATGCTGGAAGAAGACTTCCCGGTTCAGTGTGAGCCTTTTTGTTACCGTCACTTCAGTTGGCCTACGCAAAATGTTCAAGATTGTAGTATGTGAAGGAAATAAGCAGAGGGAGAAGAAAATGTAGCTTTATGAAAAATACCAAATTATATTCAGTTGGATTTCAACAGAATATTTAAGAGTAGGAAAGTTCCCACTGCTTATACATGAAGTTAACCCAACATCAAGACACGAGTAAAATTGAGTTGATATAACTTAAAATGGCTAGGTACCTGCTACTTACAAATGCTGTTTTTTCCCAGTGTAACTTTGAAGTTTTAATGTGATCAGTTGCCTCTAATATTTTGAGAACTATTAACTCATCAGGCATTTCAGTATAAGTTTTGTTTTATATATATTGAGTCATGCTCAAAAAAAAAATTCTTCTATTAAAAACTCTGATTTAAGTCATGATATTTTGAGTATTTTCAACTTTTTCAGTTTTACCATGATGCGCAAACAAACCACACTAACTCGGCAGACTTGACTCCAGTTTGATTATACCAAACCAGACCGGTTAGGTGTGAGAGCACTCTAAAACACCATAACTTTTCATCCTGTCTTGGTAAAATGTTTGATGCTGCATATCCATCAGAGTCCATCGTCTTTATTTAGATGAGCAGAGAGCGTTCTTCTCTCAGTTAAACCCCATTTGAAGGTTACCTGTCTTCTGTAGACAATCTGTCTACTTCCCTCCTACCTGTGGAGCCTCTCTTACCTGTGCATGCTATTTAGGAAACATCGACTGCTTGTTTCAGTGTAAACTGCACACAGACTGTCTGTCCTGGTTACAGTCTGAACATTCAGACCCTCAGCTGACCTCAGTCTTTTGATCTGAGGAAGTTGAGAGTTTGGTCAGGCTGTCAAGCCTGAATGTCACCAATATATTCAACAGGAAGCACGTCCTCATACAAACAGGTCTGTGTCTTGTGGTTTGGGTTAAAAGAATGAATGCTCCTGGCCATTTTTTTTGTCTTTAAACAGACAAAATTTAGTCTGGCTAAAGAGTTGAAAAATAAGAAACACAGAAAACAGCTTGACCTGAGCAAAGTTTGTTCAAAGCTGTGCCACACTTCTGTCAAAGTAGTCCACCTAGTGGGTCTACATGATGATGTAACTAATGTGAAAGCAGACCAGCGGTGATGGTGATGGGGTGGTGCAAGCATGCTCAGATACATTATGAAACAATCATGCCTAATGTGAAAAGCCCTGAGACTGTGTCAGATTTAAAGGGTCTTTGAGGATATCAGCAGTGTCTGTCTTTTTTCAGCTGTCTGGAGGAGTGTTGCTGTCTCTGTTTGATTGACAGCAGCTGGTACACCGAGCTCCTGCAGGGAACAACAGATGATTGAAACAAACCTCTGCGCCGCATCAACAGACAACATGCAGGTATTTGTAGAGTAACGACCTAACAAACATCTAATTCGACCAAAGGGACATTTATGTGTTGATTGACATGCTGTTTAATGTCTTTTATTAGCAAAAGAGCACCTCTAAAAATAACACTCAAACGTGAAGAAATGATGTGGTAGCTAGAAAGGAAAAAGTAGTGAAAAAGTTGACAAGATTGAACAGTGAGCCAACGAAAAGCTGCCTGGCCTAGACCAGTTATGGCTAACTAGTTTGCTGGGCATGCTAATATTTCCAGTTAACTTGAAACTAGAGAAACGGTTTAAATCTGGATGTATCTGACAAGCTAAAACAACAATTGTCATTTGTTTATTTTAGCTTTGATTTACCTGCTACAGCCAAAGTTAACAGACATTCTGAGGTTAAATATAAAGATAAATGTGGCATTTCCTACATTAAACAAAGGCAACTTTATAGTGCTGTCTTTACCGTGGCTAACACGTAGCAAATGCCCATATAATGCAGTTTAAACTGTGAGGAATGTGCTACATTTACTGCTTGGTTTTTACTGCATGTCAAACTGAAGAATTAGCTAGTTCGGGTTTGTTTCTCCCCCTTTTGTCGCATAAGAAGCCCATAGAAATCCTGCTGTAGGATAAATTAACAAGCTTGTTTCCCATGTACTCCTCTGGCCTCCCAGCAGCCCATTAACAGAATGAGGAGCACTTAAAGAGGGAAACCAAGAATCCCTCTGTTCATCCAGAATAAGTTCAGGCTGGAAACTAGTTTGTATCTGAGGTATGACACTAATCCATGCCCTGGCTTTATGCCTGGTGGTAGGAGTGTGGTATCATTGTTTTAAGAAGAATGGAATATTATTCAGCGCCCTGCTGTGTAATTAAAGCCTCTGCATTTTGGATTTGGAGGTTTAAGATTTAGAGGAAGCTTTATCCAACCACTGATTGAAAGCAATGCAGCATAGTTTAAAAGAACATTGTTGTTTGTAGCAGCTCTCCTGTAATAGCAAATAATCTCCACAAGTCAGCTTTTCATGCACTTAGACAATGCAGTTTCAAGCTTATCCAACAGGAGGTTTAAAATGTTCAAGAGGAGAAAATATCAGCCCATTAAACTCAAATAGAAGCATGATTTCACCAGAAAAAAATCACAGAAAATCATAAAACTTGGTTTTACGGGGCAGGATGAAACTAGAAAATAAAACTTTTCAAACCTCCTTCACTTTTTTCAATTTTCCTATGTTGCATCCTGATGTTACAGTGAAAAAAATATCATTTAATCTCTCAATAAAGAGTAAAGTAAAGTAACACAATAGAAAACAGTGAAGGTAGTTTGAATACTACCAGAATGCACTGCAATGAAGTGGAATGAAACAAGAAATATTTATCCAATATAGAAGCATGAGGTAGCATGAAATAGATTTGTTCAAGTAAAACACAGATACCTTCAAAAAAATTCAGTTACTATGAATTAATTAATGAATGTAGCCTGTTAGCACACTTATGCAATCAAGCACTATGAGCATAGTAAAACTCAGACAGTTACTATAAGAATAAGACTACTGATCAGAAGACCACAAATACTTGTCTGGTTTTGGGATAAAAGAGGAAATAAGAAGGTGATCAAATTCAGTAGAAATTCCCTTTGGTTTCATGAATGTCTATCCTAAAAATCACAACATCCATCAAACATCTGATGACCTGGAACAAAATAAATGGAGGGACAAACTCTTCCACTGAAAAATGTGGTGTGTCAGAGTTTCTGTAATAAGTGAACCAACAGACAGACTCAACAAAGAAAACACTGTCTACTGAATGTTTCCCTCTGATCCACTCTCTGATCTGTTACGGTACCTCACTGACGCTTATAGAAAGTTACGTGGTGATGTGAAAGATCCACTTCCAGAAACCCATCACCTTCACACTGTCTTGTTTCTATTCGGCTGTCTGATGTTAACACCTGTTAATTTCTGCCGGGGCACACAAACGTACTCGTGTAAAACCCCCACACCTTGTGCCTGTGTGTGCATCTCCACAGGCAAATAAAACCTCCCCTTTGTGCTGAAGCAGAAGATTCCTGCTTTATATGAAGAACCAGACTTTTGGTGTGATGCCAGAGAGGTTTGAGGAACAGCAGAACAGAGGCTGTAAATCCCCAACATGCACTGTCAGCACTGATGTAGTGAGAAATACAAAGGTGGTTGAATTATCAGCCACAGTTCTGATGTACTTAAGCTTTAACATCCACATATAAACTGAAAACTTGCTGAGATTTCCTGGTAAGGTTGTGGGATGGAAATATTTGACCTTTGTAAATATGATATCAACTTGCTTTATTTCTAAATGTAGCTATCGTTCTTCATACAGTGGAACACAGTTTATCAGTGGGCTGAAGTCATGCAAATTTAAACTAGATGCTACAATATATCCTGGTTTTGAATACCAAAAATAAGTTCAGCTATTGGAAATTAAAAGGAGCTGGCACCTACCTTGTTAAATCATGAATTAACTATGATTAACAACATTTTTTGGAACTCTAGGCCACTTTCACTGACATCACCCAGGCCTGATTACTGCCAGACCTGCCGAATTAAGAAAACACTTTAATAGAACCTGTCTGACAAAGTGAAGTAGGTTAAAAGAGCTTAAAAAGCAACACATCAGATCACAGATGGGAAACGTCATTGTTATCTATCTGTCTGGAAAGGGTTACAAAGCCATCTCTAAGGCTTTGGGACTTCAGTGAACCACAGTGAGAGCCATTATCCACAAATGGACAAAACTTGGAACAGTGGTGAACCTTCCCAGGAGTGGTCAGCCTACCAAAACTACTCCAAGAGCACATCAGCAACATCCTGGAGGTCACAAAGAACCCAGAACAACATCCAAAGACCTGCAGGCCTCCCTTGACTCAGTTAAGGTCAGTGTTTATGACTAAACAATAAGAAAGAGACTGGGCAAAAATGGCATCCATGGGAGAGTTCCAAGGCCATATGACACAGACAAAAGGAACTCAAAGGCTCATGTCACACTTGCCCAAAAACATCTTGATGATTCCCAAGACTTTTGGGAGAATATTCTGTGGACTGACAAGACAAAAGTTGAACTTTTTGGAAGGTGGTGCCCCACCACATCTGGCGTGAAAGTAACACAGCGTTTCATTAAAAAGAACATCAAACCAACAGTTAAACATTTTGGTGGTAGTGTGATGTCTGGGGCTGTTGTGCTGCTTCAGGACCTGGACGACGATCTGTAATCGATGGAACCACGAATTCCTCTCTCGACCAGAAATGGCCAGCCATCAGTTTGTGACCTCAAGCACACTTGGATTATGCAGCAGAACAACGATCCAAAATGGATTTAAACACAATATGAAGGTTTTGGAGTGGCCTAGTCGAAGCCTGGCATTAAATCAGATAGAGATGCTGTGGTATGACTTTAAATGGGCCATCCATGCTCTAAAACCCTCCAGTTTGGCTCAATGAAAACAATTCTTCAATGGAGAGCGGGCCGAGCTTCCTCCACAGCCATGTGAAACACTCTTTGCAAGTTATTGGAAATTCTTTCTGTTGTTGCAAAGAATGGCACAACCAGTTATTAGATATAGGGGTAAATACTTCTTCACATAGGTCCAGGTAGGTTGGAGAGGCTTTTAACCCTTAATAAATGAATTAATCACCTAAAGCATAATTTTGTATTTACTTGGGTTATCTTTGTTGGATATTAAAGTTTGTTTGATGATCTGAAACATTTAAGTGTGACAATACTGCGGCTTGGTATCAGCACAGATACCCAATACTGGTATTAAAATCAAATGAATGTTCTTAGTAGCCAGTTAGTTGGTAATGGACTGGATTTGTCTGCTGTGGGTTACTTCTTTGCTCTGAGTTTTTGTCCTCCAGGAAAATTGTTGGAAACATGTTTCTCCAACAAAGCTAAATTTGTCCCTGCAGATCAAGACTGAAGTTTTTGGAATAGTTGATCTGTGGAGGGGGGATCAGCAGCAGTGTTGGTTTGGAGCCGTTATTGTCTGATGGTAAAAACACCTGCTGAACCAAGACGGAGAAAGCTGAACTGAACTGAACTGAACTGAGATAAACACCAGCTGTGTGTGCACAAGAAATCCATGTACTTTGGCTGTTTTTAATGTATGTAGTGGTCTCCTCTAAATATATATCTATAATATATATAAATATCATATATTTAGACTGTGATTCATGTTTCACTTAATATTCATACACTCAATCATGGAGCATCCATATTTTTTTACATTTTGACCTATAACAGCTGCAGTGAAGACTGAGATCCAGCTTAAAAAAAAAGTTAAGAGAGCCCAATTTTTTGTTAAAAGGTGCACTGTTTTTAAAGAATTCAGCACCCCATGCAGTTCTTTAGTGTTAAAAATGTTTGATATATTATCATCAGGTTACATAAATCTGCTGTGACCTAGTTTTTTCAACAAAAGTCAAATACATAAATTGCTGGCCCAAAGCGTTTGGGATAAATCCATCTCCACTGCTGTGTCTAACATGATCTCTGCCTTAATAATGAGGATTATTCCTCCCACTGTGTTTGTTTGAAGTGTATGAGATGAAGTCAGGTCAGAAAGGTTGTGGATTAAACCACCTGAGCTAATAATGCCGTTCCTCAGGCAGCACTTACAGTAGAGCACTGACAAGCCTCAACCTGGTGCAGCTCTTTCAGGTAAACTCCGTGTCAGACGTGGGAGCTGAAAGATGATCCCCCCGCATGCTCGGATCCCTTCAGTCTGGATTGAGGAGAAAGGAGTGTCATATTTCCGATGTTTCGTGCAGGACAGAGCGTACTGAGGCCTCCCTGCTCTGAGGTTCTGTGGGAAAACAGGGAACAAAACGCAAAGAGCCTCACCCCCAGCGGAGAGCGAAACCTGAGAGGTAACCACTTAAAGCACACGAGAGATCAGGTACTCACCCTTCTTGTTAAGAGAAGTCCTCAGGGACAGTGAAGGGGACGCACAATGAATGAGTATGACATATGCTACTGTGAAGCCTGATGAGTCGTCAACTCCTCGGGCCCCAAGAGAGAAACTTGGGATTGTTTAGGTGAGCAATGTGGCTGCATCCTTTATGACTCATTTACTCTGAAATTTAACTACTATGAAACAAAGACAGCATCAAAGCTATCATCACGGATGGATTTATGAATGAGCATATTGGGCCCAGGTTCAGGGGCCCCAGACGATTGGGAAACCTTTCAACTTTAGCAGCAAAAAGTGAGTAAAACGGAAACACAATGACATCAAAGAGGAGACAAACAATCGCATTTAGAGACACACAAAGACCACAGTGAGACCAGAATGACCACTAGAGACTAAAGCAGCTCTGAAGAGACACAGAACAACCACAAAGATGTTTGCAGTGAGATAATATATCATTTAAATGACATGCAAAAATACACTGATGCAAAACTAAGTTACAGATGAAGCATTTAAAAAAAGATGCAAGATGAAACACAGATGCAACAACGCAGGATGCGAAACAAAAGAAGAGATGCAAAATGATCAAAGTGAGATGCCAAACAGTGCCAAGAAAGCAAAAATCAAACTGGAGCAATACAAGATGAAAGTCAACTTTAAAAGACTCACTATAACTACATTACAACATAACAGAGATACCAAATAAATACTAAAAGAGGTAAAGTTAGGACAACAATGCACAAAAGATGGGAAAAAATAAACAAACATGCAGAACTGCTTTGATATAAACGGTTAAAATAGGAAAGCGAAATTTGATACAACAAGAGGTCCATTGAAGAGACATGAAATGACTGGAATAAAAACACAGGGGTACAGAGGATGACAGTGAAATGGAAAATGAAAGATATGCTACTTTGCCTCACAAAAATGCAAAACAACAACAAATACATGGGAACAAATGAAAAAGATCCATGAAACGATCTCGAAATGACGCACCAACTACAAATAGGTACAAAAAGAACCAAAAGAGTCTCAAAACGAACAGTAGAAAGTGCCACAGCATCTACATCTGCATGAACAGAGGCACATTATGGACATGAATCATGCACAGCTTTCTGCAAATTATTAGATAAAACAAAAGCAAAAACAGAACACTTTAGCAGATGTTTTCTTTTGGAAACTCTAGTTGACAAAACGCAGTCGGCTCTACATAGCATTTTTATATAGAATTTAGAAAAAAACACCATGTGTTTTTATTGCTGTCATGCAGCACCTTCATGCGCTCCTTCAAAACTGTCAATAAATTTGTTATATTACATTTATCACGTGAGTGCACCTCACCAAATACTGACATCACCAGGTGATTCAGAAATGACCAGAGGTCAGCAGGTTTAACTGATCCTGTGCAAATAGGACTGAGGACTATAGGAAACAGACTGTCTCTACAAAACAACTTGTATCGATGAACCTGTGGAACTATACTAAAGAATGGGAATTAACAACTAAGAGATTCTTTCTCCATTAGTTCATCAACACAGTGTATACGATCTGCTGTTAGACTTTTTTCTCAAGATTGTATTTCAACCTTGTTCTTAAAATTTTGACTTTGTTCTTGACATTTCCACTTTTTTCCTCATCATTTTAACTTTAATCTCAACAATGCAGTATTTTTTTTTTCCTTCACCTCTGGCTCAAATCCTCCTTAGAGATACACAAGATGAAGTACATCAAACAAGAAACAAATGCAAAGAACAAACCAAAACATAAAGAAAATGAGGACACAATCAACAATCAAAAACTGTGACAAACTACAGCAAAAAGTGCAATAGAAATACAAATAGGCATAAAAAAGATGCAAAAAACTTAGAGCTGGGCAATTAATTGAAAAATAATTGAAACCAGCATTTAGAGTCTATAAGCGCCATAAACCTGCTGTCTCAATTCTTCCAATTTTTTCCCTTGTAATTCTCTCTCTACTAATGTACCACCCCCTTAAAAACAAACTACTGGCAGTGTAGTCTTGTGATTGGTAGCCAGCTGTTGCAAGGCATGTAGCCGACTGTAAACCTGAGAGAAGAAGAAGTTCTAGTCATGCACTCATTCCCATCCAGTCCACAAAAACTCAACACTGAGCTGACTGTGCAATGTGAGCAGCAAAGTTATTTTCTACTTTTTATAAACAGTCTAATAGTAATTTATTTTGTCAACAAGAAATACAAGTTGTTGATTTTCTGCTTTTCTTGGAAAATTTGACTTTTACAAAAAAGATTTTCAGAACAAACAGAGTAGGAGGTTCAGGGTGGAATAATCATTCATTAATCAACATCGAGGTTAAGAGTTCAATTAATCATGATACTGATTTTTGCCATAATCGCCCAGCGCTTAAACAACTACAGACGAAGCAAAATAATCACAATAAACACAACAAAAAGATGTACACATCTGTATAGACAAACTGAAAGAACAACTACAAAGAGATACAAAGGTACTACAAAGACACTTTATAGAAAAACAAAAGTTGAAAACAACTTTAGTGACGTGCAAAAGAGCTACAAAGAGGCACAAACAAATGACCAAAAAGGTAACGCTTTACTTGAAGTTTTATTTATAAGACTGACATTATGCTGTCATAATCACGACATGACACCTGTCATTAACATGAATAGGGCTTCATGAATGTTGCCATTAAGTGTCAATAAGTGTCATTCGCTAAATTATGACACCTTTACTGCAAATGTGAAGTTATCATTATGATGCCTTCTGAAAAAATGTCAACTTTGCTGTAAAGGTGTCACAATTTGGCGAATGACACTTAATGGCAACATTCATGAAGCCCTATTCATGTTAATGACAGGTGTCATGTCATGATTATGACAGCATAATGTCAGTCATATGAATAAAACTTTAAGTAAAGTGTTACCAACAAAAGGTATTAACAACTAGAAAGAGATACAATGCAAAGAGGCAAAAAGCAAACAGGACGAGATACTAACAGCTTCAAATTTACAAAAGTACTATGTAGCATTTACACTCAGTATGCAGTTGGGAAATCTGGAAAGTAAAAATGCTAACAGGTAAGCAATGAAAACCAAAAGTATTTAGTTGATGGGCTAGAATCAAATTATAATTTCTAGGCTCACTCTAGGAGGCTGAGGACCAGTAACAACAAGCAGTAGACAGGTAAGTTGTATTGCAGGTACCTTTTGTATTATGTTATAGTGCAGAATATTTACAATATATACAGATCAGTCATGACCGTTTTAACAGAAAACAAAACAAACACTTTAACCCAACGATAACCCAATTGGTTTCTGTCCAATATGTATCAGCAGTTCATTATGAATCAACAGTCAATATGTATCAGCAGTTCATTATGAATCCGCAATCGATATGTATCAGCAGTTCAATATGTTTCAACTGAGTCTCCTTCTATGCCCCTGAGATCGGGATGAATTCAGTGAATGTCTTTCCGTTAAAGTCCAAGGAAGAATGCAACAAAAGTTCAATCCAGAGCAGTGAGATGAGAGCTGTGGGGGGCATTGGGCTAGAGAGAACTAGAATGCAGATCTCCTACCGCACAGGTGGAGAAATCAACGCTGATCAGTTCAGGTTCAGGTTCTGGGTAAGCTCGCCATCTTAGATTGGTTTAGATCAGGAACAGAAAAAACCCGGCCAATTCAAGTCGACTTTTAGAGCGTGTCACTCGCTTCAACCGGCTCGTTTTAGGTTGTAAACATCTGCTGCAGCCCTGTATGGAGCGTCCCCCACGTCTCCCGACCGACTGAACCGCCATGATTTTCAAAGGATCAGTTCACATGACTCACGTGCGTCATGTGACTGAGTTCACGCGAAGGCGCCGAAATACCGCGAGAACTACCAAAGACCAGCTCAGCAGTTAACTTATGAGAGTACTCAACTTTTTACAGGGGTTACAACTACAAATATGCGTTAATGAAAAACAAAATGTGCAAACAGCTACAAAGACGTGCTATAAAGAGGCTTAAAACAATCAAACAACGTAAAAACTAAGGGATACAAAAGAGTGACAAAAATGAAAAGAAATGTGTAATGACGTCAGAAGAGCCAAAAAACTGTAAGTTGATATCCATACAATTGAATGTTTTTGCCTTTGGGGGCAATTATCTGATAATTGGTCTCTGATGATGACACTAAACAGTACCTACCTAACATCATTGTGGATGAATGAGTCTGCCCTTTAAGCATGTTTACATGTTTCTCTGCAGCCGTCTGCAGGTTTGGTCGACTGAATCTGTGGCGTCTGTGAGCCTCAGGTACAGAGCACAGAGTTGAAGTTTTAGTCCAACCCTGCAGGGCCCCTGACCTTTGACCTTTTGCACCCATCACGTATTTCACACTGATCCCGTCTTCCAGAGACTTCCCTGGGGGATTCATCTCAAGACGGACTGACAGCAGAACGTGTTCTCAGAGCCGCTGAGGGGCCGAGAGCTGACAGCGCTGCGTCAGGAGAACGTTGTCTTTAGAGATCATCTCCTGTTTGAAAGAAGAAAGAAAAACTCCACATTTGTTCTTGGTGTGTCTCTGGAGAGTTCGAGTCAAAACTTGTGAACACGCTGCAGACTGAAAACTGGATACTCGACAACCAGCCTTTGCCCCGGTGTCACTCAAATGTGAAATCTGGCACAGTAGTGCTGATGATGAATGGAGTTTGTTTGCCCTTCAGTGTTTCTCCAATTTCTGCACCCAAATGAGCTTGAAATCTTGGTTATTCATGATTTCCACAGATGTTCAGCCAACAGAGAACCACAACTATGGACATGATTTGATAATGCATTAGCAGCTCTGCATGTATTGTTCAAAGCTTGTGTTTAATCTTGATTGCTTACATTCAACATTGCCAAAGTTCTTGATAGATTTATCTTAATTCCTACAAATCCTTTTAAAGACAAACATTTATCTAATTAGCCATGTTGCAAACATTTGATCTGAGGATATATCTGCTTTTAAGGGATATATGTGCTGAAATACTCTTGTTTTCTTGTCAAAGGTAGTTGAGACACTAAAGTTGATCCAAAGTATGAACCTGCAGGTCATTAGCCTAGCTTAACATTAAGACTTTGAAAACCACCAGTGTTGCTCTCACCTGTTTAAACATTTTTATGTTTTAGACTTAAAAAAACATCTGCATTTTATTTCAAAGCTTACTCTGACTAAATCCTTAATTTTTGGATTTTATTTGGGCTCATTAAAACTTTCTTTGGTTTGGAGAAAAACAGTCGACAACAAATTAGGGCGTTCTTTGTTCCATTGCTACAGCTGATAAAACTCATAAATGTGGTCTTTTAAAAATCCTATATAGGACACGATATATTCTACCATATCAGTCGACTATTTCGCCCTTAAATCTGAATTTATCTTGAACTCACATTGTTTGAAGTTTTTGTTTGGAATTCTTTGACTACTTTTTAATGGAGACCAGTGAAAAATCATCACATGCACAGAGGGCATGCTCATAAAGGTGTCAAAATGTAAGGCCTTGATGAACAGCCTCACCATGAAGAGCTTAGTTGGACAGTTATTTATAAATCATCTTTATTTCTATTTCTCCTACTTTGTTTTAACAGATCCAGTATGAGGATATGTAGGTCTCATTTATCTCTGTATGTCTTTGTCATTCTCTCTATTTAGTCATGATTTTGTTGTTTTTATCACAAAGAAGAAAATAGAATGTTAATTGTAAAAAAGTGACAAAATAATTGATATCTCTAAGGATGTGAATCTTTCAGTATCTCATGGTTTGATTGGATTCTGCCTTGACTGGTGAAGAACCCGGGCAACAGTTGTATTCAGAGTCTCTCCCATCTCAGCTGCTGAAGCTTGGATCTCTTTCAGAGTAGTCATAGGTGTCTTGGTGGCCTCTCTCACTAGTCTCCTTCTTGCACTGTCCCTCAGTTTGTGAGGACGGACTGATCCATGCAGATTCACACGTGCATTATTCCTGCCTCTTCTTGATTATGATTTTAATTGAACTCCAGGGGGTGTTCGGTGCCTTGAAATGTTTTCCACCCCCTGACTGATGCTTTCAATAACTTTTTTCTGAGTTGTTTGAAGTGTTCTTCTGCAGTCATGTTCCCTCACCCTTGCTCTGCTTCCCCCACCCTTTCAGTAGGCCTGCGTCTGTTGAATGTGTAATTATGAATCCTGCTGGGGTAGGTAGAAGGGGCAAGTGGAGCACCAGCCTTGTCTAGCCTAGTCTAGCTCAGCATCTCCCAACCTTTTGCTAAGCCTGGGTCTGCTGAAGGTGGCAATGCTGGTTGGCCGTGTGTTAGGGTAGGTGAGAAAGAGATGTTTCCATGTTGGCATGGTGGGCGGTCAGAGCTAGCATTTTGGGGGGGGGGGGGGATCTGGGATGCTGGAGATCACTGTTTAGCCCTCTGGAGGTGTCATGGGACTAACTGGACAAAACACCGCTGAAGGAGGGTTCCCACTAGACAACCCTGGAGATGGGCTGGTTTCTTGCCGCCCATTGGTCTGCACAGTTGACTAGTGGAGGCAGTTATTAATGAATTAGGGATTTCCTCACTGAGCGCTGATCCTCTTCGTAGGGCACAAGTATCTTGTGTTTGTTCAGAATTGTCTTTATGGTGTAATGGTAGCCAGGAATACTGATTAACCAGTGACTGGACCTTCCAGACACAGTAGTCTTTATACTACAATCACTTGAGACACATTGACTGCCCTCAGGTGATTCGCAGTTCATTACTGGTGAGACTGCTAGCACCGATTGACTGACCTCTGATAAATTAGGTCAGACCCTTTGAAGGGGGTGGATATTCATGCAATCACGTGTTGTACATTAAATATTTTTATTTAATTGACATTTCTTTGTAGAAATCTGTTTTCACTTTGACATTAAAGAGTTTTTTTTAAATTTAAAAAGCCTGTTTATGTTGATGGGGATTGATTTGTAAAATTTTGAAAGGCTACATGGAAAGGGATGAATACTTTCTATAAACACTGTACTTACTAAAATCAACGCTGGTGTTGGAGTAGTATGCACAAAGGAAGCCACTAACTTCAACAAAGTTTACCTGATTACACAGGGTTATAGAGGTATATTTTTGTAGGATCATTGCTGTCTCAGCTCTCTAATACTGTGCTTAAAATATCTGCAGTCATGTGTCACCTCTTCATCTGCTTCAACACTTACAGACTGCCATTTACCTCCAGCAGACATTACATGAGTGTAGTTTGTCATGACTTCACAGGGAGATTTACTGAGTCTAACTTTGAGTCATCAGGGACTGAACATGGAGCTGACGTTGATTGAAACAGGCTGAGAGACAGCAGTTAGCTCTGTGGGCTCACATGTGGAGATTAATGTTGGTGGAGGTGCAAGAGCGTCCAGGAGGAGAAAAATGATATCAGCAAGTCTCATGTTGCTCACTGTTGTGGTACGTCCAAGAATAGGCTAAAGCAATGCACCTGGTTTAGGCTGTAGAGCCTTCTGTTAAGTTAGAGGGGAATTTTCTAAATTCTTACTAATTTTAACTTGTAATAGACTAATTAATGTCTACATAATAGCTTCAGGACCATTTAAAATCAAAGCAGACATCCTGCTGGGATTTTTTTTTCAGGCTTTGCACAAATGACCTTGTCCAAATTGAAGGTCAGTGACCCTCCACTGTACTTTCTCTGTCTAGCAATTGTACATCTCATGATGGCTTAGAACTGCCAAGTGGTAGTTCTTGTTTTCATAGCTGTTTGGTTAGAATT
Source organism: Cheilinus undulatus (assembly GCF_018320785.1). NCBI lineage: Eukaryota > Metazoa > Chordata > Actinopteri > Labriformes > Labridae > Cheilinus > Cheilinus undulatus. The sequence continues at coordinate 14,078,242 of NC_054880.1, read as the reverse complement.
GTTAAAAAACAGTTGAAAAAATAATCCTTATCTAACTTCTCTTAATATCTTATTTTGTCACACCAGCAGTAAAAAAATACTTTAAAAAGGTGTTAGATTTATCACCAAGGCAGCAAACCACCAGACAAACCAGCAAAACTTGTTTTAATCTGAACATTTAGCTGCAGAAAGCAAGGACATGTGATACCAGCCAGCTTAAAATTAAAATCAATACTACTGGTGACAGATCCAGAGCTGCTATCTGTTGGTTAAAGATAGTAGTCATACTTTTCATTAGTTTAGGCCCACAGACCTGGTGAAATTCTTTGCTTAAACTCTAACACAGTTGCCTACCAGTAGCCGCTATAACTCTGGTTAATGACTACTACCAGCTGTAAACAAGCACAGTGAACAGATAGCATCTCTTTGGAGCAGTGTGGTTTGGCAGTTTATGAAGTAACCATAGCAACAGTTGGCTAACAGATTTTACGTTCTTTACCCAAAGACACAAGAGGGGTCTTGTTCCAGACCGCTCATCTCTGACGGCCACTCTCACAGACCATTCATCTGAGACGTTATATATCTCAGGAAGAGAGTGCCGTAATTTGTTGGTACAATGTATTTCTAGTTGTAGATTTTTTTTTAAATTCACCTTCATTGATAAAAAAGATCTGGTATTTATATGCATAGATTAATAACATGGCAAACATTAGACTAAGCAACATTTAATAGATAAAACAGAAAAATGGGTCAGAGGTCTAATCTAAGATTAGATTATGTATAGACCAGTTTCAGAGGTAGATACAGAAACCGTGGCTCTCTATGACTTCAGTAGCTTTAGCTAAAGCTAATGTAGCTACGCAAGTCAAGTAATCAACAGCAGTACAGGAGCCAACATGGCTGAGTTAGCTTTAGGAATGTGAGTTTTAACAAACGTAGCTAAAGCTAACATGGCTTCGTAGATAACGTAGATACGTAGCAAGTGCAGCTGTTTTGTGAGCTAAGCTTTATCTACTGTATCTATGGTAGCTACATAGCTATGTTAGCTAAAGCTAAAACGGCTGTGTAGATAACATATATACTTAGCTAATGTAGCTGTTTTGTGAGCTGCTCTTTATCTACAGTAGTTATTGTAGATATGTAGTTATGTTGCCTGTAGCTAAGTTTGCTTTAGCAATGTGAGCTTTAGCAGTCATAGCTAAGGCTACATAACTACGTAGATGACTTAGATATGGAGCGTATGTAGCTGCGTTATGAGCTTAGCTTTGGCTGCATTTGCTACATAGCTATGTTATGTATGTTTTCATGGTGGACGAGCTTTTTTCTGTCAGCCCACTATTTACTGGGTTTATGAAATGTTTTGTAATCAGGTTTTGCAGGTCAGGCTTTTAACTGTAAACTTTTGGTATCCTGACACCTTAACCCTTATCCTAAACAGAAATTAAATCCAATTTTGTTTAGTTAGGCTAAGTGTGTATTTCTGTTCTAGGATGTAAGGTGTCTCAGGTGGAGGGTCTGTGAGAGTCAGAGATGGAGCGGTCTGTTGTGGACGATCAGTTAATCAGGTTATCCCGTGGGCAGCCTTGGTTGAAGTCTGGCCTGTGGCCTCTATCTGCGTCAGTTATGCTCCTTTAACCCTGGTTTCATTTTTATTCTCTTTCTCTGTCAATAAAGGCATAAAAAGTACCCAAAATATATGTTTTAGAAAACATACTTTTAGCTCAGACGACTAGCCCTGTTATGAGAATCAGCTGGTTTGGTGCAACCATGTCTAACTTTGTGATGTCTGAATCAGTATGTAGAGTCAGTCAGTGAAGGTAATTGGTAATTCATCAGCTGTTGACATCACTTAGTGTAAAGAAAGAAAGAAAGGGTCTTAAGAGAAAGAGGACAGATCTTGTTGACCATGGAGACCACCCACAGGCTTACGTCATTACTCTGAGAGGATTATCTCAGCTCCTGTTGTGTTGGTGAGAAAGAGGCTCAGACAGAGGGAAAGTAAAACAGACAGAGAGAGAGAGAGACGAGAGCAGACTGATAGAAAATGACAAAGCTTAAAAACAGGAGTCAGATTTTTTCATGGCTAGGTTTAGATTTCCTAAAAATAGCATCCTGCTTGAAATGGAAAAATACCTGGTCTGACAGAATTGTTGAAATACCTGGCAGTTTGTTTGCATAGCATCTCATAACCATGTATTTAAATGTTAAAAATGATGTGAACACAGGGTATAGAATCATGTTATCTGAATAGAAAAGGGAATTAAGAGGATGTAACTTTTTGGTCATATTTTAACTAGTCATGAATCTTTCGGGACATGGTAGCCTTTTTCAGCACCAGGTTAGGGCTGTGAAAGAGTCATAGAGATATAATGATGCTGAAATGTTATATCATGATTGTAATGACAAAACTATGAAGGTTGTTGGTATTATCACATTTTTGTTCAAACATTTTGTTTATAACATTTTTAAAAAGAGTAGACTGATTTTGTCAAACAGTGCACCTTAATCACTCCAAAACAAGGTTTGTTTTAGGGCTGTTTCACTCTATGCTACTTCCCCATGCAGAACATATCACCATCTCTGCATAATAAACTAAATATGGAATGACAAGCAAGAAGAAGTCCAGTATAATAGAAAGGTTAGAGCCAAGATTGCCTTATGTGACATGTCCATGCTGAGTTTATACCCTGCAGACAGGCCAGTTTATTATTAGAATAGTGACACTGAAGGAATTACTCGAGATAAATACCCTGGGTTTGTTTTCCAGTCAGAATGGAAATCCTCTGCTACAACAAAGATCCCACAATAATGCGCAAAGTGAAAAATAAAATTCAAAAGGTAACAAAAAGACCACAACACAATGCAAACCAACGTGAAGTAATACAAAAAAAACGCAGAACTACAACAGAAAAATATGAAGAGACACAGAGGAACAAAATGACCATGAGGAGACACACAATGATGACCACAAAGAAGGAAACCATGGCATGATTATAGAAGACAAGAAAATGATATCATACAAATGCAATGTGAGAGAATAGAGGAGGAAAACAATCACAGCAAGAGGATCCAGACAGACTCAAAGATACTAAAAGAAGATGCAAATCAGCAAAGAGAAATATAGATGAATACAGACAAACGTGTACAAATAAGGACAAAAGAGAAAAGAGACATACAAGTAATATATAAAATGCAAAACCACAAGACATGTAAAAGGATCACAAACTGGTGGAAAACTGTTACAAAAAAGATGCAACTTGAACAAAACAGGATCGAAAAAACACAGAAATACAACCAATAAAAGACAAAAACAGCTACCAAAACACCTAAAACAATCAGGACAATCATTACAAAGGATAATGTCAGCATAATTTAATACTTAGTGGCTTTTCTGCATTGTTGAAACTTGAAGTTGAATCAGTAATATGAAACAGTTAACACAGACAACATAAGGATCAAACAACAAATGGACACAATATATGACTAAATAACATAAATAATGTGGCCACAGGGCGCACAGCAAGGTCATGATCTCTGTGTATTAAGATGTATCAATACTGTTAATCTCCTTGGGGGAGGGCAGGACAGGAAGCAGCAGTCGGTGCTGGAGGCCACCGTCTCCTTCTGACCTCAGCGACTGTCTGTGGCTCCACCTGAAAAAGCAAAAGGCTGCCATTAGAGTCACTGAGAGACCCTAACAGGCCTGTCCAAACACAGACAGAGGTTCATCTCTGTCACCAGCCAGGCGTGTGTGTCACGCAAACACTGACACACATGTTGACCAAATCAGTTAAAGTAAAAGTCGAGACCTAAAAGTGACGTCAGGGGTAAACAACTGAACAATCAGAAATGTAACTCTCTATGCTGTCAGCAGCACACCGACACAATCCCAGCTATGCTGAGATTGTCTGAAGTTTCTCCTCTCATGGTGAAACATACAATCACAGATCATTACTGATAGTTTAAGACTTTTGATTGATTTTGATTCATCAATTGTATGGGTAAAAAATGAAACGGCTAAAGTAGCTTTGTGACTTTGATTGGAAGTTGTAAAAATTCTGTGTGCTGACAATTTCTAATGCCTGTTTTAATGTGTTGTAGTTGGTGGGATATTTAAAGTCTTCACAATTTTATGTTGAGGAAAATTTTTCTGAAATTGTTCCACAACTTTTAGATAAATGTTGATAATCCTCTGCCCTTGTTACTTCTGACTCTGCCTCTCTAAAATGCTTCAAAATGTTTGAATATTTTGCAGAATTTTGGAGCACCCTTGTATTTTCTTAAGGCTCAAACAATCTACAAATTTGGTTGAAGTAATTATTTTCAGAGTGTTAGATCAGGGTTTTGAGTTTTTCTTTGTGTGATCTTTAGTGAATACTCAAAGTCCTACCTTCTTGTAACTTTAACACCACCATTTTTCAGTTCTCGAAGTCTCCTCCAGGTCTCTGATCGCTCTCTTTTCAAACTTTAAATCACTAAATTGCCAACACAATTTATTTTGCATTAAGCTGACATCTGTTTTGGCTTGAGAGTTGTCAGTCTGGAGGAAAAGTCTGCGAGGAATTTAAATGAATCCTCACACCAATCTGTCAGAAAACACTCGGTTAACAGAGGTTTACTTTGGCAAAGACAGACTGATGGTGAGTTAATGCACTTTCCTCTCTCAGTAAAGAGTTCATCTCTGAAAGAGAAGAAGAAAGAATGAAAGATGGACAGAAGTGTAGACAATTTGTGATAATAGAAATAAAGGAGTATAAATAAATAAAAAATAGAGCCCCATCCTATTTGTTCTGGGTGATGGCATTAATGCAAACTGAAGTGAATTGTCGCTGTGCAGCCAAGTAGTAATTATTTCCACAATTTGCATTTCAAATTTAATTCCCTGTCGTGGATAACGGAGAGATAATAACATGCAAATGAGTTCATCAGACTGAGAGAAGAAAACATAACATGATGAGGAACAGATAGTAGAAATTCTCTTCTTGGCATCCAGATAATTTTTGGAGACAGATAAGTTTATTTCACCACAGACTGTCCAGACAAAAGAAGCATTCCCAATCAAATTGTTAAAAATATCCAGTCTGGGAAGAAGTTAGTAAACCATGACTTAAAAACCACATTTTATTTTCTGTCCTCAACTGAATTTATCCAAATTAAACAGAAAAAATAATATCTGCTGGTTGAGATAAGCTCAGATATTGAATTTATAAGTTAAAAACAGTAGGCAGTGAAACTATGGTTCTTAAACAGAAACATACTTGTAAGGAAATTTTAATCATATATATAATGAAAGGTGTCAATAGGAGCTTAAAATTAAATAAAGAACATCTCTAAATCTTCATTAAAAGTAAAGATGGAAATTAATTATAACTGGCTAATTTCAAAAGTTGATCAAAATATTTTAAGGAATGCTTAGAGTTCTTGTGTCTGCAGCTGAGAGAAGCACTGTGTGTGTGAAGTAGTGTAAAATAAGGTTAAATTGAACTGTCAGCCAGTTCGTGTTACACACATCTGCACTCTGAATCAAATTAACCTGAACTGCAGCACCTGCAATTATCAGCGTGTAAACAATGCTGCTGCTCATAGCAGCTGTGGTCAAATCCACCAGATTTTGTTTGGAGTCCCTTCTGTTAAAAAATTAGCTATATTATATTATAATACAATTATTATATTATATTAGTCCAGTATGAAATCTGTGTTAAAATCCTTTATGAAACCAGCAGATTAAAGCAAATTGGCTCACTTAACATTAACTGTTAGGTTTTAGTGTTTAAGTTGACAAAGCTTGTCTAATGTTCAAAACTAAATGGCTTTTTGATCACATGCTTTAAACGATACAGCATCAATTGCTTTTCATCTCATAGTACCGAAAGTACTGAAGTTTTGATGACAAAAATTGATATATATTTGTGTTTCAACCCAAGGATGCTGTGAGTAGAAAGAGTGTGTGCCAAACAGTGGGTGATCAAATGAGAGCGAGTGCAACTGTCCTGTTGCTGAAATCAAAGCAGTGATTCAGAAAGAGAATGTGTTATCTCCTGATTGTTTCGCAGCGGTTATCCTCTAAAGAAGTCAGAAACACACCAACACCTCTGCGCAGACCTGAAGGAAGATTCAGGATCTGGTTTGGCTGATGCTGAAGACCAGCCTCTCTCTGCCTGCTGTGTGCTTCTCTGCTCCACCCTCAGCCACAGTCTCCATCCTCGCTACTACTGTATGTTCTATTTAAAGTGAATTTTGATGTTGGTAATATGATCGTGGTGATAGTAGTGCAGTTAGCTTCCAGAGATTTCAGTGAGCGTAGCTCCTTCAGACAGGATGGGCTAGGGGAAGCTAGGCTGCATAGCGCCACAGATGGGTGTAGCTGCTCTGTGTAATTTAGCAAGTTTAAGGATTAGAAGGGCCAAAAAATTCTGGCTAAATTGCACGCTGTATTGAAATTTTATAAAGTTTCATTTTCTTCCCAGAAAGCCTCTGTGTTTGGCACTATACTGCAATACCGGCTTAGGCATATTGGACAGGTGTTCTGCTGGATCATCAGAGAAAACAAACACCATATTTAACTCAAACAAGTTGTTTAAGCTCACTTTTCCACTTCAACAGCAAACACGATGTTTTCAGTAGGTAAACATCATGTCGACCATAACTTGTCTCATCATCAGCCGTTACACAGCCATAACCTTACCTGGATGACAAATTTCTATTATGCTCTTTTGGTCAGGGTCAGTTTTTCCAGTTACACCATTAAATGCCACATCTTTGTTACTCAAGTCAAAATTTACCCATTTTATTTTATTTTACTTCTTGAGTTACTTCTTGTTTCTTCTGGCAGAGCCTGCAGACCCAAACAGCTGATCAGATACACTGAGGTGGAAGAGCACGTCGCTTTAGCTCTCGTTGCAAAATAGTGCCAAACACAGAGATAAAATGCTTCAAAAATGTTCAATATAGCGTACAATTGAGTTAGCATTGTTTTTGGGGCCATTTCTAACCTTGCTGAATTTCTTGGAACAACTTGACCAGCATGCAGCACTGTGTAGCCTAGCTTCCCCAAGGGCATCCTGTTTAAAGGAGCAATGAACCCTGAAATCTCTGGAGGCTAATGGCACTGCTATGGCCAAATACCTCATACAACCCAACTTCAAAAATACTGAAATATCCCTTTAAAGTCTTTATAGTATCGCTTAAAGATGCATGCGTTTATCTTAATGTCTGTTACAGACAGATGGAGAGCAGAAGAGAGATACTGTGATGTCTCCTGGTCCGTTAAAGTTTTCCTTTACATCCCACACATCACAGTCCTGCATAAACACTGACACCTATAAAATGTCCCTAATAAGAAAACAATGAAATTATAGACAGAGAGCAGAATCACTTCAGACATTTCTTCTGATTTATTAACAATAAATCAGAGGAAATACCTGATTTTGATTAGACCTTATACATCATTTTAGGAAAATCTTGTTTAAAAAAATAACTTAAAATCATTAAAACAGTATGACAGATTTGGTCATTTTAACTTTTAGTCAACCTTTTTCATGTGCAGGTTGGAAACGAACTAGTATCATATGGAAATTCAAAATACTGGTATTGTGACAACTCTATAACTGACATAACATAAATTATGACATGTTTAAGGTTTATGTTCTACTCTGATGATCAAAGTAAGTCAAATGAGGATGACTTTTGTGCTCCTTTTATCAGGTTATGCTGCCATCTGTTGGAGGTCTCAGCACACTACAAAGCTAAATGACTGAGTGCACTCTAAACCAGTGGATATATCAAAACATAAAATATGATTGTATCAAAGGTATGGATATCTGTCACCTCATTCACAGATAATCTTACTGGCTTCAAAAAAGCTGACCCTAAACTTTAGTCAGTCTGTCTCTAAATCATCTAAAGTGAGGATGAGATTGATTGTTGGTATATTGTTCTGTTTAGTGATACACTCTAAACAGTAGGTAGTTTCTTTTACAAAGCTCACAGCTCAGATAGACCCACTTTATATCTACATGTTCATTCCAGAAACAGCTGTTTAAAGATTCAAGCAGGAACTTGCTCCCCAATAATTGGCTTTAATTGATAAATGAGCGTTTTTTTTCTTTAGTGTTCAGGTTAGAAACTGAATGACGTGCGAACACTCGACCCACTTTGCTGTAACTTGAGTCACCTGCTCACTGCAGACTGAAATAGCTCATGCAGGCGGAGAGGGCTGGATAATGAGGCCTGTTTTTAATAAACAGTAATGAAGGATGTCACTGCTCTACATGGATAAACGTCGTTCTCCTCCATCCTGCGTTAACTCTGACCCAGCAGGAACAGAATGTGCCCTGCAGCTCCAAACCTCCTCTTCCTGCTCCCACCTCACCGCCTGCCTCTCGTCACATCACCACCGGGCACCGACTGAACTGGTTTGAGGCTTTTCCGTATGTTTATCCAATCATATTCCCCTCTCCATGACCACAGAGCCGGGCTTTCTTTGGTGTCCAGTTTAATTTTTCCGTGGGGCCTCACTGGTGAAAGCTCTGCGGTCTGGGGTTCAGGAGTGTCACGGATTTAAGATGTGCAGCCTGGCTGCTGAGCCATGAGGGTGGATCCTGCTCAGTCTGGGAGATTTATGATGGGAACCCTGTTATTATGGAAATCTGGGTACATAGTTAGTGTACTGGTGCTGTATTCAACATGTCTGTGTTCCTGAGGAAACCTGGCAGCTGGAAGGTTCACTTTCTGTGGACATTTTTCTTTTTCAGGTCGGGACATTCTTTAACTTGTTAAGTCGTTTCTTTTCCTTTATGCATTGTTATGATAATATTGAATACGTTTTGGTCAGTTTTCTTTTTTTTTTACTTAGGCAAAAGTCCTCTGCAATTTGGGGGAATAGCATGCAGGTTTTTCCATGTTTTTTCTTTACCACAACTCAAAGTACAACAAATAAAAGTCAATGAAAGCAAAAGGCTAAACCAAAAAGTGAGCCAAAATTCCTCCACAGTGGTTTGAAAGACGCATTGCTGGTTATTACAAATGCTTGCTTGCAGTTGTTGCCTCCTAGGGTGGCACAACCAGTTATTAGGTTTAGGGGGTGATTACTTTTTCACATAGGACCAGGCAGCTTTGGATAGCTCTTTTTCCTTTCTTATTGAAATCATCATTAAAAAACTGCTTTGGTAATTACAGGTTGTTTTTGTCTAACAGTTGATGCTGCTGGGGGTCAGTACACCTAGGCTTCCACCCTTTCTTGCTGCCTCGTTTCCAATGCACCTGACCCTCATGCCTATCCGTGCAGGTGTTGGACCCACAGGGTAGAGGCTCCATGTTGCCCTTTCAGGCTGAGCCTGACCGGGTCCCATGGAGTGAAGCCCAGCCACCAGACACTCACCGTCGTGCTACCCCCCCCCCCAGGGTCTGAATCTGGGGGGGGGGGGCGCCCTGGTTTCCCTATTCCATGCAAGGTAACTCCAGACTGTAGATTTCAATCCCTTTTTGTATGAAGCTTCCCCAGGACCACTTTGGGAGACCCTACCAGGGGCTAATGCCCCCAACAACACAGCTATTGGGTCACTGGGACACATAAACCCCTCCACCACGGTAAGGTGAGGATTCTCTGAGGGGTTCCAATGCGGCTGCAGTGAGCCATCAGGTCCCTGTATAACCTGCAAAGTGAGAGTTGTGTCGAAAAGTCAGACACGTGAGTTTTAGCCTTCGCCAGGACTGCCCCTTGTCTCTGATTCTGTTTGTGATTTTCATAGACAGGATCTCGATGCGCAGTCAAGAGGAGGAGGGTTTCATGTTCGTGGAGCTCAGTGTTTCATCTCTGCTTTTTGCAGATGATGTGGTCCTGCTGGCTTCCTGGTCTGGGTATAACGACCTAAAGAATGAGATCTCAGGTTCAAGCAGTCAAAATAAGATTCTCCAGGTGGATGTCTGGACTCAGCCTTAGAAATAGGGCGAGGAGCTTGGACATCCAGGGGGACCTGGAAGTAGAGCTGCTGCTCCTTCACATTGAAAGGAGCCAGTTGAGGTAGTTTGTGTGTCGGATCAGGATGCCTCCTGGTCGTCTTCCTGTGGAGGGCCTCCAGGCACGTCCAACTGGGAGGAGACTCCAGGACAGTGTCAGAACTTGCTTAAGGGAGTATGTTCCCTATCTGGCCTGGTAGGGCCCTGGAATTTCAGAGGAGGAACTAGAAAATGTTGCTTGGGAGAGGGACATTTGGGTTGAGTTACTTGGCCTGCTGCCAGCACCACCTGACCCTGGATAAGCGGAAGAAGATGGACAAATGGATGGATGAATATTTAGCATTAACATTTGATGATGTGAAACATTTAAGTGTGACCAGTGTGCCAAAAAAAGAAAAAGAAAGGGGAAGGGGCAAATACTTTTTTTTTTTTACAGCATTATAGGTAGATCTAACCCAAAACAACAAAAAAAGAAAGCTTAACCTGCAAAATTGTTCATGTTGGTCAAGTGCTTTATGCATTTTATACTTGATTGATTTTCTTGAAAAAAAATCTTTCCCCCTTATTATCAGTTAATATTCTGAAAACAAGGGTTTCATCAGCCCGTGTGGCTTTTTCCAGACACACCTCCAGCCTTTCCTTCCAGCTGTTCCCATTAACAGACCTATTTTTCCTCATCCTGGAAAGAGGAATGGTCAGTAACCATGTAGGAAAAGATGGGAACCTTCACTGTTTCCAGGAAAACTAGAAGATGTGTCCCAACAGCTGATTCCTGGCTCTTTCAGGACACATAAAATACCTCAGACATCGTCCCCTGATGTCCTGCTTATTCATGCAGGATGAGGACAAACAACAAGACACTGTAACGTGTGACTGTGAGCGCTCTGAGTCACTGCCTCTCTCTGTGGTAGCGTCTTCACTCGACTGGCTGCTGTCCACATCTGCTTTTAAGCGTGGTGACCCCAGGATCAGACCCGCATGCCTTCCACTTTAGCTCAGCCCAGATCAAGAAAATACTCGGCATTCTGGGGGCTTTCAGATGGGGCAACTCTGCTAAACATATCAGATTCTGAAACGGGATGTTTTATACCAGGAATTTCTCAATCCCTGCGCACATATACACACTATAAAACTATTTTTCCAACCCAGTTTTATCCCCTGGTATGCTGCCTCTGATCTGTGTGTTTTTAATACTCTCAGAGGGAGACTGTAAAAGCCTAGCATGCCTTGTCCTTTGTGTGTGATCTGGTTATTACAGCGGGTTCAGGCTGAGGTATCCATTGGTCCTTTGAAGGTCTCTAAGTGTAAGAGCAGCCACCAGAGACACAGGTAATGTAGATGAAAAGGGCAGTGGGGCTTGCCAGGCCTCTCTTCCTCTTCATTTGAAGCTCCACTGCTGAAGTGTGACCCATCAAGCCGCTCAGCCAATATGCACGACCCCCCTCCACCTCCACCTGACTACCACCACCTGCATACAAATTAGAGACAAAGTAAGGAGGGGGCATCTGTTGTTCATCTGATCTCTTGTTAAATATTTGAAGTGAAAGCATTGAAAACACAAAGATCTCTTTTCTTCACTGATGTGATTGTACTGATAGAGACTGTGTAAAGCTTCTTGAAGCTTAAATTGGCTGATAGCAGTTGCTTTGTAGATGTTCGATGAAACTAGATTATAAAAGGCTAAAGAAAGAAGCACATAATCTTATCCTTGAAAAGGATTTTAAAAAATGGTTTAAAAAAACTGAAAAAAGTTTAAACAATATTATTTTAAAGCGTTTCAGATGTAGTATAATGAATGTAAACAAGAAAAACATAAGCCAGTATAAGCTGAGAATTTGCAGAAGCCCTAAGTAGATACACATCCATCGTTTTTATTTATGTATTTTTCCTTTGGTAACAACTACATTTCAGTGTATTTATCTCTTTTTCTTGGGATAACAAAGCTGTTTTTCCCAACATAACAAGGTCAGATTTTTAGATTTGAGTCATGCTTACTCATAGGGAGATGGTAGTGGGTCCTGAGGCCTGACCAGTTGAGAACAACAGAGTACTAATAGTGCATTAATATCAGTGTTTTACACCGATATTATTTTACAATATGTCCAAAAAATATGTAAAAAAGAACCTTAATTGTTTTGACTAAGAGTAAAAACTCAAAAATGTAAGGACTTTAACTGACTAAAACTGGAGAGAAAAGTTTTAGAGATGAGTTTTGAGAGTAAAACTTGGCCCTGTCCCTAAAAATGTGACTAAAACTAAAAGGTTTTGAGACTAAGACTAAATGGCTGCCAAAATTGACACTACTAAAATGTTTGGGTAACCAAAATGTTGATGGTAGTTGTGCACGTCAGACAGCGCTGTCATTTTTGCTCATGGCAGCTTTTGATTACAGATCAGACTGATGATCAAAATTACTAACAAGGTTCATTACTGTCACCCAGTAAAAGCAACAGAGAATATTTAGTTTTAAATATTGAATTGTACCATCAAAAATATCTATATTTTTGACAACCTTGCTTAAACCAGTGTCTTAGCTCTGAGCTGTACAACCTGAAATAATCTAGCACATACACATCCCTGTCATCCCAGTAACACTCAACCATTTGTTAGTGCCACTGTGTTATGAAACACTCAGACTGCTATAAAAAACATGTAAAAACCAACTGTTTTTGGTTAAAGTCATCCTTAAATGCTTTATTTGCGTGACTTTTGGCTGCTCAGTTTGTCTACTGCATATTTGGAGAGTGAAAAATCACCCTGTCATCAGATTGTGATGGTCAGAGGAACACTGTTTGTTTGTCCTTGCAGTGTATCCATGTTAGCCCGTGTTGTTGGTGTTGCTCTGTAATTTTCAGCTGTGGTGCTGCAGACTGGCACAGCTCAGCATTTGATGACTTCATCTCTCTGGGCACGAAACCCAGAGAGAAGAATCGTGTTTAACTGGCAGCCATCGCTCATACAGCAACACAAAAACCAATGTAAGAGCACGTTATGTGTTCCTCTTCCCTCGCTGTTTGTGCAGGTATATTGGGAAACTCTGGGGTGAGCTGTGTTATGCAATGAATCTTGTATAGCAGCCTTATATGGAGGTGACTCTGTGGAAGTGCTTGTCCAGTTAGTTCACATCTCTCTGGGCTTTAAAACACTCCTGAATTGAGGTTTTAACGACAATGGGGGCTACTGTGGATGGATTTTAAGGTTAAAGTATTTTCAAACATGAGGTTAAAGCTCATAAAACAAGGTAAAGGTGTAATTTGAACTAAGGTGTGCACACTTTTCCTACTTAGTTGCACAATAGCAACCATTTACTCCAGAAAAGTGGTGTCAGGTTTCTTTTTCGCTTCATCAATGACACTTTTGTCTGTTCTTTCGTTTGTGGTTTTCGCTTAAAAATCACCATCAATAAGTCTTTGTCGATAATTCTGATGTTATCACACATTTCAACATCAGTTTATCGTAAGTCACTCACCTCCTCCACACCTTTCTGCCTCTCTCTGCTGTCTTGACTAATCATTAATTGGAGAGCTTTCCTCTTTCGTGCTTGAACAAATCTTCTTTCACCTGAAATGAGGCGCTGCACCTGCCCCATGCCGCCCTTTTGATTAAACTGGCTGAGCATGAAACGAAAGCTAAACGGATGTCTGAAAAAGGAAATTCAGTCATTCGGAGGAATTTCTCACTGCCAGCACATCTGTTTTTACATCACTCCTGAAATGAATAGTCTGTTTCTGGGGAATAGATGTTGTTTCCCCCAAAGCATACGCTTACTGTAAAGATCTGGAGACATTCCTTCTGCAATTTCTCGTAGATTATGATGTTATATTAAGTACAGAGAGAGACGAAAGCAGTTTATCATCACTGCTTGTTAGCAGGAAATGTAGTAGCATTGGGTATTGCTGAAGGTAAAATTATTTGGATTGGGTTAGACAACTGAACAGGTTTTCTGAACCAATGTCTGTATCCCTGAAATCTTAACTTTTTTATAAATAATGTCAACATTTAACATTTGAAATTTCTTGGAGGAAAAAGCTTTAAATTCCATACTGTAAATAGCAGTCATCTGGCTATAAAATTCTGTTACTTTCCACAGTAGAACTTAGCCGTAATTTTAACAAAGGCTGGGTTTTTGAGCCGCTTTGTGAATGTTTTTTCAGTTAATTGTTACAGTGAAGTGAAAGTCAGTCTTAAAGTGCTGTCTTAGACATTAGTGTTTGGAGACATAAACATTTTACAAAGATTAACTTCCCAGGATACTAATAAACAAAAGGAGTCAATATCTGAATGGATGGATGGATAAATAGGTGGAGAGATCCCAACATGAAGAAATGAGCAAATGGATGGATGGATGGATGGATGGATGGATGGATGAATCCTTTGATGGATGGAGGGATGGATGGAGGGATGGATGGATGGATGGATGGATGGCTGGACGGATGGATGGATGGATGGATGAATCCTTTGATGGATGGAGGGATGGATGGAGGGATGGATGGATGGATGGATGGACGGATGGATGGATGGATGGATGAATCCTTTGATGGATGGAGGGATGGATGGATGGATGGATGGATGGATGGTTAGACTGATTGATCCCTGAAGAGACTGATGGATGAATCTCTTGATAGATGGATGGAAAGATGAATATCTTGATAGATGGACGGACAGACAGACGGATGGATGGATGGATGGATGGATGGATGAATCCTTTGATGGATGGAGGGGTGGATGGATGGATGGATGGTTAGACTGATTGATCCCTGAAGAGACTGATGGATGAATATCTTGATAGATGGATGGACAGACAGACAGATGGATGGACGGATTAATAAATCCCTTGATGGATGGATGGATGGTTTGTTAGACTGATTGATCCCTCAAAAGACTGATGCATGAATTCCTTCATGGATGACAAGATGAATATCGGGATGGATGGATAAATGGGTATATGGATAGATTGATGATAGATAGATGGATCATTTGGTGAATAGATCACTTGTTGAATAGGTGGATGAACAGATCAATAATGATCATGTATGGATGGATGAATGGATGGATGGGTGGATGAATTGAGGAATGCATGGATCACAAGATGCACAGTTGGATGGATCAACTGATGGATTATTGGATGATTTCTCTAAATGGATGGAGGGATGATGGATGGGGGCAATTGTGCAATTTTTGGCTGTAAAGGCTGTAAAGCCTCTTTCTTTTTGAAACGACAAAAGTCTGTTGTAGCTAACCTGCAAAACTAGCCTCTAGGTTGTCACTTACAATCAGACAGTAAAAAAGACTTTCATGGTCACCTGTGTTTGTGTTTCTACATATGTCTAGTGTTAAAAGATACTACAGTGTAAGTGATGTCAGGGCTGAATAGAGAGAGAATAAACCAACATGAGGACTGAGTAAAAAGCCAGTCATTATTTCTGTGATTTAATAGTTCTTACTTTCTGCCTGTGCTCTAAAGATATCTCCTCAGCTTCCTAAGAAACAGTGCACAGCTGAATAATTTACAATAGTAAAATTAATTGCATCAAATTACAGAGACCAGTTTGAAGTGGTGCTCAATACATCATCGCTGTTGGTGGTGAGGGTTAGCAAACAGGGAAGGCATGTTTTCATTGTGGTTCAGCTGCATTTTACAGGAATAAAGTGAAGAAATGTTGAGGTAAATGTGTTAATGGTATCCATGTGTTTAGGGAATGAATGGAGTAGATTATGGGAACAATGACACAGGAATAACTCTAGAGGGTTCAGACCTCCAATGATGACATCACGGCTGTAAATAGCTCTAGTTTTGTTTAGTCTCACCACTGCCGGTTTGGAGGATGAGTCATTTTAAGTTTGAAGCTCCTAATGAATTTAGAGGAAAAGTTGCTTTGAGGGGAAGTTTAAATATTTGCATGCAGTCATACATTTTACTCTTACTAGATAAGCCACACACCCTCAGAATGTTCAGACTGAGTGAGTAGGACAGAGAGCACATGTCTCATTGGAAAAGGCAGACAGGAAGTTGTACGGTGGAGTTTTTCTCCTCTCTCAGCTCCTCTGATAGGCTTATCAGCTGAGATGGCATCTTTCAAAGATACAACCAGAGCAAAAACAAGTGACTTAATCCTTTACATCTTTAAATTTGTCACATAAGCAAGGAAAAGGTGGAGACTTGGTGCTGTTGTGTCAAATAACACAAAGGTAAGTGTCACTTACCCTTCTCTATCTAGAGCAAAATCTTAACATCTGTCTTAATGCCTGTCTTGTATAAGCAAAAACACTGACACTAAGATTCTGTTTTCACTGCTGTGCTTCCCTCTATTCACTGTAAAAATTGAATTCCAGTTTTCTCATCATATTCTCAGGAATACAACCCCAGTTCCAAAAAAGTTGGGGCATTGTGTGAAATGTAAATAAAACACAATGCAGTGATTTGCAAATCACATAAACTCATATTTTAGTCACAATTAAACATAAACAACATGTAAGCGTGCTTTTGGCTAATGGCACTCCTACTGCCATATTTGAACTGCTCTAGCCTGCTTTGCTTTGCCGTTTCCTCTGCAAGCTGCTTTTTTGCAACCTTCCTCCACCCCAGCTCCTCCTCTGTGCTTTATCTGACTTTATTAGTGTCATTCTGTTGTTATTGATGCCTGCTCTGCTCTGAGTTTTTGCTGCTTCTCTCCCTGCCTCAGGCTTTCGTTATTGATATAGGAAGAGCAGGAATGTTTACTGTTCCTGCTTGATGCTTCCACGTAGGCTTTCGGAAGGACAGGACAGCCACACCACCTAATCTGAATAATTGCAATGACAGAAAATTAATAACTACTTATAAAGAGAAAATGTATTAACAGTAAATCGTGTGTTTCTTGACAAAATGGTCCTGAGTAAATCAAAATATTATTAAATGTATTTTAAAAACTCTCAAGGCTGTGTTTTTTGCAGGAAAATGGACTGTTTCATGATATCAGGAAATCTGGTTGCTACGTTAAAGTTGAGTCAGTGTTTGTGTTGGTCTCTTTTGTCTGTCTTGTCCATGGACAAAGAGGGAGTACAACAACCTCACAGAGCTCCCAGTGAGCCTTAAATCACCTTTGTTTGTCTTGTGTTCCTTGAGTCTATGCGGCTGATAAGACTCTGACACATTCTGAGCTGGTGATATGAAAGCTATAGAGGTATTTATCGTCTAAATCATTCTCATCTTCTCTCCTACACCTCTACAGCAGAAACACAAGGGCTGTTATCTCGGTGGAGGTCATTGCTGGTAAGTCAAGAGTTTTTTGTCACAAACCATAGACTTCTTATCAGCGGAAACCATAAAACCTCATGGTCATTTGCTGAGCATTGAGTGCTGACATGGTCCAAGGCTTTTCACAGCTTACCTGGATGTTTAAATAGAGCCCAGTGTCCTGATATCTGGAGTGTAATGTACACAGCAGCTTTATACGGGTCATTGTGTTCCCCCTCCTAAAGAAGGATCTCTAAAGCCAGATCTGAGACGATGATAGGCCTGCTGGGACTGGATGGTTTTGGCTGCTTGTCTGAGTCAAAACGTGCCGGGAACATTTTTGCTTCTGGAAAGTTTGGTGTTAAGCTTGTCTGCATCACCCACATACCGCTGGCATCCAGCCCTTTCCTTTTTTCCTGCTTCTTTCCAGACAAGTTATAGTGACCCCGGAGAAATGTGGGCCTCTGGGGGAGAGTGAAGTATGAATAAGTGAAGTTTCAGATTTTGGCTGGGTCTTGTATAAATGCACTGACTTCGCTGCTTTTAAAGCTGGAGATGATACTAGCTTTGTTTCTGGACTACTTTTCTCTTATCTCCTTTATTTATTTGGTTATATGGATATACTTTACATACTTAACAGTTGTGTTTCAAAGTCAGTCAGAAGCTTTGGTTCCAACTATTCTGAATTCATTCAGCTATGATCACTTAAACTATTCTTAAACCCTTTTCTATCTGAAATAACACTTAAGAACTTCAACAGTAGACACCTTGGACTGTATAAAACATGGATGTCTTCTACTTAAAGTTTATTTGTGATGACAAGTACATTTCAGACCTTTTTTCCTCAAGATTTCAACTTATTCATATCCTTTCCCCAAGATAATGAGAAAACATCTTGACTATGTACAAATTTCCAATTTGTCACGGGAGAATGTGGTAAAAGAAAATGTCTTTCTGCATGCCATTCTGTAAGAATGTGCATTTTAAAAATGTTTTATCCTTTTCCTTTGTTCAGTCACGTTTAATTCCATTTAGGGTGCAAACTGCAACATTTTTCATTAAATAGATTTGAGTGGTTGAATATATTTATAAATTTTGATCCTGATTTCTCATAAGGAGGTGGTGGTGGGTCCAACCAGTCGACAACCTTCTGGTCCTAGCCACTCTAAAACTTCATTCAGAGGTGTGTGTTTCTCATAATTGTCCTGCTGCATAAACTCTGTGAGCTTGAGATTGAGATCATGAACTGATGGCTCGACATCCGTCTTCAGGATTTTCTGGTAGGGAGCAGAGTTCATGGTTTTTATCGATTACAGCAAGTTGTCCAGGTCCTGAAGCAGCAAAGCAGCCCCAGACCATCACACTACTAGCACCAAGTTTGACTGTTGGTGTGATGCTCTTCTTATGAAATGCTGCATTAGTTTTATGCCAGACAGAGCGGGGCACCACCTTCAAAAAGGTTCAACTTTTGTCTCGTCAGTCCACAGAATATTTTCCCAGAAGTCTTTGGGATCATCAAGATGTTTCTTGTCAAATGTGAGATGCGCCTTTGTGTTCTTTTTTTGTCAGCAGTGGTTTTGGCCTTGGAACTCTCCCATAGATGCCCAGTCTCTTTCTTATGGTTGAGTCATGAAGTCTGACCTTAACGGAGGCCTGTAGGTCTGTAGATGTTGTTCTGGGTTCTTTTGTGATATCCAGGATGTTGTTGATGCACTCTTGGGGGAATTTTGGTCAGCCCAGCAACTCCCAGGGAGGTTCACCACAGTTCCAAGTTTTCTTCATTTGTGGATAATGGCTGTCATCGTGGTTCGCTGGAGTCCCAAAGTCTGATAAATGTCAGTGACTTTGTTTCTCGTCTGCTCTTGAATTCCATCAGGTTGTGGCTTTTTGAGATCTTTTAGCCTACTTCACTTTTACAGACAAGCTCTATTCAAGCGATTTCTTGATATAACAGATCTGACTGTGATCAGGTCTGCGTCAGTCAAACTCAGCTTTTCAAAAAAAGAAAAAAGTGGTTGATCACTGTTAACTTACTCTTTCACAGAGGGCCAGATAAGTTTGGATGTCTTCCTTAATAAATGAAGTTATAATTTAAAAAAAAAAAGCATTTTGTATTCACTCAGGTTATTTTTGTCTAATATTAAAACTTGTTCAATGATCTGAGGCCTTTAAGTGTGACAAATATGTTTTTTCCACTGCACTACTAACTTGTTGCTTTGTGATACAATGGTTAAACTTGGAAAAAATCCAAGAATGATTCACTGAAAGGGGCTGTGAATACAAATATGCTGATCCTGAGCTTGTTAGAGGTTAGCGTTTACTATAAAACTTGATCCAGATGTTCATTTCCCTCATAATTCAACAGCAAGGTATTTTTAGATTCCTTTTATACTTACTTAGTGTCGTAGTATCAACAAGATCAGTTTTAGCAGTAAAATAGTAGCTTGTGATAACACTCAAGACTCCTCATGTTAGACGGTGTTCACCTTTGTTATTTGCTGTTTAAAACACCTGTTATAATGCACGTAATCACCTTAACTTCTTCACTGGTTTTGTTTTGAAGTTCTTGTTTACCCGTCATCAATAATGACTTGTAAAATTACTCCAGTTATGATCACGTCCGTGAGTAGACCCAAACACGAAATCAGTGCCCTGAGGACAAGTGTGTCTCATTGAAAGAGCAGTTCCTCCCACGTGCAGGAACAAGAAGCAGCTCGTCTCCCTGTAATGACTCACCCACACCGCTCAAGTCATCAGCCTTAGCTAAACATTTGTAGCTGGTAGTAAAGGTTGTCTTCTTGGGAATTACATCGCCTGAAGCTATTTGGATCTCACTCTAGGTTTCCCACAGTTACACAGTGGCATCATTGGTCACTCAACACTTATTTGATGTAACCCTTCAAAGAGACAAGACCCCTCTAATCACATAAACCTCAAATTCTACCACTTACTGCAATAAATCAAGCCTGATACATAGCTGTTAATCATTTGTGTCGTTTTGTTGTCATTACTCAAGACACAGAGGGAGCTAGAGCCAAAAATGGGCCCAAAGGGGCTCTTTCTGGGAATATACGAATATGAAAAGCGTCCTAAAAGAGCCCGCAAAGTAAAAAAGTATTTATAGTTTTCATAAGTAGATAACTGAGGATAAAAATCTCAGATCAAGGTGCGCCAGGGGCAGATTTAGTCAGATGCAGGTGTAGCTGTCTGTTGGGGTCAAACAGCAGGTCCCTCAGGTGCAGCTATTTTCATGTGAAGCCAAAGGAGATCAAACCCCGAGTCATTCCCTCGGTAGAACTCATGCCACTTCAAACAGAGGCGTTGTTTAAATGCTGATTGTGAACACCTGCCTGCTGAGGACCATCAAAGGTGAGCCTCAATAACCCGGCTGCCGCTTCTCTGGGAGCTCCTTGTTCTCACTACAAAAGGAATCAGAGCGGCTGCCCTCGTGAACTCTGTTTGACTTTAGATTTGTGTACCAATCCCGAAACAAACACGAGCGCTTTAGAGATTTTATTTCACTCTTGTTGAGAGTACAGTTGGTGCTCATGGCTTCAGTGTTTAGTGTCTTCTGAGTCATTCAGATTTATCAAATGAAGTCATAAAGTAAGGGTTTTTTTTGGCCTGTTGAGTTGATCCAGAATTAATGGATCATTTCCTCACAACAGGGCCATTTATCTTCCAGTGTCCGGGTGGTAGTGTTGAAATCCTGAAGATAAAAACACTAGGGGAATTGGGTTTGATGACAGACTGAGTAAGTCAAAATACAGACGTCATCCAGAGAGGCCCTGCAGCATCTTTACTCCTACAGAAATTTAACCATACAGTTCATCTTTCTTTGAATATATGAATTAAAAACACTGTTCTTTTCTAAACTCAGCCTAAAAACACCGTAACAACAGCTTCATAGAATTTCTAGTGGTTTTTTTTAACAGTATTAGATTCCTTTTTTAACCTTAAGAGAGTGTTTTTGTAATGAGTGCATCTGGTCATATTCATCATCAAAATGTGTTTTGCGTTTTAAAATATGCTTTAATGAATACAAATAAAAGTGATTGGGGCAAAATTCACAGTCCTTGTTTTGAGCTACTGTAGTCAGTGCATTCAGAAAGTATTCAGACCCCCTCCTCTTTTTTCATTTTGTTATGATACACCCTGATGCTGCAGTGGTTTAAATTCATATTTTTCTCCTTAATCTACCCTCAGTATGCCATCATCAAAGGGAAAACAGAATTTTAGAAATGTTTGCTAATGTATGAAAACTATAAAACTGAAATATCACATTGGCGTAAGTATTCAGACCCAACAATACTCAGGTGCCTCCTATTTCTCTGGATACTAGCTGAGATGTTTCTACACCCTAATTGGAGTCCTCCTGTGGTAACTTAAATTGATTGGACACAATTTGGAAAGGCAAATATCTGCATGCAAAGCTCAGAGAGACAGGATTGTTGCAAGGCACAGATCTGGTGAAGGCTACAAAAAAATCTGCTGCACTGACAGTTCCCAGGAGCACAGTGGCCTCCACAGTTCTCAAATGGAAGAAGTTTGGCACAACCAGGACTCTTCCGAGAGCTGGCTGGCTGTCTGGCCAAACTGAGCAATCAGGAGAGAGGGGCCTTAGTAAGAGTGGTAACCAGGAACCCTATGGTCACTCTGACGGAGCTGCAGAGTTCCTGTGTGGAGATGGGACAAAGTTCTAGAAGGACAACCATCACTGCAGCCCTTTACTAATCTGGGCTTTATGGTTGAGTGGCTAGACAGAACCATCTCCTCAGTGCAAAACACATGAAAGTCAGGTGTCCATAAAGCCCAGATCGGTGGACCTGTAGAGCTGCGTTGCTGTCTTCTATCTCATTTTATCTTGTTGTGCTGATTTGCCTGTAATGAGAAAGACAGTCTGGCTGCAGGCCATTTATTTCTGACTGCCACTCTAACAACCATCGTTGGAGACGCTGTATATCCCAGAAAGGAAATACACACTGAAACTTTCAAAATAAAGTCAGGCTAAACATTCGTGTAGGGTTAAGGTAAGGGTTAGGATAACAAAAGTCATAAACCTGACCTTATAAACGTAATTACAAAGTGTTTAATAAAGCAGAATAAATGGTCTACTTACAGGAAAAAAAACTTGCCCTCCATGAAAACATTCAAAAACAGCCAGCGTAGCTTACATAGCTCTGTCAGCTGCATAAGCTACGTAGCTAATGGAGCTACAGAGTTAACGGAGCTAAAGCTAAGCTCACAAAGCTGTGTAAGCTATTTCTCTACATTATCTGCATAGCTTAGTTAGCTTTAGCTCATTTGCTAAAACTCTATTGCTTAAGCTAACTCAGCTAAAGATAATAAAGGCTGTGTAGCTAATGTAGCTACATAGCTAATATAGCTTTCCTGGTTTGTTAATGACATTTTTCTTGTAGCTATTTCATGAATGCAACTGCCGAACTTTGTTTATGAATAAAATTTAATTGAAAAAAATGTAAAACTAGAAAATAGGTTGTACCAGCAAATTACGGCTCTTCCTTTCTCAGATGAACGATCTGGGAGTGGCCGCCAAGAATGAAACATTCGTCCAATCACCTTCAGAGATGTTTTTTTTTTTTTAGTCCTGCCTTTCCAAACACTTTGTATGGGAGGTTTTACAGATGAATGTGGAATATGGATATATGGGCGTGTCAGGTGACCCGTTGCAAATGTTTGGGAACTTTAACTCGTCTCCATACTTTGGTCTGAAGAAGGCTTTACAAACCAAACAACCAAGTTTCAAACTCTTAGCATTAGAAAAGTAGGAAGCTGTATCCTTCCTTTTTCTCAATAAACCCTTGCAAGCTGTTTTTCCACTGTTATAGGCCCAAAGTTGTCCCTAATGGGCAGCTATCAGCTGTTTTATAGTTCTGTTGACTGCTGCTTGCAAACCAAAGTGACCCTCTGGGATTTTAAAGACAAGCCAGTCCAAACAAAACATCCTTAATTTCCAAGAATCCCTTCAAACACATGCAATCAGGAGTGTTTGGGATATATAAACAACAAACTCATCACTGTTGCTAAACCGCACTTAACTTGACCGCTGTCATTAGTACGTTTATTTTAACCTTTAGAATTGATTGTTGATTGTTGATTTGAGGTTTCACTTTGTGTTTGTTGTTGTATTTTTAGTTTAATGCAGGTTTGACCTAATTACTTCTATAAGTGGAAAAAAGGTCACCCAGAGAGAGACCAGTAAAAGTAAACAGAACCAGCTGGGAGCTGACTGCATGTCTGTGTAATAGTAAAGCAGCAGCAATTTGAGTCATCACACAGCCGGTTGGTTCCAGTTTAGGGTCCTCCACACCGTGACGGGGATGTTATCCAGATGAGGGGGCTCTGCTGGTGACTCACCTGAGTCAAGGCCGTCGATCTGCCCGAGGGCTGCAGAGACAAAAACAACACGGTGAGAGGGACAGAATGACAGAGAGACCACAGCAGGTTGAGATGAAAAGGTTTGAGGGGGAGATACCTCACCTTGGAGATTCTGTTACATCAAGGCAAAAGTGAACACAATAGGCTCAATATATCTGAGATCAAATAAAAAGGCCTTCAGATAATAGGTCCAAAATGCTGCTGGTCCGTGTGGAACCTCGGGGTGAGTCTCTGGATGAGCACAATGAATCTGTGCCGGGTTTGGTGACAGCTCAGGTTTCCCCCAAAATCCCCATTTCAGAGAAAAACATTTGTCTTGGGAGTGAAGATTCACCCAGCCTTTATAGATTCAAAACAGAGACTGACAGTTCAAACGTGTGCAATGACAGATGAATAGAAGTCTTTACTCTGTGACACGCACACAGAGATAATGACAGAGTCAAATACCAAAAAAATGTGTCATATAGCTGAAAGACTCCATACATGTAATTTAAATCAACCTCTGACACACTGACCTCTTGTTTTCTTTTGTAGAATCTAAAAATGAACATCATTGTTGGAGACAAAAACAAACTCTGTTGTGGAAAACTACAAGGATGCTGCAGAAAAATATGACAATGATGCCCCCTACTGGCCAAGCAGTGGAATCGCCCAGCTCATCAAAGAGCTTTCCAGACCAGGTAATAATTCAAACATGGTTTACGTGGCATTTTAATCTAAAGCATGGTTCATTAATTATGTTTGACCTAATTCTACTTTGACCTTCATTTCAGCTTTTCAGACAGCTCAGTTCATTAAATCTCCATGACCCAGACTGATATGCTAATAGCTTGTTTGTTTTCCTTATGCTTCTTCAATAAACAGCCACAAGGGGAAACATGAAAAGAAACATGCTCCTTCACAGCCCATATTTATGCTTATCCGTGGACACGAGTAAAAGAATGTTTAATACATGTATTCTTCTCAGATCCATACATGGAGACAGATCAGATCAATCCAAAGATACAGCAAAGCTGTGAGGGAGTCAAAGGACTCTTTCATCCCACTCCCATGACCATTGATGTGTCTGCTCCTTCATCTCCTCCACCCACAGAGCTCCACCTCTGCCAGCATGGTACATGCGACCCTGATGAACTTACACATAGGCTGACAGGGCCGAAGAAGAAGATATGAAAAAAAAAAATCCCAGAGGATTTATTTTCCCTTCCCCTTGGCAACAAAGGCACTTTGGAAATTATGGTGGTGTGCTTATCAGTAATAAGTTTAAAGTATGTGATAAGTATAAGACTATTTTGTCTCATGAATAGAAAAATAATTGCATTAGACTCAGTGTACAAGGTCTGTATGCATGATGTTTTTTGTCTGACTGCAGATCTTAAAAAAAGTGATCCAAAAGAATTTACTCAGTGTGCAAATGACTTTAGGAATAACCAAAAATGGAAAAATAAAGCAAAAGAGTGCAACTAATACAGGGTATATACAGGGTCTTAAAAAGTATTGTTGTTAGTAAGTTGATACATCAGTTTAGCCAAAATTAAAGCCTTTAAAAAAGTCTTAAATGCAAGACTATGAGGTTTTTAAATCATGTTGTTTTTATATTTATTGTAATCTATAGAGGTCTTAGGCCTTAGAATGCTTTTAGAGTATTATAGCTATCCTGAAATGGACATACCTTGTATTTTTTTTTCTTGAAACCTAAATATATGCCTTATTTTTTTAGCTTTAACTGTTAGTGCAGCACTTGAAAATAGGTACTTCTAGACTGTGATACAGCTGCTGGTAGGCGGCTGAAGGTAAAACCTTAGAGCTTCCATTTTCAGATACATTGTGGTATCAGGATTTTTTTTTCCCCTCATAGTCTTGTCCAAAAATTATCCAAAAACGACTTTGCATACTATAATCAGAAACACTACCAGTCTTACTATCAGCAAAAAAATAAACATAACTGTGTTGTTAATATAACAGATTAGAAAATGAAGATGTGATAGTGATGAAATTTATGAAGAGGGTCTTGAAGAAGCTCTTAAAAATATTAAATGGAATGTCAGAGTTTCTACACATACCCTGTTGTAGTATTAGTTTTCCTAGAAAGCATCAATTTTAATGAAAATGCAGCTCTAAGGTTGTTGTGTAAAGGTCTTTGCACACTGAGTCTGTTATTTTCTGAGGTCTTTTTCAGATCCATAATCTGCTAAAAATGTTCATGTGCTTAAAGGTTGCACACTGAGTCTGGTGTGTTAGTTTGTCATTTTTGACTAAATATTATAAAATTTACAGTGTGGGTGAAATGGTCTCATATCGTGGAGAAAAAAAGCAATGAAGGCGATTTTGTGGCTCTTTGACTTCTCTACAACAGAGGAAGAAAATACTGGATCCATCCTGACAGAGACCCTCATAGGGGTTATTTGCAGGAGTTCATGAGAAGTTGGTGAGAGAGGGCGTCTTTTCAGTTCAGTCTCTCGTCTTATAGGGCTGTGAGTAGAAAATAAAAAATAAAGTAAGATTTCAGTGCTTTTGCTCTGAATAAACTGCTCTTGAAATGACTTTGATGGATGCCAAAAAAAAAATGGAACCCTTTCTGAATAAACTACAGACAAACAGAATCTGTGTGCAAACATGTTTAGTACAACATGAGTTAACGTAGGTGCAAAGGCATTAACAAAGGTTTTGCTCAGTTACCCTACTATAACAATGCACTTTATACTGTACAGGTTTATTTATAAATGTGGAGTAATAAACGAGAATTTAATTTGGAGTAAAAAGTACACGTTGTTATTATAGATATGTTACCACAGGAAAATAATTCTTACTTTAATCCTTTATTCAAACCTCATTAAAACTTAAGTATTATCACCAAAAATACAACGCTGTGAAAACATATTTTCACCCTTCCTGATTTCTTTCTTTATATATATATATATATATATATATATATATATATATATATATATATATTTGTCACTCTTAGATGTTTCAGGTCATCATCAAATTTTAATATTGGACAAAGATAACCCTATTAAATACAAAAAGCTCATAATTTTTATGTCATTGAATGTTTGACACACTCCATCACTGACTTTATGGTACATTAGAATTGTATTATCGTACATTGTTTGTTGATAATTCTTCCATAATGAAGCTTATTTTAAAGGTTTTCACTCTGACCCATTTACTGGTCTGTTCAGGGTAAGTGGACTAATGCAAACCCCGTCATGGGGGGACTTCGGGTGTTTTGTAATAACTGAATGCCAATATCCAAGGAAAAAGGCTTTTCAAATATTTGCATAAAAGAAATTAAACATTGGCGGGAAATTCTTTACAAAAAGGGCCACTTTAACTAAGGACTAAGATTGACATTTGTAAATATGACATTGTCTTCTTTGGATCTCGGTCTCATCCACCACTTCATATGTTGGACAGTGTGTATCATGGAGCTCTGAGATTTAACACAAATTGTGGATTTCTCACTCACCATTGTACTTTATATTCAAAGTCAACTGTACTTCTTTGAGTACACGTCGTTTTGGACATTGGTACGTCTTCATTTATAAAACCATTCTAGGCAAGATTCCCAAGTCCCTTTCCTCACTTTTAATCTTGAAGCATGGATTGCAAAACTTGCATTTATTTGACTTTGTGCAGTTTGTTATTCCCAAAGTCCAAACTGAGCTGGGAAAGAAGGCTTTTAGGTTTTCTGCTCCTTCTTCTTGGAATAATGGCTAAATAAATGTTATATAAAAAAACTAAAGAAATGAAAAAAAAATTATTCATTTATTCATTTTCTCACTTATATTTACTGACAGTAGGACGATGGAGCTTTCCTAAAAGAGTGCATCTTTTTATGACATCACTGAAAACCTCTCCATAGAATAAACTTTGTTTTTTTTAACATCTTGTCTGAACTCCTCCCTCAGAACTAGCCCCTCTCCCATCAAGTCTTCAGGACAGAAAGTTGCAAGAGGATGTTGTGATGAAACAGGATGTCTGAAGGTTGAATTTTTTTTTTTTTTCATGTCTTCTGGGGATTTTCTTCCAGAGTCT
Source organism: Cheilinus undulatus (assembly GCF_018320785.1). Lineage (NCBI taxonomy): Eukaryota > Metazoa > Chordata > Actinopteri > Labriformes > Labridae > Cheilinus > Cheilinus undulatus. The sequence continues at coordinate 14,050,650 of NC_054880.1, read as the reverse complement.
CAACCTGCACACATGCGAGAGAAACATCAAAACATGTAATGCAGACTTACTTGATCTTCACTAATCCTCTTAAATCAGGGATACAATATTTTCACTGGATTGTTTTGTGCTTAAAGGACTATACCGGTGTTTTCTACTTTTTTTAACTAATACATGTAGGATAAATTTTATCAAAGTTTAGAGTAATGGCATCTAGGACTGAGTATTATTTCAACTTTTTAAGACTGACTGATTTAGTGTCCAAATGACATAAAGGTTACAATAATATAATTTATGTTAATGTTGATTGGTAGAAAAAAATCCAGGACTAAAGCTCAGTATAATGATTGTTGACAGTTAGAAGCATGAAAGGTAATATGCTTACAGCTGACAGAATAATCTATTTAAAATGTTTACTCTGAATGGGGAATTGTCATTGTATGTTTTTTTACTTACCAGCAAATTTAAGGAGACTTTTATTTTTTTTGTAAAAAATCAAATATTTGTTTGTTTGATTGACCAAATAAACTGTGTAGAGTAAGCAAACGAGTAATAGTGTACCGTTCACAAACAATCTCATTCAACAAAGCTGCTGTCAACTGCTCTTATGTAAGCAGCAATAGTGAGTGTGAATTTTCTTTCCTCCATTTTTTGTTCTTTATTTAATACACATTTAATCAGCTGAACTGTTGCCAAATGACTGATTCTGGTTACTGAGTTGAACTAAATGATCCAAACCTCTAAAATAAGGGATATCCCATCACAAAAGCGAGGCTGGATGATCATTGGCTGGGGAAACAAAAGCAAGATCAGGGTTTACCCAGGCAAATCATGACTTACTGTAATGATCAAATCAGACTACTCGGTGGAAACCGGCCATATGTGAATGTTGCCTGACACTGCACATGCAGGCTTTAGATGTCTGCTGCCTGAAGGTGTCACCACTTTCAGGACTCAAAAGTAGCTCTAAATGTTTTTTGCCCCGCAATTTGAACAGCTGGAAGAGCCATAAACTGTTCAGAACTTTGACATTTTACTGTGCTTCTCTATGCAGAAATCACTTCCTGCCCTTCATCTGGTGTTCTTCACTGTGAAATGACTATCTGCAAACAATCTATATAGTGTATCACCATTCAGGTAAGGCATATTAACGTCATTTTTGGTCAGTATTTTCCAGCCTACCAGGAAACCTTTCTATGCTGTTTTATATTTGTTAATTAGTGCAGCTGATTCCATTTATTTTCTACCTTTCTTTGTCATTGACCCTGCAAAATAACTGCTGTATAAGCAGACTTAATACTAGTTTTGATAGATTGTACTGCTGCAAGATGCTTGCACAAGTCTGTAAAAAGATGAAAAAAAAAAAACAAGGGAAATAAAGGGATGAAAAATCTAATCAACAGAAAGAAATGGAAGATATCATCTCTCTGGAAATCAATGAATTTGTAAATAAAGAGCAAAAAATCACTGCCATCTTACTTGAACAGCAGCTTAATAATACATTGCCCTACTAAATGTTTCTCTGCATGTGTCTCAGAACAATAGCCAGGCTTGTAGGGAGAAGTGAGTGTGCATAAATTCCCTTACGATCCGGCAGGCTATTAAAACTACTCTGTTAACCTTTGCATTTAGAGATTATTCTACAGACACTAAAGATGTCAAATGTCAGACTATTCCTCACCCTCATACCTCTGAACTGGGACAGTTCTTAAAATACCACACCCCTCAGAGAAATGTACCAGAACATTTTGTATCTACGTAACTCCCAGGTTCTTTCACAGCCTTCCCACATCTGACTTATCTTTTTTCTTTTTCATGCCAAACCATGTGAGAATAATGTGTCAGATAAGTGTTGAGATTCACACTATTTAGAATAGCTTTGGTTTGTTCTCTGAGTCTTTCGTCATCCTACTGGGAGTGACAGAGCACTTCACTAAGCACCATTTGTCGAGAGGTAGGTGCTCTGAGGATTCAAAAAAGAGGTCTGCTGTGTCTTCAAGTCCACTTCAGCACAGAGGTTTTATTTAGGCTATTAAAACTTAGAGGCTTATTGAAAATAAACCATCTATTTGGTCTATTTATGAGTGGAAAAGTATGACAAAGTGTGCTTTTAAGAACCCTCTAAGGGGAAAAATTTGACAAGGCCCCTTCAAAGTGCACTCTGAGTGGACAGAATTTGACAAAGTGCCTTTTTAGTGTCGTTTTTGCAAAGTTTGACAGAGTGCCTGGTTCAGTGCCCTATATGTAGACAAAATTGGACAAAATACCATCTAATGTACTCTCCAAGTGGACAAAAAAGTGACCTGAGCGAACAAAAAATTTGATAAAGTGCCTCGGAGTGAACAAATTAGACAATATACCCTCTTATGTACCATCTATGTAGACAAAATTGACCAAGTGGCCTCAGGGGTGCCTATTAAATGGACAATACTTGGTAAATTGCTCACTCTACTGACCTTTCAGTGGACAATAAGTGATAAAATGCTCGACTGGGTTTCCCTCCAGTGAGCAGGATGCCGCCTTTAGTGGATGAAATCTGACAGAATGCATGTCCAGCAGTGGAGAAAATGGTATGACATCTACTTTCACTAACATCCTTTCTTGTCCATCTTTATGAAATCAGTGGTTAGATAGTTAATAGTGCCTCATCTTTTTTTACAGAGTTCTATGAGATGTAACCATAAAATGTTGAGTCTTTTCTAAGCTTCGTATCAGTTTCATGTTGAATATTTCACTTTTTTGTGTGTGTAACCCCGCTGCATACATCAGATGCCTTTTTTTTCTACCGTGTTTGCCCCTGGCCCTCAAACATCTTGAGTCCGCCACTGATCTTATGTAATTTTCCCCTAAAAAAACCTCCCTTGTAGTCTCACCATCCCGTATTGCCTTGCTCAGATGTATCCTATGATATTATTCATGATCACATCAGGCGTTTGGGTGACGTTGCAGGAACCAATCAGCACCACGGAGAGCTCCTGCATCCATCCGTCCTCGTGGGCGACGCCCCAGCAGTAGCATTTCCTTATTTGACTGTAGTGTTAAGGCTGTACTAACACTGAACTACTGTTAAAGATATAATTAAGAAAAGTTTATTTAGATACAACTGCTATTTTAAAATCTTGACATAATGAAATGATCGTCTCCTGCGTTGATGAGCCAGCAGGTAGACATAAAGGTTCACAACGATGTGTCGCTTAGCAACCATGTTGTTTGGCTGCGGACCAACGGACGACTGTTGACGTAAAAGCATATTTAATTTCACATTAGTCAAACAAAATGTGTTCAACTGGTCCCAAACGACCGAGAAATGTTGTGTTTGTGTTTCTATATATTAAAAATGAATTTATAGCCTGCTATCGATCACATTGTTTCATAATTACGTTGCCACGTAATAACGTTACATTTGACTACGCACATTTTCTGCGCTCTCGCCGCCTTCTTTCCTTTTGTTCCCCATTCATGAAGCGACGTCAGTATCCCGGAGATGTGTCAACGTAAACTGTAAACCCCCCTCCCTCACAAAGTAGGCGACTGGCCCTTTAAGGGTTATGTAGCCGGGCTAGCCGATGTAGGACGAGCCGACCGTGCGTCTGCCTGCCTGCGCTCCCGCTGCCATCCCCATCATGGCCTCCACACAGCCGCCACCGACGCCACCGAGGATGAACCGACCTGTCAGCGGCCCTTCCCTTCCCGCAGCGGAGACGGACGTCAAGCCGAAGCAGAGGCACCGGTAGAGGCGAGCCGCGCCGGGGAGAGCCGCCTCACATCCCATGCCACCCCGGTCTCCTCCATGCCTTCGTCTACAGCCAAGTACAGCTATTCGATAAAGAGGGGTGCGAACCCGGGCGGCGGCAGCGGCGGCGGCAGAAACATGACAACGAACAGGGATTATTCTGTTAATCTGTCGGTGCAGCAAGTGCTGAGCCTTTGGGTGCAAGGCACGACGCTGCAGCACTTCACAGGTATGCGGAATGAATGCTGTTTTCATGTTAAAGTCATCATCACCATCAGTAGCGTGGACTGGAGAGTTGTGTTGCCTCTAACAGTCGCTGCTGGCGGTTCAGTGCGTCCATTTTAAAGCCGACTACGTTTGTGATATAATTCATCTCACATGCTTTAGTGAGCAGGAAGGGCAGAGCGGGTCCCATGGAAAGGGGGTACCACCTCAGCCCCCCCGCCCCCAGCTGGTGAATTCCGGATACGATGATAAAAAGCCACTCCTCTGTCCACGCCTGAAGAGGCAGTGGATGACAAGAAAATAATCACAACATGCGGCTAATTAATCTTTCTGCTGCGTGAATGCGCTTTGGCTGTGTAGTAAATTAAGTATCCCTCCTCTTCCCCCTCCCCCCTTTTGTCTTGCAGTCCAGTTATGAAGGGGCAATTACAGGCAGCACCCTCAACTCTGAGCAGGCTGTCTGTCAGGAATGGTCTAGACTCCAGTAATAGTGAGGATGAGTAAAATCGATGCTTTTCTTAATGTAATTTTGAACGGGAGGGGCAGGCCAGATTAGCTTGTAAATATATGATGGAGCATTTTAATGGTCTGAGGGCTGTCAGTATTATTTACACCAAAAGAAAACCTTAAAGCCTGCAAGCTGGTTTTGTGACCTTTTATTTTATGTGGATATGATTGACTGTGCTGCTATGATAGTATTCTTACTGGGGTTAAAGTGATTATACACCTTCTTTTGAGGATCTCTTAAAGGGAGCTTCAAGGAAGAGGTTGAAACACGGTCAGTAAGATCCGCATGACATAAAAAGAAGAAGTGTGTGTGGGCATTTTATCTTTTCCTCCCCAGACGGGCCGTACTTCCTCAGCAAAAACTTGACACAACAAAACTGCCAACCGCCATCTGTTTAACATTTTTCAGCATTTTCCTGCTGCTTAATCTATGAGAACTTGAACGTTTTTGGGGGGGAACAGGGGTTGTAGAGAACAACAGGACTGCTCTGTCACATAAACACAGGATTATAGACATTCTTGAATTCCTCCCCATAGAGTGAGAGTGAAGCTCAGACGGATGTCAGGTCACAGCTGAGTTGGCACAGACCCATCCTATGACACACAGCTGACATCCTGTGTTGAGAAACTCATCAAGCAAGAACATGAAGAGAGGTAGTTAAATGGTGCTGACTCAGCAGGAAGCTGCAGCGCTTGTGGAAGTTTGCAGAAGCAGAGCTGCAGCAGTGAGACCAGAGCTGTGAGGAGCTGATGCACAGACTTTAGTTAGAAGGGTGCATGAAACTGCCACCTGATCCCCCCCCCCCCCCCCCCAGTTTACCAACCAGGTGAAAACCAACCTCCTGAGACGTAAATAAGGTCAGAGGGAGAGTGTGTGAACAACGAGAGAAGTGCAATACAGAAAGCAGATGTCAACTTTTAAAAGACGTCAGCCCCTTTGCCCTCTCTGAGGCCGCAACAAATAGATTTCCTGTTTATGATCTGCATTCTGGCAGCAGTTTCACTTCTGCAAACCATATAAGGAAAATCTTTTCTGTAAGATTAAAAATATGAGTGTTCAGGAAACCATGGCTGAACGTGTATGAAAGGACAACGGTCATTTGCAGACTATATGTCTAAACAAGCTCCACTTTAAAAACTCCTTCCATGAAGAAGACATAATCTATTTGACCATACTTTTCAATCAAATTCAGTGAACCAGCCCTTAATTGGACAGTACAAAACTAAACATTTTCTCATAAAGTGATAACAGAAAGAGAGATTGCACATGACCCAGAAACTACATGCAGGGAAGCTGCAGTGTCGATGGCCAAACCAGATAAGCACAACAAGCCTGTCAAAACTTGTGAAATAATCATCCTAGAGTTACATTTAGACACAAAACTAATTTTTAGAGCTTGAAAATCCTCTTTGTTTGGGTTACCTTGGGTGATATGATGTCATGTTAATATTTTAAGTTGAAAAGTTGCACTAAATATTTGTTTGGGCAGGCCCAGATGAGTCTGTGTTTTATGAAACACATTCCCCATAGTGATGAGATCCTCAAGAATTACTCCTGCACTTCCCTTAACCTTTTAAGGTAACAGAGTGGTTTTCAACATTTTTACCGAAGACATACTGAAGATCAAGCCAAAATCTCAAGGCACACCATAATCATATCTATGCAAAAGCCACTTTAACGCATTATAACATCTTTAGTTGTTGTTGACTGCTTTTTAAGTTAAATAGATGAACTTCTTTCCGTGTGTGTTGGTTGTTTTAAGCACTGAAGTATTCTATAATGTTTTTTAAGCTTCCTATAAAGTGAACTTACAGCAAAACGGAGCTTGGCATTGTCACACAATGCAGAAATAATATCTAAGGCCAGTCTTTTATCTGTTTAAAATCACACTGAACGTTACGTCACATTCCCAGATCCTACATGAAAATAGTTGGTTATTATTTCTCATATTAGCTCTAGGAGGAGGGGAGGGGAGAGAGCGTACATCTGGGTGGAAAGTAGGAAAAGAAAAACTTTGCACTTTTGTCCTGAAGTGTTTACTTGTGTGAGAACAGTGTTCACCTGTAGATCACTTCCAGCGCTCCTGTAAGCGTCGCCTTATAAATGTTGTTTTTTTAGATGAAGCATTTTGATAAAGGTTTAAATGAAGTATGATGGTGTTAAAAAACAGATACCACCCAATCCTAGTGTCCAGTCAATTTAAAACCAACATTGTGTACACATAACTGCAAACTTGTTAAAGTTGTTTGGTTTTTAATGGGCATAAAGTCCCCTGTTGAATAAACTTATCTGTTTTTATGACCAAACATGAGAGAAAATGTTGGCCTAGTTAAAGTCTTACATCAAAAGGTTTTATCGGAAAAAAAAACATGGTTTTGGCAATTGTTCAAATAGTTATTTTAAACATCAGTATCAGCTCTATTTTCACAATCAGTACATCTCTAATAAAAAAGTGAAGGCTTTGTATTCTGGCATTAACAGCAGCTCTAGACCTGGAAACTGGTTCCTGAGTGAGATGAGTCAGTTCGATTTTTTCCTGCCATTGTTGTTGATCAAGTTGTTTTCACAAGTCCTGCCTTATCTTAATGTTGATTGGTTGCAGGAAAAGAGACCAGGACAATGATTTTCAACTGAGAACGTGAGCGCAGTGAAGAAAAAAGAGAAAGAATAGCTTGCTCTGAAGATGCACATCATCAACGACGCTGAACTGTGTTGGTTTTGTTTTGAAAATGCTGTTAGTGAACACCTGCATTTAAAGGTGGGAATAACCTGCTGAACACCATTTTTCCAAACACCAAAATGAAGACAAGCCCTCAGGCACTTTAAGCATTTAGCAAGAACTGTTACAGACTATTATCCCCTGAGAGATGGAGGAGACTAAAAGCAGAACCAAAAACGACAATTTTTTTATGGCTCCTAATTTTTTTTTTTTTTTACATTTGAATAACTAAATCAAAACAAGTCATACACCAAATAAAAATGGAATAGTAAATAAAACTTAAAATGCACAATTTGTAAAACTCTGCGGCCAAGGGGCTCTAAACCATAGCAAACACACAATATGACAAATTCATTTTTACTAAACAGAAATCCAACGTTTGTTTTCATTCATGACCCCCTCATAATGATGGAGAAATGCATTAAAATGTGCACTTCCACATTCACACTGGAAGCAGTCCCAGAGTGCGCATGTGCTCTGCTTTCACTTCCAGCGTGACTGCAGAAGTGCCTTTTTCAGTGCATTTCTTCCTCATTGTGAGAAATTTATGAATGAAAACAAAAGTCGGTTTTCTGTTTCCTAAATACATCCTTATGAGGTGTCACTTTTTTTAGCAGTGTCCTCAATTTAAAACAAAAGTAGAATTTATAGGCAGCACTGAGCAGTGCTAGTCTCAACCTGCTGCGAGCGCGTCAGCGAGGGTTTCTATGTTACTGAGGTGAGTTTGGGCAGTTGAATTTCGCAGCCTCCATAACAAGACACAACCTGTTACAATTATAAAAATGAAGATTTTTTCCATCTTTGAACATTTAAGGAAATATATGAGATACTGTAAGACCTCAATTGAAAAAATATAGATGAATAATATAGGAATGGTTAGTTTTTAAATTGATCCATGTATTTCAGTGCAAAAACTCTTCACATTGTATCTTTAAGCTGTGGTCTTCCTTTAAAGATGAATATGGATTTGAAATAGTTCATTGATTTGAGTCCTTGGTTGAGCAAGCAGCTGATTTTTTTGAGCTGGACTACACATCTCTCAGTGGTGTAATTTAAGACACCTCCAGCTGTATTACTACCAGCCGGCTGTAGCCCTCCTCTCTGTGTCACCCTATACTGGGACGAATCCATCATTCTTCCTGCTGATGGATGAACTCGACGCCCCTGCAGATCTCCCACTGCATGAGCCTGCAGTCATGCCACTTCCACTTGTTCATGTTCTGCAGCAACCCGTGTGCTCATGCAACAAAACTCTGACCTCGTATCAAACAACTAAAATTCCCGATCCTCTGATTTTTTTTTTGATTTTTTTTGATTTTTTTATAAATACTTTAGAGTTGACAGGCGAGCTCAAAAGCTGCCGTGCTGACAAAGACCTCGATCTGTAGTTGCGGATTAGCAGAAGTTAATGCCGTGCTGTGACTGTGTGTTTTGGCTGCTTGTGTCACTGAACATGACACAGCACTTGTGTGGGGCACTTCTCCCACCACATAGGTGTACCTCTGAGCTGCGACCACCTGGGCTGCTTTCTTGTTTAATAACATGTTTGAATCAGCACTCAACACCTGATTTAAAACACATGCTAAGAGTCATTTCTATCAGCCATAACCAGCCATGCATTTTCACTAAACAGTTGAGCCCTACAAGTTTGTATCCTTTTTGTTAAATTTCAGTCTAAAAAAACAGCAAAAAGTCCTTTTAACAGAGGCGTTAAGATGTAGATGTAAATAATAGCCAGCAGGGCAGGTGACCATTTATCCACCACAGACAGATTTGACTGACATTTGGCTCTCAGCGTGCGCTGGTGCCTGACCCCACCTATCAGTGGTGATTGGCAATCAAGGAAGAAAGATTCAGTTCAGTAGAAGTACCAGTACCACAATACTCCATTTTTAAAAATCAAATTATTTAAAGTTAATCTGCAAAATGTACAGTCAAGTCAAAGTGCTTGTAATACAGTAAAATACAATCTGTGCCTGGCAGTATTCTTGTACATGGCATTCATAGGTTGTTAATACTGATGCATCCAATTATGAAAATTTCTGTTGTTGCTGGTTAAGATGAAGGTCATTGTAATTACTCTACACATTATTTTGGATTTTATCCAGCTGGTCCTTGCCATGTGATCTGGCTTCTCCAAAGACTTACAAGTCAAAATGTGTTTATATTGAAATGTGTCATCTATTACAGTAATGGTAATTGATATTTATTACTCACTCCCTTCACTAAGATAATCAGGAAACGTAGGACATATGTACACAATATTAAAAATCCCACACCAGGTCTCAGCTCATGTACACACAGAGATCTTACCAAATTTTTATAGCTCAAATTAGGATTACTGATTCTATTCTAATCTGAGGGTAAATCATTGTGATGAATTAAATGGGCTATTTAAATGTTAGCTGGAGTCCGATTGTCCACAACATTGCTATTACTGCAGATGTAATTTTCTTTCACATGCAGGCTACAAAAGAACAATTTTTAATTTTCCTTTTCCTTTCTGACCTGGGGGCAGGTACCTCCATGTTGTAAACTCTGCAGGTGAGGCGGAGGCGTGGGATTTAACTGATTGTTTTCTGCTGCTGCATTTCTCAACACCTGCTCAGCTGACGTTATTGGCTAGGTACACGTTTCATAAATTATACACCTGGACCTTGTAGTAAGATGATTCCTACACCCAAATCTGTGCTAGCTTCTACGCAATTTTGATTCATGAGTACCAGAGAGACTGTTTTAAAGTCTTCCAAAGTGATCTTCTATTTTATATCAGGTTTCGTGAAGGACTAAGACTTTGAGCCCAGCTCAGACTGGAGTCATGAAGAGATCAGTTAAACAGTCTGCTCTGCTATTTTCTGACGTCATGCCATTGCACACCACTCCAACCAGGAAGGACGGTGTAATTTTTCCATAAAAGTCACTCTCTGTGTTTTAGTTTCCACTTTTGCTTTTTATGCCTGTCTTGTAGCTGCTTGTACTGTCGTCAGGCAGACCCATCTTTCAAATCTTCAAGCTGAAATGAATGTAACTCTGAGAATGAATGGACCAATTAGTGTCATTTAAGGAAGATGAGCCACCAGCTAAGGCAGGGTTTAGTTGCACTTCAAGCTGGTAAACAATGGCGGCCGATGATGAAGTGGCAGTTTTAATAGAATCTGATGATATTTCTTTATTAAAAGAAGAGTAAAGAACCACACGGAAAGCTTTTTTTTTGTCAAAGATGGTTTTGCTCTTCTCCTGACCAGCTTCAACAAAAGTTTAATTTATCAAGTGGCTCCACTGATAGTGAACAGTGATAACGGCTGCCTATTAAGCTAGTGTTATGTAGTTCAAGCCCTAGGGTGGGCCAAGCCTACTAGTTCATATACTTTGTTGTAGACAATGTAACAGACAGATTGATTGTCTGATCACCTTGCAAGAGTTTTTTAAAGGTTCTGCTCTTCCCAGTCACCATTGGCTAGAGAGATGAGACAAATGTCTCATGCCATTGATATGTGTAAGAGTCCATCTGGTGTATCAGGTATGGCTATAAGAGTACCTTTAGTTGATACTGGTGATAGCATATGGTTGTACAAATCCCCATGGCACACCTGGAATTTCCTCAAGGCACACCAGTGTGCGGCACATTTGGGAACCACTGGTTCAGAGAGGCTGACAAAGTAAACTCTATCCACAGTGACTATATTTCACCTGGGATATGACTGATGGTAATGTTTGCAAATTTGTTGGTGTGACTTGCTGACTTCCACTCAGGAGTCCACAGCGCTGATTGACTGTTGAAACACGACATGCCTTATGTTCTTAAACCAGGTGTTGTAAGATGACAAACTGAATTGCAGGTAACACCATCAGCTGGCCTAATCTGAGCTGCAACAGCTGCGATGTCCTAAAACTCCTCTTGCATTAAAAATCTTTGGTCTGAACTGGCTTTTAGGCTGCCATTGCAACAAAGCCAATGCAAATCAAGTGGTGGCCTGAGACTTTGAGCAGTTCCGCATTTACTGAATTTGTACAGTATTTTTGTGAAGTCCTTTGAGAAGTACTTTTTAGCTATAGCTGTCCGACAAGTGTTTTGAGATAAAAGTATTTAAGGAGCATTACATGAAAAAACCCAAGTTCAGTATTAAACTGCTGATTAAATATACTTAGGCTCTCTCTGCCACTGGTTCCCAGGCTGCTCTGAGGGAGGTGTGGTTTTAGGACGTGTCCTCCGTTGGCCTGACGTGCTCCTATGTTGAGCGTCGTGTTAATCCGTCTAGGCTTAAATTGAGCGACAGATGCCCAGTCTGTGTGACCAGAACCGGATGAGGACACTAATAGGGCCAAGAGGGATGTCTGGGTACTTTTCATTTTCATTTTTATTTTGGGAATTTCCCCTTGTGGGACTAATAAAGGAATATCTTATCTTATCTTCATTACTCGCTTTGTAAGGAGAGGCACAAGAATGAATTTTACTCATCAAGTGGCATATCAGTGGTTTTTAGTGGCAAACGTCTACAAAAGTGCTGTTAAGCGATCTTTCTGTCAGTGTAAAAACTTTTAAATAGGATCTACCTGCTGTAGACACTCACTGTCTGCTGGGAGGGGAATTCAAGAGCTGAAAAACAGTTGCTTCAACTTCTAAATGTTTGATTCAAGCGTTTATTCTCATGTCTAGCTTTGTCTGAGTAACACATTTAATTAGCCTTATTTGTAGTTTTCCTATGTGTATTGTACTTCTTTTTATCTTGCCAAGGTTTGTTGGCCTGTTAGCAGCATCATAGAAAAACTATTGGCTCTATTTCCATTTACAGTAATGGAAAGTGTAAACTACTGCAAGGAAGAGATGTGAATACTGGATCTAATCACAAAAGAGCAATATAACCATAGTCTACTCAAAAAATCTTAGGCAGAGCTTAGATTGCCTTAAGAGTGCTACCAGAAACAGAGTGTATCGGCTTATTTTGGCTATTTTTTAAAGTTTTAACTTCAAGTTATTTTCCAGTGGATTTAAAGTATCTATGAGGAACTGTATCATGAAGAAACTTCTAATATCAATCCCTATGTGTCCATGAAAGTCCCTTCCACTCAACTTCCTTTAACTATAGTATGTCCACTGACAAAAACGGACATTTGTGATGATTGAAGATCTTGATCCATTTCTGGATCATGGGCTTGATCAGCAGTGTCCAGACTTTTTCCACTATGGACCACATACCTTTTCTTTTCAAAAATGACAAAAGCCGTGTACTGACATGTCTGCAGTCGCCATGGTTCACGTTATGCTTTTCTCTATGGAGTTTATTCCTCGGTAGCAGTGCACACCTACAATGTCACGTGTTTTTGTTGCTCTGATCCGCCCGTAAAGATGTGACAGACAGAACATTCATCCAGTCACCCTCTGAGCTTTTTTTAAAAAATTTTTTCAAAGGCTCTGCCCTTTCCAGAACACACTCTATGGGAGGTTCACACATCCATCTGGCGTGTCAGGTTAGAATTTACACTTTGGCTAAAATGTCAAGATTTGAACCCTAACTGATCAGCAGTATCACTAAATTCCCATATACATTAGTTTTCATCTGGAAAAACTGGTCTGTGGGTTTGATGATTTTGGGGTGCCAACCAGATTTTAGAGGTGTTCTCGGCCAGCCCAAGCTGCCACTGAATCTGCCCCATGTCATAATGAGAATGATACTTGACAGCTTGTCTCCTCCTTCAGACTCACAAGAGCAAACAGCACAAAACCGTTCAACTTTACAGGAGTATTGGTGCTTGAAGATGATTAGCACAATGTACTCTGTCAATCAGACCTTGAAATGGAGTCGACAGTGGAGTGCGTGAGAGTGATTTGTGCGCTGTTTGCTGCTGTAATTCTTTTGTCTTTAATCAAAGCATGTAATCATGATTATTGATTATTTGTTAGTAGTTCTATGGAAGAACAAGATCAGCTATTATGAGCATTACTGGATGGAAAGTTCATGGGCCAAAAAGAACCAACTCTGTTATGGAGCAGGGTGGGCGGTGGCCTGTACTTTTGAGTATCCTTTTAGCAAACGATTGAAACCAAATACAAAAATCTATGGTTCATTAGGTTCAACTGAAATTAAGACTGGGTTTTGTTCATGTTTAGATGTAGATTGTGACTCTGCTGTCATTTAACAGTGGGTTTTATCCATTTTTCAGTGGTACTTTTGTATAAGAGATATCAAAGCTTGGTGAAATATATTTTCTCTTGCAGTTCTGAACAATATGTCCTCATTGCTCCTTTCAACTTTTCTCTCCTCGTCTTTTTCAAAGACAAATTTAAACTGTTAAGACATCAGCAAAGATAGTGGACCTTGTTCGATTTCTGGGTCACAGACCAGAGGACGAAAGACAGAGGACGTGAGTTTAAGCCTAAAATACATCTTGTATCAATGCCTTTGCCTCCTTTTATCCTCGCCCCGTCACAGTTGTTTCTCTCCTTCCCTGTGAGATGGACCTCTATGGTTGTATAGAGACAGCAGCAGCGGGTGATCTAACAGTGTGACGTGCCCTGTCATGCGCAGGACAAAGAGCCGTTGTGTTGCTGTGCTGTCACGACTCTCTCCGCCTGGCTCGACAGCTGATTACCTGATCAATAAGTAGATGTAGGCGCTCAGCCGACTGTGGAACAACCAGAGTAGATGGATACGCTAAAGAGCTCCCTTTGGGCTGAGAAATACTCTTCGTCTTCAGATGTTTACAACACACAACAATGTCACACTTCCTGTTTACGTTTCGGCGTACAAACAAAACAGGCTTTTGCTTTTACACAACATTCCTGTGCTTTCAGATTGGTAGTTCCCATCCATGCTGGACGCCCCCTTCCTTCACTCCATCTCTTTTCTTCTTGAATTTAATCCCCAGGCCAGCTGGCTCCTCTTTACTCCCATGATGCCAGTGGTTCAAAGCACAGCCCCTCGCTGTTGGAGTGCAATGAGGCCAGAGTATTTTTTCCTTTTTTCTCCCAAGTGAAATCGGTTTGTTTGAGAGTAAGAAAGAAGAAGAAAGGCACGAGGAGGAAGAGGAAGAGGGGTATTGGATGGGGCTGAGATCTTGTGTCCAATTTCCACACGATGTTTGTAGACAGATTCATAAAGCAAAGCCTGAGTCTTGTGAGGATGCTTGACACGGTTTCTCTTCATTTAAAGATGGGTTTGACTGATTTTGGAGCTTGTTTAGGTGACTTTTGTCAGTATTTGCATCAAGCTATTTGTTGGGGTTATTTCTTTCTGCTACTGGACCAACTGTCCAGTGCCAATGCTGATGTTCATAGAGTTATTCCAACATACATGAAAGGGCTGGTATTAATAATGGTATGAATGTGCAGTTATGTGCACAAGTTTTAGGCATGCAGTGCTCTAAGGAGTCATCACAGGGCTGATGTGCCACAACCTGGGGCTGGAAAGGGATGGCCAAAGTCCATCTCAGGACCTGTAGACACTCACTTATGTGGCTCAGCAGCCAAGGTTGAGCTCAGTGGCACCTATTCTGTTTGGTCCTTTTCACTGCTGGTAATACGCCTGGAGACTGCCTGCAGTTTTTGGGCCCTTGGGTTATCCACACCCCTTGTTACAACCCTACTAACCATTGGATAGTACCCTAGGCCATGCTCACTCACCACATCCACCCCTTACACCGCCATAAGTGTGACTTTTTTGTTTTCAACAGATTATATTCCCATACCCCTGGTTATATGTAAGGACACCCAATGGTGCCATCGGACAGCTTACCTGCCACATCTAAGCCTGACTTCTGCCTCAATTTTTGGCACAAACATGCATAGTAGTTCTGCATAGTACTGTATAGTATTGATATCAGCACCACAAAATGCCAACTAGTTTAGGTAAATTTTTATGTGATGATGACCAAATTATTTATGATGAATTTAGGGTTTCAGTATAGATGTCAGCATTAATAGTACCTTCCTATTACAAATATCAACAATATTAACGACACAAGAATTTAAAATTTGATCATTTCTAGAAGAAAAAAATGATATTGACAACCTCTTTTAATGCTAGGGCAGCAAAAATAGAAGTCCAACTATTGGATTGTTTCTTGTATTTTATCATCAAGCTTTCTGTTTATATAGATTTTGGTACCAAAACATTGCAGACATACTTGTGTAGTTAACAGAGTAGTCATCCTCTCTTTCAGTTACAGCAGCTGCTCAGTTCAGCTGGAGATGCCTTTACCCACAGTTGAAGCAAAACTGCTAGACATAGAGTCAGTGGAATTTATGGCTGAATCCCATTTCTCCCCTTAACCCTCAATCTTAACCCTCTGTCTCAAAATGCGCAATCCCGCGAAGTGCGAGGGCTGTCCAAATACTCCCGAGAGTTGAGCTTAAGGGGTTAGATTGAGGGTGTTACCTTGCTCAATTTTGAGCTGTTCCTGATACATCAGTATCATGGACAAAAAAATGGTATAGTAGTGGGGAATACACTGGAGTCTTATTTGTTTTGATTATTCTTGCTTCACTAAGGGCTGCAAAGTGTCCTCCTTTATGGTGATGTGGAAAGGGCCACCCTAGTTACAACTGGTTTTTGGCGTTAGCTAATGGCCGTGTTATACGGTGACTTTCAGCTGAACATGTCCGTGGTTGTGGTGTTTATATATGTTATTTGGTTGAATATTAACATGCTTTCCTTCTTCTTCCTTCCTTAAGACTGAGGGTTGAGCTTGAGGGTTAAGGGGAGAAATGGGATTGGGCCTATGTGTGATAGTGGTTCAAATAAGGGACCCTGGCCAAGACTTGAGTACACTTGACCCCAAAGTCAGGTTCCACTTGATCAGTGGGAACACTAATGTTCTGGACTCAGATATTAAGCCCAAGTTCACTTGATGAGATATTCTGGGGAGTGATTACCCAACTCCATATGATCCGAAAAGTCCATTTCTACTTTCAAGAGAGAGCTAAAGGCTCAGCTCTGTACTTAGCTAAACTATTCTCCATTGTTGTCCCATGTGGTAGAACAAGTTCCCTGACCACTGTTGGCTTGCACTGTTGTGAGTGACCAGCACTTGGTACTTTGGTCATTATTTGTTGGTGAAGACAAAGTAATTGATGGTGATGATGAAAGGTTTCAGGTTGATTATTGGTTGTTTCATTGCTGATGTTTCTCATTTTGAAAAAAAAGCGTCTATACACCATGTGCATTGCCTCTAACACTGCATGGCAGCTCCTATGTCCAACTGGACTTGAAGCACTTTGTGGCACTTTGATTTTGTTTCCTCCTGTCTAGATCTTTGCTTGTGTTGTACTCTCAGATGTACATCACTTTGGACAAAAGCGTCTGCTAAATGACACTGCAATGTAAGTCTGGACTCAGACAAGCAGAAAAATCATCAATCAAAACATCTACAACTTGATGCATCTTCTTCTAATGCCCTCCATCTAAATTTAAAAAGATTCAAAGAGACCAAAACAAAAGGTCTCCTGTAGATTCCAGGCTGCAGGAGCACCATAACTGAAATTTATTTTACTCATTTCAAGGCAGACTTGGGGAACAGATATGCAAGAGTAAACTTTGTGACAGAGCAAAGACTGTAGCTTCTAGCACTTGGGTTCAGGGTTGGGTTAACCCAAGTATCATAGAAGCAGATTTGGTATAGCCTTATATAAAAGGATATGCCAATGATTTAGCCTATGGGTGGTCTATGAAGGCCACCTAACTTGATCAGAGAGTAAGAACGTCACCGTAATCAATCAGAGGCATAAAAGTTAAAATCAGATACTCAAGTCCAGGTATCAGAATAATAAATGGAGGTATAAGAAGTAAACGTTTCTAGTGTGATGATTTATCTACCGTCCAGCTGAAGATTCACAAAAGCTAACCCTGATCTCTTGTTTCAGGCGACATCTTCCATTTACTGCTTAATGTCTCACCCTCAGTCGCTCGTCTGAAATCTCCCCATGAGTGGTTTTATACATCTCAACCTCAGGTCCATTACCGCGCTCAGCTGCTTCCTTCATGAGCCCTGACTGAGTTAGTGGCGGCTGTAGATTGAAATCCTCCCTTACAGAGTATCTATGCACCCTGATCTGTAGCTTCAATGTGCTCTCAAACAAGCTCCGGTATGTGTAAATCTGTAAAATGCATCAGGAAATCAGCCAGAGGTCCATGGAGCGGGATAGCATTTCTATCTGAGCTGTTAAATCTGTAAGGCTACGCAACCAGGGCAATGAATTTATACCTTTACAGGGAGGAGTAGGTACTTTATTCTCACTTTGAAATGAGAATCCTTTGAGCCAAACATTTACTCTATCTTTGCTAAAGCACTTGCTTAAGGGGTTTTATTTTTAACTTGTCATGAAGGTGCAAAATTCTAAGCTCACAACTCACTCGTTTTATTTAAAGTTTCCTTGTTAAGTCTTGTCCTTGTATTTTCATGTCTTTGGTCAGTATCTGATCAAACACTCTACCCTTGTTGTGTCTCTCTGTCAGAGATGTGGTACTGGGTGTTCCTCTGGTGTCTCTTCTCCTCGCTCTTTGTCCACGGGGCGGTCGGCCTGCTCATGTTGGTCATGCTGCAGCGCCACAAGTGGGGCCGCCTAATCACGCTGGTGCTGGTCAGCGTGGGTTTCCTGGCCTCACTTTCCGGAGGCGTCATCACCAGTAAGTCCACTTACTCCTCTTTTTTTTTTTTTAATTTGTTTGTTCCTTTTTTTAGACTGCCCTCAACAGCGTTCAGCATTCAGTCAGCCACAAAGAGGAACAAGAGGAGAGGTGACAGGGAGGAAGAGCGAGCGTGAGAGGAAGGGAGTGTTGACTCGTGTCACAGAGGAGGACAGAAACTGACAGAGAGACAGAGAAAGACTTAAGACTGTTTTTTTCTTTACCCTCCTTTGAATTATATGTAGCACAGGAAGCTTCAACTGTGCCTAGATGGAAGTTTAAAAGTCAAATGATCATTTTTTGTCCTCCTGCTTTTTTCAAATGTCAGAGAAATATGAGGATTTTGAAATTTGAATTACTTTTACAACATCTTTGCAGCAAAAACACAAAAATAAATTTGAATTAGTTAACCAAACACATAAGAAACACTGTTTTTAAACTGTCATAACATTAACATTAGGGCTGTTCTTGGCTTGTGATGTGAAACTATGGGAACTGGCACACTAAATATGTCAAGTAACTTTTAAATCAGACAAGGTGCTCAGTTATGGGTGTATAGCTTAGAAAAAATCAAACCAAGGACTAGCTTACTAGGTGAAGTGGTCTCTGAGGCCATCACAGACACTCTTGTCTAAGAGGGGTAGGCAAGAATGAGAATAAAGTAGAAGAATACTTCCCTGTTTCAGCCGAGTGGCCTCGATCAGGACACGCTGGCACTGACAAATAAAGATAGGTGCTTCCTTGTTACAAGACATCCCTTGCCATGTGATGCATTTGTATTAAAAATGTAATGTAAAGTGATGAAATCGAAACACAGTGGGGGAAACGACTCATCAAGGTGGTTTAAGATTGTCATTGAGGGCTGGAAAAGTCATGGCTACCACTGCACAGGGATAACATAAGCTGGTTCCTGGCTCTATTATTTCTCTATCACTCTTAATAATGCAGTTCAGAATCTGCCAAAATGATGCAGTGCTGCAAGGCTGAATTACAAATCAGACAACTGCATCAGGAGGCCCCGAAGGATATGCCTGTGGTAATTAAATTAATGTTTGTTTATTTATGCTTTTGCACAACTCAAACACAGAAACTGAGAAGAGTTCTACTCTATAGTCACACGGCAGGCACAGTGTAATGTAGAGATACTTTGTGGGAGTGGTAGGATGTAGTGTTGACCAAATTAGGAGCCCAATGTCAGAATGTTTTATTATGTATTAAATAAGTATTAAAATTCCTTGTTAAAGTATGTCTCTTATATAGTAATACAAGTCCTATAATTGTAAATACAAGTGAACTCTGATTTGAAATAAGGGAACCAGCAACAGTTCATATCCCAGAGTACACAACTTAAAATAGAAAAGTTGAGATTTAATTCCAATACAACCATATTGTTCCCACTGCTGTGTCAGCAGCATGAGAATGTATATGGACGGGATCATTTCATATTAATGATTTACATAGCATCATCTGCCACCAGTGTGTGACTGTGATGTGAATGAGTGAGTGGAACCTGCAGTGTGAAAGCAGTATAGGCCACTGTAGACTGTGACTACCCCGACGTCATTCACTGTAGTGGACAGCAGAGGTAGTGAAGTTGACTTTAGGCTGCTGTAGATTTTAGTCAATAACAGTGATCAAGATGTTCATAAAAGGGCCAAAAGGAAACATAACAGAATTAGACTGCTTAACTCAAATGTTGTTGACTCTGTCTGTCACATGTGAGTCAACTTGAGGGTTCTTACTAACAGAGAAACTTGAGAACAAAAGAGGCTTTTTTCCTAAACAAGCATGGATGTCTGTTTAACTTTCCTTGCAAATATGCCTTGAAGTTTTCATTGAAATATCAAAATATGCTTATTTGATATGTATTTAATAGAAAACTGCACAAAGAGGCTCTTATATCCTCTCTCTGTTTTCAACATCTTTTTTGGTTAATAGTCATCAACGGGGTCACATTTTTTTTAACTGTTACGCCAGCGTTTGCTAGCATTAGAATCAGGCCAATCTTTTGCAAATGAGACACTGCTATTGGTTTAGATATTTTGATCTTCATAAAATGATTTGCAGGTATCTTGTACTGACATTTCAAGCATTCTAGACTTTCCACTTACAAACTGTGCACTACACAGATTACTGCAGGAAATTGGCAGACAACTATTTATTTAGGAGTGGCACCCAGGAAGAAACACGTCCCTTTTGCCGTTGAGGCTGGGGCAGAAAGATACTGGGTTCCATGGAAGCTTACGTCCATTAACAGCATCTATTTGAAGGTTGTTGAGCACAGCCAAAGTTTAAATAAGTTTGAGGAGGATAAAAGATCCTCCACTTTTTCAAACTTGGGTCGTCAAGTAAGGTAGTCAGATATATTTTAACCTCTTATTACTCTAATCGTAGACCCACATTTCCTCTGTATGGTTACAAAACATCGATTAATGATATCAATGATAAACTAGCAGATCTTTCTGGAAACGATGGTAATATTTTAGCTAATGCTGCTCCCATTAAGCACTGTGTACAAAGTCACATGTTAAAGATGTGATTTGAAAGAGTTTACGAGCATTATCTCTTGATATGTGTGAGACCAATGCAGGAAAAATATGTTTGGTAAATTTTATTTTATTAGACTTTGTATCAAACTACTTTGATTTGACCCCCAACTAAACTAGAAGCATCGTTTTTTCCAGTTCTGTCTTTACCCTCTACTTCCTGTCTCTGTGAATGCTATATATTGCTGTCTGCATGCTTTATGTCTCTGGTCACCATTTTTATTCTTTGTTTATCTGTTTTTCTCTCCTGATGCACCACATTTTATTCAATCCTTGCTTTGTCATCAGTTACCTTACACAGAGTGAGATCAGTGTGTGTAAATAGACCTTTATCAGTGTGAGTGTGAGGCAGGAGCTCAGGACCCACTGAGTGAATCACTCTGCATGATGGGTTGAAGCTGGCCCCAAAAATAGAAAGACAGTTTATAATTAATGTGTGTTAATCAGTGAAAAAGGGCGGTTTATTGACTGTGAGCACACACACAGCTCACAGTGTCACCCTGCATGTTTACATCAGTGTGTATGGAGTCAAATGATTAGGACAGCAAGAAGACAAAAGACTCAGCTTAGCAGAAGTAAAGGAGGAGGTCATGTAGTTTTACTAAGCACACCTTTTACCATATATTTGCTGTTTAGACAGTGCAGCAGCTTTGGGTTTAAAATATGACTGAACATTTGAAGTTGTTTTATTTAATCAATAGAATCATGGCATGAAAAAATATCAAAGCACTTAAAAATTTTATTCACACATGAATGCTTCAGAATCTTTAAATGGCAACCTCAAAACAGTTTAATTGCAGAATTCGTGGAGCTTGGAGCTGATGGATGGATTAGATGTAGGAGTTGGAGTTTGTCCTCAGTGTGAACAGTCAGTCTGCAGTAACGGTGGCAGGCCGTGACAGACAGCTGTGTTTGCCAGCCCTCCCATCTGTTTACTCTCTTTGTGTATTAACTCTGCTGCCTTTCTGTGTTTCTCCCCCTCAGGCGCAGCGGTGGCGGGGGTGTACCGCGTAGCAGGGAAGGACATGGCACCGCTGGAGGCTTTAGTGTTCGGCGTGGGCCAGACCACCCTCTCCGTCATCATCTCCTTCTCACGAATCCTCGCCACCCTGTGAAGAAACCCGCTCGAGGAGATGAAGGACATACGCTGAGACCAGAGCGAGAGAATCGAGCCGATCAGAGACTTCTAGATGCTCAAAAGTGGCCGAGTTTATGGAAGGCAGAAATGGCTCTCTGGACCTTTTGGCGTGGATGCAGGAGAGAGAAAGACAGAGGGCCAACCAGTGTTTGTGCTCTATTACTGCCACAATCACAGAGGAAACCGGGCGTCTTCGTGCCCGGCAGAAATGGCACCGTGCTCAGCTTCTGAACTTGAAAGCCATGTTTCAGGTGTTTGAGAGCTTCATCACTTTTTTGTGCCAACAGCCTTCTCTGGACATCCAGACGCCTTTGTGGCCACTGACTCTTGAAGGCTTTCTGTTGCACTTGTTGGGGAAAAAAAGCGGCGAAGTGACGACCTGTAATGATGGTCTGATGACCAATTAAGATGATCCGCAGAGGAACAAATGTCAGGCGATGAGGAGTTTTCAGGAACATTGTTCATCAGCAGAAACACAGTGTTTCCTCAGTGTTAATCATCAGCCTCACCTCTTATTCTCCAGTGTTCAAGATTAAAATGATCATTCCTTCCCCTTAATAGTTTAAAAGCTGCACCATCGACCTCACGAGCGAGATGCAGCTTTGAATTTTGCACTTTGTAAACGTGGAGAAGCTCTTTGCCTAAGAGGTGTGAAATCATGAGGAGAAAACCAGCATCAGCGCTACGTTTGGTTTGTTGTATAGGAATATTCATTCATTGAGTGCCAACAAGAGCTCCGATAGGATTTAAAGGAATATTTGACATGAGGAAAATAAGTTTGTTTGTGATTAATGCTGAGAGTTTGCTAAGAGGAGGCCACTTTTATGTCTGCACAGTAAACATGACGCTACAGCCATGAGACAGCTTAGCATAATCTGAATACCAGCAGCCTGAAGGCTCACTTTTGAACACTTTATAAATGTTTGTTTGGTCTAAAGAAACATCAATTTGCAGTTTAATAGAGGGGCATCGTGCCTGACTGTTTATTGGCAGTAAGGAGGTCAGGAGTCGCTAGCAAAGAAAATGAGCAAAGCAAAGAAATAGTTCCAATAACTCCCCCAAAAGAAGCAATTTTAAAAAATTTTTGGGGCTTTCGTGCCTTTACTTTTTATGTATTTAATTGAGGGATAGGACAGTGGATAGAGTGGAAACTGGAGAGAGAGAAAATGGAGCACATGCCACAGGAAGCCACAAGCTGAAACTGAAACAATCCCACTCACTTGAGTTCAACAGCCTCTGCACAGACACTACCACAAAGCAGCCAGCAGCCCAGTAACATTATTTTTCAATTCAAACTGAGGTATATATTGAACCAAAATTTACTTTACCACTACGCCCCCAGAAAACACAGGCAGGCACCCATATACAGAGGCTACAGTCCTGAACTCAGTGGCCACAGGATTGATTCCTGATTTGGCGCTGTTTGGTGTATGTCTTCCCCCAACTCTCTCCCCCCATATTACCTGTCTCTCTTCAGCTGTCCTATTTAAGTAAAGGTAAAAAAGCCCCAAAATAATCTTAAGAAAATAAATGAAAGAACTTCTGTGAAAATGAGTGCTTCCTAGAGTCCGTGGAATGGGATACAAGCAGTTTTAGAAGAGACCAGAAAAAAACTCCAAGGCACTCTTTTTAGATAATTAAAATTCCTTTATTTTCATTGCATGGTAATGTAGACCTTACAAACAGACTCTGACACATCTCGGCATTAAGCCTTCTTCAGGAAGTCCAAAAAAAAAACATGAAGGAGTGTCACAAACATGTCCTGTTGAAGGCTTGATGTTGTGTGTTTTTGTGTCAATGTCTCAGTAAATGTGTCGATGTGTTTGCATTTATCATGCACATATCAGCTTGTGGTTGTACGTGATAACAACCAGTCCACCTTTGGAGCCCGTAAAGTGTAGGCATGATCAACCATGGGAACAGCAAAGGACCTCTGGGGCTTGAACAGAAAGGCCTGTTCTCCTTTGGGGCCCTGATAGTGACACCTTTAATCACAAGGTTAGATTCTGGCCAGAGGACCTCAAACCATGCTTGTGTGCATAAAAAGGTGCAATGACCTTTAAAAGTCTATTCTCAAAGTAACTGGTAACCAGTAAAGATCAGCAAGAAAAGGGGTGACGTGCTCAAAACTGATAAAACAACTTGAAAGCCTTGAAGCTGCATTTTGAAGCTACATCTCATTTTTCTATGAGATGTAGTTTGTGAATTTTTCCCATACTGTTTCCAGAGTACAGAATGTCAGAATAATGGAGTCTGGGCTGAACAAAACAATATTTCTCCTGTTTTTAAAACATTATTTCAATGCAATCCAATGCAATTATTTTGATTTTGCTACCTTTAGGCAGAACCACCCTCTGTCAACCCATCCTCCTTTCCTTTGTGTTTCACCAAGCTAACGTCCTCCTGGTTGATTTTTTTTTTTTTTTTACTGTACAGACACAAAAGTAGCATTAGTCTTCTCAGCTAACCCTCCACCTTAAAGCAAACAAGCTAATTTACTAGAGTATTTAAATGAGACAGAAAAAGGCCTTGTTGAGCTCTGAGTTGTAGGTTTGAATCAGGTCTGTTAGCATGAGATCAAGATCAGGGTCTTCAGGGTTTAAGAAAGATATTTCGGTATTGACAAGGGTTGTTTTGCTGCTTGAGAGTCAGCTCTGACGTTTTTTTCTGCAAGTCTTGGTGCAGATTATCAGTGTCAATGTTGGAATCCAGCCTTCCTGTGCCCATTCTTGTATTACTAACATTGTCAGCACTGACAAACCCCCCACATGGAAAGCCACCGAGACGGACAGTGTTGCTGCTCATATAGCCATTTTTACGATGGCTCCCTCTTTTTTTTTTTTTTTCTTTTATTAACCCATGTTCCTTAAGTTGCATATTGCACTGAGATTTCTCTGCCTTGTTTTAGCATAGCGTGCGATCAAAATACTCTGACTCAATCCAGGATACAGAAGCCTGTGATAAAGATAAAGTAAAGAATGTGCTTGAAGCTACTGTATTAACTCAAAATGATAAAGAATACAGTGCCTATAAAAAGTACTCACCCCCCCAGATGTTTTACCCTTTTATTGATTTTATAACTCAACCATGGTCAATATGATTTGGCTTTTTGAAAGAACAAATACAAAAATCTCTTTCATGTAAAAGCAAAAATAGATTTCTACAAAGTAGTGGTAATTAAATAAAAATGTGTAATGTAAAGGTGACTGCATAAATATTCACCCTTTTCAGGTCAATGTTAAGTAGATGCACCTTTGGCTGCAATCACAGAGCTGTCTGTGTGGATTGCTTTCAATCAAGCTTACACATCTGGACACAAATTGCTCAAGGTCTGGCACGTTGCATGAACATGAACAGCTCTTTTCATGGCAGCTACAAATTCTCTATTGGATTTAGGTCTGGGCTTTGACTCGGCCACTCCAGAACATTCACCTTTTCTTTAAACCATTTCTGTGTAGCTTTCGCTGTATGCTTCAGGTCGTTGTCCTGCTGGAAGTCTTCTCCCAAGCCATAGTTCCCTTGCAGACTGAATAAGTTAGTCCTCCAAAATTGTCCTACATTTTGATGCATTCATTTTACCCTCGACCTTTACAAACCTTCCAGGGCTGGCTGCTGAGAAGCATCCCCACAGCATGATGCTGCCACCACTGTGCTTCACAGTGGGGATGCTGTGTTTGTGGTGATGTGCGGTGTTTGGTGTCCGGCAAACATAGCGTCTTGTCTGATGGCCAAAAAGCACCGTTTTGGCCACATCAGAGAAAAGAACTTTCTTCCACTTGACCATGGAGTCTCCAACATGCCTTTTGGAAAACTCTAGTTAAGATTTAATGAGTTTTCTTCAACAGTAACCTTGTCTTTGTCACTCTCCCATAAAGCTTTGACTGGTGAAGAACACGGGCCAAAGTATGCAGAGTCTCTCCCATCTCAGCTGCTGAAGCTTGTGACTCCAGAGTAGTCATAGGTGTCTTGTGGGCCTCTCTCACTCGTCTCCTTCTTCCACGGTCACTCAATTTGTGAGGACGGACTGATCGAGGCAGATTAACACACGTGCCATATTCCTTCCTTTTCTTGATGATAGATTTAACTGAACTCCAGGGGATGTTCAGTGCCTTGGAAATTTTTTTTGTATCCATCCCCTGACTTATACTTTTCAGTAGCCATTTCTCTGAGTTGCTTGGAGTGTTCTTTTGTCTTCATAGTGTAATGGTAGCCAGGAAAACTGATTAGCCAATGACTGAGCCTTCCAGACACTTGTGTCTTTATACTGCTTGTGCCACATAGCTGGACCTCTATTGAATTAGGTCAGTCACTTTAAAGGGGGCTAATGTTTATGCAGTCACTTATTTTACATCACATATTGAATTTAATTGGCATTACTTTGTAGAAATCTTTTTTTGCTTTAATGTTAGAGATTTTGTGTGTGTGTGTGTGTGGGTGTGTGTGTGTGTGTGGGGAGGCAAAATTATATTGACCATGGTTGATTTATGAAATCAATTAAAGGGTAAAACATCCAAGGGGTGAATTCTTTTTATAGGCACTGCAGATAGATATACTGTTTTTTATTTAAGTTTATGCTCTTTACCAGGCTCATAAATCCTCCTAAAATTCTAATTCACTTTCATGTGCACAGCTCTAACGCAGGGTGAGAAGAGTATGCCAAAGTAATGCTCAATTCCTAGCTTTATTTAATCATCTCTGTCTTGTTTTATTGATATCACAGCCGCGGTTTATTAGTTTGATTCAGAAACACTTGCACTTTTTTGCTCGGGTATCAAAAAGCCCCCAAACTTCCCTGACATGAATCAGACAACAAAAAAGAAACAGGTGTTTGTTTTTAATTCTGTGTGCTGTGTGGATTTAGTGGGTCTAAAGGTAAACGCTGTGTATTTGTGAGAGTTACGTAACTGACACAACTCACCTTCTATACCAGCTTAGCACACAAGAGGGCGATATTGCACAGAGAAGAAGTTGCAGCCTGTTTGGAAGATGATTGTGGATTTTAAAAATAGTGAAACAGAGTGTGTATTGAGTGTTTTGATACTGAAATTGAGGAAAAGAAAGGTTTTCTAGACTAGATTACCCCTCTGATTTAAGTGTAAAATTCGAGATAATTGATGTAAAATCCAGTTTTATGTCAACTGAACGCTGAATCGTCCATTCTGCCCGTTTGAATGTTTTAGCTCAGTTTCAGGGACCAAATGTGAGCTGCTACTGATGACTCACCTGCTGTCATAGCAATGAAATTTTTGTGAAGCTGTTTGTGGGGCAGTTTCTGCATGTTCGTACGTGTGCGTGTTGTTGTAACCATGTGTGTAGAGATTAATTTATTTTGTCATTAAATAGGGGGTTGTTAACATTCTTTATCGGACCCCTGAAGCGTCTGAAAGGTCGAGGACTTAACTGAAAGTAGTCCACTGAACGATGTCTTACATAATGTGATGAAAACCTTTAATTTGAGGTGTTCGAAATGACTTTTCTGCCAGAACAGGACTGAAGATGTTAGCTGAGTGCACTTATTGTACATCCAGAGCTGTAAATAGCCATAGTGTACAAATTCTCTGCCAGAAAAAGAGCGTGTATCATGATAAAAGTGTCACAAACAGCTGATACGGACAAACAAACCACCAGAGAGTGTTTCTGTTTTCACACAGTCGGAGTATTCACACCCAGTGCCATGACCGCTCATGATGAATATTGTTTTTTTTTCCGCTCCAGGCATCTGTGATTCAACCGCCGTCTTAAGTGGCTGATGACCGTGGCTGTTTGTACTGAAGGAGACACCCAGCAACTAATAATCCCCTCTAGACTTTAAAAACACCATCATTCTGCAGCTCAGTAATCCCCTCTCTTTCATACGCTCATGCGTAAAACTGCCCCCTCAGTCCTCTGTCGTCCAAAATGCCACATACCCCACCACCACCACCCCACGGACACATACTGTGTACCCGCTGTGACTGCGTGAGCGGTGCAGCTCAGAAAACATGTGAATGGACAATATGGACAATCCAACAGGAAACAATGTTATACAAAAACCCAAAGTGGCACTTGTAGATAATGTACAATATGTTCTTTTTTAATTTTGTACCAGCCAAACTGCTGATATTTATAACTATTGCCTATTTATGTACAAAACATTCTCCTGTACATACTCAACAGTCGGTTGAAATAAAAATCTTTTGCAGTATAAACACTCAGGATTTGTGCTTCCTTCTTTGTGGCTTTATAGGTTTTAGATGTCCTGATGTCCTGAAGATCCCTGTTTTATTAACAGCCAACTCTTCTTTGTCTCCTCCGTCTAGGTAAACATTACTCCAGGACATACTCCACTCCACTTCAGCCTCTTCTGTTGCAGTGAGATGCTTTCTGATTTTTAAAAGCAAGGGTTACAACGTGGCTCATGACCTTGACCTTTGACCTCCAAAATCGTATCATTCCATCCTCGAGTCAAAGTGGGTGTCTGTGCAAAGGTTGAAGAAAACCCCTCAGTGTGATCTTGAGATCCTGGGTTCACAAGCATGGGAGGAGTGTAAAGCCCAATCACTGTGACCTTTGACCTCTAAAATCTAATCAGTTCAAAGTTTTCTTAAGATGAATTATTCACAAGTTTGGTCTGGACAGATGGACAGACAACCCAAAAACATCACCTAAGCTATCGCCACATCGAAGCAGAAGCAGCAAACATCAGGCACAAATTGCTTAAATTAAAGGCGCAGTATTTAGCTTAGTAGCATTTAGCAGAACTAACTTGATAAAAATGAAGCATAATGTTGATAAGTAGCCCCGTCTAAATTAGTGTTTAACCAACTGCCTATATAAAACCTTTGAATGAACTAAAAATAAGCCTTTTATTCATGCACTGCCCACTAATTCTGCCATCTTTGATTTTTGCATCTTACAGGTGTCAGTTTTAAATTCCACTGGTGAGCATTGCAGTCTACAGTCTGACTGATCAATTCTGCACATGGAACCTTTATGTGAAACTGCAACTATTGCTTGGTGGTTACGTGCCTCAGCTAAGCTTCCAAATGCCAGGCAGTAAAAGTACTGTGGTGGGTCAGAAAGAAGGACCGGTAGTTTCTGTGGTACAAGTGTTATGAGCAAGGACTGACCATGAGCCCTATGACCTTCACTCAATAGCATCAGGCCTCTGCTACCGTTGGCGTACACACAAAAATCAACCAACAGATAAAGCAATTATTACTTTCATAATGAAATATATAAAGCTGTGGTTTAACCAAGCGGTTTGGTTTAGTTCAGTTGGATTTGTTTAACTTTCAGACCGTGGTAATTTTTCTCTTCAGAGGATCGCCCTCTTGGCTTTGTTCTTCTAAACTTTTTAATGAGTCAAAATCAACGGCTGGATTTTAGTTGTAAATAGAAATCTAATTAGTATCAGTGACTTTGTTTTGCCCTCTGTGAATGCAGTCACACACAGCCTCAAGCTGGCACCACAAAGCCAACTTTTCTGAATGCATCGTTATTCACCGTGGCTCTGCGTCTATTGTCCTCGGGGTCGGAGTCGTCATCTCCAGTCAAGGCTCGTCTCCTGGTGGCACTGGGTCGGATCATCAGAGAGGAGGCCTCGTCGTTTGTACAGACCTGCTGGCACAAATATCAGACAGTCAGGCACTCTGCTATTGCTGTACGTGCTCTCTGCAGGAACTTTTTTTAAAGAAGCTAAAGTTCTGTTTTGTCTGCCCAAGGGCGAGAGGAAGTTGGTTGTTTTCATTTGGTGGTATGATACCCAAAAAAAACTTCCAGTACGTGATGCCTCATGGCTATAATGATGGGGCAGGACCTTTTTAAACATTTAGAGAATGTGACTGAACAAAACACAATTCAGTCTGACACAATTGTTTATTCTCATATCTGATTTGACATTTTATGATGTGCTTTCCTCCCTGGCCTAAAAAGATCTGACTGCTGGCATTTTTTTCAAGGTTTTCTTTCCAGACCTCAGCAGAGGTCGTTGTCTTTGCTGTCTGTGTTTGTAATGCTGAGACTCAGGAGGTAAGGGGGTTATGAATAACTGAGAAAGAATTTAATCAACCTTGTGAATTTTAAAGGACAAAGGTCCTGAGCTGTTATCACCTTGTTTTTTGTTATTTTATTCTGTAATGGTCTCCTCTGGTTTCCACTCATCAGCAGCTCTGTGGATGCTGGTTTCATAACCTAGAAGAGGCTGAACAGAGCTGATAAGAGGTCAGTTGCTGCTAAGAGGGCAGGAAGTGTTTCATAAGAGGCTAGGGAATGTGGCTTTTGGTATTTACAAGTGTTTGGTAAACTGGAATAATGAATTACTCTGCTGACAGCTGAGACAATAATGTTTATGCTCTTTAATGACCTAAAATCACTCTGAATCACTGCAGTCTGCCAACGATTGGACCATAAAGCTAATTTTAAATTTTGCAACTCTTGTAGAGATTTGGGAAGCACAGCCAGAATGGCAGGCTTTGAAGCCATGTAATTTGCCATTTAATTTGACAAAAATCATTTCAATGCTTGTCTGAGTCCAAAATAAACTCAAATGCACTCTCTGTTAACAACACATTAATCTACACTACAGTAAAGAAATAAGCTTGCTAAGTTAGCTTGGCTAATTTACCTGTAGCAAAATCCTCACCTGTTTGTTTACATATGATGTTCCTCCCTGGCTTAGCTACTTAGCTAATAGCATTGAAGGTGTGTAACACACAGAACAAACTTGGTATTAAAAAAAAAAAAAAAAATAGAGGACATTATGTAGTTGAATTAGTTAGCATGTCCAAAATCACATAATTGGGTACTGAATACTAAATATTTTGAAAACATAAGTGGAAAGTATGTTTACACTGAGAGGTACACTCAAAACCAGCCAAGAACTGAGTGTAGAACAAACACTTCACACCCTTAATGAATGCCGCGATGTAGTGGATATTGTACTATTAGCATGCTAGCGCAAGCTAACGCTAGCATACACTAGCTAGCCAACATGTGTTTAGCAATGGCAGAACATATCAATCACGAAAAAGGCATATAAGGCCAAATAAGTTGATTTTATTAGATCAAATAATGCTAACATAAAATACAAGTAACACAGTAAGTTAAAATAGTTGTTAAATTCTGATTTGAATTTCCTAATGTCTTTTTACAACTTGTTTAAAAAGAAATAGCAGAAGAAAACAGACACAGTTAAACAAAAGTAACTTCCTGTCAGTGCAAAATGGCAGTGCATTGCCAGAGTGTTTTAGCATAGACGTTATATACGTAGATGCCTCATCGACTGTGTTTGCCTGCTGCCACTATATGTCAACGTGTCCGCCATATTGCCAGGGGCAAGATCGTTCCATAAACAAATGCAAGTATATCAGGGATGAAGGGTTTTGTTATTGTTTGAAATGTTAGTCCACACGATCTTGTCAGCCCCACGCAGCACAGGAGTGAGGCTTCTTGCCCCATAGACATAATATACGTAGACCCAGCATTGGCCATTGGGCCGCATGTCAACGCTGCTGCCATTTTGCCAGAGGCATTCCTGGGCAAGATGCCCCACTCCTGTGCTGCGAGCTGTTCCCAGTTAGCAGCATTCAAAGAGCCCAGAACCATGGCCAGAGGAACTACAGAGCTTAATGGGTAACACCTGCATACATCTGTTGAAGTTAGAGCTTACACTGATTTAAAACAATAGTATATAGATGAACACTAGCCTTGTAAAGGTTGTAGTCTGCTAGTTGGATTGCCAGACAGTTAACTAGCTTGAATGACCAGGTGACTGGTTGAGGCATGTAGGAGCCCCCATGATCTCCCCAGTGGCAACTCTTATTTAAAAACAAAGAAACAGTGATGCTAGACCTACAGTTGTTAAAGCTACAAATAATAATCCCACATGTAAAACCATTTGAAATTGATGTTAAATTGGAGATGTCATTTTACTAATTGGCTAGCCAAATCGCAAACTAGCTTGCTGTGAAACTTTACATTGTAAAAATGCTATTGAATTCCTAAAAATCTCAGCATGTTAGTCTTCATTGGAAGAATGTGATGCCATTTGTCTGTTAGGGCAATGTCTCCCCCTCTTCTCTCCCTCGCTGGTCCACCCTCACAGTAGTAACGTTGTTCCATGGCCAAGTCCATTTGTGGAAGTACACAGACAGATACGATAGATGGCAGTATGCATGTAGATGGTTTTGAAAATCTGCCAAGAAGAAGACAGAAGAAGAGGCAACCTACTCCTGGATCTACCATGCAGCTCAGAGGAGGAAATGGGCCCATGCTGTGTTACTCTGATGACATTTAGAATTGGCTTTACAGATCTGGTGAGTACCCTGCACTTGAGCACAGTTGTGTTCCCATCTCATATGGATCGTGCTTGAGTACACGAGTCATGTCTGAGACCACCTCTCTTTGTGGACTTGGGTTTTGCTTGTGTTCACACTGATTGAACTAACTGGTCTTTGAGATCAAGTGTACTCAGATCCAGGTCCAAGTCTCTGATATAAATCCTTCTCTTGTGTGTATACTATCTAAGCTAAGTTGTGCAAAACTTCCTCAGTTCTTTGAAATTTGTACAGTTTGACTGTTTACATCTTGTCTCAGCGACTTTGCATATCTAAACATTCAGTCATAAAGCAAAGCCTCCTGACCTCTCAAAGCTGTCCCTCTACGCTATCACCAAGCCGCTCGCTGCTATTGTCTCATTGATTCCTCCTCAGGAAATACTCAGGAGTTGAGCCGGAATGTAGACTACGCGACCGCATGCTTGCTTTGAAAAAAACACCCCTTCAACAATGACTGGAAGCAGGCCGAGTCTTTTGACCTGGCAGATCACTTCACACTATTGACCTTGCCTTTGTATGGGCTGACAGGACTCCAGTGGCTCATAATGTACAGTATATAAAGCTCAGACAACACACAAACACTTCATGAAGACAGACTCCATAGGAGCAGTGTCTGTTGTCTGAGCAAAGCTCTGATGTCTGTCTGCATTTCCTCCTTGACCGTAACATCCTAAACGTGGGACATTTTCTCCAACAGCGACCACACAATGAAATCTGACTGAGGATGGAGCGTGTTTATGGTGAAAGAATGCTGAAAATGTCCTTAAAGCCTTGGAGTTGACGTCTTTTATTTGTAGATCAGATATGATGTCAGAGGCAATGTTTTCCCTAAATACCTCAAAGAATCAAGATAACAAGAGAGCTTTACTCCACATTTTTATGCTCAGTTTGAACTTCAGCAGATCATTTTTTGGTCACACTTAAGTATTTCAGATCATCAAAAAAATTTTAACATTAAACAAAGATAACTCAAGTTAATACAAAATCCAGTTTTTTAAATGATTTCATTGATAAAGGGAAAAAGCTAAAGCCATTATCCACAAATGGGGAAAACTTGGAAAAGTAGTGAACCTTCCCAGGAGTGGACAGCCAAAATAACTACAAGAGCAGATCAACAACTCATCCAGGAGGTCATCAAAGAGCCCAGTACGACATCTAAAGACCTGCAGGCCTCACTTAACTCAGTTAAAATCAGAGTTCATGACTCAACCATGAGAAAGAGACTGGGGAGAAAATGGTATCCATGGGAGAGTTCCAAGGCCAGAACCACTGCTGACCAAACATTTACTTGGGTTATTTTTGTCTAATATGATTTTTTTTTTTTTTTTTGATGATTTGAAACATTTAAGTGTGACAAATATGCAAAAAAAGAGAGAGAGAGAGAAATTGGCACTGTAGTTGTGATAATGAGCAGTTGAACAGGTGTACCTAATAAAGTGGCCAGTGTATTTGGCTTTGGTATTCCCCTACTTTTCAGCCTCTTGTTCAAGTTTTCACTCTTCTTCCTTCCCCCTCTCTTCTTTGTCCTTTGATATGAATAATCATGATGAAAAATAGCTCGTCCCTTTACCTCTATTGTTCTGCAGATTTTTGCTCGACACTCCCCTGCTTCTCCTCTCTGCTGAGAACAATGTGAGACTCCTGCTGGGTGTGTTGGTGATTACGTTCTGGCGAGGGACTATTGTCTCAACGAACAGTGGTCGCGTGTGAGGGACAAGGTGACAAACAGCGGCACACAATCCTGACTCTGTGGCTCTGTCTCCAGCAGTAGACAAGAATGACTTACAACTCTCAGAGGTACCAGGAATCCCTGAAAGTGAAATGTTTGACCTTCTAAAGTTTGAAATTATTCTTCAGTAAATTTATGATCTTTAAGTCTCTTATATCCAACCAATTAATATATATTTGGCCATTTTTAGTTGTGTGTTTCCATCGATCAGTCTGGTTTGGTTCAGTATACCTATCCTCTGTCTCGTACGGATCATCTTGTTTGTATTTTCACAGTTGATTTCTATCCAAAAACAATCTAAAACCGTGCATGTAAACTACTTTTCTGATCTTTTGACAGTGGAAATGCTAATATTTGAACCTAGCAGTGAGACAAACTAAACGAGATTATTTTGAAACACAGCTGTAGTGAATAACAACCCATCATGTTCTGACATGTTTCAGATGAAAACATCTTAATTATTCATAGCTGCATGTTTCTTGGGATGTTTATGTCTTTCTGTTGATGTACAGCTTTGGTTAATCCTGAAATATGGAGAAATATACTAAAAGCATTTCAGTTTAATGAAGACATTTATCATTTCTCTGTAGTTCCTGTTTGAGAACAATTTCTGATATCTTTTTTATGACAAATCTTTCCAAAAAAGACTTCAAACACATTTCCTGAAGCCCCAAACGTTCTACTCTGTATGATCAGTTATATTAGAAATACAACATGCTTAATTACACTGTGCATGACTTTGAGGCATGTAAGGCTGAAGTAAGGTGTAAATGTGGTGAGTAAGCCAGCTGAGGGCAGCATTGGGTAGAAAGAGGATAGACACAACACAGGTCATGTTCTGGATGTCCCTGCATTTAACCAGGAGCATGGGCTGTTTTCTTTTGATTTTTTTTATTGTTTAACCTTTCTGAAATTGTTATATTGCTTCCATGTAGAGTAAGAATTAGATTCTACAAATCAAATAAATGGGGATAAGAAAGGTTATAAATCCATTTAGATTCAGCAATAGTAGACGCCCACTACCCAAACCTTCTCTATCAATATCTCAGAAGGCCATGATGAATATATCACATTAATCCTGATTAATTTAGGTCCACAATAAATGCATGATTTTTTAAATTGATTAATTGCAGTCTTAGGTTAAGCCACTGCAGCATTGCTCTACTAAGACTGTTGCATTAATAGCAATGCAATTAAGGTCCACAATTAATCATTTTTATTTGCATTAATAAGATGCAGCGTTTCCTTGCAGCTACAGTGGTGTATAAAAACTCCACCACTGCTCCTCTTTGTCTCATTTCTCTCAAAAAAACCTCACAGACAACACAGAGACACAATAATAGTTTAAATGTAAAACAGTATAATTTAAAAATGTGCCCTAAAGGATGTGATAAATTGCCTTTAAAAAGCCACTAGATTGCCCCACAGGATAAAACAGGACTGGTTTTGGGGGATCGGCGTTCTTTAAAACCTGCACACAGGTTGTTGTTCTCCTTTAAAGCCACAAGGGTGCAGCATCAGCCACTTTACTGTGTGTCTGCAGGTCGTGCAGCTCTGCCTGCATCCTGCTGGGATCCCCACAGTGATTCATCCTACGAGCCATTGGGACTGACGACAGTCACAAAGCCCATCACTCATTCAGCTGGTCAATATCCTATCCAGGCTGAGATGATCCTTTTAAATCGAGGCATTAGCCTTTTATTCACCTGTGGCACAGAGGGAGTGACGGCCTGTGGCTCTCAGTGCCAAGGCTCGAAACAGAGGAGTAATTGGAAAAATAAATGATAATCCTTGTAGGATGCTAGGGTTTATTCTACGTTATTCATCCAGAGTGACAGTTACACACATCACACATTCAAGGCTACATCAGCACTGAAACAGCTCAAAGTAACATGTTTAAAACCAGACAGAACAGATGACTGACAGGTAATTATTCATCCATCTGTCCATCTCTTATCATTTTCATACCTGCTGCTTTTCCTGTGCAGGGCCTCAGGGGGTCTGCAGTACTTCAGAGCTCCCATTCAGCGAGCTGTTGGGTCTGTTTTTGACAGGAAACCATTCCATGTGTGAGACTTAGAATCAGAAAATCTCCTGGCATGCATAGGTTTGGATTATAGGTGTTCAAAATAGAAGTTACTCCTGCAGTTTCACTGATAAGAGTCTTGGAGTTTTTTGTTTTTTTTTACAGTTATTAATCGTATGAAATTTCAGGCTTCAAGTGTCTGGCATTTTTCGGTTGGTCCTCCAAGTAAGTCAGAGATCAAAATTATCAGTATGAGATAAAAAAAAAAAGTCAGAGGAAAAAATTGTCTGCTTTAAAGGATCCACATTAGTTGCTACTAGGGCAGCAACCACTCTTCCAGGGCTCTTCCCATAAAATGATAATGCATGAGTTGTGATTGAAAAGACAACCAAGTTAACCATCATACTTTCATACCTAATGCCATGTAGATCAAGGCTAGTAGCCATCTGCTGTTAGATCCATTTGAGGTTCAATGAAGGAATGACTTATTGTCTTTTTAATCTCACACTTTAGAACCACTATAACGACATGTAGCATAAGTTAGAAGCCCTATTGTAAGTCGTAGCTATTCAGTTGCTGTAAAAGCACCTAAACGAGACATCCGTGCTATGGATTTCCTTGTGCTATGTTTATCATATAACATGATTTAGAAGGGATGTGTGATATTATCGGCCTGGTATTGGTATCGGCAGATATAAAATTTTCTGCTGATATTTACATCCCATGTTTTGCCTGTGTATTTCAGCATATATCGACTGTAAATTTTGTCCGTATATACTAATAAATAAGTGGAGTTTTAGGCTGAACCGATAGACCTATGTCAGTTAAGGGATTTTTCTTTATTTACCCTTATTCTTTAAACTTTAAAGTGTTTTTAAGGACTAAAGTTTGGTTCCTTGGTCACCCTAAAACCTTAAAGTGTGTCCAAAAGGACTGAAATTTCTTGTCAAAAAGCATATTTAAATATCAGTATCAATATTGGCTAAAATGAATCTGTAAATATTGGCAAAAATCCGATATTGTGCATCCCTATAATGTAGTAAACTATCATCTACCTACTAGCGAGCTAGCTAGCTAGCTTCTATGCTAACCCGTTGTGTTTTGTAATGCTCAGACAGGTCTGTGTGTTCGTTGCTGAGGTGCTTGGTGATCTTGTGTGCTGTTATGACTGTTTGTTAGCACCTTTAGCATGCAGGTTCAGTAAGTCCATTGGTTTAGTGTAGGATCTGTGGGTAAAGTAGCTGTATGAGAGACATATTGTATTGCATCTTATTGTATCATGTAGTTTATAATCTATCATATTGTCTTGATCGTGTCGTATCTTTTTGTATCGTATCGTATTTGTAATAGTCAATCAATGAAACAACCTTAGTACCACCACATATTTTTGACTCCGAATACTGAGCATAGCGTTAGTTCAATTAAGCGCTGCCATATTATTAAAATCAGCTGATCTCACGCAGGCCTTTATCAGATGGCAGCCAGCTGATTCGCTATAAGCTGATATTTTCAAATCGCTCTCATGCTGTCATATTTAAACTGTTTTGGCCTGGCCATGCTTTGCTGCTCTCTGCAAGCCACTTTTTGCAACCCTCCTCCTCCCCAGCTCCTCCTTTATTTTGCTTCTGATTTATCAATGCCTCTCTGTTGTCGTCGATGCCTGATCTGCTCTGGTGTTTTTTACTGATTCTCTCCTTGCCTCAGGCTTTCCTTGTCACAGGAAAGGCCAGAATGTGCACCGTTCCTGCTAACGCCAGGGGAGGGGGATCCCAGAACAGCCACACCGACAAATACAAATCGCGGTAATAAGTGCAAATCAATAACTGGTCCTGACTGAAATCTGTTATCAGTCTCATGGACGACAAATAATCTGTATTGTATGTCGACCCTATCAGTTATCCCCTAGCCTGTATGAGCTCAATCCCCACTACTGGGCAGTATTTAAGGTTATCCAACAACAACAAATTATTATATTGAATTGAATTTGATTCTAAATATGACATTTTTGAAAAAGTAGTAAGTGAGTGTGAAGCAAAGTTCTTTTGGGAGCTGGTTTTTTGTTCAGATTGATGTGAAACATCCTGGAAAACAAGCTGCAGACTTTATCTTTCGTCCCTTCCTGTTGGTATTTTTTCTCTTCCCTTTCAGAAGGACAAAGTGATGCGCCGTAGTGATATGAATCTCCATCAGATGTGATGTGTCTGAGTGTGATGATAAGAGCGAGCATGTCTCTCAGCTCAGATAGCATCACGCTGCACACTCTGAGTGTGTCGGATGGTTTTCAAACACAACACTAAAGGATTTCCACCTTCTTCCACTCCAGCGCTCCGTTATGTAACGTCCTCTCCTCAGTCTCTGCTGCACCGTGTCGGCTGCTTTCTTGATCCAAATGAGTTGTGCTATAAACAAGCCTCGTCCTCATCAATAATGGATCCCCCACCGTAAAAACGTTTGTCGCCCCTGCTCTTCAGGAGCGCTCGTCTAACCTGACATCCTTACAGAACAGTTATGTAACAACAGGAGGGGCAGGTTCACTAACTTTTCAAGGGGAGGAGGAGGTCAAGGCTTTTACACAGGAGTGGCACAAATGAAGAGTCACAATCTGCCCTGTTTCTCTGCATTAATAGAATATACATCATATCCTATATTGATGATTTTGCGTGTTGAATGAATGCTAAATGAAGACTTTTAATGCTTCCTCAAATGAAACCAACTGACAGCTGCTCGTTAAGTCAACAAACAGAAACAACAGCCTGCAGCTCTCAAATAATGGAGAGGATTAGAAAAAAAGGATGCAAACAGCTATAACTAATCTGAAATAGTTGTAATTTGCTTCTGTAATAGTGTGTTTGCATTTCTTTGAGTTTATTTCAGACGTCTTTGTGGTTGCTTTGCATCCATCGTTAGCAAAGTCTTAATTCACGAGCTGTCACTTCTGCTGTAAAGTGAATGATCAGGTGTGATGTTACCCCGAGGTAGCTATGGTTGCTGACTGATATCCAGTGGTTTCTCGTCAGTGTAATAAATGTAGCTCAGGCCAGCTGCTCCACTTTCATTGCCTTTTTGCTCCATACAGTTCATGTATTTTTGTGATAATAGTTCTCCTTGTATGTGTTCTGTGGAACAGGTCATCTGGATGATGTCTCCTTGTCATCAACGATGTTAATGGTCTGCAGTCTCTGGCGACCCGTTACTGATTGTATAAATTAGCTTAAATGTTGTCGTTGTGTGGACAAATCCAGGTCTGCTAGACTCTGCTGGTGTAGCTTGACAAGCATGGCTTAATCCCGGGTTGTTGTTAGCGTCTTTGCTAACATTAGCAAAGAGGTGCTTTGCCCAAAGGTAGTACTTAAGACTTGTTGTGCTTTGGTGTAAAGACAGTCCATCACTGCAGTATGTGCCCACAATTTTGGTTTTAACTCGTCTTCTTTGGGGCTTAACTGCATGGGGAGCCCATGGAGGTCAGCAGAAACATGGTCCATAGTTAAACTCTCTTTTCATTAAATGGTAGGAGATGTAGTTTTTGAAAGTGTAAGCAATGTGGGCTTGCCAATTGATATAAAAGACTAAAAGTCAGCACTCAGATAAGTCCTTAAGAGTTGTTTTACTGCTGGGATTGGCAGTGTAGGCCACACTGCATGTGTCTCTGGTTATGATTCCTTAGTTTGAGCCTGGTTGTTCATTATAAATCCATTATGTTAACATGCCAACTGTAGTGTATATCCTTCCCTAGTTTTGGGCCTGTGCCACCTCTTCCCCCTCTTTGTTTGCCTTTGGGCAGCACATTTCTGAGCTTTAAATCCTCTAACAGGAAGGAGGTGTTCTTAGGATGGAGGGGACAATGGTGGACCCCTATCAGCCGTCCTCCAGACCGGCCTGTCCAGCCCCGAGTCTTCCTGTGGAGCCCGGGTCTCTGACATTTTGATGGAGCACACAGGGGTCTGTGATGGAAACAAGCCCTCGCTGAGGCGCCCCTGCTGATTTGGGCTTCGTCTGCCGTCCTGTGACTTTGATTAAACGATGGAAGGAGACAGGAGGACTTTTACCCCACCAGTACACCCAGTCTGCTGGCTGTGACGCTGACCTTTAAACCAGTGTTGGTTTGTGGGTAAATGCTGATTAGTGCGATTGTACTGGGCTGGAATGTGACAGTGATGAGTTGGCAGGTGTTAGCGGAGCCTGCAGGTGTCTGAGCACCGGATGAGAGAGATTGAGCAGGTGTAGAATTATGTAATAAACATAATACCGGCTTTGTGATGACCGCAGTCTCTTAAAATAGTCAATGCACCAAACCTGATCAGGTATCAGCACAGAAAGAGCGAAAGTAGAAGGAGTGCTTTTTACTATTTGGAAAATGCCATCAAGGGAAATTACAACCACAGTTACAAAAAGTTGGGACTGTTGTGTAAAATGTCAATTAAAACAGAATGCAATGATTTGCAAATCTCATAAACCCATATTTTATTCACAATAGAATAAAAACAACATATCAAGTGATAAAATTGAGACATTTTACCATTTCATGAAACATAAAAGCTCATGTTGAATTTCATGGCAGGACCAAATCTCAGAAAGTCAGGACAGGGCCATGTTTACCATTGTGTAAATGTCTTAAAAGTGAAGAGACCAGCTGCTTCAATTGTGAAGCCATGCTGTTGTGATGGATGGGGTATGTGGTTGGGCATTGTCTTGCTGAAATATGCAGCACATTCCCTGAATTAAATGTCTGGATGGGAGCATATGATGTTCTAAAACTACATCTTCATGGTATGGGGTTGCATTAGTGCCTATTGCATACACCACATAGTAATACAACCCCATCTGAGATGCAGGCTTTTGAACTGTGTGCTGATAACAGGCTGGTTGGTCCCTCTCCTCTTTAGCTGGCAGGACAAGGCATCCATGGTTTCTTGGGAAAAAAAAAACAAATTTGAGCCACCTGACCACAGAACAGTTTTCCATTTGCCTCGGCCCATTTTAAATGAGCTTAAGCCCCAAAAAGACTGTAGCATTTCTGCATCGTGTTCACACATGGCTTCTTCTTTGCACGATACAGCTTTCACTTGCATTTGTGGATGGCATGGAGTTGACAGATGGACAATAATTTCTGGAAGTGTCTCTGTGTCCATGCAGTGATTTCCAGTACAGAATTATGCCTGTTTTTCATGCAGTGCCGCTTAAGGGCCCAAAGTTCATTAGCATTGATCAATCTTGTCCCTTGAGTGCAGAGATTTCTCCAGATTCTCTTAATCTTTTGATGATATTATGGACTGTAGATGGTGGGATATTCAAAGTCAACTTTATGCAATGAACATTTTTATGAAATGGTTCCACAATTTTTTAGACACAGATTGATGAATATCTGCCAATCTTTACATCTGAGAGACTCTGCCTCTCTAAAATGCTCCTTTAATACCCAGTCATGTTACTGATCTGTTGCCAGTTAAACCTCATTTGTTGTGAAATGCTGCTCCAGCTGTTTTAATCAGTACTATTTTCTAGCCTTTTGCTGCCCTGTCCCAACTTTATTGAGATGCATTGCTGCCATCAAATTCAAAGTTTGTAATTTTAATGAAATGTCAAAATGTCTGTTTCAGCATCTGATATGTTATTTATGTTCTATTGAGAATAAAATATGGGTTAGACAGTCATTACAATGTTGCAGAGTGTCCCAACATTTTGGGAATTTTGATTATATCTTCATATATCCTTAAATTTGGATGTTAACAATACAATTAATTGGCAAAATGGGACTTTAAAGAGGAAAATAACTATAATATACATACATTTGTGTAAAAGGTGCGTTTATAAATTATCTGGTCTAGCCTCCGGACCCACCACTGTTAATTTTATCAGCTAAAAATGTATTTTGACCTTTTTCAAGGAAAATGACAAGCTAAAAAAAGAACTTTGATTGTTAAATTCTGATTTAAAGAGACAAATTGTAAAAAAAAAAAAAAAAAAAAAAAAATCCCTTACAGTAAACCCACCTGTTGTACAGTAAATTCAGCATTTTAACATTGGGTGTCTATGTGACTTCTACTTCTTCAGCCATCTTCAAGTGGACTCT
The DNA here is from genome assembly GCF_018320785.1 of Cheilinus undulatus. Classification (NCBI taxonomy): domain Eukaryota; kingdom Metazoa; phylum Chordata; class Actinopteri; order Labriformes; family Labridae; genus Cheilinus; species Cheilinus undulatus. The sequence continues at coordinate 14,009,039 of NC_054880.1, read as the reverse complement.
CAAGGAACTGCAGGTGTAAGTCAGAAAAGCTGCAGTCTTACTACAAAATTTTTGAGTGCATGTGGGAAAAAGGCTTCTGCGTCTGCCATCAATTAAATTTTAATTTGATTAAGAGAGTTAGAGGCTCAACAGAAAACTGAAAACCTTTCTCATAATTTATTTAGGGACTTAAAATCAATGGCCTGGGGTTTTCTAATCATTAAATCAAGAGGATTTTTTGCATAGATCGAATGCAAATTGTTTCCTTTTGCATAAAGTTGCATGCATTTTACCTGGTTCTACTTTGTTTTATCAACCAGCCTTAAATATAAAAAGATCTGCTCAAACTGAACAACAGTCAAGACAAGCAGACATATTTGAACAATGACAGCTGAAATATAGAACCGTGCATTCAGTGGACTCTTTAGGAGGTCTAAAATGTGCATCTTTGAGTGGATCTTCTGAAACTAAAATCACTTGGCTCTGTAGATGCTCAGTGACTCAAACTGCCAAAAGTGGTTTATTTAACCTCTATGCTGGCCCAGGACAGCCTGCTTTTAATGCTCGGAGCATCAAAGTGCATAAAGAAAAATACTAAGCTTTGTGATTTTCAGATTTTTTTATTTGCAATCCCAAACATGCATTAAAGGAAATTTTGATGGATTTTAAGGACACAATAATCCAGCAGGAGGCTGATGAACCATGTCTTATTGTTTTCAGCATCATTCTTGGGAAAAATACCATTAGCCTGGGTGAAAAAGATGCACTCATGCATTCTCTGTACAGTTGGGAAAAGTCTAAACTAATAACATTTCTTTTCCTCTTCTTCTTCTTGGAAACAGGCGATGGGTGGGTGGGCAGATTGTGGGGTAAAAATAAAGAGTAAAGCGAATGAGTCATCGTTCCCTCAATCCCAGTCTAGATATAAATACTTCCACATAGACACTCATACGTGCGCTCCATTCTCCACGCGTGGCTGACATTACATAAGCGGGAGCGTGGGAGGTGTGATGCGAGCCATGTATAATTCATCAATGTGGGACTCAGCTGAGGGGTAGCTCTTATACCCATGTGAGACCCCGGATGTTTTTGGGTTGAATTTGATGCACGACTCTGCGTGGACGAACCTGGGAGTCAGACTCTAGTGGTCGGTTGGCGAGTTGTTGACAGACGGCCTAAAGGCTTCGCAGAGCCGTTATAAAATATGACAGAGAGCGAGGAGAAAGATCAGACTGTGAAGGGGGCAGAGGAGGAAACACGAGAACCAAAAAGAAACAAGAGTCAGAGAAAAACTCACCTCAAACAGTTCAACTTTAGAAAATGTGACCTTAAAAAGGTCATTTTTTATTTATAGCTACCCCAAGAAGAAAACTAGGAATGGATTATTATTTACATCACTGGTGAACCTATATGAGTGAGATGTTTCAGGACATTGAAATACACCAAATGGACAAAAGTATGTGGCGACACCTGTTGATTATTGAATTCAGATGTCTGAATTAGACCTGTAGAAATGAAACCAAGCACATAGCCATGCAGTCTCATTTGTAAACATTTGTGGTACAACATGGGTTGTTCTGATGAGCTCAGTGATGCATGGCACCTTTGCAATAAGACGGTTCATGCTGGATATTAAACAGTCAACTGTAAGCAATACTATTAGAAAGTTGAAGCATTTAGGAACAACAGCAACTCAGCCATACCTAAGCTAATGGTGTTTATTGAGCTGATTTTTGTCATCAGGTTCATGTCAGACTAATTTTTTACTGTAAAAATATTTCTATAATTCCATGTAATCTATCAGTCATGCAGCAAATAATGAGAGTAATCAATTATATATTTAACTATATATAAGAAAATCCATCCCTCATGAAAACCACTTACGTTGATCTGTCCAATTCTTCGTTAAAAGGGCAACTGGACTTGCTAGAGGTTCTTAAGTTGATTTGATTACCTAATTCAGTGATACTCAACGCGTGGCTGTTGAGCCACATGTGCTCTTTTATGTCTCAATTTGAAATATTATTCCCACAGAAAACCTTAGAAAAGGGAAACTTTGACCTCAAGTCAAACTAATCAGTTTGCCTAAGCTGGCTTTAACTGTCAACCTTTATTTTTTGTCTGTATCTTTCCATTGCCCTTATTTGTAATTTTTTGACAATTTTAATCCATTTTCACTGCTCTAAGCCTGCTTTTGACACTAGTTTTGCCACTTTAATCCCATATTTACCACTTTTTACCAGTTGTTTGCCTCTTTTTGCTATTTGCATTACTTGCCACTTTCTGCCCATTTAAATTGCCTAAATGCCAGTCTTTTCCCCAGTTTTGCCACTCTTTGCTGCTTTTTGCCCTTTCTTCCTACCTTTTGCCCATTAAGTCACTTTTACTTTTTTTTTTTTCTTTGCCATGTTTTTGCTGTTTTTGACCATTTTTTGCCACCTGTAACTCATTTTTGGTAACTTTTGCTACTTGCTGCCCTTTACTTGCCACTCTTCCTTCCAATTTTTCACTTTTTAGGGCCAGTTTTTGCCATTTTATGCCTACTTTACCTCTTTTCACTCATTTTTGATGCTTTTTAACTTTTTTTTTGCCAACTTGAATTTATTTTTAATGCCACTTGAACCCATTTTTGCCACTTTTCCTCACTTACAGTATGGCTCTCACAAAGGCATTTTTCAACAGTTTGGCTCTTTGGTTGAGCAGGGTTGAGTAATGCTGACCTAATTGATGCACTGAATGAGCTGGTCAGGCTTGAAGACCAACCACCTCCTCCTTTATAGAAATCACAGCCAAATTTATGAAAATGTTCAAACACTCAAATGTATTTTGATGGAAATGTTGCAGTTTGGACCCTAAACACACAAAGATACCTCTTATTCTACTCCATTTTTCCTAAGACAGCATAGAATTTCTCAGGGAATTTTCTCATTATCTTGGGGAAACAAGCCATACAAAGAAAATAGGATAAATAAGAAGAAATCTCTTATTATGTATTAGAATTATGTTTAGATAAAGATTTAAACATGAAAACATTTTCAAGCATTCCAATTTATTTTTTGCAGGATTTTCTTTTAATTGTCACAAAAAGTCCACAGTAAACTCCTACCATCATCTTGTAATTAATCGTTTTTAATTGATCAAACATTTAAATACATTGTCATACTGTGCATGCAGTGAGGAGTGTGCTCTTGTTTTGTCCACAGGGGGCAGCAGAGAGCTGAAAACAGCACCAGCAGGGATTCTCCACTGCAGTTTGCTGTTTTTTCTATCTTTACTCGTCTGTCTATCACAGAGGAAAGAAAACACATGGAAGCTGGAGTGTCTGCCAAGAGTCGTATCAAGAGAGCAGTAAAGATTTGGGAAAGCCCTGCATGTGATTCTGATTACAGTTTATGGAGTTAATCCACCTTAAAACCAGTGTTTCTGCTCACACTGCTACAGCGGACTGATTTATCCCCACAAAGGACTATAGAAGGAGTCAGATACATTCAAACAGCGGTGTCCAAACTACTGCCTGAGGCAAAATTGGCCAGTGGTTCATCTTTAATCGGTCCGCAGTAAATTCTAAAAAAAAAAAAAAAAAGAAAAAAATACGGTCTGCATTAGGAGATGAAGCTTGTAGTTGATAGAGGTAGGGGGGGACCCTTGCATCAATCGAGGGTACTTTTGATTGTATTCCTTAGTTTTGGTTTAGTTTCTACTTAGGGTGCACTTAAGAGGGCATTTTGTCCAATTTTCTCTATTAAGAGGGTATTTAGTCATTTTTTCTTTGTGTAGGGGCACTCAGGATGGCACTTTGTCAAAATTTCTCCATTTAGGGGGCACTTCAGATGACATATTGTTAAATTTTGTCTATTTAGAGGGCACTTTGTCAAACTTTTCCTTTACAGGACACTTCAGAGGGCACTTTGTTAAATGTTCTCTATTTAAAAGCCACTTGGTCAAATTATGTTAATTTAGAGGGCATTTTGATTGGCACTTTGTCAAATTCTCTCTATTTGAGGTGCACATAAACAGCACTTTTATCAAATGTTGTCTCGGCAGAGAGCACCAAAGAGGCAATTTTTAATTTGTCCACTGAGAGGGCGCTGAAGTGCACACATTATCATGTTTATCTACCATAAAGGTAGGAGGGCACTTTTGCATCAGTCTTCCAAACATCAGAGCACCAAGGGGGCGACCGTGCACCCCATCTAAGTCCACCAGTGATCTGTTCTGATGTGGACTGTACCAACCTGTCAGATCTTTGGTGTTTTAGGGGTTAAGTTTAATTTTTTCCTTGGTTAGCTAAAGGCACACTGCCTCAAAGCTGCATTTTTACCGGCCAGCATCTTTCTGTGAACGTCTTGACTCACAGGTATATTTTGGCTTCACTTTTGTGCAGCTAAAGAAAATGATGACATGTTGTCCATACTAACATACAGCCAATACTTGAAACCAATAATTCTATTGAACTTTACTAGAACAATCCTTACATTTGGGTCTGGGTGGATCAGTAGCTGTTTAAAATAATCCAAGGAAAAAATGTTCCTAAAAGGAGAAAAATTACACCAACATTAGAGAAGGATTAAAGGGCAAATCTCTATTGTTTAAATGACTACCAAGCCAGTGAGACTAAATGTATTTCAAAGCTCTTACTCTGGGGTAAAAATGCAAACGGGTTCTTTAATAGGTCAATATATTGAATACTGGAGGTTTCCCTAGCACACTGACCTCTGGGTCTCTGCTTCAGGCACTGCACCACAATGACCGTCCCCGGGGCCACAGAGGGTTATTAAGTGCAGTGTGTAACCCATAAATCAGCTGATGTATGAGTTAGCAGGGGACTTACATCCTGCTCTCCTCTCCTCTTCGACTAAAGCAGCATTTTTCCAAAGTAGCCCTGAGAGTTTCTTTGTTTCCTGCCCTCCTTATTTTCCATGAAGGACCTAAAAGTAGAAACAGTAAAGCTGACATGACTCTTTCCCAAAGTTTTTTTTTTTTCCAAACTTCTTCCTGCGAATGTTTTCCAGCCACTCAGAGTGCAAACAAGTGGAAAGAGCAGATCTACCATGAAGAGCTTGACTTGAAGGCGGAAACAGCCAGTGTGTGAAACATGTGAATGCACAGTCGCACTAGTTATCATAGACGCTTTAACAACAGTGTCCAACTCTAGCGGTTTTTAAAAAGCCAATCACTTTTAAAAAAGATGACCACAGGCTGGTTTGCTAAAGGTTTTTCACTTACACTTCTGTATTCCTAGAAGTAATGTGCAATTTCTAAGAAAGGGAAAGAAATAGCGTTCTGATGAGTCTCCAGTGTTACAGGGTTACACCTCTGAGCCTGAGGAAATCCATGACTCATGAATGATTAGAGTTGTCAGGTAATTCTCTCACTCTTTATTTTAATTGTTTTGTGCCTTTAACCACTAAAAAAACACTGAGACATAATAAGAAAAGGCAACATCAACATAAATCCTTCAGGATTAAACCTCACAAAAGAATCTGGCAGTCAGTAAAAGTTGTACATATCAGCTACAACCTGCAGTGCCAGCTTAGCAGATTCAGATTGCAAAAATCCCTTTCACAGTTGCAGGTTTGTTTATATAGGTCATAAATATCTCAAAAATAAACTAACTTAGATGACAAATTTTCATTCGGCTCTTCTGGTCGTACTTTGTTTCTCCAATTCATCTTCAGAAAATTAAGGAAAGGTGGTAAAACACCAGCGTTTAGTAAGGTTGGGAACTCTGGTTGGGGAGTGATGCAGGCTGCAGGCATCCATCAGCAGCTATCCTTGATCATAAATGACCTGAATTTCCATTCAGCTCTTCTGGTCAGAGTTGGTTTCTCTAATTTATCTTCAGAAAGTTGAAGAAGGTTGGTAAAACTCTGTTCATTAAGGAAGGGAATCCGAAATCAGCAGGATAGATGCTAATTAGCATACTTAACAAGCTAATGTACGGTTGTATGATGATGCATTCAAGTTGACTGGGAAATTTTAGTGTTTAAAGAATGGGTATAAATATGTCAATATATCAATTTAAAAAACCTAGTAATTCAAAAATATATTTATTTATTAATATTTTAATCATTGAGGAACTTTTGGAAGGAGGTTGCAGCATTATTATTAATTTAAATGTAATTTATTCAGCCTATTTATTTTATTATAATTTAATTTTAAAAAAAAATTTATTTGCTTCAATAACGTACGAAAATGTCCCGAACCATGACTTCAAAACCGAGGTACGTACCTAACCAAAATTTTTCTGTACCATTACACCCCTAGCTGTAAGTCCTACTCATGACAACAGAAGCTCTTGTGGACATGGGCTCACAGTTTCCCCACCAACACCACCAGGTAACTCAGGATCTCCCCTGCTAACCAGTCTCCACTGACGTTTCTCCCTCCTCTCTTTCTCTCTGCT